>NC_059361.1:28482500-29712500 GCF_019703515.2 Myxocyprinus asiaticus | reverse complement strand
AATGAGTTTGTTAGCTCTCACGTGGATGCACTGAGCAGGCTAGATACTGAGCCATGGGGAGCAGAAAAGAACTGTCAAAAGACCTGCGTTACAAGGTAATGGATCTTTATAAAAATGGAAAAGGATATAAAAAGATTTCCAAAGCCTTGAAAATGCCAGTCAGTACTGTTCAATCACTTATTAAGAAGTGGAAAATTCAGGGAACTCTTGATACCAAGCCAAGGTCAGGTAGACCAAGAAAGATTTCAGCCACATCTGCCAGAAGAATTGTTCGGGTTACAAAGAAAAACCCACAGGTAACCTCAGGAGAAATACAGGCTGCTCTGGAAAAAAAGAAGTGTGGTTGTTTCAAGGAGCACAATACGACGATACTTGAACAGAAATGAGCTGTATGGTCAAGTTGCAAGAAAGAAGCCTTTACTACACCAATGCCACAAAAAAGCCAGGTTACAATATGCCCGACAACACCTTGACATGCCTCACAGCTTCTGGCACACTGTAATTTGGAGTGACAAGACCAAAATAGAGCTTTATGGTCACAACCATAAGCGCTATGTTTGGAGAGGGGTCAACAAGGCCTATAGTGAAAAGAATACTATCCCCACTGTGAAGCATGGTGGTGGTGCAGTGATGTTTTGGGGGGTGTGAGCTCTAAAGGCATGGGGAATCTTGTGAAAATTGATGGCAAGATGAATGCAGCATGTTATCAGAAAATACTGGCAGACAATTTGCATTCTTCTGCATGAAAGCTCCGCATGGGACGCACTTGGACTTTCCAGCACGACAATGACCCAAAGCACAAGGCCAAGTTGACCCTCCAGTGGTTACAGCAGAAAAAGGTGAAGGTTCTGGAGTGGCCATCACAGTCTCCTGACCTAAATATCATCGAGCCACTCTGGGGAGATCTCAAACCTGCGGTTCATGCAAAACGACCAAAGACTTTGTATGACCTGGAGGCATTTTGCCAAGACGAATGGGCAGCTATACCACCTGCAAGAATTTGGGGCCTCATAGACAACTATTACAAAAGACTGCACGCTGTCATTAATGCTAAAGGGGGCAATACACAGTATTAAGAACTAAGGGTATGCAGACTTTTGAACAGAGGTCATTTAATTTTATTCTTTGTTGCCATGTTTTGTTTTATGATTGTGCCATTCTGTTATAACTTACAGTTGAATATGAATCCCATAAGAAATAAAAGATATGTGTTTTGCCTGCTCACTCGTGTTTTCTTTAAAAATGGTACATATATTACCAATTCTCCAAGGGTATGCAAACTTTTGAGCACAACTGTATATATATATATATATATATATATATATATATATATATATATATATATATATATATATATATATATATATACATATATTCTTTTCAATATTTATCTATTTTTTATTCAATTTTAATTATTTTTTAAAAGTTGCTGTATTGTATTGTTTGTGCACTGGAAGCTTCTGTCACCAAGACAAATTCCTTGTATGTGTAAGCATACTTGGCAATAAATCTCATTCTGATTCTGATTCTTCTTTGATAATGAAGTCAACAAGCATGGACACTTGCAGAAAACAGAAAAACCAAACGTATTAAGGCACAGCTTTATTTTGTGCAGAAAAATTCCATTTTGCAATGTCACATCGATTTTAATATAGTTTTATGATCATCTCATGGTCATTTCCACAATTCATATAGATTTAATCAGGTGTAACTGCTAATATGTCAATATATCTTTATTTAGTAAAGGCCTATTAGTATGTATAACAGATATACATCTTTTTTTACTGTTTTTTTATTTGTTTGTTATAAAAATATATTGTTTAATAATTTTTTATTATTTCACCTGTCAATCACTTAGCACAGTGTAAGTTGGTACTTGTATACCTACTACTAGTTTTTGACACATAAAGGCACAGAAGGTCTAATGTTTTATAAAAAAAAAAGTTCTAATCAATAGATAAATGTACAGAAAAGTAACAGGAACATTTTATCTTACAAATAACATTTATTACCTAGTACAACAACAGGATTTTTACTAAATCATCTGTGAATTACACCATAGAGAAAGCTTTAAAAAAAACAAAAAACAAAAAACAAAAGTGGAATCTGCATGCTGTGGATATAAGGAATTAAATGAACAAACTTGAAAATATGTTTTGTCTTACAGGACATGCTTGGGGTCAATGCCTATACATCATCACTGCTGAGGACACAAATTTAGTAACACATTTTACTAAAGGAAAATAAGAAAGAAATAATATGCAGTAGTTTGCCATCTCAGATAAAAACTGTAACTTGTTTGCTTGCATAGAACCCACACAATAAGGCTGCCATCTAATTAAACATTAATCTAAATGGTTGGAAGTCATGAATAAGCAGGGCTGCCATTTAAAATGTATAATCTTGTTATTTGAAGCAATTAAACATAACTCTACAACAGTAACTATCTGATAAGAAACATGATATAAATTTTTTAGATCAAAGCCAAACAAACTATTTGATTGGTTTTTGCTCTATGAGTCAAAAACAGTGATGATTAAAAACATTGAAAAACAAAAAACAAATCAGTTCCCTGTTGCCTGTTGTTTTAGGCTACTTTAATCAAAGAGCAGACATGTAAATAAATTATCCTTTCTTCAATTTCCTGTTTAGTGTTTTGCTCTACCACTGTAATTTATCTTTCAGAACTCCTTGTGCTGAGTCTGAAGGCTATCATGTATCTCTGTGGAATGGGTAGCTAACAGTACTTATATCTTATAAATGTGATCCTAAGCATAGCTTTCAATCATGACATAAACGAGAGTTTACACACAATGTGATTAATCCTTTAGTAACCCTTTAACATTCATTATCTGCCTTTCTAAATAGAATTTTTGGCTTTAAAGACTTAAACGTCTTTTTATGTCATAAATATTCTTAACAAGTGTAGAAATTTTAATGCATATATAATTTGAATATTGATTACAATATTTAAGCATATTGATTACATTTGCTGTAATTTATAATCTGTTCATCTGATGCTGTGGGAGCTCCTCCTAGGGGCGGTGACTTGTAACCCTATACCATCACGGCAATTTGCTGATGACGCTTGCTGCTTCGCCCTATGTTTGCGTCATCGCAGGCATAAAAGCTGGAGACTAGCGCCACACCATCAGAATTTTCCTTTTTCAGGGTCTCTTAGACTGTTAGACTAATCTAAATAGTGCTCGTTGATCCACGCACCATGCATAGTTGCCTATGGAACTCCAAGACATAAGCTCTACTAGGCTTTGACGCCTTACCTCACAAATGGCCAGTGAAATGTGAATATCTCATGGCACAGCCATTAGAGGCGGTAAGCTTACACATACTTTCTTTGAAGATTGTGCTGCTATTGCTTTGGCATCAGTGAAACGTGAAGGGAACTTTCAGGCCTTTTCGGTCAGCGACTCTTGTTTAGAGTTGAGACCGGACCTGTCAAAGGCCAATCTTAAAACCTGAGAGGGTTCTGTGCCCAAAGTTCTGGCAATCCCCTTTCATCATGAGCTCATGAGCATAACATATAAAAAGAAAGATGCATTTTATCAAATAGGCCTATAATAAGACATCCTGATCACAGTTACAGAAAATTACAGATGTTGAGAATGAACGAGTCAGGAGGTAGCCTACAGTAATAATTAGCTACCACAAGCAAAGATGAATTGTGGAAATAAAAAGTCTTGTGGCCCGAAAAATGACAAAATTCTGCATTCACATAGAGAAAACAAAAAAAGGTGGGTTATAACATGTGACCACAATCACAACAAAAACCTTTCTGAATTGTACATTTTCTTTTAACCAAAGCACAATTTTATTTATTTATTTACAGGCCAGGAAAGCACTTACACCACGTCCTATAACCACTTATATTTGGTCTTTGAAGTGTAAAGCCCCATCAGCTCATGGTGAGTTACATACAGACCTCATTATCAATTCGCTGAAAGGCTTTGTGAATCATGCTGTTTGTACGTAGATGTGTGGGGGAAAGAGAATGAGCAAAATAGGAAGGTAAATGTTTAATCCACTCCCTCTGCACACTGTCACCACTGATTCATGCTTGGTGGCTCAAGCTCGCAGCTCTTGTGGTTTGGACGTGGCCTAACATTTTTTAAGAGTATAGCAGCAAATAGCCACAAGCTCTCTGTGGAATCGAAGGTATGAGCTGATCCAAAGCCTGCACATTAGATTTTTATAAACATATAAATACAGGGCTTCCCCTTAACCAGCAAGTGTTCCAGTAAGATAAACACTAAAATCTTTACATGGAATGGAGCATAGGGAAGATCGAGGATAGTTGTCACACGGGGAGTTGTCCCAGGGCTATATTTCAGTAACTAGGTAATAGTGGTCTCTATAGCAGTTGGCTAGTTCAAAACCCTCGTAAATAACAAGTATTTGTATGAATTCTATACTCCAAACTAAAATTCCAATATTACCTTGTTTTGCTATAGCTGTTGGGTAAACAAGTAAACACAGTACCATTGATTCAGTTAAAGGTCAACTAAATGAAGGAAGATTTTAACCAAAAGGTTGAACTATGTTCCCAGGACAAGGGTATTTTTCATGAACATCATCTTGGGGCAAGTTGTTTATATTATAATGTTGTACATTTATAAAATATATTCATTACAATATTTATTGCTCAGAAAAATGGTTTTATATTTTTGCATGTTACCTGTAAAATATTTGGCATTTCTTTAATTGTTTTTTGTAATGTATGTCATTATTGTTTAGCTTTTTACATTTAGCCAAAAAGCCGATAAAATGCTATTTAAATGCAGGTTATGACAACTTATAATGTGACAAAAAGTTGCCATATGTTCAGTGAACTGTTTCTTTTTTCCTGGGCAATATAGCTTTAAACTATGTGCCAATACAGAAACTGAATTTAAAAAATAAACTTTCCCTAAGAAATATTCACTGCAGAAAGTATGACAACTAGCCCTGGTCTTCCCTATCTGTTTAGACAAAGATAATTTTTCTTTTGTAAGAAAGCAAAAACATAAGACTTTACAGCCCTTCATGATGTACTCATAACTCAACTGAACACTCTCTATTGCCCCACTGTCGAAAGGCTCGGGCTGTAGTCAATGATTGTGGCCCCTCCAGTGTGAGTTGCACTGTCTACTTTTGATTTAAAGTGTTTACTGAAAGAGAAGCTCCAGGAGTGTGAGGAATGAATTTGTTCCAGGAGGTGACAGAGTGGGGAAGACCCCTGTCGCCTCATTCCCCAAGCATTCGATGTTGACACCTGGCATGACCTTGGGACTGAAACTTGATTGCAAGTGTTTGTTCACTGCTGATAGGCTTTGCTGCTGTCTCTTCCTTTTAGGAACAGACACCCATAAAATGAAATAACACTTTTCCTACCAAAAAAGGGACATGGTGCTTTTGACCAATACCTTTATATATCTTAATTAAGTTCTTTAGTGTACATGATACACTGGTCAAGTTTTACTCTGTAGAAAAAAAGTGCCCAGATGCAGGGCATTTCAAGACATGTGATGCATTGTGTGCATTGTTCATGGAGATACAATTCACCCAAAAAGTATCTGGACACTGAAGCCACACCTAAATATGAATGTAATTGCATTAAGTAACAAAACATCAACTAAACTAAGTTTAGCATAATTTGTTTGCAAATGCCACTTCGTTTGATGCTTTGTTATCTAATGCAATGATATTCATACATATTGTATTTAAGTGAGTTTAAGTGGTTTAAGTGTTCAAATACCTTTTGGGGCCATTGTATTTCATTCAAATGTTTCCACCTTCTAAAGCAGATAAAAAACACTGTTGCCTCTGATGTTATTTATTTATTAAGTCCTTTGAATTCACATTATACACTGAAATGGACTGCCTCAAACCAATCTAGAAACAACTATAAATTGACACTAAAAAGAGAGAGTACACTGAATACCATAAAGTATCCATTATATGAACATTAACAACACACAAAAAATCGTCAAATACAATGAACTTTTTTCTTCCGTATTCTTTGGTAAAGGAAAAAGAAAAATACTTGATAAAAACAAATACTGTGTTGTACTTTGCCACCTCACTGGATGTGGTTCTTTGTTGGCCCATGCAAATTTCACATTATAGAGAAAACAGCAAAAGAAACAAAAAGGAAATTGAAAAAACAAGATGGAATGACACACAGAAAAGAGAAAAGTACAGACAACCTAATGGGGTAATGGAGTACATCTGTAGATGAAGTAATCAAAACAGACTTGTTTTAATAAAGACTGTCAATCTAACACACATACATGCACACTTTCCCCTAAAATCCCTTAGTACTAACAGCATTCAGATTTATGGTCTTAGATGGGCATTAGGCACTTTCTAGCTGGTCAGGCCAGCTGGTCCACCAGCAGAACACCAGCTCGGGCAAACTGGGAGACTATTTTAAACCAACTTAGACCAGCAAACCATCTTAGGCAGGTTTAAGGTGTATTTTTCAGCAGGGTTGTTCTACAATCTACATCAAAGTAGACAAAATCCCCGATACAACAGCCCAGAATGTGCGAATATGTATGTGTTTGAGGGTCTGTGTTTTGAAGGGGACACAGAGCATTCACATGATGGGAGAGGGCAGCATGGATCAGCGTGGACCCCAAAGGCACTAAGTAAGTAATCTCACAAACTATCAATAAGATAGATAGAGCACCACCATCAGTAGTGCACCCCACAGTCTGTGATTTTCTCCCACAGCACCTCGAGGGACACTTGATTGATCTTCATCTTAATTCACCGATTGGCTTGCAGCAATTTGACTGTTAGGTGTGTGTAAACTGTTTGTGAATTCTTTGTGTCTACTGTCACAGATGCAAAGCCTGAAATGGTGTGCCTTTGTGTGCTCAGTAAAACAGAAACAGAACATTTAGAATTCACGCACACACCCATCTCTTGTCAAAAATGTAATACTTCAGACATAAACAGTTTGGGCATAACTCTGAATACAACGCCCACTTATTGTCATATTCCTGTAAGAACACACAAAGACAAAAGGTTCTTGTGTTGAGCAAGGCCCACCATCTTACGAATGTCATCTTATTGGTCTGGTCAGGCAGACGGATATGGTCCAAATATGCTCGTAACACGGAGCATGAACTCCAATATGACTCGCTTAGGAGTCAAACAAGAAGACATAATGCAGAAGCCTCCGAGCCACATGATTCAATCAGACTTGTCCTTCTTCTTGCCTCCACCAATGGGAACTTTACTGGCAACGGCAGAGCCGACAGCAGTCACGCCGCCTGCCACAGCAGACACGCTGCCCTTCACAAGCCCCACCCCCATCGCTGGCACAGAGGCAACCGAGGTAACCGCAGTTTTTGTGAGATTGAAGCTCTTCCCTCCAACCCAGGCAACTCCACCCACCGTGGCCCCGACAGCACCCTTTGTGACACTGAACAGACCACCAGCCACCCTGGAGAACATGCCAGGCTGGGGCTGGGGATGGTCTTTATTGGTATCTACAGGAAACACAATGAGAGAGATATTATCATCAGATAAGGTAATGAAACAGCTTTCTAAAAACTCTCCAAACTGTTAAAAAGTTGCAGTCATTAACACATCCAAACATGTAAAAATACTTGCCACATTCTAATTAAAAAAAATAATTAAATGAATCATTTAAAATACTTTAATTAAATTGAGTCTTTCCAGTGAGGTGAACAATTAGAGTGTACGGTAATAGAAGCCTGATGGACAATATCCATGATTTAAAAATTATTTCATATTTTTGGGTACAATGTACATAATACAGTGGCCCCAAAGACTATTTTGACATTTAAGCCACTCTTACAAATGTCTGAATGTCACAGCCTTGGAATTAGTGGTCGACAGATATGGGTTTGCATAATGGACAATTCCAATACCAATATCTATAGAGAAAGATTCCAGATAGCCGATATAAATAACATCATTTATGATGTCAATTAAGGAAACAAGATAACACAAAATTCATGAATTTAAATAAATACTCATGTTACATAATTCTGTACTCATAATTCTCTTAAATATTTGGAAATAGAAAATGTACACTATCCAGTGACAAAGCCATCTGTAGATTCTAGCAAATTTGCAAAATTATCACTTGATGCCGTTAATCTCAGTCAGGCCAAATATCAGCCAATTAATCAGCTAGGCTGATAATATTTATTGGTCTATCACTAGTTATTCAATATCAAAAGGAATATCAAACCATGCAGCATCTGCAAACAAAAGATGCAAGACATTTTCTCAGAACTAACTTCACTTTTTAACCAACTGGTCCCAAGGCAGTTATTATACAGTTATTCATACAGGTGCATTAATTATAGACATATCCTGCTAAATTTGACCACCAGAAACTGTCCAAATACTTTGGTTTAATTTAAAAAAAACAATTTTTGCTTGAAGTGTGCTACTGCCATGCCACTTGGTTTGATTTAAACGCAGTTTAAGTGACCACGGTACATTACAATACACAATTATTTTAACCCGATCTATCCAAGTATGAGGAGTACAACCAGAAAAAGAGTAGGGAAGTGTACTAGAGACAGTTTTTTTTTTTTTTTTTTTGTGGCACAGAGTGTTATCCTTCTCTGGCATGAAGATGAACAAAAGACAGCTGTATAAAATTGTGTGTTTCGCATGACTGAGTGCAAGATTAAAGAGATTAAAGAGTTCTTAATAAGCTTGGTTGTAGCAAGAAGGAATAGTTGTGGCAAGTCACTCTCACACTAAAATATCACCATAACTTGCAATACCTGTGGGAGGCTCATCCTGCAGGTATGCAGGCATCTCATCCCGTTGCTGGTCTGCTTCACTCATGTTTACTCTATTGTGGAGAAAAAAATAAAAAATAAAAAAAATTCAACAGAAGAAAATGTACTTAATTCCAAGAATCGAGAGACTGGATGGAACCAGTCACTGAGAACAAGGTGAAAGGTTGGGACTAAATGTAGGCTTCAAACCAACCAGCATCTACATAGAACAAGGCGGACCAGTTTAAACACTTTAAACAGAATGTAACCTGCAACACCCTGTCAACATTGCAAAAAACACACAGGCAGACTAGACTACACTAAAACAAATTTGGAATCGTTCATACCAGGTTTCTTAATAATTTGAAGAAACAATATAACTATTGGTCTGAAATCATTACCATGTTTTAATATGAATTATAATCCTAAACTTCATTAGCAACCCATTTGGACATTGGTGACATTTAAAAATATTATAAAATATTCCCATTAAATGATATTTACAACAGAGGTTGTAATTTGTTAAATTGGTTGGATTGTCCTGATGTCATATATAAAAGGATATTAACTGAGGACAGTAAAGATAAAATACAGCTTACGTGTACACGTAAGCAATCTTTTAACTCGTGGAAAAGAGTGTTCCGCCATCACGGTCTTGAGACCGCTTTATGACGTAACAATAGCAAAAGTGTATCATTCTAACATTAAGTTTGGCCTGAGGCGACTGCCTGCTAAGCCTTTGCTGTTTCTGTACTAGTGCAGAAACTGACGTGGCGCTTGAGGTGCTAAAAGTCTTTTCATTACAATAAGAGTGAGTCATAATCTGTGAATAAACGTGCGTTGTTATTTTGTTCATTAACATTAATATTAAGCTTTATTTGAAAAACAAAACAATAGGCTACAGATACTTTGCAGGAAATATAGAGAAATAAAAAAATCCCTATGCGGGAAAACGCGTTAAAAAATAACTGATTTACATTTAAATCTTTGAGAGAGACAAAAAAAGATCTGGCTTTGAAGAAAAGTTGAGAAAAGTGAGGCAGCTCTCATCATTCGACAGTTACATGACGTTAGGTAAGATATGCATTATTAGACAAGGCAACCATTATGACGACGATAATGTCGAGAATGTTCTAATACATCACACAATATGATTACAATAAATATCAACAACCCTCCGAATAACATACAAAAGGAAAACGTTTTGTACGTACTGTGTTAGAAGTTAACTTTGCGCTCAACTTCTGCAGACGAAGTTGGAAACTTCTGTTCCCACCCCTTGTTTGTTTCAAAGCAAAAGAAATGTGCTGTTTTCTTCTGGCGACTTTAAAAGACACACGCTAAAATTACTAAAAAAACAACAACAACTAAGATTTCGCGACCAGACAAGACTTTACTTTTAAAGACCTATTTTTGCATAATGTATACGTGGCGTCCGAGTTTGCCGTTTTTAACCATGTACCACTGTGGACACATTGGAGAGGAAGTGACGTTTTATAGTTTATAGTAATGACTTCACTATACTTGGCTCAAATCTGAGTAGAATACTGAAAATAAATGGTGTATCTGTACTCTGTCAGTCCATCTGTGTATTCTTACTGTTTGTCAGTGGTTTTGGGCTTTCATTGACTGACTGACACCTGATAATGAAAATGGATCAATGTCCTTAGCATTAAAAGAAAAACTCTTGAGGACGGACAGCAAAACATAAAGTGAAAATTTAAGTCATTACACATTTAATGTGAGCACATACATGATTGCTTCATGCAAATTAGGTCAAGTCCCCATGCATAAATTATTATTAGGGCAAGACCTCACAGTGTTTCTGTCAATGGAGAATTTGATAGAGATCTTACTCTATATATTATTTTTATTTATAGAAATTAAAAGTGCAGTAACTCCAGTAGGTGGGGTCATTCCTACAATGTGGTGCCTATTATTTTTTATCATGTTTAATTTCAACAGATTGCATTTTAATAGGCTCTAAAAAGAAAAAAGTGTGGTTATAAGGTTGCACTCTGCTCTGGACCTAAAATTCTAAATTGAAATAATTGTTATAATTTTAACTTATTGAACTAGTGTCATTTCTTTATGTCCCCAGAGCTGCACTTTAAAGGGAGAGTTCACCCAAAAATTATTCATTTACTCACTCTCGTTCCATCTCAAATGTGTGACTTTCTTTTTTCTGCTGAACACAAATATTTTTAGAAGAATATCTCAGCTCTGCCGGTCCATACAATGCAAGTGAATGGTGACCAGACCTTTCAAGCTCCAAATATCACATATGGGCAGCATAAAATTAATCCATAAGACTCCAGTGGTCAAATCTATGTCTTCAGAAGTGATATGATAGGTGTGGGTGAGAAAAAGATAAATATTTAAGTCATTTTTTTACTACAAATCACCACTTTCACTATCACTTTCAAAGTGGAGATTTATAGTACAAAATTATTGAAATATTGATCTGTTTCTCACCCAAAGTGATTGCATCACTTCAGAAGACATATATTAAGCCACTTAAATCATATGGATTACTTTTAGTATGACTGTCTGTGCTTTTTGGAGCTTTAAAATGCTGATCACCATTCATTGGCATTATGTGGAACTACAATGAGATATTCTTCTAAAAATCTTCATTTGTGTTCTGCAGAAAAAAGAAAGTCACACATCTGGGATGGCATGAAAGTGAGTAAATTATGAGAAATTTTTCATTTTTGTGTGAACTAACCCTTTAAGCATCTTTAACACACACACACACACACACACACACACACACACACACACACACACACACACACAAATACAATACAATTAAGTATTTAGGATTACATTCTCTCACAAACATGTATTCATTTGTGGTAAATGTGTAATTTAACACTGATAAGAGTTTTTTGTGTCCTTTAACTTATTTTCCATCCTGTTATGATACTGTGACCTTTAATTGAAGATCTGTGTTATAAAATGATGTCACAAATTGGAGGTGACATCAGCCATTCAGCAAAATGCAAAACTCTTTTTTATGTTTTCCTTTATTTTGTGGTGTCACAAGTGGTAAAGCATAACGTGCACTCTGTTTTGGGAAGATATAAGGAGAATATATGTAATTTAAAAATGTCTATATATTTATATTATCAAAAATATCATAAATATAATTTTACAAAAGTGTTAGCTAGATATCATTCACAGACCATGTAGTGGCTAATTTTACCTCCTGAATAGCCACCCTGACCTGCCCATTTATCCAGAAGTAACAGTACCTGTATGACTTAGTCTATAAAGTCTTTAACATAGCCTATCACTTTAATGATGATGAAACATAACGATACTTATAAAAGTTTGATTCATTTTTTAAAATGTTCAAAGCCGAAAAGGCACCATATTGCAGGAATGACCCAGGTTCGAATGAAAAGAACATCTGTGTGGATTGTTAGCATGTAAACAAGTGTTGTATTAGGCTCGTTTGAGATGCCAAACGCCTTGCCTTGAAAGTAGACGAGAGTAGGCGGCTGCAGTCTGGGGAGTGAAATAAGTGCTGTCAAGTCGGACAGTTCTCACTTCTCGTAGTGGATCAGCCGCTACGAGATCAAAGGCGGATATCGCGTGATTCACGCTCATACGCTGTTTCTGATAAAGTGGATATAATTTAAATTCTGTTGCTTTATATTGAAAATAAATATAACGAAAAAGACACTCAACGTAAACGTTATTTAATTTCTACCATAGACGTGTATTTTCATCATTTTTTTATTTAATAAAGACATGTATTTGTGGTATTTCAGAAAGATGATAACAATCACATATCCCTTACAGAGATCGCACTGTCAGAGTGTTGGGAATATTCACACATAATTATACACATACAAACATGATATGACAGTTAAAAAGATCAAACATTTAAAAAAAGAACAAAGCATCACATTTGTTTAAGTCAGTCAGCATTAAGGCGTGTCGTCAGCAAGTCCTTTCCCATCATGCCTTGACACAGCGCAGTCCGGGAAGAGCAACTGCGCCGGACTGCGCCGCCTGACACCGCCGCCTCACTGTTGCAAGAGTTTTTTGGCATAGCCTACCAGCATGACATCAGAGCAAGTCAGACCACACTCAGACACATTTCTAACCGGCATGCACCTCGGGTGATCACCGGTGATCGGTGCTGCGCAGATTTTGCTCATCTCCAAGGAGCCTAGCCTGAAGAGGAGGGCATGGCCGGGCAGTGAGGATGCACGCCTGGCACTGAGTTGCTCAATCAGCAGGAGAGAGATAAAGGAGGAGCTGTGTGTGTGTGTGTCTGTGTCTGTCTGACTGTCTGTCTCCATCCTCCTTTCCCTACCGAACAAGAGGCATGTCTGCCACACTAGTGCTGAAACCCGGGACTGGAGGAAGACGCGCCGTCAGAGAGCCCTTAACCGGTGAATCTGCGATAGGGTCATGGGCGCCCAAGGCTCATTGATGTGCGTGAGGAGCGTAGGCTAGCCCACTGGCGAAGGCTAGCCCATCTGGTCCGATCCCACAGAGGAGCTACTGTAGCACAAATTGCTGAAAAACGTAATGCTGGCCATGACAGAAAGGTGTCAGAACACATAGTGTATCGCAGCTTGCTGCGTATGGGGCTGCATAGCCACAGACCGGTCAGAGTGCCCATGCTGACCCCTGTCCACTGCCGAAAGTGCCTACAATGGGCATGTGAGTGTCAGAACTGGACCATGGAGCAATGGAAGAAGGTGGCCTGGTCTGATGAATCACGTTTTCTTTTAGATTATTTGGACAGCCAGGTGCGTGTGCGTCGTTTACCTGGGAAAAGATGGCAGCACGATGCACTATGGGAAGAAAGCAGGCCGGCGGAGGCAGTGTGATGCTCTGGGCAATGTTCTGCTAGGAAACCTTGGGTCCTGGCATTCATGTGGATGTTACTTTGACACGTACCCCCTACCTAAAGGTTGTTGCAGACCACGTACACCCCTTCATGGCAACGGTATTCCCTGATGGCAGTGGCCTCTTTCAGCAGGATAATGTGCCTTGCCACACTGCAAAAATTGTTCAGGAATGGTTTGAGGAACATGACAAAGAGTTCAAGGTGTTGACTTGGCCTCTAAATTCCCCAGATCTCAATCCGATTGAGCATCTATGGGATGTGCTGAACCAACAAGTCTGATCCATGGAGGCCCCACCTCACAATTTACAGGACTTAAAGGATCTGCTGCTAACGTCTTGGTGCCAGATACCACAGGACGCCTTCAGAGGTCTTGTGGAGTCCATGCCTCGACAGGACAGAGCTGTTTTGGTGGCACGATGGGGACCTACATGATATTATGCAGGTGGTTTTAATGTTGTGGCTGATCGATGTAAATATGATGAAAAAGACACTCAATGTACCTGTTTTTTTTTTTTGTTTTTTTTTATTTAGCCAATAAGACATGTCTTTTCATCCATATTCAGTTGAATAAAGACACGTATTTTAGATATTTCAGAAATATGCTAAAAATCACATATCCCGTACAGAGATCGTACATTCAGAGTGTTGGGAATATTCACATATAATTTATACACATAAAACATGATATTAGAGATTAAAAAATAAAAAAAATCAAACATTTTAGAAGAGAACGAAACATCACATCACCGCTGTTTGTTTTTTGTTTTTTTTTCAATGCCGAACAAGAGGTGTTTATCCATTGTCACCATAATATGTCACATTGCCAGACACAATATTTTACATACATTTTAGCACAAGCCCAGAGCCACTGAAAAAGAGAGTTGCGACACTCCCATAGACTTCCATTGTAATCGAAGAATGCGGAAGTAACGCTTGTCATGGGCTGACCAATAGTTCCAAACATTGTATAGTTCCAACGTGCAACCATATTCATTTTAAGTGTTTCCGAAGCACGCTCGCTGGTAAGTTGATGAAATGACTGAATTTTTACTTGGTTGTCATCATGCTCTGCAGAAGCCTGATAACGACCCATTCATTTGAATCAGATGTGTTGGAAGAGGGAAACATATAAAACATGCAGGGCAGGGGGTACTTGAGGACCAGGGTTGAAGACCGCTGATCTAGATCATCGGATCTAGCACTACAAATAACAGGAGTGGAAGACCATGGGTGGGAGAACAACCTTTACCCTCTCACTGGACATATTGTATAATAAAATGTTTTATTGAATGCAATTGGTTGCCTTGTATATTCTGTACTATTGACCAAACTCCTTTCTTGGCTTAAATTGAGCAGTTGCTGGTGTGATTACTATGTAGATTAGATTTAACTTTGACATTGCATCGAGTACTATAAATATAAGTATCGTCAACGTAGTAAATTGTAATGTGGGCTAATTAATAAAAGAACGTGTTTAACAAGTCCCATTTACTTAAACAGTCTAACGTTAAATGTAAAGTAAAACAATAGTCCTCGGTAGGCTACAGTACGGTAGCTAGCATAGCCATTTCTAGCTCTGCTTCACAATACTGCTGCCAAGTGTTATACGGTAATATAATATAAATAAAGTAGCAGACATATAAATGATACAATGGACATTATGTGTTAATATACCAAAAACTGCTGTAAATCTAGTTGGTGCTGCTATCTGTCCCGCCGAAAGCCATTCAAACTGGTTGACAGCGAGTATTTGTTTGGAACTATTGAGAGCTACAGGAACCACGTGATCGCGTGTCGGCGAGATCAAAGAGTGTCGCAACTCTCTTTTTCAATGGCTCTGCACAAGCCTAATGTTAAAAATAAGCTGGCATTTCTATTTGACTGTTGGCCTGCAGCTGCCAGGAGTGGTTTCCCGCACTTATTCAGAAAGTGACGTATTTCCTGCCTTGTCACGCCGCTTGTTATGTTTTGCGGGAACTCTGAGTCTGAATTTGCAGTTTCAAACATGAAATGAATTATGCAGTAGATATTAGCTAGATATGTAACAGACGCCAAATCACGATTTGTTATTTTATCGCGAGGTGCATCATCGGTCTTCTTGGCTCCTCTTTTTTGTGCTGTCTCTCTCTCTCTCTCTCTCTCTCTCTCTCTCTCTCTCTCTCTCTCTCTCTCTCTCTCTCTCAAGAAGTTGGTTCAGGCAAGTAATATATTAACTGATTAGTCTAACACTCCAAATATTAGATGCATTTAACCTTCAAAAGGTTTGTTGCAGGTTATCAGCATCTTTAAAATGGGTTCCTTTTGAAGCATGCCGATTCTGATTTAAAGTCATACAATATATTAAAAGTTGTGTTTTCTCCTGAGTGCTGTTCTGCATCCTAAATAGAATGTTCACTTGTTACTTATTTAATCACACAGTGTAACGGAGTAGCACATTATTGCGCAACAATGCGACATTGGTGAATGTTATGGGATAAAGATTGCGCCTTGAAGTGATTATTGCATGGTTGGGGATGTTCTGCTTAGTTGTGTATTAGTTGAATGCCCCGTATTATTTTATAATACCAGTTTAATATCGCAAGCTGTACATGAAGAATAAGAAGTGATTGTTTTGTCGATTTCTGATTAGCCTTAATTTTAATTCTTTACCTTTTAACTAGTTTCCGATCTAGTTTCAAATGTCTCAGATCACAAATAGCTTCTAATAAAATGTTTTCAAACTTTTTGTTCCACTCCCAACATTTCCACTGTTCCCTCATTGGCTGTTCTGTTTAATTTGGCCACTATGTGGCAGCATTTAACAGTATTTGGGTAAATTTTTAAATAATTTTTTTTTTTTTTAAATGTTGCAAGAAATATTTTTACTTCTTGTTTGTCATATTTTAACTACTTTAATCTTGCCATGAAAATAGCCATTTATGCTGATTATGGCATTAAAAGAATAATAAATAAACAGCATTTAGGCATTTTGGGTAATCACTGTTTAGACTCATCCCATTTCTCAAAATGATAAATGAATGCCTTTGAATTGCATGTAAATTAGCAGCCATTATATTTTCTTTTCTTTCTTTTTTTTTATTAGTGCAGGATGGCAAAAATATGCTTCGTTTTATTATTTTTATTATTTTAGACAGCCAATTTTGCATTGTTTTACTCCCCTTCTCACACACTTACACATTCATCTTCAATCTGAATAAGCTGCATTGTCATATAAGAATCTAAAGGAAGAGACCGGCCATTATCCATGAGAAAGAGAAGAAAAAAAGAGACTTGCTGCTTCTCTTGATGAGTTTACATCATCCCATGGAGAGCATAACTTTGTCTCCACAACTTGCATAGGGGGCAGCAGACACAAAGTGTTAAATATGGCTTCTTCTTTTTTTCTTTTCTTTTTTTTTTTCTATAGTGGTTTATTATGTATTTATTATAACAGGAAAGCTGGATCACCTTGAAGCTGTAGTTTTTCCAAAGAGACATCTTTAATCACCAAAATATATATATATATATGCTGGCTGGTGTATTTACTGTTACCATTTTCAAGTGTTTAGGTGAAAGATTGGGACTTGTAAAAAAAAATGTAAGGTTTTCAGGCGGGTTTCCTGACCACTCCCCCTGTCTTCCCTTAGTTAGACCCCAAATTCATTCCATTGGTTGAGCCAGTGTTGCTGTGTTGGGCTGGTTGGGATGCTCAAAGAGAACAATGTTTTTATAGCGCCACAGTGTTTGCACTTTTCAGGCAAATAAAAAATTACACATTGCAGCTTTAAATGGTTGGTACTGAACTGCATTATTCAAAATAGAATTTACATTAAGATGTTGCCTTTTATTTATTTGTAGTTTTGTTTATACTGTATAGTCAGCTTTTGGTATTTAGGGTATATCTGACAATACTAAGACATCTGGAAACAAGTATTTTCTACATTATATTTTAGATAGAATAACGTTCCTTGAAGTATTTTGTCCTGTCTTTGATTATAATAAATAATCTCAATTTGGAGTAACAACATTCTGTACGATATTAATTTTCTAATGTAGTATGTTTTAGCTGCTGCTTAACTAACTACGCTCAATTTGTCAGCAGTGAGATGTGTACTAATATCAGCACAATGACTCAGTGCTGTCTTACTAACTCTGAGTCTTACAGCCAGCTCATTCCTGCCCTGATTGCCCATTGCTAGCCTCTTCTCCATGGTTTCAGTCACCCCACTGGTCATATTGGTTTTTGCTGCTGCTTTTTTGGAGAGAAGCCCCTGTGTCCATGATTACACAGAGACTATATTGAAGTCTCTGTTAGGCAGCAGACAGCTCTTGCCTGCTATTTGGCCTTGCCTATTTGGACCAACACAAATGATCGCTTGCCTATTAAGTAGTTTAATTTATTAGAGTCAGTTATATTTAAAAATACAAGCAAACAGAAGAATCTGTTAATTCTCTGCAATGTTAAATTTGCAGGGAATGTCTATAACATAGACAACCCTATTTATCATCCAACAAAATTTGAGACAAATGACCATATCGCACAAACCAAAAAGTATCATGAGGCCTTTTCCCACTGCAGGAACTGAAACCTGTTTTAGGTACTTTTACTCGGAACTACTACTTTTTTTGTCACTTTCACACAAGGAACTATATTTCCTCTTAGCCGTTTAGAGAGCCTTTTTTCAGCTCCTACTTTGAAGTAGGTGCTTTTGGGGAGAAGATGGACTGTGGGAGGTGCTGTAACCTGTGATTGGTCAAACACGAATGATGCACAAATGAATGAGAAACACGAGGAGTCAACAGCCATCTAAACAAGTAAACAAACTTGTAGCTGCTAGCCTACTAAGAGGATTTCCAATTCCTTTAACAGAAATAACATAAAACCAACAAAGTATCAAAAGAGTATCATCTGTTTCACATATGTGTGTGCGAGGGGTGAGCAGAGCTGCTGCGTCTGGGAAAATGGACATAAATAATTCAATGTTTATTAGTTGATAATTAAAATATATAAGCTTAACTGTCATGAAATCTAATTTACATGAGGAAAGTTTTGCATGCCTGTTATTGCGTGGTTAACTTGCATCAAGACTTTTCAATTAATGGGTTAAGCCCCGTACACACGCAACGACTTTGTCGCTAGTCTCTGTACTGTGAAGTCGCTAGTGGGCGTTCCTACCGTTGTCGCTCTAAATTTATTGGTGGACTGCACATCTGGCCATATCTCTTGAAAATCTTAAAATCACAGATGAGGCAATTTGCTAGTAAAACTAAGATTTCGTTCTAATTTGACAAGGAAACAGTTTTTATTTTTATTTTGTTTTTGTTCCTGAAAATGCACATTCTTATTATATCCATGTGTGTGGTTACAGACGAATCACATTGAACAGTGAAATCTCTGGGAAATTTCTCTGTCCTGCCTGCACTCCTTCAGGCAGGAACTCCTCATTTGCATAAAGTTAAACTTTTCTCAAATTTGTTGCATTGCTCGCCACAGCCACATCCAGTCACCAGAGGTCGCTGTCAGTATTTTAGGTTGAACCATGAAAGCCTTTATTGTAAAAGATTATGTTAATAAATAGGTTTATAGTGCATTTTAAACATGTTTTCTGCTGAGTTTAATGTGTGCTGCATGGTTAAGGGTGGCTTCAGGGAAGCAGCACCACATGCACGGCTCAAGCGGCCAGTGTAAAGACTGCAGCCTGAAGACGCAGTTTGTGTAAAACAGTCCTAACAAAAGTGTAGCTCCGATCCTGGCGTCCTCCATCTGTGTTGTTGTTGCTATTGAATCACATGTGCAAACAACGTCAGAAGAAAAATGACTGACACTAGATTACGTCACTACAGGGGGTTCCTTTGTGTACGCGAATGCAAGAGAGGGAAAAGTCTCTGTGTGTGCCTTTCCTCTTAATAGTTCTCATCTAGAAAGTTCAAGGGGGTAGTACCAGGACTGTATAAGGGAAAGGTGCTATGATAATTCCATGGTTTTATGGACCATGTATTCTTTTAAGTACTTTTGGACACCATGTAAACGCTATGGTACATGGTAATCTTTCAGTACCACCACTGAGTTGATGTTGTGTTTTATGATGTAACTGTTAATCCAGGCTCTGAGACTCATTGGACTTGCTACACTGTATTCATGTCCGAAGGTAGCTGGAGTAGAGGCATAAAACTCTTGTAATGTCTCATTATGGAGGACAGCAGAATAGGCGTGTTAATGTAGAACGGTGAATAAAACTGACTTTAACTACCTGTGCATTAAACGGTTTTAACACACTCATTCCAGCCAATCAGAATCGAGTATTTGAATAGACCATGGTATAATTTAATTAATTGTAATATAGTAATTGACATAATTATTTTAATTATAATTAAATAATTGACAATAAATAATTGTCTGTGTAAGGTTTCAAAAGGTATTTTCTACTGTAAATATGACAAGTAAGCCAAGTGTCTGAAATGAATGTTGGTGAATTCAAACTCCAACTGTCAAAAAATTTAAATGTAAACAAACACACACAGCCTTTAATCTGCTTTAAGTTGTGCTCCTCTCTCTCTCTCTCTCTCTCTCTCTCTCTCTCTCTCTCCCTCCCTCCCTCCAAACCTTCACATGTTTTTAAACTTTCAGACAAGGCTTTGTCAAACCAACATCAAAGTTTGTCTTAAACTTTACCTATCTAGTTTTTTATTGTATTATTGCCTGATTTCACTTCAAGCTTTTAGAGCCATTGTAACAAAGAGCAATACTGAGTGACACCAAAATATTAAGACCAACTGATAAATCACTGTCACACTTGATAAGACACAGTGTTCCTGTATAATTTATGTCCTTCAATCAAGTCAGACCTTTGAAATTCATTATTCATTAATGCCTCTCAGAATTCACCCCTGCCTGGAGTTGGCTATTTGTTTGTGGAACAACAACATTGTCTGTCATTACACTAGTTTTTTCAGGAATCCCACTTTTTCATGCTGTTTGAGTCTCTGATTGTGAGAGAACAGAGAATGCATTGTAGATTTCTCTGTGCCGTTTGTATGGAGTCTTATTAAGCTCAGCTGTGAAATATTGGACCAACGCAGCAGTGTCTCTGTGGTTAGTGAGGAGACTCCCACCCCCTGTAGTTTTTAATAGTTCCACTGGAATAGCCATTACCAGTGGAGGTGGGAAAGGGGAATCTCATAAGGGCTGTTCTTGATGTGCTTTAAAAGATTAAATGGCCTAAAAATGATTGTTGACCAGTTCAGTTTTATCTGCAGCTAGAGACTAAGTTGGGTAGTTGACATGAAAATACTTTTGAGAATTTCACATCTGTTACATGCTATACTCCATTTAAAACTTTAAACTGTATTTAGCTATTTTTAATAATTATATGCATGCCATTATGTTGACCATTGAGAGGCCACATGGAATCTTTGTACTTTGAACAAATAATTTGTCACATTGCAGAGAACTGGAAAAAGCCATTTTCAAAGCAAGTCAGTCCACACGGTGTTCATCTTTGGAACGCTCCTGGGCAGCCATTTTCTATGGATACAAGCGGCATGAAAGTACAGCTCCTGTCTATTTAAATGGGGAAAGACTGAAATCTCCAAAAGGGTTGGTCAAGATTACAATCAAAGAACATATTTCAAATCAGCAGTAAAATCTGACAACAATGTGTAATACATTGTTCTTCTTTACCTCAGATCAGTGATGTGCACAGACCTTAGCAGGGACAGGGGCTGAAGGAAATGGAGAGAGTGGGAAGAGAAATCGGTCCGGGACCTGTAGCCCCCGTTCTGTGCACGTCAGTGCCTCAGATCACACTAAGAAAACGCTATTTTCCCGGCTGGTCTAGCTAATGCACATTTGCGTTCTGGAATTCATTGACCGGGCGACGTCTGTATCTAAATTTTGATTGGCTCTTTTACCTGTAAGGCAGGACTTTGTTGTCTACATCTGCCAAATTGGCCGTTCCAATTTCTCCCATTCATTTTAATAGAAGTGGTCTGGCTTGGCTAAACAGTCTTTGGAACCATTGAATGCAAAAAGGTGATCAAAAGAAATGGTGACCAGTCTAAGGACCTAAAATATACACTTTACCTTTTATGTACATACCTATAAATATTTACCTAAAGTCTTAATGTTTATGGACATTTTATATGCCAGCTACCCTGATACTGGGTGTCAATCTATTGCCAGCGTAAAGGATATCTCTTTGCAGGTTGCCAGATTTTGCTCACATTCAACTGCATCCTGTGGCCCCTGGTAGATGTGTTTATCACTCTGGTGAACACAGACCTATTGTCATTGTGAATACAATAATGGTGCCCCTTTCAGTGGGCGATAAGGTGCATCATTGAAAGGGCCATCTTATCACATTTGTGTGCCATGACGCAGGCCTTGTTTTATTGGATGTATCTCTTTGTATCCAGTCCTCTATTCTCTCTCCCTATGTCTTTTTCTCTTTCTGGTCCCAGACTCTGTCTGTCATTCATCCTTGGAAGATGTCAGAGGGTTAAGAAATACTCTCTTATGGCTCCACGCATCTCTCACTTCCCCTGAACTCTCTTTATTAGATTCTACCTCTGCATCATCTATCTCTGTTCACTTTACTTTTTTTGGTCTAAATGGCCTCCTCCTTTCTCTTCCAGCTGGGTTTGTTGACACACAGTCAATCTTGGACACCCCACCTCTCTTTTTAACTGCCCCTCTCATACCCATTCCCCTTCCCTGAGCTGTAATGAGCTGGGGGGTCATTAAATATATCACAACCATTAGCTTTGTTGGGGCCTGACAGTTTTAATACATTGAAGCTTTACACCAACCAAAGGGAGGACTTAAAAGAGCTCTGCTATTATTTTAATTACATTTTAAATATAACAATGAGTGCCAGTGGATCTCTTAATATAGAATCATATAGATATAAGAAAAGAGAACAAATAACTTATTTTTGTAATTAAAAAAACAACACTATATAGGATTGTTTTCTCCTAATTTATATTTTATGTAGAATAGCTTTGAACCATATGAGATGCACAACAGCGTTTACAGGTACTATATTGATTTTGTTTTAAATTTGTTTTATTTATTTTTTTGGGGTAGGTGTGAACATGAGCAAGGTGAAGTCAAGCAGGGACAGAAGGGCCTCTCATCCCAGCATAACCAGGGTGACTCGAAGTTCCATCATCAGCCCCCAGGATTCAGTAAACCTGATGCAGTTGGTCAATGACCTCAGCCTCATGAGAGTGAGTGAACAGAAGGCCTCATTACCACGGTAAGATACTACACCCCAAGGCATACTATATAATACTATTAGGCTATACTATAATATGGGATTTACTATACTATGCTTTGCATGGGAGGAGTCATTTTCGGTAACAGTATATAATGATTCGTTTTTTGTTTTTGCTGAAAATGCAATAAATAAATGGTTCATATATTAAATAACCCTATGGTGTAATGCCTATTTTTTAAAAACTCCAGTGAATTAAATACTTTACAAATGAAAGGTACTGCATCTAATTTTATTATTTTCCTTTTTAAATGGAACTTCATGCAAACCAAAAAATGTAATTTTCCTAACAAATTAATGACAAATATGGCATCAGTGCAAATGACTTACAACTGTAGTACTAATGTTATAAAAGTCTGACTCTAGATTCTGCCAGGCAACTGCAAACACCCGTTTAATATGGCATGATACAGAATGTCACCATCTTTGAGTTGTACTCCCTTTTCTATGGGGATGGGAATCATAAGGAATTTATTGATTCTGATTTCATTAATGGATCTTTCTTTTGAAAAAGAAATATTTTTAATAATTTTTTTTTTTTTTTTTAACAAATCAGAGATAAATTAAACACAATTCTTGCAAGTTTTTTGGTGATTTATGTCTCGGAAGACTTTTAGGAACAACATCACACAATACAGTAACAGTTCTTGATTCAGTTCAAGTAGGACATGAGCGAAGTCATATTCCAAGTTAGTTTGATTAATTAAAAAAACAGGCTCATAAGAGTAATCTGTTCGGGTACCAAAGGCTATTCAGCGCTGCTGTTGAATAGTGTTGAAAGTAGCACTGCTGAGTATTTTAGCACGATTTTCCGTCTGCATTGGTGGAAAAATGCATTTTCAAAAAGAACCATTAACGGATCCGAATGTCATGAAAAGCATATGGTTTCGGTATCTTTTTGAAAATGGAACCTATAGGCAGGCTGATGAAGCTTGGGTAAACATTGTGGTGGTGGCCGGGGCGGGTATCAGCACTGCCAGTGGTATACCTGACTTCAGGTGGATACTGCACTCAAACCTTTGACTACTATGTTCTATCTACTGCTGAATAATCATTTCATTCATCAATTCTCTTTGTTTCAGGACACCAGGTACAGGTCTTTATGCCAATGTTGCGAAATATGACATCCCTTACCCGGAAGCAATTTTCAACATTGACTACTTCCCTGACAACCCACATCCTTTCTTCTCATTGACCAAGGAGCTGTACCCCGGATGCCACTGTCCAAACTATGTCCACTATTTCATCCGCATGCTGCATCAGAAGGGCCTGCTGCTTCGCTTGTACACTCAGAACATCAATGGACTTGAAAAGTGTGAGATCAGTAGTATTTTATATAAGGGCACGCAATAACTAAGTTCAGAATTGTAACAGAAATTCAGATTTAAAATTTAAAGAGAACTCTCTTCAGATTAATTATGAAAAGTGAAATTTGCATAGTTATGGGATTTGGATTTTCGTACCATGTCCGTCTTAGTGTGTGGTATCCCAGATGACAAGCTTGTGGAGGCTCATGGGAGTTTCACCACTGCTGCCTGTCACCTCTGCTATACACCATATGCTGCAGAGGAATCCAAGGTAAAGAGAGATCCAAATAACAATATTGAATAAACATTATTGATCACACATCTTCTTTTCTCTTTTCCTATCAGCAAACTATTATAAATGGTAACATTCCTATCTGTACTTTTTGTGCTGGGGCGGTCAAACCTAACATTGTTTTCTTCGGGGAAGATCTACACAAAAATTACTTTCAGCATGCTAAAGATTTCCCAAAAGCAGACCTCATGAACATGGGAACCTCTTTAAAGGTGGGTGGTAAAATGCTATAAAGTGTCTTTGTAGTGGTTAAATGTGAATTTTATTTCGTGATATTCTCAGTTTTTGAAGATAATTATAAATATCACAATATATAAATGGAAAGGTGAATAAAAACAAAGGCCTTTCGACTTATAACTTTGTCCAAAGTAAAGGTTGGTCTATGTTAGATCATGCATCCCAACTAATGAATGTTTTCCATCCTTACTGACAACGCCATACATGTTAGATCCAGTCTCCCACTAGACCTTAAATATCAGATTTTTTCTGACATCCGAAACCTGTCAACATCAACAGCTTGTTAACTCTTCTACCAGCCCAAGATTTAGGCACAGACAGCAAGGGAATCTAGCAAAAGGCAGGAGATGAAGTGATGGTAAAGCAGGTTTTATTGAATAATCTTCCTGAAATACAGTGCATTCAGAAAGTATTCAGACCTCTTCATTTTTTTCACATTTTGTTATGTTGCAGCCTTATTCTAAAATGCTGATGTGATATTTTTTTTTTTTTTAACATCAATCTGCACTCCATACCCCATAATGATGAGGCAAAAACCAGATTTTTTTATAACTTTGCAAATTTATTAAAAATAAAAAACTGAAATATCACATTGACATAAGTATTCAGAACCTTTGCTATGACACTTGAAATGTAGCTCAGGTGCATCCATTTCTCTGGATCATCTTAGAGCTGATTCTACACTTTGATTGGAGTCCACCTGTGGCAAATTCAATTGATTGGACATGATTTGGAAAGGCACACACCTGTCTATATAAGGTCTTTGGGCTGAAAATGCATATCAGAGCAAAAACCAAGTCATGAGGTCAATGGAACTGCCTGCAGAGCTCAGAGACAGGATTGTGTCGAGGCACAGATCTGGGGAAGGCTACAAAAAATATGGCTGTGTTGAAGGTTACCAAGAGCACAGTGGCCTCCATAATTCTTAAATGGAATTCGTTTGGAGCAACCAGGACTCTTCCTAGAGCTGGCTGCCCAGCCAAACTGAGCAATCGGAGGAGAAGGTCCTTGGTAAGAGAGGTGACGAAGAACCCGATGGTCACATTTGGTTGATCTCCAGAGATCATGTGTGGAGATGGGAGAAACTTGCAGAAGGACAACATCACTGCACTGAGTTAAGGGTCTGAATACTTATGTCAGTGTGACATTTTAGTTTTTTCTTTTTAATAAATTTGCAAAGTTATTAAATCAGTTTTTTTTTTTTTTTTTTTTTTTTTGCTCTGTCATTATGGTGTATGGAGTGTAGACTGATGTGGGGAAAAAAAATGTTTTTAAAGCATTTAAGGCTGCAATGTAACGATGTGAAAAAAATGAAGGGGTCTGAATACTTCCTGAATGCACTGTATGTCTGTAAAGTAATTACTGCAGATGTCTGTAATGCATACCATTGATTCACAATGATAAGTGGTCTCTGTAAAAATCACAGAGATGAATGCGTTTACAGCATTTACACACTGCTGTAATGTGGAACTGACCTAATAGAAAATATATACTGCGCTGATTATGCAGGAAATATGAAACATGAGAATATACTGTTTTTTTTTTTTAAGAAATAAATTGATTGGAATATCTGGCTAAATACAACAAAACTGACATTAACAAGCCTGAGATCTTGTATTACGTTTTTGAATTATAAATATGGACAATCCCTTCATTATGTAATTTTATTTGTCCCTCCGGAATATGTTTCGAAACACGGGGCTCAAAACGATTTCCACACTCGCACTGCTTTTAAAAAAATAAAATAAAAGCAGTGGGAGTTCCTTCCAATTTTCCTAAACAACAAAAAAAAGACTGATTGTTTCTCTTACAAGAGTAAACCAACACTTGAGAAAAACATGCATCAGTCTAAACATAGCAGTCAACATTATCCGAAGTGAAGTGTGTCTTATGTTTTCTGGCATCTTCTTTTAACCAACATCCAATTCAGACATGGAGAACTTAAGAAACAGCTGTTTAAAGGGCTCAAGGGCTAGAAAGTGCAGATTTATGGATTTTAAACAAAATATCAATTCTCATGGGATAAATATTTCCAGGGGTTATTTTTACAGGCTATTTTATAGTATAGATAAAACTTGAAATGGAGACAACTCTTCTCTAAATTGTGAAGACAAAACAGCACACAGCTTAAGATTAAACCGAAATTATAATGCATAGCAAGAGCAAGCAACAATATAAAAACAAAAGTATAAAGTAAAATGTAATATACAAAATGAATATGAAGAAATTAGTTATGTAATATGAAGTACATATAAAAGTAATATGATTCATAAAGTAATATGAAAGAATTAAGTACAACACGGGTGTATTTTGGCTCTCCTAAAGCCCCCCACACACCCTCTGGTTGCCATTTAAAAACTCAAATTAAGCCGTCTTATTTTATTTGTGAATCAATGAACTCTGCAACGGTGCAGCCCAATTTTTAATTTTTTTAAATTGAGCATTAAATAATAATAGGGGTAGGCGATATGACCAAAAACTTGTATCACAATATGAGTAATTTTATATCACGATAACGTTATACATCACCATATAGAAAAAGTTTTCTGGAAAATTAATACAAATTTGTTTATATATTAAATAACCCTATTGTAATGCATATTTTTGGAACTCCAGTCAGTGAATTAAATACTTTAATTAAAATACTTCCTCTTTTTTTTTTGGAACAAGACAAGCAATGCCAAAGTAAATAAATAAAAATCATCTTGTTTTCAAAAATCAACCTTACAAAAATGCTAAATATAACAGTATGCCACATTTCAGTTTAAAATGTTGTTGACCAGTATTATTAATATTATTATAAACTTTAAACAAGAACCGTAAGATCTTCTCAAAGCGGGAGCCTAGGTAGCTCAGTGGTAAAAGACGCTGACTACCACCCCTGGAGTTCACTAGTTCGAATCCCAGGGCGTGCTGAGTGACTCCAGCCAGGTCTCCTAAGCAACCAAATTGGCCCGGTTGCTAGGGAGGGTAGAGTCACATGGGGTAACTTCCTCGTGGTTGCCATAATGTGGTTCGTTCTCGGTGGGGTGCGTGGTGAGTTGAGCACAGATGCCGCGGTGGATGGCGTGAAGCCTCCACACGCACTATGTCTCCGTGGCAATGCGCTCAACAAGCCACATGATAAGATGCGTGGGTTGATGGTCTCAGACGCGGAGGCAACTGGGATTCATCCTCCGCCACCCGGACTGAGGCGAATCACTACGCGACCACGAGGACTTAAAAGCGCACTGGGAATTGGGCATTCCAAATTGGTTGGGAAAAAAAAATCTTCCCAAAGCAATGCGACAGAAAATAAAACAAGTAAAAAAATATCCAATGAAAATAAACAAATAAATGACAGAATTAATGCAGAGTTCATTTTTTGGCTTTCATAATATTCTTTGCATGCTTCATTTTGATGTGGTAAAACAGATTGCTTATATTATGAGTGATTATCATTGTACAAAACAGTTTGCAGCTTAATTTTTTTTACTCTGTACACCATGTCGCACCTGTTTTAATAACAAGCTCCTCTTAATTTTCTTGAATCGTTTGCGAGTCCTCCCATTCTGTGGAGATTTCTTTCTCCATTTGGGGTTTTCCATTTCTCCATTGAGTAGCGCAAGTGATCCTGCTCTGAGCTCTCCTGTCTCTGGAGCACAAATATGGAAAGGCTGCTGGATTCGCGCGCACTTCGGAGCTCCAGAGACAGCACGCGCCACAGTCATGTGAAACATTCGTGTGTCAGATGAGTAGAATATTTAGCACTTTTAAAGCACCAAACGCACAGTCATTAAATTTGCTTGGGCAGCCGCAGAAAATTTTTCAATGCTGGAAAAACCCTGTCCATGTTTCTTCAGTTCTCTCAGTCTCACGTGAAGCCCTGCCCACTGATAGATAAGCCCACAATGCACACATGAATATTTACATATTGCGATATACATGATATAGCAAAATCTCTATTGGTTGACACTTTATATTGTCACCACGTTATATATCGTCATATCGCTCAGCCCTAATTAATCATAAAAAAAAAAAACAATGAACGAAATGTCAAGAATTAAGTATTTATCCCCCTATTTTAATACTTGCTTGAACCATCTTTTGCAGCTATTACAGCCATCTGTCTTTTTGGATAAGTCTCTATCAACTTTGCACAATGTGATGGAGCAATATTAGCCCATTCCTCTTTGCAAAATTGTTCAAGCTTTACCAAGTTAGTTGGGGATTGGTGATGGACAGCAATTTTGAAGTCTCTCCACAGATCAGAGGTCAGGACTCTGACTGGGCCACTCAAGGACATCAGTTTTTTTCATTTTAGGCCACTACAGTGTTGCTCTGGCTTTGTGCTTTTGATTATTGTCCTGCTGAAACACAAACTTCCTAATTTTACACTTTCTGCCAGAGGGGAGTACATTCTTATCCAAAATCTCTGTATTTTGCAGCATTCATTATTCCATCAATTTTCACAAGATTGCCAGTCCCTGCTGCTAAAAGGCTCCCTCATAATATGATGCTACCACCAGCGTCTTTCACTGCAAATCAGCCACATAACACCATCCCTAAGGTGTTGGCTTGCGCTACACATACCGTTTAGTGTTTAAGACAAAAAGTTTCACTTTAGTCTCATTAGACCACAAGACCTTCTGCCACATATTTGCAGTATCTTCCAAGTGAGGTATTGCCAAGTCTTTTCGGGCAAGCATGTGCTTTCTTTTTTTTTTTAAGCAAAGGCTTCTTCCTAGCCACTCTCCCGTACTGCCCCTTTGTGTGCTATAGTTTTGAGATTGTTGAGCCATGCACATTATTTCAAGTTACAGCCACTGACCTCTGTAGCTCATTCAGAGTGAAGGTTGGTTTTGCAGTAGCAATGTGTTTATAAGATAATATCTTGCTCCTGAGTAAGGTTAACCTAGAAATTACGAAGTGAATGAATATTTTGTTATTCTCAATTTTAGTTTTAGGTTTTATTTATTTTGAGATTTTGAATTTTTTTTTAATTTGTCATGATATATAATTCTGTTTACCAGCTGGGGGAAAGTCATGCCAAGATTTCAGTTTTTTCCCCCCATTCTGATGGTTGATGTGAACATTAACTGAAGCTCCTGACCCATATCTGCATGATTTTATACATTACACTGCTGCCACATGATGGCTGATTAGATTATTGCATGAATAAGTAGGTGTGCCTAACAAAGTGGCCGGTGAGTGTATATATTAGAGCTGTCAGAATTGACGCGTTAACGCATGCGATTAATTAAAAAAGTTATCACTGTAAATAAAAGAAACTCTGCACACACACACACACACAACAGCGCTTCAGGGATAACATGAAGAAAGGACCTCTTAATGCTATTTGATGTACAGAACAAGCCCAGATGGGACTTGTGATAGAAATCAAGTATTTTTCTGCCCATGTAAGGCACATTATAATTACCACAGAAGCACATCAAGTCTTAACTATCACCAAAATGCAGAATGAGATGTTTTTGTCTGCAAGCGCTCTTCATGTGAAGTTCAAATTGGCATTGCCGTTGATGACCTGACTCGAATCATGAATGCAGCTTCATGATTGCTGTACGAAAGTGGATAGCCACAGTCTACTGGCAGATTAATACTGTGCAGGATGAGAGTTTAAGAGATTTAATGCCCATTGCAATGAAAATGCAACATATGTGGGGACTAGTACTTTTGATTTGTCAACCTCCCACTTAGACTTTGGGAAATGTTTAATGTTACTTGAATTGGTGATATTTTAGTGCATTTCTATCTTTATACTGTAGAAGAATTGGTTTGGAAAATGTTAAAGCATTATATTTTTATGTTATGTCGTTGTATTGTGTGTGTGTGTGTGTGTGTGTGTGTGTATATATATATATATACACAATGTGTGTGTGTGTGCGTATATGTATGTGTATATAATATATATATATATATATATATATATATATATATATATATATATATATATAGGTGCATCTCAATAAATTAGAATGTCGTGGAAAAGTTCATTTATTTCAGTAATTCAACTCAAATTGTGAAACTCATGTATTAAATAAATTCAGTGCACACAGACTGAAGTAGTTTAAGTCTTTGGTTCTTTTAATTGTGATGATTTTGGCTCACATTTAACAAAAACCCACCAATTCACTATCTCAAAAAATTAGAATATGGTGACATGCCAATCAGCTAATCAACTCAAAACACCTGCAAAGGTTTCCTGAGCCTTCAAAATGGTCTCTCAGTTTGGTTCACTAGGCTACACAATCATGGGGAAGACTGCTGATCGACAGTTGTCCAGAAGACAATCATTGACACCCTTCACAAGGAGAGTAAGCCACAAACATTCATTGCCAAAGAAGCTGGCTGTTCACAGAGTGCTGTATCCAAGCATGTAAACAGAAAGCTGAGTGGAAGGAAAAAGTGTGGAAGAAAAAGATGCACAACCAACCGAGAGAACCGCAGCCTTATGAGGATTGTCAAGCAAAATCGATTCAAGAATTTGGGTGAACTTCACAAGGAATGGACTGAGGCTGGGGTCAAGGCATCAAGAGCCACCACACACAGACATGTCAAGGAATTTGGCTACAGTTGTCGTATTCCTCTTGTTAAGCCACTCTTGAACCACAGACAACGTCAGAGGCGTCTTACCTGGGCTAAGGAGAAGAAAAACTGGACTGTTGCCCAGTGGTCCAAAGTCCTCTTTTCAGATGAGAGCAAGTTTTGTATTTCATTTGGAAACCAAGGTCCTAGAGTCTGGAGGAAGGGTGGAGAAGCTCATAGCCCAAGTTGCTTGAAGTCCAGTGTTAAGTTTCCACAGTCTGTGATGATTTGTGGTGCAATGCCATCTGCTGGTGTTGGTCCATTGTGTTTTTTGAAAACCAAAGTCACTGCACCCGTTTACCAAGAAATTTTGGAGCACTTCATGCTTCCTTCTGCTGACCAGCTTTTTAAAGATGCTGCTTTCATTTTCCAGCAGGATTTGGCACCTGCCCACACTGCCAAAAGCACCAAAAGTTGGTTAAATGACCATGGTGTTGGTGTGCTTGACTGGCCAGCAAACTCACCAGATCTGAACCCCATAGAGAATCTATGGGGTATTGTCAAGAGGAAAATGAGAAACAAAAGACCAAAAAATGCAGATGAGCTGAAGGCCACTGTCAAAGAAACCTGGGCTTCCATACCACCTCAGCAGTGCCACAAACTAATCACCTCCATGCCACGCCGAATTGAGGCAGTAATTAAAGCAAAAGGAGCCCCTACCAAGTATTGAGTACATATACAGTAAATGAACATACTTTCCAGAAGGCCAACAATTCACTAAAAATGTTTTTTTTGTTGGTCTTATGATGTATTCTAATTTTTTGAGATAGTGAATTGGTGGGTTTTTGTTAAATGTGAGCAAAATCATCACAATTAAAAGAACCAAAGACTTAAACTACTTCAGTCTGTGTGCATTGAATTTATTTAATACACGAGTTTCACAATTTGAGTTGAATTACTGAAATAAATGAACTTTTCCACGACATTCTAATTTATTGAGATGCACCTGTATATATATACACACACAGTGGGGGAAATAAGTATTGAACGAGTCAATTTTTTTCATTAAATATATTTTTTATGAGGTTATTCACATGAAATTTTCACCAGACATCAGTATTAACTCAAGAAATCCGCAAATGTAAAGAATTCACAACATTAAATTCCATAAATAAAGTTACACTATATTGCCAAAAGTATTCGCTCGCCCATCCAAATAATTGAATTCAGGTGTTCCAATCACTTTCATGGCCACAGGTGTATAAAATGAAGCACCTAGGCATGCAGACTGCTTCTACAAACATTTGTGAAAGAATGGGCCGCTCTCAGGAGCTCAGTGAATTCCAGCGTGGTACTGTGATAGGATGCCACCTGTGCAACAAGTCCAGTCGTGAAATTTCCTCGCTACTAAATGTTCCACAGTCAACTGTCAGTGGTATTATAACAAAGTGGAAGTGATTGGGAATGACAGCAACTCAGCCACGAAGTGGTAGGCCACGTAAAATGACAGAGCGGGGTCAGCGGATGCTGAGGCGCATAGTGCGCAGAGGTCGCCAACTTTCTGCAGAGTCAATCGCTACAGACCTCCAAAGTTCATGTGGCCTTCAGATTAGCTCAAGAACAGTGCGTAGAGAGCTTCATGGAATGGGTTTCCATGGCCGAGCAGCTGCATCCAAGCCATACATCACCAAGTGCAATGCAAAGCGTCGGATGCAGTGGTGTAAAGCACGTCGCCACTGGACTCTAGAGCAGTGGAGACACGTTCTCTGGAGTGACGAATCACGCTTCTCCATCTGGCAATCTGATGGACGAGTCTGGGTTTGGCGGTTGCCAGGAGAACGGTACTTGTCTGACTGCATTGTGCCAACTGTAAAATTTGGTGGAGGGGGGATTATGGTGTGGGGTTGTTTTTCAGGAGCTGGGCTTGGCCCCTTAGTTCCAGTGAAAGGAACTCTGAATGCTTCAGCATACCAAGAGATTTTGGACAATTCCTTGCTCCCAACTTTGTGGGAACAGTTTGGGGATGGCCCCTTCCTGTTCCAACATGACTGCGCACCAGTGCACGAAGCAAGGTCCATAAAGACATGGATGAGCGAGTTTGGTGTGGAAGAACTTGACTAGCCTGCACAGAGTCCTGACCTCAACCCGATAGAGCACCTTTGGGATGAATTAGAGCGAAGACTGCGAGCCAGGCCTTCTCATCCAACATCAGTGTCTGACCTCACAAATGCGCTTCTGGAAGAATGGTCAAAAATTCCCATAAACACACTCCTAAACCTTGTGGAAAGCCTTCCCAGAAGAGTTGAAGCTGTTATAGCTGCAAAGGGTGGGCCGACATCATATTAAACCCTATGGATTAAGAATGGGATGTCACTTAAGTTCCTATGCGTCTAAAGGCAGATGAGCGAATACTTTTGGCAATATAGTGTATGTGTAATAAAGTGGAATGACACAGGAAAAAAGTATTGAACATGCTAACTGAAATTTATTTAATACTTAGTGGAGAAGCCCTTGTTTGTAATGACAGCTTCAAGACACTTCCTGTATGAAGAAATTAATCGGCCGCAGTATTCAGGTGTAATTTTGGCCCATTCTTCTAAACATATTGTCTTTAAATCTTGAAGATTCCGGGGGGCCCTCTTGTGAACCTAGATCTTTAGCTCTTTCCACAAATGTTCAATTGGATTCAAATCAGGCGATTGACTGGGCCTTTCTAACACCTTGATTTTTTTCTCTGAAACCAATTGAGAGTTTCCTTTGCTGTATGCTTTGGATTGTTGTCCTGCTGGAAGGTCCACCCACATCTCATCTTCATCATCCTGGTGCATGACAGCAGATTCTTCTCAAGAATCTCCTGGTAAAGGGCTCCATACATCATTCCTTCAATTATATGAAGTCTGCCAGTACCATGCGATGACAAACAGCCCCACACCATGATGCTTCCACCTCCAAACATCACTGTTGGTATAGTGTTTTTAGGGTGATGTGCAGTGCCATTTCTTCTCCAAATATGGTGTGTAGTATGACAGCCAAAAAGTTCAATTTTGCTCTCGTCTGACCAGACTACACAGACTACATGAGCTTCGACATGCCTTTTCTTTAGTAGAAGTCTTGCGGGGTGAGCATGCATAGAGGCCATGGCGGTGGAGTGCATTGCCTATTGTTTTCTCTGTGACGATGGTACCTGCTGCCTCCAAGTGTTTCTGGAGCTCTTTCTGAGTGGTCCTTGGCTCTCGGGCTACTCTTCTGACTATTCTTCTGACTCCCTGGTCAGAAATCTTGCAAGGAGCTCCTGTGCTTGGCCGGTTGGTGACGGAGTGATGTTGCTTCCACTTGCGGATAATAGCCCCAGTGGTGCTTACTGGAAGATTCAGAAGTTTTGAAATATGTCTGTAACCGATTCCATCAATATGTTTCGCAACAATAAGGTTGCGAAGGTCTTGGGAGAGCTCTTTAATTTTACCCATCATGAGATGTTTCTTGTGTGACACCTTGGTAACGAAAAGGTAGGCCTGTTGTAAGGCAGGTCCTTACCAGACATCACCAGCAACAACGTCGCCTATGGGCACAAACCCACCTTCGCTGGACCAGACAGGACTGGCAAAAAGTGCTCTTCACTGACGAGTCGCGGTTTTGTCTCACCAGGGGTGATGGTCGGACTCGCGTTTATCGTCGAAGGAATGAGTGTTACACCGAGGCCTTTACTCTGGAGCGGGATCGATTTGGAGGTGGAAGGTCTGTCATGGTCTGGGGTGGTGTGTCACAGCATCATCGGACTGAGCTTTTTGTCATTGCAGGCAATCTCAACGCTGTGCGTTACAGGGAAGACATCCTCCTCCCTCATGTGGTACCCTTCCTGCAGGCTCATCCTGACATGACCCTCCAGCATGACTATGCCACCAGCCATACTGCTTGTTCTGGGCGTGATTTCCTGCAAGACATGTTTTTTGTTTTTGGCAACATTCGGAGTAAATTCTAGAGATTGTTATGTGGAAAATCCCAGGAGATCAACAGTTACAGAAATACTCAAACTAGCCCATCTGGCACCAACAACCATGCCACGGTCAAAATCACTGAGATCACATTTTTCCCCATTCTGATGTAAACATTAACTGAAGCTCCTGACCCGTATCTGCATGATTTTATGCACTGTACTGCTGCCACACAATTGGCTGATTAGATAATCGCATGGATGATTGTTGGTGCCAGATGGGCTGGTTTGAGTATTCCTGTGACTGCTGATCTCCTGGGATTTTCACACACAACAGTCTCTAGAATTTAATCAGAATGTTGCCAGAAACACAAAACATCCAGTGAGGGTCAGTTCTGCGGACTGAAACGCCTTGTTGATGAGAGGTCGACAGAGAATGGCCAGACTGGTTCGAACTGACAAAGTCTATGGTTACTCGGGTAACTGCTCTGTACAATTGTGGTGAGAATTATAGAATCTCAGAATGGTGGCACACAATATTAGGCAGGTGGTTTTAATGTTGTGGCTGATCGTGTGTATGTATGTGTGTGTGTGTGTGTGTGTGTGTGTGTGTGTGTGTGTATATATATATATATATACACACACACACACACACACACAATATATATATATCTAAAATATTTATTTAATATGAACTTATCAATATTTAAATATTTTTTCCAATACTGGAAAATTTTGTACCAGAAAGTTGACAAATTGTATTGTTAATGGTCTATTTTTATAACCAGTATGTTGCCCACCTGTAGTAGTCAGTAAATCACAGGATGACAGCAGTACAGTCTGAAATTATTGACATAGTGTTGCTTGCTTTTGTAAATATTAACTGATCATTTTAAATTAAAGGGATATTTTGTATTTAACATTTATATTACTATCTAAGAAGATTATTTATGCCATAAGAGTTAATCTGACAGTATTTGTGTTTTGTGGCAGATTGAGCCCTTTGCAAGCCTGATAAACACAGTGAAGTGTACAGTACCTCGTCTGTTGCTGTACCACGATCCAGATGGGCCCTTTGAACGGAGGCCCCTGAAGAGGGGAGACTATTTGGAACTGGGGGATCTCACAGATTCTGTCCAAAAACTTGCTGAGATCCTTGGGTGGCACACAGAGATCCAAGACCTGATGTTCAGTCAGGACAATGTGTTCGTGACTTCTTACACTGACCCCAGCAGCAGCGGTGATAACAGTGACTCCTCAGAGAAAAAAAGCAAGAGCTCAGAATCTTCTGAACCAAATCAATCATATCAACCACTCTAACACAGAGCCCTTTTTATATGTTTAATATGCAGAAGGCATTTGGGGGCCTGGCAAGAGTTTAAGACTCACTGTGATTTTCATTAACTCCATTTCATGTGAATGTGTGTTTGTTAGTTTAATGTGCATATGTGTGTTATTAATAGTCAGTTTGACAGACATGACTAGGTTTCTTGTGGGTCTAGACACTTGCACTCATTTTTGGCAACTCTTTATTTCAAATCCAGTTGAACATAGTTGATATTAAGTGCATTGTGGCTGCTTCTCATTTGGACTGAAAACCCATCTGGAGATTAAAGATATCTGGGATTACTTGATCTGCACATGTCAGTTGGAAGGTTAGAAACTTAAACCCACTTGTAATGGGGAGTTTCTCATTTTATCAGGCTTTGTGAGTGAGGGGAAAAAAACTAGAGACATGGCACTTAGTTGTTTAGTTGTTTAATACAGCTAATAATATAATTATCATGCATAGAAAAACCTCTGTCAGCACTATTTACTTTAATGTGTGGATAATAACACTCAATTATCCATTATGGCTTATGTACCAATCTAGAAACTGTACTCTATATTTCAATGTGTTGTTTGGAAAGAGATGCAATGTGGAAGTGCTATAGACTGGATTAGGTTTGGGTATGTATGTGTGTGTGTGTGTGTGTGTGTGTGTGTGTATATGCGTGTGTTTGCTAGTTCGGTCATTGGGGAACCAGTGAATCTTGCTTGGCCCTATTGAGTGGACAGTGTTAAATTAGCATGGGAGGCATGACCTCCCAAGTGTGCAGTGCCCCCACTGTGTGTTTTCACAGGCACTGCAGCCTCCAAGCGGGAGCTCCCACCCCCCCAAAACTCTAATAAATGTCTTTGCTCGGCAACAAAGAACCCCAATATCCTGCTGCTGTGTTTGAGAGAGTGTGTATTAGAACAGTTGTGACTATTTCATTTTGCAATGGATCAGTGAAGTAGATGGTGATTACCACACCGTGATCATATCTGTTCATGTCCTGTAGGGTTTTTGATAGGACTGTGATGTATACATTTTTTTGTGAAATATGGACAGAAGCCTGAATGCCTGTTTAAACATTTGAATCCAACTTATTTTATTCATGTTCTGTTTTCAGTTTGCATTGCTCAGAGTTGGGTTGAGGAATGTTTACTAGCTGACTTTTAGATCACTGTATACGTTAATGGATCTTTTAAGTTTTTGTTTGAAACGGACAATATGCCGCAATGTATGGTTGTTAAATGTTAACCTTTTGTTCTTTAAATATTGAAATGCTGCTTAATATGATCTTACCTTTTACATGCTGTTTTTTATTTATATATATATATATATATATATATATATATATATATATACACACACACACACACACACACACACACACACTTTTTAGAAATTGTGACCTAATAGTATTTAATAAAAAAAAATATTTGAATCGTTGCCATTTCGCCCGTTTGCTTTGGCTTATTTACGTTATGATGTGTTTCTTGGTTAAACAGATGAATAGATTTGTGATGTTAGCACCTATTTGGATTTTATGCCTTTTTATATACTTATACACGAGAAATCCAACACTGAAATTTGGGCAAGTTCTTTCAGCTTTTTTCACCCTTTTAAAATTTTAGCATCTTTTGCAATCTCTTGCAAATCCAATATTTTATCTAGGATCAAATATAGATTTGGGGGGTTTTATATTCAAGAAAGATATTTTGAACTACATTTAGAAACCCCTTTAAATCTCTCGTAAACAATAATACAAACTTACAGTTAATGCAGTTTTCTGTTTTATTGCAAATGATTGTCTGCAGGATAAGGAAAATCAAGAGAACCTATATTCAAATGTTGAGTGCAAAATATACACTATAAACAAAGTTTTACAAAGCCCCGTTGTTCCGTTGACATTATAGTGGTTACATTATATGATGAGTCCAGGCAGAGTGTTTGAGCTCTTCAAAAAGGTATTCTGTTATTCGTAAAGCCTTTAAAATCAAGCACAATGATATTCATTATTATACATTCTTTGTGCCTTGTTTAAAAAATTGTGGAGGTAACTTTTAAGAAAAATGCTGAAAAGCTATACATTCTGCATACTAATTGCACCTCAAATAACAGCTTGAAACTAAAGATGAAAAAAAAAAAAAAAGTATATAGAAAACTAGGTAGATAAAAAGAAGACCAGAGATTTGTTTGAAACCCCAGGCATCCCTGGCTGAGCAAAAAGAACTGAAAGTTTTTAATGCACATATTATGTAAGAATGTAGTTAGTAAGACAAAATGTCTCAATGTAAATTATTACATGGCTTGTCTTGGTATCCAACATTTTAAAAGACAAGTACTTTGAAACAGTTTCTTAGGAAGATCTGTGAAGCAGCAGTAGTAATAGTGCTGACGTACATTTACACAAGTCCTCTGAGCCACACTGTTTAATAAATATGAATCTAGATAAACCGATACATTTACTCATTTTTAAGTCTCATAACATCAAAATCTCTTTGCAATCCGCTTTCTTTAATATTAAATCAGATATCTATTAAAACAAATTCCTGTTTCTCTAACACCCCTATTAGAAAGACTCGTACATGTGCAACAAAGGAATAATTGCAGTAGAAAATAATCAAAGTATAAAGTTTGCATGTGAGACTGCGACAGTTTGTGTTGCCTTCCATCAGCAGGCTTGGCCTGAAGGGTTTCAGTGAAGAGCTCCTGTTAGTCTGAGTCACTACTGGGTGGTGGACTGCACCCATGGATAGTCTCCCCTAGGGGCGCTAGCGTGCCATCCTTCCTCACTCCCATTGGCCTGATCAGTTCTTTCCTGTTGAGATAGTAGAACAGAACTCAGATATTTGCAGACCAAGCTGAGAGCAATCAAAATAAGTTTTAGTGTAGGTCACTGCTTCCTGTGACCAATGCTGGAGTACTTTGTGTACCACAAGTAATTTGCATGTTCATGATGTCACATGCAAAGAAGAGGATAGGGAGGAATTTAACCAGCAGGAGTAACCACCAACTGAAAAACTATTCTAGAGACTTCTGTTTCTTAATGTCTCAAATGTATAGATGTTCTTTGTGCATACTGCAAATAACGGAAAGTACACGTGAAAGAAGAGCAAACTGTGATTCCTGCAACTGACAGGTTGTTGGCTGTAGTACAGGATACTTGTATACTTGGAGACTCAACTAGTATGTTTAAAACAACAATGCAGATTCTGCAGTCTAAAGGTTCTTTCAGACAGAATTTGTATGTGTGAGACGCAGGAGTTTTGAGATGTGTTTTTAAAAATTGCAGATCTCTAACCTTGTGCGACTCCGCATCCACATGCGTGGATGTTGTATTTTAGCTTCGCTATACGCAACACATTGTTTAAATTAGTTTAAACTGACTGAAAACTCTTCACAAGACTCTAGACTGTCATTTAAGGGTAAAACTTAAGGCGATTTCCTTAAAGAGCTTCTATCGGTGCAGAGCCAACAAAAGTGCCTCTGGTAAGAAACCTCTTTACATTTTTTTCATTGATACCTGCTTGGGTGTAAAGAGTAGCATCTATAGTTTTTTTTTTTTTTTTTTTTTTTTTTTTTTTACATGCTGCTTCAATTTTTTGTATTAATTGTTAAATGTCCACATGCGTGGATTTGGGGACATTATCCCTTTAAAAGTTGAAATAACAGTTATTTTGAATTGCTTTCAACATTAACACATCTGTGGGTCATTTCGCTTCATTTTTATATACATTTTGTTATATTTTATTTTGCTACCACTCTACAATGCGATTCTATTTATTAACATTAGTAAATGCACTCCTATATTTACTGTGCATTTTCACATTGAGGATAAATGGGTTCATCCAAAAGCTGAAACATGTTGCTTTTAGAGGCTTTATATGGAGTGAGGATGAAAATAAGGTGCATTTCAAACTGTTATGAGACCAGAGCAGACAGACAGCACACTGGAGGTTATGTCATTCACTAAATAGGGAGAAAAGGAGCATCCTATAGCTCTCTATGCTGCTAAGTGCATTCGATCCAAACTTCCTATCAAAAGTTCAGTTTCAGGCTGTAGATGATGTTTGGACCATTCAACATGTTTGTTAGATATGGGAAAAAGGTAATTAGTACATACAGTAGATTCAGAATTTATAATGTATAATTTTATTTTAACATGGTTGGCAGTGATTGGATGATGCTGGACATTACTTTGAATAAGAATGAATTATGCTAATTTCTGATGTAATGTCTCAAAAACATGAATAACCAACATTCCTGGAAACATAATAAACAATTTGATGAAAAAAATCTGACTTTCTATAGTTTGGTATTATTTACAATTTCACAACTTAGTCCCGCTGTCCATATTTGTGGACATAAGTTTTAAGAAAATCTATTTGCTCTAGAAAAAAATATATTTTTGCTTGTTTATTAGGTGCTACTAGTAACAAATCAAAAAGGGAAATGGAAAATGCACACAGCAGTCATGCTCGGGTCTCAGGAGGATAATATTGGCACAGCGTCTTAAAAACATGGCACTCCTGTGCAAGACGCTGAAAAAACAGCGAGACACGCAAGTCAAAAACGGTTAAAAGCGCGTTCAATGTGAACAGCCCCTAAGTGGTGCTGTTTCAGAAATTAGATTGCAGAGTTTGGCTAAGTTTTATTAACTGTAATAAACTTTTGAGGTGGTTGATAGAGCAATCAAGACTGTACAAGCTTAAAATCGGTCTAAATCAATGCAAAGAGAATAATTTAAAATAAGGACAAACTCCATATTCCAGGGGCCTCAATTTACCCTGCAGATTTATTGCGCGCACGTCTTGTCAACTTCGTTTTTGCAGGCTACTAATTTGTCACCAAAATCCACCTGCTCTTTAAAAAGAAACCCTTTGTGCTGACCATTGTATCTACAATCAGTTCTGTCCTCTAAAGAGGCCTGTTGATGTGTAGAACATCTTTCTTTGCCTTTACATCTGGCCACATAAGAGCCCTTGGAATCACAACTCTAAAGACAGCCCTTCAAGCCTGCTCCCCAATCCCAGAACGCAGCTTCCCCCCCTAGCCCTGCAGTTTAATTACAGGATCAGTGCTCATTCTAATCTCTTCAAAGCCTCGGCAGCTCCTCCACACTAATCCAATTATATCTGCACTGTGTGTCACCAGCGTGCCCAGAGATGATTCATCAGAGTATTATCCAATCAAAGCATGGCCAAAGATGATTTATAAGAACATTATCCAATCAAAGCTGGTGGAAAGCTCATTTGCATTCATTTATGTCATTCGTACAGATAAACATGTAATTCCAGGTTATCCCCAAAAAAATTTTGTTACATCTTGACGAGAAAAATTGGGGTAAACAGTCTCTTGGGAGATGTGAGAGAATGCATAAAAACCACAGAATAAAAATCGAAAAGGGGACTTTTGGTTTGTAAATTTCAAACTTTCGTAACCCTGATTTGGAAGGCTGTACTGCATTGTTGGCTGCAGAAGAATTTCTTGATGTCATTATGACTGATAACAAAGTAAACAAAGACATTTCCTCCACATCCCTCAAAAACATGCACACAAACATTAAGTTCAACAACAACCCTTTATCTAATCAACCACAGCACCTGCACAGATAAGCAACAAATCTATAAATGTGTGTTTTTATGTAGGGGTTTTGTGTTTGTGTTTGTTTGTTTGTGTGTGTGTGTGTGTGTTTATGTGGATATTAGCGGAGTGGGAGAGTCAGTACTAATTGGACAGAAAGTCAAGCAGCAGACATGGGGAGGGACATTCCTCCATGGACATGTTGTGTCTCCCCAGCAGCCATAGTAGAAATCACCAGTGACAGTCCCTCTGTCCTCCTCCCTTTCCCCACAATACCTCCTTCATCCTGGTAAAAAGAATAGACAGAAGAGACAAGGAACGAGGATCCATTCTAAAGACAGGAATCTGCCTCTCTCGGGCACACGCTGCTCATTATGACTCAGACACCCTATAGATGGACAATGGTGAGTCCTCTTGTGTTTGCAAACTAATTTAACATCACCCATCAGTTAACAGACATACACAGACAGACACACACACAGCCCTAATTGAGCCTGTGTCTCGACCACTTCATGTCCGAGGACAATGTCTGGCACCTCCAGCGAATTATGAAAGAGAAACACGTATGTTTTACAAAAGAGCCCAAGCCCACAATCCCACTGTGTGCCAATTAGCTGGTAATTAATGCAGTGGTGCTGTGGCGGTCGGTCGGTGTGTATTGTTGACTCCTGTTGAATGCGGAAGGCCAGGTGTAAATGAGGCACAAGACAACGCTGGAAAATTCTTGCCTTAATGAAGCGGTTGGTAAGGAGCGTGATTAGAGTAACGCCGCTACACCTCTCACCAGTGTCTCGCTCGTTAACGCTGGCGGTTGTTTAGGGAAAAGGTCAACATGAATGCGGCCCTGCACATGTCAAGCCTCCAAGGACAATGACAATAAAACAAACGCAATGCCTGCGGTGGATACTATCATCTGTGAGGGCATTGTGAGCAGGTTCATACAAGATGATGAAAAACAGAAAAAGCTATTGACCGTGATATTTGTAAGAAATTAGTGAGAGATACAATGAGGATGTAGAAAAACACTTTAGAAATGCAACTGCAAAAACACAAAAAGAAAAATTCTACTATGACTGTATACGAAGCAAAAAGAAGGTAATTCCATATTCGTGACACAGTATGGTATTAAGAGGGCAACGCAACTGCCCCACCAAAAACAGTGAAAACAAAAAAATAGCTTCTGAGATTTTACATTTCTTTACGTTTCCTATTTACATTTTATGTTAAATGTTAATTAATTATGATGTATGTGAAACTAAGCTCAATATCCTATTCTGTCTGTACACCAACTCTAACTCCAGAAATACATCCTGCTCGTGGTGCATGTAAAAGTCCTAACTTTAGCTAATACAGGATTTCAACCTGTGATGATGATACCAAAGCAGTGCTGTTCATACAGTTGTGCTGAGACACATCCTGGATCTATTTTATAAGTAACAGTAACCACAGGTTCCAAATTTTCCAAATACAACTAGATTGTGTTTGAATTAATCTTAATTTTTGGTACTCAATGTGAAAAGATGCAGTTGTGGAACAACAATTTAGCCAAAAAATTTCCAAAAGATATTTTAATGTTTTCTAAATACTTTTAATAATAAATTATCATTTTTCCAAATGTTCCCAGCATTTAAATTGAACACATATTAATTGCTCAATTAATAAAACAGGAAATAAACACCCACCTTGACAATTCATCGATCATATTGACAAGTCTCTGGGCTTCATATTCCTTCTGCTCCTCTGTCATCTCCTCCATGGGGTTGGGCATTGGGTGCTCAAAGTGACCTGTGATGGGGTTAATGCTGCAAAACACAAAAGCAAAAACATTAAGACTACTTTTCACTGTAATGTATAAATACAGAAAGAAAGAAAAGATAAATAATACAATATATGTAATAAAATCTATGAACTATATTAATATTAAGAAAATAATAACAGCAATTTTGCACTTACAATGGTTTGGCTGTCTTGTACTCCTCGGTGTCAGAGTCTTCATCAGAAGAGTACTGTGTCTCACCTCTGCCTCCGGCCAGTAAACCTCGCGCCATCAACAGCCCCGCGGCATTACCATAGCCAGTGTATTTCAACAGATTGTCAACTGCACCACATGAAAAACGGGGCAAAATTATGTGCATGAAAATTAGACATTAAAAGAACAAAGTAGCTCATTCAAGATGAATTCCTGCAATGCTATCCCTTTACATTGTAGCTACTTACTGACAGGGTTGGGGAGTAACGGAATACATGTAACGGGATTACAATACAAAATATAAGTTAACTGTATTCTACTACAGTTACATTTTAAATCATTGGTAATTAGAATACAGTTACATTTAAAAAGTATTTTGATTACTGAAGAGATTACTTTGCATTTTATTGTTATTTGTTTCATTTAATATTTAGTCCTTTCAGATGGAAAACATTTATACATATAAATGATGTGATCCAAAGTGCATTTGAACAGCAGTGAAACACTTTCTTATGAAGTGTTACATTCATATGAGCAGACAGAGAAGTAAGTTTGGAGCACAAGAAATAGAAATAAACCTTGTGTAAATTGCCAGATTTCTAAAATGCTATTTCTAGCCATTTTACATGCACGTTACCAGGGACGATCATATTTTTTTATTCTCTTGTTTTAGAAACAACACTGCATAAGATATTTAGGTTTTTCAGATAATGTATTTTTAACATGTGTATTTTGTCTTACTGTACTGGCAGAGTTTTTATAGTCAAAACAAGTGAAAAAATCTACCAGTGCTGAAGAAGTAATCCAAAGTATTTAGAATATGTTACTGACCTTGAGTAATCTAATGGAATACTTTACAAATGACATTTTACAGCATGTATTCTGTAATCTGCAGTGGAATACATTCAAAAGTAACCCTCCCAACCCTGCTTACTGAACACTACACAGTATACACTGAATGCTGCCTTGTTTTGTTTTATAGTAGTTTTAACAGTAGTAGTCTTAATGGTTGTCACATGACTTCCTAATTACACTACATTTACTACGTTGCATCTTGTTATCATATTGGAAATAAAAATGGGAATTGTGCATTCATAATTCAGTTTTTTGTAAAAATGTCTTACATTTTGTCAGTCTGATGAAAAAAATGAGTAAACTCTGGCCTCTTTAACTTGTTTGCATTTTGGGGCTTCCGCCTGCAATTTTTCACACTCAAATTAAAAGCTCACCACATACTGTGGAATAATTGCCAAAAATTGGTCTAATTTTTTCCGAATATTCTAACGCATTTTAGCCCTGACAGATGTGCTCGTCCATAGACATTCAGTCTAATTTTCAGTTCATGCACCAACCCCATTGTTTCATTGAATATCTCGGCCTCTGAGTGGACTAGAAGCTCAATCTAGGTGTCAGTAGAAAGATGAGAACAGACAAAAAGGTCAAATTCTAAGCTTTCAAACGATACCACATATGCCTGACTTATGTCTCCTGGGACTTATTTAAGTGTAAGCTTTTTTCACGACATAGCACCCCCTTTTGGACCTGCCGGCGGGTCCACAGAGTTGAAGAGGTTGCATTGGGGAATACAGCAGGGATGCAAACTCATGAGAGGTAAAAAAGGTGAGAAAGTCATGGCAGGTGTTCCAAATGTATATTTTCAGTTGATTCGTTTGTTGTATTTAAAGCTTTTTATTGTATTTAAAGCTTTTTTTTAAGTGTTTAGGCTTATAGTAACACTTTCATGTCATTTTAATAAGGAAAATGTAGAACATTTTACCAAACAATTTGGGCAAAGTAGCTTCAGAAAAGAAGACTAAAGGTGAGTAGTTTGCATCTCTGATACAGTATTCTGTGCAGTGTCCTCAGTTGCATACTGGTGATTTTGGCAAATGTAGTGGGTCAACCGGGTACTCCAAGCATATAAAAAATGTGAAGACTGTGCACAGTATACATACTATTTTACTGTAGAAATAATAAGAGTAGTATGTTAGTATGCCATTCAAACAGTGACAGTTTCACAAGCATAAACACATTTAAAAAGAGAAGAACACTCACCGCTCTCTTTGCAGAGGACAAAAAGAAATTCTGCAGCCCCCTGTTTCACTCCCAAGTCTATATGAGTCATGAGACGCACCAGTTTGTTCCGAACCGTACAGCCAACTTCTGGCCTCTCATTCACATCCTTCAGGGGAGGCAATACCTGCGTATCAGCAAACAAAGAATACACATTCAATCAGCAATTAAAGATGCACTTTAAATGAATAACTAAAATACTTACAAAAAAGCAAAATCACTGGATTAGATTTTACAGGGTTCCCATACCTTTGATGGATTAATTTCCATGATTTTTTTTCCCGTGACCTTTCCAGTTGCTTATAATTACTGGATAAGGATTTTTAAAAATGAGTTTATAGTGACTGCACTCAAAAGGAGCAATATCTAGCCAATTAAATATTTTAGCAGAGTATAACTACAAAAATGCATATATTTCCATTACTTTTTAAGATTTTATTCATTTGCATGAGTATTCCAGACATGGAAAATTACACTTTTCAAAATCCCTGATATTTCATGGTTTTCTATGACTGTGGGAACCCTGATCTTAGTTTAGAGAGCAGTGAATTACACCGAGCATGAACTCAACCCTGCACCTGGGCCTTGAGGTATCTGCGGATTTCCCGGTGGTATCTAGAGCTCTCCGTCATCAGGCTCAGCACTGGCATCAACCCTTCTTTGTAGTTGGAACCCTGTGTGAATACATGCACTTGAAGCTTGAGTGGATGCAACAGGGGAAATGTTGAGGTAGTTTGTATGCGTTCATCTGAACTGTAATACCTTGTCTATTCTCCTCTCCATAAAATCCAGCAGCAACTGCACCACGTCCATGTTTTTCCCACCATACTTTTCCAGCCCACCTTGGACAGGGACATCTATCAGAACATCCAGGCACTGTGCTGGGAGGTTACTCAGGAGGTTTATGGCATTACTGGAAGAGATGAGAAATGATAAAGCTTTAGCACGAAAATAATGAGAACATGCAACATATAGCGGAACCTTCCTTTCCAATTAAATTGCAAAGCAAAATGCAAACAAATGAGTCACCGTTCATGATACATCCTTTATCATACAGATAAAATCTTCATTTATTAAAATAGAAAAATTACATTAGGGCCGATTAGAACCCAGACCTCCTTGTACTAGAGGTGAAAACTTTACCAGGGGACCAATAAGTCAAAAAATGTCCCCACTACTTTTTAAAACAAAGTGACGCCCATGATTTTCCATTCACTTTGTAGCAGAAGTTGTGCCATTTCTGGGTTGCACCCACATACTGAAAAAACAAACATCGCCTCTGCTTACAACTTTTGGAATACATAACTTTTGTGTTTATATCTTTTTACTGAGTAATCAGACTATGAAACAGATATTTCTACAAAAGGAATATGTAACTTTTGTGTAAACCTGGCCATTAATTTCAGAATATAAAGTTAGTTTTCCCATATATTTAATCCTATTTTATGTCTGGCTATAAAGTCAAACTGCCTCACAAACATGGAGGCACCTTATGCAAATGGCTTGTAAATATTTGCATGCCACTTTCATTTGTTCATTTTACAGTCTTCTCTGACGCAAAGAGCATTAGTTGTACACTCATGTCACATTCTAGGAATGTGATGTCGACAGACAAACATGAGCAGGCTCTGAATCTGAAAACACAGAGGGGGAAAACCTTCAGTATGTGGGCACCATTTGAATAACAAAGACACATGTCCTGACCAAGACCGCTTCAGCACATTCAGTGTGCTTTGTTAAAGGGGGGAGCGTAGAGTTAGTCATTTCGGAGTGCTGTAGAATGCATTGAGAGAGGGTGGCATTCCAGAAGTGTGAAAGGGCCGGTGACTGCGCTACTGTGGTCACAATGGGTCAAGCCCAAATAAACGGAGGGAGTTTCAGAATGCGTTGAGCTGTCTCAACAGGGCAAAGGGGCGTGCCATTAATCACTTGCAGAAGACATCTCATCATTGTCATTCACCGCACTTGCATTTCTTTTGCTTTCTGGCTCTTTCATTGAGTCTAAATATGCTTGAGGAGCTGCACTATATTTACCACATTTTAAAGCATACACTTTATAATCTTAAAGCATATGCAAGTTGGTTTTGAACCAATTACAACTGACATAGGTATGTAAATATAAAAAATACAGAGTAAACAATACATATATAATTTATAATAACTAACTTTAGTAAAATCTCTGTGGTGCCTTTAAAATTTAACTGTTTGTTTGTGCATCCTGACTATCAACATTAGCTTAAAGGAATAGTTCACACAAAAATGTAAATTCTCTCATCATTTACTCACCCTCATGCCATCCCAAATGTGTATGACTTTCCCTCTTCTGCAGAACACAAATGAAGATTTTTAGAAGAATATTTCAGCTTTGCAGATCTATACAGTGCTAGTGAATGGTGACCAGACCTTTTTAAGCTTCAAAAATCACATAAAGGCAGCATAAAAGTAATCCATAAGACTCCACTGGTTAAAGGTACTGTAAGCGTTTTTAGCCGTTCTAGAATTTCGAAAAGCTGAGCCGTTGGATTATCCACGCCCTCTTTTTCCAAAACTCTGCACTCCAAAGATGCCAAATTAGCTTTTTTGACATTAGAAGAAACAGTTGTCAAAAGGCATTATGCCTTAATATTTCTCTGCAACTACAATACTATGAGAACATGCAAAATGACTGACAGGCAGAAAGCGCCATTGTCCGCGGCCCACAGACACTTTTTTGTTTGCTGTTTACACAGTCTAGAGCTGTCACAGTGAGACACACATGGTGAGATATCTCAGGACACTTATTTCATTAATATCTTTCAGGGAGTAGTAAAACATTTTGCATACCTTTCCATGAAAAAAACAATCGCTTACAGCACCTTTAAATCCATATCTTCAAAAGTGATATAATAGGTGTGGGTGAGAGATCAATATTTAAGTCCTTTTTTGACTATAAATCTCCTCTATCACTTTGTCATTCTGAAAGGGAAAGTGGAGATTTACAGTAAAAAATGAATTTAAATATTAATCTGTTTCTCATGCAAAGTGATTGCATTGCTTCAGAAGACATATATTAAACCACTGGAGTCGTATGGATTACTTCTATGCTGCCTTTATGTGATTTTTGGAGGCTCAAAGGTCTGGTCACCATTCGCTTGCATTGTATGGACCTACAGAGCTGAGATATTCTTCTAAAGATCTTCATTTGTGTTCTGCAGAAGAAAGTAAGTCATACACATCCGGGATGGCATGAAAGTGAGTAAATGATGAGAGAATTTTCATTTTTGGGTGAACTATCCCTTTAACCAGTGGCATGAGCTGGAGGCAGGACTATCTTTTTGTCCGACCAATGAAAATGGAAGATGGGGGAGTGTTTGGGGAAAACGGTTTGATTTTTCGCAGTCTGTTTGGTGAAGCTTGTGGTGCAGAAAAAACGCACGTTAGCTTTAAACATTATATAATATTTACTAAATAAATTGCAACAAACGTCTTCCAAAGTAGACTCAGCTGCCTCTATGCCTTATAGTGTGTCAGTACCTGTGAGCTTCCTCTGTTTTATCTTCAGTCTGTGTCTTCAGCATCAGGAGATGTCGCATGATGCCTGCAATGAGTCGAAGCTGGTGGTCATTGTCCTTTCAAAATAAAGGAAAAATCGGATGGCTCTTAAAGACTTAACTTAATCACAACATTAGCAGTAGAGAAAGTAGAGTACAAACAAGCTGAACTCTTAGAACCAATATAGATATTTAAGGGCAGAGAGAACTACTAGCTTGAGACAAGAAAGTGCATCTGATGTCAAGGTGATCCTGACCACACAAGGAAAGGCCAGGCAACCGAGACCACTTAAGCTTGCTTTAATGACCATTACGATGGCAGATAATGCTGGAATGCACAACAACAACAACATTGTTTCATCTAGCCTACTTGATGCCCACTCAGTGAAAGTGAGGAGCAGAAGCTTTTAGCTTTTTTAGCTGTATAGATTTATACAGGGGTGCTTGCCTGTACAAAAGTGCCACCACAATGCTAGGGTTTTGTGGGTGGTTGCTAGCACGTTGCTATAAGGTTGCTTGGGTGTTCTTGACTTTACTTTCCGAGAGAAAATGAGGAAGCGCTTGTAAAAAAAATAAAAAAGCATCTTCTGTGGTGTAGAACTGACCCTCCGCTATGCCCCGCTCCCTACTGCTGATGCTGTCAAGTTTTTCTACCGGCATCTGTTCTGATGCAAACACAGAGAGAGAATCAATCCCACTGAGTAAATTACCCTATGAAATATTCAAAATACCTTTGTTAACCATGCATTTGTCTCTGTTACAGTTTATGGTTGCCAGGCTAAATTCAAAACAAATGGTGGAGGGGTTTGTTTCAGAATCAACGCAAGCACTTTAAAGAAAAGTTCATCCAAAAATGAAAATTCTCTCATCATTTACTCACCCTCATGTCATCCCAGATGTGTATGACTTACTTTCTTCTGCTGAACACAAATTTAGATTTTTCAGCTCTGTCGGTCCATTCAATGCAAGTGAATGGAAAATGTTGAAGCTCCAAAAAGCACATAAATGCAACATAAAAGTAATCCATATGACTCCAGTGGTAAATCCACATCTTCTGAAGTTGTTTTAGGTGAGAACAGACCAAAATATAACTCCTTTTTCACTATAAATCTCAACATCTGCAGTCTCCTAGGTGATTGATTTCAAGCTTGAATACACTTCCTAGCACCATCTAGTGCTCTCCGCATCCGTCAAGCACTAGGAAATGTAATCAAGCTTGAAATCATGATCATGCCAAGAGACTGCAATGGCAAGATGAACAGTGAAAAAGGAGTTACATTTTGGTATTTTCTCACCGTAAACCGATTGGATCACTTCAGAAGACATGGATTAAACCACTGGAGTCTTATAGATTACGTTTGTACTGCTTTTATGTGCTTTTTGAAGCTTCAGAGTTTTGGTCACCATTCACTTGCATTGTATGGACCTACAGAGCTGAAATATTCTTCTAAAAATCTCCGTTTGTGTTCAGCAGAAGAGAGAAAGTCATACACATCTGGGATGGCATTAGGGTGAGTAAATGATGAGAGAATTTTCATTTTTGGGTGAACGATCCCTTTAATATGTTTAACTAAAAAGAGAGAAGCCTCTTTTTTTTTTTTTTGCTTGGATAAAAAAATTATGCACAGTAGATAATATAGACAACTAATTATTAAAAGTAATATTTAATTTATTGATAAAGTTTTTTCATTGCAATGGTCATGGTAGGTCTACCATTATTTTGAACATTGTTTTAAATAAAAAAGGAGCTTATATTATTTTAAATATTCATAGAAATGTGTATATCATGATATATATCGTTATCTACCAAAAATGTAAAAAATGTTGCAATATAAATTTTTGTTTTCACCCACCTCTTATCCATAGCACATATGTGCGGGATAAGTTAATAGTACAATAACAGTGATGCTTGCCTTAGCAAATAAAATTAAAATTAACCCTGCATTACAGTCTTCAAAAATGTACAGTACACTTCAGAGTCTTTAAACACAATACAACAAAGGTCCATAGACTGACAAAATCCAGAACATGTGCATGTCAACAAACTATGGTGACAATGATGCAGAGACAAGGCCAGGATTTATACCAAAGTCAATTAAAAGGGGCTAAAAGAGCAGGCGATTAGATTTTATAAAGCTCAATGTTCTGATAAAACTATTAATGCCAATGAACATATAACCGAATCAAAGAGAAAGAGGCCTGTCCTCTCTACACAGCCCTGAAAACCACTCTGCTGGGGGCAAGAGCACTAGCTCCACTTATTTACCAGCAGAATAACAGGCAACTGGAGACCTCCAATATCCCCCATTTGGTTTTTTGCTTGATACACAGCCTATACAATTCTATCTTTGAAGTATTAAAGGTGAACTAAATATTAATAATGAAGCTTTTATTTGGTGAATTACTGTACCTATGCTAAGTATGTAATAAGTGAACTGTCAGAATTTTTATGTTAGGTTAAAAATGGCATCATAAAATAAACACACAATGTTGTTTTGCAGTTCTACGAACACTGTTGGTAACTCTCACCTTTTCACTGGAATCAGACATAGTGATGTTGAATAGAGCTTTAAGGGCTTCAATGGCATGCTCATTGTTTTCTAGAGATATGGGCGGGACTTGTGGGTCAGGAGGCATGGCTTCATACGGCCCTACCCAGCACACATCCAAGATGCGTTCCAGCACATCAGTGAGCAACCTTAATGCACCCGCCTCTTTCCGCAGTGTGCCACGTACATCTGTCCGCAGGGCGGAGAGCAGAAAGAGCAGCCGGAGGGAGAACAAGCCCACCTCATGATGGGCAGAGCTGACGGAATGTAAGCGGGTGCAGAGGCCCTCTGCCAGTTGCACGTCTGCGCACACCTGCTGTGCTGCCACACTGTTGAACACAACATTACACAGGCACTTGAGGGCCTCCACTATAACTCTCTCCTCTTCGGCAGACTGCACCTCCTGCAATGGCTCTCCATCACTCCCTGTTGCACGGATCTGGGCCAGCCCTGCCAGGGTGAGGATGCCCTCTCTGGTCCCTACGGGTCCCAGGACACGCTTGTCTCTGGACAGGATGCGCAGGGTCTCCAGGCAGGTGCTTTGGCAAAGTGGCCGAACAGGCCGCCTGAGCACTGTGAGCAAGCCCTGACACAACTTCTGCGAAAGAAAACACAAAGCGTTGTGGTTAAAAATATGATTAAATGTGCCAAAAAACAAGGAACACACCAAAGCACAAATATGTCTAATATGTAATCAGTGTTGGGTAGTAACTGACTAGTAAAGAATTGCCAAAACATGAAATCAATTGTTTGATTTTATGTTTACTAATGTTTAATGAAAGTAAGAAAAAGAGTGTACTGTAAATTGTTACTTAATACAATTACATTTTTATTTTCATTAAAACAAGCAATAAATAGACTCAAAATAATCAGATTAGATTACTTTAAAGGTGTTATCCAAAAGATTATGTTACTGATAAAATTTTTGGTGTAATTTGTAATCCGTACCAGATTGCATTTCAGAAGCAATCTACCCAACGCTGTATGTAATAATTGAGTTCTGATACTCACAATTCTCCCATCCTCTTCTTTATGGTCAAAGGCAAATGTGCGGCCGTTCTGCAATGAAAAATAAAACATTATAGTTTTTCAGACAATGTCAATCTAAGAAAAAAGAAATCCCACCCTTTGACAAACCGGAGTAAAACTGTGTAGTATATGCACTGTTATACATTTAATTTCATTACCTCATAGTTTTTACACTCAATTAATTTAAACAGATTCACAAAGTCCTCTTGAAATTCAAATTTAACTTGACTAAAGGCTTTTCCTCAATAATAATAATAATAATAATAATAATATATATATATATATAAAATTAAATTAAGAATTAAGTAAAACACAGCTAAAACGCATTTTCACAAAAAAACAGGCAAGACTAATATTTCTAGTAATGTGGCTGCTGTTATCTGTCTGACATTGTGACCCCTTCTGACAGCTGTGACAAGCTTAGCTACTTCAGCTAACACCTTTTATAACCATTAACATTCCAAGTAGCAGTTTATTTCCACTCCATTTAGCTGCATTAACTTTTTTTCTGTCTCAGTTCACATACTATTCATTCATGAAGGGAAACAAATCATATTTCTTTAAAACAGTCAAGTCGGATGTGCAGTTGGAATATAGCTAACAGCTGGAGAATGCTAGTTTACTGCCACAGATTATAGAGGAATGCCTCATACCGCTGACCACTTAATCTAAGTAAATCACACGTTTAAAGAGCTCAGAAACAAAGCACATTTTCTCGGATACCTTTACTCTTTTTTTAGACACAAAACCAGGTTATGTTTAGGTTACCAGTCGGCTAACTCGCTACTGCTAGCGCACACTAAACAGCTTCATTGATTCTAATGGGAGCCGCTCACTACAACACTACAGCATTGAAAACAACATCAGATAGCCAGTCAGCTAACAGCAGGAAATGCTCTTTACCTCATTGTTATACTTCTGCAAAAGCTTTTCAACTCCCTCATCATCTCCACAGTCGATCTCTGATAAAATATCACTCAAACTCATCTCTAATGTTGCTTTTGCCGTTCGCTATGAAAACCTGTCAACCCTTCTCACATCGACAGTCAGTATGAGAGTTACACCTCTTCTGTTTCTTTCTCTCATCTGTTTAACTTTCACCCGTTCAGCTTCAGTTCAGTGCAAATATAAGGATTTCCTCAAGGATGCCTGAATGCCCTGGGGCTTAAAATAATAATTATTATGCACTAAAACTTTTATAGTGGCAGAGGCAGCAGGCAAGATTTGTCTTATAATACAGTATATGCACCAGAGGCCAAAGGGGACTCCTAATTCAATGCAATTTACTGTTTCAAACAAACTAATACAGTAAGAAGAAATTAAGAATAACACATGATGTTAATTGCTCATGATAATGAAGTTTACCTTTAAGTTTCTTAGGAACCTCCACCAACATTTTCAATAATGCAGTATAGGACATATTTGTGCATATCATTTGAAGAGCTCAGAGCTTAGATTTAACTAAGGATTGACTCCATATTTCCCAGGAAAATATCAAGATCCTCTGAACTTGAATCTGAGTACAAGATTATTTTGCATTATGCTTTACCAGAACACTGAATCAAAGTTTCCATTTTTTACAGAATCATATTTATGTTATTTATTATAGGATTATATTATACATATAATCATATTAAATGCATATTTTGGTTTAATGTCTTCTTTAAAGGAATACTCCGGGTTCAGTACAAGTTAAGCCTAATCAACAGCATTTGTGGAATAATGTTGGTCACCACAAAACATTATTTCGACTTATCCCTCCTTTTAAAAAAAAAAGCAAAAATCAAGGTTACAGTGAGGCACTTACAATGGAAGTGAATGGGGCCAATGTCTGGAGGGTTTAAATACAGAAATGTGAAGCTTATAATTTGATATAGGCACTTACATTAATTCTTCTGTTAAAACTCATGCATTATTTGAGCTATTTAAATTGTCATTTTTACAGTCATTTTAGGGTTTGTTGACTTTACATTGTAATGGCAAAGAAGCTGTAAAATTTGCTATAACTTTACACAGAAAAGGTTTGTAAGTGATTGTATCACACTAAAATCATGTTAATAGACGTTGTTTGCATCTTAAGCCTATACTTTTGAAACAGTGAGTATTTTAATGTTTACTGATTGGCCCCCATTTACTTCCATCGTAAGTGCATCACTGGAACCCAGACTGTTGCTTTATTTAAAGAAAAGGTGGGACAGGTCAAAATTATTTTTTGTGGCAATCAATATTATGCCACAAATGCTGTCGATTGAGCTTAACTTGTATTGAGCATATAATATTCCTTTAAAGTGCAGAGGTGGAAAGGTTCACTGTACACAATTCATACCTGCATGTTAAGATTTACATTGACACATGCACAAATAAATGTAAAGTTTGAGAGTCACAGTATCAATTGTGTTAATGATTATTTAAATAGTGTTCACATTCTTTTGATTTATCTACCCAGCCTCTGCCTTTCAGAAACATCAGAAAATGCAATAATACCTGAGGTGATTAGATGTTTTCATGTCCGTCCTGTCAGTAGGCCTAATTTGTTGCCATGTATGTACAAAGGGTGTACAAAGAATTCTTGAGTGTTGAAAAAAAATGATCAAACACAGAATAAAGAGACATATTTCATGATGGGTTTTAAAAAATCTTTATGTGGCAGCAAATAATTCCACATATATCATTTACATGGTAACAGAGAAGTTACTGGGTGCATTTATTTACAAGAAAATGTGACTAAAGATAATAAATGTTACATATTCATATTCTTTCTTTTTTTATTCCTACCCATAGGGTAATAGGTCCACAGTACCTTTGAGTGCTTTCAAAAACACACAAACCTAGGTTAACAATTTGTTCATGTTTCTAAATCATACAAAACTGGATATACAGTTCAAACACAGAATGACAATGCAAAGGGACACAGATGCAATGTTACAAAGCTACAGAAAAGATCTCTAATATTCTCCCACAATTAATATAGCCTGTAACAAAGAGCACAAGCCAAACTTTCAGGGTTGTACAGCATGGGCTAAGTCAGCAAGTGTGTAAAATGAAAAATCTCATTTTCACTTACATATGCAACATGTACTGACATTAGTGGCCCTTATTTGTTTGAACTGCTATGATGATGTCTATATTCTTCTGTCAGTTGTCCAAACAGCATTCTGGAATGAAACAAAGATATTTCTTCCTTGTTCCTCTGCTGAGAATCTGTTATGTTTATGCCAGGAAAGTAGCACACTTTTAACTGGTTTTGATAAAAGTGAATGCTGTGGTGTCGTTAACAGAGCACTCTGACACCAAACACTTGGTCTGTGGTGAAAGAACCTGGTGATATGCATACGTTTTTACTTTGAAACAAGGTCAGTGATCATAGTGTTAGTACAGGAAATGAGAGAGTGCTTTTTAATGCTCGTAAGGAAATAAATGAGAAATAGGAGGTGAAAGGCACAACTGGGACACTGACTTTTTGCACTCTCACAATGATTGCGCTTAAAAAAAAGAGTTTCATTGGCAGCTTTCACTGTAAACACTGTCCACATCAATGAACACTTTTATGAAACATCTCACATCTCATTCCCTCTCGGATACATTCTGTGTAATTATGTAAATAAATCGGGATAGTTCACCAAAATGAAAATGATGTCATTATTTACTCACTTACACCAGTTCTCATTGTTCCAAACCCCATATTATTATGAAACACAAAAGGAGATGTCATACGGGTTTGGAACAACATAAGGGTGAGTAAATGATAACAGAAGTTTCGGTTTTGGATGAACTATCCCTTTAAATATGAATTGCCACTGCTTGATCCAGCTTTTGACACTTGGAAGGGTGAAATCATTTTGCCCACCCTGTCGTGGCTTCCCCGTTAATATAGGCAAATCCTGGAAAATGTTGCGCATGCTCATATTCAGAATTCCTGCGTGGGGCCAGAGGGGAGTACATGTCTCCGGTAGAGCCGTAGCGGGCCGTGTGGACAGGTGGGCTGGAGTAACAGCTGTTGGCTGAGGGCACATCCGGCCAGCGAGGGGTCACCGGGGATGAGTGTAAGAGGGGAGAGCCACTCATCAAACAAGACTCCATTCGTGACACCTGGCTGTTGAGTGGGTACTGCAAATCAGAGAGAAGCACACATGAAGATCATCTTACAACAAATCAAGAGTCACTTCTTTTTTTATGTTTAAGTCAACATGAAATCAAATTTGACCCTATATACAGTATATCTTAATACACATTCCTGGCCTTATTGTGAACGATTCATTTTATTTTCCAAAGAAAGTTGTAATGCCCCACCTCTGAAACAATTTTTCTTTTTGTATAACATCACCAAGTCCTCTTATTTTTCATGCCCTCCCCTCCAACCACCTGTCCAGTGTTGGGGAAGCTACTTTGAAACTGTAGCTTCTCAAGCTACAAGCTACTAATAACTTGAAGTAGTTAAACAACAGTCAAGCCACTCATTTAAAAAGTAGTTAGCAACACTACAAGCTACAAACAAAAAGTAGCAAACTGCATTGAAGATATTTAAAGAAAATCTTTTTTTTAGATATGTAACAATTGGATGATCAGAATCAGCATCAGAATGAGCTTTATTGCCAAGTGTTCTTATGTACACAAGGAATTTTTTTCGGTAATAGGAAAAACAAGTGCACACAGAACATTACAGTGAGACACAGAATATAAAACAAGGTATAAATAGACATACAAATAATAGGACATATAACACAGTGGTGTTTGTACATGTGCAAGTGGTTATGTATGTGCAAGGTAGGGGTATGTACAGTTACTGAATTAAATATGAGTGAATTTACATATGTACCTGAGATATTCATTTACATTATTGCACTATGGGGGAGTCCTGAGGCAGTTTAATTGTTCAAGTGGAAAATGGACTGAGGGTGCTTAGTGCGCTGTAGCGCTGGCCAGAGCGCAACAGTTCAAAGAGGGAGTGGGCAGGGTCTGTGGGGTCCAGAGTGATTCTACCTGCACGTTTCCTCACACTGGAGACGTACAGGTCTTAGAGGGTTGGCAGGGGGCACCAATAATCCTCTCAGCAGTCCTGACTGTCCGTAGTAGTTTCCTTCTGTCTGATCTGGTGGCTGAACCAAACCAGACAGTTATAGATGTACACAGGACAGAGACAATGATGGCCGAGTAGAACTGTGTCAGCAGCTCCTGTGGCAGGTTGAACTTTCTCAGCTGGCAAAGGAAGTACAACCTCTGCTGAGCCTTCTTTACAATGGAGTCTAAGTGGGTGTCCCACTTCAGGTCCTGAGAGTATCATTTATCATCTCCACTGTTTTGAGAGTATTCAGCTCAAGGTTGTTGTGACCGCACCAGACAGCCAACTGATCAGCCTCCAGTCTGTATGCAGACTTGTCACTGTTTTGGATGAGGCCAATGACCGTTGTGTCGTCTGCAAACTTCAGGAGCTTGACAGAGGGGTCCTTTGCAGTGCAGTCATTCATGAACAGGGAGAAGAGCAGTGGAGAGAGAACGCATCCCTGAGGAGCACCAGTGCTAATAGTGAGGGTCTCGGATGTTGCAGGATATAATGCAGTCCCATATTGACAGCATCATCCACAGACCTGTTTGAAGGGGGTCCAGCAGGGGTCCAGAGATGTCCTTCGGGTAGGCCAAAACCAATCTCTCAAACAACTTCATGCCCACAGACGTCACGTCACAGATATTATGTAATTCTGCAATCAGTTCATCTAATAGTTATATATATTAAATTAGGGTGACACTCCCTAATGGAAATTAACCATGGTTTTACTACAGTAAACATGGTTACTACAGTCATGGGCACAACAATATTACTATAGTAAAACCATGGTTTCCGCAATTAAAAATGTGGTTACTATAGTCAAGATCAACACAATATTACTATAGTAAAACCATGGTTAATAATCGTAAGGGTTAAACAAATACGGGGACAACATTAAATTGAACATAATTTTATCCTTAATATACAGTAATAAAACTTAACAACACCCTATTTTATATAACTGAGTCAAAATATAGTAATAAACAGCAGCAATTAAATAAATATTTTGCTTGAAAAAAAGAAGACAAGGTCTCTTTGAGGCTGTGCAGGGCTCAAGTGAATCAGAGAATCATTTATGTGAACTGGTTCATTTACTTGAACTGTCCAAAGAAAAATGACTCACTTAAATGAATTGGATTTCCCAATACTCAATATAAAGGAATTGTTTATTTTAACCGGTTAATGTACATGAACTGTCTGAAATAACCGATTCACTTCATTATTTGGTTCTCCTAGCGCTACATAAGAGCAAGAAAGAAGGGTTTAGGTGAGCACAATTAATTACTCCCTCGTTTTGTGATGTACAGAGCAACTCGTTGGAAAATGTAGCTTTTTACTGGAAAAGCTACACTGATGTGGAAATAGCTGAGCTACAGTCACGCTACTGAAAAATGACTACATTTAGACATGAAACTCTACATTGTGCAAGCTGATGGGTTCTTTGAACTTCTTGTCTGTTGGCCAATCAGCTCGCTCACATGTGATATGTTAAGCCAATCGGCTTGCATGTTGTAGGCTGATTGGTCCTTTGAAATATAATCAGGTAGCCAGTGGATTTGCTTACTCTCTCTTTGTCTAACATTTAAATTGCTCAGTTTTCAAGTAAGCCAGTTTCACTGCAGCAGGCTGCGAGAGTTTTTCTCTGAAACCCTCCTCCTCCCCTGTTTCAATTGTCTAAATCTGCAACATGGAGATTGTATTTATGTCTAATTAAGCAGCAGCACATCATACATGCTTGATGCAGCATGTCTTGTGTTTGTCTAATTGTGCAGCAACTTGTTCACATGCTAACACAGTTTGTCTGTCTATGTTCTAACAGTAGCAATACTTATACTTGCTCTGCCGCAGCAGCAGCAGCAGCAACAGCGTAGCAGATCTAGTCCGCCAAGACCAAAATCCTATCAGCAGGTCATACCCGCATTAACATGATAAATCTTTCCGAAAGTTGTCATAACTGAAATGTAGTTAAGTTAGTTGCATCATAAATTTTAGTTATTTACTCCTAAACACTGCATCTGCCATACAGAAACGGTTTCCCAGACTAATCAATTTCTGATGGATTAAATCAAATCTGTTCCTAATTTGTTTAGTGGAATATCCTGTTCCACTCAAATATACGCCACATTATGGAAATATATTGAGTCGTGAATGTATTTAAATGTATTTTTTTCAGGTACAATGCTTAGAAAACTGGCTAGACAGTGTACATTTTACAAATGTGTTGTAAAAAAAAAAAAATTTTATGACTTAATAAACAATCAATTTCATAATTTGAACACCTACCAATCTGGTAACAACTGGTCTTTTAAATAAACATAGCTCTTTTTTATTAACTCCTAAAAATGTATTTTTGTTGCTGTGGGTTACAAGCCAAACCCAAAATTGAGCATGTCAGATCAAGAAATGTCTATGTAAAATGTTCTGTTCTCAGTGAGGAAGTCAACATAAGCTTCATTTGTCCCTTCTCTATTGCCTTCTACAGAGTAGTCCTCTCAAACAAAGCACAGACATTGTATCCGTTTTAAGTTGATGGAAAATAAGTGGAAGTAAAAATCTATAACTGCTCTCAAAATAGAAACTGTCCACAGTCAGAGCTTTTATGAAAAGCTGTGGCACGGAAAAAGCAAGTCAGGCGGGGTCACAGACTGAGATGTGTTGCTTGGTGACCTCTTGTTCTTGCAGAGAAAAGACACCATTGAATAACAATATTTTAATAAACACGTTCTCCGTCTAGATCTCCGGCCACAAGTTGCACAGCCTGAGGCGGTCATTGAGTGGCTGGTAGAGAGGCATTGAGTGGAGAGAACTAGTTGGGGGAGGAAGGGCCTCTGGGCTTAAGCCAGTCCACCTTTCAGGGTCTGTTTCCGCTGTGTAGAGGGGAATTCAGCAACATGGACCTCCCGTAATAAAGGCAGGCTGGGGCAGAGAGCTCTTGACAGGAAATGATCATCACACCTGCTTTGGCTTTCAATATATGTGATGCAGACCTCCTCCTCTCCATCAACAACCTCAGCCAAACAGTTTAATTCAGCCATACTCCATCTGTCACCACCAATATAAAGACAACTCAATGGTCAGTGCCGTTTCTGAGCATATGGGGGCCCTATGCAATCATGTTTGGCAATATTTTAGCACAATACAAGCTGTTTAGTAAATTGCAGTTGCAAGTTCTTCCAGGTATACAGTAGCTAGTATAAACTCACTGAGCACTTTATTAGGAACACTTTGGTCCTAATAAAGTGCCCGACGTGGTCTTTTGCTGTTGTAGACCATCTGCCTCAAGGTTCGACGTGTTGTGCATTCTGAGATGCTATTCGACTCATTACAATTGTACAGAGTGGTAATCTGAGTTACCGTAGCCTTTCTGTCAGCTCAAACCAGTCTGTTCATTCTCCATTGACTTCTTTAATCAACAAGGCGCTTCCCATCCACAGACCTGCCGCTCACTGGGTGTTTTTTGTTTTTGGCACCATTCTCAGTAAACTCAACAGACTGTTGTGCTTAAAAATCCCAGGAGTTACAGAAATACTCAAACCTGTCTGGCACCAACAGTCATGCCACATCAAAATCACTAAGATCACATGTTTTCCCCATTCTGATGGTTGATGTGAACATTAACTGAAGCTTCTGACCCGTATATGCATGATTTTATGCATTGCAATGCTGCAACATGATTGGCTGATTAGATCATCGCAAGACCAATTAAAACTGTAACTCCTAGAGCTTTCAAGCTATTCCCTCAGCGTACTTTATATTTTTAAGTGATTCAACATAAGATTTTCATGTAGCTGACAATAAAATAAATCCCATAGACTTCTATTGAAAATTACATAGCTTTCAAACAGTACAACTCTTTTCAAACTGCCCAAGCCTTTAAACTGCCCAAGCCTTTTTTTTTTCTTTTCTTTTCTTTTCTTTTTTTTTTTTTTTTGTCAGATTCTTTCAAAAGATGGTAACTGCTTTGGCATTTTGAGATTCAGCTTTTAAGTAGAGTTACAGTTTAACCCAAGAGTTGTCTAGAGGTTTAACAAAGACAATTAACTGAGCTATCTTTTTTTATTATTATTATTCAGAGTTGAATATACTTATGTATTAAAATACATATGCTAAATGACCAGTAATTCTGATCAGGGGGAGTTAAGCCTGTATTCCCAAGGTAAGGAAGAATTCTTTATCCATAGACCTCTGTGGATCACAGTTACCAGAACATTTCAGATGCAAATGTCTGTAATGCATCGACCACCATTCACATACATACTTGCATTCTTCTCTCAGTTACAAACCCTGAAAAAGACAGGGATGGAATACACTTCCACCCTAAATACTGGGGAATACACACTTTTGTAAATCTGTTATTAGGCCAGTATAGTTGATTATAAAATGTGTATTGTGAAACAAGCAGTTTGAAAGACAAATTAACATTGTTTTTCATGCACAGAATTGCAAATGCCTTTAATTAACTTCTTTAAACCTCTTTCCAGACCCAGAGGTATGAAATTTAGGACGTTACCCACTAAATTCCATAATTATACATTTTATGATAAAACTTGTGTGCTCATGTGAATAACCCAAGGATATTACCAAATATTCAAGATTGGGGGAGGCCAAATCTAAAAGTTTAAGAATTGGTCATAGGGTATACCCATACTGACCAACAATAATAAATAGTGAAACATTCAAATGATATTGTGAGACCCATGTTTTTAGTATGTTGGGTGAAAGAAGCCTGACCTGTGCAGAGGTACGGTGGTATGAAGAATAGTGCAGAGGGGTGTGCAGCCCTGGTTCGTGGGTCAAACTGGAGTACTGACTCTGAATTGCATGATGGTGCTGGTTTGCATAGCTGCTATAATTATAGCTGCCAGTATACCTGGAGAAAAGGTACAGTCAGAATACAAACTTTTAGAAACATTTCATAACAAACAACTAGTCCACACGTTATTTCAATAGATAAATGAATTCCTAATCATGACGTGGTTGTTTCAGCAGCTCACCCATGCTCATCCCGATGGGGGTAAACTGGCATCCTGTGGGCAGAGGAGGGGGTGTGTACAGGGGGTCCGCCTCGCATGCAGGAAAGCTGGGGTCCGCTCTCGGGTGGACTGCCACCTGAGGTTGTCACTGTGTATGTAAGGGACCAGGTATATGACTGAACAGCTCCTGGCACATACACAGACATAAATATACAGAGAAACTGTAGGATTCAGGTTTAAGTGATGCATGGAATGGGGCAGTGTTAATTGTAGTGCTAAATGTGAGCCTTCATACTGAGTATATTTCTGTGATGGCAATGTGATTTGGGTTTTATAGTCAGTTTAGAGTTAGTTCCACAAAATAAATAAAAAAGAGTTCACTAAAACATGAAAAAATTTTCTGACATATTCCAAATCTGCATGACGTTCTTTCTTCTGTGGATCGCAAAGGAAATTTAGGTCACCAATCACTTTTATTGTATGGAAAAAGGTGCAATAAAAGTGAATAGTGACTGAGGCTGTCAGTCACTAACATTCTGCCTAACATGTCCTTTAGTGTTCCATGGAAGAAGGAAAGTCATATGGGTTTGGAACAATATGAGAGTGAGTAAATGATGACAAAATGTACATTTTTGGGTGAACTATTCCTTTAATTTTACAGCTCAGCTCCTTTTACCTGTGGTAGTAGATGTGCCGGTATACTCTGGAGACTGGGCTGAACTGGGGGAACATGTTGCCGGTACTCCCACTGAGGGAACGGATTTGGCAGGAGAGTATGGTCCAGGTGACGATGATGTGGGAGTGGAGCTCATCAGCATTAACTCTTCCCCAGTATCTGCTGTAATAGATAAAAAAACAAAAAACACAAAAAAACATTTTGTTGAGCCAAAGTTATCAAACTTCTGTGTCAGTATTTCAGATTTTCCCTCTTGAGCATGGTGGGTCAGAAGTGTAAAGGGAGCCAGCTGTTACAAGATAGCTGTGCAGTATGTATAAACCTCACTCCCCTGGCTACCAGAGGCACACTAGCGACTGATGCTAGGGGCTGTAGCCTTTAGCCTCCTTGTTAGCATGCCCGCCTCCCATGCCTGCTGATACCGGTTCAAATCCCGCTCGGATTGAGTCGAGCAGGGCCGGTTACAGTGGTGCCGTGACCTAGATGGGAGTGAGGTTTAGGGTGGTGAGTGTAACGGGAGCCAGCTGGTATGTGATTGCTGTCTGGTATGTGTAAACCTCCCTCCCTTGGCCTCAAGAGGCATGCAAAGGGCTGATGCCTTTAGCCTCATTGTTAGTGTGCAAGCCTCACATTACAGCTGATGCCAGTTCGAGTCCCGCTCAGAGCAGGATGAGCAGGACCGGTTACAGAAGCATATTTTATGTTTTGGATCCCCACCAGGCATCTTAAAGACCCATGAAATCAAAATGAGAGTTTTGTGGCTTTTAATCCATGTGTTAGCTTTGAGGTCATTGCTAACGCTACTGTACTCTTCAATGTTGACAAAATTAACATTTACCAGATAAACTCATTTAAAATTTAAATTGAAAATAAAATAAAAATTGATGACTCAGCCTGCACTACGCAGATTTCTGTCCAATCAGATGATCCATAGAATGAGAATGTCCCTCCCCCTAACACCACCTGCAACAGACTAGCAAGTGGCAAATCATGGTTCATGGCTGTGACGTAACTAAAAACTATTGTCTATTTTATATTTATTTTTTAAAAGGGGGACAAGTTGGCTATGCCAGAAAGATCATGAGCACAAGAGCATAAACCAGAGTGGACCAGCATGGATATTAATTTTGGTCTAAGATGGTCTTTTCAGCAGGGTTGATTTGCCTATTGCTGGTATCAAATCAGTCTTACCTGGTGTGCCCTCTCCTTTCATAGCCCTCATCAGTTCATTGGCTCTCTCTTGGCAGTGCAGAGACTCAAGTAGGTACAGCACATAGTCATCAAACATGAGGTGAATCAAGTGGAATGACCCTATAAATGCAAAATATCCCATTACCATTAAAAGTAACAATATATCCTGCCAATTCAAAAAATCTCCTGTCCAAAACAAGTATTGCATTAATACATTTATGGAGTTTTTAAACATCTAGTCCAACAACGCATTAGCGAGAGATTAAAGGTGCTATATGTAAGATTGACAACAAGTGTTTGAAATGGGTACTGTAGTCCAAATTCAAAATATTGGAGAGTTGTCTGCCCCGCCCCAGACTTGAAGCTCATGCAGGTTGCTAGAATTAGCCAACTCAGCATTCATTTTAAAGGATTTCCATGCTTTAAGCTGTCTCCATCTTCCAAAGATATCTCCAATATTTATCCTTGTTTTACTACGCCTCTGGTGGTTTTTAGATGGATGGCGAAGCTTTTTAGGTCGGATGGAATCCGTTATCTCTGATCCAGTTCATTTGCTGGCTTCCATGGCTGCAGCACGCAGTGTTGTTTGCCTGCAAACTTGTTCAAATCTGGCTACCTGGCGGTGTCGAAATACTATTGGTGAGTGGGCAGTGGGCGGGATCACACAGGCCAAAACATAAACAGAAATTCTGCCCGGAATGGAAACTTCAAAGTAGAATATACTGGCTGTAGCATTGTTATTGGAGAAGCCAGTATTTCAACTTAGCATGTTTCCTAATACTCTAACGACATATTATGGTCATTTTATGATTTAGTACAAATATTACATATAGCACCTTTAAATGTAATTTGAATTCAAACCTTTGGGAGCTTTAAATGAACAAATTGTTTTGATGTTGCACATTTAAATGATAAGAGCTCAGCATTGAGTCAACCATACTTGCAGCATCAACAGAGTCTAACCATAAAGTCTATAGAGTTACTGGAGCATATGATGCTTTGAGTCCATGTTCTGAATGAGAGGGGGAAAGAATTCACAAGGTGCATGGCACAGTCCTCGTATTGTGTTAGTAACTCCAGCCACTATGTGCATAATAAACATTGCGGCTATTCAGCGGACTGGGCGCAATACTGCCTGGTCATAAAATGGGAAGAAGGGGGAAACACTTGGTGGGGTTAGCCTTTGTTAATTAGCTGGGGGTTTTTTTGTTGTTTTTTTTACTGAGAGCTGCATTATCGAAACACAGCGACCAGCTGTGCCTTTGATATTCACAGACAGAGCTGGTACGGAGGGGGCCTTTACCTCTTTTATAGCCCTTCTTTCAGTTACTTTGCCCTGGACAGCTAGGTGGTGTAAGCCAAGAGTTATCCAAGCTGCCATCTTACTCGACTTGACTGTTGTGGATTGAGAAATTTTTATTTAAAGGGATAGTTCACCCAAAAATGAAAGTTCTGTCATCCTTGTGTTTTTCGAACCCATATGACATACAATATTCAACCTTTTAAAAAAAGGGGATATCCTTGATGTAAAATTAAGTATTAGGTTCCATCTCCTGAATAATCACTTGTTAGTCTATCTATTAACCTTGTGCGACCTGCATCCACATGCATGTATTTTGGGACATTATTCCCTCAAAAGTTGAAAAAAACGTGTTAGTTATTTTGAATATCTTTCAAAATTAAAACATCTGTGGGTTATTTCAGTTTATTTTAATATAAATGTTGTTATATTTTATTTTTATATCACTGTACAATATGTTTTTTTTCATTAACAATAGTAAATGCACTCCTATATTCACTGTGCATTTTCACATTGAGAATAAATTGGTTCATCCAAAAGCTGAAAAAGTTATAGATGTAGGTTGAAAACAAGGTGCATTTCGAACTGTTCTGAGACCAGTGCAGACAGACAAGTTTATGTCATTCACTAAATAGAGAGCAAGGGAGCATCATATTAGCTCTCTATGCAGCTAAGTACATTCTCCTAAAATCCGACCAAAAGTTCAGTATCAGGCTGCAGATGATGTTTGGACCACTCAACGTGTTTGTTAGACATGGGACAATGATAATGAGTACATAGATTCAGAATTTATAATGTATCATTTTATTTTAACATGGTTGGCAGTGATTGGATGATGCTGGCCATTACTTTGAATAATAATTTATTATGCTAATTTTTGATGTAATGTCTGTAACGTCTCAAAGCCAACACTCCTGAAAACTTAATAAAACAATTTGATGAAAAAAATCTGACTTTCTATTTGCTTGGTTTTATTTAAAATTTCACAAATTAGTCCCGCTGCCCACATAAGTGGACATCAGTTTTTAGGAAAACTATTTGCTCTAGAATTTTTTTTTGTTTGTTTGTTTGTTTGTTTGTTTGTTTATTAGGTGCTACTAATCAAAAGGGAAATGAAAAATGCACACATCAGTCATGCTCGAGTTAAATATCTACTCGACATGACTAGATGGTTGTAACAGAACGTTGCAGCTTTGCCTGACTCACCAAAGCTAGGTGCGCTATGCAGCGTCATATCCCGGATAACCCTGGTCCCGAAACACGACCACATGAGCAGGAACTGCTGTGCTAACCTCTTCAGGAATCCGGGTCTCTTCCCCACCACCTTAAAGGAATATTACCATGAGAAAAGCCTGTGGCAAGGCAGAGGAGCTTTAACCTTTGGGTCCATACTGGGGTCTAACCCCCAAGAACGAAAAACATGTCAACAAGTCAACTATTTGATTTGCCCTTAGGAAAATACCCTCCCATTGAACTACTGTCTGGTAGGTAGTAGAAGTTCCCATGGCAACTAGATTTACAAGCCCATATCTGGACTATAATGGGTGCAAAAAGGGGCCATGAAGACATCAGACATCATTAAGTTGGGGAATTGAATCACAAACAGTCTTAAGTATGTTGTGATGGCCTTTAGAGTTACAGGGTTGGACACCTGCAGACTTAGTTTGACTTGGAAGGACACACAAACAGTGCTTGACAAGGGCTAGAGTAGAAATGTATGACAATTCATGAAATGTATTATCTCAGGTTAGATTTAGTCACAAACACTTATAGGAATGGAAAAAGAATTAAAGGCAGTTTATCATCGGCCAGTTCAAAAAGTTGTTTTATCTAACCATCTTTTCTAGACAATGAGATATCTAGTTATCTAACTATCATATTCATCTTAACAAAGACTGTAAACAAAGAAGAAAATTCATTTAATGGACTGTGTACTGACCCTTATGACACATCTATCCACCATAGAGTCCAGCCACTCAATGTAGGCTTCAATGGGCGACTGATCCTCCAGTAGCCTGTCAAATTCTTGATACACTTAAAAAAAGAAACACAGAAGAAAATGGACAGATTAACAATATATTCTCTGAGTTAGGGGAGAAAATAACAAGAGGACAGAGGATTAATCTCTTCTGAGGATGACATGACTGAATCTTTGAACTATGACCCGATCAGTCATGTGAGGGTTTGATGCTAAAATGAATTTGAATTGCTCTTCAGGGTGTCAAACTGTGAGGGTTCACCTCTCAGTGTCTGTGGTTAAAACTCAGCACTCATGATCGTGGGAATGATTCAGTGCTGGTTGACTGCTACTGTGTGAGATCTAACTGGTGCAAAACATCAACCAGCGGGTGTTTCACCACATCGCTGCATGTAAAGCTGCATCAATGAACAAACTATAAGCACACTTCACAAATTCTTGCTAAAGGCATTGACATTAGATTAATAATTCAGAATCTGTCCAGAAATACCTTCCAACTAAGTCTTATCTGATACTTTTTCCAATTCAAATCCTATCCTGAAATGCATCAGTGGAAGACTAGTCTCAGCCTCAGATGGCATAGCCACAGTCCGTTCTCTAAGCGTCTGATGCACATAGCACACAAAACTGGAAAACGCTTTCTTGATCAACTCAGCGCAAATCTGATTTGCTGGTTCGATGGAATTTCCATGAGTAGAACACACAGGATGGTTTATCAGTCCTCCTGGAAGCCGAGTTGTGCTCACAAGGTTTCGAGTTGATAGAATGAGTGCTTTTGAGGACACAATAATCACAGAATTTGCCCAAGTTTGCCAGGTTTGCCAGGCAATCTTTTAAAGATATTCAGTGTTTCGTTTCATGGCACGTAGCAGGAGGTAAAGTGAATATCCACGAGCAGAGCATCATTTTCTGCTTTATTTACTTTAGTTATGTCTGTGAAATTCTGTGATGAGGTTTTCTGTGCTGTACTTAGACTCTCTACACATTCTCTGCTATTCTCCCATGTGTTTTCTGTGCAGTCGCTCATGGAGACTCATGCGCCATTATATAAATTATATTTGCACCCATGTCAGTCTTTTATTATGACATGATACATCTCCGATTACCCCGTTCCTAAAAACCCTGAAATGACACAACCAACTGTGATTGGTCACTTAACATGTAAATTAGATGGATTTTACTGTCTATATGTGCGGTTCTTGGCCAACTGAATCTGCTACAGACCCCAGACCTATGCCGTAGTCAAAGGTCTGGCTACGCAAGACTAGTGGAAGGCCAAATTTTAGAGAGCCCACATCATACTGAATATCAGACTGCCCCTTACATTGGATGATAAGTCTTCTCTGGTCTTCTCTGGATTCTTCCATTGTATAAAGAGTCTGTTTAGTGATGCTGTTGAGGTCTACATTCCTCCAGTCCTCCAACATCTGAAAGGTGATGTCTGCACTGTGGATCACTGTTCGAGAGGCCTGCAAGAGCAAGTGTGTTGAATTAAATTGTAATTCTGGCCTGGACTATTACTGATCCTGTAAATTTGTGAAAACATTACAGAGGACCCTTCATTGTGTGAAAAGGGTAGAGGAGAAAGAGTTTTATACATCAAAATTGTTGTTTACCTGGCAGAGATGGTTTAATGATGTTTGTCGTTTAAGTATCTGGGAAAATCGTCTTGACACTGGGGAAAACAAAGTCTTTGTGTGAAAACAGCTTTGCAATATCAGCAAAATTCAAATGCTCAATGTTTGTGCGAGTATTGAGTATATTGGCACCAGTGATGGGTAAGTTATTTCAAATTAGTAATTCACTCCAAATAACTAATTATTTAATTAACATTACTTTACTAATTACTTAACTGGGAAAAGTATTCACATTACTAATTAATTTACTTTTAAATTAGTTTCTAAAACACTTTTCCACTCAACACATTCAAAATAATGTCTATATTTCTTTCTTGTTCATTATCATACACTCAGCACCTCACATTTCTTCTTCACAGTGACTCGTTATGTGGCCATAATTCATGTACTGTACAAAAATAAATGATATATTATAAATAAGCATAACCCTATAATGTATTTAAAAGTAATCAAATTAACTGAAAGTCAGTAACTGTTATCTGATTACAATCTAATGCATTACACTACTTTTTTTTGATTAATAATAATTACATTACAGTAACTAATTACTTTGTAACTGAATTACACCCAACACTGATTGGCACCTACATTCAAACTTTATGTTGCGCAAGTTCTCGGGTAGGTCATGTAGTGCCACCTTCAGCCACTCATCCAGCTGCTTGGCAAACTTCCTGATCACCTGAGTGAGGCTACATTATTGGAATACACAAACAAGAACATGAAAACATTCCATAAGTACTTCAGTATCGTTTGAAAAGACACTCTGACGTAAATGTCTAAGATTTACAATTTATGACTATTTGTCTTGTGTAATTAAAAAAGTATTCATGCATCATTGACAGGAAAGCTTCTGGCAGTATAATTATAAGTACAAAAGATAGATATCTCAAAAGGTGTGGTATTACATTCCCGTGGTTAATTAACTCTCGATAGTCAGGTAATGCTAGTTATGGTCTTTCATCTCTGTGGAAAGGATGGTATTTATTTAGCTTGAATACAAATGTAAATGAGTAAAGGGAAAATTGCTCTTGGTGGAATGGTTAGGGGTTCATCAACAGGTGTCTGTTGATGTTGGATGTAAAATATAATATCCATTTAGGTGTTAGGTGCTAAAAGTCAACATGAAATCAAAATTCACTCCTTAATACAAGTAAAAAAAAAAATAGATTTGTATTCGTAGTCTCAAAGAATATTTGGTAACACTTAACAATAATTTTTAATTCATTTACATTAGTAAATGCAATAGGTATCATGAACTAACAACCAACAATATATTTTATACAGCATTTATTAATCTTTGTTAATGTTAGTTAATAAAAATACAATTGTTCATTGTTAGTTCATAGTGGATTAAAGGGATAGTTCACCCAAAATGAAAATTCTCTCATCCTTTACTCACACTCATGCCATCTAAGACATGTATGTCTTTGAGAAACATATGAAAGCGATATGTGAGAAACAGATCAATATTTAAGCCCTTATTACTCTAAATCTCTACTTTCACATTCTTTTTAGTTTGTTTTTGGTGATTCACATTCTTTGTGCATATCGCCACATACTGGGCAGGTGGAGAATTTATAGTAAAATCGAACATAAATGTTCATCTGTTTCTTACCCACACTTATCATATCGCTTCTGAAGACATGGATTGAACCACTGAAGTTTTACTATTTACTATTTTACTATTACTATTATGCTGTCTTTATGTGCTTTTTGGACCTTCAAAGTTCTGGCCACCATTCACATGCATTGTATGGACTTATAGAGCTGAAATATTCTTCTAAAAATCTTCATTTGTGTTCAACAGAACCAAGAAGATAATACACATATGGGATGGCATGAGGGTGAGTAAATGATGAGAATTTTCATTTTTGGGTGAACTATCCCTTTAACTAATGTTAACATATAAAATTTTTGATTTTAAAAATGTATTACTAAATGTTGAAAATAACATGAACTAAGATAAATAAATGCTGTAAAAGAATTGTTCATTGTTAGTTCATGTTAACTTCTGTTGTTAACTGATGTTAACAAATGGAACCTTATTGTAAAGTGTTACCAAGTATTTATATCAAGACAACGTCAATCAATTCCCATTGGATAAATACAAGTTCCTCCCTAAATTTTTTCCTTGTTGAATATCCTATTTTACTCAAAATTACTTTGTAGTTAAATAGGTTGCATGCACTGGTTCATGGTGACTTTAACAGGTTCTCAAATGTTCCAGAGAGGCATGCATGACAACAACCCTTGTTTTGGACAGAAAACATAATGGAACAATTTCAAGTGTCACAACATCATCAAGCATCCAAGTTGCATAATTCTTCAAGAGTGATAGGCAGAAATGGTAGGGACTAACCTGTCAGGTAGAGCCTGGAGGACTGTGGGCATGAGCACCCCTGAGATGGCCTTGTACAATATGGAGTCACACACACCTACTATGTTCACCACTGTGGAAGAGCCCAAGACAGGCAGCATGTGGGGTGGCATGCCTTGCCAAAAGTGCAACAGGAAACTCTGGACCTGTTCATGCAAATAAAATAAGAGTTGTGATAACACATAATAGAAGAAATAATTCCAAAATGCATGATTGGAAAATAAATTGTCTTACCTCATCAAAGTTGGCACGTATGACTGTATCCAGTATCCTCTGGCAGTGGGTTCTGTACATCATGATAAAAGTTGAGACCTGTTAGAGAAAATATTTTTTTGTAACACTTTCTAATAGAGAACAATTCACAAAAAACCCTCAGTGCTTTTACACATAATGATGTCATACCAAATTCATTTCTGACTCATGGACACGCATTAAAAAAATAAGCTGAGAGACTAACACTGTGAAAGTAGATACAAATACCAAACAACAAAAAAGCTTTCACGAACAATGCCTATTGCAAGTCCGGGCCAAATCAGTGTATAAAAAGAGGCTTTAAAGATCAGAAACTCACAAACCATTTAAAATTACAACCGCCTTTTTAAAGCGAGACAGCTAGTGCCCATCCTTTGTCCAATGCGAGATCTTATTATCTACTCGAAAGATTAAGAGTTCGCTAGGAACCAAAACATAAATCCTCCAGGTCCTCATCTAAATCCAGGCCCAGGGAAAGTACGCCAGTCCCATGAAAGCAGGATCCAGAGGGGTGGTTTGTGGACAGGAGGAGGGGAGGGGGGTGGGGGTTGGATGAAGTAGAGGTTAGCATTTAGAGGTTTTAGTGATCTGTTTACCTTCTCCTCTGGCAGACTGGTGGGCAGATTTAAGTCTTTGACATTTGGAAAGTCTGGCAGGAGAGTGCCCAGCTTGGAGCGTGGTGAATACGCCACTGTCTGCTTGGTGACCTCTTTCTTGCCTGTCTCGTTCACCCATGCAGCACCCTTTTTGGAGTACATCACATCATAGTACTGGGAGCCCTCCTTCACAGCGATTCCATAGTAGTGATACCTAAGAGGGAAAAGTGTGGCATAGCCAATATTAGGAAGATTTTGCACTTTCAGGTAGATTTGCACTGCCACTTTTAGTAAATAAAACATTTGTATTTGCATCTGTTCTGTGTGTATTATTTGGTGATGTGGTTATCTATACTTTTCAAATATCTTTAGGAGTGTACCACTGACTGTACAAAATAGACTACCAATCAAAAGTTTGGACATATTTGACTTAATTTACACTTCTCGTGATCTAACAAACGTTTTGATTGAAAGGAATATTCCGGGCTCAATACAAGTTAAGCTCAATCGACTGCATTTGTGGCATAATACTGATTACCACAAAAAAATTATTTGGACTCATCCATCCTTTTCTTTTAAAAAATCAAAAATCGAGGTTATAGTGAGACACGTTTATTGAACCCGGAATATTCCTTCCGGTCATAACTTACTTTGATTGGCCTCTGGTTCCCAGTCTTCGTGTGGTTAATTGAGGGAACTGTTGTCGTATTATCTGTTTGGGTTGGGTGAAAATGAAAAAAAAGTTGTCATTTCTGTTAGAACTCTTTGTAGGCATCTCTTGTCACCTAGCCACTTCAGCTGTGTTGTTATATTATAGAACAATATCTTCCCAATCATCTCGTCAGATTCATAACATGTCCAGTGACATTTCTTTTCTCGTCAATCTTTCTCTCTCTCTCTTTCGCTCTGCTTTTTGTCCACTAGCTCCTTGGTCCAGCTCCCGGTGCAGAAAACTTTGCAAACAGTGAAGCTCTCTATTGTGTGGGATGAAAAAAAGAGGCCAAGCTGTGCAATTTCTGTCAGGCTTGGCTTGATAAATGAGCAGACAGGGAGGCAGGTCCAGCTCTCTCTCTCTGTTTTGTCCTAAATCAATGAAGCCTTCCTAAAGGACACCCCACGCTGCTCCAGCCACTGATCTAACATTCCGCAACATCTCACCCTTCCAAATTTCCTTTAATTACACATTAATCCAGGCCCCCTCTCTTTTTCAATATCCTCCGACAGGACCCAGGGGAGCAGGATAAGGGTGTCAGAGGGGTGGCTATATGAGTAGGTGGGTTGAGGGGTTGTGGGAACAAGGGTGAACATGTTCATTGTTTACATTGTCCAGCTATGAGTTTGCAGAAGAGGTGTAAGAAAAGACCACTGGCTGTGGCTCTTCATAAAACCCAGAATTATGTCATGCTTTTTATTCAACGGATGTTTTCCCTCCTCTTTCATTTGAAAATGTATGTTTATATGGTCTTTGATTGAAGACAAAGTCATTTTAATTGAATTACATCATTACATCAAAACATAATTATCATACAAAGACTCTAAGCCAGCCAAATGAAGAGTGCAGCAGTTGTTCAAACTAAATGCAGGCAAGTACCTTCCCAAAACTAGCAGCGTTGACCGGCTGAGAATCATGCTTCTCGCAAAAGTCCAAGTAGTGCATGTACAGTGCACTGCGAGGAATACAAACACCCTCTGTGATTTCGTAGTTCTCCTCCAACCTGATGATAAAACACAGTTCAGTCAGTGGGTATCAACCTCAGATAAACAGACACTTTCCAATACATATCATATGTCTGTATTAGACAAAAAAAAAAAAAAAATGTCTGTGTGAAACATTACATAACTAAAGTTCTAAAACAAACATAGCATCCCAATTTGTTATATTGTGCATCTCCAAGTGATCTCCAGGCACTTTTTTTTTTTTTTAGAAATAATTTTACATAGTTTCTGCCAATACAAATGAGTGGTTAAGTTTGGATGGCTTCCAGTACTAATCAAAAATGTTAATATATCCAAATCAGAGCAACAATGTATATAACATGTCTTGAAAAAAAAAAAAATAGTAAGGACTTTTGTCTTGTTATTCCACACCAATCTGAATCTGATGTTTGAGAAAACCTTTACTAAGTCACGTTTTTCATTTCATTTGCTGGTATGCAAGATGGACAAGTAATATTTCAAGTTATGTTGTCTGGTAACATGTAAACAGTTTTTGCATGAATTACTGATCCTTTAATTCGAGATTTGAACATTTTAATTATCTCTCTGTGAGGTTGCAAATCTTTTTTTAAACAAAGTTTTAAACATCTGAATGTCTTAAATGACCTAGTTAATGATAAATGTTTATTATCTGTTTGGAATAGAAAAATGAATGATTTAATATAAAAGGATGCAGCAAGTAAAAACATTTAGGATATTTTTACAGAAATGAGCACTGAAAATAAATGGTCAGATTTCTCCAACTCAAGAAGCACATTCTGACAGACTGAAGTTGAAATAGCATATCTACCTAAATCAGAACTGTCCATAATTTTACTACGGTTCAAAAACAGTCCTGTAAGACTTCAGCTGAACAGTTTCAGGTTTAGAGAATGAAAACGAGTGATGTGTAAAATTTGACTTACCATTGTAATGTGGCAGGTGTTGAATGTGGTTTAGATGCCCGGTTATTTTCCTTCTCTTCGTCTTTTATAGAGAGAAAAACAAAATGAGGTTCAGTAATGATTCCTAAAATTAAAATGATTATACATATTGCATGGTATATAAAGTAGTTAAATGTATTTATTTATATATATATATATATATATATATATATATATATATATATATATATATATATATATATATATATATATATATTTTTTTTTAAGGGGTGTTCAGTCACAGATCATTTTCACATGCTATTTGTGGAAATAACATTCATTTTTAATTAAATTAATTCAGTTTTTTAAAATTAATTAATTTGTTTATACTTACTTTCGTCGTTTGACATATTTCCAATAGACGTGTGACTGGAGACGCGCTTGCTGTCGCTTTCGTTCAGACATCTTTCAATCCAGCTCTCTGCAAAATTAAAAAATACATAATTTTTTAGGGTTGTTTTCTCTGTACTTAAAAAATTAAATAATAAAAAAAAAATATTTCTGTTAGAACACTTTATACACACTTTTGTCACCTATAGCCACTTAAGCCGTTTGTTGAATTTAAAGAAAAATACTTTCCCAATCATCTTGTCACGTTGTACTCATCTTAAACTTTATTTAGCGTCTTTTAAAATACATTACAACATTAGCGTACATGAATGAACATATTATGCCTTCAGCAAACGCAACAGGTGCATGAACTGCGATGTGGTTTGTAAACAACAATTTTCATATTCTTTTTCGAATTTCTCAAAGCTTGAAACATTTTGCCAAAGTGTTTAAAATAATAGTAAATTACATATATTCTGGTTCACATTAACTGTCAACATCCACTTTGTGGTTGGGTGCAATAAACATCAGAAAACATGGCTGCATGTCGTTGCAACCCCGGCCTAAAGAGTTGAGGGGCATAATAATGACGGGTGCAATTCAATTACAATCTAATGTGTGGATCGTTGGGCAGCTGGGATTCTATTTGAAATGTTTTCAGCAAAACGGTAGGAATCCCGCATTGTTCCCGAGGCGAATTAGGCGCGCGCACATTCCATTGATTACGCGCGCGCACTCCTCCATTTCAGTGTCGTCATAATAGAAGCTTTTTAGCGCCATTCTCATTTCTGCTATGTAACTGATGTCCTTACATCACAAGACTGAAACACTTGTAATATGATTCGATTCGAAGTTATTTAAATTCTGTTTCCCCACACGGGCCATGACAACGATCACCATAGCAGCGGTTGCCAAGGCTGCGAGTCGGCTGGGCAATCAGTGCTGCTGATGCATCAGATGGCGGTTAAGTATAGGGAAAGTTAACTTTCACAGGATGAAAAGTTATTTCACTAAATTCTGACAGTTAACCAATCACACAGCCGCGAGTTTTCATTTCAGCAAGTGTAGAGAAGTGGATTAAAATGGATGGAAATGTTCTTTTATGAATGCAAATTTGCATTTGGTAAAATAATGAATATGCTCAAATCTACATTCTCATAAAAATATTGACTAAAACTATTGCACTTTGGAGTTTATGCGCGCGTACAATTAAGGGTAAAAGCTGGTCGAAAAATTATAATAGCTATTAACGATTGGAAATATGACGAATTAGTTAAACGAGTCAGGTTTACAAATGTCTAAACATCTCCCTTGCATTATACAGTATATATTTGATAAATGATGATAACAAAACGTCTAAACAGTTTCTGTGACTTTGTTTAATGTGTAAAGTTTAATGAATGACTGTCAACATGCATTGGAATCCAACTAAACGACCATTTTTAATTTAATATAATATTATACATTTAAAACATTATTAAGCCTACTATTATAGTAGGCTAGTGGTCGTTGTTGTTGTTTTTGGTGCTTGACGGTTTGATGCTGTTTTGAAGCTCAACAATCGAATTCCTTTTCCAAATTTTAATAATCCAAGTTTTCTTCGTCAGTGTCTCAGTCAGTTCCGATCAGATCCACAGTCTGTAATTGAATCATTTGCTCCGTGAACAGTTTAAGTAGTGCTCTAAATAATTGGATTAAATCCAATCTAAAGGTAAGACGGATCTGAGATCATTTATCGTCGAGCACTGAATATCAGACAGAGAGAAAATGTGACACCAAATATGGCAAATAATAATAGCCTGACTAAAAGGATGCCTTCATTAATAACCATGCGGAATATTTGCTTTCTGAACGAAAACTGTAGCCTGCTAGTTAACGTAAATATAGGCTAGATTATTATTATTATTCTTTATTATTATTATTATTATTATTTTCAGTTTTAAACACCAGGGCAAGACATCTGTGACATAAATAATTTTTACGAATTATAAAGTTGTATTTTTCATTTATGTGTCCAGGAGAGGCAATTAGTAGCCTATATTTATTTTCAAATGGTAGGCTACTGAGCATAGTTCCAGTAAAAATGTGGCTTTAGCAGGTGCATCACTTAGTCGCGCAAAGGTCCTAAACAATGTAACTTTTTAGAATACTTTCAAGCTGGAAGACAAACTTCTAACTGTGTGACCTAACTTGAGTCAATTTTCAATTTAAGGCCAGGTTGGATCTCCTTAAAAGCAACGTCCACTTCACATAAATCCAAATTCGTGGAGAACACCCATGCTTAGCAATAAAACAAGGCCCCAAAACATGCCAACTTATCTCTTGGTGTACTAGATTCAAGGCACAGAGTTCTCCGGATGGGGAAAAAATTGTTTATAAGTTAAATAACTTTTTCTGATGCCAATCTCAGGTCACAGAATCCCAAGGCCCAGGTTTTGTGTTCCAAAAGAGCCCAGTTCCCAAGCATCCCAATGTCATGGCGGTGCAGCAGGAACCAACCTGTGGAATCCATGTCAGGCTCTTCCAGCAGCCCACAATGCATCCTCTTCCCATGAACGTTCCAGGGGCTCCTTTGAGAAAATGGCTCCGTGCAGGACTCCCCCTCCTCAGCTCCCTCCGTCTCTCCGAGAGAACTGCCCGCTGCAGAGATGCATAAGATGTGAGGTCCGTGGAGAGGGTGGTGGTGGTGATGGAGGTGGGGGTGCGGGTTCTAGGAGTGGGTGGGTGGATGGATGGATGAATGGTGTGGGGGGGTCATAGACTCCAGAGATCCAGCAGGGGGAAAGCCAGAGCCGTCAAAATGTTTGCTGATGTTTCATGGGAAAGGGGCTGATTTTATAGGAGCCTTGATGGGGGACATGTCATTGATAGGCTCGGAAGGCTGATGAATGGCTTCGAGTCAGATGGGGATGTGGCAAGGCTCACTGGAAGTCTTTTGTGGGGCTGTTTTGAATAAGAAAAGCTCCCTTCCCAGAAAAAAAAAGAGGCTTAGATCTACGCAATCCCAGCACTGTGGCCTCCCCGTCTCCCATTATAGCATTTAATACGTTTTCATACCCCCTCCTCACACACATACACGCTCTGCCCCCACTGTTTTAGTTTTAAAGTTTTCCATCCAAGGGCCACTTTTTGGCCCATTGCGGAACTTTTTTGATGTCTGTGTCGTCCCTAATAGGTATGGAAACTAGAGTGTGAGCGTTTCGTTAATTAATATCCAAATAAATAAAATAAAAAGAAAGACATAAATATCATAGAACCCTGCAATCACGTTCATTGCCATCTTTGACGGTATCTGACCCCATTCCACTTTTGACAGCTAATGTCAAAACTTAAACTGGAAAGAAGTTTTGTCAACTCAAAGAGAACCAGAGTGAACCCCCTCCCTTCCCTCTCCTTGAAGCAACCTTATTTTAGTGTGCTGGGAGGAGAGCGTAGCCACAAAGGGGGGAAGTAAAAGTGTAGAGCCTGAGGCAGGGAGGGCTATGATGGAGTGCCTACAAACTGCAGAAGGGAAAGCTGTGATTAGAATATGAATGGAACCATGGGGGAAAAAGGGAGAGAGTAAGCAGGAGAAAGGGTGATTATGGTGGAACTGCTCCCACTTGTTGGATGGCAGTGGAAGACTCTCTCCTCCACCTACAGACTTTGCAGGCGTAGGGATGCGACAATGGCCTCCAGACTTCATTTACGGCTCTATTTATTAGTCATTTGGGGTTTAGACGATCTACAGTAGACCCAAAAAGTACTTTGACACTTAAGCCACGGTTTAAAATGAAGACAACACAAATTTGGACACTTTCTGTTTGTCAGACTTTAGTGAAACATGTCCAGAGGTAATGTGATTGACTACACCTGCATTTGTGAACTTGAAGGGGAACTGACTTCATACATCCACTAAAAATCACATTGGGACCAGTTGGTTAAGTCATTGCAAAAAGGCTAAGAAAAGTGATTTTAGTTCTATGAAAACGTCAACTTCGTTTGAGCCACTTCATTTTTTTACATATAGTTACTAAAGCAATGACATTCTTAAATTAGTTTTGGCCTTTTTGGGGGCACTGTACAAGTCATAAGAAAACCAGCAGTTTGCATTAGATCACAGGCGGCAAGCCACAGCATAGCAACATTTAATTGTTATTAATTTCTTTGCAATTAAATGTTACCATGGCATGCAAGTTAGTGACAGCTATTTTAAGGTCCAAAGCAGATAGGCTACAGGTGTATGCTACAGGTGGGTCGTCCAGTTTCAGTTTAGAGGTACCTCTCATATGGAAAAAAAAGCATGCTAACAAAACATAAAATGAAATGAATAATACTATGATGCATCAAAGAAAAACAGTGCAGAAAGAGGACAAATTGAAAGCTTCATCAAAGGCCAATATACTAACAGTCATTCAAAACTGTATGGATTAAGCAGCACCTCTATCAAGCTGGGAAGTGGATGGTCAGAGAGAGCAAAACATCAATGAAAATCTCCTAATTACAGTTTCAAAGATGGGAGGAAAGGAGGGAGGAAGGGAATCTTTGCATCCACTCCTCAGAACATTTCCTTTTTCTGTCCGTCTACTCTGTCTCATTAGCCCCTCATTAGCTTGGACAGGTGCAGCCAGCCAAAAGAGACACCCTCAGACCCTTATACCACTGTCAGTGCCCATTCTACCGATGTGAGATGCATTCTTCCAATCAAAGCCTTCCACGGCTGCTTAGTGGGTGGGAGCAATCGCTGAATAGCGGGTGTTTTATTAGTGTAAAAAAAGCAGAGTGGCAAGGTGGTCAATGTAACAACAAGCTCTTTTCTGCTGTCAGTGTTGTCACATTAACACTTAATCATGATTGCTCAATACGTCTACCCCCACCCCCCAATAAAAAGCGTGATGTACACATTTTTCATCATTTACAATTTATTATTGTAAAGACATTTTTATTATTCTTATTCTCAGGGTAAACCAAAATGAATAAATCTACATATTTAGAACACCAAAAGAAATGGCAAGTATCCATTACTTCCAGGCAAAACAAAATTCTTTGAACATTCTACAGCAGGCACTTCTTTTGATATTACAAAACTATATTTTTGATTAGATTATTAAGATGTTTAACAAAAAGTACAACCACAGTAATGTGATTCAATGATGATTCAACTGATGCTTCGACATGAAGTCATTTTTTGCAGTCCATAAGTTAATAATACTGTATCTCTCCACTGTACGTAAAGGCAAATCTGCTGTTGTCTTTTCACTCATTATAGCGAGCCAGTTTGAGGCGAGGGATGATGTTCATGGACTGCAGTTCTTGGAAGAGCAGTTTGCAGGCATATGGAATTCGTAGAGATGACACATGGCACGAAGACTTGCAGTAATGGCACCTGCAATGCACAGATGAGAAACCACTCATTAATAAAGCATTTTGCTGCAATTAATTCCGGAATTATTATGCTGCAGGTAATTTGTGTGTGTGTGAATGTATTGTACAGACCATCCTGAATATCCAAGCAAGCCACACTGTCCACACACATCCACCTCAAATGCATCACTTGAGATCATCAGACGCTCGAGAAGCAGCATGCTGGCTCCGTAGCCAATGAGACAATCCCTCTCCATCTCTCCCAGACGCAGACCACCATCCCTTGAACGTCCCTCAGTGGGCTGCCTGCATTACAATAAAAATACATATTTACACAAAGATACATTTATGCTTTCAGTTCTGATCTGGTTTATGTCTACAAACAGGGAAAACAATTTAAATGTAATGTCAATCTAAATAGTAAGCTTGTGGACAATGTTTGTTTTCACTACTCAAATTATTAAGTGTTAATGTGCAGATATAACAATTAAAAGCTCACAAATTACATCAAATTTGCTTTTCTTACCTAGTGAGCACTGCTCTTGGACCACGTGCTCTGGCATGCATTTTATCTAACACCATGTGCTTAAGTTTCTGATAATACACTGGACCAAAATAGATGTAGGCTTCCAGAGGTTCCCTAGAGCAAATCACATAGATGAAATTAGCTAAATAATTCAAGGAGGAAACAGGCAAAGGGATAGTTCAACCAAAAATGAAAATTCTCTCATCATTTACTCACCCATGCCACCCCAGATGTGTGACTTACTTTCTTCTGCTGAACACAAACAAAGATTTTTAGAAGAATATCTCAGCTCTGTTGGTCCATTTAATGCAGGTGAATGGTGGCCAGACCTTTGAAGGTCCAAAAATCATATAAAGGCAGCATAAAAGTAATCCATAAGACTCCAGTGGTTAAATCCATATCTTCAGAAGTGCTATGATAGGTGTGGGCAAGAAACAGATCAATATTTAAGTTAATTTTTACTATAAATCTCCACTTTCACATTCTTTTTTTGTTTTTGGCGATTCACATTTTTCGTGCTTATCGCCACCTACTGGGCAGGGAGGAGAATTTATAGTAAAAGAAAAAGGACTTAAATATTTACTGTTTCTCACCCACACCTATCATATCACTTCAGAAGACATGGATTTAACCAATGGTGTCTTATGAATTGCTTTTATGCTGCCTTCATGTGATTTTTGGAGCTTCAAAAGGTCTGGTCACCATTCACTTGAATTATATGGACCAACAGAGTGGAGATATTCTTCTAAAAATCTTTGTTTGTGCTCAGCTGAAGAAAGTAAGTCATACAAATCTGGGGTTGCATGAGGGTGAGTAAATGAGACAATTTTGGGGTGAACTATCCCTTTAAAAAAAAGAATAAATGTATTTTGTATGATGTTTGGGATTTGTTCAAATAACTGAATAATGCTGATATAAAGCACTTTGTCTTTGCCAATGGAATATTGTAGTCAATGCAGACACATATCACTTGCACAGCCAAATCGCCAAATCACTTGCACAGCGTTAAAACTGATATGAAATAAGGAAAATGTATATTTGGTAGCATTTGAAAGTACATGTATGTGCATGTGTCTACATACATTGGCGATGTATCAATTATTACGAGTACTTAAAAACAATATATTTTTTTTTTTTACCCTGTGATGCCTGAGGTGACATAATCCTTGCCCTGGTAATTGTATCCGTAGTGTATAAGATCCTCACACACGTCCTTCACTTTACTTCCCCCGAAAGCAGTGCCATAATGAAAACGCCCATCCAGCACCCCTGCTTTACCAGCCAAAAGCTCAATCAGCTTACCAACCTAATATACCACAAGACCAGGGTTAATTTTATTTATTAGTTTTCTTGTTTACCAAGCTTAATTTATATTCTAAACATACATGTATGTGATTCATGCTCGAGTAGTCCAGTATAGGTGCCTTTACACAGCTAAGTAAAGGCTGCTCAGTGCAACCTCTGTGCCTTCTCCCAATTCTTTGCTCAAATGCTGCATAAAAGCCATGCTTGAATATTCTAACCCACTCAGCCCCCAGTATCAAAAGCTCTGAGGTTGCTTTGGTTCTGTGTAAATGAAATGCTGCATCAGTGCCTCCTTAAACTTTGTCGTTGTACAGCATATCCTATATATATATATATATATATATATATATATTATATATATATATATATATATATATATATATAATTTCATCATATTCATATCTAAAACATTTGTCTCATAACATTATTTCCACAGTTGTAATTTCTATGTAAATGCATTTGTGGCATCTTTGGACAGTGTAGATGTCCCAGTGTTCCTTTTCTGCCACTGCAGATATTGAATGCGAGTGTGACATCATGTTGAGGTCACGCACCACTGTAGACAGTGGCCTTTACAGAGGCCACTCACAGAAAAGGCCGGAAGATCTTTGACCCCTCTCTGTCACTGAGATGAATCTTTTTCCTCGGCTCAAACTATTTCCTATATGATGGCCTGCTGTGTACACCCAAACATAGACTTTAAAATAGAAACAGTGGGGGAATACAAGTAATCTGAAGCTGATATTTAGAGACTTCTTGAAACTGTGTTGCTGTAAGAACTGCTACTGTCTATTTTGTAAATGCCAATGAGATTGATTTCACAGATTTGAAAAAATGATGCAATCTTTGCTCAAGTAAAGTGAAAAGTATTTTTAAAAATGATATTTGATTCTAGGAGTGTATCAGAAAAATTGTAGGTAAAGACATTTATGGAATTTTACAATTTTATACTTAAAAATAAACGAAAGCAAAAGGATAAAAGTATAAAACCCCTGAACTTTCAGAGCATTATGATGCGTCCAACGCATTTAGTTTAGAAGTCTTTGCTAATCAAAGAGATATCATGGGGTGTTCAAGAGAATGAGATAAAAACTGTTATCTTAAAAGACTTAAAAATCTTAATTATAAATGTATCTAAAATTATACCTAAAAACAAAATTAAATCTGAAAAAAATCTTATCTTGCTGCACAGCATTTTAAAATGTGATAAAATATTTAAAAAAATTATTAATTTCAGAAAATTGTAAGACTGTCAAATTTTTATTAAAAAAGGAATATATAAAAATTTTACAATGTGATAAAATATGGAAATGTAAAAGAGAATAATTTTATTATCTAATAACTTTTATTAAAAGTTAAATCACATAATCTTATAAGGGGGTGGGTCTTACAGTCATTCTGGAGGGATATCCATGAGGGTTCATGATGATGTCAGGGCAGATTCCAGAGTCACAGAAGGGCATGTCCTCTTGTGGAACGATCAGGCCACACACGCCTGTTATAGAGAGATCATCATCACGTATTACAGATACAAAATTATGCTTTACAAAAATGTAAAAAACAAATGAGGTTTCCACTGCTTCTCTAAATAAAAAATGAAAAAAAAGAGAGAAAGATCTAATAGTTTGGAAGGTTAACAGATTCAAAAGACATCCTTGTACACCAATAGGCTAGCTCTAATTCCAGTAATCGTGCTTTTCCCATAATAAAATTTATTTCTGTGTGATTTTAGTGGTTCACCATCACAAACAAACCCTAGATGAGAAAGTATGAAGTCTGTGTAACTTTCATCTAGTTTAGTGGCCTAAAAAGCAGACGCATTCAGGTCTGGTAGAGTGGAACCACTGGAAATTCAGACTGCAGGACAGAGAAGTGGTCCAAATCAGCAAGTGAGAGTGTAAATGTTTGCAGAGCAGCTCCTCACTCTTCCCACAGTCAGAGCAAACACATTATTGGGCCATTTGCAAGTGATAAAAAGAGAGAGAACAGGGGCAGGAAGTGAGGAGAGGTGCTTAGCTGGACAGTGAGAAGGGGATTATATACCCATAGCTTCCCCTTTACCATACTGAACACAAAGAAAGGTTCAGATAAGGAGAGGAATACATCCATATGCAATAAAAACAAAAAAAACACTAGGTAGTCTTATAATATAGAGTGGCCCCAAAAAGTATTTGGGCATTAAAGACACTTAAAAAAGTATGAATGTCATTGCATAACAAAATATTGAACCTCAGAATTAACTTCACTTTATTGCCTTTTTTTCTTTTCTTTTTTTTGCAATTTCTCAACCAACTGGTCCCAAGGTCATTTTTAGAGGAAGTATGAAGTCAGTTCCCCTCAAGTTCACACAGGTGTCCTCGCAGAATAACCAGAAGTGTAGATCATCAGATTAACTGTGGACATGTTCCACTTAGTTTGACAAGCAGTAAACGCCCAAATACTTAATCTTATATAACACACAGTATATTGATTTTTTTTTTTTTTTATTCAAACCCTAGCAAAGTTTTCTTTGTAAAATATTTGTGCTAGAAAAAAAGTGTGATATTTAGGATCTACATCTAAACTAAATTTTTATACTGTAATAAAAGCTCTGAATCATTTTAATTATCATTATTATTCTCATAAAAAAGCTTTGCAGTGTTTTCATTTGATTTCTCATCAGCATTTAATTAAAAATAAAACAACTGTATATTGTTAAAGCTTTTGAAACAGTTTGGTTGAACTTGGGTTAAATAAAGCAACCAAAATCTTGTCAAGTCGGACTTTCAAAATACAGAGTAAAAAAAAAGGTCAGTTTAAAAGATCAAAGACTACAAAAAATGTATCCCACTTTATTGTAAATGATCCTGAAGCAGCGAAACATTTGAAGACCAACCTATTTAAAGCTACACCAAAAAAACATTTCTTAAGTTATGGGTAGAAGGATTCCAGAAGGAAAAATGAGAGAAAGTGAGCAGGAGTGAGACAGAAGCAGAGAGGTGAGAGAGAGAGAGAGGTTCCCATAGTACACATCCTCTGTGTTGTTTGTTTTGTGTGAGAGTGAATGATAAAAGAGGCATGAAATCAGCAAAGAAAAGCCGGACAGCAGTAAGAGTCCATGGCCCTCCATCACCGGCTATACAGCCCCACTGTGGCGGCTTGCACAAAAGACCCTGCCAAGACAGCTGTGTGAGTATCAGAGTGTGTATCCACGCGTGTGTGTGTGCACTTCGGTGTGTTTTTGGGTCACCGGTAAATAATTAACCTATCCTTCTCCGATGACCGGATCTTATGAGGGTAGTAGAGGCTGGTAAGAACGGGGTGCAGGATAAGGGGGGTTAAAATGAGTAAGACAAAACTCCCATGAAACCTGCTGAAAGCCAGTGGCTCCAAACCACTGTGGGATGTCTTTAATGGGCTTTCTTTTCAACCTAAGGTAGACAAATGTATTTCTTTGAAGCACAGCATTCTGTGGCTTGAACGAATTGTCCCGTTTTCAGATGAAAAGCTCAAAACTAAATCAAAGCACCTGTTTGGTGCATACATAGGAAATGCATTCATTAAAATGCCACAAACAAAGGATGCACTGACATGAAAATTTTTGGCTGATCCGATACGGATTTTAACAAAAAATGATAGGGTGATACCGATATTTTGCCACTTACCTTATTTTGTCATCAGATCACTGTTTTACTTAGGAATGCACAAATAGTTACATAAAGAGGTACTACAGCTTTTGTTACTGCTCTAACAATAAATCATTTCCAATATATCTTGATATCTCAGAAGTCAAAGTCTGCTGGTTTCAAAGTGTTTTGGATGGTTTCCCTCATCATGTAGCCTATAGGTATGTGCCGCATTCACATATGTCACGTCCATTTTTTCCGCATTAACATAAAAACAAAGAATACAAATTAAATAGTACAACTAGAGTGCCAACTAGGGATGCACCGATGTATCAACTGCCCATATTTATCAGCCAGTTATTGACCAAATTAAACAATCGGCATATCGGTAATAAGCATGAAAATGCAGATATGAAAAACCGATGGTTTATTTATTATTTAGTAACAAACTTTGTAAAAACTCTTGAATTCAAATGCACAATCCAGAAATAATAACAGCCATTTCTCATTCTCGCATTAATGTGGAAAAAACGTGAAACCTTAAAAAGCTGTGTTTTAAACTGACAGCAGCAGAAGCGCAAAAATGTTTTAAAATGACATATTTAGCCATTTTTTATATTTGTATCTTGTATGTGTCTTTTACTGTGGCTCTCTTTAAAATTTTGGCCTGCCATGTGTTTAACAGATCTAATGTTTAATGGAAATGATTTATTGTTAGATCAGTGAAATAGCTTTTGTACCTCTTTGTAAATTTTTTAAGCATTCCTAATTAAAACAGTGATCTGATTACAAAATAAGGTAAGTTGCAAAATACTGGTATTGTTAATGGCCTACAGCTTTTTGTTAAAATCAGTATCGGCCCAAAATGTCCATATTGTTGCATCCCTAGTGCCAACCCCTCTACATATCGAGGCTATTATTATTTCTGGATTGTGCATTTGAATTCACTGAGTTTTTACAAATTGTATTACTAATTATTTATAAATAAACCATTGTTTTTTCATATTGGTGCTTTCATGCTTATAACCGATATGCTGATGGTTTTAATTTGGTCAATAATAGGCTGAAAAATATCGGCAGCCGATACATCGTGCATCCCTACCACAAACATTGCAAAGCAATATAGAAATGAAAATGAAGGGACTGTTCATCCAAAAATGAAAATTCTGTTATCATCCACTCACCCTCATGTTATTCCAAATTTGTATAACTAACTTTCTTCCATGGAACACAAAAGAATTGTTAGGAAAAATAACAGCCTCAGTCACCATTCACTTTCATTATATAGAGAAAAGATACAATGAAAGTGAATGGTGACTGAGCCTGTTGTCCCTAATACTTTGCCTATAACAGCTACTTTTGTGAAGAAAGTCAGTCATACAGGTTTGGGACAACATGAGGGTAAATGATGAAACAATTAAAATTTTTGGGTGAACTATTTCTTTAATCCCCACTAAATGTGGAAAAAAGTTGTCACGTTGTTGGGAGAACAGTCACGCACCTCTGGCAAGCTCAAATCCTCCAAGTAGGAGCATTCAATAAAAGCCCGCTTCTAAACGCACAAAAGACATTCAAGAGAACGGCACTACCCTTCACAACAACAATTAGCTGCCCTGTGTTATCCCGGTGCACCGACACTTGCCTGCTCTTTTAAATACCAAAAGCTCCTTTAAAAAGAGCAGTAAATAGCATCTCGAGCTGTTTGCAGCTAACCCCTCCCTGACCCCTCCTCACTGTCACGTCCCGTGATGAGTGCCAGTGGACGACCTCCGCTAATGAAATTATTGAATTATGCATGGCGCCAGTTAACGCTCTGATTAAAACATCATACTGACCAGCGCTCTCAGCGGAGGTGCTCAGAAACAATGGAGGCTGTAAACAGTTTTTCCCAGGACTGCACTGCTGTAATAAATTTGCATAGTCTGGCATGGGACAAAAAGCTAATTAATTGAAAAACAGGCTGTGAAACAAAGTTGAAGGGGGAGGGAGGGCCAACTAAGATGATATAGCTTGTGGTGGGAATCTGTAGGTACATCTCGATTCGATTTCATCTGAATTTTTTAACAACAACAACACAGAGGTGCAAATCTTACGCAAGTTAATGTGTCGTGTTGCCAAATTCTGTGTAAAGTTTCCACAAAAAGCTGTCCTAAAATATGTCTATTCTGACTTTGACTCTGAATTGGGTATAATAAACTAGTATCACAAGCACCTCTGCGGTTTTTATTTGGTGTAAATGAAATGCTGCATCAGAGGGACCTGAAACTTTTTCAATTTGTCAAACAACATCTTCTGTGGAAGTGCACAAGGACGATAAGCTTTAAAGCAAGTCTTGTGTTCTGTGTTTGTGATTTGTGTGTAAATCCATTTATTCCTTTTGAATATATAGTTCATGATGCAGAAAGTTGGATGCTTGTTTTTCTTTAAGATGTTGTTAAATAAGCTTATTCAGCCTTTACATCCTTGACTATTAAACTTATCTAAAGACTCCTGCATGTGTTTGTTTGAACAGAGTAAATGCAACTTTTCATGATAAAAATGATACTGTAGATATCTGTTGTTTTCGCAGTGTTGCACACCGCATGGCATCTGCATCTTTATTGTTTTATGCTGTATATGCTAAAAGACAGAACTATTTATAATTGATTCCTTATTCTGATTATGAATTTTTGTGGATTAATTCAGAATCGTTTAAAAAAAGAATTGTGAATCGATTTACCCCCCACCCCTAAAGCTTGGGTGTAGAGAAAACAATGACACAAAATTGGTTGCATAGGTCATTCTCAAATGTCTTCGCAATTACATGAAAATTATCAAGAGGGTGCTTTTCTGAATTTTAGCACATTGTAGGCATTTTGTTTGATCAGCTAATGCCTAAAAAAAGCAGAGAAAAGCACATGGAAAGAATAGGCTCAGGTCTGGGAAAGATGGGAAGGGTGCTACAGTACCCTTCTGTCCATGTCGACTGCTGAACTTGTCTCCTATCTCTGGTCTGCGAGTCTGCCTGAGCAGGATCTTGATCAAAAAGGCGTCCTCTGCATTGGAGGAGATCATCACCTTCTCAATGTAAGAGTCTGTTGATCCTTTGTACCTATAGGAATAAGAAAAAGGCAGTTTAGGTTGGTAATGGCTATAAATATTTTTTTTAAAAACCACTTGTGTTTTTCAATCGTAAACTAAAAAAAAAAAAAAAACCCTACCTATATGGTTTTTGATTAAAAAAACTAAAAACAACCTTTAAAAAAAAATACATATATAATATATAAATATATAAACAAACAGTCTCTTACGAGATTGGCACGTCTCTGTACTGTGGTTGACCTGGCTGGGCACTGCCTTCCAGTGGTGTTTGGGTAACGGTGGGCATGGACTTATTCACCAGCACCTGCTTGTTCTCGACCCGCTCACCTGCGAGACACAAAACCCAGCACCATATATTACTTACAGATCGGTATATTGTTAGATCAACATTTTCAAGATCATTCAACTGAAATTAAGCTTCCTATGCAGTCAGCGGCTTTCTAGGAGCCTTACCAGGTGAGCAGATGCCATCAGCGTCCAAGATGCTGTGCCTCCAGATGGGCTTTCGTGTTTCAGCATCAAGCATTGGCCCCATCACCTTATCAAAGGTCTGGTTAGTGTACCGCCTCAATGTGCACTTAGCGTTCTTGTACACCAGACATCTACCAAAGCCTAATGCAAGAGGGAGGAATAAAAGAAGACTGAAGATGAGGAACGAAGACTACATTTCTGGCTAAGACCACTGGATCCACTGGATCAAAAAAAGATATATATATATATATATATATATATATATTTGGAAAGTTAGTCAATGCAGAATGCCAAAAAGTAAGTCTGTATAAAGGTAACCGAGTGACTCTTACCTCTGTCGAGAGAGGCCTTATTGAGCACCAGGGCATCTTCAATATCATACCCACTGTAGCTCATTACAGCTACAGTGGCATTCTGGCCTGCGGGTAGCTTCTCAAAGTCAATCAGCTCGATAGTCTTTGTCTTCACCATGGGCCTCTGTGGGTATGCCAGCAGGTACATCAGGGTGTCTATACGGTTTCTCTGATTATATCCAATTGTACCTGATCAGAACAAAGTACAGGAGTAAGAATAAAGAGTCATTTAACAGGACTGAAGAGTCTCGAAATATCTTAAGGCAGTATGTGTACTTCTTTTTAGGCTAAACAGAAACATATGTTTTAACAATGACAATGCAGTCAAATTGAGAAAAGAAATCAGTTCCTACAATACAAAACAACTAATGCACATCTAATTCACATGTTAATGTGAAGGCTGGTGTTAGCAGTGTCACAATCTTTGGGGTGGAGGTTTAGCATGGCAGAGATGGGGGTGGGTGAGGTTATAGTATAATAGTCGCCTTCCCTTGAGGCTTTGACATTTGTCAGATGCTATTACTCCACAATCAGGGTGCAAGCACACAGTGTGTGATAATAGGGCTGGGGCAACACAGCCGGATTTGCACATCTATGGGGCCGTCCGTCCAGAAAAAAGACGACAAGGCCGAGGATATTGGGCCAAATATAGTTGCAGTCTCAGTGGTTTTGTAATGGGGGTGTTGGCCAGGAGAGGTTTAAGTCGTTTTGGTAACCAGGGCAGCAGAGTGTGTGTTCGCTCTCCCTCTAGCGCAGCTGAGCACACTAACCCTGTTCAGGACACAATGAATGCCTAATGACACTCAGAGACACTGGCAGGGAAAGGCCTCCATATACACACACATACACAGACACAAAAGACTGACTACGCAAGCAGGCGATGTTTGATGTCCACATACATACAGAATGTGATGTGTGTCTGTGTCTCAAAGGTTTCGAATATCAGTGTGAAAGTGAGTGTGTTTGTGAATGAATCAGAGTGTGTGTGTGTGTGTGTGTGTGTATTTGTAAATGCGACTGGCCCCTCCAGGATGTTTGGAGATGGAGGGTGTCTTACCCATGGCCTGCTTGCCCATAGCGCACTGGTAGGTGTTTCTGGGGGACTGGTTATGATGAGGGTAAGGAATCAAACCAGCACAAACCCCCAGCAGCGTGAACGGTTCGATCTCCAAATGGGTCGTGTCCCTGAGTAAAACACCCACATAGAAAAATGTTTATAGAGTTCACAGAATGTAAAATGATGTTTTTTAGACTCTCCTACTGTTTTATTTGTAGGAAATCTTTATTCAGGTCTAAATAGTGTGGCAAGAAAAAGTACATGAACCCTTTGGAATTAGATGGTTTTCAGCATATAATGTGATCTCATCTTCAAAGTCATAAGTATAGACAAACACAATGTGCTTAAGCTAACAACACACAAACAATTATAATCTTTCATGTCTTTATTGAACAAATTAAACATTCACAGTGCTGTGGAAAAAGTAACTGAACCCTTGAATTTAATAACTGGTCAATCCTCCTTTGGGAGCAACAACCTCAACCAAGTGTTTCCGGTAGCTGCTGATAAGACCTGCACAACGTTCTCTTGAGGTCATTCCACAGCATCTCTGCTGGATTAAGGTCTGGACTCTGACTGGGCTGCTCTAAAAGGTGGATTTTCTTTTTTTGAAGCCATTCTGTAGTGGATTTACTTCGATGTTTAAGATCATTGTACTGATGTATCACCCAACTTCTACCAAACTTTAGCTGGCGCACAGCAACCCTGAAATCATGCTGCAGGATATCTTGATAAACTTGGCAATTCATTTTTCCCTTGATGATGGCAAATGGTCCAGGCCCCGAAACAGCAAAGCATCCCCAAATCATGATGCTTCCTCCACCGTACTTCACAGTTGGGATGATGTTTTTATGTTGGTATATGGTGCCTTTTTTGGCCATACGTAGTGCTGTGTGTTCTTCCCAAAAAAATTCAACCTTAGTTTCATCAGTCCAAAAAACATTTTCCCAGTAGCCTTGTGGAGTGCCAAGTTGGTGTTTGGCAAACTTCAGGCGTGCAGCAATGTTTTTTTTTGGAAAGCAGCGGCTTCCTTCATGGTGTCCTGCCATGGACACCATGCCTGTTTAATGTTTTCCGTACAGTAGACTCATGAATAGAGATGTTAACCAGTTCCTATGATTCCTTCAAGTCTTTATCTGTCATTCGAGTGTTCTTTTTTAACTCACTGAGCATTCTGCTGTGTGTCTTCTGAGTCATCTTGGCTGGATGGCCACTTCTAGGAAGAGTAGCCACAGTACTAAATCGTCTCCATTTATTAGACAATTTTTCTAACTGTGGACATATGAATATCTAAGCTCTTCGAGATAACTTTGTAACCCTTTCAAGCTTTATGCAAAGCAACAATTCATGATCTTGGGTCTTCTGAGATCTCTTTTTTGCGAGGCATGGACCGTGTCAGCAGATGCTTCTTGTGAATAGCAAACTCCAAATGTTTGAGTGCTTTTTATAAGTCAAAGTAGCTCTAACCCACACCTCCAATCTCGTTTCATTAATTGGATGCCAGGTTTGTTAACTCCAGACTCTAATTAGTTTTGATGACATCATTAGCCTAGGGGTTCACATACTTTTTCCAACCTACACTGTGAATGTTTGAATGATGTATTTAATATGTACATGAACAATACAATCATTTGTATGTTATTATTTAAAACAGATTATTTGTTCATTTTTGTACCTTAGATGAAGATCAAACATGATCTTAGGACGAATTTATACATAAATGCAGGTAATTCCAAAGGGTTCACATACTTTTTCTTGCCCCTTGTCACTTGGTTTCATATTTTGTTATCTATTGCAATGGCATTCCTGCATTTTTGAGTGTGTGGGACTGGGAAGTACTCACTTGCCAATCATGTGTTCATACAAAGCAATATTACAGTCATTCTCTTCATTTACGTCAAGATACTCCACCAGACTCTCATGAAGGAAGTCCTCAAAACTTCTACAGGGTAAAGGAGGTTCATAAAAATGTTTTAGATCACTAAGTCAGGTCATGTGAAGAAAATTAAATTAACTGGCCCAAACACAGCTGTAAGAATACAATGAAAAGGCATGCATAACATACAGTCTCAATCTGCATACTGGACTCTCCCATTGAAATACATGCAACTTTCAAATATTGATCAGTTTCAAATGCACCTGTAGCCCTGAGACAATTCCTCAATGTGTTTGTTCTTCACAGCTGGCTGGCCATTCTTCACAATGATGTAGGGTCTGCAAGGAGCACACAGAATGCAGTGCAAATGTCTCTGTTTTTATTCAATGCAAGAGAATGCAAATAACAGTATTTGGCATAGGTAGTTTCTATTCCAAATGGATACAGACCTAAGCACAAATGCTTTGAGCAAAAACATGCAATATTTTTATGAAAGAATTATTAAACAAACATTTATTTTTTCTATAAAATATTTGAATACAGAAAATACATATATCGGCAAACACTGGCTAATTAATCGGTCTACCATTACTATAAAGTGGCCCCAAAAAGTATTTAAATTATAAGTCTATTAGTTAAAAACATATCAAAGTGGCATTTACCTGCACAAGCGGCCCCCATCAGAGGAGATGTACACACAGCGGTCGGTCAGATTGGTGGAGATGGACACAAACTCGTTAATAAAACCGGCTCGTCTCATTAGTCTGAAGGTATAAACCAGCTTATGATGGTCTCTGATTACTCCAAGAATATTACCTAAATAAGAACAAAATACTACATGAAAATAATATAGTAAAATAGGTCAAAATAATACATGGATACAGTACATTTATTCATTTGTAAAAAGCTCCACAAAAACATGTGCATCATAAATGCTGATATTTCATATACAATATTTCAGATACACTGTATACAAAAAAAATCAATGGCAGCAAATAAGAACACAAACTTGCTTAATTTAAACATGGATTTTACCCAATATTTTACTCAGATATTCACTTAAATATTTGAAACAAGACACTGTGCATTCTCCTTTGACAAGAATGTTGGTAGATTTTGACACTAGGTGGAATAGTCACCAAATATCAGCCAATTAACTGGATTGGCTGATATGTTAATCATAATCTAGGATTTACATGTGTAAATATGTAACAACCATATAAATGCATTTTCAAAGCAAAAGTCTGGGCTTGTTTGAGCATTATGAAACCGCTATGCTGCCACACAGACGAATAAACGGCCACAATGTTGCATGAGTCACTTTGTGGGCAAGTATGTGTTTGTGGATTCACTTGGGCAGGATTGTATTTATTTATGCATTGCACCTGCTGTGTTTAATTAATTAGTCACAGTGGCAGCCTGTGTAATTTGTAACTTATTAGCCCTCTGAAAAACATATACATGAATTCATTATCGGGATGAGTTTTTCGTGACATGACATTAAAAGGTAATCAATGGCACACCCTTTTGTAGTTGTGCAATGGCAAAATGTTCATTTGAATTTCATTCATATGCCTACAGCCTGTTTGTGTGTTTGAATAATAAAAGAAAAAAACTGCATGCTGCTCTATTTGTGTTCTTGGGAATTATAGTCTGCCTGTGTGAGCAGATACCGTTCAGGAATACGAGGAAGACACTGGGGTAGGACAACTCCTCTCCACACAGAAGGTTGATGTCCTCCACTCCCAGATTGAAAGCCAGTTTTATGATTGGGCCGTCCTCCATGTCAGTGGTAATGTGGGTCATCAGTGCCAGATTCTTCACCAGACCACAAGCCTAGATGACAATTATACACATGTGAGAATCTACTTCTAAAGTTCAATCAATTAGATAAACACCATAAAATTCAACATTTTCTACAAAAACTCCTAAACAGGGCAGATCTGATTAGCCTAGATTGTCTTTAAACCCCTTTCACAGAGTTTGATGACATACTGGCAACGACTTAAAGGGATAGCTCACCCAGAAATGAAAATCATGCCATCCCAGATATGTATGACCTTTCTCCATTAATTATGTCCTCACTTACAATGCCGAAAGCCAAAAAATAAAAACCATTATCAATAAATACCGGTACATTTTAGCTTCTGATCTCTCTTTGAAAGAGATTTTTAAAATATTCACTCAGAGTCTTGGCATGTAGTTCATAGCGGATTTCTTTTTGATAAAGTCTGATAAGTCTTTCTTTGAATGAATCTGATCTCTGGACTAAAGGATCTTCATTGTCTTTAGGGATCAGAATTCAGATCTTATCCACTGCGCTGAACGTAAAGGTTTTGGCTTTAGCATTGGTGAGTTATGTCTCCTTTGGATTTAAACGAAGACTTTGATCTAACACATTTTCTATTAAGCCTAAGTGACTGCTGATTTATGTACAGCACTGTATGCTCGATGTGTCAGTTTGTTACTTTACTAAACAATTTAGTTGATTATTACTTTGATTGTCTCTGGGTAATGGATTGTCAATGGGTAATTGTTTGAGTGATTATCTTAATTATACACATCAGTTTAAATCAATGAGAAATGTGTCTACACACTGAAGAAGGCCTTGGGCCGAAGCGTTTGTTTTTATTCCCCTGATGCTATTTTTAAATAATAAAGAACCAGTATTTTTGTTAGATATTTGCAGAGTCCAGATCTTCCATTTGTTTCTTTTATTTTGCTGTTGAAATAAAATGAAATGCTGTCATTATATTTACTATGATCTCCCATTCTACTCAATATGCCAGCGGCTCTGCTTACCCTGCTATAGTGTACTTCCGTGTTCCAAAACCAGAATAAAAATGGTCCATAAGAGTGCAAGCAGAAACCTGTTTAAACTGTTTGATATCATTGACCAAGCTGACTTGATGTCATCAAATCACATTGTAAATACAGGTGCTTGCTCTACAGACATTTTCTGGATGGCGTTTTGTCAGTGTGAGGGACACTGACCTCTCCTTCAGGTGTATCTGAGGGGCACAGCATGCCCCACTGGGATGGTTGGAGAGAGCGTGGACCGCTCACTTTCCTGGTTTTCTCAAATTGAGAAGAGATCCTTGTCATCATGCCCAGGGCTGATATGAAGGAGAGACGGGAGAGGACCTGAGTCACACCCTGCCTGTCCATCTTAAATCTCTTCAGGGACCAGTTCCCCTGGAAAACACATAACAGGAGACATGAAGCTATTTAACAACACATTGTTTTAGAATTGAGTTCATTATCAATCAGAAGACATCATTGGAAACAAAAAGCTTGTGCCATTATTCATGATGTGGAATTCAAACTAAAATGCAAGACATTCACAGGCGGCTATCAATCATGTTACATTATGAGGCAAAACTATCTTGGATGCGTAATTAATTTTGAACAAGATTTGCATGACTTTCTTCTGCTGAACACAAAGCTTTTTATAAAAATATCTCGGCTTTGTATGTCCATACAATGCAAGTGAATGGTGGCCAAAACTCAGAAGCTTTTGAAATATTGATCTGTTTCGAACCCACACCTATCATATCGCTTCAGAGATATGGATTTAACCACTGGAGTCATAAGGATTACTTTAATGCTGCCTTTATATGATTTTTGGACCTTTAAATTTCTGTCCACCATTCACTTGCACTGAACTACAGAGCGAAGATATTCTTCTAAAAATCTTTGTGTTCAGCAGAAGAAAGTCATACACATCTGGGATGGCATGAGGGTGTGTAAATAATGAGAGAATTTTCAATTTTGGGTGAACTGTCCCTTTAAACTGATGTATACCTTGAATGTACTGTAAGTCGCTTCCGCCAAATGTAGAAATTAAAAATACTATACAATGACACAAAGATATATTAAGATGCGGAACTTGTTTGAGTAAAAGCAATTTTATTTTGTAATATGGGGCAGGCATTTTCTGATCTGTATTGTACTATAGATTTCTGTCTATAATACAGGTAATGTGACTCACAGTGGAGATGGCGTTAACCATGCCGTTAGTGATCTGGTCCTGTCTCATGTGCTTCACGATATCAAACTGAGCTGCTCTCTGCTTGGGGATGATCTGGTCTGCGATCTTCTTCAGCTCAGAGTTAAACTTCTTGAACAAATCCTCGAACAGCAGGGACAGGAGCTTGAGAGACATCACAAACATCAGCTGTTACTATTTGATAATGTTATATGCTTCCTCATAACAGCAGACAAGCACGTGGCTGCAAAACTTGCCTTGTCTGACAACAAAAGAAAACCATAACCCAAAACATGAACATTACTATCTTGGAAGCACAACACTACATCACAGATTTGCATTCCATTCGTTTGTTATTAGCACATCAACACAAAAGAAAAAAAAAGAACAGTTCATGGATGACTTCATCTCCATTTTTTCTAATCCCTAGAGCCGCCTTTTCCAGATACATTTTATTAACTTTATCTGGCTCCAAAATCTCTCTCTCTCTGCCTTCTTACCCCAGATTTAATAAACCGGTGTTTCCGCTCTCTGATAAATTAGACCTGGCCTCTTATTCTCAAAGTTCCTTCAATAGAAGCCCCTCCCCTTCTCCTCCACATTTGCATACATGAAAACAAACATCCTCAACTAAATTAATAAAGAAATTAAGCTTCCACAGCACTGCCAGACCAATTAGTTGAATGTCAGGGAATCATAATTGAGGAGAAAGGAGATTGGAGGTGTCAGGAAGTGTGTATGTGTGTGTAAAGCCCTTCTGAAAGGGTTTCTGTCACTCACTAACTCCAAATCACTCTGCACGCACATAAACGCATAAACACAACCCACCTCGGGGGTTGGTGGGGGGAAATTAAAGGACTTAAAACAGCGGTAATTACATTATCACAGTCGGGCTGGTGGATTAGCTCAATCGCTCCAGTCAAGATGGCTATTCTTTTGTCATAGCCGGGCTAAATTATAATAAAGAAGAGAAATCCCTGAGTTTGGCTGGGCTGCATTCAGGCGTTGTTTTGGCATATCTTGTCGCCAACAAAAGCGGGTCGGCTGGGAATGAAGGGGAAGGCAAAGGCATAGGGAGTGGATGAAACAAAGAACTGGGAAAATAATGAAGGTATTATAATGACAAGCAGGGTAGAAACAAAAGAGAAGGTGAGGGACTGGGTGTTCGGCAAGCCTGTATCTGCCGGTGTTGGCTTGTGATCAATTTCATAAAAGCCAGACAGTGTGTCTAATGAGAACACAGATGGAGAAAGAAAGATCAGTTAGACAAGAGCCTGTGAGGGAGGTCTAAAAAAAAACATGTGAGACAGTGACCATACGCAGGAGGTAAAATAAAATTGAGTGTACAGTGCCAACAATCTCAAAAGAGGCTGGCTGTGGCACACAGGACAAACACAGATAAATAAACATTATTATCATAATTAATGCTCTGAGCTTGAAGGAGCTGTCAGTCATTCATAACAGAATTAGAGGGGCTGTGAATGAAAAGGAGAGATGGATCGAGGAGCCTGATGGATGAATTGGAGAGTGACAGTACACACTTTCCTCTAAACTGAATATTTAATGATTTTAACTTTCATTTATATTTGCTGTGTGAAATCTTGCTGAGAGTAAAGCAAGTTAGAAACAGATGAGGTTTGACTGACTGTGCAGGACATGCCACTGATGGCGTGGGGGAGGGGGTACTTTTTGTCACTTTGGTCACACTACAACTACAACTTTGGTAACTACATGTTGTTCTGCAAAATTCTCACAAGTGAGACATTTGCTGCTAGTGAGGTTAAGGTACAGGTAGGTTTAGAAGAAGGGTTAGGGTCAGGGTTAGAGTTACGTTTCAGGGTAAGGGTTGGGGTAGGGTAAGGTTTAAAGTGTAACTGCAAATGTAATTAAATGCAGGTACTTTAAATGTAAGTACAATGCAATAATAATATGTATGTACATAATAAGTACATTGTATCAAATGCTTCAGTAAATAGCAGTTAAAGACACCTAATGTAAAGTGGGACCCTCACTTTTATTGATAGATAGTAGAGATGAAACAGAACATTATGAGAGAAAAGGAATGGGATTGGGGCATGATGCAGGCCAGAATAAAACTGCAACATGAGCTGCACAGCTCAATAAGTCTGGTACATACAGTCTGTGCTAACTGCACCAGATACCTACAAAAATACTGTCTGTTAAGACATAAAATGGCCATCAAGAAATAAAATATGAATTTGTATAATTATACATTTATAATTGTATTTCTTGGGATAATTCCATTTGAAATCCTGAACTAACCTTGCCATATCATAAAAAGGTAAAAATATGCTAACATTTTTTTTTTTTTTTTTATTAAAAAAAAAAAAAAAAAAAAAACACTTTCAATGACTTTATAAATACTCTACAGGAATGGACTCAGGAATATGTACTCTCAGGCATAATACCATAATGTTGCTGAACATTTATTTATGCAAAAAAGCTAATAATTTATACATACAGTGCCTACAGACTTTTCATGAAATCAAAACCCATTAAAAAAAATATTTTTTTCCAGTTTTATTTTCAAATTTTGCCTTTCAACATTCAAGTAATGAGAAAACAAAAACTGTTCCAAAAATGTATAAAAGATGAAAAACTAGACTTATCATACCCCTGGAATTAATACTTGGTACAGCTACCTTTTGTTTTAATGACAGCCATCATTCTGTTTGGATATGTCTCTACTAGCTTTGCGCACCTCGATGAGGAAATATTTGCCCATTCTCCCTTGCAGAATTGTTCGAGTTCAGTCAAATTGCCGGGTGAGTAGAGATGGACTGCTCCCTTCAAGTCCATCCTTAGTTTTTCTGTTGTATTTAGGTCAGGTCACCTTCCTTTCCTTAAGCCATTGTGCTGTTTTTTTGCCATTGTGTTTAGTGTCATTATCATGCTGAAAAGTGAACCACCTGCCCATCTTCAGTTGTCAAGCAGAGGGCCACAAATTTTCCTCAAGAATTTAGGTGTACATGGCAGCATCCATTTTCACTTCAATCCTGACCAATTGCTCAATCCCTGCTGAAGAGAAAATACCCCCAAAACATCACTTTGCCACCGCCATGCTTTACAGTAGGTATGGTATGTTCTGGGTGGTGTGCTGTGTTTGGTTTTCCAAATATAGCGCTTGGAGTTCAGTCCAAAAAGTTATATTTTTGTCAAATCTGACCATAAAACCTTTTGCCACATGGCATCAGAATCTTCCAAGTGTTTTTCCGCAGTGCAAACGAGACTTAATGTGACATTTTTTTCAGAAGAGGCTTCATTCTTGCCACCCTGTATACAGGCCAGCTTTGTGTAAAGCTTGGGAGAATGTTGTCACATGCACAGACCGATCAATCTCAGCCATAAGGGCTGGTAAATGCTTCAAAGTTGCCTTTGGTCTCTTGATAGCTTCCCTGATCAATATCCTTCTGGCACAGTCATCCAGTTTGGAGGGACAGCCCGATCTAAGCAAGGTTTTGGTGATGCCATGCATCTCGCTTCTTAATAATGCTCTGAATGGTACTCGGACGGATAGAAACCTTTCAAATCTTTTTGCACCATTCTCCTCACCTGTGCCTTTTGATCATTACCATGCACTGTAAGTAATGGAATTCTCATGGAACAGCCGGGTTTATTCTTAAGTAATCAAACCCCCAACAATTAATGTCAGCCAAATAGCCAGGTACGTGATCTGAAAGGTGATTGGTTGCACCTGAGCAAGTTTGTAATGGTAACTCTTAGGGGGCGATCACTTATATACTTATTTTTTTTTAAAGTACGATTTGTTCAGAATTTTTTTTGCATGTTATTTTCACTTTGATGTTGAAGGTTATAATGTGAAAATACAGCTGGAAAAGGTTAATTTAATTTATTTAAATTTCCAGGGTGTAATGTGACAAATGATAAGGATTTTGACAAGGTATGATGACTTCTATAGGCATTGTACTTATGATAATTCAGATTACATAAATCTGTCAAACACGAAAGGTTAATTTCAATTCCAATCAAAACAAGATACCTGACCAGCCAACTCCAGACGTTTGTTTCCATAGTAATCTCGATCATCCACCTTGTTGTCTCCTTGAGCAAGAATCACTCTACGTACCATCACCGCAAGGTAGATACACTTAGCTCGAAAGTTAAATTCCTTCACCTGGGAGACAAAACAACATAAGATATCTCTCCATTGAGACAAGTCCAACAAACTGCAAACAAACGGTTTATACTCTGATTTTAATTGCCTTTCTGAGCCATATCACAGCATGAAGAAGTTTTAGTTCATTTTAGATTGACGTACAGGTACGTGGGTGAGTATGGTGGAGGCTAACAGTTCTCTGGCCTCCTCCATCTTGGTTTTCTTAGGGCCGCCCCACATGCGCTGGCGCCTCACTTTATTTCCAATGTATTTCAGTGCCTGAAAGGGAAGGGAAAAAAGCACATGCATACATAAAAGCATAAGATGAAACCTTTAAAATTTTCTTTTTAAATCTTCTTATTGGGAGTTCCTTTATTTTTTATATGCATTAATACTTTGCCCCACAGGTTTCCTCTGGCAATACACAAGATATAAAAAAGGAAAAGAATAATGTTTATTTTGTGGCCTCCATTAATGCAATTAAACCTATAAAATCAGACTGTTTAATCTAGAGTGACCAAGCAACCGCAGGGTTCACTGGCTCTCTATTGAGGCATCAGAGAACTGGAACTCCATTCTCCTCAGACACATGCATATGCACACACACATACACCTGAGTTAGCTTCTTGTTCTGCTAGAGAAGTCAAAGGTCACAGAGACTAGGCTTTTCCTTGAGACCACCCGCTTTGAGTCAGGGAATGAGTTTGAGTCAAATGACAACTACCACCTTTTTAAAGTTTAGCTGAAGTTACTTCAAATGTTTCCAAGTTATTTTGTTAGAACCTCATTAGCTGCATTGATGCAATGTACAAACATCTTGCTTTGTTGAGATATGTGCTCTGCTGGCTGAACTCCACCTCAGAGATCAGTGAATAAATTCAAATAAAAGCAGCACATCCACTTAAAATGTTTTTGTAAATGCAATAAACAAGGCTGCCCCTAGTGGTCATAGCAAGTCATTTTTCACCTAGCTACAACTCTTGACCAATTCTCCTTCTCTAATAACACATCTTATCTAATTGAGGTCTGCTCTGGTCAATTGGTGCTCACATACAGGCTCATTAGTGGACCTTTGATGAGGCCCACACAATGTCACTGGCATGTAAACAGGCATTCAAGTTTGCCCAGACACGGGTTGCTAGGATGCAGATATGGTCCTTGCTGACCCTTTGTTAGGTCTTGTAATGACTAATAAATCTAAGATTCAGCAAATGGCATCTCAGGATGCAAAAACAGACTCACTCAAGTGTGACACTTGGTTTGTGAAAGCTTTTAAGGATTTAAACCTCAAGGGCTCCAAACAGTTGAATGATCTTTTACAAAAATGTAAACAAATGAATTTGGTATTGCTTCAAGAGACATTTATAGATTAATGTTATTGTTTTTTCATGCACAAAAAAAGGCTCCATTTCAAAACCTAGCGAGTTGTTTTGTGGTCTACTGCCAACATAGGCAGCATCCTAACTGAAATGGAATCTCATAAGTGACTGATCTAGAAGGCTTTATGGAGGCAGCAGCCAATACAAATAGCACTCCTCACATGTAGTGCATAGGAGACTAGACTCACAATTGATTCCAACAGAGTTTGGCGTTTAGCATGTTACTAAGCTAACAAAGCATTATTCAAAGAATAATACATAGCACACACAAATATTGGGTAAAAATGTCTTTAAAGCTGAAGTATGTCATTTCTGCGACACTAGCCCCATCGAACGGAATTGCAAAAATAAACAATGCTTTCACAACAGCTTTCCGAATATGACGTTTGTCTGCTGTTGTACAAACGTTCAGACAGTCCCACCCCCTACTGGTTGAGTAACGTTGTTGGGGCGGGTCTAAGCTGGACACTCAAAACAAACACAGGAATTGTATGGTGCCACAGAGACACAGTGTTTATAGTTTTTGAGAAAATTAACCTATGCATGGCTTACTTATAGAAGTCTCTGCATAATAAGATAGGATAGAAAGTATTTTAACACTGAAAAAGTTTAAATTCGATTTTTTTTATAATAGACTTGAAATATTTTTAACAGATACTTTTCAGTATTGAATGAATTAAGTATATTTATGTTGAACTGACAAGGCCAATATACTGTTATTCTACAGACATGGTTTAGGTTTTTTCTAAAATCCGTAAACAAGACCAAAATGATTAAATGAAACTCCTCGAGCTTTCAAGCTACATCCAATAGATCTGACACAGACCTTCAGACTTGTCGTTTTCCCGTAACAGATAATCAAAAGAATCCCCAAAAACCCCATAGACTTCCATTGACGGAGATGTTCAAATGGAACGTTCAATCTAACAACACTCTAACAACTTGCTTAAAGACCATAGCAATGCCTAGCAACCAGTCAGAACACCCTAGCAACAAACCAAAACATTCTAGCAGTCAGCTAGAAAAGCCTAGCAACACCTAACAACCAGCCAGAACACAGAACATATGATGCTGCCTAAGAATTTGGCCAAAAGAAGGTATCTCAGAAGCAACAAATTTTTCTTGTTTTAGAATAGCCTTTAAATCATGCTTATGATTTAAATGTTGCCTAAGTAGGCAGCTCTCTAGATTTTAAAACACAGCGATATAATGAATTAATGGGCAGTGCTGAACAATCAATTAAATACATAATTTAAACTATGGCACAGATATTGTTAAAGGTACCTGAGTTTGGGTGAATACTTGTGCCTTCTGACACTCCTCCAAACTGGGGGCAAAAGCAGCCATGACATGTTCCTCTGTGCCAATCATCTGAACGATCTCCTGATCACTCTCCACTCCCATTGCCTGGAGTACAAAATGTTTAGTAGGGGAAAAAGGTACATAAAGGAATGATTTAGCCAAATATGAACATTCTGTCATCATTTGCTCCACCTCATGTTTTTATAAACCCATTTGACTTTCTTCAGTGGAAAAAAGCTATTTATCACAGAACGCAAGCTGCTCTATTGCATACAATGGTAACAATGGCTCAACGCAATACTGTCAAAATATATATATTTGCGTGTGTGTGAGAATCATAACTTAAATTTCAGTCTGTTCCTAGCTATCATATGGCTTCAGAACACTTGGAATGCAATGCAAGTTGTAAGCACTACTTATAATAATTTTTGTTATTTTTGGAGCTTGACAGCCCCTGGTCCCCATCCACTTTCATTGTATGGAAGAAAGCTGTGTGAACATTCATAAAAAATTCTCTCTTTTCCTTCCACAGAAGAAAGTCATATGGGTTTAAAGCAACATGATGGTGAGTAAATGATAACAGAATTTTCATTTTTGTGTGAACTATCATTTCAATTGATATAATATTGTTCATAAGTGATATAAGAAACGCACTTTGTGTGTTTAATGCAATGCAATGAGACATTCACATAGGGTAAACTTTGTATTCAACACAAAAAAAATTCCTGTGTGTATGACTCTGTTGAAGTGGTAAATATGGAGTCACAGGCTCTATGAAATTTATTTATGCTAATAGAGGACTGTGGGAACAGGACTGGGTGGATAACACTACTTAAAGGTCTCCACCGTTTGGCACTGCTGCAGTGTTGCAAGGAAATCCTGGAGGAATGCGCTCTGGATGCACAAGTGCAAAGCAAACAAGCTCAACAGCTGATTTACTCTGTGCCCTGTCCCTAACCAATCACACCCATATGTTTAGAGGCATGGGATGAGGGAATTGGAGGTAACAAATGCCATAGTATGAGCAGACTCTCTGATCTGAGCACTAAATCAATATCCATTTCTGTCGGCTGCAGACTGTGAAAACTCTTTAAAAAAGAATCTATCCTTTTAAACACTTTTCAATCTACTTAGTAAAAAAGAAAGATAAAGGATAGTAGGGATGTGCGAGACTAGTCAACTAGTCGACTAAATGGCTCTGATGCTGCTAGTCGACACTGGAATTACTAGTCGGTTTATATTTTTCCCCACTAAATTGTTGAACATTTTTACACATTTACATTTGGCTTTATATTTTTAGAGAGGCTGCAATTAAATTACTGTCATATTAATGTTACACATTTTAAATATAATAATACATTATTTAAAAAAAAATAAATAAGAAAATAAAAAAAAAAAGAGGATATCAGGAGCAGATACAATGTTGCATTTCACCTCAGGCTGTGCGTGCTTCTTAATTCTCTCACTCGCAGTGTGCGCAGGAAAATGTCCTCTCGCTAGACAAGCAAACTCAGCAAAGTTAAGAAGCTATGAAATCACTTTGGTGGTGGTGCGGGAAGCGAATGGCTTGAAAGTTGGATGTTTTCACATTTGAGTCTTCTTTAAATCTGAGCGTGCTTAAGTTAACTCCCCGCCGATTGGGCTTTCTCAAGCGCAGGATAGTCACCTCAGATGAGTCAAGTCCCGTCTTTCTGACCCTTAAATATGACCATGTTGACATGTTAATTTTGCTCAACAAAAAATTTATGCTTTTGAGTAAGTAGCCTAGAAAATGACTGTTTTAGGCAAGGAATGCCATTTTTTTATCTGCTGATTAAGAAGGCTATTTTCAACGAGGTGCCGACTGCTTAACGTGTTAAACTATCTTTTATTCTGTGTGCACGTCATGTTTAGAATACATTAGGTTTATTGCAGGCTACATCACAGGCATATTTTTTCTGTCCTATAGTGTTTTTTTTTTTTATACATCGTAACTGTTATTGATCAATGTTCTTTACAAAACAGCTGTCATATTAGATCAATGGCTAATGCACGTCGTGAAATACGAGCAACTTTTCAGGCACGTTTTTCTCTTTGTAGATTTGGCTTAGTGTAACGGGAGCCAGCTGATAGATAGCTGTGCAATGTGTATAAACCTCACTCCCCTGACCTCAAGAGGTGCACTAGCGACTGATGCTAGAGGCTGTGGCCTTTAGCCTCCTTGTTAGCGCACCTGCATCCCATGCCGGAGATGCCGGTTCAAGTCCCGTATGGAGCGGGTAGAACAGGAGCGTAACAATGGTGCCATGACCCGGATGGAAATGAGGTTTAGGGGGGTGAGTGTAATGGGAGCCAGCTGATAGATAGCTGTGCAATGTGTATAAACCTCACTGTCCTGACCTCAAGAGGTGCACTAGTGACTGATGTTAGAGGCTGTAGCCTTAAGCCTCCTTGTTAGCGCACCCGCCTCCCATGCTGGTGACGCCGGTTTGAGTCCCGTATGGAGCGGGTAGAACAGGTGCGTAACAATGGTGCCGTGATCCGGATGGGAGTGAGGTTTAAGGGGGTGAGTGTAACGGGAGCCAGCTTATAGATAGCTGAGCAATGTGTATAAACCTCACTCTCCTGACCTCAAGAGGTGCACTAATGACTGACGTTAGAGGCTATAGCCTCCTTGTTAGCGCACCCGCCTCCCATGCTGGTGACGCCGGTTCGAGTCCCGTATGGAGCGGGTAGAACAGAAGCGTCACATTAGCCTACCTGTTAATTATTTTCAACAATGTCCTGACTGTTTTAGTATGTTAAGTAACTTTTACTTGGTGAATTCCATTTAGAATAGGCTATTTGGATTGCGCTATTGGTCCTGCACTATTCATTAAATTGTTTTCAATAAATAAACCTGCATCCGCTAAAGATGAATGCGTGTCATGTTCTATATCTAATGTACAATGATAATGCAGACAAGCACATTTCAGATAAATGTACCTTTTCAGCAGAATTTAGCATCGGATTTGGAATAGATTAAGTGTTTGAAATGGTCGCATAAACAATTTTTTTTGACCGTTTTCTGAAGGTTGGTTTCGTTTTAGACTAGTCGACTCCAAAAGTTTCGTTTAAACATCAGTGAAATTAGTCGTTCCGCACATCCCTAAAGGATAGTGCATTTCAGATAACAAATGCATAATCAATGCTAAATTTGTATGTTTAAGAATTACATGTAAATCAAAGTCATGATACATTGCTCACATTTTAAGGAATATCTACAGTAAGTTCTCTGACATCAGACATTATAAAAAATGGATAGTTACAGTTCTGGATGCTGATTGGTCAATACAGCTTTCCAGCTGTGCAAAAACACACACTATATAGTAACAACTATAACATAAAACATGTACACCAATCTACAGTATCTATCCCTATGCAGCACAGAAATCATAGAGGCTTTTAACTATTAACCTTAGTTCACAAGTCATAAAGTATGACTTCTAATGAGATTTGCTTAACAAAATAATGTTTTAACATAATTTTGAGCCCCTAATATATTTATTATGAAGTAACTGTTTTAACATAGCAATAAGTCTATGGATGCATAAAAATGGCGATTCATTCCTTATTGCTTACCTAAATACTTTCTTGAACTTAAAGCTATGTTAAATAAGTACAATTAACTAGTTTCAATTCTAATAAATTCCAGCAAATTAGTAATACTTGTTTAAAGCTAAAGTACCATCACATTTTCTCACTGTCACTGTGCGCCATCTGCTGGTTAAGCACAGGCCTCATCGCTAAATACAGAAATCTGCCATGAGCTAATCCAAAATGCAAACATTTCTCATACAACACAATGAGGTTCATTTACCATTGTCTTAAAGGGATAGTTCACCCAAAAATGAAAATTCGCTCATCATTTACTCATCCTCATGTCATCCCAGATGTGTATGACTTTCTTTCTTCTGCTGAACACAAATTAAGATTTTTAGAAGAATATCTCAGCTCTGTAGGTCAATACAATGCAAGTGAATGGTGACCAGATCTTTGAAGCTCCAAAAAGCACAAAGTCTACATAAAAGTAATCCATAAGACTCCAGTGATTAGAAAGTCATACACATCTGGAATAGCCTGAGGGTGAGTAAATGAGAGAATTTTCATTTTTGAGTGAACTATCCCTTTAATGCAAATTCTCACCTTAAAGATGATAGCAATGGGTGCGTCTTCAGAGAGTGTATTGTGCTTCAGGTAAAAACGACCCTGTTTTACGATCATGTTGGTTCTGCTCTTCTTCTCATGAGTAGAGCTACAAACCAGAGACAGAGAAAGGGAGATGGATGAGGACATGGCTGGAGCTTTAAAAGGTGAAATTACAGGGGTTTTTTTTAATACAACTATTTTCATTTGTTTGGAATTAAGCACTTTGAGCTCCTTAGACTTTAGGCTTGGATAGGCTCTAGTTTATTACTATTTTAGAAAAGCCAATTCCAGCACCTGGTGACGGAAGCTCCCACGGCACCCTTGCGATCTTGCTCAACAATGATGCGGTTCTTGGACAACTGCTCCTGAATAAGAATGACCTTTTCTTGCCCTTTAACAATGAAATAACCACCTGCACAGAGACAAACCTATTAACATTTGAGGAAAACATATGCCGCGCCCTGCTCCCGCTCATTTGAAATGATCTGCTTGAAACAATGTCTCATTAGATAAACAATTAAATGTCACTGAGACAGTCTGAGAGGCTGTGTGATAATCTACCTGGATCTAGAGGGCATTCATTTAGCTTAGAAAACTCCATGGGGGTCTTTCCTGTCAAGACACAATTGGAGCTTCGCAGCATTATTGGCATCCTAAAAAAAGAATACATAGGTGTATATTTATTTTTGTATTCCTGGGGCAAAGGAAGCAAGGCTTTCAGCCCAAACAGAAGTACCTTCCAATGGGAAGGGCATTCCGGATGATTCTCTGGCTGCCTCTGGTGTATTCAATATCCACAGTGATGGGAGCAGAGTATGTCATGTCTCTTAGACGACACTTGAAGTACAAAATATGACAATGAGCAAAGTGCACTGTTTGGACCCAGTTTCCTTTTTTTCTTCTTCTTCTTTCAGAGGACTTACAATTTTACATTAAGTTAAATAGCATCATTGCAGCCATTAGGCCACAGAGAGTTTACCTCATGTGGTGACACTGGTCTAGTTACATTGAAGCTTTCTTCTACATCAGGCATGCCAACGTAGATATTGAGGTATCTATGGATGGATGATATATGTGACCAAATGTTTAATTTTTTTAAATACATTTTTAAGGCTTTTATCTATTTGAATACAAGTCTATTTGAACAGCATCCTCACTTCAGATACCACATCGGGTCAGCATCACTTGTGATCTTTTCATTAGCCTTCATGATCTTTTTTATCTGCAAGGATTAGCAGACATTAGGATGAATCTACAAAACCATTTTGTCCATGTACTTTAACGTTGTGGGTACAAAAAAGTTCGTTGTCTGTCACCGAAACCATAATGGACAAGAAGTTTATTGCATTTAGAAAATGTGTAAAAAGCTGTTTAACATAATGTGTTACAGTTCTTTAAAAAAAAATAAAAAATCTACAAACCTCTACATTGATGAAGTAATTGAAGGAATCAATGTGCTGCTTTACTAAACCTTTAACCTAGAAAAAAAATATTTTATTCAATATTATGAATACAAAATTTTGATCTGCAAATCCACTAAAGCAACATTAATTTTGATGCACGACAAGACTGAATGGACAGTGCACAGAAGAGCATGCATAAGGGTAGTTATTTTTTCTGAACCCTTTTTTGTGATATAGCTATTTTTTTAATTCTATATGAATGAGGGAAAGTGTATATCTATTTTGCAGTTCCCATAATAGTCTTGTGATGTAAAAACAAATTTTAAAGTCCAAATATTGTCCATGTAGTCTCTCAATCAATTTATATGAGGTCATAAACACTGCATGTCATGTACTGTATAATTATTAATATTATTTTTTTATTTTATTTTATTCATACTGCAGAACAATGCTTGACATAACATATCAACTATCCAGAGCTGTTGACAGATCATATTTATCATGATGATGTGATGATTATCATTATGACCATTTGCATTATTACCTTTAAAAAGGCTGGAAGCAGCTTCCACTTTTCCTGCAATACAGATAAGAGAGAAATGACCATGCAACGTCTCCCAATTATCCATTAACGCATCGCAAGAACAATGATAAATGGCATTTACATCTCGAGTAAGTGAGGCTCTCTGATAGAGCACGATGACAGTGACATCACTCTCCGCAGTCAGTCATGCCACCGTTCACTCACCTCGACAGTGTCAACAGGAGCAGCGAGCTGCTGGGGAGTCATCTCCCCAAACTCCTCTTGCAGCATTTCTCAGATCTGTTGTGATGGCAATGAACCGCGGGTGTGAATGATCTCATACAATCTAGCAAACTATTATACACGCCGCAGTCCAGATGAAGAACACAACAAACGGAAGTTAACACTACATGTGAAAGTGTGAGGTGTAACGTGAAAAGCAGACCGGGCAGAAACGTGTGCTCACATATTGTTCTGACACCAACGTTTAAGTTCTTAAAGGGACAGTTCACACAAAAATGAACGGTGCTGTTCAGATCGTTCAGAAAACAAAAAACAAGACGCAGCGCAACGAACAGAACGCTGATGTCTCAAGACGCATTTTAACAGCTGAAATTCTTTTTGATTCATTCAAAGCATAAAAAAAAAAAAAAAAAAAAAAAAACCTGGCGCAACAGAGAAAGACATAAAAAACGCGTTTGGTGTGCATGGGTTTACTTGCCCTCACGCCACTCCAGACTCAAATCGTATACTAACTTTTTTTTATGTGGAACACAGAAAGAGGTGATTTTGTTATGCAGAACAACGTTATGCAGAATGTTAACCCTAGTCACCATCCACTTATAATAATGCATAGTGTTGATTACCACAATAAATTATTTTGACTCATCCCTCCTTTTGAAAAAAAATCGAGGTTACAGTAAGACACTTACTGGGGCCAGTTTTTGGAGGGTTTAACAGCAGAAATGTGAAGCTTGTAATTTTATAATCTGTTAATTCTTCATGTATTATTAAAGATGTAAAGTTGTTTCAATCGTTGATTATCAGGATTACAGGGTTAACAGCATTTTGTCATGGAAACAAAGTTGTAAAATTGGATATAACTACAAAGAAAAGGGTACTCAGATAGCAAGGAGACGTCGATTCAACGCCTATATTTAGTTGTAAGGGTCGGGATCAGTCGTCGATCAGTTTTCAATGTTGAATCAACATTCACTATTTGGTTGGTACATCAGAACGTTGTAAGGTCGAAAATAGAACATATATTCAACGTTGGAATGAGGTTGATTCATCAACATGTACCGCCGACTGATTTGGTCGAAATCATAACGTTTGTTCTATGTTGAAACTTGGTTAGAGAAATCTGAGTTTTGCACATACACGTTTTTGAATCTTCACCGGGCTAACTGTCAGTGGATGCGTCGCTAGAAAATGGTAAGCATGAATGTACTTTTATTAATCATTTTACACAATGTTTTGTCAGTCTGTCATTAAATATCACTTTAGATTTGAATTGTTTTATCCCGCAGTGTTTTGAAAAACATTCCCGCTTGGTAATTTTGTAAGTAAATGACTACGGTAAAGATAATTTGCAGTATGAAATTCAGATTTCGATTGGCTATAAATCCGCTGTGCACTGTCGTAGACATGTAAATAATGTTGCATGTTATTTTTCATGATTTGTGAATTCAAATGGCATTACCCTTCGCTCTTCAATGGGTCGTTTAAATTTTATGACTCCTCGTTTTCTAATGCAAATAGCTCCAAAAGTTGAACACCTATATGACTGAAACCACTGAAGCATTTACATGTTTCCATTGATCATGGTATAAATATTGGGGGGGGGGATTACCCCTAATGTGTCCAATTTTGGATAGACCTCTTTGATAAATTGAGAGACGACGGGCACTTCTCAGACGCTTTTTTTGGACAAATCCTTGGACAAGTTCAGTTTTCTTCACAAAATCCATATAGAGGAGATTGTAATCATCGGTTTTGTGTGGAGTTTGTTGGCTTAATAATGCTTAAATTTATACTGACATACATAAAAAGTTACAAAACTAGTCTAACTATGTTATCAAATGATAACGGAATAATATGTGTGGTTAAAACCAACAATAATTTCCTAATTTGTGTGTCATGAATTATGCAAAATAAAAATACTGTAGCTGAGTGACTTGAGAAAAACAGGCACCAAGCAACTGCAGAGATGAACTAAGAAAAGAAGTATAATCAAACAATGTGGTTTCAGAATAATGTCAGACAGAGAAAGTGGGAGACTAATGCATCATTAAAAATTAATGAGGCATTTTAATAGGCGTAGATTCCGATACCATGATCAATGTAAACATACGAATGCTTCACGCTGCAACAAAGTAAAAAAGTAGTGTTCATTAAAATCCAAAATGAGGTATAACATCAGGGATGGACTGGGACCTACTGTATACCAGCCCATCACAACTCACTATGGATAATCCCCCAGAGCCCAGACTATATATCACACACACACACACATAAAACCCTACAATGTATTTGGCTCAGTTTCAATCTCTTCACATCACTTTTGTCCAATATGGTGTCAAATGATTTAATTTGCTGCTTGACATGGCTCAGTTTACACCTATCCTGGGGCTGGACCAGTTTTTATTTATTTATTTAAATAGGTTTGAGGCCAGTTGTGGTTCTGATATACCAAGCACAGGGCAATGGTGACACCAGAACAGAAATATATGAATAATTCTGCTTCACTGAACACACAGAATATTAAACACATGATTGTGCTCTTTCGCTGGTATCATCCATTTTAAATACCTTAAATGAATATTTTAAGTGTTTAAATGGTATTTTCACTGATTACACATCCAGTTCAAAAATAAATTTTTGATCATGTATCTAATCACAAAATGTGTCAGAATGACCTCTTTCCAAATAGCTATGAATACAAGAAGATATTAATTTGTTTTTAATGCTGATTTTATGACTTACATAGGTAATGCAGACTTGCCTTACCTACCGGAACGTTATGTGGAAGTCATGGCATCTTTTACCAATTCACAATTTTGCCTTAGTGACTTATCTCATGGTTTCATAATTATGGCTTTTTATCTAATAATTTTGACTTTTTATCTCATAATTATGACTTTTTATATCATAATTGTGACTTTTTATCATAATTTTCACTTTTTATCTCATAATTTTGATTTTTTTTTATCTCGTAATTATGACTTACCAAAGCACAGTTTATTTTTTTATGTGGCGGATACATCTGTGAATGCAACAGTGTGAAGGCATTTTTCTATAATTGGCTGTTAAGTATTAAGATTTATATACTGTAGAAAAAGTTAACTCCAAAGAATTATGTATTTGTAAATGTATGTTTTGTATAAATAAAACAAGTATCTGAATGTGCTGTATGTTTAATAAAGAGTACATATATGGGCTGATTTATTCATTTTAAAGTATTTGGGATTTTAAAAACAAAAGTAGAAAATATGTTGATTGTATAACGTCGTTTCACCCAAATGAAATCAACGTCGTTTCAACATCAGGTAAGCAAACCAATTGATCAAATAAACTTGGAAACTGTGTTGATTCCATTGTGTCATTTCAACATCAGGTAAGCAAACCAATTAGATAGATTTTATGTTTGTTTTCAGTGGCATGAACGACGTAGATTCAATGTGACTTCGATGAGCGAAAATATGTGGAATCAACGTCAGAGATCAACATTGTTTCAATGCCGTGAGAGATATCGATTCTATGTTGATTCTATGTCGGTTTGCTATCTGGGTAGTAAGTGATTTTATCACACTAAAATCATGTAAACATGTAAATTGTTTATAGTTTGTCTTGTGGCTATACTTTTGAAACAGTATTTTAAGATTTATGGATGGGCCCCATTCACGTCCACTGTAAGTGCCTCACTGTATCCCAGATTTTTTTTATTTTTATATATATATATATATATATATATATATATATATATATATATATATATAAAGAAAAGGAGGGACAAGCCAAAATGTATTTTTGTGGTAATCAATATTATGCCACAAATGCTGTCAATTGAACTTAAATTGTATTGAACCCAAAATATTCCTTTAACTATAAAATGATAAACATGGCTCCTCCAAGTACATTTTTGTATTGTATAAAATAACAGTATTAAAGGATAGCTCACAATCTATAATGTTTTTTTTTTTTTCTTTTCAACATCTTGCCAAATTAATTTTTAAAAATACAAATATTTAATATAGTCTCTCATGTCGGTCCTAGAATCTGCATGTTGTAGTGATAATCACACTGGGCACCAATTGAAATGAACTGCATCTCACACAAGACACCAAAGTATTTGGTGATTTTTGATTCCATGTCACTTAAGGTGTGTATGTGTGTGTGAAAAAGAATATCAGATGGTCCTTCTCTCCATCCTCGGGGCACCAGCTTTGGAGTCTCATCTTAACAGTATATGAAAGATCCATCCACCATTCAATAAATTAGAAATATGTGAATTGGAGTGAGTTGTTCATCTGAATAATCTGAAGGATTTGGGAGATTCGACCTAACCTTCAGACCTCTTGCGGTATTATCAACACAAGGAAGGCACAGTTTGTTTTTGTTTTTATTTACAAAAAGATACACAAGAAATCTAACAACTACTAAATGGTATGAATATGCTAAAGGATAATGTAAATGAATAGGTAAATAAAGTGCATTAGATGGAAGGATGCAAGTGGTTGAACTGGATGAAGCAAAGTATGACTATTATTATCTTATGAAAAGATAAACAACTGTTTATCTGTTAATTTATAAAGTGAAAACATATCTAATTAAACAAATAAGATTATTTCTAGACATTTGATACACAGGTTATGCAATCTAAGGAACATTAGATAATCATAAACTGATAGTATACACTAATGCCAAGGTCTCTGGAGAAAAGTTTGGATAGTGATATATGTATGTTTTGCTTGATCAGTTGATGAGTTCGGTGATAGCGACGTCTTCCACTCATGGTTCAGGGACACGTTACAGTGGGGAAGGAGCTGGATTCTGTTTCCACAGCCTTGCACACGAAGGAGCTGAGGACTGGAACATGCAGAAATACAGCCCTTATATTGCTGCAAGTTTCTTCATCTGGAACACGCAGATGCAGTTTGCTTGCTAGATCTAAACCTTGTCGCTGGTATTTCTGTAGTTATCTCCCTGGTATGGGGACTCCAAACTTGGCATGAAACAGCCGTATCATGGCTGACCCTGCACTCTGACCCCAGCTTAGCTGGGATAAGTGAAAAAAAGAATTTCACTGTATATGTGCAAATGTATAATGTGTGATAAATAAATATAATTATAATTATAATTATATTGTCTCTTGTAGTGAGACTTGGTACTTGGTCGATCTTCTACTGTCTCTCTAGGATGGAGACTCAGAATGTTGGATGATCTGTTACTGTCTCTCTCTGTGAAACGGAGACTCAGAATGTTGAAGTTGCTCTGTTACTGCCGGACTCAGAGCTTGAATTGTTATATTCTGTTTGCTATTGATGATGCATATTCTGATATTGTCTCCTGACTTGCCAGCCAGAAATTCAGAACATAGGTTTAATATTCTGTTATTGTCTCCTTTCTCTCAGGATTGGAGACACAGGATGAAGGTGTGGCCATCCAGAGGATAGTTTTATACCTTTCCAGTAAGGCGGGCATTGAAATCTGCTGCCTTTCCATTCCAGCAACATGATTGGCTGTTGTCATCAGAAGTAGCCACAGTATAGCCCACCCTGGTGTAAAACTTGTTTACATATTTGAAAGTACACATTTGGATCAGTGCCCTTAAAGTTTTATCTATGGATTATTATATTTCCAAAAATATTCCTGGCTTAGTTCTGAATGCATAGAGTCTAAATATGGTAATAAAAGATGAAATATTACCCATGCATTTATTTATAATGTAATAGTTCAATTTGTGTGAACTATTGAGCTAATTAAACAACTGCAATTAACAAACAGTTCTGTGAGAGAACATGGAGTGGATGAGTTGCAGTTGATGTCCACTTTAGGGGTATTTATATATATATATGGATGAACTTGTCTTCTTTGTGGCTTCTTTGTTTCAGCTTTTGCCACATGGTAAGTTAATGTTTGGTTCACTTAGTTCATCTGAAGTCCTAGGAAATTTACGATCCTTCTTCACCTCTGGTATTAGAGTGACCAATGAGAAGTCCTCTCCATTGTGTAGGTCCTTACCTCCTGTCCTGTAACAGGTGTCTGGCAGTTGTTCAAGCAGCTTATATGATGGTGGCTCAGCACGTTTGTGTTGGTCCACCAGGATCCAATCAGAATGGAGCCACTTTTTTCATGCTTTGACAGTTACGGAGGGGCTCTGCCGTAAACTGACTATGGAATGTCATTTTGTCCGATTGTTCACCACAATGTATGATTTTTCGCCTATACAAAAATGAGAAAAGTTTGGTTTAAAATAGTTCTAGATGGAGTTTAGCTTGTCACACAACAGTCCCTGCTTAAATGTCATCTACCCAAACATTCAGCAAATAAGAATCACACAAGTGGATTAAAACCATTTAATGCAAAAGTTCTGTTTTCTTTAGCCAACTAGATGTAAATACAGCATTTTTCAAAATATGTAAAGAAAAAAATATTCATGTATAAAACAGCCATAATATGAAATGCAATTCTTGTGAAAATGTCAGATTTGCCTGGCTTTTATATTTCAGTGTACATGCTTATCTACATCTGTAAAAGAAGGTTCTATTGAAATGAGCTTTGCTTGTTAACTTGTTAATAGCAACAAAGTAAATCCAAACATCTAAAATTAAGAATTTTTCCAATATTAAACAATGTCTACTTTAAAAAAATTACAATATGCCTTTAAAAACTATTAAAAAACAATGTTAGAAAGAATGAAAAAAACAGCTTATTGACAAGGCATAACAGTATGTGGAACTATAGGTGCCTGTTGTTGGTGCTCAGCAGTTTGGGATATGCAGTCCCAATAGAACGGCCATGTCTATGGACTACCATCTCCAGCTGGTACTCATCCAGATTGACCACGGCTGCGGTGCTCTTCTCAGTTGATGTTAGGAACAGGATGGTAAAGATGGCCATCTCAAACTCAGGGCTCACACCAATAAAGGCACTCGCCACTGGCTTGACCAAACCATGCCAACTAAACTGCACGTTCAAGACATGATCATCCTCATTGGGCTGTGTAGAAGAAAAACAAGGTCAGATATTAAGCAGTTGATTAAGCAATTCTGCACATATAAAAGTCAAATAATATATCCTTATAGATTTTCTAGGTCTCTTTCTTAAGGATATCCATACATTGGTTCATGAAATCATACCAGTTTATTGTCTCTGGCTTTGTAGCCCTTGTAATCTAGAAGATCCTCCTTTTCCTGCAGGTAAAACTGAACCCAGTTGTGGAGACCCATGATTTCTCTGCCAAACTTGGTTTCCCCAACAAACACATGCTCAAATCCACTGGTGTCCTCCCTTGTTAAAAGAGAGATGCATTTTATAATTAAGAGTAATTCACAATTGATTACAGGTGTGAAGCACACAAAACCAAGAACATGTCCAGGTCATATTTTGCCTCCAAATCAAAAGAAATGAGAATGTAGCTTTTATCTTGAAGAAAATGTCTAAAAGTCTATTTTTAGTACCATAAAGTTTTTTTCCATTATGACATTATTTTCATTGACAATTACGCATCCCCGCACCAAATTTTCATAATCATAAATGCAAAAAATAATTACATTTTAAAGTAATTATACATCATGCTAGCATTGTTTGTATTGACTTTAAAGGTTCACTCAGTAATGTTTTTCCTCATTTAAAAAGTTTAACTTCTAAAGAAATGAATAGTAATTTTGCAAAGAAATACAAAGAAAGCGAGAACAAAACCAGCGCAATGTTTTTCCCAGGTGCAGTTAAAATTTAATCAAAGCACAAAGTAACATTTTTAGCAAAATTTCCATTGTTTTAGTGGAGTACCTCTTCACTTCGCTTCAGATGTTTGTGCTTGTCATCTTGTCACCCAGCATGTTGATATCAGACCAACACACTGAGGAAGAGCCACTGAGGAAGTTCTTGTGGTTGCGTATGTAATTGCTTTTTCGAGGACGGTTATTTTCTTTCTTTTTTTTTTTTTTTTTCACCCAATTTGGAATGCCCAATTCCCAATGCACTTTTAAGTCCTCGTGGTCGCGTAGTGACTCGCCTCAATCCGGGTGGCGGAGGATGAAATCAAATCAAATAACTTTTATTGTCACACAACCATATAGACAAGTGCAAAAGTGTGAAATTCTTGGGTGCAGTTCCGAGCAACATAGTAGTCATGACAGTAATGGGATATATACCAATTTACAATAAACATCAGATCTACAACACAATTTAAAATCTAATATACACATAATTATACATAACACAATATACAAATAATAACATACAATGTACAGTATACAATACACACAATATAGAATACACATTATTCAATAAAAAGTATATACAGTATATATAAAATATACAGTAGGTTGTATTGTACTGTATTGAATCCCAGTTCCCTCCGCCTCTGAGACCATCATCCCGCGCATCTTATCACGTGACTTGTTGAGCACGTTGCCACGGAGACATAGCGCGTGTGGAGGCTTCACGCTATCCACTGCGGCATCCACGCTCAACTCACCATGCGCCCCACCGGGAATGAACCACATTATAGTGACCACAAGGAGGTTACCCCATGTGACTCTACCCTCCCTAGCAACCGGGCCAATTTGGTTGCTTAGGAGACCTGGCTGGAGTCACTCAGCACGCCCTGGGATTTGAACTAGTGAACTCCAGGGGAGGTAGCCAGCGTCTTTTACAACTGAGCTACCCAGGCCCCCTAGGTCATTTCCTTTTAAACGCAAGTTTAAACTTTTGTTCGGCACAGCGGTTGACTGAGTGGCGGCACTTCGCTGCCATCCGGGACGCATCATTCAGGACAGTGTTTACATATGAAATGTGATGTGGTAACATGCGCTTTTGACTTCCTCTGTATGTGTTTTTTTTTTGTGATCCAATCACAAAATGTTTTGCACCCTGTTTATAACTTGCGATCGGATCGTCTGAAATGCATCTTAATACCAGCTGTAAACAGTGTTTAAAATGACTGCAGACAAAGCTAGTGAATGCCATAGAACGACTTCCGGTGGAAGTCACACCTACATCCGTTTCCCCAGTAAGACCCCCAATAAAAAGGTGGATAAAAGCTCTTTTATTCTACATGGAGCATGAATTAAATTAATTCTACATGAATTAAATTAATACTGGCTTACTATACATAGTGAATTTCTACAATGGCACTGGTAACTGAAAACTACTGTGTTTGAATGATGCAGGATCCAGGCCACTAGGTGTCAGTGTAAGCCAGTGTAAGCCACTTCGACAATTTAGAAAATTACTGAGTGCACCTTTAATTTATGCAGATTTTTTTTTTCTCCATCAAGGTAATCAGAATTTGGGAGAAAATATGCTTAATTGTCTCAAAAATAATGTCAAGATGCAAGAAAATTATTTTTCTCTGATTTTGGGGTAAAATGTGACCTGGACATTTGACCTGAAATTGATGGTTATGTGCATGCGAGTGTGTTATTCGCTCACCCTCCGCTCCTGTCTCTATGGTAGAGGCGGAACCACATGTAGTACAACTGACTCTTAAATAGTTTCAGATCCGAGTGTGATTTCCCCTTTTCAACCAAGTACCGGTGCGCACGCTGATGGAGCACAACGTGATAATATTTTATGAGATAAAACTTGCAGATTCTGACCAAATGTTCTGACCAAATCAACCCAGAATCATCATAAGACACACCACCACCTTTTTCCAATTTATTTCTACTTGTCATGATGTAGCTTCTAAGAACAGGGTGTGGCAGGAGGCAACCACAATACTTTGGCTAGCAACACAAAAGCTGAACAACATGTCCATTAGGCTATCGTTTCAAATAACCTCTAAGCAAAAATAGGGATGTATGGAAACAACACAACTTATTTTCAGGTTTTATTTTTTGATTGTTTCAAGAAGTAAAGTCCAGAGTGGTCGAGATACATTCTAATGTGGTAATACATATAAATTGAGTATTAAGAATGTCCAGAGAGAGTGATGAATCATACCTTCATGACTGCTGTCTCTAAGATAGCATCCAAAAAGGAGTTATTTTCTGTCACCTCCTCAGTGGTTACACTCTCTGCCACACCAGTGGACCTCTCATAGTTATCCAAAAGCTTCATGAAGCCTATTGAGAAGCACAAGATCACCATTTAAAATCATATAAGTCTAGCTATTTATTAACTAATTTAATATTCACCTTTATTTGGATTCTATGAGATGTGAATTAAGAAGACTTAAATTCACACTCATTATGCATGTTCAAATGAACATTTCAGATTAAAATGTTTCTGGCACAGTGCTGCAACAAGCAACAGCAATACAAGCATTTCCTTAGGAAAGGAGAGGCTGAAATGAATTCAGGACTGAATGAAACAAGAAAAACAACTCAGAATTCTATCAAACAACTTAAAGACTAACTGCCTCTTTTTCTAATACATAATTACATTATATAAAGGATCTTGGCACGTCCCTGACAAAGGCATGTTTCAGCACAGCTCCATGCATTAATTAGCTTTTGTGCAAACAGCACAAACTGACAGCAGATCATGACTAGCCCTGTGGGTGCTAGAACATTTTTTTTTTTTTTTTTTATTGGCGCTAAATTGGTACATTTTACAATAATGATAAAAAAAAAAAAAAAAACATACGTGCATAAGTGGTGATAGAGTTCAGTTTAGTTTCATCAACACGAGAGAACAATGGGGATGAGGCACGATCTACCACACTTGTGCTTCCATGGGGTATATACTTAGCCTTGCCCTAAAAGAAATGTAAACTTTTAAATTAAATACGTTTTGGGGACATACATACTATAAATGATTACTGCTATTGAACAATGAACATTAGAAGTCCTGACACCTGTAGTGTGATTTTGTAGTCTGTTCCAGCCTTCAGGCGATTCACATCTAACTTCCAGAGCTCACTGAAAATATTGGAAAGCTCCTGGTTGACAGTTTGACTGAGAAGTTAGAACAAAAGTTCATTTTACAAGATCTATCTGCCGATGTGCAGTAAAAGAATACGGTATTTCTATGTGAAGGTACATTTGTCAAATAATTTACCTTGTTGCATCACTGAAAGTAAACAGTGCCAACAGCATAAGGATGCTTCCGAAATCATACCTACAACAATAGGTAACCACATTATTAAAATATTATATGATAATATTGATAACAGCTTAGTAGTTCAGGCACATGCAAATATGACAATGGTAACACTTTACAATAAGGTGCCATTTAATATCATTAGTTAATGTATTTGGTATCATGAACAAACAATGAACAATATTTTTTTACAGCATTTATTAAATTAATATTCTGGGTTCAATACAAGTTAAGCTCAATCTCAAGCATTTATGGCACAATGTTGATTAAAATAAAAAATAATTTTGACTCATCCCTCCTTTAAAAAAAAATAAAGCAAAAAACGAGGTTACAGTGAGACACTTACATTGGAAGTGAATGGGGCCAATTTTTGGAGGGTTTAAAGACAGAAATGTGAAGCTTATAATTATATAAAAGCACTTGCATTCATTCTTCTGTTAAAACTCATGTATTATTTGAGCTGTGAAGTTGTTTAAATCGTCATTTTTAGTCATTTTAGGGGTTGTTGACATTACATCGTCATGGCAACGAAGTTGTAAAATTGGCTATAACTTTACACAGAAAAGGTTTGTAAGTGATTTTATCACTCTAAAATCATGTTAACACACATGTTGTTTATGTCTTCTGGCTATACTTTTGAAACAGTGAGTATTTTAATGTTTACGGATTGGCCCCCATTCACTTCTATTGCAAGTGCCTCACTGGAACCCAGATTTCTGTTTTTTTTTTTTTTTTAAAGAAAAGGAGGGGCAATTAAAAAATAATTTTTGTAGTAATAAATATTATGCCACAAATGCTGTCGATTGAGCTTAACTTGTATTGAACCCAGAAAATTGCTTTAATCTTTGTTAATGTTTGTTAATAAAAATACAACTGTTAATTTTTAGTTCAAGTTAGTTTACAGTGCATTAACTAATGTTAACAAACACAACTTTTGATTTTAAAAATGATTAGTATATGTTGAAACTAACATTAACCAAGACTAATAAATGCTGTAAAATTATTGTTCATTGTTAGTTCATGTTAACTAATGTTAAAATGCAACCTTATTGTAGTGTAAAATTACATAACAATATATGGTAACATAAATATAGCATTATCATGTCATGTTTGAATGTTTTATTATTATGACATAACCAAAATTCAGAAAAATTACAATAGTTAACCTGGAAAGAGATGCAAAAAAACAAAACCCAAAAAAAAAAACAATTCTAATTAACAGTATATTTTCACAGAAAACATCAACTCATTTACTAAACACTCATTTACTAAACTCAATGACCTTTGGTAAAATAAACATTCTGCTATTAAAACGAAAATGCTCTCAGTATAGAGTAATACACAGTATATTGTAATGCTACACGTACTGTATATGCAAAACATGAAAGACAAGTTTTCCACATACCCCTTGCTCATGGTGTTCGGTATAATGCTCGCGCAGTTTGTGCAGTTTTTCCTCTGTTAAATGACTACTGTGCTTTCGCCCCCGTGAAGTGGCCCCTGGCGATGCTCTCACGCCTGAATACACCTCAATATGTCCATTTCGTTGATCCATTTCTACCACTGAAATAGTACAAGTAGGTAGTGCGGCAAATACATTGAACAGGAATCTTAAATGGGCGGTGCTTAGAAGCCAGGAAATAGTCTCTAATTGGTCGAAAACGATTGTTTGAGTAATCTATATTTCCATTTATTTCATTTTCACTGGCTATTTAAGGTTTTGAATTCCATTATTCAGATGTAAATTAAGGTGCAGGGGCCGGTTGCATCAGCTATACGTAAGTTACAACTTAGATTAGTTGTGGCGTAAATAGACACTAAGTCACAATTTACGCACTAATAAATATTTGAGCGTTGCTCCATAGAAACTTAGGTAGGATGTAACCCTATGACTAAATATTTACAGAAGCCTCTGACCAGGAGTAACAGATGGAATAAAAAAGCAGACTCAATAAATGACATCAAAGTGCTCATGTTTGTGACAAGCATCAGTCCTTTCAACATAGCCAATATAATGATGTTGCATAACACTTGTTTACATTTACGGGAGAAAACATTATATAAAAAAACTTACTTCTTCATCATGAAACCGATCTAACGGTGCACTTTCCTGTGTACGCCGCCTGGTGTCAAGTTTCAACATATAGGAAATAGATATTAAAATGAATAAATGTCAATTTTTCCTGCCTGTTGTATTAGTATTTATTTATTTATTGTCCCTTATTCGTTTTAGATACAGTTATTGAATGTAGTTATTTACATAAGCTAAATATATCATTAATGAAATCTTGTTTTATTACCTATCGTATTTTAATGGGGATATAATTTATTACAGCTGACAGTTATGAGCAAACAAGGTTTGAACAAGATCAAATTGAAGTTCACGGCTGTTTAACACGTCTGTGTACAAATTTGAAGGCTGTTTATTGGATAAATACAGGTAAACGTCATATTACGCGACTACACATTACTTTACAGAGAGTTTACTACCTACTTGTTAAGTCTTGTCTTAAAAGCAGGTAGTGCAACCAAATTAAGCACTGACTTAGTTACAAACTAACTAGTAGTTACTAAGCCCTTAGTGTGAACTTTACATCTCAACTTAAGTGAGACCTTGCACAGCTGGTGCAACCCTACCCTGACAGCTACTGAAGCTGCACTAACACAACACGCCGAACCACGTTGTCACACGGAGACCGTTTCTTTTCTCCGCGCTGGTCAGGATCATGGAGCTATTAAATACCTGCAGAGAGCTATCCGTTAGCATCCCCATTCATCTCTTTGACTGTGCTCAGCTAGCGCAGAGTACCCAGAAAGCGAGCGAAATGGAGGCTGCCAGCTTTGCTCATGTCACGTGACTGATAACTCGTCAATGGGAATAAATAGGGAAACATGTAAATCAATTCCCCGCTTTTAAGAGCCCTTCAAAAACAATCCGTCACTGGATGACCATGTTCTATAATGTAATGAAATAATCTGAATTGAAATGATTCTTGGGAAAAAAATTATTTCGTCATAAAACACGGCTACTTTTGAATGGTTGTCTATGGAGAAACACGCTTTTTGCCATCGGGTGATGTAGTTCCAGCATCTACCAGCAGGGGCTAACAGGGACTTCTAACCAGCCAATCCCTGGTCAGGATAGACAAATCACAATACTTTATGATTAATGGATAAAATGCATTTATTTAACAATTTTGCAGCAATTACGGTACATTTTTTCCATTCCTATGTCAGAAGCCCTGAAATTAATATATAAAAAATATGATAATTTTTAGTGTACAAATCCCTCCAATAAGACAAAACATGTTCTGAGATATGAATGCAGTTCAGTTGAAGATTTGGCTTTGAACCCCTCATGCGCCCCCTGGAGGAAGACAACAGAAGACAGTAACACAAACACTCGAGGACTTATTCATTTCACCTGTTTATTTCTAACAACTTGAAAACAAGTCTAATCCAAAGTTTAATATTGGACGAATGATAATGAAATTATTGTCGGGACAAATGATAATCCTCTATTAAAAAGGGAGAGAATAAGAGTTTGCAATTCAGTACATTATGCAACAGATACTGTCCGGAAGATGGCGTTGTTCATCTAGATGTCAGGATCCAGCCATAAATAATACTGGCTGTATCTTTTATTATTTATTAATAAACGGTGTCTATTTACCAAGTTACCATATTTCTTGTAATGGCATCTATGGTATTTGACGGGTGTGTATTTAAAGTGCACTCGAGGAAACTTCAGCCCTATTTATCTGTTTTATATTACATGCTGTAAGATTTAGTTTCTTTGTCATACTAAACCGCATATTAGATGTACTACAGAATTGTTTTTTTATGCCCCATTGAGCTGTGAGAGTTCAGTGGGAGGAGCAAACTCATAAATAACACCAGTGTTGCTCCACTGAAGTTGGTTTTGGAATATTATTTGTGTGACTGACACCAGTATACAGACAAAAACAGAAGCTGCATGCCTTTTCAGTACTTTATAGTTCAGTATTTTATTCACCTATTAAAAATGAATAAAAGTCAACAAAATGAAGACATGCAACTCTGAAATGGTTATGAGTGGCAAAATATTTTTTAAAATATATTTTTCAGTCGCTTACCAATTTTGTGCACATGCCAGTATTGCTTTAAATATTCATGCTAAATGATGGCAGTTCCATAAAGAACATAATTGCTATCCTTTAAGTACTGCAGCAATGTCAAAATAATTCACAATTAATTTTCATCCAGTAATGCACAATATTTTGCTAATATTTGTCCAAATTAGACTTAAATAACATGCAAATGCAAACTTCTACAAACTGGGTGTAAAAAACAATGTACAGAGTTTTGGATGCATATGGCATATCAAAGAGTGTATTGTCTTAATAAACCAAGATAAAAAAAAAAAAAAGAAGTAAAAATCAAAAACACAAACACACACACACAAACAGTTAGAACATTAGTGTAATCATGCTTGGGAATGCACCTGGATCATTTGAGTATATAACATATTCATTATTGGCAGTGTACAACTTTATTTATTTAATAAAATATATCTTTGATTTTGACTGAAAGTGTCATTGTGCTCTTTTGCCATCATTAAGACTGAGGCAAAAATTTGTTTTAGGTTGACTGATGATAAAAAATGCATATGTCTCCAATGACCAGCAAACGAAAGTGAGACTGCCATTCATTTCTGTAAGAAATCATAACATATTGGTTCACAAAACAACTATATCCACTAATAATCTGTTAAAAAACGGGACAGATATTCTTCCATCTACCTTCGGGAGACATTAACAACTTTCATATGCACACAATTAAAATAATTATTTTTTAAAATGTACTAAAATAAAAGGCAATGAAATGTGACATACTTTAAATGTGTGAGTTTTGATGCATTGCCACGAGTGGTTCTGATTGATATATTTGGCATTCTGAGAAAGAGGTGTGTGTGATTGTGTGTGTGGAGGTGTTGGCAGCGGAATTGGCAGTCACTTCCGATTAAAGCAGCAGCACTAGGGGCTAGACTGGCCCTGCAGTGCCCTCACACATTGGAGTCATCATCTTTCACACTGGCATTGGGGAACGACGTGGACATCCCCCTAAAGAACTCGTCCTCCTTTAGCATACTCTGAACACAAAACACAGGACGCATTGTTTAGGCTTAAGGACACTAGTGGTCAACCAATATTGTTTTTTTTTAATGGCTGATGCCGATATCCAGAGAGCAGGGTAGCCAATAGGAAAATACATCACACAATTTAATATAGTAAATAACAAACATACATACTCTTATTTGGCACTATATTTACTCAATTTCACATAAAACAAAAACATATTGTATTTTAAATGGTAGATAGCAGTATCTTCAGATTTCTGTTATTTATTTGCACATGAAGAAATTGTTAATATATTAGGAAGGAAATAACAGTTCACACAGTATTCCAGCTACCATGGATGGCATGTGCTCATTAACAATCGCATTTACTGAAGAAATACAGAAATAAACCAATTGTACATACAGTGCATAGTGAATAAGTCATTTACTCATAGCGCACGTGAAAGCGCTTTTTCCTTGGGCTGCATCCGAAAACATAGGCAGCTGACTTGCTACCTTGCTGCCTAATCAGTTAATGGTTTAACTGACATCTGTTTTGAATGAATAGAACTCTTAAGGAAAATGCTCTCCAAACAGTTTGAAAAGCACCTTATTTTCATCCTACCTCCGTATACAGCTTCCGGAGGCAATATTTTCCTGGTTTCAGACGCAGCCTTGAAGTTGCTCTCACGCGCTCATGCTGATCCAGCAATCTCCTGACAGTTTAAATGGCCTGGATCGCCTGCTTGGATTGACACGGAGTGACCGTCATGATTTGTGAATCAGAGGAACTTTTGATCCTGATCCTAAAGTTTTTGATTCTGGCTGATAGAATACACGCTTTAGGAGGAAGATTTTAGATGAGCGTTCGACAGGAAGAAAATTCTGGATTTTCATGAGGTTTGTGAATTACATATGTTTAAACGAGATATCTGCATATTTGCAAATGGTATATAATACAAGTTTTATTCATATTTGCCTTTTATTATGTGAAAAGTTACAGGGAACTGTTGAGGAGAAACTGCTCGAACACGTGCTTCAGAGGAAGATTTAAGAGCGTTCCACAGGATGCTGGATCTGCTCAAGTTTTGTGAGGTTTGTTTATTACATCCGTTTAAACGAGATATGTGCATATTTGCAGACGGTATATGATATTTGTTTTATTGATATTTGCCTTTTTATCATTAGAAAAGACAGTTAAAAGTTACAGGGAACTGTTGAGGAGAGAGCGGGAGAATGAAACAGGCGAGCACTTTAATATTATGAGCTCAAACACATCTGCTGCGGCTCTGAAATGCCGTATAAATGAGACTGTGTTGCACACCGGTCTATTATTGTAGTAACACAATGGCAAGTAACAACAAAACGAACTGTGACTGGTCGTTTACATGTCTCAGTCACTTCACATGCAAGCAGGCGATTCTTGGAACCCTCAAGAAACAAATCGGCCAAACAGAAAAATTTATCGGCCGATGCGATATTTAAAAAAGTCAGAATATCGGATTTATCGGCCTCTGCGATAAACTGGTCAACCACTAAAGGACACTATACAAAAAGCATCCGAAGTCAGATCAGATATGCATCTGTTTGTTACCGTTAAGTTGTTGATGCCCTCAGAGAAAGCTCCAATCTGCCTCACAGTCCCTTCGGAGTCCTCCATCTGTGCCAAAACAAACACAAAAAGGAACATAAAGCACCAGACAGCCAGGCTACAGTACACAGATAAAACATAGTAACTACACATTTGATCAAAACTGAATTATGAAAGAAAATGTGTCTCAGCCTCAACTATGCTCAGTTTCAGAGATAATGGCGAGTAAAAATGGACCCTTCTGTGGAGGTTTGAAACACAGAAGAAGACTATAGTTGGGTAAACTTTGCGGTGAATTGGAGACTTCAGTACGGTAAATATTTTAGGTTGCCCACTTGCTCCAACAACAGTGGGCACAGACATTTACTCAGAGATTGTAGCAATTTAAAATGTACACGAAATGCCATTCGCAACACATTTTGAGACCTATTTTAAGAGCACTAGTGCTAAGTGCAGCGCTACGCCATGAGTCATACACTCAAAGTCATTGAGCATGGCCAGGGAGTTTTGGTATTTTCGTGCAAGCATGCGTTAAGTTTAGGCGAAGTAGGTTTGGTGAAATTACGTGCACAAAGCACTAATGGGCTGGGTCAAGTGCAATTTAATCATGGTTAGTATTAACAGTGATTGTATCAGAACACACTTATCTTCAACCAGTCAATTTTGATTTTGAAAAATGTAATTCATTTATTGAAACAAAAAAATTAAATCAAAATTATTTCTTAATTCAAATTACACTTTAAACGAAACGGAAATATAATCAAAATAACGAAGTGGTCAAACAAATCATACCAAATCCAAACAGTTTACTCTCTCCAACTTCTTACACCTGCCCCTTTTGCAGTGACATAAAAATCACTCTACGACAACAGGTGGAAAAATAGCAATACAAATTATATCATAAATACAATTGTAAATATAAACATAATAATAATAACTGAAAAATAAACAGTGACCTACAGATAGTTTAACACAAATCTCAAATATTTGTTTCATTAAATGGCTACAGCAATGTAGACAACATTTTCATGCTGATCAAACAGTGATCTTCATGGACATATTTTGATCTTCAACTAGATTTTCAGAGTTTGGACATGGACTTTATTACCATCTGCTGGTGGAATCTCCAAACTGCAAATGCAGGAACTGAGTTTAGACTTCGCACTGCAAACAGACCTGCTTTTGAAATGTCTTAGCGCAATTACTTATTTCTCAGGAAATTAGCAACTTGAACTTTAAGCCACTTCATTTACATACAATACACCCACAGTCTGCGCACATACACCCACAGATAGTGCAAACACTCCCACCCATGACCACCCGTGCTCTCTCGAAAATTGGATAAGACGTAGTGCACGGTCATTTCGCATAGCACTTACGAAAATAGAGCCTTTCGTTTTCGTAATGTGACACATTTTCGTTTGAAACCTGATATTCAATAAGAAAAAATGTAGGACTGAATTTTATCCATCAGGATTGTGAAAAGCAGGTATTAAATTCCAGAATGGAGCTGGAAGGGAGGGGTTAAAAAAGTCAGAGGGATTCATGATGTTAATCGAAAAAGAAAGTAGTTGAAGGTGAATCAAGTTATTACAACTCGATAAAAGATTACAATGACAACATAACCAATGCACTGATGAATTGCCCCTAATAAATTGATGATTGTGTATAAACAAAGTAAATATGGTCAATTTCGATTTCAATGTTGACTTCCATCAATGAAAACATCCATCATGAACCAGAATGCCTCCATAACTCTACCTGATCAAATCGATCTAGGTCATCATCATAGATCTGGAGCTCCATGCCTCTGTAGCCCTTCTGGAAGCTTCGCCCTTTAGGCATCTCTACGTCCATGGGACAGACATACTCTTCATTGTCCTCTTGCCTTTTTTTCCTTCCAAACCCGCCAAATGCCAGTTTATGGGGCTAAATGTGTCATAAACAAAAAAATTAAGCCAGAAGTCATTTCAAAGTGCCAATATACATATCTCATGCCAGTTCTGCCTGGAAATGTTTTGCATCATACCTTGACTTTAGCTGTGGCAGTGAGTATAGTGTAATCTGGGTTCTCTAGACACTCTTGTTTGAGCTGCTGTGCCTCAGAACCCACCAGCAGGTTAAAGTGAGTGGCCAGATGCCGCCGCAGCAGAGTCTTATTGGGAGGGATATTTAGCAGTAGAGCCATTGTCTCCACATTAAAGCGAGGTTCCAGCACCTGAAACGAAGAACAAAGAGTTATCCACTTGAAGAAAGTCAAACTTTACTTCTCTTTCCTCAAAACAGAGACCTTGCTGGGCTCAGGACAACTTGTCCAGTAGATCCCAGCCTATTCCCAACATGACTAATTTACTTATCACATTTTTTTCCCAAAAAAAACTTACTGTACACTAATTACAGGGAGCAATCTGGGACTAAACCAACAACCTTTCAGGTGCTGGCCAAGATTTTTAATCACTAAGCTACATAAGTCCAAATCAATGAACCAAACCGATACAACTTTCATCTTCTCTTTCATTACCATCAGCCCACCGTGAACTCCACTGCCCCTAAGGTTGGGCGCATACTCAGCCAGGTCCACGGACCGCAGCCACTCCATCACACGGTGGTTAGTCCATTGAGAGATCTCAGCTGGACTTGCATTGTTCTGAAACAATAGTGAGCATGAGGTTTGCCGGTGTAAACGAGCAATAATGGCATAATAGCACATATTTGAGGCTGGTTTTCCCTCTCTCTGATTACCTCATCTGAAGGTCTTCGCCGCAGACAGTTGGGGTCGTAGTTGTTGAGCCGTAACACCTGGATGGCTCTCTTAATACTGAGGTGATGGAGAACACTTCCCACTTTCAAAGATAACAGGTCATCCTACTCAGCATGAGCATGAGAAGGAAAACATTATTAAAATACAAGCAGTGAGCTCCAACAAGGGTTACTTTGTTGGTTCCTTTTCAAAGAACTCATTGAACTGAACAAATACAATGGCTTTATTCATTAGTACATGCAGTACACATTTCTTCTTGTATTTATTGCTGGTTTAACCTTTTCATTCAGTAATTAAAGGAATATTCTGGGTTAAATACAAATTTGCGCTGTAGATAACATATTTGGCATGTAAAATTGGAGGAAAAAAAGTGTTATCCACTTATAACAGAAGTCTATGGGGCAATCGTTGCACACTTGCCCCAGAAACTTCCATTGTAAGTGGATTTCTGTATACACACATTTTGTTTTGCTAATCCACAGCAATGCAACAGATGCTGTCGATGTGAGACTTACCACTGTCATATAGTGAAGCATTCGTCCATCTATGCGTCCCTCATCAAACTGAGTCTTGTACTGCGGGAGACCAATATCATCAAGCCACCCTACAACAGAAAGAGAGGGGTAACAAGTCTGTCAATATTCAAATATTATTAAATCATCTACGAAGTAATTAAGAAAATGTTTCTGATAAATGTGGCCTGGACATGATCAATCTCTAAATTAGGTTTAATTCTCTATGTACTGTATAATACTGAGGGCAAATAAACATCCATTCCTCACTTGTCACCCAGTGGTAGTCTAGTTTGCCTTTGTTGTCATCCTCTTCAGAGCCCAGTGCTTGCAGTGCCAGCTGGAGTTTCTTCCTGTGAAGAGGGTGTTTTATCCCCAGCTCCTGCATAAAGATGGCAGAACACAGTTCTTAATAGTTCTTAGATAAACTACCAGTCAAATGTTTGGACACACCTACTCATTCTTTATTTATTAACACTTTAGTATAATAGTGAAGTCTTCAATTATGATGTAATTGTACATCTGGGATACTTTTTAAATAGTATTGAAGGAGTTAACATGTTTGCTTCACTATCTAGTACAAATGCTTGCAATTAGTTGTTTTGCTAATTTAATGTATTTTTTGTCATATTAAAATGCTTTTGTAAAGAAACTGAAAAGTGTTTATATTTGTCTATGCTTCTTTTCTCTATGTTTTGGTGAGACAACATTTTTCACAGCGAAGTGGATAAATTAATATATAATAGATTAATGTGGACGTAGCCTAATTTGCATGCATAAGATCAAGCATTTAGATAATAGGTTTTTAAGATCATGAAAAACATTTTTGAAAAAAAGAGTGCCCAAACTTATGATTGGTAGTGTATAAATAACTTTTTTTTTTTGTCTACAAAACTCATTTCAAGCATTTAAGTATAACATCAATAATTTAGATCAAAAGGTTTGAGAAACGTTTTAGTAAGTGTGTCTAGTATGTATAGTGCATGAATAACTTGTATAGGGAACACTAACACAGCAATTAAGGTAATCATGCAAAGAGATTTAAAAGGATTTAGCATCCTAATCCCTTATACTCATACATTATAAGCCTAGTACATTAGCTGACATAATGACCAGTTGAACTGCAATGCCAGCCATTTCAGTCCATTGGATCTATGCACAACGGGCTCCAAAAGTTGAGATCACAAGTCTAAATACTACAATTTTGCATTTTTCTAATACAAAAGTTTTCATTACATATTATATTAACAGCAAAACAATTTTAGTGAAAAGTTGAATGAATAAATTCTTTAGTATTTGGTATGCCCCTTTTTGCTTTAATATCAGCATGCACTTGAGCTGGCATGGACTCCACAACAAAACCTGATGATCCATGTTATCCCAGCATGATTTGAAGGTTGACACGATCAAAGTCACAAATATTTCTTCAACATTTTACATGATAATTTTTATTTTAAATTATTCAAAATCCTGAAACCTTATTTATTTCCCATTTAAAGTGAAAAAGTCCTAAATATTTTATGTGGTTTCAGACTTTCAAACCCCATTCTATGATATCATGCACTGATTCGGAATAATAAGAACTCACTCGTTCCAGATCGTGCTGGGAGGCCTGCAAGAGTGTCTGGCCAGAGGAGACCCACTGCCTGGCCAGACTCACGTACAACCCCAGCCCCTGATCCTGCATCCAATCACACACCTGCTCCCGGGACCAGCGCGCAAATGGCGCATCCAACTCACTGAAACAAGCAGAACACAAACAGATCTCTAGAAACATTTCTAAACTCAGAGAAAGAATTGAGAAAAGTAAAAAATCTATTTAAAATTTTTTTAATAATATAATATGGTGTTGTCAGCCCTTATTACAAGGCTCTCAAGAATACTTCATTCTGATTGGTCAATCAAGGTATTACGCTGTCAGATATTTTTTGAAGAATATATGAACTATATCTCTTTCTTTACACATAACAATATAATTTCATCTTAAATCAACAATTCATGTCCATTTATTTATTTAATTGGCAAGCAGCCGTGTAATAAGTGGGATAATGTACAGTCAGCTAGTCATTTTCCTAAAAAAAAGACCTGACAATCACTCTGACAAGAGTGACAAGACAATGAATGGCTGTGGTACACAGGAACTACATATACTGCAAAAATGTAATTCTGACATATATATTTGCTCTGAATGAGGACTGAACCTATAAATCAACAACAAGCAGCACAAGCTTGACGCATGTGAGCCAAGGTTTGTTTACCAAGAGCAGATCTTGCCATTTTAAGAAGAGCTACATCCTGTGATTACTGACCTGTTGGTGTTCTGCAGGTCACGTGACCAGCCCAGTCTAGGACCAGCTGTGGCTCTGACTCCTCCCCGTTTAAACTCACTCTCAGATAGATTGTCATCCAGGTTAAATGTGGTTGATTGACTCCTTTTGAGCCTTTAAATGAGAGAAGAAAGATAACAGTATATTTGTCTGGTCTGTTTATCTCAATACAAATATACTGAAATAACTGAACATTTTTTATGCATACTGTGAATGATTGATCAATACTTCCACATTTAAGAACTGCATATGAAACAGATTAACAACAAAATAAAGCCACAAAATATTACATTTTCAAACGCAAAGTTTCACATATATTTAGTGATACTTTATAAACAAAAAAATCTGTTAAAGCTGAAGTGTGTATTTTCTGCGCCACTAGCGCACTAGCATTTTATAAATAAAATGAAGCATACGGTCATTTAATCTGTCTAGTTGACAAATAATCAGTCCATGCATTTTTTTTTTTTTTTTCAACTTGATTTTAGGTTAAAATGTTTAATATACACTGGGAAAGTGTATATACTTAGTAAGTCTTTGTCCTAAAATTGCAATACTGCAGATCTGTTGCTTCATACTCACTTTCCAAAGAGTGCTTTAATTCCTTTTGACTTTTTCTTGCCCTCTGGGGAAATGGGGAGTGTGTGTGTGCTGTCACTGTGAGTCGACCTCTGCGGCATGCCTGCTAGATCCAGATGGTCAGTGCCTTCCTGCTCAGTGTCAGCTGTGCAAACACATACATACACAAGAAAACAGAAAGCCTTTTGTCACCACAGAAGACTACATTACCCACAATACCAAGCTGCACCAGAACAGTGTGCATGGTCAGTCAAGCATCCAATAAACCAAGGATTATGGGAAGGGAGAAAAAAACATGGCAGTCATTCAGCTGAAGACCAGAGCAGTACAAAATGTCAATGTTAAGACAAACAGTCCCAAAAATTAAAGTGTCTTCCTAGAACTCCTGGAATCAGCATCATGGGGCAAGACTGCAGTTGACTTCTTGTCTGGACTAAAGAACAACTGGATAGGGTTTATTTTAGGGGCAGAACTACAGGACATGAAACAAAGTCACATGCAGACATGAAGGTTAACACAACAGAACTAATGACATCTCTGTAAATAAATGGCACACTAAATCCAGCCTGAACATACACTGATTGAAATGTGTGAATGTGTTAAAGGGAAAGTTCACCCAAAAATTGCAATTCATAGGTAAAAATAATTTACTCATCCTCATTTTATTCCAAACATGTATGACTTTCTACCTTGGAAGAAAGACAGAAATACTAAGCAGAATGGCTGCCAGCACCTGCAATAAAAGTGAATGGTGACTGAGGTTGTCAGTCCCTCACTTTCTGCCTAACATCTCATTTTGTGTTTCAATGGAAGAGAGAAAGTCATTCAACATGAAGGGGAGTAAATGATGACCAAATTTTTATTTTTCAGTGGATGACTACAAAAGGAACACAAAAGAAGAAATTCTGAAGTTGGTACTGGTCACTCTTTTCCATGAAATTAAAATGAATGGGGACTGGAGCATTCAAGCTTCCAAATAACTAAAAACCATAAAACCATAAAGTGTCATAAAAGTGGTCCATATGACTTGTGCGTTACATTGCAAGTCATCTGAAGCCATACGACAGCTTTGGGTGAGAAGCAGACAAACTTAAGTCAGTGAGTAAATGACAGAATTTTCCTTTTTGGTTGGACAATTTTTTTCCTTTTAATTGGCAGTCTATTTGAAGGGAGGTTTTGTCTTTGAGAAATAAACAGAAAGACACATAGTGCACACATCAAGCTGTTGCTTTATCTTTCTACAGAGAGGCCATTCCACTTTTCGTCAGCCTGTAAAGGGGCCTCAGACTTCACACGAAAAATAGCATGGACATGACACCTCCAAAGTACAGAAAGGAAACAGAGTGCAGATGTTACCACACACACACACAAAAACTTGTTTTTATATCATTGTCGGGACTCTCCATAGACTTCCATGGATTTTATACAGACCTAATGATCATTTCTATCCCCTACCCCTAAACCTAACCCTCACAGAAACTTTTTTGCATTTTTACATTTGTTTTTTGTTTTTTTGTGATTAACCTTTTTTATTGATTCATATATTAAACAAAGAAAAGCAAAATATATATAAACAGAATCAACACTTAACCCCCATTATTACCCCTCCCGATCCCCACCCAGACCCCCAACAACATCCCAGTGGTCACACATGAGTATAGACACACACACCCAAATTCCCCAGTCTTCTGGATGACCCTTCTTCAAAATCAGCCACCCTCCCCATCTCTGAGCACCACTCCTGAAATGGGGGCGCTCCAGCTGACTTCCATCCTCTTAAAACTATTTGTCTGGCGATCATGACACTGGTTAGGACCCAATGTTTTATGCGTTTATTCTCAATATTGATGACCGCCCCATTGTCTAAAATACAGAGTCTGGGGTGAAATGAAATTTGAGTGCCCTATACGTCACACATAAAACTCTGAACCTTCAACCAAAATTCTTGGATCTTAACACACCACCAAAAGACATGGGTTGTGTCTATACAATCTAGAGGGGGTCCAATAGAATCGATGTAAAATCTTGAATTGGATAAGGCGCACCCTTGCATCTCTAGATTTAGACTTGACCTTTTTTAGAATCCTAGACCACACTCCCTCCTCCAATACCAAGTTTAAATCTTTCTCCCATAAACTCTTGATAGAAGTTAAATCTCCGTCCCCCAGACTCTGAATTAGCAAGGAGTAATACATTGATGCCTCATGACCTTTTCCAAAAGCAGTAATCACCACTCCCAGAGTATCTTCCGCTTTAGGGAGGTGTATGCTACTCCCAAAAATAGTATAGAGCAGGTGGCACAGCTGTAAATACCTAAAAAACTGAGATCTAAGAATCCCAAAATGTTGACCCAAATGTTCAAAGGATCTCAACACTCCACTCTCATATAGGTCACTGAGTGTACCCCCTCACAATCCACTCTGACCAGCAGAAAGGGGACTTATTAATACATAATTTTGGGTTCAGCCATATGCTCAAGGCAACATATAAATAAATGTCCGAATTAAACCCTCTGGACACTTTTGTCCACACTGAGTGCAAATGTGAAATAACGGGGTGTAACTTAACTTCTCCGGTTAGTTTGATAGAAAGGCTTTGCAATGGCGAAATAGGGGCAAGAACTTCCTGTTCAATACAAAACCAGGGAGGGGCTCTCTCAGGTGGAAGCGACCAATGAGCCATGTCTGAGACTGAATGCATAATAATAAAACAAAATCTTGGGTAGGCCTAGCCCAACTTTGTCAATCAGCCTATGCAGTTTACTGAAGTGTAATCTGGGATGTTCCCCATTCCAAATTAAAGACTTCGCTATGCTTTCAAATTGCTTGAAATAAGAGAGGGGAACATCTATAGGGAGAGACTGTAGCAGGTAGTTGAATTTTTTTATCTCGGAATCAAGAGAATTGTTTTGCTCAGCCATCAGTTTTGGAAGTTCTAATGGTTCCACAAAGTTTCTAATATCCTCATCAGTAGACGAAGACCTGGAACTTTAGAGATCAATATAGAATTCTTTAAAAGCATTATTAATATCAATGGCTGAGGTAAATATTTCACTTCCTCCAGAACCAAACAAACAGAAAAGAGAAAAACGTGCGCATTAACCCCACGCACGATAGCGCCAACTGGTTTCCATCCCTCTAAACTCAAACAGTCCATGTACGCCTACGAGAACCCCCACGACAACTTTGCCGACGTATTGCTCAAGTCTGGTGTTTCTATAAAAATATTGTGAGACAGTAACACAACAACAGATAATCTATAAAACAAACTCCAGCCAACAGGCGGAATAAAAACAAAGAACGTGTAGATTCATCCACACAACTGTCCCGAAGGTGTGTTATTCCACTATACAAACTCCAGCCTCTAGGCAGAACCAACACAAAAAAACAAAAAAAAAAGGGGCACTCAGTTTCCTCGGACAGTCAAACGAATGTTCAGTGAGCTGGCCCATTTGGCTGCTACATGAGTGCAACAAATGACCTAATCGCTCCAATGACTTGCAAGAAATACTCCACAAAACAAACTCCAGCCAATAGGAGGCATAAGCACAAAGAACATGCAGATTCATCTACTTAACACCCGAAGGAGTGTTACTCCACAAAACAAAACAAACTCCAGCCACTAGGCGGAACCAGCACAAAAAGAAACAAAAAAGGCGCTCAGTTCCTCGAACAGTCAAGTGAATGTTCAGTGAGTCGGTCCATTCGGCTACAATGTGTGTACCACAAAATAACTTACTCACTCCATTGACTTTCTGAAGGACATCGCTTGCTGTGGGCATGTAAATGTTTTGTGGCCATCCTTAGTATCTATTCTCAATTTGGCCGGGAACATCAGTGCAAAAGCGACCTCCCGTTGATGTAAAAGTTTCTTGCATTCCTTGAATCGATCACATTTCTCTCATTGAATTCGCAAAGTCTGGGAACAAGAAAATGCTGTGGTTCTTCCAAAAAAGCCTTCCTTTACTCCTAGCCTCGGACAAGATCTTTATCGGATGATCTCAGAAATTTTGCCAGAATTGATCGGGGCCTGTCTCCCTCAGCGGATCACCGAGCCGGAACCCTGTGAGCTCGTTCGATTTCCAGCTTATGGCCTGTTATGTCAAGCATATCCGGAAAAAGCCCGTCCAGGAATTTCACCATATCCCGACCCTCTTCATCTTCAGGAATTCTGACGATTCGGACGTTATTCCACCGGTTGTGGTTCTCCAAGTCTTCCAATTTCTCCCAGATGCGCTCCAAATCCACCTACTATCCAACGTCACTAGCGGATTAGCAGCTAATTCCCTCTCCGATGACTCCAGATAATCTATCTGTTTCTCGACATCCCCCACTCTTGTGACCACCTCAGTGAATTTCGTCTCTATGGCAGTGATCGATCGACATATTACAGCAAGATCCTCCAAGTCAGCAACGACCTTCGTCAGCATTGCCGGCATGTTCAACAATTCTCGCCGAATTTCCCTCACTTCTTCGGCCAAATCAGCTCCCTGGCTTGCAACCTGCTGCTCGGAGGCATCAGCTGGAGCACGTAAGTGTCTTTTAATGTCTCCAGAGCCCGGGGATTTTGAATTCTTTGACATATTGTCCTCCTAGAACAGTTATGGAACAGGGTGTATCGAACCTCACCGGTTTATGACATAAAAAGTATTAAAACTAGCAAAGTGCGCAGAGCTCGCCGTTCACACGTCTGAACCTCGGATGGCATCCATGTTGTCCCATTTTTACATTTTCAAAAAAACATCGTTTAGTATGTTTACTAAGCCACTTCCCTTGTGGGGACTGCTGGCTGGGCCCCACAAGGTAGGTGATCTCAGGTTTTACTATCCTTGTGGGGACATTTGGTCCCCACAATGTAGTATAAACATGTACACACACACACACACGTTGCTAAGAAATTTGACTGTAATAGACCAAGGGCATATTATGTATCATGTAAAATGAAGATAGTTATACCCAGATTTGGTGCACTGGCAGTCCTCTTGCCACTTTTGATCTTGAAGAATCCCCTTCCAAAGGAAGATCTGGCTTTCCTGGTGCCAAAGCTGTCACCTTCAGCAGTATGAGAGGAGGTTGGGGATATGGGTGGTAGAGTTGTAATCTTGTTGAACTCATCAAATGCTTTGCTCTACAAGAGCAGGAGGAAACATTTAAGGAATTCTGTCAATATCAAGAACTTATGTATTATATAAAATACAAGCTAAAAAATTATAAAAATGAAAGGCATGAAAAAGGAAAATATTGTGGACCTTTAAAGGAGGAAACAGGTCTGAACCACTGTGAAGCTACTTATTACAAAAATTATGATTAGAAAATGATTTAAGGAGGAATACAATAGTTTGAGTGACAAAAAATTATGTTCAGAATTACCTCTGCTGGTCTCTGTTCTACTGCCAATGGCCTCTAGAATTAAAAATCATAAAACAGAAATGATGTTGCATCACTCTACATCACATTTGACTTACAGGGTTCCCACTTGACATTTTCAGTCATTCTTTTTAAATTATCTTATAGAGATTGCTCTTACAAAGAACAATATCTAGACAAGGCGATATATTTTAGAGCTGACCATACATCAAAAGATTTAATAATTAAATGTAATATTTACTCATCAAAATATACAGGATTTTTGCAATACTTTTCTTAACAGAAATAAAGATTTTAATACATTTTGATGATTTTTCCAATCCTGGAAATCACCAATTTAAAATTCCCTTATATTTCCAGGTTTTCCATGACAGTGACTTAATTGGCTGTACATAATAATAATAATAATAATGTTTTTTTTTTAAATAAATCCTCTTGAGATCAATTCACCTTTTCATCGGCTCTTCCATCAAGATTATTGTGACCTGACCTTGTGAGCTCTCTTAGACATGAAAAAAAAATAAAAAGCACAGTTACCATAACAGCCACTCACAAAAACATCCAGATATCGTTAAAGCAATATTCTGGGTTCAATACAGGTTAAGTTCAACCGACAGCATTTGTGGCATAATGTTGATTACCACAAACATTTATTTTTACTTGCCCCTCCTTTTCTTGAAAAAAGCAAAAATCGAGGTTCCAGTGATGCACTTACAATGGAAGTGAATGGGGACAATCTGTAAACATTAAAAAATGTTTCCTTTTGAACGTTTCAAAAGTATAAATCACAAGACATAAACAATATGTGTTAACTTGATTTTAGTGTGATAAAACCACTTACTAACCTTTTCTGTGTAAAGTTATAGCCAATTTTACAACTTTGTTGCCATGACGATGTAATGACAACAAACCCTAAAATGACTGTAAAAATTACAATTTAAACAACTTTACAGTTCAAATAATACACCAATTTTAACAGAATATTTAAATGTAAGTGCTTCTATAAAATTATAAGCTTCACATTTCCATCTTTTAACCCTCCAAAAATTGGCCTCATTCACTTCCATTTAAGTGCCCCACAGACACTTTGATTTTTGCTTTTATTAAAGCAAAATTACAAAATTATTTTTTGTGGTAATCAACATTATGCCACAAATGCTGTCGATTGAGCATAACTTGCATTGAACCCGGAATATTCCTTTAGGGTACAACTCCAAAGTATCAACCCACAACATTAAGATGCCAGAAACACTTATATTCACAAACAGTGGCATTTTAGGTTACTCAAAAAACAGCATTTTAAAATGTGCCATTTTTTAACCGTATGCCACCAGACACACATACTTACTCAGAACTGTCATGTAATGAGGTCTCCTGTGGTAGAGTCGGCTCCTGACTCTCTTTATCACTACAAACGACAAACACGCAAGCATTGGGATACAGAGGTGGTGGGTGCAAAGCATGATGGGTAAGCAGTGAGGTGCATACATGGATAATGAAGACTGACATGCGGTGATGAGCTAACATGGGTAAAAGTGACAAAAAATTATAAAATGCTATAGAATAATGGGAAGGCATGAGGAGGGCCACATGTTCATGAACTGTAGAGAAGAAATGGAACTGCATTACTAATAATAATTAACATAAAACTGAGAAACATTTAAAAAGCATTGAAATGACTAAAAAGAATGGAAAGACTTAGGATACTAATATAACACAAGAGAGGAAAAGGCTTAGGAGGTGCTAACAAAGAGGATGGAATGCTGAGGTGGAATGCTGTAACACAGGTGGGATGCTTTGGGATGAAAACTGGGATGAGCCACAGCTATAATATAAAAGTGTGTTTGCTTGTCCTGAGTTTCACATATGGTGATCATAAAAAATGAAAACTCAGTGAAGAGTTGTACTGATCTAAGACAATACCTTAATGACTGTGTTTGTTCCAGGACCTGACCACTGTCTGCTTTGGCTGGGGATGATACTGTGAGTGATGGCACTTGGAGTGTACTAACAAATGTAGTCGCCTACACACAAGAGATCATGGAGAGAAGATGTAAAGTAAATTCACAGCAGTGATTAAACCAATAAGATTATCAAGCATTCTGGTTTACCACTATTTCTCAAACAAGGGGTCACTAACCATGCAGGAAAATTCCAGAATTGTAAACAATTTTGATGTAATCAAATCAGCTACAGCAATACAATATAAAACTATTTAATAAAAGTCATTTCCTTTAGGTATAATAATGCAATATTTTATAAGTTTATTACAAAATATTGAAATGTATCCATAGTTTTCCTGACTAACCACTGGGCACTACCATGATGACTCTGATTGCCGCTTGAGTGTTTTCTGGTTCCGCGCTCCAAGAGAAGCAATGTAAAAACGCTAACAGTTTACAAGAAGGTTTCATTTGTTAAAAAAAAACAATTCTACCATTTTCTCCCCAATTTGGAATGCCCAATTCCCAAGGAGCTCTAAGTCCTCGTGGTGGCGTGTGACTCGCCTCAATCTGGGTGGCGGAGGATGAATCTCAGTTGCCTCCGCGTCTGAGACCGTCAACCCATGCATCTTATCACGTGGCTTGTTGAGCGCGTTGAGCGGCATCCACGCACAACTCACCACGCATCCCACCGAAAGGGAGAACCACATTATAGCAACCACGAGGAGGTTACCCCATGTGATTCTACCCTCCCTAGCAACTGAGCCAATTTGCTTAGGAACTCTCAATTCTGTCAAGTATCAGCACTATGAAGCCACTTGCTTTTTTGGCCATTTTTACTAATTAAACATGCTAAACATCACATTGTCAGCAAAGAAAATAAGCTGATGTCAATGAAAACACTGGAGATCGAAAAAAGAAAACAGCCAGGACACTTTCGCATTCAAGAAAAATTTGAATACAAAAAGGACTACAAAGTTTATATAGAGTGTGGGGTGTCTCGCTCTCGTTATCAAGGTAACAGCGTGATACTTGATTGGTGGACCATGCATAGCGTAGCTTTTCGGTAATTAAACGTTTTTTTTCATGTTGAAATCACACTGATTTATGGTTTACACTGAGGCATACACCTTCGGATAACAACTCATTGCTCATAGTATATCTGTTTTGAAAGGTTTATGTTACAGCTAAAAAACTATTTCCATATGGAGTAAATTTATAGGACTTTTACCACCTGCTAAAAAAACATCTTCCTTAAGTTACCAAGCCTTTTTCAGGTATTTTTTAGAAAAGGGGTCCCCGTTTCAAAAAAGTTTGAGAAACTCCAAACAGCAGTGTCTAAAAAGACACCGTCACTTCATGACAAGTGACTCTCATCTTGAATTCTCTGTGACATCAGCAAGTGAGCCACAGGTTGACATTCTACAGTATGTGTACTGCAAGTGTTCAATTTTGCCTTTAGCCTGAATAAATACAATCAACACTACTTGGCTTAACTGTCAATCAGACAGAGTTACTCTAAATTAAGAACAATTCTGTGCTGCAGTGCAGCAATCTAATATTAAGCATGCCAAAATAAAATAGCTCTGTACCAAGAATGCTGACTAACTGGGAATAGTGAATGATGTAACCCTGAGGCGCAAAAACCAAATATGCAATTTACGCAAAGCATAGGGGCGCCATGTAAAGGGGGACATAACTCAACCCCCTTCGCTCGACGCATACATCGCATACATACTTGAAAATGGGTAGTTGCACCCCTGATATAGCCTCAAGATGGTCTGAATAGAATATTATACCTCATCTTGACCTCTCAAGGCCACTTCCTCTGTGTATGTGAGCACAGACCTCTCTGTGTCCATGGAAATAGAGAGGGCGGTGGACATGGAGAGGGAGCTGTCACTATTGCTCTCATCACCGTCTCCTTCTTTGACCTTATCTGATGAGAAAGACAGGAGAGGAGGTTCCGAGTTCTCGATCATTATTTTGGGCAAAATCCTACATAGTGCCATGAGTGCAAATATAGCCTGTCACTTATCAATGGCACATTATGTGATTTAACTAATTATGTGAACCCCCCCCCCCAAAAAAATCCAGTTCACCACCCCACCCAAAAAAAAAAAAAAAATCATAATAAAATTACTGTAATGATACATTCTTATTACTGTAATGTGTCCAACATTGTACTTTAAGTTTTATTTATTTTGTAATTCCAATTATTCTCAATGCATTCTTAGTTATTTTTAATGGTATTATGGTTAAAAAAAAAAAAAAAAAAAAAAAAAAAATATTAATAATAATAATAATTTTGTAAACATATTTTTCTTCTTTAAATCAACAACAAATAAAACAAATGTTTTTCCATGACAGTAATGTCAATGTGATTATGGTAATTAAAATTTGGAAGGAAATGTACTTAATTTTTATAAAATGAAAACAAATGTCACAATACAAAACATCTTAAGGGCCGTAAAAATAGTATTATTATCATTAAGAAAAATAAAATTCCATATTTCTATAAATGGAATTGACCGGTTTCATGAGATTCACCCAGTAAAATTTTGGAAGTGTCCAAACATGTCATACCATTACTTCTGGATTTTTAAAAAAAAACAAATTTATGATAACATTATATAAAAATAAAAAAATAATCACCTTTTCTCCCTTGTTCAGACATAACCATCTCTTGCACCTTCTTATAACGTGTCAGTGACTGTCGTAGTTCTTCAATCTTGCGATCCTAGAGAAAAAATACAATGGTGGCATTAAATACCAAGATCCTTAATGAATTTCAAATGCATCAGAAATTGAATCTTTTGACCTAAATTTACCTTCTCCTCATTTGCTGCCATCAATGACTCCATTGCTTTCTTCATCTTTTGTACTTCCATATCTGCAAGGCACAGGCTTAGTAAACTATAAACCATTTCATTATGCCTAAAGGGCAAAGCAGCATTTGGCCTCAGGCCTGACATTTAGCATCAGATAAACAGTAGACAGATTGAGCTGAAATAACAGTGACCTTCTGTGACATACATGAGAAATGCACACAATGGAAGTGAGGAGGAGGCTGTTGGGTTTAAAACGTGAGTGTATGCAGCCACAGATAAGAGTGGATGTCCAGCCTGTGAGGTCATGAGGAGTGTGAACATGGGGAGAATGGTTATGGGGCAATGCACTGCTAGTGATAATGGAGGGAAGGGAAGGGAGGAAATAAGGTTAAGAAACTAGTTTTGGGATCCAGGATGCGTTACAGAACAAGGAGACAGGCAAAGAACAAAGAGACAATAATGTGAATGTGACATGCCGAATGGCCAGCACAATCTGACTCTTGTCAGAGTGAAAACGTGAAAAAGGATTGCTATTTAAAATGCGGTACTTGAATGAATAATTTTCAGGCCCAGACTGAATACTCCAATATTTATTCTTCACATTTTCTGTGCTGTTTTTGGGGGGAAATCTGAGGAATTTTTAGGGTGTATTTGGAGTATACATCTAATATGTTATTCTCTGAACAAATTTAAGTTATTAAATGGAGCTGAGAGTACTACAATTTTATTGGCAGCTGATAAGCATAATTCAATTATCCAAAATTTGTAAAACAAATGTACAAAGGGCTAGAGATGTGTAGAATGTTGTGAATGCGGAGTGTTGATTTTTTGCGGACATCTGCTGAGCTTTTTAAAACTGGAATATGTTTTGTAATACACTTGGCTTTAGGTCATAGAGAAGCAAGCTTCATGAGTACCATGCCCAAACATGCAGGCACAGGAAACGGAGGACTAAAGAGGACAAAAACAGTACATAATTTAAAAATTTTTGAAAAAGAGATGTGTGTGTGTAGAAGGTAGACATAAAGTCCCCTTACGTTTCTCTTTGAGCCTCTTTTTAAATGTTTCCTCAGTATGGAAAACTGTTTAAGACAGAGTAATGATATTGAACGGCTTTTGTTATTGAATGTGTTATAACACCAATGTACACAAATAATAATGTTACACAGCAAAAGACAGAAAAAATCAAAACAAAAAAACAAATCAGCGCAACATGAAACAAAGCAAAAAATCAAAACAAAAAGCAAAAAATAAAACAAATCAAAACAAAAAACAAAACATAAAAAAAAAAAAACACAAAAAAAACAAAAAGCAAAAACAAAAAAGCAAAACACAACAAAAAGCTAAACAAAACCACCACAGCACAAAACAAAAACACAAAACAAAAAGCAAAGCAAAACATACCAACACAAAACAAAAACAAAACATAGAAACCTCAACACAAAAAGCAAAACATTAAAAAAGAAAACACAAAAAAAACAAAACAAAATAAAATAAAAAAAACAACAAAAATACATACCAAAACAAACAAACAAATAAATAAATAAATAAATATATATATAAAAAATCAAGTTTGATCTACCCCATGACATGACAAAAATAAGCCCCTTAAGGGCATGCTGGGACAGGCAACACTGTGATTACTAGGTGTGAATAATAGCAACTATACATGACCCACCTCGCTCTGTGCTGTCTAGGCCTGCAGGCGTTGGGGATCTGGACCCAGTCTCATCCTGCAACCTTCTCAGCTCACCATCTCTGCCATCCAGCTGTCTTCTCAACATAACCAGCTCCTCCTGAACATAAAACACTCAATTGTGTATACAGACAATATCCTGGACCACCAACACAATTAACAGGTTAAACACCCCATAATCCAATGCCATGCAATTACTAATTACTGTCAGAGAGCATATGCTAAATGAAAGTTACAGTTTCTATGATATATAAATAGTCTGGATAAGAATGATCAAGAGTAGTGGTTGACCGATGGTTTTTATTTATTTTTTTTCTAGAGCGCATGGTGACCGATGGCTTGTATAATTCTAATAGTATATGTATAATACAATTTTAAAGGTAATAAATAATAATGAATGAATTTATTACATAATTGACATGTACACAAACTTGCTAAATTAAATGAGCACTTATTATACGCAATATTTACTCAAAATCCACCAACTAAAAAATTGAAAACAGAAAATGAGCATTATCCATTGACAATTTTGGAATTTCAGCAAAGCATGCACGGTTATCAGCCGATACAGGTCATCTCAAAATATCGTCCAGTTAATCGGCCTATCCAAGATATCAGTCTATCGCTAACAGAAATAAAGACAATGGCCACTTTCAAAAACACATCCCTCAAGATTTCCAAGTACTGGCACGGTGGGAGAGAATTGTTTGACAAAACACAAGCACAAAGAGACTACAGTGTAACACAGTCATGCAAACCTCAAACTAAGTTTGAAATCTCAAACTAAGTGTGTGGCTTAACAATACGGTACAGTAGGAAGTTGCAACAGAAATAGCTTCTCCTGTGTTATATAGCTGCCTGAAATGTACTGCCTCTCAGCTTAAACATCACGTACAGCTTCACACTCAAGCATACCTGTGGTTAATTAAACATACTGAGATCTTAAACTGGTGCCTCAAAGTCACTACTTGTAGAGGAAGTTTGATTTAATGACCAGCTTTCAAATTATGATGAGAACTTTGTCTGTACCCTTTAAATGGTGCAAAATGGAGGGCTATAATGCTCTGTGAGCTCTGTCAAACGAGATGACTAAAAGTTTGATTCTGTGATGACGACCAGTGAATCAAGAGTAAATGGTTTTTAGTTGTGTGTCCGTGTACTTGGACATTCAAAATTTTGGACACACTTGACTTGATTCTAATGATCTTTAAAACCTTTGGTGTTAAATGCTTATGTCTAATTTCTTAAAATTAGTTTTGTAGACAAACATAAATGTGTTCCTACATTTGAATATCTCGTATTATTTCATGACTTTATTTTTACTAGTTTTCACATTTTAGATGGTAAAGAATAAGTAGGCCTACCAAACTTTTGACTGATGTGTATACTTTAAACAAAGGGCTACATAAAAAATGCCAACAAGAAAGAGACAGTGGAAAAATAACTAAATAAAAGGTTTTGAATCACATCCACAAGCAGTCACCCTGACAAATGCCGACCTTGAGTGCCTGGATTTTTTGTTCCTTCCACTGTTTCTCATACTGCATCTGACCCATTTTGAGTTTCAGGCTAGACAGTTTGGCCATTAGCGACTAGTGGTAGAGAGGTTAGCCAAGGAGGAAAAGGAAAACAGAAGACGCTTAAAGATAAGACAAGAAAAGTGACAGAGTTATGCAAGACTTCGGTAATGGTAGAGAAACAAGAGCAGAAGAGAAAATGCTATGAAAAGCTTTACGTTTTCAAGTTTTGTTGTTCCACTAGCATGAAACTAGCAATTCGCTTATAAAGCTTACCTTAGTGGACTTAAGTTTTTTTTCATACTGTAACCGTTCACTCTCCATCTCAGACACGCGATATCTCAGTTCATTAATCTCCAAAATCAAACCCTAAAAAAAAAAAGAAAAGCAAATTTTTACAAACTATTCCAAAACCATTTAGCAAAAATAACTTACTATTTTTTAATAGTAATAACATTGTGTTCATAATATTAATATTTGAATGACTTATAAGTTTAGACAAAAAACATGTGCATGTTTTCTTTTTCTTCATCATCAAGACTTAAAGGGATAGTTCACCCAAAATGAAAATTCTCTTATCATTTACTCACCCTCATGCCATTCCAGATGTGTATGACTTTCTGTCTTCTGCAGAACACATACGAAGATTTTTAGAAGAATATTTCAGCTCTGAAGGTCCATACAATATAAGTGAATGGTGACCAGACCTTTGAAGCTCCAAAAATCACATAAAGGCAGCATTAAAGTAAACCTTATGACTTCAGTGGTTAAATCTGTCTTCAGAAGGTATATGATATATTTGGATGAGAAAGATATATTTTACTATAAATCTCAACTTTCAGAATGTGAAAGTGAAAGTGGAGATTTATAGTAAGAAAGGACTTAAATATTGATCTGTTTCTCACCCAAATTATTGCATTGCTACAGAAGATCTATACTAAACCACTGGAGTCGTATGGATTACATTTATGCTGCCTTTCTGGAGTTTTAAAGTTTTAGTCACCATTTACAGCTGAAATATTCTTCAAAAAATCTTTGTGTTCTGCAGAAGAAAAAAGTCATACACATTTGGAATGGCAAGAAAGTGAGTAAATAATGAGAGAAGTTTCATTTTTGGGGAACTATCTCTTTAAGGTTAGAATTTTTAGTTATAATTTCCTTCATACCCTTAAACTGACCTGCAAATTGCCCCATATTGTGACACTTAAAAAAAAAAAAAAACTACAACATTTTTGTTTGTTAGATAAAGTCCACATTTCATGTCAACCACCCATACACACATATGGATTTCCAAGGCCGTATTACTAAGCAATTTTACTTCAAAAAGCTTTAGAGAGAAGCCTTTTCATCTGGAGTCGCGAGTTCGATTCCAGGGTGTGCTGTGTGACTCCAGCCAGGTCTCCTAAGCAACCAAATTGGCCCGGTTGCTAGGGAGGGTAGAGTCATATGGGGTAACCTCCTCGTGGTTGCCATAATGTGGTTCTCGCTCTCGGTGGGGCGCATGGTGAGTTGTGCATGGATGCCGTGGAGAATAGCGCAAAGCGCTACCACACGCGCTATGTCTCCGCGGTAATGCGCTCAACAAGCCACATGATAAGATGCGCGGATTGACGGTCTCAGATGCAGAGGCAATGGAGATTCATCCTCCACCACCCGGAGTAACTACACCACCACGAGGACTAAGAGTGCATTGGGAATTGGCCATTCCAAATTGGGGAGAAAAAGGGAGAAGCCTTTTCTCATATCCGATATGCTTTATTTAACAAACAGAGGAGCATTCAATCCTTGAAAATGTCTATATGTGCAAAAAACAAGAATCTAGTGACAGCAGCTCCCATTCAGCACTCAGGCTTTTCAAGGCCAAGCTCTTTGTGAGGATGTCTTACATTCAACTGCAGATTTATGATTCAATAAACTAAACAGCCTCTAGTAGTAAACACACAGTAAATGTGCAAAAACACAGAGACATCCACATGGAGCAGTGAACCGGTGGAAAACGAAAATAATTACATTCTGTATTTCAGAACACAGTAGTTTTGATGATCCTCATGAACACATAACATTCTTTACCGGATAAAAATGGGACATTTTGGTAAACAATGTGTAGATTTGCTGAGCCAGTAAATTATGTGGCAGCAAAATAGCACAGTAAACAGCCCAAACCATCTTTGAAAAATGCTTTACACCTGACAAAGAACACACGGTTCCCATCCAATGCAGTGCTATCTATAAAATCAACAGATGTGTGTTTTCCACAGCATTAGTTAAAAACATTCCCATGGACCTGAGCATTCCCAAAACCCTCTTGATGAGGAAATTTAACACTTGCCAACCCCTTCTTACTTCTGTACATCCACAGTGGGACCTAGTCCTTTGTGGTTATGACTACTTTCCATAGAGAATAGAGGCCACCAAACCAATTTTTGGAGAGGAAATTGTTTCTGGTAAAAACTTTTTACATTTGCATTCAGTTTTTGCATTTGCCATCCACCCAGACCTCAAACCAAGTAGAGAAAAGTTAAAAGCCTACCATTCCACTGGATTGGAACAGATCTCTGTACCACAACATGACGTGATTGGTAGGCCTAGATGTGGAAGTGCTAAAAGAGCACATTGTTTAACATAAGGCTTCATGCTCAAACAGAAACAATAGGGTGGCTATTTTGCAGAATCACTATTCTAAACAAACATTCAAGTCATTTGTCCAATAATCACTGGAATATTTAAACAAAAGTGTTGAAAGTTGAAACAAAAGAGCTCTATATGCCAATGGCGGAATCACAAATTAACCAATGACTAGCATTATAATTAAAGGACAACCACTGACCTTTTAATATAAAGAAATCATTACATAATCATTTCTCTCTTGCCCCATGCAGTTTATAAGAATATTTCTTACAGTACCTCACTATCTCCGAACCTTTCGTCAAAATCAAGTCTCTCCTTCTTAAAGGCAGTCAACTTCAGTTTCAGGTTGGAAACCTCTGACATCAGCTCTAGCTTTTGTGTCTCCAGGGCTGATCTGCACAAGAGTTCCTAAGTAACAAAAGTAAATAAGCATTCATATATTTTATGATAAAAGACCAACAATCACTTGTCCTATATTTTGTTTACAAGCAATCAAATATGGTCATATCTGAGCATGAGCAAATAATTCCTATTTCAATTATTATTTTATTGAGATACTCCAATCGGTTTGAGCAGAACTTAAAATATTTCTATACTTCAGTTCTCTAAAATTGTGTCTACTGATAAATGCCATCTGCTGCGTATCTAAAATAATATCACTAAACATTGGCATTACACCACCACTTTAAATTCAACAAGAAACAACACTGTTCACAAGTAAATTCATATTCAAATATGTTGTTTGCATAAATTATTCAACTTTTAAAGTAACAACTTTTATTTGACTTCTAGCCATTCATGCTTAAATGAGCTGTGTTAAAGAAAAGCTTGACACTATAATTACTGACACTATATATTAAAAAATGGCTCGATATACTGGCTTTTGGCATAAAATATCATTATAATTTGTCAAAAAAAATATTGATTAGTCTCTTTAAATGGGCCTTGGGACAGTGAAGTGGGCAAATGACTGGAAACTATGAGAACCAGGGTCACCCATACATAAGCACTACTGAACAAAATACACGTACACCCAATTGTTGGATCACATCTCCGACAAGCAAGGAACATCTTTTGACCCACCTGCTGTAACATTTCCTCAGTGGCATTTAGTTTCTCACGGTGTTCATCAAGGCATATGTCTAGGTCCCTTATCTTTTCCCCCTGTGCTTCCACTTGATCGGTCAAAACACTCACCTGTAAAGAATGATGAGCATTAACTTACGCCTTACCTGTCTGTTTTATATGCATGCACTGTATATAGGATGTTACCTGAAGGACAAGGGATTCTTTGTCATTTTCAAGACGATTAAGTCTGTCCTGGTAAACATCACCAGTGATTGAAATATGTCCATTTGACTGCTGGAAAAGAAACAGAAAAAGAATGGATCATTCCTGAAAAATTCAAAGAGCTAACAAATGCTGTCTTGAAAAAGAATATATATTAATTTTAAGTTGTGGTTTACAGGGTCACTAAAGATCTAAGCTACTGTAATCCAAGTGGCTTGCATGCACTATTTATTGTGCCAACAAAACTTTAACGGGGAGTGAACTCTGCATATACAAACTAAATATGGTATTACATGTTGACTTTTGCTTGGCAGTCCTCCAATCTGAACACAAAAAATAACAATGTTTCTTTGATCTGTGATTGACATCTTCAGGCAATTATATCGAAGACTCTTCAGTCTAGCTGTATTGCATGTATGAAACTCAAACAGACAAACATGATGCAGCAATTTTAATACAGCTTTAAAGAATGGAATCAATGCACAGGAATGATCCCAGTATGGTTGACAATGCACTACTACAGTGCAACTTATAAGAACTCTACAATACTTAAATGTACTGTATGATGTCTACCAATCAGAAATACCATATATAATACATAATATTGTATGAATAAACACTTAAAATGTTTCCAATTGCCAAAAACAATTCATTACTTTTGACTGTGTCACTGAAAATATACTAAAGCCAAAAGATTTTTTTTTACCATTATAAAAAGAAGTATAAATACCCATATCCCTCTCTACAACATGATAACATGTAGTACGTTAGCTCTTATGTGCGTACTAGAGAGACTGTTAATTCCCGAGTTCTGGAATGTGGGTTACGTACCAGGTGCCCCTGCAGCCACTCCACCAGACTGTCTGCGGTAGAGTCAGGGATTTGGCAACGCAAGCTTTCTCTCTCATCTGTGTCCATGAGCTCCAATACGCCCCTCAGGTCCTCCAATAAGTTCAGGGCTCGCATACTGCCCATGAAGGGCGATGTTGGGGATTGACAATCAAAGATGCCATTAGAGTAGTCCAGAGCCTTGGAACCTGAGTGCCAATGACAAAATTCTCTAAATGGTAGAAAGTAATGGCACCATGGTGTTGATGCATCTTTTTCAGACAATATAATTTGCAAGCAATTTGTTGGAGCTACAGAGTGTACATTTAATGCTTGTGAGTGCCAGTTAAAAGGCATGCCAGCCAATACAGGAATAAGACTCTTTTTACTATGTTGAACATTTAGCACAATATACAACAATGTAAGGTACGTATATCTGAGTAGAGAAATAGTAATGACGGACAGTTATTAAATACTGTGGAGTAAAAGATAGCATGACATTATAATAATTCATGCTGCAGGAAATGCAGTATCAACTCAAGTCTTGGAATCAGAATTAGGCCAGCTTTAATCGCTAAATCAGACAGGTGACTCCAACAAGACATGCCAGCCTTATAATTAAAAAAACTGTTGATACATTTTTATCACTTCATTAGCAGTTCATCTGGATCAATTTTGCATTTATTTAACTCATTATTTTTTGGGAAGTACAAATTTAATGAAGCTCACATGAATAAGACATAAAAAGCCAGCATTAGTCATACATAGTTAACACATTTCTACCTGCTATGATACCATCCATTTGCTCCAAGGCTGCTGCCAACATGTCACTGGCATCAGACATCATCTTGTTCAATTCTGTTTATCCTGCATCAGGGGGAATAGCAAAACAAACTTTATGTTAAAGGAATATTCCAGGTTTAATAGAAGTTAAGCTCAATCAACAGCATTTGTGGCATAATTTTGATTACCACAAAAATCAACCTTTTCTTTAAAAAAAGGAAAAATCGATGTTACAGTGAGGCAGGGGCGGGGCCAGAAGGGGTGACACAGGGTGGCAGCTACCACCCTAAAAATGAGCTTTGCCACCCCAACTCGGACCCCACTCGTGTCCTGGAGATTGTGCACAATGGCTTAACCAGTCCGTTTCGCGCATGGTCCATAACAACGTTCCCCCTCAATGTCTGGCAGGACACATCGTTCCTTGTCATCCGACAACTAATACTTTCTGATGGCTTAGACACTGAACAAGACCATCAAAACTAAATGAAAGGATGATAATAATGCTACATGTTCTGTATTGGTGTGCAGGCAATCATAAATTCCATATACGGTTTTGTTCGTTTTCTAGCCATTGGCTAGAGTGGCACTTAGAAACACTATTGCACAGGGACACCATTGTACTGCATTGTAAAGCGTGCTGTATCACACAAACAAACAATTTCAGGCAAACTTAAAAGGATTTAGAGCTAGAAAGGATGAACAGAAATCATGCAGAAGCCACATGTAAAGGCATGAACAGCCTAACTATGTAGGATAGTTTTTACAAAATATTTGTCAATTTGAATTTGTAATTTTTGCAATGTTAAAATACTTTCTCAAATTCCATCTTAACATGTCACTCTATCCCAGCTTAGTTAATTATAATAATAAAAATAAAAAAAACATTTGTTGGTTAATTTCCTGGAAAAATTAGGCAGGACTTTTTGCATGCCCAACCAATGGAAGACGGGGAGAGTGTCCTCCATTTGGTGTAACTAGTTGTGCAGAATTTACACACAAGTACAACAGGATGACAATTTTTCCCCATAATCTTTTAATCTAACCAAATATTCAATTTGACTGGTTGTCCTTTTTTTTTTTATTATTATTATTATTACAGCGGTGGTTCCAGAGAGCACAGCAAAAATGTGGCTGGTTCTCAGCTCTCTACTGTTCCCTGGGTTATACAGCCAAGAGCCAACCATTAGCCACACATTACAAAGAATAAAATTTCAATTATTGGCACAGTGTTTGTGCTGCTGCTGGGGATACTGGGCACTTTGTCGGGGGACTTGTGGGGACACATTGTTTGGCCATTTTGGCTCGTGTCCCAAGAACACAGCGGCGGCATTCTCCCAGTTTTAATCCTCAAAACAAGGAAGTGACGACAAGATAACTGGTCATGTTCTGATATGTAGTCCACCAGTGTTGATAATGTTCTCTCTTATATATAATATTTGCGACACAAAAATCACAAAGCACTACTCTGAAATATGTTAGTAAAGGAGGATTTATCTTTTGGGCTTTTTGGGACTCAAACCAGCATCACCTTTGTGAGCACTACGGCTCTAATGTGTCTAGAACAAGTGTACTACTGCTGTGTCACCACAACACATAATTTGTGCTCACAATTTCAGAGATTTAGGAAGATTGTTAGAGCTACTTTTTCCATTTTGAAGGTGTTTCTTGTTATTCCATAAAAGTCCCCATATCTTATTAAACTTATAAAGCAAGCTTTGAATTTAAAAATAGGTTTCGTCTGGAAATGCAGCAGTCACATTAGGTCAGATAAACCCAGCTATACCTCATACCCCTCTTCTGTGTAACACATATGCAACCCTATATCTACTTTGAAACAAGCCGTGCATGAAAGAATTGAAGTTGGGTTCTGGTTTTAAGATGTTTGCAGCCAACAATCAGGTTGCAAAAAATGCTTTATAGCACTCAGAGCAAACATGCTGTATGTCCTTCCATTTCTCAACATTGGGTTAATGCTGTACTATGGCAGTTATGTTATACATGACTCAGTGAATTTTCTCCAATCCTAAACTGTTACAGAGTGGTCAAAATATTCTGGAGAGTCTGTTAATTCAATTGAATGTAAATAATTTATCAAACCCTTGTACAGACACTCATGTTATATCTAGAAAAGCTTTTTTCCAAAAATAACATGACATGTATTTTTACACTGTAATACAGCAAGTCAAAAATGTGTTGCATTTTGTCCTGCAGACATTTCACTCTGCATTTCTAGATAATTCTGTTCAGCTACATTAATAAAACTATTCAGAGTGTGCAAAGCAGCCACCAAGAACTCCCTGTATTTCCTCTCTCATTGTGGAAAGCCTTTTGTTGCGAGTTAACCACACGACTTACACATTTAAGCTAAGTGTAGGTTGCTTTGCATTGCAGATTTTTGCATGGCTGGAATTTTCCTCTCATGGCTGGAACTCTCTATGTGAAGCTCATATTTCCTCTCAGAATCATATGAAGTCACACTGAGTCATTAGAAATTAAGATTCTGGGTTTGGATCTTTCAACATGGGGAAAATCAAGAGGGTTGATGCATGTGCACAAACAGCATGCTGTCAACCATCAAAAAGTTGGAACAAAAATAGTCCAAGTATTTTTTTAAACCACAGACAAAGGAAAATCTCAACAGATAAGCTTCCCCTAATTTAGGTTGAATTTTTAACTACAACAATACTTAGAACAAATCTTAAGAGAAATCATGCCAATGATGACATTAAGTGGGAAGGAAATATGCATGCGAGATATGTGTTCCTGCTTTTGAGTGGAAACATTTTGCTTAAAATGTCTGTTGTGGCAGTTAGGCGGTTCACACTACATTTCTAGAAAAAAAAAGAAAGAAAAAAAAAGGTACTGTTAAAGAAACAAGGCCATCACTGGGTGGTACCCTTGTTTTGGGTACACATTTGTACCCTTAAGGAGACAAAAAGGTAGTTCTTTTTGAACCTATAAATGTTCCTTTAAAAGGTACACAATAAGTCCTTTGGGTACAATTATGAACCCAAAAGGAGTTATACATTTTAACTAGAGGTACAAAAAAGTTTCCCTAGAGGGTACCACCCCAGAGAGGTACAGTCCCTGTACCTTAAATAGTGCACACAAAACTAATCTTTAGGACTGACTGCTAGTGATAAATTCTGATCAGTTTGTTCAAACAGTGTGGTTAGGATCTGAAATATTAACATTGGTTTAAAGGAACAGTCAATATAAGCTAAGCTCAATTGACAGCATTTTTGGCATAATGTTGATAAACACAAATTATTTTTGACTTGCCCCTTCTTGTCCTTAAAAATAGAAGAAGCAAAAATAGAGTTTCCATTGATGCACTTACAATAGAATTGAATGGGAAAAAAATCTGTAAACATTAAAAACTCACTATTTTAAAAGTATAGACACAAGACATAAACAATATGTGTGTTAACTTGATTTTAGTGTAATAAAACCACTTACTAACCTTTTGTGTAAAGTTATAGACAAATTTACAACTTCGTTGCCATGACAATGTGATATCAACCATCCCTAAAACTACTGTAAAAATGACGATTTAAACAACTTTATAGCTCAAATAATGCTGAGTTTTAACAGAAGAATTACTGTAAGTGCTTTTATAAAATTATAAGCTTCACATTTCTGCCTTTAAACCCTCCAAAAATTGGCCCCATTCACTTCCATTGTAAGTGTCTCACTTTTTATAATATAAAAAGATATTCTTTACGAAGCAGATCTACACTCACTGAACACTTTATTAGGAACACCTGTACACCTACTTACTCATTCGACTATCTTATCAGCTAATCGTGTGGCAGCAGTGTAATGTATAAAATCATGTAGATACGGATCAGGAGCTTCAGTTAATGTTCACACCTTTCCATGACTTTAACAGATGTTTATAACTACTGGATTACATCTTTCACAGTTTTTACATTTCCTGATGTTTCCTGATTTTCCATCGATGCCTGGCTTTATAGACTTACAAAAGTCAATTTTAAGTTTCCATTTCACAAAGGTTCACATAGTTTGCTTAAGACTGAGCATCGAGCGCGTTTACATGCACGTTCTTATACCGATTATGATTAATAAGCCAAAAACCCATGTAGTCATGTAAACGCAATAAACCACGCTCCTTTATCTGCGTAAAGGCCATAAACAGCTTATGAATAATCCGACTGACACGGGTAGATTTTTGCCCATTACAGCGATTTCACGTGCCACGTAAACACAACGTGATTATTTCAAATGTCATGTAAACGCGGATTTCTTGCCTTGTCAGATTTTTCAAATAAGCTGATTTTAGAGAGTAATCAGTATATTGGTGTGCATGTAAACAGGCTCAGTGACTACGTTTACATGGACATCAGAAAGCGGGTTATTGCGAGAAAGTAGCGTTCTGGTTTACATGCACTGTATAAGCTGTGTACTCTTTACTGCCGTATACGGGTCATTAAGCAGCTTTTTCCACAGCTACGCAATTTCCCCGAGCTGCTTGTGTAAATAACAAACATGGTATCCAAGGAAGACTTCACTATTTTATTATCTGTTGCTTCACTTTATTTACAGATATTACAGAGTTGTTGCTGTGTTTGTTTCCTTGCCTTTCTATTGCAACCTGCAGAAGAATTGCGCTTCAATAGTGGGGTTTCCCTTTTCGTAAAACTCCGGTATTCCCTCAATGTACAAGCGCATATACGCAAACATGAGGGACCGTCAATATTTTACAGTGGTGTTTATAAATGGGTATAGTTTATAGTGTATGTGCTTTTCCCACTGTACTCCCAGAAATGTTTTGTTGACTTGTTGTTGGGCTCCATCCTATGACGTTTGTTATCCGGTCTTTTCACGCACATGCAGAAACCTGTTAGAACTCTGCTTATGCATTTACATGGCCACATATGGTGTGTTAAACCGCTTTCTCTTAATCCCTTAAACGGCGTAAGGAAATCGGCATTCTCATTTACATGATGTTTCAGAATGCTGCTAACTACAAAAACCATGGAATAACCCACTTTAAGTGGTCACTGTAACTTTGCTTTTTGCTTTTATTATAGAAAAAGAGGGATGAATCAAAATTATTTTTTGTGGTAATCAACATTATGCCACAAATGCTATCAACTGACAACTTGTTTTGATCCCAGAAAATTCCTTTTGTTTTTTTGCTGTTCAGAAAAAAATATGTAAATAAAATTGGTTTGTACATGCCAAAAAGTGAGATTTCTGCTGTCTGTCTGAACAAACTTGCAACACAAGCCTATAGGTGCAATGTTTTTTTTTTTTTTTTTTCAAAGAAGCTCTTGGCTCTGTGTTCCTAAAATGTAAATATTACCTTCCATTTCGCTGTCCCTTTAACCATACTGAAAAGGACTAACAATGAAATGAAAAGTAATAAACATTAGAGTGAGAATAAGAAAAAAAATCCTAATGGCCTCTGAAATCCATCAGTGCGAGCACCTGAGGGCAGAGAGTATGTATGAACTGGATTGTATGAGCTGTATTAGCTACTACGCCTCTGAAGCGCTCTGACTGACTGACAGAAAAACCTCTGCTGGCACATACTGGAGAAAAATACCAGCCTTCAGGTCATTCATCTCTACAAAAATAAAAGTATTTATGGCAGGCAAGCCGTGTAAGCCAGCAAACTTGCCTCAAGTCAAGTTCATGCAAGCGTAGAAAAATGTCAGTTGAGTCACGGGACAAGTCTGTTAGAAAAGACATTTCTAAAGCAAGTTAATTTCATGTGGGATATATAGGTAGAAATGGGTTAATCTGGGACACCGAAGCTCTAATGTGTACATTTCCTCCATCACAATCAAATCTGTGTTAAAATTACCAAATTCAAGCTGGGTTGCCTTGTGATCGAGGTCTGTTTGTTTTGGTTTGTCTAAAGTATTGAGGTGAAATCACAGTAAACTGCTTTAATCAAAAGTACACAGAATACCCCCCAAAAAATTCCATAAAAGCTGTTTTATTCTACATGGAGAGGGTCTCCTCATGGGGGCGGCCATGTTTGGACCACATGACCAGTCAAATACTACTCGTTTAAACCAAAGTCTTTTTAGCAAGTCAGTCCACTTGGTGCCATCTTTAGAATGCTCTCAGGCAGCTATTTTTCTATGTAAACAAGCTGCATACAAGTACAGCTCCTATCTACTTGCATAGAGAATCTCGAAAACGGGTGGTCAAGATTACGATTAAAGAACATATTTCAAATCAGCAGTAAAACCTGACAACACTGGTATCATAAACTGTGCTTCTTTACCTCAGATTACGCTAAAAACGCAATTTTCCCAGCTTGTATTGCTGTCTGCGCATGTGCATTCTCGAGTTAATCTGACAGACGATGTCTGTCTCTAAAAGGTGATTTTACCTGCAAGGTGGGACTTCCTTTCCACATCCGTTGACCATTGGGCGTACCAATTTCTCCCATTCATTTTAATAGAAGTGGCCCATCTCTGCTAAATAGTCTCTGCTTAAACTCAGTAACCGCCCTGTTATTGGACACTTTCATTCATGGATTAAATTAATCATGGTTGACTGTTAATAGTGAATTATTACCATGTCATTGGTAACTGAAAACTATTGCGTTTCAACAGTAACATTAGCATTAAGAAAATGGCTCTCTCCATTTGCTTGAACAAGACAAAAAATGTATGAGCACTGAGAAAGTTACATCATCAAATTATAATTATTTATTTGTATTTACAATTACAATTATTGTCAATTATTTACAGTTCTTGAGATGTGTACAATCCTTTAGGTAGAATCTAAATTAGCTGTTCCGCGTTTCAGTTTAGAACATTTGAAAGATGGGTTGCCCCTCCACAAAGTACTGTGATGGTACCACAGTAATGGTTTCAGATGGTAATAATACCACGGTACTTTAATATACAGCCAATCCAATGCTATGGTACTTAATGATTATATTTTCATACAGTATATATCAAGGAATTAAAAAAAAAAATCCAACTTGGTATTACCATGGTACATGCCCCCAAAATACTTTTTTGTCAGTGTTTTGTCCAATTTAGGGATCTAGGCTACTATTTAGGTTTTCTAATGCCCCATTGTGCTTTTGTCAGTTTGATGGCATGAGTGAGTTCTTTATACAGTGTCTGTTGACACTGTATAAATGTTGTATGCTTGGCTTCATGTAGAGGGAAAAAAGCAGTTTGACATGATTGCAGTGACTGAGCCAAGGGAAGAGTTACAAGAGATGTTTTGGTGCCGTGCAAGTACTAGAGAGCAGGGTGTCCCTCAAAGCAGTGTTTTATACATAAGGAGCCAATCGGACATGGACACGGACTGTTCTCATATTCAAAACATCTAAAGGGACACCCATCTGACACTGATCTGAAATATCCTGTCACTATCCCAAGCCAAGGCGCCAGCATAGAAATTGATGCATCATACTCCACATAACCACATGCAAGAGAGAAGGACTGCTTGGAAAAGAGGCGTTCCATACTCTAACTATAGCTAACAGTAAAAATAAAAAATTCCACAGCGCTTAGGTAAATGCACAATTCTGTTTGCAAATATAAAACTGGATGATGAAAGACACATAAACATGCCCTGTATCCCTTCAAGGCATAATTCACCCAAAAATGAAAATTCTTTCATCATTTACTCACCTTCATGCCATCCCAGATGTGTATGACTTTATTTCTTCTGCTGAACACAAACAAAATTTTTAGAAGAATCTCAGCTCTGTTGGTCCATACAATGCAAGTGAATGGTGGCCAGAATTTTGAAGCTGCAAAAAGGACATAAATGCAGCGTAAAATCAATCAATAAGACTCCATTTGTTAAATCTATATCTTCAGAAGCGATATGATAGGTGTGGGTGAGAAACATCAATATTTAAGTCCTTTTTTACTTTAAATTCTTAAAAAAAAAAAAAAAAAAAAAAAAAAAAGAAGAAGAATGCGAGTTGAGATTTAATAGTAAAAAAAGGACTGAAATATCGATCTGTTTCTCACTCACACCTATCATATCGCTTCTGAAGATGTGGATTAAACCACTGGAGTCATATGTGTTATTTTTTTTGCTGCCTTAATATGCTTTTTGGAGCTTCAAAGTTCTGGCAACCCTTCACTTGCATTGTATGCAGGGCCAAGATATTTTCTAAAAATCTTAATTTATGTTCAGGAGGAGTAAGAAAGTCATACACATCTGGGAAGGTGAGTAAATGATGAGAGAATTTACATTTTTGGGTGAACTATCCCTTTCAGGTCTGTGATAAAATGTTGTTATACAACAAGAAAGATTGGATGACGAAACCTGTATTTTCACAAGAAATATGCATTTTGGGATATAAACATAAAAATCGTGTAGCTAGAACATCCCTTGCAAGTCTTTTAATTGAAGCAGTTACTGGAAACCACACCATGATGTTTCAAATTACATAATCAAACCTTAAAATTACTATTCAATACAGTTTATAAAAAATCAAATATATACTTAAAGCTTAAGTTCCCCATCTAAAAATGTACATGCTGCTTTCAAAGGAAATTGACATGTTTTGTTTATATGGGGGAAGTCACTCCAAACATGTTTCTAGAAGACTGCACAACTAAAAAGTGACAATTATGTTAGCTTTGTCTTGCAGATCAGACCGAACCACAGGTGATGATGATGCAGTAAAGGAAACCACATAACAGCTCTTGTTTTTCCGTGGCTTCGTGGAATGTGTGAATCACAACTCCACAAACACAGATGTGCCTCAGGTAGCAAAAGTGATGCAATTTTTTTTAAACTCAAGTATAGCACAAAACTTGTAAATATCCCACTGGTGATAAAGGTTTCTATATAACTACATGCTCTTTGTACATAAACACTCTTTACCCTTAAAGCTATGTAAATATTAACGGATTAGTACTTGTGAAGTTGAGCATTTAATACAATAACTCCGCTCATTACTTACTTTCCAACACTTGTGGCGTGCATCTTTTTACACGAGTAGAATATTTCAACAAGTAACAAGCAAGTTGTTTCTCACTGAAGCAAGTTTAGAAAGCCAACAAAGACACACAGAAGACATACTTATCAATTATTCTGCCATTCATTCTGCTGTAATTTCTTACCAGACTTGGTTCGGCGTCTAAAGTATGAAAGAAGAAATAAGTGGGGTCCTTTCCTTGTCTTTTAATGTCTTTGCGAGATTTGCTCTTTCCGTGGTTGGTGTTCCCACCTCGCCAGCGCCATGTCGACAATGAAAGTGGGAATGTGGGACGTCATAGCAAAGTCTTGTAATAGGCAGGGAATATCCTACTATGGCTAGGTTTGACGTTTAATATTCAAGCACTGTGCCTTCGCCATTGGAAGGTTCGAGCGCTATCTAATTAATATTCAAGAGACAGTCATTCGTCATAGGACGGTTGCCAATTTGCGTCATCAAAAGTAAATTAATATTCATAAGCTAGGCCATCGCCATAGTAAAATTCGTAATTTCTCAGCTGCACAACTGCGAACGGGTCGCGAATCGATTCTGTATGGAGAAGTTTGTGTTTGTGGGCGCAACATTTATCTGACCGCTTTGTTTTGGTTTTGGTTTTTATTCTGGCATTGTAAAGCTATATAGGCCCATTTGGTTTGAAACTGGAGTGTTTCTCTTTAGTCAGTAGTTTCTCGGATGTCAGAAAACAGCTGTTGGAACAAGTCATGCCGATAAACGCCAACTGAACAATTTCGGCTTGTATGCAGCTGGTTTTTACTTTGTGAGAAATGCAGAACACAAATGCACTATTGTTATTTCTAAAGAACAGACCACGAGGAACAAGTAGAAGTATGAAATATGAATAATTCTAAGGTGAAAATTATTGTATACCCAGGGTAACCTTTAGGCTAGATACTGGTGCAAGAATCCAGACAGTTATTTCAGTTTGTTTTGTGAACAATAATCTAAAGAGAAAAGTGTTTTTAATGTTTGTAAAGTTGTAATAAATGTTTAAATCACACAATACATTTTGTAAGGCAAAACTAAAACTGCTGCTGATGAACACTCAATGATTTGTTGCCAAGTATAGTTATGTAGCTTTTGTAGCTGAGAGTAAAACTTTGACATTATAGGACAATCTTGATTTATATTTTTTTTATTTTACTTAAAGGGGTCATGACATGGGGAATTAAATTTTCCTTGATCTTTTGACATATAACTTTTGTCATTTTAATATAAAAACACACTGTATGTTTCAGAACTGAAAACTTCCTCCTTAATAGAAAATCAGACATCAGAAAACTACAAAGGACAGTTCGGACTGCTGAGAGGATTATTGGTTGCCCCCTGCCATCCCTTCAAGAAATGTACACTTCCAGAGTGAGGAAAATGGCTGGAAAAATTACTCTGGAACCCACTCACCCTGCCCACTACCTTTTTGAACTGTTACCTTCTGACCGATGCTTCAGAGCTCTGAGCACCAGAACCGTCAGGCACAGGAACAGTTTTTCCCCTCAGGCTATCCATGTCATGAACAGTTAAAACTGATTTGTACATCCTTATATAAATATATATACACTGGCGGCCAAAAATTTTGAATAATATACAAATGTTGTTCTTATGGAAAGAAATTGGTACTTTTATTCACCAAAGTGGCATTCAACTGATTACAATGTACAGTCAAGACATTAGTAATGTGAAAAATTACTATTACAATTTGAAAAAACTTCTTAAACTACTTCAAAGAGTTCTCATCAAAAAATCCTCCATCTGCAGCAATGACAGCTTTGCAGATCTTTTTTTTGTAATTAACATTTTTATTGATTCATGTGCATATGACAGTAAAAAAAACTCAACACATATATAATGAATCAACATTTTACATTTAAACCCTACTAATACAATCCCACCCTGACCCCTAACGAACACCCCTGTGGTCCCACATAACACACACAATCCACAAAAAAAAAAAAAAAAAAAAATTATATATATATACATACATACACATACATACACATATACACATATATACACACACACATACATATACATACATACACAGATACACATACATACACTTACATAAAATAAAATATATTATATATATACACAAATAAATAAAATAATAAACATACATGATTAAACTACATTCTCCATATCCCCTCCCCGAGACTCCCCCCAAAAAACTAAATATGTGCCCCATTTTTTAGCAAATAAGTCCCTAAACCCCAGCCTTCTACTTACCGCCTCTTCAAATGCAGCTACCCTCCCCATTTCCACACACCAATCCCAAAAAGAGGGTGCTCCATTTGACTTCCAACCCCTTAAAATTACTTGCCTGCCGATCATGAGACTGGTCATAACCCAGTTTTTTATATGATTGTCCCCTAAATGCATGACCGCTCCATCACCCAAAATACAGAGTCTGGGACAAAGCAAAACCTGAGTGTTTAAAACGTCGCACAAATACCTCTGAACCCTCAACCAAAACTCCTGGATCTTAACACACCCCCAAAAGACATGGGTAGTGTTCGCCAGCAAGTGGGTGTGTCTTTAAGACCAAGCCTATATAATCTAGAGGGGGGTCCAATAAAATCTATGTAAAATCTTAAATTGCATAAGGCGAACCCTTGCATCTCTAGATACAGACTTGACATTTTTAAGAATCTTAGTCCACACTCCATCCTCCAATACCAAATTCAAATCTTTTTCCCAAACTCTCTTGAGAGAAGTCAAGGCTCCATCCCCCAGACTCTGGATTAGTAGGGAGTAATACACTGATGCTTCATGGCCTTTTCCAAAAGCAGCAATCACCTCTCCCAAAGCACCTGCCGCTTTAGGGGGGTGCGTGCCACTCCCAAAAATAGAGTAGGTGGCGCAGCTGTAAATACTTATAAAACTGAGATCTGGGAATGCCAAAATGTTGAACCAAATTTTCAAAAGATCTCAATACTCCACCCTCATATAGGTCACCAAGTGCATTAACCCCCCTCACAATCCAATCTGACCAACAAAAAGGGGACTTATTAATACATAGTCTAGGGTTCAGCCATATGCTCGAGGCAACATTTAAATAAATATCAGAATTAAACACTCTGGACACTTTTGTCCATATCGAGTGCAAATGCAAAATAACGGGATGCGACTTAACCTCTCCGGCTAGTTTAATCGAGAGGCTATGCAGTGGCGAGATAGGGGCAAGAACTTCCTTTTCAATACAAAACTCAGAGCCAAATGTCTGAGACCGAATGCACAATAATAAAACAAAATCTTGGGTAGGCCTAGCCCTCCTCTGTCAATTGGCCTATGTAACTTATTGAAATTTAACCTGGGGCGCTTACCATTCCAAATAAAGGACTTCGCTATGCTATCAAATTGCTTGAAATAAGAGAGGGGGACATCTACAGGGAGAGACTGAAGCTGGTAGTTGAATTTTGGAATACAATTCAATAACATTAACCTTCCCAGTCATCGATAAATGTAATGAAGCCCACCTGCTGACATCGCTCGAAAACCTTTTTATTAAGGGATCAAAATTAACTCTAACTAAATCAGACAAATTTGCTGGGAATAAAATCCCCAAATACTTAATGCCCTGTTTGGGCCACTGGAAGGTGCCCGGCTGGAAAGCCGTTTCTGGGCAGTATGCTGTCAGCGCCAAAGCTTCGGATTTAGACCAATTGACTTTGTATCCTGAGAACTTGGAGAAGGAATTAATAATTCTGTGGAGGCAAGGCATAGATCTAGTAGGTTCAGAGACAAATAATAAAATATCATCTGCGTAAAGCAGAAGCTTATGCGCCGCACCTCCCGCTGTCACCCCTGGAAAATCATCCTCCTTTCTTATCGTAGCTGCTAATGGTTCCAGGGCAAGACAGAACAATAACGGGGAAAGAGGGCAACCCTGTCGAGTGCCCCTATCCAGAGTAAAATAATCTGAAATTAATCCAATTTTTTGTACCGCTGCTACAGGGTGTTTATAAAGTAACTTAATCCAACTAATAAATGTACTCCCGAACCCATACATTTCCAAAATCTTAAAAAGATAATCCCATTCTACCATATCAAACACCTTTTTGGCATCAAGTGAGATGGCAGCGACCGGAGATTGTTCATTCGCCACTGACCACATAATATTGATGAGACGCCTGATGTTATCAGAAGAGCTATGGCCCCGAATAAATCCCACCTGATCTATATGTATAAGAGATGTCATAACCTTACTTAATCGGTTAGCCAAAAGTTACATCTAGTTGGATCAGGGAGATTGGATGGTAACTTTTACACTCGCTTGGATCTTTGTCCTTTTTAAGAATCAGACTGATCCGGGCTTGTGTCATGGTTGGAGGAAGTTTTCCCTTCTTTAATGATTCAGTATAAACTTCTAACAAAAGTGGGGCCAGTTCTGTAGCATAGGATCTAAAAAATTCTGCGGCAAAACCATCTGGCCCCAGAGACTTGCCAGTAGGTAGGGACTTAATTACCTTGTTAAGCTCCTCCGAGGTTATCTCAGAATCAAGAGAGTTTTTTTTGCTCAGTTGTCAGTTTAGGGAGATCTAATGGTTTCACAAAGTTTCTAATATCTTCATAATTATTATTTTTTATTATTGTATTTATTTATCACACATTTGCACATATACAGTGAAATTCTTTTTTTTCACATATCCCAGCTAAGCTGGGGTCAGAGTGCAGGGTAAGCCATGATATAGTGCCATTGGAGCAGATAGGGTCAAGGGCCTTACTCAAGGGCCCAACAGTAGCATCTTGGCAGTGCTGGGGCTTGAACCCCCAACCTTCTGATCAGTAACCCAGAGCCTTAACTGCTGAGCCACCAATGCCCCCATCATCAATAGATGAAGACGTGGAACTATAAAGATCAATATAGAATTCTTTAAAGTCATTATTAATATCAATGGCTGAGGTAAATATTTCACCACCAGCAGATTTCACTGAGGGAATGGTAGAAAAAGACACTCTCTGCTTTATATATCTAGCCAAAAGCTTCCCTGCTTTGTCACCCAACTCAAAGTATGACTGTCTTGCCCTGAATAACCAAAACTCCACTTTCCGCGACAAAATAGTATTATATCTATATTTCAATCGGGTCAGTTCTCTGAGGCCATCAGATGACATTCAGCGCTTCAGCTCTGCCTCAGCACTTTTAATATTTCCTTTCAACTCCACAAGTTCTTGTGCTTTGGATTTTTTAATGCATACTGTATGATCCGACCCCTAAGAACCACCTTAAGTGCCTCCCAAGCCACGCCCACAGAGGATACCGAGGACCAGTTGGTCTCCATATAAACATTGATTTCAGTCTTTAACATTTGTTGGAAATCAGGATTTTGTAAAAGGGATACATTAAGGCGCCAACTATATGATTTCTTTTTCTCTATATGTGGCATCACCTCTAAACTCACCAGGGCGTAATCTGAGACTAAAATGTTTCCAATTGAGCAATCAACAACAGATGAAATAAGGGATTTGGATATAAAAAAAAAAATCTATTCTAGAATAAATCTTATGGACTGATGAAAAAAATGTATAGTCCCTACCAGATGGGTTCAGAAGTCTCCAAATATCTGTAAGACCAAGATTTTTACACATCCTGTGAAGCGTCAGTGTTGCTCTAGTGGGTTTACACACTTTTGCTTCACTATGATCAAGGACTGAATCCATCAAAAGATTAAAGTCTCTTCCCAATATTATATCATGAGGGGTGCCAGCGATTTGCAACATCCCTTCAAGATCTATAAAAACGCCCTGATCATCAGCGTTAGGTGCATAAATATTAGCCAAAATCAGACTTTGCCCTTGAATTTCAAATAACACAATAATTACTCTTCCTAATTTATCTTTAATCTGTTTGAGAAATTTGAATTGTAAATGTTTATTAATCAATATAATGACTCCCTTGCTCTTACTTGAGCCAACACTAAAGAAATTTTTCAGCTTCCTGCGGGGAGAGATGTGTTTCTTGAAGAAACACTATATCATATTTCTTACGTTTAAGAAAAGTAATAACCTTCCTTCTTTTTATGGGGTGCCCCAACCCATTCACATTCCATGTGGAGAGAGACAACTTATTCATATTAACATTTGACATATTGATATAATAAAAATAAAAAATTGTGTGTGAAAAACAAAATTACGAAGACCACATTCCCCAATAGTGAAACAATCAACCCCCGAACTTCTCCCCGGAACAAAACAAATAGAAAAAAGAAAAACGTGCGCATTAACCCCACGCACGACAGCGCCAACCGGCGACAATCCCTTTAAACTCAAAAGGTCCATGAACGCCCACGAGCCTCCACGACAACTTTGCCATCGGATTGCTCAATTTTGCCTCACAAATTTGTGAGGCAAAATTACATAACAGAAAATACTTTGTGAAATAAACCCAGTCAATAGGAAGAATGAACACAAAGAATGTGTAGATTCATTTACAGAACTGTCTCAAAGGTGTGATCTTCCACAAAACAAATTTCAGCTGATATAAAACTGTTCAGATTCCTCGGACAGACAAACGAATGTTCAGTGAGCCAGCTGTTATGAGTTCAGTGGATGACGTAATCATTCAAATGTCCCGTAAAAAAAAAAAAAAAAAAAAAATCAAAACAAACTCCAGCCAGCAGGAGGAATAAGCACGAAGAACGAACAGATTAATCCACAGCTGTTCCAAAGGAGTGTTATTCAAAAGAACAAGCTCCAGCCGCTAGGCGGAACCAATACAAAAAGAAACAAAACCGGCATCCCGGTTCCCCGGATGATCGAGTCAACTCACTCGGAGGCCGCATAAAAGTATATACCATGACTTACATAATCCGTCAGCTTTATAAAAGACATCCTTTGTGTGAGCATGTAAATATTTTGCGGTCATCCGTAGTGTCTACTCTCAAACTGGCCGGGAACTTCAATGCAAAAGTTTCTTTAAGGAAAAGTGTTATTCACAAAACAAGCTCCAGCCGCACGGCGGAGCCAACGCAAAAAAACCAAAATTTCACCCAGCTTCCTCAAGAGTTAGGTACAGCGAGTCAGGCCCACTCACATGAGAAACACCCAATGGTTTACTCACCCATTGATTCTATAAACGACATTGCCTGATTTGGACATGTAAATACTTTGCAACCGTTTTTCGTTTCTATTCTCAGTTTGGCAGGAAACATCAGAGCAAATGAAATCTTTTTCTGATGTAAGAGTTTCTTACATTCCTTGAACCGATCGCGTTTCTCTCTTGTCGAACTCGCAAAGTCCGGGAACAAGAAAACATTATGGTTCTTCCAAGAAAGCTTCCCTTTGCTCCTCGCCTGGCACAACACATGATCTTTATCGGATGATCTCAGAAATTTGGCCAGAATCGATCTGGGCCTGACTCCCTCAGCAGATCTGCGAGCTGGGACTCTGTGAGCTCGCTCAATTTCCAGCTTGTGGCCTGTTATGTCGAGCAGACTCGGGAAGAGCTCGTCCAGGAATTTCACCATAACTCTGCCCTCCTCATGCTCAGGAATTCCAACAATTCGAACATTATTCCTGCGGCTTCTATTCTCAAGATCTTCAAGCTTTTCAAGGAGATGTTCCAAATCAACTTTGGTCGCGGGCGGATTAGCGATTAATTCCCTCTCCGAAGATTCCAGAAAATCGATTCGTTTTTCAACATCAGACACTTTTTTACCTAACTCGGAGAATTTTATTTCCATCGCCGTGATCGATCGATGTATTACGGCGAGATCCTCCAAGTCAGCAAGAATCTTCGTCAACATCATCGACATGTTGGACAACTGACGCTGGATCTCCTCTTTTGCTGCGCCATCCAAATCGAGTCCCCGGTCTGTAGGCCTGTCGGGGCTTTCGTCCTGAACAAGTAAGTGTCTTTTAATATCTCCAGAGCCCGAGGATTTTGACTTCTTTGCCATGTTTTGCAACAAAGGACAAATGTGTAACTGGGTGTATCAAATTTCACCAGATTATAACATGAGAATAATCGAAAATTCAGCAAAGTGCGCAGAGCTCGTCGCTCACACGTCTGCTCCTTGCATGGCGTCCATTTCTCCTCCAGCTTTGCAGATCCTTGGCATTCTAGCTGTCAGTTTGTCCAGATACTGAGGTGACATTTCACCCCACGCTTCCTGTAGCACTTGTCATAGATGTGGCTGTCTTGTCAGGCACTTCTCACGCACCTTACAGTCTGGCTGATCCCACAAAAGCTCAATTGGGTTAAGATCCATAACACTCTTTTCCAATTATCTGTTATCCAATGTCTGGTGTTTCTTTGCCCACTCTAACCTTTTCTTTTTGTTTTTCTGTTTCAAAAGTGGCTTTTTCTTTGCAATTCTTCCCATAAGGCCTGCACCCCTGAGTCTTCTCTTTACTGTTGTACATGAAACTGGTGTTGAGCGGGTAGAATTCAATGAAGCTGTCAGCTGAGGACATGTGAGGTGTCTGTTTCTCAAACTAGAGATTCTGATGTACTTATCCTCTTGTTTAGTTGTACATCTGGCCTTCAACATCTCTTTCTGTCCTTGTTAGAGCCAGTTGTCCTTTCTCTTTGAAAACTTTAGTGTACACTTTTGTATGAAATCTTCAGTTTTTCGTAAATTTCCAGTATTGTATAGCCTTCATTCCTCACAACAATGATTGACTGACGAGTTTCTAGAGAAAGCTGTTTCTTTTTTGCCATTTTTGACCTAATATTGACCTTAAGACATGACAGTCTTTTGCATACTGTGGCAACCCAAAAACAAACACAAAGACAGTGTTAAGCTTAATTTAACGAACCAAATAGCTTTCAGCTGTGTTTAATATAATGGCAAGTGATTTTCTAGTACCAAATTATCAATTTAGTGTTGGAGTGATGGCTGCTGGAAATGGGGCCTGTCTAGATTTGATCAAAAATGACTTTTTTCCAATAGTGATGGTGCTGTTTTTTACATCAGTAATGTCCTGACTATACTTTGTGATCAGTTGAATGACACTTTGGTGAATTAAAGTACCAATTTCCTTCTGAAACAGCAAAATCTGTACATTATTCCAAACTTTTGTCCACCAGTGTAAATATATATACACACACAACAGTTAGTTACGGGCCTCGAACCTGATTGGATGAGAGATATTCCATGAGTACTGATATCTGACACTATCAGCACTCAGACGCTTCACTGTGTGTATCACTCCGCTTGTGTTCGTGCCATTCTAAACTAAAGTGTAAGAGCAGTGCAGATGTGTTAAGAGCCATCTGTCTCTTTACATTTAATTTTGTGACATTACATATTTTAGCTAGGAGGTGGAGGCAAAAGACCTTTTTTGTGTGTAACATGAGCCAGTTGGTGACGTGAAGTGAGTCAGCGTCACTCAAATCAAATCAAATCAAATCACTTTATTGTCACACAGCCATATACACAAGTGCAATGGTGTGTGAAATTCTTGGGTGCAGTTCCGATCAACATAGCAGTCGTGACAGTGATGAGACATATACCAATTTACAATAACATCAAATTAACACAGCACAATTAAACATCTGATATACACATAATTACACTCAACAATATACAAATAATAACATACACTGTACAGTATACAATACGCACTATATAGATACACATTATTCAATAAATATAAAAAATAAAAATATATAAAAAAGTGTATGTATATATATATATATATATATATATATATATATATATATATATATATATATATATATATAGAATGTACAGTATTGTATTGTATTGACATTCAGGCTGTCGGTTGATAGTCAGTTGTTAAGAGAGAATATAATATAATAATAATATAATTTATGACAGTCCGGTGTGAGATATAAGAGTAAGGGTAATAAAGTGCAGTGCTGATGTATTTGATCGTGTGAGATCAAGAGTTCAGAAGTCTGATTGCTTGGGGGAAGAAGCTATCATGGAGTCGGCTGGTGCGGGTCCTGATGCTGCAATACCGCCTGCCTGATGGTAGCAGTGAGAATGTATAATAATAAACTCAATGTTTATATTCAACAACACTCCATGATCTCTCGCACAATGTAAACACTAATAGTAATCTCAAATTATAAAAAATAGTTTACTCAATTTAATCTTAAATTTTTACTATTCTTACTAAATTAAATTAAGTTACAGTTACTCTCTAAATCCTAAAGTTGTCATTAATAAAAACATTTAAGTGGTCCTAATTAAACATTACTTGAAATGTCACATTTTGGAATCATAACTCAAATACATAAGTTCTTTAAAATTTGGCTTCGAGTACTACTAAAAATGACCAAGTACAAAATTGTGGCTGTGTGGAATACCCATAAACCCTTGCACTTGAATAAATTATGTTTGTTTGGTCAAAACAAGGGAACTTATGCAGTAAAATAATAGTTTTTTATTTAAAAATATATTTAGTTTTAATTCTTATGACTATAGTTGTTGTTTTGTTGTAGCTGGTTGATAATTGAGATTTTTGTTAAGTCACCATGAGGGTGATAAGTGTTACCTCTGATGAAATAGGAGCCTGTTTAGTTTAAGCCATTCTTCTTTACTCAATTGTACTTTACAAAGGGCAGATTTATGTGCACTATGAAGTACTGAGGAGAGACCAGTGCGCCATATGGCTAACTTAGAGTCTAGTCATAATTCCCCTTATTCCTCATATCTTTCTGTATAAGACATGTTATAACCCAATTTAAAAAATTAAATCAAAGCAACGATACTTTAATCATAGATGAGTTAAGCTTACTTGTAACTAGTTAACGTTACTTAAAAATTACGTTCAGTTTACATGAGCCAAATAAGTATGTTTACTCAGAAAAAGCATGCAAACCGATTGCCTTGAAAAATCTAAGTAAGGTCAACTAATTAGATTTTACAGTGTATTACTACTACACTACTAAAGCTAGGAAATAGCTTTAAACAGCATTAAACTAACAACTTCAGCATTAAGGCTCATCACAGCTGAGAGACACAACAGACAGATACATTTCACAAACTCAAGGTGTTTACCTCTTACCGGACTTTCCACATTGGAGAGGAAATACTGTTCAAAATGGCGGAGGAGTTTGCAGTTTCTATAGTGAAAGACTCTTGCACACCAGCTACCGTGAAATAGGGAGGAATACCCCGACTTGGACGGCTATTTTTCCACTGAGAATATAGGATGCATTTCACCAAAATGACATTACCTTCAGAAAGCTGACTACCAGACCACAGCATCATCAACAGTTGATCGCACATGCTCCATCTCTCTCTCTCTCTCTCTCTCTCTCTCTCTCACACACACACACACACACACACACACACATAATGTTTGAAACAGCCCAAGCTGTGATACTAGTAGTTCTGAAGTGATGTTTTTGAGAGGCTTGGACGCCTCATTTGGTTTGAACCAGCAACGGCAGATTCTGATCCATCACGTAAGAAAGTAGTTCCAAGCACAAATGCGTTTTTTGTGACCATACTCAGTTTTTCCTATTTACTTGTTCATTTAAGCAATATCACACAAGCCAGAGCAAGATATGGCCCTACATCAGCACTGCTGTGATTCGGCTGCAGGCTTAATATATATTGTTTTACTGTGTATTTCTATATATACTTATATTTTCTATTCGCTTTATATTTTTATTCTACTTTTTTATTATCTCTGTCTTGTTGTTGTATTATTTGTGCACTGGAAGATTCCTTCACTAAGACAAATTCCTTGTATATGTAAGCATACTTGGCAATAAAGCTCATTCTGATTCTGATTTAAACCAAACTGCAAAAACGGCTCGTTTGGAATTTGTGGAAGGACCAAATACAGGACCAAATACATCTGCATATGACTGCCTCTACAGAAAGACATCAATGCCTATTTTTCGTCATTTTGTCTGGTGCACAGTCAGTCACACAGGAGCAGAGGAGAGAGATGTGCCTGTCATGGGAGATTCTTCCAAAGTGGACTTACACAGGACACATTCATGTGCCTGTCTAGATTTAAATGTTTTTCTACATAAACGTGCACTAGACGAACAGCTTTGACCATTATCATTCATCTCATGCCGCTTTTAAAAGATGCAATGTTAAGTTATAGCTCTTAAAAGGATCCCCCATTGTGTTTCATTCAGCTGCGCTGTCTCTTTTAAGAGCGGTACAAGTGCAACTTTTAAAAACATTCTGCTGCTGCCACTGACTGGGAGAAACACATGCAGTCCTGTATGTAAACAGACCAGGAAAATGTGAGATGTGAAGACCAGCATCTCTGCTTTGGCCTGTTTAAGCAGACTGAAGCACCCAACATCACTGAAGATTTCAGTGTGGATTGCTTGTGAAACAGACAAAATATGTTTTAAGTTTTGCAATGAAAAAAAAAAAATGTAAGTAACCAATTTCTTTCATGAATATTTCATATGTCATGACTGCTTGATAGTTTATGGTGCTGCTTGAGTGAACAGTTTGATACATTCAGATGAAATATGTTGGATATACCTTATGTGTTAACCCTGAAATTTAGTTTTTTGTGTTGTGTGAAGTTTGTTCATTTTCTTCGGATTGCATTTTAAATATGCCTGCATTGGAAGGGCTGCTTGATGTTAGCAAATCACAACAGTGGGCGTTTACACTGAAGTCTTAAAGGGCCAGGCAGCTTAAAACCGAGTGTTTCAGCCAGAGGGCCAGAGACAGGGTGGAAAATTATTATATATGACTAAACTATGACTGTTTGTACTAACATTCTGTTTGTAAAATTTTTTACTAATATTCTAAGTGGACCTCAGGGAAGATAATGTTAAGTTTAATTAAGATAATGATAATGTTTAATGTTAATACAAAGATTATGTTATGACCCCTTTAAAATAACAAAGTATCAATTATTCAGCTATTCAGAATTTGTACTTTAGCAATGTGCATTAACAATATTGCATGAAAGTTACTGACCAGTAATGAGAAGCAAATTATGATACAGCCAAAAAGATAACAAAATCATTTCAAGTGTGTTCATTTCAGGTATTAGGAATCTGTATATCTGTTTTCACAATACATCAGCAGTAGAAATCAGATTTGACCGTGTAAATGTATAGCTCTACATCTAATTCAAACAGAGTTGAATAATGCTTCAACTTCTCATGTTTGAGTTTTTTTTTTTTTTTCAGAATATATGCTGTAGAATCTAGTAGTCATTATATACTTTATGCTGTATCCAAAGAAGCCTAAAGCTTCAGAGTACTGCATGGCCTTTGAGAGGCCTTTCCACCTTCACTGTTTTTGGATCATATTTCAACATCTCTCTGATCCATTCGTCATTCAATGCGCCTTCAATGAATTCCTCTTGACCGACTATGGCTATAGAGACAGAAAGAGAACAGAAAAGAATGACATAAGGAGATTCACCATATGTCTTTTCCATCACTGTCACTTCCTGCTAGTGTAGTACTATCATCACCCAAGAGTGGGTGAAATGACGTATGAAAGTAAAAAGAAGAGTCTGATACCATACCATTGTTATCTTTGTCCAGCTGCACAAATATCCTGTTGGTGCACTCTTCAGCAGTCAGTGGATCACGTTTGGTCAGTGAGGCAGCTACACTCATCTTGTACACAGCCTGAGAACAGGCAAGACACACCACAAATTATGATTAAATGTTGCCCTCTAGTGGAGCAATGAATTTAACTTTTTAATTTAATCTAGAACAGTGCTCAAATAAGTAAAAGAGAACAAAAACGATTTATAATAGCAAGTAATGCTGTTCTTAAAGGTATAGTTCACCCAAAAAGGAAAATTCAATTATCATTTGCTCACCCTCATATCCCAGATGTGTATGATTTTTTTTCTTCTGCTGAACACAAACGAAGATCTTTAGAAGAATATCTCAGCTCTGTAGGTCCATACAATGCAAGTGGATGGTGGCCAGAACTTTAAAGGTCCAAAATGCACATAAAGGCAGCATTAAAGTAATCCATAAGACTCCAGTGGTTTAATCCATGTCTTCTAAAGCGATATGATAAGTGTACGTAAGAAACAGATTCATATTTAAATCCCTTTTTACTATAAATACTCCGCCCTGCCCAGTAGGTGGTGATATGCACACACACAAAAAAAAGAATCGCCCAAAACAAAAGAAGAAGAATGTGAAATTGAAAGAGGAGATTTCTAGTAAAAAATTACTTAAATTTTGATATGTTTCTCACCCACACCTGTCATATCGCTTCAGAAGACATAGATTAAACCACTGGAGTCTAATAGATTACTTTTATGCTGCCTTTATATGCTTTTTGGACCTTCAAATTTCTAGCCACTTGTTAGATACCATACTTGCATTGTATGGACCTACAGAGCTGAGATTCTTCTAAAAATCTTAATTTGTGTTCTGCAGAAGAAAGAAGGTCATACACATCTGGGATGGCATGAGGGTGAGTAAATGAGAGAATTTAAATTTTTGGGTGAACTATCCCTTAAAAGTATTGTTATCAACCTGCATGATTTCAAGCATCTCTGACCGTGTGATGGCTCCATCTTTATCTGTCAAAGAGTTTGAAGGACCAGCAAAGCTTCTCCACTGAAGAACCCTCAATCAACATGCTGATTGCTGTCACATATTTTCTGAAGTCCACGACTCCATCCTGCTAAATGGCACTTAATCATGTCACACCCTTTATAATGATAAAAAAAAATCCTAAAGCATTTCTAATGGAATTTCTAGCATAATTTGGAACAAATTCTGTGATCCTGGAAAAACTGAATTTATTTTTTAGTTCATTTTCCAGATTTTCCATGAAATCCGGTAGGATCTTATAGGATTCTTATTAGTTACGGTATTTAATCCCATTAGCATTTATTTAGGATTTTTTGACTTGTGTCAAACAGTATTTATGTAAGTGAATATTGGTTTAGCATAGGCCTAATTGTTGAATGAATTAAAATAACATAATTTTAACACTGCACGAAATATAATTGCATTGACCACAGTGCATGTCAGGAGAAACAGCATATTCTCTGTGTTATGGCTCTTCCCTTTTCAAGTTGACATGCCTTAAATGAGTTTTGCAGAGGCTTCTACTTAAAACATTAGGCTTAAACCATCACATGTGCAGGCTTCTGTGGTTTGTGAGCTCTGTAATACCCCATTGTTATCTAGCGTGCGGAATATCTGCTCTGCATACTCTGCTGACTCTTTTCCCATGGTTCCGTTACAGAAATGACGTCTGAACTCATGGAGGGTGATCAGCCAACTGGGACACTCGTTCAAGAATTTCCTGCCAGATGGAGGAAGAGGAATAGAAGTGTAAGGTAACGAATATGTGTGTTTTTATTTATCAAATTGAAATCAATAAAGTCTAGTTTTATCTACTGATATTAATCAATAATTTTATATGAATATTTAGATCCTAAACAACTAAACAATCTATAGATTATTTGGCTAGAGATCTGTGGTATGATTCTTATTGCTCAAGTCAGTGTGCCAGTTTCTAATATTTTTATTACACGTTTTTTGCTGATGAAACAAAACAAAAGTGAGGGGGCACAGAATTCCTAGCTACAGCCCTGCTGTTTATCAGTTTAGTGTTAATGATCAGAACACAGTATATAAAGTTTACATCCACACTGAAAATAATTCAATAGTGGACATTGGTTCCACACAATGAAAATTAGTTTCTTTGATATGAAATTAAAATGTAGGCTCTACTCAAGTACTTTGTGTAGAGAAAACCTAAATGAATTGAATTAACCTAACTTAAATTTAATCTGTTCAAATAACTCCATTGAACCTTGCAGCTTGTTACAAGCTAGCAAGAAGCTACTTTAGCACATTACAGTATACTTTATATATATATTTGTGTATATATACGGTATATATATATATATATATATATACTATGTACTGTATGACAAGCATGAAATCCCCTGCCCGGTTTCAGCAATACATTGTAGTGTAACAAATATTATTCACATACTGTAGTCCCAAAACATTTGATTGTACACAATAAAATTAAGCTGAGATCAAATGCTAAAGAATTGTCTTGCATTAGCTCATTTAAAAAAAGTTAATTGAGCAAGCAGTAAAAATCACATTGAGTGAACACTGTCCGTTAGAAGTCTGAATACAACTGAACAGTTTATAGCAGTGTGATCATATCATTTTCTGATGACTGTGTTGAATATCACTTGGACTTTATGCACTATAACTATGTTCTTATGTCAAACATTAACGTATTAATTTGATTTTAAGTGTACTGGTTAAGTATTTTCAATAAAGCTGTTTTCCCTTTTTTCAGTGCACTTAAGCCATACATTTCATTGCATTAGAACAAAATATCATACCAAGTGGCATCTGCAAATAAATGACAATGAAATCTTTTCCTAACTAAAAATTTTCTAAGCAATTTCTGCAATCACTTGGTCACAAAGTAATTTTAGTGGATGTATGAAGTCAGTTCTAAATACATTCCACTTAATTTAACAAAATCATATTCATTTCTTAACTTTTGTTCTGTAAAACATATTTGCCTCTCTTACATGTGGGCAAAGAGCACCTGACTATAAAAAAGCATGTCAGTATATTCCTAGAATCAATCCACGTCTACTGTAGAAGAAAGGTACAAATTCCAAAAACAACATCCTTATTAAAGACCTTGTGTGCTATCAACATTATTTATAGGATGTTTTATAAACACAGCTAAATTATGCACAATGGTAAAAAAATAAAATAAAATGCAATCGAGAGCAATTGTCTTATCATGTGCGTCACAACAGGAAATATTACAGGAATAATGTTGGCAACAGTAAAAGGTCAAAATAAAAAAAGGACTCTTGTTTAAACAAGCACGTGACCTAGTTATGTTGTTAGATACATTTCTTATGGTTTTATATAAATAGTTAGTATTTTATAGCCTATAATAAAAAATAAAATAAATCACATAGATGGCATGACCCATCCTGCCAATGCTTCATGGCTATATATTATCTCGTATAATGAATTAGGAGGAAGTACCTACAAGTAGTGTACTGTGAGCTAGTATGCATAAAAAAGCATCCTGATGACATAGTAGGGCTTTGCCAAGTAGAATGTGATCTTTTATAATCCAGACTGCCCTAAAGAACGAGTATCAGCTGTAGTTATAGCACAACAACCTAGTTAATACTCTGCAAACTTACCTGAACCATTCGTAAAGCTTGGTGACATAGGTACCACCTTTTCTGCAGGGTAATGTTGAAGCCTGTCCCATCTTCATCAGTGCAACAAAATTAACAAGCACAGTGACACATACTGTATATAGCAGAGCCCAGCTTACTTCTCTCTCACTTAATCATTCTTACCCTGGCTGTCCTGCATCTTTGAAATAAAACACAAGTATTCTCCCCACAGGAGGGCTGCAGGCAGGAGGGTGACACATTTAATTACCTCAAAGACACCTACATTCAGAGACACATGAATATATGTCAGTAATATAATCTTTAATAACAACTAAATGAAAATATTTTTGTTAACTAAAATAAAAAAAAAATATCGACTGCATTTTCTGCAAGTAAGCTAATTAGACTCAAATCAATATTTAAAGGCGCGTAAGCGATTTCTTTTTTTTTTTAGGAAAGGTATGCAAAATAAATAAATAAATAATAATAATAATAATAATAATAATAATAAAAAAAAATCCTACTCCCTGAAAATTATCACTGAAATAAGTGTCATGAGACATCTCACCAGTCTCTGTGACAGCTCTAGACTTTATAAACAGCAAACAAAAATGTGGCTGCAGACAATGAAGGTTTCTGCCTGTCAATCATTTTGCGCGTTCTCATAGTGCTGTTGTTGTAGCTAATTATTAAGGCATAATGTAATATTCTGATTTCTAGTTTGTCAGTTGAGGACTCTATTTCGCTACTGTTGTGTTGGACAACTGTGGGAACATGCTTTGTATCGGTTTCAACGGTATCGGTGCGGTGTTTTGGGAAAAAAGGGGGCGTGGCTAAATCAAGGGCTCACTCTCGTGGAAGTTAGAAGGGCTAAAATCACTTACAGCACCCATTATGTCCATTTTATTATTTATTTGGCAAGTTGGCAATAAACACCAACAGAATTCAGAAATCAGCGGTTTCTAGAGACTGTTACTCGCGTAATATCATTATTTAAATGCAAATCAACATTTAAAGCTAATGTAATTTCTACACCACCAAACGGAATTGCAAAAATAAACTTTGTTTTCAAAGCAGCTTTCTGAATACGCACCTCGTCTACTGTTGTTTAAACAAAGAGATAGTCCCGCCCCCAGCTAACGCCACTGGTTGAGTAACGTTATTGGGGCGTGTCGAAGCGGATCACTCGAAACAAACAGAGCAATTTTTATAGCGCAACAGAAACACAGTCCCTGCGTCCGAAACCGTTTACTGTCACAGTATGTATTTGATGAGAAACGCACTTCTCGGCCGGTAAAACACTACGCTCTTTAGGTATGCGAGAGGCAGTATGAATAGAATTCGGACATACTAACATCCGGGAACGTACGCATGGTCCCATGACCAGAATATATGATGTGACAACAACAACCGTGAAAATAATCCACTCAAGTTCAGTTAAACAAGTGCCATATAAGCACAATGAGCAACGTTCTTTCTGTATACAGCATTAAATCCGGGCATTTCTCGCTTACTCTCTTATGAATACTATGGTTTCGGAAATACTCCACTGGCATACTATATAGCAGGGAAGTATGGATATTCGGACTCGGGGAGTGTTCACAGTTTTCGAGAAAATTAACCTATGTATGACATATTAAGCTGGGATAGGAGGAAGTATTTTAACACAGAAAAGGCTACATACTTCAGCTTTAGTGTCCATTTATTTATTTGTTTATTTTGTAGGTAGCCATGTAAGCGGGGTAGTACATTAGCCCGATTATTACATGACTACCTACCAAATAAATAAATGGACATGAAATATTTATTAATGATGTTATATGTGAGAGAACCAGCTTGCTGGTTGGCTGATTTTAAATGGTCGCCCAGACTGGTCAGTTGACTGGTTGTGGAGGGAGTTTTGAAAATGTTTTAATTGGCCAAGCTGGTAAGCAAGCTCAGACCAGCCTGACCAGCTAAAAAATACTATTCAAAACCCCTCTTAAGCCAGCCTGACCAACTATGTTTGCGTCAGAGTTCTATTCAAGTTTATTTAGCAAAAATGACTGATTGCTCATTATCCCACTTATTACAAGACTAATTGCCAAATAAGTAAATGAATGGGCATGAAACATTGAGTTGAAATTATTAGCTTACTTATAGAGATCGCAGAGTGATATGAGAAGTAGAAAAGATGACTCGCAATACCCGGATGACCGGTCTGATATTTCATTTAATCCCTGGATGTGCGGTTGTTATTCAGAAATATTAAACCGCTACACGGCACAGTTGACCAATCAGAATAGAGTATTCCAGAGAGCCATGTAATAAATGATATTATATAGCATAACATTGTAAACCTTTACAACCTGCCTTTATTAAACATGAATATGCCACAAGATAGTGATAATACTAGAAGTAATACTAAAAATACCAAAACTAAAATATAAATATATATATATATATATAAGTGAATCTAGAACACTAAAAAACTAACAAAAACTAAACCTAAAAAAACAAAATTAACTTACACTGAAACAAAATGAAAATGTTAAACTATCATAACATTGGTGTATGTTTCATTAAATCATGGGACACTTTTTGTAAGTTGTTTTCTAATCCCAGCAGTACTTCTTAAATCATATAAGATTATGCTTGCAGTTTTATTTTTCTTTATAAGTATCTAAAAATGTGTGTCAGCTGCTTGTGAAAGGAGTTGGTGACCCAGTTATCAGATAGTAAAAACCACTTTATGCATGTAGCTGAGACATCTAGAATATTCTCGGAACTCTGAATGGGGATGTTTATAAAAGCAATCAAAGATGCTTGCGGAAGATTGTGGTTTATTGAAATCCATCATTTAAGTCAGCGTTGCTCTCACAACTGATTAAACCACAATAAACTGGAACAGTCTAAGTAGTGTGAAGGAGAAAGTTTAAGTGTTAGATTTCCTGTCTCGTAATGTGAAGCATTTCTGTGATGGTAATTTGTTGTCATACACTTATGCACGAAAGACCACATTTACAGGAAACTAATGTTTATTAAAGAATCTTTTTACATGTCAGCACGGAGAGATGGAGTCTCTGCGCCAACCCAGACCTGTTGACAGCAGCAGCGATGTCGTCATACAAATACTTGATAAACAAAAGAGGCAGGAAATAAGCAAAAGACAAAGGGGAACCTGTCTGAACAAGACCTCCGTTCCATAACAGCCTTTTTCAAAGGCTTTGAAAGAGCAACATGGTGTTGCATGCATGCAGACCTGTAGCTTAACCCAATGGCTGCTCCCCAACCAAGATATTCATGGAAGTGATGAACCATGAACCAATAAGACCCAAGTAGATGAACAGTCTTTATAGTATCTACACCACTCTTTGTTCTGTCTTTGTGTGTCTTGTAAGGCAAAAACCTTTATCCAATACACTAAGGTAACTAACAGAACAACAAAGAAACAAAAGATAAGCAAAGGATACACAAAAAAGGCATGCATGAATATTAGTGGAACAATACAAAATCAAGACAATTTCTGTTTAGGCTACACAGAGTGAGACATGTGAAATTAGGACAAAGGCAGTAGAAGGGGAAAAGAACTGTGGTTCTACATGAAGTACAGTACTTAATTTCTGCCAAGTGCAATTGCAGAACGACACTTCAAAAAAGAATAGTCACATTTAACACCAGTGACACTATGCAGGGGAGTGGATGCATAAAATGCAGATTCCAATTGAAACAATAAATGAAAATATGATCAAATAAAATAAATAAAAAAATAAAAAAAAAATCACAATTTTCTCTTTATCTTTTAGGACCAGCCTGCAGTTATGGCACAGCTCAATGCTTATACACAATGCTTGGGTGGACAGAGCAGCCGTTCTTGAGCTTAAGGCTACAACTGCCTAATAAAAACCCACACTGGCCATCTTACCAGGATTCTGATTGGCCAATACATCTAGCCATCTGTGTGACATGAGCCTTTTCCTAGTCACAAAGCAATTACAGTTGATCCCATTATATTTCAGTCACGTTTAAGGAAATGCCCCTTTGGAAAGCCAAGCTAGGGCTACAGAGGGATCATGGCAAGACTTACTTATGATAAAAATCAATAGTGTGCAGTCATTTTTTTTTTTCTGCAATTTATTTCTCTGTGGGATTACATGCAGTTGGATGGGGCGGGTTGATTCCTCACTTCAAGTAAGCTCTTGGCAGCATGTGACAGTATTGACAAGATGATATGGAGACATTTTTTGGCTTTTAAAAAGCAGCTCACACCATCATCGCAGAATTACAACACATCTGACAACACAGGGCAGCTGAGCGTTAAAGGGATAGTTCAACCAAAAAATAAAATTCTGTCAACATTTGTATGTTGTTCCAAAAGCTGTATGACTTTCTATTTGCTGATGAAAGTGAATGGTGACCGAGACTGAACATTCTGCAAAACATCTCCTTTTGTTTCACTAAAGAAAGATAGTGAATAATAATGACAGAATTTTGATTTTGGAGTGAACTATACCTTTAAGGGTACTTGAAATATCTCTGCGGTCAAATTGCTTTGGTATATTGAGAAGAATCACACTTTCCATTGCGCAAGGCCATTAGACTCCTGTGGCACATTTGCACCATCACAGTAAAGCAGGTCAGTGTGCTGATCCTCTTTGAACAAAAAGTCACCAGTAAGAAGAGAAGCTGAATTTAGGAAGAAAATGTGCAAAATCTGACAACGCCATGCTGAAATATGAATTTACAGAGTTTTTCCTGGGGAAGTCAGATGACAGAAAATATTTTTTGGAAAACAAGAGACAGAGTGAAATAGAAAGAGAATCATATTATCATACTTTATATATAAATAGGGAGTTATAAGAAGAGTTGTAAGTTATAAGAAAGGGCAATTGATTTAAGACAATCACTTCCAATAGCCAACACCATTTTGCCAAAATTAGCTGGCATATGTTTCCAAGATTCTAGCCCTTTGTGAAAATAGGCTGAATACTCCTGCAGCAAAGTATACAGTCTTTTAAATCATGTGATTAATTTTTATTTGTATTATTTTTTATTTCTCCCCAATTTGGAATGCCCAATTCCCAATGTGCTCTTAAGTCCTCGTGGTGGCGAAGTGACTCGCCTCAATCCGGGTGGCGGAGGACAAATCTCAGTTGCCTCCACGTCTGAGACTGTCAATCCGCACATCTTATCACATGGCTTGTTGAGTGTGTTACCATGGAGACATAGCGCGTGTGGAGGCTTCACGCTATTCTCTGCAGCATCCACGCACAACTCACCACGTGCCCCACTGAGAGCGAACCACATTATAGCGACCATAAGGAGGTTACCCCATGTGACTCTACCCACCCTAGCAACCGGGCCAATTTGGTTGCTTAGGAGACCTGGCTGGAGTCACTCAGCACACCCTGGATTCAAACTCGCAATTCCAGGGGTGGTAGTCAGCGTCTTTACTCACTGAGCTACCCAGCACCCCGCCCCCATGCGATTAATTTATTAATGTTTTTGTGAAAACATATTCTTGGGTCTCTTTTGTTCAGTTTAACTCAATTAAAGGGATAGTTTACACCAAAATGAAAATTCTGTTGTCATTTACTCACCTTCATATTGTTCCAAACCCATATGACTTTCTTCTGTGGAACACAAAAGTAGAAGTTAGGCAGAATATTCACGCTGCTCTTTTCCAAATCATAAAAACATATAGGGACCATGGGCCGTCAATCTCCAAAAGCACAAAAAGCACCCGAAAAGTAAAACAAATGAATAATGACTTATATAAAATGTAATCAGATCACTTTAATGGTTACTTAATCTAAAAACTAATCACTTTACAAATTACTTTCTAAATCACTTTTCCTAGAAAAGTTTTTGGGTTTCCACTTATATTCAAAATGTCTATTTTTCTCCCCTAATTCACTGTCGCACACCCTTCAAATGTAACAGAAACACTAACAGACATACATGAATATTTTATACATATTGCTTTACCACAAGTAATGTACTTAAAAGTAATTACTTTTACTGAAAGTCAGTAACTCTAATCTGATTACAAGAATTACATTACTTTAAAAAGTAATTCAATTACAGTAACAAATTACTTTTTAACTGTATACAACCAACACTGCTTAAAAGTAATCCACATGACTTGCGCGGTATATTCCAAGACTTCTGAAGCCATATAACAGACCAAAATTTAATTCACTGAAAACCGTAGCTCCCAAATCACTTCTGCTCTTCTGCATATTGGCACAACACAACCAGATTAGAGACATGCAGCAATCAATGACAATTCAAACCAAGTTTTAAACAAGTCATATGTACTATGTATTTTTTTTGTCCTTAGATTGACAGTCCCTGGTCACTATATTCTTCAGGTTTATGGAAAAGAGCAGGGTGAACATTCTTCAAAACACCTCTTTTGGGGTTCCACAGAAGAAAGTCATAAAGGTTTGGAGCAACATGAGGACGAGTAAAGTATAACAGAATTTTCATTTTTGGGTGAACTGTTTCTTTAAGTTAGATGTCTTCATGACTGAGATTTGTGTGACAACATGTGTTAAAAAAAAGAAAGAAGATAAACAAATATATTTCCCTATCACCACTAGTATTCTTAGTATTCTGAAGTTGGGTAATGTTAATTTAAAACAGGATTATGGGATATCATTCCATAATATGGAGTTCAAACAACACTCACCTGCTAAATGCTGGTCACATAGGCATGCAATACCTTCAACAAGTCTTCAACACCATCTTAACACTAACATGGGCTTTCACACTTGAAATCATTTAAGGGACAGTTCACCCAAAAATGAAAATTCTGTCATCATTTACTCACCATCATGTCATTCCAAACACTTGTTCTTTCATGATGTTCTTTCTTCTGCGGAACACAAAAGGGGGAATTTTTAAGGATGTCCCGTTAAATGATTACCAAACAACCCGTGATTAATGTTATTTTACAGTGAACACCTTACCTTCCACCGTCACTCTATGTGCATTCATAAATGCACGCGAGAAGCTCGCTTCTTACGCTTTAACCTTGCGAAAGCAAAAACAACGGAAGTTCTTGCGTGAACACATTAAATGCGCTTCTTTTATGCACTTCATATGGAGAGCCATGGCAGAAGTTGAGATTTTCACTGTAAAAATTTAAATTCTGGTAATTTCCCACCAAAACCTATTGTATGCATTAGGTTTATTAAAAGTAAGTCACTATCAACTGCCACTGCATTAAAATCAGTGATCAGGACATCCTTTAAAAAAGAAATACAGTTATACATGTAAACGATGACAAAATTTTCATTTTGGGGTAAATTATTGCCAAGTGTAAAAAAAGTGGTACTTGGCTGATGAGTTTTATAAATAATTTTTAGAAGGGGTTATCATGCCGTTGTTCCCTGAGAGACCCTGCCCTTATTTGTGAACAATTTGTTGGACTTCTGCCCCGAGTTTCCATCACCATTTTACCTGTAATTTATCTCCTCTCACGCAAACATGTCTTAACAACAGCAGATCTACAACACTATTTCAAGAGCAGTGTAGCACTGGCAGCACAAAATATTTAAGGGAAATGCACACATTCACACACAGGTTTATAGACCAGGAAGGGAAAAAATATCAGGCCTAATGGTGATTCTCAATTTTGCAATATTTCCACACAGTCTTTCAAGTACTTCAGTTTGACAAATAACTATACGCTCGGCAATACACCCCCCACCCCCACCCCCCCTGCATTGTTCCGTTCTTGTTCATCATAAAACATAGAATTCAAGATGTCTTCAGCTTTAAAAGAAAAATAACTACCAGGTTTCCCTTGCCAAAGGAATCCCAATATGTTTATATAAAAAAATCTCAGTCCAGCTTTTCCTCAATGCATTGATACATAGTTCAAGTGTTGATTGACTAAGGAAATAGTTTCGAAACCCTTACACCACTGGAGACAGTGGATGATTTGGGTTCTTGCCTTATGGCTTGGGGCATGTTTCTCGACATGGCAAAATGGGCCATGAATCTTCTCCGTTCTGATCCTAGCCAAGGGGGCAGAAGTGACCTCTGAGCTGAGCTGAAGAAATGCAAACCAGACCAAATAAAACCTGGTCCTGTTGCTTAAGGTACTCAGCTTAAGGTATTCAGAAACCAAGTGAGAGAAGAGTTCTGTTCACCTCTGTTCCCTTCTGTTCTCCTTCACCAGGGGTAGTCATCAAGATGATCTGCCATGCAGCTTGTCCAGACGCATTAAAAAAAAAATCGAATAAATTAAAACATAAAAAGCCCGAGAATTGTCAAAGGCCTGCTGCCTGGTGAGAATGAATGGATGGTTCTTTTAAAAAGCTCCAGATAAGATGGGTCTTTAAAAACAAAGGAAAAAGGTTGGAGTTGGAGCCGTGTGTTCACAGAGACCAGTGCATCTGGTCAAAGTCCACAGCCTCACCCAGATTGGCATCGGTCTCCAATAAGCTCATGATGACCGCCATGGCTGCCTCGTCAGTACTAAGAGCGCTTAACCCCGGAACCCCCTCCAGATCCATCTGAGAGCTCCCCTCTGGAGGACACAAACAGTGGAAATATAGTGGAGAGAAGTGAGTGGCATTTCTTTCTAAAAGAATTCAATAAAAGTTTGGTAAAAAAAATAAATAAATAAATAAATAAAGTAATCGGTGCAGTATCTTTAGTTCCACATAGTTTACAAAAATAGAAAGCAAAGATTCTTATTCTCACTGCCTCATAATTTGTTTTGTTTAATATTTATGTGTCATATAAATTTAATAAATAAAATTTGTGGTTTCGACTCCTTTAGATCAATACATAGATTTCCAGTTGCTCGTGATTACTGTACAAGTATTTTTTTTTAATTCTGAGATATTAACAACAAAAGATTAATTCACAAGAAATTTCCATTACTATAACCTCTTCAACTCTGGAGCATTTTTGGGCTGCCACTTGTAATTTTTCACACTCAAATTTAAAAGCTCACCATTTACACATACAGTGGACTAATTGTCCGCCATCTCCCTCCAAAAAGTCTTGTTTTATTCCACTAGATGGCAGCTAGACAATTTTTCCTCTATCACCTTCCATCACAAAATGCCAATCTAAAATACAGGTGGTGCTGTATGCAAAAATGCATTTTTGGCCCTCACAGATGTGCTCGTCCATACCCATTCAGTCTAATTTTCAGTTCATACACCACCCCCATTGTTTCATCAAATACCTCGGCCTCTGAGTGGACTAGAAGCTCAATCTAGGTGTCAATATAAAGCTGAGATACTTCCCTTTGCAATGATGTATCATTTTATCATCAATAGTCGATAACATATATTTCAGATAATGTGTTAAGCATGCTTTTCCTGCTGGACCTCATATTTTATTCTGGACATCTAAGATAAAACATTGGATTATTCACAAAAACAAGCTAACAGACAAATAAAAAATGGCTAATTTGTTTTAGAAAACTGCCTAAGGTAAAGGTATCTAAGGTAGATATTAAGTTTTTAGCTACTTGGGGTTTACAGCAGCAGTGCTCGGCGCAGAAAAGAGATGTTTGTATTTGATGTCTTGCAGAAAACATATTTCACTTTGTGATTCTTTTGAAAATCTTTTGAACTGTGGTATTGGGGCAACAAAATAATTTTCCTGAGAAAACAAAAGGCTTTCCTGAGAATGAGAGCTTTCATTTGATATGTCGTCGCTGTCTGATGAAAAACACATATCTCCAAAAAACAAATTTTTCAAGAGCATGAAAAAACTATTTTTCTCATTAACAAGCGAACAATTAATTATTAAACAGACAGCCTGATTAAACATCTTTTCATTGGTTATTTCAATGCACAGTTCAAACAGTAGGAAGAGGTCATTCGGTGCATTCTGTCTATGGTAAAAAGTCAAAATTGCCAAAAGTGGAGATACGTGTTTTTCATCGAACAGCGACGATATGATTTTCCTATGTAAGTGCTATTTGAAAGACTTTTATATTCATATTAATATTTTTACCACATGACCTCTAGGTGGCGCTGGTTTGCGATGTGGATGTTTTCAGGCCTTTATGTAACATAAATTCAGAAGTGATGGTTTGTTTATGAAAAGTTCAGTTTCTAAGCTTTCAAATGATACAGGTTTGGGGGTCCGCAGAGTTGAAGAGGTTAATGATTTTTTGAATTTCCATTACTTTTCCAGGCCTAGAAATCACAATTTTAAAATTCCTGGATATTTACAAGATTTCCATGCTTGTGGAAACCCTTTAATTATAATTAATTAAAAAATACTCATTGTGTCTACACAGAATTTGTATTCAAAAGCCAGGTCACTTGGTGGGCATGTTGGTAACGCTTCTGGGCAGCTATTTTCTGTTTCTCTATTGCATACAAGCGGGATACAAGTTCAAATCCTATCTACTTGAATGGGGAAAGACCGAAATCTTGAAAAATGGTTGGTCAAGATTATGATCAAATAACATATTTCAGATCTGACAACAATGGTGTCCTAAATTGTGCTGCTTTAGCTTAAATCACAATTTTTCAGGCTGCTCTAAGTATACTGACAGGCGATGTTGCCATCAAAAAGGTGATTTTTAACTGTAAGGCGAGGCTACCATTCCTAAAGCTGCAATATTTAGTGTTATGATTTTTCCCAGTGACCAGTCTCATCCTAAACTTTCTCTTCTGTATTGAGACAGTGACATGTATTACATTACCATGAGAATATAATGAGAATTCTCCCCATGAGAATAATAAGAAATAAAAACAAACCCAAAAATAATACATCCAAATAAAGAATTGGGGAGGACATGTGCTCAACTTGTCAGAATGTAAAAAATCTTAAAGGTCCAAAAATAAGCCATAATGCAAAATATAATTTCTTTTTTACTTTTGATTTGTTTCCCCCTGGTAAAAACCTGACATTTTCTTGACAGACTTTGTGAGATTCTCCCACATTTATCACCTAATGGCCTATCTTCCAAATCCTACAAACAACTAAATCAATGTAAAATGCTGCAACATCTACCCATGAGATTTTCACTCGCTGTAAGGGCTCCGCCCCGCGCTTCCTCCTCCGAGATTGGCTTGCTGGGCATCTCCATGTCTGTTGCTTCCCCATTTGGCACCTTAAAGCATGAGGAACAACTGTGATGTTAAGAATGCTGCAACAAACCATGACACTGATCATTTGTAAACACACAGGCACTGCTCTATGGCAGACTCACGTTGCTGCTGGTCTGCGCAAGGGCCAGTGGAGACTTGTCCTGCAGTAAACTGAACGGACTTGTATTGCCACTGGATGGTGAGGAGTTCATCCTTAAGAAAACAATGTGACATTACAATTACAAAAGATATTCACAATGAAATATTACAAGCTATGAAACAAGACAAATGCAAAAATGCAAAGGAAGCCAGATAATTGGTTTACCTGTTGTAGTCCATTATCTCATTAGCAATTTGGGTCCCAATGGTCCCAGCGTAAAATATGGTGCCTGATGCACTGGAGATCCCTGGGATGATTGGAACTTGTTGGGCTTTCTTGGCATCATCTACAAAACAAAACAAAACAAAACTCAGGTGTGTTTAGAATGAATGAGAACTAGGTATTTATATAAATCTGAGACAAGTATGAACAGAAACCACTACAGATCCAAAAATATATACTTCGTCTTTGAGAAAAAGCAGGATGGATATTAAATTATCCAGATGTAATCATATTTAATGAAAATACAGGCTTATGATATCTTGCCAGAAAAGAGCTCACAATTATACTGGATGAGGCACGTGCACTTGCTCTGTATGATGAAATCCAGATGGACAAGTGCAACTGCACAACAATCTCACTGAAGACTATGAAAGCATAATGGGGTCAAAAATCAAATGTGATTTCAAACTGAGTTTAAAGGGATAGTTCACCCAACATTCTCTCATCATTTACTCACCCTCATGCCATCCTAGATGTGTATGACTTTCTTTCTTCTGCTGAACAATATTTATGTATTTTTTTTTTTACAATAAATTCTCCTCCTGCACAAAGAATTCAAATCGCCAAAAACAAAAGAAGAATGTGGCAGTGAAAGTGAGAGTGGAGATTTACAGTAAAAAAGGACTTAAATATTGATCTGTTTATCACCCACATCTATCATTTCGCTTCTAAAGACATGGATTTAACCACTGGAGTCTTATGAATTACTTTTACGCTGCCTTTATGTGTTTTAGACCTTCAAAGATCTGGTCACCATTCACTTGCATTGTATGGGCCTACAGAGCTGAAAAATTCTTCTAAAAATCCTCAGTTATGTTCAGAAGAAAAAAACTCAAACACATCTGGGATGGCATGAGGGTGCGGAAATGATGAGAGAATTTTCATTTTTGGGTGAACTCTCCCTTTAAGAATTATTTTTGAGCTCATTGTGTGCTTATTGTCTGCACACATTAATAGTGTGTCAAAAAAGCAAAAACATGATCACTTTAAATATTCTGCTTAAAGTCAATATTACACTGATCAACACTGACACATGTATATCTACACTAAATATCGTTGGATCCTGTACGTTATTGTAAAGTCACACCACTTATTTAAGTGTGAATTATTAAGAAATTAGTGTAATCACTTAAAAAATATATTCTAACTTTAGGGCTAATAGTTTCTTTAATAGGCTCATTTAAAACTGCCATTTTCTGGCCATTGTGTTTCTGGCGCATCACTAATATTACAAGAGGTCTGTTAAAAACAACTTAAAAATAATTTTGATAATTGCAATGCAAATTTAATTACAATGAAAATATATTTAGCAACAACATTGTGCTTATTGTAAAGAATTACTTTAGCATGCACTTTTCTGACAGTTAGGAAATGGCTAACATCTACTGTGATGATTAACAAATGCAAGGTACACAACTAGAAACAAAACATATTTATAACACCCCGTGGTCTCAACACTCACCCTCTGAGGCCTTGGAACTGCTCGGCTGCTCAGCTTTATCCCCTGATCCACCTGGATTACTTTTACTGCTGAGTCAGATGAGCAAACAGTCACAAAAGAATTGGTTATCTCAACCGTCTCAAATTTGGGGATGGTTCATGACATAGATGTGGAATAATAACAAAAATGCCTTGTTAGAAAAATGATGAAATGCTGGTACTTACGATATAACCGTGTTGGTTGACACTATGTATTCTACTTCTTTGGTCCAGGGATTTATAAAACTAAACCACTGACTTTGTAAGGTGACAAAAGAGCCAAATTTCGTTTTAAACTTATAGCAATTTGTCTTAATCTTCTCTTTACTCCTCAGCACTGAAAAAAGAGGTGACAACGATGATACATTAACAGTAGTCTGCATATGAATGAGCATACAATAATATGTGAAACTTTGAGAGATTATTAAATGTCACAATTATTTGTGTTTGCCATGTAATCCAATATAAATTTAAGAATCTCCCAGAGAGATTCTGGCCTCATGTGTCTGCCTGCCATTGAAAGCTGTTCTTATGTTCTTTAGAAAGAAGACTAATGATTAATGGTGACTGATGAGGATTTGGCTAGTTGTGTCCTTCTCTGTACAAATCTCTTAGGCAGCCTGCCCAGTTTTCTTGGAAAATACTTTCAAGAAACTCTCGAATGTCTTTCTTTTATTCGTGGAACACCAGAGGAGAAATTTTGAAGAATGTTGTTCTTTTTCCATACAATGAAATGGAACTGAAATTCTGCCTAAAATCTTTTTTTTTGTTCCATGGAAAAAAATCATACAGGTTTGGAGCATCATTGGTGAACTATCTTTTAATGGTAAATGTGAAAGCGTACCTTTTCGGTGTCTATCCGCCAAATGCGGCAGGTCGTCCTGATGGAAGTATTCGTAGCAGGATGTCCCTAGCAGCTCCTGGGGCAAGTAACCCAGAATAGTGGTGGCTCTGTGTGGAATATGAGTGGCTTTTAATCAAATATCTTACAGTATCTGAAGTTTACATGTAAAATTATTTTTCCAAAAATAAAATACCTTCTTCTATCCCAGCTTAACATACAGAGGCATCTATACAGTAAGTTATTTATAGGTTGATTTCTCCCAAATAAAGCATTATCTGCATGACAAAAACACATTACAAGTGCTCAACTAAAACACATGCTGCCCTCTAGTGACATCATGTAGAGGTCAAGGGCAAAAGCCAGTTTCTCTGATTTGATTTTGTTGTTACAACTATCAGTAAATGATTCTTGATAGGTGAGACAGGGTTATGAGGGTAATTACATACTATGGGGTAGTTTAACTATATATATTCGGGTTTAAAGATGCCCCTTATCATCTACATACATTACCAGTCCAGTTTGGAGACACCTATGCTTTATTACTATTTAAGAGAACATTTCAAGTCATGCAATAACACTTATGGAAGAATGTAAATTATGTTTAAAAATAAACCAAACTTTTTACTTCAGTGTATATACTGTAGTGATGATACTGAAAATGATTATATGCACAAGCAATTGCTGTTAAGTCAATACCAAAAACAAAAACAAAAATCACATTTAGTGATCACCTCATAATGATCTTGAGACAAGAGGCAGCTTACCGTTGATCCACAAAGGTGAATTTGCCGTCCATGGCGTAGCGGGTGACAAATTCGGTGGGCTTGACCCTGATCTCTCCGTTGGCTTGGGGGAGGGTATGTGGGTGCACGCAGCCCACCGCCACCAGGCAGCTGAAGTGTGAGCTGTCTTTGTCTGCCTCTGCCTCCCCCTCAGATCCCAGCTGGCGCGTGGGCCAGGTGCGCATGTAGCCCGTACAGTGCACTGTGCAGTACCGCTGTGACTCTGTTGGGGCAATCAATCATCTATGGAGTCAATTTACAGGCGAGATGTGAGCCAAATGTTCCACCATATTTTGTTAAAGAAGAATCCAAAGGTGCATGTTTCTTTTCCTTTTAGATAATCTTAATTAAATCAAAAACATGAACTGAAGCATAGGGACAAACATTTGGCATATAATTACGAAAAGCCTTTTATCCAGAATTGAGCTAAATGTGACACGTGGCAAAGTTTAAATTTATGCTCTCGAGTGCCACAATCTACTTTGATTAGCAATGGTTAGTCAGTGTTCAACCAACTTTATATGGTTAGAAAAAATATGCCATCATAAGGGTAAAAAATACCCATGAAAATCTAGGAGGCACATATTGTCTCTTAAAGGGGTAATGTCATGATGAATCAAATTTTCCTTGATATTTTGACATATAAGAGGTCATTTTACTACAAAAGCATACTGTAATTTTTTTAACTTAAAAATTCCTCTCCAGCCCGAAAAAAGCATTTATTGTTTCTACTCTTCAAAAACAATTCGTTTGGAAATTGGCTACATTGTGACATCACAGTGCAGTGTCATTTGAATAGCTCCGCCTCCACAACATATGTAATTATCACAGTGAACTGATTCTTCAAATCTGAAAGTGGTACTATTGTTACTGTAGTTTGCTTTTAAACAACGAAAAAGATTAAGATGTCATGTAAGGTCCCCAGACGTTGTTGTGTTCCTGGTTATGAAGTAACTGCATCTCTACATAGCCTTCTGAAGAATCCCAATGTTAGGAATGAGTGGACTAGAAGCTCTGAAGGTGTTTCGTGGCATATCCAAAATTAAAGGCTTATAACCCTACAAAAAAGAATTTGAGCCAAAATTTGACTTTTTTTCTTATTTGACATTATTTATCTCTGGGCGTATATAAGGTGGCTTTGAAAAACTGCTTTTGTTTTGTTCCCAATCATGTCAACTGTATCTGAGAAAAATGTGTGTTGATACAACAAAGCAATCAAAAATTATTTACAATTTACAAAATCACAAAAATAATTTATCATAGTGTCCAAGTACATCTCCATGTGTCCAAAAGTCTCTCCAAACAAATAAAACATAATTGTTCATAAGAGCAGTCATATTAATGATTTTAGTAGTGAGATTTCACAGAATGAGTGCCTTTTGACTCAATGAGTCTGCATCACTGAGTCTGTCATTTACATGGCGCCATCTCCTGGTGGCCATATGTAACATTGTGATTCATGTGGATTATCTAATGATCAATGCATCAGATTACCTTGTGTGGGCTGTTTGAAAGGTAATTACCTCCTCTAAGTAATGGTATGTGATATTTTATGTTCCGTTTATTTTGAAGTTATAACTTAAACAGGCGGGCGGGCGGGCCCATCCGAGCTTAAAGGGTTCAACAAAGTCCCTGCCGCATTTCTCTAAGGATTCTTTTGAGAACTATTATGATTCAGACTTTGCATAGAAACTTATCGGACATGACAGTAATGCCAGTAAGCAACAAATGTAATTTAAGTACTGTATGTAAGCAGCAAACCCCCCCACCCCCGTCGACTGGTGAACATCCCGTATTTCCCATTTCATGGAATGCGTATTGAGGTGGCCACACAACAGAGGCGAACACCCGGGCCGACTTTGTTCAGTTTTCAATTGTTATTTCAGTCAGAACAACTGTAGTAGTTTGATTGCGTGTTTCACATAAATTGAGACATATAGCTATTAATGATTGCCAGGACTGAGTGCTTTCAGGGGATTTTGTAAATCACGTGCATGTTTTCATTCATTTATTCTTGGAAAAAACAGTTCCACAAGTGTTGGCTGGGGATGTCTGTGCTTCAAAGATGTTAGCCAATTATAACACAGTGGGCATGTATATTGAAGTCTTAAAGGGGACAGCACAGAGAGAGGGCTAGAGACATATACATTTATCAGATGGTTTTATCCAAAGTGACTTACAGAGCATTCAAGGTATACTGTTTTTTTATCCGTTTGTGCGTTCCCTGGGAATCAAACTCATGACCCTGGCATTGCTAGCACCATGCTCTACCAATTGAGCTACAGGAGTACTTAAAGATCATTTAATACCATCTTATGACAACAAATCTTTACTTACATTATAAGTGAGCCTCAATGAAAATAATAAAACAATTTAGTAATCAGTAATAAAGTGATTTGAATAGAAAAGTTCATTTCTGACATTGCTACTGACCTTTCTTTTTTGAGGAACTGGCCTGAAAGTCCTTCTCCTCTTTGATGGTAATTTTGTTGTACTTCATTCGGCAGAAGAAGGAGCGTCGGGCCCCGGAACAAAGCCGAGCCGCTCTGACAGGAAGCTCAGCCTGCACCTGCAACCCCGCTTCACACAAACACACAACAGAAAGACTGGGATTGGTTAAACACACATGGGGTTCAAAATTTCAATTTTAAACAAAGAAACTCCTTTGTACAAAAGGTCAGACTTTCTTGCTTCCATTGAAGCACACAAGATACTCTTTGGAATGTTCTCAAATCATGTTGGATAACATGGATCATGTTTTGCTCAAAAATTGTGGAGTCCACACCAGCTTGAAAGCATGTCATTAAAGCTTTAAAAAAAATTTTTATTCCACTTATCACTTATACTGATATGCTGATAAATATAATTAGCAATAATAAAAAAAAAATCAGTATTCAATTAGAACAAACAAAATAGAAGTGTTTTCACAAGTGGCCTCAGATTTTTTGGATCCCACTATACAGTATACATACTGTACATTTATTAATTATATCACACAAAATACAGACAGACATAAAACTGTACAGGCACGCAGACAAACATCATAGAGAGAACAATTGTTTATTATGGTATAAGTATGTTTACTTTTGGCGTCTATGAGGCGCTCCCGTGGGTAGAGTTCAGAGGCAGACAGCTGTTCCTTCACTTTACCGATGTCCTTGGGATGAACGTAATCAAACAGACTCTGCCCAATTAACTCTGTCTGGGGAGAGAAATGTTAAAAAATGGCATGGTCTGACTAATATTTTGCTAACAGTCTCAACATCATCAGCTCATTGGCTTATCCTCAGGTAAATAATCAAAATCAGTTTCTAAAACAGCCCTTAAAGACAAATTACAGTCTCTCTTATGGTAAAACAAACCCAAAATATTTATGAATCATCTTGCATTAACTCATTTTGTCTATCAAATGCTTTTTAGAATGAGCATGTCCCTCCCTTTATTATCATCAACTTCTGACTAGCAATACCAAGTGCCAAATAATGTTCATGGCTGTAATGTAAACTAAAGAAAATTGGCTATTTAAAAAAATAAAATAAAAGGAACAAGCCCCTGAAATGTCCCACCCACATGTTTCAATAGCAAACCCATTTACACAAGCAAAAAAGTCAAGCCATTTCATGGGGTCATTAAAACACTTCTACAGACAATGAATAAATAGCACTCAATTTACAAAAAAATTAATAAAATACATCCTTTATTATAGACAGATTCTCATACTCGACTGTATTTCAGGATTTTTGAAACCGACTCTGAGACGAAGACTATTTTTCCGCGGTCACAGCCAACCACAAAGAGAAATCCGTCGGCAGCCTGGACAAAAGAGAGGTAATTTTGCAATGGCAAACAGTCAAAACACCCTGTTTAAACAAAACCTATTTTTGGAATCTCTTACACCCACATATGTCAATAATAGCTTTTTTAAAACATTGCTCTAGTGTTGTCACTATACCAAAATTTCAGTAGTCAGAACCAATACCAGTAAAATTTCACAGTTCTCGATACCAATTTTGATACCACAGTAAAAATATGCTAATATGGTAATGTGCTACTGAACACACTCATTCAGCCTATTTAAAGTTTAATTTCAATGTAAATAATAATGTTACCTTCAAGTGTTTCTCAATTAAGTATGCATTGCTTGTGTTTTTAAGTAGGGCCCTACTGAAATTAGTTTTATTTTTTTATCATCATTCAACATTAAAATGGTGTCTAATCAAATTTATGTGAATAGTATTACTACAGTGAATATTACATTTTACTATACAGTTGTAATACATTTCTGTTGGAATTTCTTTAATTTCAGGCATCTAGCTTTTATTTTGAATCGTGCTTTTATTTTGACGTGTGGTTTTGACGGAAGCTTCACTTCTTCTTCTGACGGATAAACAGTTCGCTACATGGCCCGGTGTTATCGTTAAAGCGTAAATGCTGTAATTTAATGATATGAATAGTCTAAATGTGCTGTGCGCCTCAGTGGATTAGTGTTCTGCTTTGTCATCTCATACAACACAATGATTCTCAATAATATCAGTGGAGTTCCCAGTGTACGAGCAGTCTGCTTCACACATTCATTTAAAGCACACAGCTCATGCAGATTAAGATTTGCTGTTTAATAATCACACTAGGACATATCATGATTTTAATTTGATTAATTGTGCATTTGAGTTTAAAAGGAGTTACAGAGCACGTTCAAATAAGTGTGTCAATCAGAAAGCATGTAGGTATCAGATCTAGTCAGTGCTCTGTACTACCGGTACTGCAGAAACACTGGTCTCGCGTCATCTTTTTTATTCTAGTACTGATGTCATGATTCACTGTTGTTATGCCTTGTGTTTCGCCCGTCATCTGTTTTCGCCGCACTACACTTCCCATAATTCCCTGCCCTCATCACTGCCAGGTGTTCCCTATTGTTCTCACCTGTGTTTCATTTCCTCATTTACCACTGTGTATATAATTCCCTGATTTCTACCCAGTCTTTGTGAGTTGTTGTGTTTTTCCCCTCCTGTTCCTGTATCAGTTTCCAGCATGGATGTAATGTAGTTCTTAGGTCTGCCTAGTTCCAGTGTTTTCCATGATATTTTGTACTTTTCCTTTATTAAACTTCTTAAAGCCTCATCTAGATCCAGCTCTCGTGACTTCCTTCCAAATGTTACAGCTGACTTGGTACCAATACTTTTTACAACACTTCAGCGCTCTATAAACTGCAGGGTTTACCCTTAGGACAAGGTGTTTAAGCTCATCATCTGGGAGGAATGCAGGTTTGTAATTGGCTTCTGCAAAGGAGCTGGTTGCACCTGAAAAAGAGGCAATCCATTACACCACATTTCGTTGAGCTTCAGGATTTAAGAACATCCATCACTGTTTAACATATTTGTTTTGCATTAATTAGGCATTCTTGGGGGAAATTTTTTTTTTTTTTTCAAGCTTAATATTAGTCATTTTCAAAAAGTTAATTGTGATGACATTCCTTTGACAGTCTTTTAGGTACCTTTGAGTGATTTAAGGTGCTGGACAGCCATTCGTAACACAGTGAGTTTGTCAAGCTTACGAGACATGGGGTTACAGGTGGGAATCATCGCTGCCAATTCGTCAATCAGGTTATTCATCTTATCTCGCCGTCGTTTCTCAATTTGACTGTGAGGTTCCCTACAATTTGACAATGTATTTAATGTTGTAAGTACCACTGATGAAGACTGATCAAACTGAACTTCACTAAGCTAAAGTTAAGCTGCTTTAAAGGTGAAGTGTGTAATTTCTGTCAACAAGCAAAACTGCAAAATATAGATTGCTTTCCCAAACACTCCCCATGTCTGCCATTGGTCGAGCAAATAGATAATCCTGCCCCAAACTAACATCATTGGTTGAGCCAACGTTGCTGTATCAATTGTTCTGATAGCGCCACAGAGGCAGTGTTTAAACTTTTCGGAAGAAATTAACCCGAAAATGCTGTAATTATAGCTGTCTCTTATACTAAATCCAAAAAATCTGATGTACTAGTTTGCATGACTGTGGAGACTAACAAAGGGATAATTATCCTTATAAATAATTAGATACAATAAGTACCTGATACACTTCATTTTTAAGTGCTGGTCATCTCCTTCCAATCTACAACACAGAATATAGATAAAATTGTGACTTAAAAAAAGAATTAATACAATTGTAAATCAAGATGCACCATAATGTGTCGTAATAACACAAAGTGTAAAAAGTGTTGGTAATGGGTACAATACCTGCCCTGATTGTCCTCCATATCCTCATCTAGATTTGATGCAGATTTTGTTTCCCTGGAAACAAAGTGGTGAAATGATTAAAGTGACTCATGAAATGCTGCCATGATTTTGGAGAGGACAGTATACACAGACCACGCACTACCCGTCTCAACGCATCTCTGCTCATTCAGAAAAGCAGGACATGGGGGAACAGGCCAAACAAAAGAATATTAGTCATACAAAAGCAGCCATAAAATCTCTTTATGATCACATGTACATTTCAAACAGTTATACTCGCACACCCACACGTATACTCTATCTTGACACAGATGTAGCCCACTCATTTGTAATTACACTTACAGGTCCATGCTGCCTTTCCTTTTCCTGGGCAGCTCCATGCCTGAGGCCATACCAGCGGCTGAAGAGGGGGTCATCAGACCAGACAGAGAGACAGAGAGGCCCTGGGGTTCTTCCTCTAATGCATCTCCTGCCATAAGGGAGATAAATTGTGCCACCTTTTACTTAAGTTGTCCTCTAGGCATAAAGAATTGTGATGCAACTAATGATAATTCAGGATGCCTGTCTGCTATCAACTGAAATCAGAAAAAAAGTGTCTTTAACAGCACTAAATTATAACTCATCAGACAAAAGTGGTCCAGTGTCACAACTTTACTGGTAACTGGTAAGCCGTCATATCAAGGGGTAACTCATGGAAGAATATGTGAATGATTTACATTTCAAATCAAAATATGAACGTACCTGAGAAAAAACTAATTTAGTAATGCACAATCCTGTTCTAAAGTCGTCTTTTGCTGCATTTTATTCACATTTTCAGAAAACAGCCAGGAAAGGTTTAATATTCAGAACATTTCAATGTAGTGAAACAATTTTCAAAATGTCATAGTAGTAGCAGCCAGTTGGTTAACAGTGCTGGGTAGATTACTTCTTAATTGTAATCTGGTACTGATTACAAATTACATGACTAAAATTGTAGTCAGTAACGTAATATTTGGATCACATTTGTACGGTAATTTAATCTGATTGATTTTAGATTACTTTTGGATTACTTCTGACCTAATTCTTGTTTATTTAATGTCACATGCATTAGAGTAGGATAAGCTTGAATGCATTAAAGAAAACTTACTAAATGGATCAAAATATGAGAATTTATATTATTTTATGTGTGTGTTTTACTCGCTATTTGCTATTTGAGTGAAATAAAAAAAAAGGAACTAAAAATGGCATTACAAACGGCATCCATGTGTGGTGCAACGAGATCATACGGGAAGTCGGCATGTTGTTTTCGAGAGTTCCAGTACCCAAGCATCGGACATACTATGCAGATTCACTGACAAGCGGCATCTTTTTTTTTGCATCAGCTCCAGCGTGTTTTCTTTCCTATGTGGCGCAACCAGAAACACATTGCGTCAGCATTGTGGAAGACCCGGGTTAGGATCCCGCTTGGAAACCAGGAAGTATTTTTGTTTGCGTAATCAGTGACGAGCGCAATTTGAAGGTTGAATTTTCCCTCTAACATTACATTTTTACTCCACTGATGGTTAGGGTTAGGTTTAGGGTTTAATTTATAAAAAATGCATTCCTCTTCACTGTATTACAGCATGTACAGCAGAAAAAAAATCACTTTTGGCGCCCTTCCGTGGACATTTCACCCGGGAAATGGAGCTCATATGCCCAACAACACTTACCACTTTGGCCACTGCTGGCAGTTTTTCGAATTTTGGTAAGCACAGACCAATTTTAGCTAAAGAAAAGTCAACCTACTGTTTCCGATTTCACTGTAAGATCAGTCTGTGTGGTAACAGATCAGACCAGTCACACATGTAAATTAATGTCAAGTTGTTGCAAAAGCGCACTGATGTACAATTTGAAGCCGAGTACAAAAGCATTTCACTAAACTAAAACCAACTTCAAACTCCATCTTCAGCATAATTATGGCTGGTGACTAGTGTCAGGTCTGTGTGTGCTATTCCACCCCCTCCATTCGAAAACACTCGAAGACTTACTGAACATAATATCAGATGTAGGTAGATTTAGGATGAACATTTTTAAATACTGTATTTAAAAAGAAGAATTGATGGGATAAATAAATTGTGAACAATTTACTGCATGATAAATATGTAATCATGTAATCAATAAAAATAATTACAAGTAGTTGATTTTTATAATCTCATTAAGTAATCCATATTACATGTAATCAGTTTCTATCCATGACTGTTGGTTAATCCCATATCAGCACCAAAGTCTCTTTTCATGGCAAGAACAAGGTGGAATCAAATTAATGAATAAATAAAGCAATTAAATAAATATAGTTAAAATGAATAAATGGATAAACGGTAACACTTTACAATAATGTTGTATTTGTATACAGTTAACTACCATTACATTAGTTAACATGAACTAACAATGAGCATAACTTTTTCAGCACTTATTAATCTTGGATAATGTTAATTTCAACACATCTATAAAATGTAAAACTTTAAAATGCATTATTAACTAAAATAAACTAACAATGAAAAAAAATATTTTATAAATTAACAATAACCTAAAAATGATATTAAAACATTGCTAAATGTTAGTTCGTGAAATGTATCTAATGCATTTACTAGTGTTAACAAACAGAACCTTGTGTTACCAGATAAATAAACCAAACAAGCAAATAATCTTCATACAGAAAAATTAAAATGAATTAAAAATGTAATTTTGTTTTCAAATGTTTTCAAATGTGTTTATGTAGCAGGGATATGTTGTTACACCAGATTATAAATCTTTATTTTTTTATTTGTTTTAATTATTATTATTTGTCTTTGGGCGTGTTCTTATTAAAGGTGATGATCTCAGTATGCACGTCGGCTGACGTCATATGTAGGTGTGAGATTTAAAGGAGACCTATTATGCCCCTTTTTACAAGATGAAATATAAGTCTCAGGTGTCCCCAGAATGTGTCTGTGAAGTTTCAGCTCAAAATACCCCAAGGATCATTTATTATACCATGTTGTAAATGCCTCTTTTTGGGTGAAATCAAAAACTCGCTGTTTTCGTGTGTGTCTCTTTAAATGCAAATGAGCTGCTGCTCCCCGCCCCCTTTCTGGAACAGGGCTGTGCCTTTACAGTTGGTGCTTCGAATACTATAGCAACAACAAATCAGAACCAATATGACTGACACCGTAAATACCGGAGTGTTTTTCAGCCATTTAGCAACGATGGATGAGCAACACAAAAATATACTGTAATGACGTTAGCTATGCGCTATAACGAGACATGACATTTTAGGGGGTTGTCTTGCATCATGCGATTTGCAAACATTCACAAAATATAAAGTGCGATACTTACATCTTCAGGATATAAAGCTGGAACACGAACAGTTGGTACTGATCCATGCTTGAGAATCAAATATTTAGAAAATCCTGCTTTATATTGACCCTCATTCACAAAGCAGTCTGGTGTAAAATGATTTGCTCAAACATACACGAATTTTGGTATGTTTTGGGGAACAATTTCTTCAAAAACAAAACTCGTCCAACTGATGCTGGGAGTACATGAAGACTCTTATGTTCACTTTTACAGCCAACAACAGAACACGTATGACGCTTATGAAGCTGAGACATTATTCTTCTCAACGTAGCTGCTCCAGCGTGGAAAAAAATGGCAGACTGTGTGTCGATCACTCGGGGGAGGATCTATGATAACAGGGTGGAGTCAGTCACCAGTCGTGGGCGGGGCCTGCTCTAAAGTGACGTCACTTTAGAGCGGATACCAAAACCAGTCATTTTGAGACACTGTTTTAGATTAATAGAAATATAAGAAAGAGGAGTGGGTGGACTTTTAACATTGTAGGGTGGTTGTGTACACACACTGCCGACTCACATTTATGTTCAAACACCATGTAAAAGTGAATTTTGCATAATAGGCAGCCTTTAAATAGCAGCGAAATCAGAATTCGTCCTCTTTCCGGCAATGCCACTAGAAAGGAGGGGTACGATTTCATGAGCTCCATTTATCTCATGTTAAATTGTTTTATAGGTTCATTTCATGTTTAAATGATCAAATGTGAAAAAGTATTCCATGTGACATTATATTTAACCATTAGTTCGAGTTTATAAACGAAGTTTATTTGAGTGCTGTTAACGGGTGAATAGTGTACTGCGTGAGATGGCGGCGTGGTGTGTGTGTCATGAGTGAGAGATGTGTTAGCGGCTAAGCGGCTAACATCTTGGTTAAATAATAGCTGTATATAGATAAATATAAATTGATAAATAATAGATAGATGTGTATGGGTATATATATAGATATGTGTATGTATAATTATATATATAATATGTATATAATTATGTATATTTTGTAAGCACGCTAAAGATATAATCTAGTTTATTAATATAATGTTCATTGCATTCATTATGTGTTCTGTAATTGACTACCTGGTGTACTCAACATGTATTTTGTGGTTAACAGGCAAAAGAGAAAATTTTGCAGATAACAGTGCCTGTCTGTTCATGTGTTTTACCACACAGGCACTGTAATTAAATCACCTTTGGCACGACCAGCTTTGTGTGGAAAATCCTTTATTAACAACATAATAAAAAAAGAAAAAAACACAACGCAGAGGAACAACCGCTTCATTTAGATCTGGATAAACTGGCTTTGATATAAAACTCATTACCATGAGTAATATACATTGGCACGTAAACTGTTTTGAATAAAAAAGCTCACCACTTTCCTTATGTTCTTATATTTAGTATCTCTAAATCACAGACAGCTGTATATGATAGGCACTTTCTATATATATGGTCACAAAACAAAAACTGTGCAGTTTACTAGATTAGGAGGGTGACACGTCTTACCGACTGACACATTTTTGTTATTAAAATGTGGAGGAGTAACTGTAGTGAGGTGGCAAACAGGAGCATGCCAAAACACAACTTGAACTGGAGTGGGCTCCACTGTCCAACTATGTGCTATATAACTATGTGAAAACCAGGACACTGCGGAATAGATTTCATAACAGACATCGAAAGAATCAGACCATCTGTAATTGCCACACAAACAATAAAAGGATTTTTTTGTGAATTCAGAGTGATACTTTTTGTCTGAGCGTTGTCTTAAATAATAAAGTCATCACAAGGGAAAAAACTGTTTTAAGTGTAATCTTAAAACCCAGAAACCCAGTTTACAACATAGCAAAATTTCACAAAGAATTATTTGTCACATTGAGGTTGGGCGACCATGAGCACAATACAGGAAACCTAGTTCGATATACCGCAAACTAACAACTGCATCACTTCTCTCCATACAGACAGTGAGGCATACATGATTTCAATTTAATGTACAGTCTTCAGCTTTCTGTGCAAACAAAGCTTGAGAGGCATTTATGGAAGAATAGTTATAGTGGCCCAAAAAATTATTTGGACAGTATTGTACAAGTCACACTTAAAAATATATTAACTGAATTTCACAAACCAAGTGGCACTTTTCTAAGACATTTTTCTTTCCATTTACTTTTAAGCTACTGGTCTCAAGGTAATTTTAAGTGGAAGTATGAAGTCAGTTCCCTGGTAGACTAACCACAGATGTAGTTTGTCACATTACCTATGGACATGTTCCGCAAAGTTTGACAACAAGAAAGCATCCAAATATTGGTCTAAATTTTGAATAATATTTCTATTGTTTTTAAAATGCAATGCTTGAAGTGTATTTATGATATTTGTCTTTAAAATGAATGACAATGGGTTTGCTTTTTGCTATTATAAAATGCAAAGAAATGTACACATTTTTAACTGTTCAAATGCTTTTTGGGGCCAAAGTATTTCTACACAGCATACTGCCAAACACTTACATTCATTAACAAAAGCTTTAGCAGCATCTGCATTTTAGACAAAATATCAGAACAGTACAGTTACGGTTGCACTTGAAAGCAAGCATGGACTTTGATGGAACAAGTATCCAAAATTTCATTGGTTTCTACAGGTCCACGTGCCAGCAGGAGATACACTTAAACCACATTAGCCATCTGTTATTGCCATTCAGGACCATATCCCATAATCCATTCACAAACTTGCAGTGAGTAGAGCATCTTATTCATAAACAGGCTTTCACAGAGCAGTCCGTTTTTTCGCCAGCTTCACCTGTTGCCTTAAGCCTCTAAGATCAACAGACACGCTTCACCTCATCTGGTCCTGAACTGCATGTCCTCGGACTGGCCATGTGTACACGTGCCACGTGTGTGTGTATTGTGACACAGCCACTATGTTCAAGCGACAATGGAACAGGCCAGCCCAAACACTAGCTCACGTCCCTGGCTCCTATATTTAACACAGCTCCGCAGGCTCAGTGACCTAAATAGTCGTTAACAGATCGGCAACAACCTGATTTTTAATCCCATGCGCTGGAGTGAAGATCTGTGGTGGGATTATTTGGTTTTACGAGGCCGACAGGAAAACCACACCCAACAGTGAAAAGTTCATTGTTTTACTGGCTTATATTACCCAAATGCCACACTAACCTGCATTTGGATTCTAGCACTCATGAGGACTGTACACTCAAAATATAAAAACATTCAATGAATTTAATAAAATTAAGAAAATCTTTCACACAATTAAATACATTTTTTTTTTTTTATCAAAAACTAGTTTATTTGATTGAATTTGATCAAGTCTTGCTATACGATTCTAAATTCATTTTGTTATATTTACTAGAATAAAATGGTCAAAGTCTTCATTTTTATTATGTTAAGGCAACATAATATATACCACTTCCATTTTTTTGTCAAACATTTGTATTTGTAAGTGTAACAAGCTGTGAGCTTTTAGTCTCAGCAATAAAGGACGACATCATGTCACTGAGATTTATATCAAGCTTTCCAATCAGGAATGCGGGGTCCTTAACATCCAACACACAAACCACAATGATGGTGACACTCAGACCCCGTTTCCACCTGGTATTAAGATGCATTTCGGGTGATCTGATCACATGTGGTCAGCTCTAAAATAGGTCGAACGAGGTCTAAAACGGTTTGTGATCGGATCACAAAAACCACATACGAATGTGATCAAAAACGCATGTGACCGTATCACATTTGAGGTGTAAACGCTAATCCATACTGTATGCGTCCCGGCAGCAGTGAAGTGCCACCCATCACCTGTCAATCAACAGCTGCGCTAAAACAAGTGTTTAAAGTTTGCCGGATAGGAGCGGCTTTAAAATGCAATAACCGTCTGTTTGGAAAATTTTAAAAGCGAATACATCCACAATCAAGAGAGCTTCACGGATCTTCTTTAGAATGTCTGATATCAACATAGATTACAATCACGAATGCCTAAAGCTCCTTTAATACAGGTCATACACTAAAATAATGGATAATCCTGCTTGACGTGTTGTGTTTGTGCTTAGATTACATTTAAACCGCATCTGGGAGAAACAGTGCACCTTTTTTCCGTGCTCACTTATACAGTAACACACTGACATAGTGATTGATGTACGTCGTCATGAAACGGAGACCCTCCCCTCCAAATCTGAACACAAGTGGTCACAGGAGACGCATTTAAGTGACCAGGTGTAAACAGCAATGTGTCTCACTTGCCCACATGTGATCGGATCTCCCGAGACGCATTGTAATACCAGGTGGAAACGGGGTCTCAAAAATAATATTTTTGGAGATGCACTCACATGACACAAAACTCAAAGGGACATTTTTTTAAGTTGTCCCAACGCATATGGATTAAGTGAACTTCCATTTTATAAATTTAAGTTGTGAAAAAAAATGAAAGAATAGAGTTACAATGGCAAATTTTAAGTAACTAAATTCAACAAGAAGCAAAAATGTATTTTGAGTGTATGACGTTCACTATTTATTCACTAATGAGAGGGATTATCCAAGACTTCACTAACTACCGTACCATCCAAACACACTCTGCACAAATACAGGTTTAAATTAAACCACACCAGATCATGTGTAATATGTATGCAAGGAACAATTTATTTTTCAGTTCATTCAACAAAAGAGGTATATACAGAGTCATTCAAACGTCCATATGAAAATCTGGAATTCACAATCTAATTTAAACCTATAAATAAAGTTTTAAGTCAAAGAAACGTTATGAAGCAAAATGAATAAGAAATATTAAAGATTTTGTACTATTTTTAAGTCACAAATCAAATAAGCAAATTTGTGTAACTGGCCATTAACTCCTTGGTTCCAAAAGTCAGATTTCCTTGCTTTCACAATTGAAGCACACGTGATGTTCTTTTGAATATTCAGAATCATAATGCGTACTGGGATAGTTGTCATTAAAGTTGGCACATCCAAATGCTTAAAATATAATTTGGGTAACACTTCACAAAAAGGTTGTACTTAGTAAATGTGCTGGGTATCATGAACTAACAATTAACAGTATATTTTTACAACATATATTAATCTTGGTTAATGTTCATTTATATTACAATTAAATGTTAATTGTTAGTTCATGTTAGTTCATAATACATTAACTAATGTTTACATATACAACTTTAAAATGTACAGTTGTTTTAGTACATGTTGAAATGAACATAAACCAAGATTAATGAGTGCTGAAAAAGTGATGTTCAATGTTAGTTCATGTTAACTAATGTGGTTATCTAATGTTTATGAATACAACCTTATTGTAAAGTGTTATCATAATTCGTAATTAAAAAAGTACAAAATAAATTAGAATCATTAGTGCTTGACTCCTTCTCATGATGGAAAATGTTTTGCATGTCTTAAGGTGACCCAATTAATCAACATACTTTGCACAGTTACCATGGAGCTGTATGAGATACATGCCCCAACTGAATTTAATTACGTCAAACATTGTGCATGAAACGTGACAAACGTACGTGAAAGTAGGTCATTGATTCTACTGACTGAGCTGAATTTTGGCATGCTTTTGGCACAACACCTTGGTAGTATTTAGTGGACCTGCGTTCCATCAACCTCTTCAGGAATTTAATAAAATTGTATTATTTGTTCAGTTGAAGGTTGAGCAAACAAGTAACCAGTCAGTCATGTCCATGTTATCTGCTCTCTAATCTTCATGATGGTGCATCACAGCTAGGTGGCCCCAATAAATGTTCAACAGGTGCGAGCGAAGAATTGGCTATTGTAAAACAAGTCTCATATAATCTGTGACACTGAATATTAATATAATACACTATTGTGTTTACACTTCAGCTTTTATGTTTATGCTTATTGTAAGCTGAAACACTGTCTATCTAAACATTGCAGGTTATTTAAGCATTGAGCCAATGCCGTGAGTTTGGCAGAGACTATCTGTTTTTTCGACCAGTGGTAGAAGTGGGGCTTGTTCAGGAAACCTGTTTGAAAACAATCACCAAGTGCACTAGCCAGATTATGCTTAATAAGCCGACAACGTGTAAGGTAATTTAAATATTTTCAACGGGTTTCCTTTTTTTAGGTTAAGGTCCTAAACCAACACGATCGGCCACATTATGTCGACTTACTTATTATCTCCCATAAGACATTTTTGCATCAGCTCACATTTACCTTCCCTTGTGGCACAACCGGAAGTGCATTGCATCAGCAGCGTGAAAGACCTAGGTTCAGATCCCGCATTGAACCAGGAAATAATTGCGTTCACATAAACAGTAACAAGCATGATTTTGAGGTTGCATTTTTCCCTCTAATATTATTTTTACTCCACTGGTGGTTAGGTTTAGGTTTGGGTTGGAGGGTTCAGTTTATAAAATATGCATTCCTCTTATCTGTATTACAGCCTGTTATGCTGAATACAACTTGCTTTACTTTTGGCATCCCACTGTGGACATTACACCCGGAAAATGGAGCTTAAACGTGCTCATACGGTCAACAACAGTTACCACTTTGGCCACTTGGGGCAGTTTTTCGGATTTCAGTAAGCACAGACCGATTTTACCTAAAGAAAAGGAAACATACTGTTTCCAATTTCTATGTAAGATAAGTCTGGATGTGGCGCTTGTTCAGGAAACCTGTTTGAAACAATCATGGAGTGCATGGAGCTTAAGTTGATGATGGTAAGGTCATATAAATGCTTTAAACAGGTTTCCTTTACTGGGGGAAAGTCCTAAACGGTTTAACTCTCATGCACTCTTCGGTCATTTTTGACCGAAATCAATATTGTTTCTTCAATAAAACTGGTTTCCTTTATCTAATGGGTACGAGACTTGGTGAATTTTCGTCCATTTGATATCTGAATGCACACAAAGAAATTGGAGTTGATTCGATCATTCTAAGTGGTTGAAAAAAAAAAGTTACACTTGTAAGTGACCGCCACAGGAAATGAATGGGAAATTATTTATTATATAAAATCTACAAAACTGCCACAATGTAGAAAAAACACACCCAGACATGAAGGGGTAAGACTACCAAACATCAAGAGTGCACAACACACACACACACACAAAACTGAACTGGTCAGACTATAAAACAGATTTTTTTTTTTTTGAATATGTCAAAAAAAAAAAAAAACACAAAAAAAAAAAAACATCTGCCACAATGCACAACACACACACACCAAAATGAATTGGTGAGACCATAACCCATCTACAATGCTGAACACACACACACACGCACACACATTCATCTTGTTACAACCAGGGATAAATTAGGTATGCAAAAACTGACAAAAATAACCTCAAACAAATCAAACAAAATGCTAAACTTTGACAAAATAGTCTTTGATAATGTTTAAATATGTATCTAAATGCAGAACTTGTGACAAAATCTAGAAATCATCTTCTCTTCAACCAGGGATGAATAAGTAGCTCTCTGCAGCCATTTAGTGTTTATACTTGTAATTTCATCTGGTTTTTATTTTTAAATGGACAGCAGAGTTTGATTCTTGTGACTTTAAGCTTTGAAATGGTATATAATTTATGAGGATTGGTTCAGTATTTGGGAAAATAAAACACTAGAGCACTCTCCTATTTAAGACTACAATGTGAATTACTGATGTCTAGTTGGTTTCAAACATTTTGGCTATGAATTATGGATCTGTATGATAGAAGCAATACTCAGAATGATGTATACACCAATTATGTAACTTTTCCAACTTATGTACAGTAAACTCACCAAACATTTTTTTCGTGAAAATATTTGTTTTATTTCAGTTCAGTGTTAGGCTGAACTATTCTAGAAATGTATCTATTCTGTGAAAGGTGAACACATTTGTAAATAATAATAATAATATTTTCCAATTGATAGATTAGTCAAAAGAATACTAATGATGATTCTAATAATTGGGTAATTTGGGGTAATTAAGCTTATAATTAATTCATTATTTGTAACTTAAAAAAAAAAAACTGTAAACATTTTAAACTTGCAGTATATGCGAAATAAGAGACTCCTAAGATATCTCAGGGGTCTATGATTTTTAAACTGTTTTAATTGTTTAGAAAGTATTATTTTTCTGTATATTCGTCAGAAACAATTATCAAAAAAATGTATTATGGCTCCCAAGTCCCAACATAATTTGGGACAAATGGATCACAGCAATTGCAGTCTTTTTTTCTCACACAAAAATAATCTTTATGGTTTAATTTTTCACCTCTTAATTTACAATCTAAATTGTGGTTTTGACTTCTTAATACAATTGTATTTATTATTAATCTTGCTTATTTTATTTGTTTTATCTGCCATTAAACTTTGCATGGAATGCACTTTAAATTGCATTTCCAAAAAAAGTGTAAAATAAACATTTGTAGCTGTATCAGCATCAAATTTAGATAACAAATCAACTACTTTATGTCAGACCATTCCAAGCTAAAATAATACGTTTAGAGTGGGTCTGTACTCTGCATTAAACTGAACAACTGGATTTCAGTGAGCAAATAAATTATTTGAGCTTGACGCTGACACTATTATTCATATAAAATAAATCACTCTAAAAACATGTGAAAGAGCAAGAACATGAAACCTCAGTAATGCCAAGACAAAAATTATCTGACAACATAAAAAACTAAACTAACCGCTTTATTAAGAGTGACAAAACCATTTTATGAATAGTATTTAAACCAGGTAAGATAATCAGTTAGAATGCTTAACATGTAACTAGCAGAATAATAAAAAATAACATAATTTTCGGGTGTCTATACATGGAGGCAACAGGAAATCATCTTTTCAACAAGATCTGTAAAAAAAAATTCAGTTAAATTAAAGGTGACAAACCGGCAGCTATGGTTGCCAGAAATGTACTGTAAAAAATACAGTGTTCATGTTCAGGCTTCACGGGATGTTATTTTGTTGCCTGTATATTTACGGTTCACTACCATTTATGTAATTAAATTATATAACCTTGATATTAAACTTCTGGAACTACAAATGTCTGATTTTCACTTTAAAATGTACTGTTAAATAACTAGAGTAAATAACTACAAAAGCCCACATTATGACTTAAAGTTCATCAAGAGTGGCCCTTCCTGGAGCAGTAATTAATACACATGTAGAGACAGTGCACAGTGTTACTCACACAAAACACCATCAGGGTAACCCATGTGACAATAAAATAATGCAATAAACATGAACTAAACTGATAAAATATAACAAAAACACCCCAATGTACATAACTAATATTAATAATAGAAGAAACATATCTATTCCAACAAGATATAATGAAGTGTGAAGGGTCACGCAGGGACTTCTAGGAACGCCCGATTAATGTTTCTATTAATAATGATTTTAACAATAGTATAATATAAAAAGTATATGTATTCTCGTTAAACATAATATAATTTTTTCCTGTTAATTACAAGGTAAAATCACACTTTTTACATCTAAAAAAAACCAAACAAATTAAAGTATTTTTTTTAACTGTAGCATTTTTAGTCTTTTACAGTTAAATTTTTTAGGAAGTTAAAGTGTATATCTGATGTAGAGTATGTATTTTTAAGTTTCACTTGGTTAATTGTGGTGTGATATTAAGAATATTTTTAAGATTGATAGCAATTTTAAGATAGAACAATCTCTTAACTTCCCCTACAAGATATAATAATTCCTGGTATTCAAAAACTGTAAATAGGTCCTTGAGAATGAAACCATGTACAGGACACTCCAACCCGATCTCTTGAAAAGTTGTAAATAATTTACGAGGTGGCTATTTCCTGTGATGTCGCAAGATTTTGTTCGTATAAACTGGTAAAACTTTATCACATGCAAATTCCCGGATGTCTAATGTGGAAGCGCGAGGCATTAAGGACATACTTATTAATATTATACCCTTACCCAAACCCCTTATCTAAACTTAACCAATCAGTAGAGTGTACAAACATGATAGGAAGATGTTGCGTGTGACAGAAGCAAGTAACTGTCACGTATTAGATGGAAACAATGTACAGCGACGTCATTGTCTGTAGTGAAAGACGTAGGAATTCAAACGAGTGCAGTCGCACGATATCATACGAATTAGCCAAATATAGAAAAGTCATACGAATCCTGATGATTTTGCTGTGAGAGTGTATTGCACACTCTCATTTAGTTTAACAAACAACATCCTTAAAAAATAGCCTTACCATTCAAATCACAGGAGTTCTTTTACAATGACGAAGTATTTACATAAAACATACAAGAGTCTATACATTTCTTGGCACACAATAAAACAACTCACTTAGACTGCAATCTAAAGTGCTTAGATAAGCAATTCTCCTAAAATGTAGTTTCCCATAGGACCGGGTAAAAATATCAATTTTCCGATGCATCATAATCTTCATTTGAACGATTCTTAAAATCTTAAATCCCAACAATCCCAATCTTTTACATGCACAACTCACTACAATAAGAGTAAACCACAAGAATATAATTTCTGTGATTAGATACTGGCTGGTAAATGTTCAGATTTCACTCAGCAGTGATTGAGTAGTATATTGGCTGAGAAGTTCAGCATCCATTCACTGCGTGTTGAGAGTTGAAGTTTGATTTGACTCATTCTGTGAAATGTGTCCAAAGATGAGATCCACACAATCCATTAGTCATTGAATAATGTCCCTTTTAATATCCTTTCAGTTCTTTACAATTGTTGATCAAAAACAAAACATAAACATTTAATTCTAATCACGAAAAGCACAGATGAGTTAAAGAAGACATTCGAGTCCTCTCTCATTAATATGTGCTCATTTACAGATTTACAGAACTGCTGGTTTTCTTAAAGAGACAGTACAGATTTTAAGCATGTGTTCTACAAATCAATGTAATGCAATAAAATAAAAAAAATACTAATAAAAAATATTATGCATTAAACAATAAACATGCAACAAGATATACTATATGCAATATTATATCATATGTATTGATGGAATACATGGTTTTATAAATTTTTAAAAAGCTTAAATGTGACCAAAATGAAGAAAAACAAATAAAATATAATTAATATTTCATAGTGTACTTACAGTTGAAGTCAGAAGTTTACATACACCTTAGCCAAATACATTTAAACTCAGTTTTTCCACAATTCCTGACATTTAATCATAGAAAACATTCCCTGTCTTGGGTCAGTTAGGATCACTACTTTATTTTAAGAATGTGAAATGTCAGAATAATGGTAGAGAGAATTATTTATTTCAGCTTTTATTTCTTTCATCACATTCCCAGTGGGTCAGAAGTTTACATACACTTTGTTAGTATTTGGTAGCATTGCCTTTAAATGGTTTAACTTTGGTCAAATGTTTTGGGTAGCCTTCCACAAGCTTCTCACAATAAATTGCTGGAATTATGGCCCATTCCTCCAGACAGAACTGGTGTAACTGGAGTCAGGTTTGTATGCCTCCTTGCACGCACACACTTTTTCAGTTCTTCCCACAAATTGTCTATCGGACTGAGGTCAGGGCTTTGTGATGACCACTCCAATACCTTGACTTTGTTGCCATTAAGCCATTTTGCCACAACTTTGGAGGTATGCTTGGGGTCATTGTCCATTTGGAAGACCCTTTTGCGACCAAGCTTTAACTTCCTGGCTGATGTCTTGCTTCAGTATATCCACATAATTTTCCTTCTTCATGATGCCATCTATTTTGTGAAGTGCACCAGTCCCTCCTGCAGCAAAGCACCCCCACAACATGATGCTGCCACCCCCATGCTTCACGATTGGGATGGTGTTCTTCGGCTTGCAAGCCTCACCCTTTTTTCTCTAAACATAACTATAGTCATTATTGCCAAACAGTTCAATTTATGTTTCATCAGACCAGAGGACAATTCTCCAAAAAGTAAGATCTTTGTCCCCATGTGCACTTGCAAACTGTAGTCTGGCTTTTTTATGGCAGTTTTGAAGCTGTGGCTTCTTCCTTGCTGAGCAGCCTTTCAGGTTATATCAATATAGGATTTGTTTTACTGTGGATATAGATACTTGTCCACCTGATTCCACCAGCATCTTCACAAGGTCCTTTGCTGTTGTTCTGGGATTGATTTGCACTTTTTGCACCAAACTACGTTCATCTCTAAGAGACAGAATGCATCTCCTTCCTGAGCGGTATGATGGCTGCGTGGTCCCATGGTGTTTATATTTGTGTACTATTATTTGTACAGATGAACGTGGTACCTTCAGGCATTTGGAAATTGCTCCAAAGGATGAACCAGACTTTTTTTTTTTTTTTTGAGGTCTTGGCTGATTTCTTTTGATTTTCCCATGATGTCAAGCAAAGTGGCACTGAGTCCAACTGACCCCAATTACCCTATCAGAGGCTAATTGGCTAATTGCCTAAATGCTTGACATAATTTTCTGGAATTTTCCAAGCTGCATAAAGGCACAGTTAACTTAGTGTATGTAAACTTCTGACCCACTGGAATTGTGATATAGTCAATTAAAAGTTAAAAAATCTGTTTGTTAACAATTGTCGGAAAAATTACTCGTGTCATGTTCAAAGTAGGTGTCCTAAACAACTTGCCAAAACTATAATTTTCTAATATGAAATCTGTGGAGTGGTTAAAAAATTAGTTTAACGACTTCAACCTAAGTGTATGTAAACTTCTGACTTCAATTGTAGTTAGTAGGTCCCCTGTATAATTAACAGCTTTAGCTAGGAGAGAATTTCTTTCATATGTAAGCAAAATGGACATTATACCTGAAATATTAATCGATATCGATTCGAAATAAGATCGAATCAGGAAATCTGTATCAGTATCCAGCCCTAGTTTCCCCATGTTCACTGTTCTACATGTACACATGCACATAAGCAAAAATAATAATCTTAACATTTCTGCATTTCTCAGAAGACAAGCTGACACATCAATCACAGCTCTCTCTATTACTTTCAGAGCTGAATGCTCTCTACTGTTTTCATACCATAAACTCCTTAAACATTTGATGCAGTTGAAATGTAACTAGAAGGAAAGTTATTCACTGTAGCTTGAGATCAGGTGCTGCAACCTGTCGTGCAACACATTTAATGCTTCTATAGATAGACAGCAGCTAATCAAAGTGCTGCTTAAAACACACCTGTGCAAAAACATGGCAATATAATACCCCAGTTCTGCTGACCTACATTTAATCAAATGTTCTCCTCTAACTTTACGGCCTCCGTATTCCTCACAAATGTGAGTAAATAAAGCCTGTGGACTCATATTAAACATTTTATGTCTTCAGTTTGTGGAATTAAAGTGTCTATTGAAACATCCTTTAAAAGATGCAGTACCATGATATGAGAGTAATGATTAAACTTTTGTTGACATATGTCTGATATGTAGTTACATGCATCCAGGATAAATGAGACTCAACATACAGAGCATAAACACAGGCTGCTTTGAGATGTATACAAATCATTCATTATAGTAGTTCAATTTTAATTTCCTTGTGCTGCTAAAGCAATCTGTGATTCCAAAACATGTAAAAATAGCAGAGTAATGACAATAAAATAATAACAGAACAGCCAAGCCAAGTTATGTTTTTGGTGAAATCTCTCATTTCAGGATGGCAACTGATTTTGAAATCTTTTTTTTTTTTTTAACTGCATGCAATTAAAGTTTTTTATTTTTATTTTTTTATTGTATACAAAGAATATCTTTAAGTTTGATTAAAACAATGTGCTTGACAGAACTTTCAAGCCAATCACTACATATTAGGTTAATTTAAGACACTTTAAAGAATAAAATAAGCTTGTTTTATGCATATTTTTTTGAAAGAAATTTATTAAGTGCCACTTTAATTAACACTTTTTTGTCTCAATTATAAGCATTTATAAATATTATTAAGGTGAAATGCACATTAAATCATTAATACATGAAGAGAGTATTTTTGATAATGCCTGCTTTCCCCCCCACAAATGTCTAACACCAGCACCAATTTGCCAGAGCAAGTGTATTTTACTTGTCGCCTATGCCAGAATATATCAAACCTATAATAAAATATTGACCTGAAAAAAACTTCTATCACGGAAATGACTGGAATCTGTAACTCTAAAAGGCCAGTTACTTAAGAGACATACTTTCCAGATGAGACCTTAAATTCCAGTCACGTTTTTCAGTGCAGGGGAGGGGAGAGAGAGAGAGAGAGAGAGAGAGAGAGTCTGTCACGAGACGAGCCAAACTGACAGCAGATTTAGGTTACACATTTTAAGAAGAATAAAGAGCACAAATATGCTCTTACGATGACCACCTTCATTTCTACAGATTGTTTATAGCCTAGTTGTGCAAAGAGAGAAAGCAGCGACTGAGGAAGAGGAAGGCAATCGAGCCGTGGCCTACAAGTATGCCGAGTTTGACCTACATATTACACAACCGTTACAAGGCTCCAAACATGCGCTGAAATCAGACTAGATCAGGCATCGCTATGACCTCACAATGCAAATGATGCCGATTTACGTCACAATACACAGTTTCACTCATTCAAGATGAGACACAATCCAGTATAGGAGTTGAGCGAAACTCAAATATTTTCAGTCTCAAAATAAGACCGACGAATTCTGATAACCAAACATATCTGTGCAACACACTAATTTAAGTAAAGTTAATAACCTTTTTGAAGCAGTGATCAAATCAGTTACTCTACGAAGAAACCGTTCCAGAACTTTCTTAACTATTCCTCTTGAAACATCACTGCAATCAGTACACTTAATGAAAAAATATTAAAATATTAATCTAAATTTATTAGTATGAAACCATTATTATATTTTATCTGTGCCTTTTCATACATAAACCACACATACGTATTCGTATGTATACAAACATTAAAAAAATAATAGATTGCATATTTATTTTTAGCTATTTTCTAGATACGACTGATACAAATATATAAACTTTGGGTACATAAAGGATTTAGAAAACACACATAAAAAAAAGTTTGCAGTACGAAGTATATCAAGTTCCTTCAGATATAAAAAAGCAGTAAAAGAGTCACCACAAGCAAGCAAAGAAACACAATAAAAACATCAAAACTGAGTTAGCATAGCCACAATTTGCCGAATGTGACAGCAGCCAATCTGCCAAGGCCTCGCAAAATAACGACAGCACTACATGTTAGATTTAACGAACATGCTTCTCGGTCAAAATAAGAGCTTAAAGTTCTCGATCCTTTGTTATAACGTATACAGCACCAAATGTTCCACTATTGTGTGTGTAGTTTATCAGCGCGCACGTCCACTGCGCCCGTACTCGACTTCGCTCTACTGAACTACTGACCTAGTTTCGCTGCGAACGCCAAGTGTGCAAACCAATCAGCAAGGAACATCGAGAGCTCCCCTCTCCTCCAGCCGGCGAACAGCGCGATCTACACCAACTCTCTCCGCTTACAGCTGATATCAAATGCAAACGGATCTGTCTATCGTGGACTATTCTGATGTATTTTAAGCGGCGAGTTACCTGTCCTTTCCCCCGTCGTTCTGTCACCGCCGCCAGCCGCTGTATTCCTCGCCGACATGGCTGGAGCCGGTACGCCGGGGCCCAGGTCTCTGATGCTGCATGTGGAGAAGGAAGTCAGTAGTAGATATTTACCAAGGGGGGGGGGGGGGGAGAGAGAAAGAGGTGAGGTGATGGCGGAGGGCGGCGAGTCCGGTTTAATTGATTTAATATATATTTTTTTTACAACTAAGTCAATAGGGAGGGTGGGCTGAGCAGAAAAACGTGCAGGGTGAGGACACGATGATATCAGGACAGTGGTTGAAATCCGGGAAAATGCGGAAGACGAGGATGCAGAATCCCCTCCTACCATCATCCACACCGCCTTCTCTTGTGTCCCTCACGTTACTAACCTAGTAAGTCACGCGATATGTTATGCAAGCCGAGAAAAATGCGGTCACGGTCGCGATGTCGGCGGTATGCTGTCCTGAACCGAACGAGCGAAGGAACAGTCAATAATGTATCGTCTTTTCGAGTGCAACAATTCGACCATATCGTATTAGAGATAGGCGTATCCTACTTTTTTTTGTTTTTTGTTTTTTTGTTTTTTTAACGTTGTAATCATTCAGTTCCTGCAAAATCATATTTATATTTAGACTTGAGCTTTTTTATTTTGCTGTCTGTTATTTTGTAAGGTAGCTACTTTATATCAGCTGAGCTCACGTAAGTAACGTAAGTAAAAATTATATAGCATTAAATAGTCTTATTGGCTTATCATATATATATATATATATATATATATATATATATATATATATATATATATATATATATATATATATATATATATATATCCTATATATTAAAATTGGAAGCTCGAAGGATTGTAGTTTGGCCTATAATCTGTTATTTACAATTTACTATATTTGTGCGAAAAATATAACATGTATCAAAATATAAAAAATATAACATATTTGCGCATTTAATGTGGTAGGCCTATGTAGTTATAACATTATTATTATTATTAAAATAAATAATTAACCCAAACCGCACTGACAGTGGGCTGTAAAAGTGCCAATAAATTATTCCAGGCTTGACAAATTGTTTCTTCTAAAAGTGCTACTTGAATTACATTGTTTTTGTTCCTCAGGACTTTGTCACGAACTCTCAATATGATCATGCACAGTGTACAATTGAAACATCTTTTTACTAATTTTATGTTTTAAACCTAGCAAAGTATACCGCTAAATAAGCTTGTCAATCACTTTTTTATTAGTTCACTTTGTTATACAGACTCAAAGGCTTATAATAATAATACCATACAATAATAATAAGTATAATAATTTTAAAAAATAACAGTGCACACTGTTACTCTTGTTATTATTATTTTCAATTTTATCATTACTATGTAATTAGTATAACAATGTTACTTATTATTACTATACTCTTACTACTTTTAATGTTTTACTATCTATATGTTTGTTTTTGTTAATTAATTCTGTCTTATTTTCTAAATATGATGAACTACTGTATACCAGACTGTACATTTAATTTTCTGTCTATTGACAAAAGACAGGTTCTCAAAGAGGCATTTCTGGTTTGCACATTTACTATAATATTTATTGTGAATAAAATATGCTGGATTGAATGTATAGGAAAACAAGGTTACTGAACTAAAAATGTAAATAATAATTAAATTCACTTGCTACATACTGTATATGTATAGTGGCTTGCTTTAAACAATGCATGTTTAGGTATCCCTCCATTCTGAACACATTCTCAAACAAAACTCTTTGGCTGAAACCAAAGATTCTTTTCGGATGCTAACTTTCACACTACTAGTAGCCTGTTGCACGCTTGAACGACTGAAGTCGGATCTCAAACGAGCAACCTTTGTTGCTTCAATGTACAATAGCGCTGACTAGTGGGCAAAAGGATTGGTTTTATAACGCACTAATATGCCATCAATCTCTTTATAATTTTTTTAAAACCCATTTTCCAGTAATCAAACAACGGGAAAGGAAAAAGAAAACCAGGAAAAAGTCATTGAAATTCATTGGTCAGAAAGTGTGGGAACGCTGAACTTGTTGTGTGTTATATATATTACTTTATAAATCATTGGCGTATTCATTACACTTACATCATAGAACATTTAAAAAAAAAAAAGAAAAGGAAACCAGGGTTCATTTATACAACAAGCAACAAATGGTACAAGCAGTTGCGAGATGTATATATCTTTTTTTTAAAAGCCTAGTATTTATTCATCATGTAAACCAAAAGTTTAATTGATTGATTACTTTATTGATCTCCCTAGGGGGAGATTCACACATTACAGCAGAAACACAACCCATGTCTTTAAAAATATATCATTTAAAAAGTATTAATATAATAGATAAAAAAATAAAAAAAAGAACAAAAGCAAAACAGACAATAAACAATATTGCACCAACCCAAGCACTACATCATAATAATATTACACCAGTAACAAATAAATCATGTAAAATATTGATTGTACAGTCTTATGGCAGATGGTTACTTAGCCATCCTCTCATCTCCCATTTGATCTATAAGAGGCAGAGAGCATCCCACAACAGAACTGGCCTTTCTAATTAACTTAAGTTTATTTTTTTCTCTTTCCAAAGATACCTCCCCCCAACATACCTGTCATGTGTTGTAAGGATGAGGCGAGAGAGCAGGATCTACGTGCAGCGATCCTTTAACAATGACAAGAAGGCGAGGATACATAGGAGACGATGACTAGGAGACAATGACTAGGGTTACCAAAACAAGACAGTCGTTTGTGTCAAGCATAAATGGTGTAACAACTAACAACGATCAAGAACTGACAATCAAGGAACTAAACTAATATATATATATATATATATATATATATATATATATATATATATATATATATATATATATATATATATACACACACACACACACACACGCACAAAAAAGGGCTGATGATAGAATAGAGAACAGGTGACAATGATGGGGAACAGATGGCAGTGATGAGGGCAGTGCATACTGGGAAATGTAGTCCGGGTGGAAACAGAAGACAGAGGACGAAACCCACTTTAAAATAAGAGTCTTTGGAAACACAGTGACTGTGACATTACCCCCTCTTTATAAGGCGACTCCTGGCGCCTAAAGTTGGAGGAGGGCAGGAGGAAACAGGTGACTGGGGAGGAACCAGGAGAAGACCATGGAGTCCAGGAGGGATTGGCGGATGATCCTGTGGCCCAGGAGGAGTCTGGGGATGATCAGGAGGCCAGGGAGATAACCATAGGACAGGGGTAGAGTCAGAAGGCCTGGGAGGTGGCCGCAGAGCAGGGACTGGGTCAGGAGGCGGCCACAGGGCAGGGACTGGGTCAGAAGGTGGAGTTTCTGTGGTAGATGGTGAAGTCGTGGAAGACTCTTGGGGCGGAACCGTGGGAGGCTCGAAGAAGGCAGGTGGAGCCGTGTGAGGCTCGAGGGGCTAAGCCATGGAAGGCGGAGCCGTGAGGGGCTCGAGGGGCTAAGCCATGGAAGGCGGAGCCATGAGGGGCTCGAGGGGCTAAGCCATGGATGACTGAAAACTAACTCCTGTGGTTGAGAGCACAGGTAGAGACTGAGGATCGACCTCCATGTTCGTGAGCATGGGCTGAGACTGAGGAACGACCTTTGTGGTCGAAAACATGGGCAGAGACTGGGGAAAAGGTGTCCTTTTCCTTCTTTTCTGGACAGCTGGGAGCGTAGTTACAGGAATGGTCGAGGCTACAGGCATTGGCTCTGGCTCGTGCCAGACCTTGGCAGGCATGGGCACTGGTTCATTAACCGTGGCAGGCATGGGCATTGGTTGAGACCCAGGGTTCACACCATAAATACCAGCGTATGGGGGAAATGTCAGTTCTTCTGTCACATGTTGTAAGGATGAGGCGAGAGAGCAGGATCCACGTGCACCAATCCCTAAATTAACAATGACAAGAAGGTAAGGATACATAGAAGACGATGGCTAGGGTAACCAAAATAAGACAGTCGTTTGTGTCAAGCATAAACAGTGTAACAACGAACAAGAACTGACAATCAAGGAACTAAACTAGAGAGTATATATACACAAAAGGGCTGATGATAGAGAACAGGTGACAATGATGGGGAACAGATGGCAGTGATGAGGGCAGTGCATACTGGGAAACGTAGTCTGGGGGAAACAGAAGACAGAGGATGAAAACCACTTCAAAATAAGAGTCTTTGGAAACAAACAATACCAGAGCATACAAAATGACAGATGCTACCACAGTTTCACAGAAAGTCTTTAACAGTACCTGACACACACCAAAGGATCTCAGTCGTCTCAAGAGATGAATGGGACTTTGACCTTTCTTATATATATCATTTGTGTTATCAAACCAGTCTAACTTGTTATTTAGATAAACACCCAGGTATTTATATGATTTGACAGTCTCAATGTCCATCCTCTGGATGTTTACTGGTATTATTTGATATGTCTTCTTTTGATAATCCACTACAATTTCCTTTGTCTTACTTGTATTAAGCTGGAGGCAGTTCAGCTGGCACCAGTCTACAGAGTTCTTAATCAACTCCCTGTATTCACCTTCATTATGTTTAGAAAAACATCCACAAACTAAGGAGTTGTCTGAATATTTCTGAAGATGACAACTGCCAGAGTTGTACTGAAAGTCGGATGTATAGAGGGTAAATAAGAAAGGGGCTAATACAGTTCCTTGTGGGACTCCCGTACAGCACTTAACCACTTCAGACACATGGTCCTGCATCCTCACACACTGAGGTCTATTTGTGAGGTAGCCAGTTATCCAGTTTACCAAGCTAAGTGTTAGGAGAAGATCCACTATCAAATCTGTTAAAGAAAAGATTCAATTCGTCAACCCACTTCTGGTCACCCAGGGCAGTATACCCTCCACCTTTTGAAGACTGTCCAGATATTTTATTCAGGTCTCTCTAGACCTTCTTCACATTATTTTGCTGCAGTCTTTCTTCCATCCTCCTTCTGTAACAATCCTTTCCTTCCCTTATTTTCCTTATTTAATTCACTTGAAGTCAAGACAAAAACTAAGAGACTAATGAGAATCGCTCAGAGGCCAGTGGTAGAAAAAGTGCTCATTAAATAGAGATTAGATAATGCAAATCTAATTCATTGTTTGATGATAGAATCTTAAAGGGCAACTTCACCTGTAGCCCAGGGGAAAGGGTGGAGGAATCATACGACCATACTCTGTCATTTCAGGGGTACAAGAAATGCTCTTTCACTATTTTTGCTGAGGAAGACGAAATATCACATGTATGCAAAAATATTCATTCTTCACACTGTAACCCCCCCAGTGTTAAAGCCAAATCTACTCCCTTGCATGTATGCATTTGGCAGATGTCTTTTCAAAAGCAACTTACAGTAAACTTTAAGAAGATATTCTCTGTGTACTCAACCATTTGAGCTGCAGGAGCTCTCAAGAGACTCAAGACACTTTAAATGTCAATGAATTTCCCATTAAAAACCTGATGGTCTCCAGCACAGAAAGCTGAACTACACTCACAGAGCACTTTATAAGTAACACTATGGTTATAATAAAGTGCCAGACAAGGTCTTCTGCTGTTGTAGCCCATTTTTGTTTTTGGCACCATTCGGAGTAAATTCTAGAGACTGTTGTGCGTGAAAATCCCAGGAGATCAGCAGTTACAGAAATACTCAAACCAGCCAGTCTGACACCAACAATCATGCCACGGTCGAAATCACTGAGATCACATTTTTCTCCATTCTGATGGTTGATGTGAACATTAACTGAAGCTCCTGACCCGTATCTGAATGATTTTATGCATTACACTGCTGCCACATGATTGGCTGATTCGATTATCGCATGAATAAGTAGGTATACATGTGTTCCTAATAAAGTGCTCAGTGAGTGTATAATTTAACTTAAATACACAAGAAGCTGTTGAAACTGCACAGGCAGGTTTAATGTCCTGTAAATGCATATTTACATAAAAGATTACTATCTACACTAAAAATTTGGCTGAACTTGTTTTTTAATTCTTAAAATTACTATGTAATCTCAACATAAACAATTTGTGTAGACAGAATCTAGTTGAATTAGGTAAACACAACAAAATTAGCTGCATCAATGTAAGTAAATATCTTATATCTTTATGTGCTAATTAGTGAAATTGAATGTTATCATGCAAATTACATGCTGATTAGAAGCAATACAGACAGTAAATTAGTAACAGCTATGGTTAGCACAGCATTTGCTCAACAAAATGAGCAATTAATTTCATGTGCAACACCTACCTGTCCTCAGCATTAACTCAAGCTCTCTTCACCATAACGGGAATTCCAAAAACTCCAACGAAACAGAAACTGTTCTAAATCTCAACATGACAAAACATTAAACACGAACAAGTATCCCCCTTTATATTCATATTGCAATTACTTAATTTTAGAATTTACTCTTCCCATCGAATCCCATGCAAAGAAAGCAAGAAAAAGGAATTCATCAATTCTACATTAACACCACAAAAGTCCCAACTCAAATGGATTAAGTGAAGTCCATTGTACAAATTTAAATGGACAGAACACAGTTAAATCAAGTTGTGACAAAATGTTCTATAATTGTTGCTTTAGTTGCATTTTAATTAAGTAAATTGAACAAGCAGCAAAAATCCTTTTTTTAAGTGTAGGCATATTTGGACATGTTGGAAAGCACTAGTCAATTAGAGATCATAGTTCTAAATTAGTTCTAAAACTAATAGCCAGTGCTGGGTAGTAATGGATTACATGTAATCTGTATTACACAATCAGTTCAAAATTGAGTACTTGTAATTGGATTAAATTACATTTTAAAATACTCGTAATCGGTCTAAAGTTACTTTTTTATAGATTACATGATTACATATTAACAAGGCAGTAAACTGATAATCACTTATTGATCATTTTCATATCAAAATCATCATATTCTTACCCAGAAGCACAATATTTTCACATGTGAACATTTTGAGCATGTGCTCATTTTACGTTTCAACAGTAAAATATGCACCTCAGCTAAGGAATTGGTGATGGACTATTACGAAGTAGTAAGGGTTAAAAGTAAGTGTGTCAGAGTTTTGATCTGTTAGCTTTGACCTAACAATGTCATTGCTGCAGGGCCGGTCAACCCATTAGGCAACATAGGCGAGCGCCTAGAGCGGCATCACTTCAGGGGCGCCGATCTACCGAGCCAATATGTATGTGTTCAATCTGTGTCGAACAAAATGCGCCCTGTATGTTCCGATGATGCGTTGTGACGCCCCCCACGGAACAAATAGACCGTGTACTAAATGCCATACTACCATACTACTCTTACTGTTTCTGATATACCTGTGTTTGCCAAAAAAAACCAAACAAACAAACAAAAAAAAAAAGTTAAAGTAGAATGGATAGTATGCCATTGTGCACACGGCCACAGACTCATGAGCGCGGAGCGCGTGAATCGAAGTGATGCCTGATGCGTGAATTAATTAGTCTTTTGAGTCGGTTCTTCTCAATGAATTTGTCTAACTTGCGAGCTGAGTCGTTTGAAGCTCTTTGTCACGCAGTAAAACAGTAACGGGATGCTTTAGAAGACAGAGAACAAAAACAACGCTGAATGAAGTGAATATTTACTTACAGTTAATTGCAGCCTGTGAACGACTGTCTACTGCAGGTAAAGATACTTTCTAAATAAAAGTGTATCAAAACACGTACATTACATGAAAGCACTTAAAAGTACCAAAAACAAACCAATGCCATGTTTTTTGGAGTAGCCTTCCATATAAATACCATGATATAGGCCTAATGTATATAATAAAAATACCAAGGATTTACCATATTGTACCATCATTGTACCATGATACTGCTACAGAAGGCTTTTGAGAAAGGTAACTTTGATAAACTTCATCTTGTGCTGTGTAATGTCAAAAGGTGACAATATGTTTTTAGTCCATTTATTAATGCTTCACAATATATACAGGTTACTAAAATTAAATGATGCTCCTCAAATCACCAGAAATGAATGCGTTGGTTCTGTTTTTGCAAAATTAATACTGCAGGGTCTCGCCTAGGGTGCCAAATGGGGTAGGACCAGCACTATATATATATATTATTTCTTACTACCTTACCAATGGTGTGCAGCTCACACATTGAACTTAATTGCTTCAAAGGATCTAGTGGATCTAGCAAAATATGCAGTAATATGGAATAAAGCCCATCGCTCTATTGTTGCTGCTGATGCAATGGAGTCCACTGCATGAAACTTGACATAAAACTTGACACAGTTGTTCCTTGTGTGACTTGGTGGAACTCTGCTGTTTTAAAATATTCTGCTCATTTAGAATATTCTTGCTGTTCAAAAGATAATATCTCGCACCTCAGTTTTGGAATAGGCGATGGACTATCAGTAAGCAGTAAGGGTTTTAAAGTGCTCAGTAATTTCAGATGAAAGCTTTGACCTAGGCAACGTCGTTGCTGTTGATATTATGGTCATTAATTTTAATTCATTTTTGATCGTTTCATGTTGATTTTATGGTCATTAATGCTCGTAATGCTGCTATTGTTTTATGCAGTTTATGCCATTGCTGTTAGATTTAATGAATAGAATAATGTCATAAGGAGCTCTTTTTGTTAGTAATAAAGAATGGAATACATTTTCTTCCTCTTTTATGTTGAAATTATTATCGTACTCAAATGCATGTGACATAATAAAATAGAATTAGTTTGAAAGTAATCGTATTAGATCACCCCCAAATGTAATCTATGAGATTATGTTACTGATTGCATTTTTTTGTCATGTAAATTGTAATCAGTACCTGATTCCAAATCACATGTAATCCGCCCAGTACTGCTAATAGCATAGGCAAAGTGTGTGTTTATTTGAAAATTTGTACTGTCAATGTTTGAGCAAGCCTTTGCCTCACAGCACATTGGTAGTGGTTGTAGTTTCTGCACACCATTAGATGTCACTATAGTCCTTAAAAAGAGGTCAATCCCTCAAACATTAGTACCATAGAACAGAGTATCCTTTGATCATACAGGTGCATCTCAATAAATTAGAATGTCGTGGAAAAGTTCATTTATTTCAGTAATTCAACTCAAATTGTGAAACTCGTGTATTAAATAAATTCAATGCACACAGACTGAAGTAGTTTAAGTCTTTTGTTCTTTTAATTGTGATGATTTTGGTTCACATTTAACAAAAACCCACCAATTCACTATCTCAACAAATTAGAATATGGTGACATGCCAATCAGCTAATCAACTCAAAACACCTGCAAAGGTTTCCTGAGCCTTCAAAATGGTCTCTCAGTTTGGTTCACTAGGCTACACAATCATGGGGAAGACTGCTGATCTGACAGTTGTCCAGAAGACAATCATTGACACCCTTCACAAGGAGGGTAAGCCACAAACATTCATTGCCAAAGAAGCTGGCTGTTCACAGAGTGCTGTATCCAAGCATGTTAACAGAAAGTTGAGTGGAAGGAAAAAGTGTGGAAGAAAAAGATGCACAACCAACCGAGAGAACCGCAGCCTTATGAGGATTGTCAAGCAAAATCGATTCAAGAATTTGGGTGAACTTCACAAGGAATGGACTGAGGCTGGGGTCAAGGCATCAAGAGCCACCACACACAGACATGTCAAGGAATTTGGCTACAGTTGTCGTATTCCTCTTGTTAAGCCACTCCTGAACCACAGACAATGTCAGAGGCGTCTTACCTGGGCTAAGGAGAAGAAGAACTGGACTGTTGCCCAGTGGTCCAAAGTCCTCTTTTCAGATGAGAGCAAGTTTTGTATTTCATTTGGAAACCAAGGTCCTAGAGTCTGGAGGAAGGGTGGAGAAGCTCATAGCCCAAGTTGCTTGAAGTCCAGTGTTAAGTTTCCACAGTCTGTGATGATTTGGGGTGCAATGTCATCTGCTGGTGTTGGTCCATTGTGTTTTTTGAAAACCAAAGTCACTGCACCCGTTTACCAAGAAATTTTGGAGCACTTCATGCTTCCTTCTGCTGACCAGCTTTTTAAAGATGCTGATTTCATTTTCCAGCAGGATTTGGCACCTGCCCACACTGCCAAAAGCACCAAAAGTTGATTAAATGATCATGGTCTTGGTGTGCTTGACTGGCCAGCAAACTCACCAGACCTGAACCCCATAGAGCTATGGGGTGTCAAGAGGAAAATGAGAAACAAGAGACCAAAAAATGCAGATGAGCTGAAGGCCACTGTCAAAGAAACCTGGGCTTCCATACCACCTCAGCAGTGCCACAAACTGATCACCTCCATGCCACGCCGAATTGAGGCAGTAATTAAAGCAAAAGGAGCCCCTACCAAGTATTGAGTACATACACTATATTGCCAAAAGTATTCGCTCATCTGCCTTTAGACGCATAAGAACTTAAGTGACATCCCATTCTTAATCCATAGGGTTTAATATGACGTCGGCCCACCCTTTGCAGCTATAACAGCTTCAACTCTTCTGGGAAGGCTTTCCACAAGGTTTAGGAGTGTGTTTATGGGAATTTTTGACCATTCTTCCAGAAGCGCATTTGTGAGGTCAGACACTGATGTTGGACGAGAAGGCCTGGTCGCAGTCTTCGCTCTAATTCATCCCAAAGGTGCTCTAACGGGTTGAAGTCAGGACTCTGTGCAGGCCAGTCAAGTTCTTCCACACCAAACTCGCTCATCCATGTCTTTATGGACCTTGCTTTGTGCACTGGTGCGCAGTCATGTTGGAACAGGAAGGGGCCATCCCCAAACTGTTCCCACAAAGTTGGGAGCATGGAATTGTCCAAAATCTCTTGATATGCTGAAGCATTCAGAGTTCCTTTCACTAGAACTAAGGGGCCAAGCCCAGCTCCTGAAAAACAACCCCGCACCATAATCCCCCCTCCACCAAATTTCACAGTTGGCACAATGCAGTCAGACAAGTACCGTTCTCCTGGCAACCGCCAAACCCAGACTCGTCCATCAGATTGCCAGATGGAGAAGCGTGATTCGTCACTCCAGAGAACGCGTCTCCACTGCTCTAGAGTCCAGTGGCGGCGTGCTTTACACCACTGCATCCGACGCTTTGCGTTGCACTTGGTGATGTATGGCTTGGATGCAGCTGCTCGGCCATGGAAACCCATTCCATGAAGCTCTCTACGCACTGTTCTTGAGCTAATCTGAAGGCCACGTGAACTTTGGAGGTCTGTAGCGATTGACTCTGCAGAAAGTTGGCGACCTCTGCGCACTATGCGCCTCAGCATCCGCTGACCCCGCTCTGTCATTTTACATGGCCTACCACTTTGTGGCTGAGTTGCTGTCATTCCCAATCGCTTCCACTTTGTTATAATACCACTGACAGTTGACTGTGGAATATTTAATAGCGAGGAAATTTCACGACTGGACTTGTTGCACAGGTGGCATCCTATCACAGTACCACGCTAGAATTCACTGAGCTCCTGAGAGCGGCCCATTCTTTCACAAATGTTTGTAGAAGCAGTCTGCATGCCTAGGTGCTTCATTTTACACACCCGTGGCTATGGAAGTGATTGGAACACCTGAATTCAATTATTTGGATGGGTGAGCGAATACTTTTGGCAATATAGTGTATACAGTAAATGAACATACTTTCCAGAAGGCCAACAATTCACTAAAAATGTTTTTTTTTTATTGGTCTTATGATGTATTCTAATTTTTTGAGATAGTGAATTGGTGGGTTTTTGTTAAATGTGAGCCAAAATCATCACAATTAAAAGAATCAAAGACTTAAACTACTTCAGTCTGTGTGCATTGAATTTATTTAATACACGAGTTTCACAATTTGAGTTGAATTAATGAAATAAATGAACTTTTCCACAACATTCTAATTTATTGAAATGCACCTGTATACAAAAAAAGTGTGTTCATTTGAAGAAATTTCAAAATCATTCTAAATTCTGCTAATAATATAGAAAGCTGAATTAAAAGACGATTTGTTGAAAAGTGCAGTATGTACTGAATATACAGTAGCCTATGTAGAAAAAGTCTACTTTCAATGTCTGTCCATTCTGGTTGCAAAAGAAAATAGTAAATCAATGTTTCTGGCAGTTATTCATGACATGTCAGAGGTTTTGCACTGAAAGCTTGTCCCTCAGTAAGGCAGGTCCAGATTTTATTCATGCCAATACTACTGAGGAACCTACAACAAGCATCAGTGAAACACAGCCTGAGAACCTAGAGTGCAACACCATACAGACTACCAATGAATTTTTTAGACCTCAATATCTGAATTTTTAAAGCCCACTGCATTTTTTATGATTATTGCATAAAACAGACATTCATGGAAAAAAGGTGCACTTCTTCACTTACATAAAGTAAAACAACCTCTCACTAGTTACAGAGCAAATGCAATTAAAGACTTTTGAACATTGGCAACAGTGCAATGGCACGCACAGTTGGAACCTTTATTGAAGTGTTTGGTTGTTGACGTTGATACGTTTGACCTGTGAACCCCTGGAACTGTTACTCAGGATAAAGGTTAGACTGGGACTAGAGGACGCAAGATCTTGTTACACTTGCTCATATCATACAACACTGAGCCTGTGATCCTTGACTTTGCCATCAATCTTTAATGAACTCTGCTAGTCACACTTTTCAGCCTGTTCTCACAGGAGCCAAAGAGGGAGGGGCTGGAGAAAAGGCAGGTATTCAGGATCTTCTCCTGATCTTGTAATCGTACAGCATCACTGTTTGTGAGCTGACAGGAATGCAGGATTTTCCATTACTGCTACATTCACAATGCTGATATCCTGAACTGAAAACACACAGAATCGTGCACTAGGAAGTTCTATGGCGAACCCAAATGAAGGATTGCACTGAGATCCCTGGATTACTGAGAAAAGCCTGTGATGCCATCAAATCCAAGTCCCTCCTCTTCTCTCTTCCATTCCCTGGCTCAGCATCTCTCCTCCTCCCCTCCAGCGCACCTAACCCAGCCCTAGCGAACAATCTCAGTCCAGCACAGGAGAGGATGTGCATCAGTGCCTAGTGGATAACCTGCTCTCTTTTCTGCAAAGAGCAGAGTGGGAAAGACAAGTGTTTGTGGGCAAGAAGAGAGAAGGAAGGAGAGATGCCACTGGGGGGGTTTGCGGGTCTAAAGGAGAAGCTCAGACCAGGAAAGGAGGAGTTGAAGAACAATGTGGGTGACTCTCTGGGGAACCTACAAAAGTAAGTGAAAAGACAGTAGAATTGGAGTCTAAGCACTGAGAGGAAGAGGTGTGGAAATCTGCTTGTGTTATCTATACTGTATCAAGTGTCTGATTGCATTTGTTATTAAATGAAATAACAGGAATTTAGAGTTGATTTTTGCATGCATGACTAATTTGTGGCAGAAATTAGCTTTATGTGCCAAATGAACTGGTCAAAAATTAAAAATGTAAATTATTATATAATATCACTAAATAAATCTTAATAAATAAGGTTTCATCAACAAAAATATTTTTAAGGGTCAGATCAGGTGGAAATAGCTTAGAAATTGAAATAAGGGTACAACCAATTTTTTTTTAACTGTATATAGAACTATATAGGACCCTAGAATATATAGAATGTAGAAATATCTAGAGTTCTAGAATGTTTTTAAAGTTTTTTGATGAAGGATGTTTGTAGAAAACACCAAACAGAAAAAACTGCATATGCTTTATGACATTATAATGTTCTAGTGTTTGAAAAGCTGTTGTCACAGTATTTTTAATCTCCTAATTGTTCCTCAAAATGACATAAGAAAGTTTTAAATTAGTGGCATCAAATCCAAGTTTAAACTTTTATGTTAATTTCAACATCAAAACAATGCAACAAGTTATCTTTGCTTTAACTGTCAAGGCATCTAGCAATATCACTCGCACAAATGTCGTCACGCACAAAACAAATATATTAATTGAAAATGTACCTCCCCCATTTATTATCTACAATTTGAAAAGGTTCATAGACATTCTAGGTGTATACATAGCTAATATCTTGCACATTTCAAGATATTAAAAACCTGAAGTTTCCGAATTAGACCAAGATACAGCTCTGGAAAAAATTAAGAGGCCATTGCAAATTTATCAGTTTCTCTGGATTTAGGTATGTTTTTGACTAAAATGAATATTTTTGTTTTATTCTATAAAGTACTGACAACATTTCTCCCAAATTCCAAATAAAAATATTGTCATTTAGAGCATTTATTTGCAGAAAATGACAACTGGTCAAAATAACAAAAAAGATGCTGTGTTTTCAGCTGCAAAACCATCTGGCCCCGAAGACTTGCCTGTAGGCAAGGCCTTAATTACCTTGCCAAGCTCCTCCAAGGTTATCTCAGAATCAAGAGAATTTCTTTGCTCAGTCATCAATTTAGGGAGTTCTAATGGTTCCACAAAGTTTTTAATATCTTCATCAGTAGACAAAGACATGGAACTATAAAGATCAAGATAGAAATCTTTAAAAGCATTATTAATATCAATGGCCAAGGTAAAAATTTCACCACCAGCAGATTTCACTGAGGGAATGATAGAAAAAGACTCTCTCTGCTTTATATATCTAGCCAGAAGTTTTCCTGCTTTGTCCCCCAACTCAAAGTATTACTGTATTAATAGCCAAAACTCCACCTTCCGTGACAAAATAGTATTATATCTGTATTTCAATCGGGTGAATTCTCTGAGGCCATCAGACGACAGTCTGTGCTTCAGCTCTGCCTCGGCACTTTTAATATTCCCTTCCAACTCCACGAGTTCACATGCTTTGGATTTTTTGATGAATGAGGCATACGGTATGATCCGACCCCTAAGAAAAAACACATATTTTTTGTTATTTTGTCCAGTTGTCATTTTCTGCAAATAAATGCTCTAAATGACAATATTTTTATTTAGAATTTGAGAAACATGTTGTTAGTACTTTATAGAATAAAACAAAAATGTTCATTTTACTCAAACACATACCTATAAATAGTAAATCCAGAGAAACTGATAATTGCAGTGGTCTCTTAATTTTTCCAGAGCTGTATATGTCTGTTATATTTTTCTTGCATATTAGACATCTTAATATGTGAGATGATGTGAATAATTTCCTCTGTCTGTGTAATATTACCAAGAAATCTATTAGAGGTAGTTTGATACTACAAATACTACAAATAATATAGAGGAATGACAAGATAAAAACATCACATTATAAAAAAAGAAAGAGACAGAGAGAGGGAGATAGAGGTTAAGTAAAATGGAATATGCACACACTTAATTCATTTAATATTTATTTTCAGTCCTACTCAAAATGTGCTTAATTTTTAAAGAGTTTAAACTGTACAGAACTTCATTTAGATTTGTGCATAAACAAGGTACAAAAAAGCTAGCTTAAAAAACACAATACCATTTCCAAAAGCATCACATTTTATTACACATATTACCTATTAATATAATTAAGTAAAATAGCCATGAATATTATTACTTTTATATTTGATTTATAAAATAGCAATGAATAATATGTTACAGTCTCTTCCAAAACAGCAGCAATATGTTGTACAATTTGAAATTTCCATGAAACATGGATACAGTTGATTTTGAGAAAATCCACACAGCCAAATCTCTTTGTTAAAGCTTTACATAGTTGTCAGACTCAGGGATCTTGTGGTCTTGACAGAAGCAGATGTTTTCTTTATAATTCTTTTGTAGCTGTCTTAGCTGCTAAGCATTTTAAAAACATTGTTTTGGACATTATTTCTGAGAATGCAATATACTAATCATTCTTTTTTGTATGTTTTCTTAGTTTGTCCTTTTACCTTTCTTTTTCTCTAATTAGTGAGAGTATTCTGACTGTTGAAGTGAATAACATGTTGATTTGGCTGTGTCCTTATAATGTGTAAACACTCTTTTGAAGGCAATCCTTGCAGAGTTCTGCAAATACCACATCACTTTATGAACATAGAGGTTATATGTAGGTCTTTACAAATGTATTTTCCCTGATAAGCTTCTGAAATATTGCCAATAATTGCAGAGAGAGTTCTATTTAGATCTGCATCAATGCTTAGATTCGACTTAGTTTCAGGGCGAGAGTAAAGAGAATATCTACAAAGGGCTCAGTTCATGCTATTGCTAAAATTAAGATGATAAAAAAATAATTTGAAGTATTTTAATATATATAGTAAAAAAAAAAAAAAAAAAATAGATTAAAGGCATTGACAAAGATTTTCTGAACTAAATAAGTGTTTTGTTCTGAGTTGAACAAAATTGTGTGAGTGTACCAGACCACGACTTCACCTTGTTGTGCTTTATGTCCATTAACAATGCATCCAGTTCATCTTCTTCACAAACATCAGGGACAGGCTCTGGTGTGACTCTTGAAATGCAATATTGCCTCTTGATCCTCCATTCAGAATCCTCCAGTATCCCACTTTTAGTGAGGTCCTTCTTCTGTGTGTGGAAGAACTCAGGTGTGCATTTTAAAATAGACTGATGAAAGTTATTCCTGTGAGGTGGAGGATGAGAGGAAAGATAGTGGTTGGGTAATGGAACAGGTGCGTGCGGGCAAGAGGGAAGCAGAGGGAGGGAGTACCAAACGCAATGTGACCTTTTCAGCACCACACTCTGCAACCCCTTCTGGTCTGTTCACCTAAGCAGAGAATTTGTCAGCAGGAAACATGTTTACTCTGGTCTCCTAGTACATAATTCATAAATATTGGTATATCACCTTTATACAGCAATACTGTTCTGGATTTGTTTGAAATATCAATTCTGGAGTTACATCAGTTCCTCTACTTTGATTCCAGGAATTGTCAATATAGTCTCAAGAGTCAAGACAACTCGTCATAATTCTAATAATACTAGATGGAGAAATCGTACATATTGTACAACTTGGCTCATACAAAAGGTACAACTCTTATTCCCATAGAGACCAACCAATAAATAAATACAGAATTTCAAATTGATACAACACAGGCATCACATTTTGTTTAAGTAAAGAAACGTCTGGAAACAAATTTGGTTACTTATTACATATTTATTAAAGGAATATTTCGGGTTCAATACAAGTTAAGCTCAATCAACAGCATTTGTGGCATAATATTGATAACCCCAATAAATACATTTAGACTTTCACCTGCTTTTCTTTAAAAAAATTAAATCTGGGTTACAGTGAGGCACTTACAATGGAGGTGAATGGGGCCAATCAGTAAATGTTAAAATACTATTTCAAAAGTATAGCCACAAGACATAAACAATGTGTGTTAACATGATTTTGGTGTGATAAGATCAATTACTAACCTTTTCTGTGTAAAGTTATATCCAATATAATGTCAACAAACCTAAAACCCTAAAGTGAAAGTAAAAATGATGATTTATACAACTTTGCAGCTCAAATAATACATGAGTTTTAACAGAAGTATTAATGTAAGTGCTTTTATAAAATTATAACAATACAATTTATATTTATAATCACATTTCTGCCTTTTATAAACCCTCCAAAAATTGGCCCCATTTACTTCCACTGTAAGTGCCTCACTATAACTTCAATTTTTGCTTTTTTTTAAAGAAAAGGAGGGACAAGTCGAAATTATTTCTTGTGGTAATAAATATCATGCCACAAATGCAGTCGATTGAGCTTAACTTGTTCTGAACCTGGAATATTCCTTTAAAGCAACACATATGTCAGTTATCTGTAATGCGCTGCATTGTCTCGTTCCAAACCTACATGTTTTCTTTCTTCTGTGGTAGACAAAAGTTGTTTTCCTATTAAATCATGGTTTTTGTTTAGGGGGTTGGTAAGGGATTAGACTTTATGGTTAGGTTTAGGTTTAAGTTTAAATGAAAGAAAAATTGGAACATAAGTCGTATGTTTTTGTACGAGCCAACACGTACAATTTCTTTTTTTTTTTTGTTATTAAAATTTTTATTGATTCATAAATTAACACAAAAAATACAACAACATCTATATAATGAATCAAAAACTTTAAACATTAAACCCCAAATATATACCCTCCCCCTACCAAACTCTCAACCCACCCTGACAACCCCACGAACACCCCTAGGGTCAATAGAATATAGACACACACACAGAAAACTAAAACAACAACATAAAATAACATACAATAATCAATTATAATAATTAAAAAAAAAAATAAATAAATAAACTCTAAATTACTCCCTCCACCGCCCCACCTCGAGATTCCCTCAAAAATGCTAAATAATTGCCCCATTTCTTATTGTAAGTTTCCCTAACCCCCATCCTAATGCTCGACCCCTCCTTGAAGGCAGCCACCCTCCCCATCTCTGCGCACCACTCCGGGAACGAGGGTGCTCCATCCGACTTCCAACTCCTCAAAATAACCTGTCTACCAGTCATCACACCGGTCAAAACCCAATCCTTCATGTGCTTATCTACTAAATCCATAACCTCCCTATCACCCAAAATACAGAGTCTGGGGCAGAACGAGACCTGAGTGCCCAACACATCACACACAAAACTTTGCACCTTCAGCCAAAATTCTTGGATCTTAAGGCACCCCCAAAAAACATGGATGGTGTCTCCATCTTCAGTATGGCATCGCCAGCAGATGGGTGTGTCCTTAAGAGCAAGCCTATACAATCTAGAGGGGGTCCAATAAAATCTATGTAAAATCTTAAATTGCATAAGGCGAACCCTTGCATCTCTAGATGCAGACTTTGTTTTTTAGAATCCTTGCCCACACTCCCTCCTCCAATACCAAGTTTAAATCTTTCTCCCATAATCTTTTAAGAGAATTTAAAGCTCCGTCCCCCAGACTCTGAATTAACAAGGAGTAATACACTGATGCCTCATGACCCTTCCCAAAAGCAGCAATCACCACTTCCAGAGTATCTGCCGCTCTAGGGGGGTGTATGCTACTCCCAAAAACAGAGCAGAGCAGGTGGCACAGCTGTAAATACTTATAAAATTGAGATCTGGGAATCCCAAAATGTTGAATCAAATTTTCAAAAGATCTGAATACTCCACCCTCATACAGGGCCCCAAGTGTATTAACCCCCCTCACAATCCAATCTACCCAAAAGAAAGGGGACTTATTAATACATAGTTTAGGGTTCAGCCATATGCTCGAGGCTACGTTTAAATAAATATCAGAATTAAACACTCTGGACACTTTTGTCCATATCGAGTGCAAATGCAAAGTAACGGGGTGCGACTTAACCTCTCCAGCTAGTTTAATCGAAAGGCTTTGCAGTGGCGAGATAGGGGCAAGAACTTCCTGTTCAATACAAAACCAGGGAGGAGATCTCTCAGGTGGAAGCGACCAATGAACCAAATGTCTAAGACTGAATGCATAATAATAAAATAAAATCTTGGGTAGGCCTAACCCACCTTTGTCAATCGGCCTATGTAACTTACTGAAATTTAACCTGGGAAATTTACCATTCCAAATGAAGGACTTCACTATGCTATCAAATTGCTTGAAATAAGAGAGAGGGACATCTACAGGGAGAGATTGTAGCAGGTAGTTAAATTTTAGAATGCAATTCATTTTAATAACATTAACCTTCCCAATCATCGATAAGTGTAATGAAGCCCACCTGCTGACATCGCTCGAAAACCTTTTTATTAAAGGGTCAAAATTAACTCTAACTAAATCAGACAAATTTGCTGCGAATAAAATTCCCAAATACTTAATTCCCTGTTTGGGCCACTGGAAGGCACCCGGCTGGAAGGCCATTACTGGACAGTACGCTGTCAAAGCCAAAGCTTTGGATTTAGACCAATTGACTTTGTATCCTGAGAATTTGGAAAAGGAGTTAATAATTCTGTGGAGGCAAGACATAGATCTAGTGGGGTCGGAGACGAATAATAAAATATCATCTGCGTAAAGCAGAAGTTTATGCGCTACACCTCCCGCCGTCACCCCTGGAAAATCATCCTCCTTTCTTATCGTGGCTGCTAATGGTTCCAGGGCAAGACAGAACAATAATGGGGAAAGAGGGCAACCCTGCCGGATGCCCCTATCCAGAGTAAAATAATCTGAAATTAACCCATTTGTTTGCACCGCTGCTACAGGGTGTCTGTAAAGTAACTTAATCCAACCACTAAATGTATTCCCGAACCCATACCTTTCCAAAATCTTAAAAAGATAATCCCATTCTACCATATCAAACGCCTTTTCGGCATCAAGAGAGATGGCAGCAACCGGAGATTGATCATTCGCTATTGACCACATGACATTGATGAGACGCCTAATATTATCAGAAGAACTACGGCCTCGAATAAACCCCACCTGATCTATATGTATAAGTGATGTCATAACTTTACTTAATCGATTAGCCAGAATTTTGGACAAAATTTTTACATCTAACTGGATCAGGGAAATTGGGCGGTAACTTTTACACTCGCTTGGATCTTTGTCCTTTTTTAGAATCAGACTGATCCGGGCTTGTGTCATGGCTGTCAGAAGCTTTCCATTCTTTAATGAATCAGTATAAACTTCTAACAAAAGTGGAGCCAGTTCTGTAGCATAACATTTGAAAAACTCAGCGGCAAAGCCATCAGGCCCCAGAGCCTTGCTTTTAGGCAAGGCTTTAATTATCTCAACAAGCTCTTCCAAGGTTATCTCAGAATCAAGAGAATTTTTTTGCTCATTCGTCAATTTAGGGAGATCTAATGGTTCCACAAAGTTCCTAATATCTTCATCAGTGGATGAAGATGTGGAACTATAAAGATCAAGATAGAACTCTTTAAAGGCATTATTAATATCAATAGCCTAGGTAAATATTTCACCACAAGCAGATTTCACTGAGGGAATGATAGAAAAAGACTCTCTCTGCTTTATATATCTAGCCAAAAGTTGTCCTGCTTTATCACCCGACTCAAAGTATGACTGTCTTGCCCTGAACAACCAAAACTCCACTTTCCGTGACAAAATAGTATTATATCTATATTTCAATCGGGTCAATTCTCTGAGGCCATCGGATGACATACAGCGCTTCAGCTCTGCCTCAGCACTTTTAATATTTCCTTCCAACTCCACGAGTTCTCGTGCCTTGTTTTTTTTGATGAATGAGGCATACTGTATAATCCGGCCCCTAAGAACCGCCTTAAGTGCCTCCCAAGCCACGCCCACAGTGGATACTGAGGACCAGTTGGTCTCCATATAAACACTGATTTCAGTCTTTAACATTTGTTGGAAATCAGGATTTTGCAAAAGGGACACATTAAGGCACCAACTATAAGATTTATTTTTCTCTATATGTGGCATCACCTCTAAACTCACCAGAGCATGATCTGAGACTAAGATATTTCCAATTGAGCAATCAACAACAGATGAAATGAGGGATTTGGATATCAAAAAAAAATCTATTCTAGAATAAATCTTATGGACTGATGAAAACAATGTATAGTCCCTACCAGATGGGTTAAAAAGTCTCCAAATATCTGTAAGACCAAGATTTTTACACATCCTGTGAAGCGTCAGTGTTGCTCTAGGGGGCTTGCACACTTTTGCTTCACTATGATCAAGGACTGAATCCATCAAAAGATTAAAGTCTCCTCCCAATATTATATCATGAGGGGTACCAGTGGTTTGCAGCATCCCTTCAAGATCTATAAAAAAGCCCTGATCATCAGCGTTATGTGCGTAAATATTAGCCAAAATCAACCTTTGCCCTTGAATTTCAAATAACACAATAATTACTCTTCCTAATTTATCTTTAATCTGTTTGAGACATTTGAATTGTAGATGTTTATTTATCAATATAATGACTCCCTTGCTCTTACTTGAGCCAGTACTAAAGAAAACATGTCCACCCCATATCTTCCCAAATTTTTCAGCTTCCTGCGGGGAAAGATTTGTTTCTTGAAGAAACACGATATCATATTTCTTACGTTTAAGAAAAGAAATAACCTTCCTTCTTTTTATGGGGTGCCCCAACCCATTCACATTCCATGTGGAGAGAGATAGTACACTCATATTAACATTTGACATATTGATATTGTAGAAAAAATAAATTGTGTGTCAAAAACAAAATTATACAGACCACATTCCCCATTAGTGAAACAATCAACCCCCGAACATCCCCCCGAACAAAACAAACAGAAAAAAGAAAAACGTGCGCGTTAACCCCACGCACGACAGTGCCAACCGGCGACAATTCCTCTAAACACAAAAGGTCCATGAACGCACACGAGTCCCCACGACAACTTTGCCATCAGATTGCTCAATTTTGCCTCACAAATTTGTGAGGCAAAATTACATAACAGAAAATAGTTTGTAAAATAAACCCAGTCAATAGGAAGAATGAACACAAAGAATGTGTAGATTCATTTACAGAACTGTCTCAAAGGTGTGATCTTCCACAAAACAAATTTCAGCTGATATAAAACTGTTCAGATTCCTCGGACAGACAAACAAATCTTCAGTGAGCCAGCTGTTATGAGTTCAGCGGATGACATAATCATTCCAGTGTCCCGTAAAAATACTCAACAAAACAAACTACAGCCAGCAGGAGGAATAAGTACAAAGAACGAACAGATTAATCCACAGCTGTTCCAAAGTGTTATTCAATAGAACAAGCTCCAGCCGCTAGGCAGAACCAATACAAAAAGAAACAAAACCGGCATCCCGGTTCCCCGGATGATCGAGTCAACTCACTCGGAGGCTGCATAAAAGTATATACCATGACTTACATAATCCGTCGACTTCGTAAAGACATCCTTTGTGTGAGCATGTAGATATTTTGTGGTCATCCATAGTGTCTACTCTCAATCTGTCCAGGAACTTCAATGCAAAAGTAATCTTCCATCAATGCAAAAGTTTCTTTAAGGAAAAGTGTTATTCACAAAACAAGCTCCAGCCGCACGGCGGAGCCAACGCAAAAAACCCAAAATGTCGCCCAGCTTCCTCAAGAGTTAGGAACAGCGAGTCAGGCCCACTCACATGAGAAACATCCAATGGTTTACTCAGTCATTGATTCTATAAAAGACATTGCCAGATTTGGACATGTAAATACTTTGCGACCGACTATTCTCAGTTTGGCAGGAAACATCAGAGCAAACGAAATCTTTTTCTGATGTAAGAGTTTCTTACATTCCTTGAACCGATCGCGTTTCTATCTTGTCGAACTCGCAAAGTCCGGGAACAAGAAAATATTGTGGTTCTTCCAAGAAAGCTTCCCTTTGCTCCTCGCCTGGCACAACACAAGATCTTTATCGGATGATCTCAGAAGTCTGGCCAGAATCGATCGGGGCCTGTGTCCCTCAGCAGATCTCCGAGCCGGCACTCTGTGAGTTTGCTTGATTTCCAGCTTGTGGCCTGTTATGTCGAGCAGACTCGGGAAAAACTCGTCTAGGAATTTCACCATAACTCTGCCCTCCTCATGCTCAGGAATTCCAACAATGCGAACGTTATTCCTGCGGCTTCTATTTTCAAGATCTTCAAGCTTTTCAAGGAGATGTTCCAGATCAACTTTGGTCACGGGTGGATTAGCGGTTAATTCCCTCTCCGAAGATTCCAAAAAATCGATTCATTTTTCAACATCAGTCACTCTTGTACCTAACTCGGAGAATTTTATTTCCATCGCCGTGATCGATCGACGTATTACAGTGAGATCCTCCAAGTCAGCAAGAATCTTCGTCAACATCACCGACATGTTGGACAACTGATGCTGGATTCCTTCTCCCGCCGCGCCATCCAAATTGAGTACCCGGTCTGTAGGCCTGTCGGGGCTTTCATCCTGAACATGTAAGTGTCTTTTAATGTCTCCAGAGCCCGAGGATTTTGACTTCTTTGCCATGTTTTGCAACAAAGGGCAAATGTGTAACTGGATGTATCAAATTTCACCAGATTATAATATGAAAATAATCGAAAATTCAGCAAAGTGCGCAGAGCTCGTCACTCACACGTCTGTTCCTTGCATGGCGTCACGTGACCTCAACACGTACAATTTCTTACGATTTTTCCATCTCTATTTCTCTAATAATTTTCCTCAGTTTCTAAACAATTTCTTCTCTTTTGTGCAGGAAGATCGATGGAACTAATGTCGCTGAAGAGGACAACATTGAGCTGACGGAGGATGGTCAACCAGTGGCAGCCCCTAAACGCAGCCCACCTTTGTTGGATTGTGGCTGTTTTGGTCTTCCCAAACGTTACATCATTGCCATCCTCAGTGGCCTTGGTTTCTGCATCTCATTTGGCATCCGCTGCAACCTGGGTGTTGCCATTGTAGAAATGGTCAACAACAACACTGTCTACATCAATGGGACTCCCGTCATGCAGGTGAAACCAGAAACATAAATTGATACTACACACTTACTGGAAGTGCACACATCTTAAAGGTCAACATGTTCTCACTCCCAAGGCATCAAAGACTGATGCTTGTGCAAGAGCCAAACCTGCCAACAGGGCCGTTTCTAGGCATAGGCAAACTAGGTAACCACCTGCTGGGAGGGTGCCAAAGAGGAGGCCTCTGCCATACCAAACCCCCCAAATGGGGGTGTCAATAGGGATCTCACCTAGGGTGCCAAAATGGTCTGAAACGGCCCTGCGCATCAATCGACAGACGCCAAAAGCGGCCTCTGGCGTCAGATTGAAATGCATCCGCCAAGTGCGTTCTTTTCAACGAGAAACCTTTGACGTCAACTGACTGACGCGATGGGCATTAGAATTTTAGCATGGTTTAATTATACACTGGGGTACAATTTTGACATTGTGACTTATGTTGGGGGAATGATTCATTTAATTTGAAATCTCAAGATTTTATTCACAGCGGTTAATATTTAATCTGTTGTTTATCTGTCTATTTAATCTGTCTGTACACATCCTGCGCTGCTGAAGTGACCCGTTTCATTCCGGGTGTATTCCAAGTCTTACAATCATGTGAAGAACAAATCTAAATGTAGGTTTTTAGTCACTGATCACGGTCACCCGGCATCCACCATAACACAACCTGCACAAGTTTTGTTAAAACACATTAAAAATGTGATTATGCCATTGGTTCTCATGTGTCTTGTGACTGATTACAACGACCTCAGTTTGGATGTTCATGTATTTTTTGAATGAGACGTGCCGGTAGAATCAGGATGAAACAGGATCAGGATGCCTTCACAGAGGGGGAATATTTTTACCAATTAAAACCTTCAGTTTCACTCTGCTACTCACACAATGCCATCGTATGGTTTGGAATATTATTATAGTACATTTAAAAAAAAAAAAATGATCGTGACTGTACTTTATCTGCTTGTTACGGCTTTTCTGTTGTTGAAAACTGGTTAGGTTTAGGCATAAATGTGCAGTTGGGTGCTTAAAAATATCTATAAATAGTGTAATGTATATAAAATTAGCAAAGTGTCTCTTTCATGTTTTATATTGTTGATTATCAGTTAGGTTTAGAAATGGGGTTGGGTTAGGGGATCTAAAATATTATATATGATTGTATAATGTAATATCACACTAATATATTTATAAGTATTATAAAACATTGAGGTTAAGCACACAAAATAATATTCAAAGATTGTTAACTAATGACAAAGATTTCTCATTGAAAACAATGGGGTTTCTCACCGTGTCAGTGAGAGGACGCCAGGGGGCACCTTTGGCGTCATCATGCAGACGTGGACGGCTTCTGCACAAGCGTCACAATTGAACGTTTAGGGAATGAGAATGGGTTGTAAAAGTATAGTTCACCCAAAAATTTAAATTATAATAATCATACTCTACTCACCCTCATGTCGTTTCAAAATCAACATTTTTCTTTCTTTCTTCTGTGAAACACAAAATGAGATGTTAGGCAGAATGACAACCTCAGTCACCACTTTCATGGCATCTTTTTTCCATACAATGAAAGTGAATGGTGACTGAGGCTGTCATTCTGCCTAACATCTATTGTGTTCCAAAGAAGAAAGTAATATGGGTTTTGGAGCAACATGAGGGTGAGCAATTGATGACAGAATTTTTATTTTTGGGTGAATTATCCCTTAAACCCGCAGAGGTTTGATTAGCTGAGTACAGTGGATACTATCAAAGCCGAGTGATTCGTAAATTCATCAGCTTTTGTTTTTTACTCATCATTATGATTGGTTTGACTTATAAAGTTCAAAGGACCAAACAAACCATTATCTTCTTTTTTCATGGCTTGATATCTTATCAGTAACTTTTTCAGTAGTTAGCTGCCACAATTTCCTGTAATTTCCTGGCGTAATATTGGGTAGAATGGATGACGCACATACACACACACATACTCGCAAGGTCATTTCAGTATGTTTGTCCTGTGATAACTCATTTATCTCATTTTTTAATTAAGCAGAAATGTTTTTTTAGGGATTGTTCACCCAAAATAAAAATTCTGTCATCATTTACTCACCCTTATGTAGTTCCAAACCCATATGACTTACTTTTTCTTTTTGTGGAATACAAAAATAAATGTTAGCTTGAATGTTAGGGACTGACAGCCTCAGTCAACATTCATTTTCATTGTATGGAGAAAGAAATCAATGAAAGTGATCAGTGACTAAGGCTAACATTCTGCCTAACATCTCCTTTTGTGTTCCATGAAAAAAAAAAAAAAAAAGAAAGTCACACAGGTTTGGAAGTTTTATTTTTGGGTGAATTATCCTTTAAGTTAACAAGGTCTCCTCTGGTTTGTCTACATTTTAGCCAGCACAGTTCAATTGGGATCCAGAGACAGTGGGTTTGATACATGGCTCTTTTTTCTGGGGCTACATTGTCACTCAAATCCCTGGAGGATTCATCTCCAATAAGCTAGCAGCTAACAGGTGAGCCACATCCTGACAGTCAAGCTGCAATGTTTAGAAAGAAAATGTATTCCACTCCACACATAACATTCAGAAAGGACACAAGGAAGCTCACGAGAGCAGTGGCCAGGGCTGCAAGGGTTAAATTTGTGCATTGTGTTGATTAGAGGGGCGATAGTGGTCTTGTAATAAAAGCCTCACAGGAACAGAGGACACGTGGCTGACAGAGTTAATAATGAAAGATCCGTCGCAGATCTCACGCTGAAACGCCAGCCACTGGAATATTACAAGTGTCACTTACACACTGTTTTGGGGAGAAAAAAAAAAAAGAGTCAGATGGATGGATTAAATAGAGATAAAGGACAACTGAATGAACCAGAATGACTCTCTGGTGTGATCCAGTGATGTAACTCAACAGAGGGGTGCGGGACTTAGAATCACCAAAAGTCTCAAAATTATAAATCAAATTTTTTTACATTCATTGGAAAACCATTATGGTTGCTATGAGGTGTCTGTCATATCATGTTTCTAAATCCTTATTAGAGTGCTTTTCAAGTTACAAAAATCCAAAATTACTCTCTAGGTGTCACTAGTTTACCATGTTACTGCATATGACTTCAAAACAAGAAATGATTTAATGATTCCTTTTTTGAAATGGTAACATTTAAAAATTGCAGAATTAGTGTTAAAACAAATCAATTCAGTTATGTAGTATTAAATATACTGATAGTGTTTTTTTGCACCAAACTTTATTTAACCTAAAATGATTTTGGGCTGTCTTGTGATGTAAGCTGTATTGTCATTTGTGTTACCTTGTTTTTATTGGTTACTCTAACCATAACTGACTAAACTAACATTAAATGTCTCTGAATTTTTTTCTCAGGGTGTTTGGGGCAGCGATTTTTTTGACATCAGTGCTAAACATGTTTATTCCATCAGCTGCCAGGGACCACTATGGCTGCGTCATGTTTGTGCGAATCTTACAAGGACTGGTGGAGGTAATAATCATGTCATCCCATCATTAAACACATCCTCTGTCATAAAGCCTTTACTTTTGTTATTAATTTACGTGACATAAGTTTACATTAATATGTTACATATTATATATGCAGTTAGTACACTATTGATCAGTCTATTTGCTTAAGTATTAAATGCGCCATCAGAGTTGACGACCATTGTGATGAAAGAATAAAGCATAGATAATGATAATGCATGAAATTTAACAGGGTGTCACTTATCCAGCTTGCCATGGGATGTGGAGCAAATGGGCTCCTCCACTGGAGAGGAGCCGTCTGGCTACTACCTCTTTCTGTGGTAAGTAGGTTTCATTTTATAGAAAGGTTCAAGAGACCCTTGCTGTACCAGAAACGCCAAGCAAACATTGGTATGAATTTACTTAGCTATATTTTAGGGGGAAAATTAGTCCCCAGAACCTAGCTAAATCTGACAAAACCTTCCTTTAGGGATGTCCTTAATTGAAAAGGCCAGAATAATATATCTTTTTGTATAGCATAGGCTATTACCTTATTTAACAGAATGCTATTTATACGCTATAAAGATTGTAGATTTGACATTTCTTCCAATGCATATCACACTCTTTATTAAAGCTTTTGCTTTAAAGACCATAAATAATTGTTATGATCCAGCTGGGGATTGAACTCAGGTCTACAGTGTGTGTGTGTCCTTGATGCTGACCACTCCACCACTGGAGGAGGTTGAACCCAAATGCAGAAGAATAAGGAACAATGAGACCCCAAACATCTTGAGTTTTATCTTTTGCTCTTTACTTCAGAGGGAAAAACAAAACATTAACTACAGTCTTGGGCAGCACTTTAGATGAATGTGCCCCAGGGTAACTCAAATATCTCTCCTTGAGAGGCAATGCAAAAGGTAAATCCAGAAGTCCACAATCCACAAAAAAGGTAACAAAAAACAAATAATCCAAGAACAAAAACAGGAGACAGGAAAAAAAAAAAAAAAAAAAAAACTCAAACCCAAAAATCCTCAGGAATGGCAACGCTAAAGCAAACATCAGGACTGAACAAGAACAAAAAGGCAGTGAGGCCTTAAATAGGGTTTATCATTAGGAGTGATTCACAGGTGAGAGCATTGCAACCATTTAACAAAGGAGAAGTAATCTGGGTTGAAATAATGCCATCAAGTGGTGAAATCAAGGAGCTTCAGACAAAACATTACAGAACACCCTCTTTTAGGAACGGCTCCTGACATTCCCAACGGCTCGGGTTGAGTGGAGACAATGAAAGTCCTTGATCAAACTCTTATCCAGGATATGGCGAGTCGGGATCCAAGACTGTTCCTCCGGCTCATATCCTTCCCAGTCCACTAGAAACTGCCGTCTACCACGAACCAGACGAGTGTCTAATATCTGCCTGACCCTGTATGCTGGCTGGCCAGCAATGATCTGTGGTGCTGGGGGTGGCCTAGTGGCAGGAGACAGAGGAATGTATTTGACAGGTTTTAAGTGGGAAACATGAAAGGTGGGATGTATGTGCGAAGACTTGGGAAGTAGGAGACGGTAGGAAATGGGGTTTACTTTCCTTAAAAGCTTGAAGGGACCTATGAATCAGGGAGCCAATTTGCGTGCTTCAACTCTGAGGGGATGGTCCTTACTGGACAGCCAGACATTCTGCCCTGGACAGAGATGGTGCTGGTCTGCGGCGACGGTTGGCCCGTTGCTGTTGTAGCTGTGAAGTTTTCCGAAGCGCAGATTGGGCCTTCCTCCACCCCCTGTGGCACCGTTGAACCAGATGTTGGGCAGCTGGAACTCCCACCTCAGACTCCTGCTCAGAGAACAAAGGTGGTTGATAGCCAATTTGACATTCAAAAGGAGACATACCCATTGAGGAATGGCAAAGAGTATTATGGGCAAATTCTGCCCATATCAGGTGTTTGCTCCAGGCCGTTGGGTTGGACGAAGTTAGACATCAAGGTTGTCTCAATCTCTTGGTTAGTTCTTTCAGTCTGTCCATTAGACTGGGGATGAAATCCAGATGACAGGCTAGCTGAATCCCCAATCAGCTGGCAGAAGGCCTTCCAGAACCTGGATGCAAACTGAGGGCCATGGTCTGAAACCACATCTTGGGGAAAAGCCATGCAACCTAAAGACCTGCTGCAATACAATCTCAGCAGTCTGTGGGGCTGAGGGAAGTTTTGGCAATGGTATAAGTTGGCAAGTGTTTGATAATCAATTCACAACTACCAAATTCACTTTGTTACCTTGGTAGAATGGTAGGCCTGTTACAAAGTCCATAGAAATATGTGACCAAGGCTGAGCAGGGACAGGGAGGGGAAGCAGGTGACCTTGTGGACGAGACCTGGAATCCTTATGCTGGGCACAAATGGGGCAGGCTGCAACAAAGGATTTGACGTCATCAGCGATCTTTGGCCACCAGAAGTGACTGCAAATGAACTCTAGAGTCCTACTGACTCCTGGGTGGCATGTGATTGATGAGGAATGTCCCCACTGCAAAACATTAGTGCACACTCTTTTGGGTACAAAGAGACAGCCAGATGGCCCATTACCTGTGTCAGCGTCCTGCTGCTGTGCTTTTATAACCATGGTCTCTATTCCCTATCTAACTGGAGCCAGAATCTTGGAGGGGGGACGATCGTCACTGGGGTTGAAATCAAGTTGGGCGGGTCAAACTGCCTGGAGAGAGCATCAGGCTTTTGATTCTTAGAACCTGGTCGATAGGAGAGAACAAATTCAAAGCGATTAAAGAATAATGCCCATCGGGCCTGGTGAGTTCAGTCTCTTGGCTTCTTGGATGCAAGCTAGATTCTTGTGGTCAGTCCATACGACAAAGGGATGTTTGGCCCCTTCCAACCAGTGCCTCCATTCTTCCAATGCTAGATTGACTACTAATAACTCCCTGTTCCCAATATCATAATTTCTTTCAGTAGAAGAGAGCTTGTGTGAAAAGGCACAAGGATGCAATCTGTCATCTTTTCTGGCCTGCTGGGAAAGTACAGCTCCGGCCCCTACCTCAGAGGCATCCACCTCGACAATGAAGGGCAGCTCAGGATCTGGGATAGTGAGAATGGGCACTGAAGTAAATCTGTCCTTTAATTTGCAGAAAGCCCTTTCAGCCACCTCGGTCCACTGGAAACCCTTAATGTTCTTCCTAGTGAGGGTCGTAAGTGGAGCAGCAATGGCACTGAAATTTCGTATGAACTTTTGTTAGAAATTGGAAAAGCTGAGAAAACGTTGTACCTGCTTGATGGAGGTGGGTTGAGGCCAGTCTTTAACCACATTGGTTTTGGCAGGGTCCATCTGGATATGACCAGAAGAAACAATGAAGCCCAAAAAGGAAACCTTTTGAACATGAAATTCACTTCTCAAGTTTGATGAACAAATGGTTTCTCAGGAGTTGCTGGAGGACTTGGCAAACATGATGCACATGCTCCTGGAGGTCCTTGGAAAAGCTAAGAATATCATCCAAATACAAATCTGTTCAGCATGTCTCAACACATCATTAATCAAAGCTTGAAATACTACAGGAGCATTTACCAAACTGAAAGGCATGACTTTATACTCATAGTGGCCCGTGGGTGTATTAAAAGCTGTCTTCCATTCATCACCAGCACAAATGCAGACTAGATGATAAGCATTGCAAAGGTCCAGTTTAGAGAATACCGTAGCCCCCTGAAGCAACTCGAAGGCAGTAGACATTAATGGAAGAGGATAACGATTCTTTATGGTAATCTTATGGAGACCCCTGTAATCAATACAGGGACGGAGCCCCCCATCCTTTTTAGCAACAAAGAATCCAGCTCCTGCTGGTGAAGTCGAGGGACGTATAAAGCCAGATGTCAGGGCCTCCTGGATATAGTCCTCCATGGCCTTCCTCTCTGGTGGTGAAAAGGAAAATAGTCTCCCCCTTGGAGGGCACGTTCCAGGTAACAAGTCAATTGCACAATCATAAGATCTGTGGGGGAGGGGGGGGGTCAAGGGCGAGGCCTTTTTCTTGCCAAACACTTCTAACAGGTCTGCATAGTCAGGGGGAACATGGGATAACTCTGGAGGGGTCCTGGATAACTGAAGAGTAGTCCTTAACAGCCCAGGGGTAAGCCGACTTAACTCGGGAGAAACAAGAAGTTCAAGAGATGAAGCAGAGAGACACATGTTGTCACATTAAGACCCCCATTTAACAATATTGCCAGAGGACCAGTCAATCTGGGGGTTATGAAGGGCTAGCCAAGGAAAACCAAGGACTAAGGGGAATTCTGGTGACTTGATTACATAACTGTATAGTTTCTTGGTGACCCCCAACCCAGAGATGTACAGGAATTGTGCTCAGACTCACCCGACCGGAACCCAGGGGCCTTCCATCCAATGCTGTGATGGTCAGGGAGTCATCAAGGTTAGCAAGTGGCACCTGAAGATGTCTGGCAATTTCCAAATCCATAAAGTTTCCGGCAGCCCCGAAATCCACAAAGGCCTTTAGGGGATGTGACTGATCGTTCCATAAAAGACGAGTAGACAAGAGAACCCCAGAAGATGTCAAGTTGGGAGGGGTAGTTTCTCTCATCACAGTCCTCCCTTTACTGGACGAGAGTTGGATTTTCCAGAAAGAATTGGGCAGAAAGCTTGAAAGTGGCCAGGTTCGCCACTGTACAAGCAGCATCTATCCTTCATTCTGCAGTTTCGCTCAGATTGGGAGAGCCGTGATTGGCCTAGCTGCATGGGCTCCTCAGTGCAGGTTACAGATGAGGCAGGTTGATCATGAGGTAAGGGCAGTACCAAGGAATGTTGACTGGGAACATACCTAGAAGACACTGTGTGCTCCCTACGCATTTCTCGAAGATGATTATCTAATCGAATGGCCATATCAATCGGGGATTCTAGGTCCGTTGCAGGGTCTCAGGCTGCTAATTCGTCCTTGAGTTCATCAGAAAGTGCTCTATTGAAAGCAACAGTCAATGCCTCCTGATTCCAGCCACTCTCCATAGCTAGGGTTCGAAACTCCAAGGCTAATTCTGCAACACTTTGAGTACCCTGGGTTAGCTGAAGGAGGCGGCTAGCTGCCTCACGTCCTCTTACTGGATGTTCAAACACCCGCCTCATATCGTCAATAAAGTGACTGTAAACAGAGCAGACTGCTGGTTGTGGAGACTGCTCCCACAGTGCAGTGGCCCAGGCTAGGGCTTTCCCAGATAAAAGGGTGATGACATAGGCCACCTTGCTACATGATGTTGGAAACTTGTTAGGTTGTAATTCAAAGTTCAATGAGCACTGGGTGAGGAAGCCTTTGCATCTGACAGGGCTTCCATCATACCTTTCAGGGTAAGGCAGGTGAATCTCAGAGTTTCTGGAAGTGGTGCTGGGAGGTGATGGTGGAGCCTGGGGTTGAGGTTCAACATTCTGCTGTGGATTTGAAAGAGCTTGAAGGTGCTATAAGATCTGAGATAGCTTGACCCAGTTTTGATACAGCAACTTCTTGTTGTGCAAGGGCTTGTTCATATCATCCTATGGTGGCTGCCTGCCTTGAAACAGCAGCTAAGAAGCGTTCTGCATTGGACAATGGCTGAGCTTCCTCTGCTGGGCTTGTATCCATGGTTCAGCCCTACTGTTATGATCCAGCTGGGGATTGAACTCAGGTCTACGGTGTGTGTGTGTCCTTGATGCTGACCACTGGAGGAGGTTGAACCCAAATGCAGAAGAATAAGGAACAATGAGACCCCAAAAATCTTGAGTTTTATCTTTTGCTCTTTTCTTCAGAGGGAAAAACAAAACATTAACTACAGTCTTGGGCAGCACTTTAGATGAATGTGCCCCAGGGTAACTCAAACATCTCTCCTTGAGAGGCAATGAAAAAGATAAACCCAGAAATCCACAATCAACAAAAAAGGTAACAAAAAAACAAATAATCCAAGAACAAAACAGGAGACAGGAAAAAAATCTCAAACCCAAAAATCCTTAGGAATGGCAACGCTAAAGCAAACATCAGGACTGAACAAGAACAAAAAGGCAGTGAGGCCTTAAATAGGGTTTATCATTAGGAGTGATTCAACACAGGTGAGAGCATTACAGCCATTTAACAATGGAGAAGTAATCTGGGTTGAAATAATGCCATCTAGTGATGAAATCAAGGAGCTTCAGACAAAACATTACAATAATAGATTTTGTTCACTCAGAAAATGAAGTTATTATCATTACTTAACTGAATAAGAGAAAGTTTTTATGTGAAATTTAATGTCTTTCATTCCGATTAAGTCAGTTTCATTGAGCCAACAAAATTTTACTGGATTAGGTCAAATGAATGTACCATAGTAGTTTTTACTCAAATGTATTAGGTTTGTAAGACTTGATTTACTAAAGTTTATTGAATTAATTTTATTTTGTTGGTTAAGTTAATTTATTTAATTAATCATTAGTATATGTAAAGAGAGTAACTGTAAGGACAGTGAAACTGTTGCACTTATAATCTAATCTAATCATCACTCAAATCAATTATCACTTGAATTTGAAAACACATCCTCAAACTAAGCACAAGCACATTCTTTGACCTAATGGTAACCTCCAAAACTCTAGCTTAGCAGACACTCTTTTTAAAAAGAATATATAACAATTAGTTCCGGTCCTTGAATCTGATTGGACAAGAGATGATCCATGAGTACTGATGTCTCACACCATCAGCACTTGGACACTTCACTGTGTGTATCACTCCGCTTGTGTTCGTGCCGTTCGAAACTAAAGTGTAAGAGCAGTGCAGATGTGTTAAGAGCCATCTGTCTCTTTACATTTAATTTTGTGACATTACATATTTTAGCCAGCAGGTGGCGGCAAAAGACAATTTTTGTGTGTAATATGAGCCAGTTGATGACATGCAGTGAGTCAGCGTCAGCCAGTGTTTATATTCAACAGCACTCCGTGATCACTCGTTTTACTACTACACTACTAAAGCTAGGAAATAGCTTTAAACTAACAACTTCAGCATTAAGGCTCATCACAGCTTAGAGACAGACTGATCATTTACACATACTCATGGCGCCTACCTCTTACCAGAGTTTCCACAATGGAGAGAAAATACTGTTCAAAATGGTAGAGGAGATTGCGGTTTCTATAGTGAATGACTCTTGCGCATGGTGAAATATCCCCACTTGAACGGCTATTTTTCCACTGAGAAAATAGGATGATTTTCACCAAAATGACACTATCTTCAGAAAGCTGACTAACAGACTGCAGCATCATTAACAGGTGATCGCACACGCTCCATCTCTCTCTCTCTCTCTCTCTCTCTCTCTCGCTCTCTCGCTCTCTCTCTCTCTCTCTGTCTTTCCCTCTCTCTCTCACACACACACACACACACACACACATCTGTAGGGCTTTACTGGTTGTTTAGATCAGTGTTACTATCAGAAATAATGGGTAATTATTTCTTTAGTTATTAATTAATATTTAAATTAATTAATTGAATCTAACTCATTAAAACCTCATATGGGGCTCCAGTAAATGTAGTGTGCTACGTTTAGGAGCGGGTTTGGTTATTAGCAATAATTCATAATTATCAAAGATAATTATTAATTATTAAAATCAATAGAACATTGATGAGAATCAATGCTAGCTTTTTCTAATCCTTTAAATCAACAATTATCAAAGATAATCATTAATTGTTAACATCGATGAAACATTAAAATTAACACTAGCTTATTGATCATTCAAATTCAACAATCATCAAAAATAATGATCAATTATCAAAAATCAACAGAATATTAATAAGGATTAACATTGACAGGGCACCACCCTGGAATCAGGGACTAATAACCAGATAGTATAACAGTCTCCATATTAGATTGTTTTCTTAGGAAAATCGACATCCGAAGAATATCGATTTTCGGGGAAAAAACAATGAATGAAGGCTTGAATCCGAGCACTGACATCCCATCAGCATGACACAGGTGTATGCAAAACAAACAAAAACACTTCTCTTTGTAATATAACAAAGTTTATTTATGCAGTAATATCAATTAATAATTAATACAATGCAGTCAATAAACTTCCGACTTACAACTACAAACTAAACATTGATATGATTAGATATGGAAATCAAAATAATCCTATAACACATGAGGGTGTGTGTGTGTGTGAGAGCGAGTGTGTGTGTGTGTGTGTGTGTGTGTAAGGAGGGACGCGCACAAAATGGCGGACGTGACTCTCGTGGAGAGTATGTCACGCGAGACTTCCGGACAGAGAATATGGCCGCGAATGTGGGCGGAGAGAAACCAGTCAATGGCGTCTACCGGTTACCGCGTGTATCCGCTTGTACGATAGCTTAGGGACAAAGCTGAGCTTTATCACTAAGCTATCTACTAGCCAAAAATGTGTTCGAGAATGTTTGTGAGGGATCGCACGCGCGCGTGTGTATGTGTGGTTAGTACGAGAGAGAGAGAATAAAGTGACGGCCCCAAAGCCGATTTCGCGATCGTGAGAGAGAAAGCAGCTGTTAGTTGATCACTCAGAGACGCAGTGGACGGCTCGTAAACCGTCCCTCGTTCTTTGATTCTTTAATGGATAAACTCAGCTTGCCGGTCTCACCCGCGATGGTGAAAATGCACAACAGTCCAATGTGGTTGGACCACAATACAGCAAATCAAATTTGTGATAATTAATACCCTGAGTATTAATAATGAGCGGACATGGCGGTCCGTAAACTGTACAGGCAATAACCTTGGTACACAAGAATAACACACTATAATATTCTATCTCTGCCCAGACGTAAACCACTTACTTGAATCGCATGAGGATGCAGAATGTGTGTTCATCCGTCCTTTAACTCCGACTCGGTTCCTGGAGGATTGGGTGATGACAGGAGGCCATTTCCTCACTTTGTTGGCTGGCAGTACGGCTGCTGATTCTCGGCGGGCTGGCGGAGAAATCAGCGACGTTGACTTGATTGAAGAGGGAAGAGAAATCTTTTATCTCTTCACTTCTGCAGGCAAACGGATGAAGATGCGGATTGCTCGGCGGTCTCCTTCAGATCCGTTAGAGTGTTCGGTGGAATACAGAGTAATCTCAACTCGTCCAGTGAGATGGAGATTGTATGGCCACAGTTTCAAGTCGGACGTTACTTTCTTGTGCCATGAGGCTGCACCTGAGAGCAGCGATGAGTTGCATCTACACACAGCGAGCAAAGTTGCTGGAAGCAAATCCCGGAAGCATTTCAGAGGTATTTCTACTCCTGATGATGTCATGGTTGAGGTGCGTTCTGTCGTGTGCCTCATCCAATAGGAGTTGAGAGTTTGATCCTTTAGTGAGCAAGGCTTCATGGGATTTGTAGTCTGTTTTGGACTCCCTTTGTTTGATTTTGCCGTGATTTTTATCAGTATAATTTATGACCTGGTATGTGGGGGCCTGAGTTAGGTTTTACGACTGTGTTAGGGCTGCCTTTGTCTTCTATCTGAATACATGAGGCCCAACACATCCTTGTTTCTCCAATAACATGTTTAGAAACAGCCCAAGCTGTGATACTAGTAGTTCTAAAGTGATGTTGTTGAGAGGCTTGGACACATCATTTGTTTTGAACCAGCAACGGCAGATTCTGATCCCTGGCGTAAGAAAGTAGTTCCATGCACAAATGCGTTTTTTCAAATTTACTTGTTCACTAAACTGTTGTATATAAGCAATATCACACTGGCAATCATGCTATATGGCCCTACATCAGCACTGCTGTGATTGCCTACAGCACTCGGCCTGCGACCGAATCACAGCAGTGCTGATGTGGGGCCATATTGCACTCTTGTGTGATATTGCTTATATATAACAGTACATTATCAAATCTCCTCCTATTGTCCTCTAGCTCAAAAATGCATAAAATAACACTTAATTTCAACACCTGTTCTCCCTATCCAATCCCATGCAAAGTGAGCAGGAAAATGAGAAAACCCTTGCCGTTTCATCAATGCTACATTAACACCACAAAGATTATTCATGCAGTCTCAACTTGAATGGATTAAGTAAACTTCCATTTTACATATTTATATGGACAGAATGCAATGAAATCAAGTTGTAACAAAATATTCTAGAATTGTATTGCTTTAGTTCATTTTAATTAAGTAAATTGAAAAAAGCAGGAAAAAAATCATTTTTTTGAGTGTATACCTGTGTAAAAACACACAAAGACACAGATTCTCAGAAATCTTTTCCAGAGTCCAGTCGCTGACCAGTGTCACAGAAAGCTAAGGACAGGGGGAGCTAGAAAAAAATACTCATTACCCCTGAAATGCATTAAAACAGCTGTTTTCCACAATAAACAGGTGCCATGACAACCTGTGCTTCAAACAGCTCTTGACATGGCCACTAAATGAAGATGGTTTGCACACAGCTTCACCTTCTGTGTGGGATAGAAGCTTTCTTGTTGACACAAATGAAGTAGCGCCCTCTTCTCTGTTCAAAAGCTCACTTGAGAATCCTTCCCTACACCAAACAGTAAGGTTTACAAGTGCATATACATTAAGAAACCTTTTCATTAAACTCCCATTTCCTGCAGCTGGCAGCCCCTCCTTTAGCTGAGCACTGAGGTCTGAAGTGTTTGCATGTATAACTGAGCATGTTAGTTTTGTGAGTTTGCTAAAAGATATGTATGTCCCCTGGGTTTTATTGCCAAATAATCCTTATAGTCTTAATAACTTGAAGGTGAAGAATGTAAGTTTATGTAAAATAATTTCTCTTATCCTAGCATAATATGCAGAGACAACTATAAGTAAGCCATTTGAAAGCTGAAATTGCTCTTGTGTATTTGAGTATCCCAGTCTGACAGAGCAACATTGGTTCAAGCAATGGTGTTAGTTTGGGGAGGACTATCTGTTTATTCAACCAGTGGACAGGGGAGTTTATTTTGGGAGTTTATTCTGGCAGTTCTGTTGGGTGACATTAGTGGCATTAAAGTTACACAGTTCAACTTTAAAGGGGTCATGACATAAGGAATCAGGTTTGCCATTTAAGAGGTCATTGTACTATAAAAACATATTGTAAGTTTCAGAGCTCAAAACTTCCCCCTCACTACAAAAAGAGCATTTGTTGAAACCAAGCTGAAAAAACGACTCGTTCTCTACTTCCTCCACATTGTGATGTCATACTGTGGTGGACAATTGCATCTGACCGTCTCCACAACAACACATCAATGCCAACTTTACCTTTAATAACTTCTGTAGCTCACCCAGTAGCGGTGAGCAGTGAGATGGCAAGTAGAGAGAGCAGGTTAGTCAAGAGCAGAGAACCAATCATAACAGTGGGCATTTACTGTCAACTCTTAAAGGAGAAAAAGCACCAGAGGGTCAGAATGAGGGTGGGAAATGATCATGTTTTACAAAAAATTAACTTTACTAATATTATAAGTGAATCTTTTAGAATAATAATAATAAAAGGCATGTCATGACCCCTTTAAGAGATAATACCCCCAAATATAAGAGTGTCTGAAGCTTAAACTAAAATGAACTATAACGAAAATGAATAAAACCAGGTCAGGTCTCTCAAAAACGAACAAAACAAAGCATCTCAGTTTTCCATAGGCAACTATGAGGCAACCCCCGCAATGGCTGCAAATTATTGAATTATAATGAGGGGAAGATATTGCAGGTTGATTGATGCTTTTAATTCATCCTTAATTGAACTTTCTTAATTACTCCTGTGTGTGTGTGTGTGTGTGTGTGTGTGTGTGTGTGTGTGTGTTCTGCTTGGCAGGATCTTATGCAGGGGCTGTGATAGCCATGCCACTGGCTGGAGTATTAGTGCAGTACGTGGGCTGGCCCTCTGTGTTCTACATATATGGTAAGTTTAACATTGTTTCACAGTATATACAATTTAATTGTTCCACATTATATACTGTATGTATGTGTGTGTGTGTGTGTATGTATATGTATATATATATATATATATATATATATATATACACTACCGATCAAAATTTTTGAAACACTTATTCTTTATTATATATTTTTTTTCTTCACATTTTAGAATAATAGTAAAGTCATCAAAACTATGGAATAACATAAATGGAACTATGGGAATTATGTTGTGACTAAACAAAATCCAAAATAAATCAAAACTGTGTTATATTTTAGCATCTTCAAAGTAGTCACCCTTTGCCTAGAATTTGCAGAAATGTACTCTTGACATTTTCTCAACCAACTTCTTGAGGTATCACCCTGGGATGCTTTTTAAACAGTACTGAAGGAGTTCCCATCTATATGTTGGGCACTTATTGGCTGCTTTTCTTTATTATTTGGTCCAAGTCATCAATTTCAAAAACTTTTTTTTTGTAATTAAATTTTTGTTTTGTAATGAAATAAATTAATATGGTGGCACAATTATATTTTTGTCTACAAAACTAATTTCAAACATTTAAGCATACACCTTCAGATCAAAAGATTTTTAAGATCATGAGAAACATTTCAGTCAAGTGTTTCAAAAGTTTTGACTGGTAGTGTGTGTGTATATATATATATACAGGTGCATCTCAATAAATTAGAATGTCGTGGAAAAGTTCATTTATTTCAGTAATTCAACTCAAATTGTGAAACTCGTGTATTAAATAAATTCAATGCACACAGACTGAAGTAGTTTAAGTCTTTGGTTCTTTTAATTGTGATGATTTTGGCTCACATTTAACAAAAACCCACCAATTCACTATCTCAACAAATTAGAATATGGTGACATGCCAATCAGCTAATCAACTCAAAACACCTGCAAAGGTTTCCTGAGCCTTCAAAATGGTCTCTCAGTTTGGTTCACTAGGCTACACAATCATGGGGAAGACTGCTGATCTGACAGTTGTCCAGAAGACAATCATTGACACCCTTCACAAGGAGGGTAAGCCACAAACATTCATTGCCAAAGAAGCTGGCTGTTCACAGAGTGCTGTATCCAAGCATGTTAACAGAAAGTTGAGTGGAAGGAAAAAGTGTGGAAGAAAAAGATGCACAACCAACCAAGAGAACCGCAGCCTTATGAGGATTGTCAAGCAAAATCGATTCAAGAATTTGGGTGAACTTCACAAGGAATGGACTGAGGCTGGGGTCAAGGCATCAAGAGCCACCACACACAGACATGTCAAGGAATTTGGCTACAGTTGTCGTATTCCTCTTGTTAAGCCACTCCTGAACCACAGACAATGTCAGAGGCGTCTTACCTGGGCTAAGGAGAAGAAGAACTGGACTGTTGCCCAGTGGTCCAAAGTCCTCTTTTCAGATGAGAGCAAGTTTTGTATTTCATTTGGAAACCAAGGTCCTAGAGTCTGGAGGAAGGGTGGAGAAGCTCATAGCCCAAGTTGCTTGAAGTCCAGTGTTAAGTTTCCACAGTCTGTGATGATTTGGGGTGCAATGTCATCTGCTGATGTTTGTCCATTGTGTTTTTTGAAAACCGAAGTCACTGCACCCGTTTTCCAATAAATTTTGGAGCACTTTGTGCTTCCTTCTGCTGACCAGCTTTTTAAAGATGCTGATTTCATTTTCCAGCAGGATTTGGCACCTGCCCACACTGCCAAAAGCACCAAAAGTTGGTTAAATGACCATGGTGTTGGTGTGCTTGACTGGCCAGCAAACTCACCAGACCTGAACCCCATAGAGAATCTATGGGGTATTGTCAAGAGGAAAATGAGAAACAAGAGACCAAAAAATGCAGATGAGCTGAAGGCCACTGTCAAAGAAACCTGGGCTTCCATACCACCTCAGCAGTGCCACAAACTGATCACCTCCATGCCACGCCGAATTGAGGCAGTAATTAAAGCAAAAGGAGCCCCTACCAAGTATTGAGTACATATACAGTAAATGAACATACTTTCCAGAAGGCCAACAATTCACTAAAAATGTTTTTTTTTATTGGTCTTATGATGTATTCTAATTTTTTGAGAGAGTGAATTGGTGGGTTTTTGTTAACTGTGAGCCAAAATCATCACAATTAAAAGAACCAAAGACTTAAACTACTTCAGTCTGTGTGCATTGAATTTATTTAATACACGAGTTTCACAATTTGAGTTGAATTACTGAAATAAATGAACTTTTCCACGACATTCTAATTTATTGAGATGCACCTGTATATCGATCTGACATATTGGTTGTGCTCTTATCCAGGTGTGTTTGGCATTATATGGTATACATTCTGGCTCCTGTTAGCTTATGATAGCCCAGCGATACACCCCACCATCAGTGATGAAGAGAGGACATATATAGAGACCTCTATAGGGGAGGGAGCCAGTTTAACGAGCGCTACTGAGGTATAGTCTAAAACCCTTTAAAGACCTTTGTGTTTCTTAACATGTTTTATATACTAATATATATTCAGATGTAGTATCTTGAAACGTTTTTGTAGGGATGTTTACCAACTATTAATTAATTGCTTTAATCACTCTATAGAAATTCAAAACTCCCTGGCGTGAATTCTTTACATCTATGCCTGTTTATGCCATTATTGTGGCAAACTTCTGCCGCAGCTGGACCTTTTACCTCCTGCTCATTAGTCAGCCAGCTTACTTTGAAGAGGTCTTTGGGTTCCCCATCAGTAAGGTGGGCTGTTACATGTGTTAAACTACAGTGCTGTCTATGATTTAAATGGTAGCTGAACTGCTGAACAATTCTCTATAAAATAACTAAATAATGTTGCTCTATCAGGTGGGCATTTTGTCAGCTGTGCCCCACATGGTGATGACTATCATAGTACCGATTGGAGGCCAGCTGGCTGACTTCCTGAGGAGTCGGAAAATCCTCTCTACTACAACAGTGCGCAAAATCATGAACTGTGGAGGTAAGCGAAGTTCCCCAGTACCGTTAAGTGTAAATGAAAAAACTTTTTCAAACAGGTTTCGTGAACACTACCCCATCTGTCATTGATTGAGCTAGTGTTCCGTCATATAATATGTCATTATCTACAGGTTTTGGCATGGAGGCCACGTTACTGCTGGTGGTGGGGTTCTCACACACACGTGCAGTGGCTATCACATTTCTCATCCTGGCTGTGGGCTTCAGTGGATTTGCGATATCAGGTGACACATGAGACAGGTGTCAGTCAACAGACTCCAGTCATTTTCAACGGCTGTGTCCAAATCCTTGCTGCCTATCTGCCTGGTTAGCCAATGACTTAAAAGACAGCATTTCTTTATAAAGGTACCTCATAAGGAAACTGGTTTTAGACCACCTTCCAAGGCACCATAATATCACATGTGATGATCAAGAACAAATTCAAGTGAGCTTTAGCCAAGAAAATATTTTATGACTACAATGCTTATTTCTCGGAACAAATTTTGTGAAATTTTGAGGCAGAAGATCAAAATAAATATTTATGAATTTATTTACTTCTTTCAACTGCTCCATCAAATACATTTTTTTTCCACCTACCACAAACCACATGTACAGTATTGTGGGATATCATAAGTAGCGAAGGATATATCTATGCTGCCATCAAAACTGACCAGTTGAAGGTGTCTTAGTAGACAGGATGTTATGCAAACATTGGATACAGACGTACCTAGATCTTAAAAGGCAGCATATTTCAGTTTTTGAACACAGCCAACATCATCCATTCCCCCCTTGCTGATACTGTTTGTTTATGCAGGCTATATACTGTATTTTGCATATTGTGATTCTAGCCTTCTCTCCAAAATATGCTTAAATAATCGTTTTGCAATTTCTTCCTGCAAATATATTGTGGATTTACTCCTTATTTGTGCGATTATGCATGTGGGTCACTCATTTATAAAAATAGTTTATATTGCATGATACATACAACCTGGTTTTACAATACTGCTTTTTGATATTACAGCAAAGAATGTCTACAGATTTAAAATGCGTCTCTGTTCTGCAACACAGGTTTTAACGTAAACCATCTGGACATAGCTCCTCGCTACGCCAGTATTCTTATGGGCATCTCCAATGGAGTGGGTACCCTGTCTGGTATGGTATGCCCTCTCATCGTTGGAGCACTCACCAAACATAAGGTATTTAACTTCTCATCTTTTCCTTGTGAAAACTTTTAAAGTATTGTTTTTAATCTCAGCTAGATACAAGCCTACACCCCAACATAAAGCTTCCTTCTTTCATGTTGAAATTATTAAATTATTAATAATTAAGCTCAGCATATTGGTTAAAAAACTGATCAGGTAACGTAAATGTTCAAACCCCAGGGGGATCCATAAAGGATCCATAAAGGGTGTCATTTGGACACTTTAGCCAAACTTTAAATGTATAATTGCCTTTGTATTATAGAACAAAATATGGCTAAGAAAAGTGTGTAATATTCTGAGAAAAGATCTAGCAACATTTGCAGATCTCATTTAGTTTGATAATTTGTATCTAATGCAATGACATTTTGCATTTAAAATCATTGCATTTCTTTGCCTTCAACAGACTCGCCTGGAATGGCAGCATGTTTTTATCATTGCCTCCATGGTGCATTACACTGGCGTGATCTTCTATGCCATCTTTGCCTCTGGTGAGAAGCAGGATTGGGCTGATCCTGAGAGCACTAGTGATGAGAAATGCGGCATCATTGGGGAAGATGAACTGGCTGATGAGATGGAGCCCAGCAGTGACAGTGCCCTGGCAACTAAGAAGAAGACCTATGGAACCACAGACAACTCCTCAGGCCACAAGCAAGGCTGGAAGAAGAAGAGAGGGGCGACCATGCAAGACGATGAAGATCACGGATCAAATCATTATGAAAATGGGGAATATCAAAACCAGTATCAATGACATTCTGGACATCAAAAGCCTGCCCCCTTATCCAAAGAGTGGTGAGGTGTTGGAGTATCTATTCAGAACACTGCAAAGAAAACCACACCCTGGGACAACAACATTCCATTTGACATTCAACATAGTTGAAGAGTATATTTTAGTTCCTTAATAATTTCCCCCTGCTGCAGAACCTGATGAAGGTACAGTAACATGAGAACTACAGTATCAATGATCTCTGCATAGTTATTTTGATGGAGATCCTTAACCTTAGATCTGGAATGTACATGCAGTTGCTCCAAAAATAATTTGGACCCTTGAGGCACGCTTAAAATGTATGAATTTCATTCATTAGATAAAAATCAAACCAAGTGGATTTGCAAAGAAATGATGCTCGACCTTTTCTCAGAACTAACTTTTCTAAGGCATTTTTGAAATATTTAGAGGAACTGACTTCAAAGATCCACTAAAGTTTATGCAGGAGTCCTAGCATAGTAACCATGGATTTAGTTCATCATATTAACAATGGACATGTTCCACTACGTTTGACAACCAAATTGTGTCCAAATAAAGTTTTATTTTTTGAAACGAAACTTCTTTTTTTTTAAATTCTTTGCTTGAAAAATGTACTTGTGCTATTTTTCTTTAAAGTAAATGCTACTTGTTTTTTTTTTTGTTTTTTTTTGTTTTTTTTTCATCTAATACATTGACATTCTTACATTTTTTAAGTATCCAAATACTTTTTGGGGACACTTTAATTCAGCCTAGTAACTTAACTAGAATAAATAAACGGATACGAAAGAACAAATGTGCTTTAAAGTTAAACAGAAGACCAAAAACATGTCCGAATAAATTCATCTCCATTTATATCCCAATTTTGCTCCAAAATCTTTTTGTATTTACAGTACTTCTGGCTGACAGCAGAATATGCATCATTTATTTTGTATTTTATTTTCCTTTGCTGTCAGCTATGCAAAGTAAGCAGATGTATAGTGCTTAAACAGGTTAGGGAGTCACAATATTTTTATTTGAAAAACCCTCTCTCCGTGCCTCCATGGCTTTTCTTGCATGCAGTTGTGCAACCTCCACAGACCTCTTTGGTGACTTTGATTAACAAGTCTCAGAAAATATAATTTACTCTATTATCATGGTACAAGTTAATGATGGTGTGGTCTGAAAAAGGAATGTATATTTTATTTAGTATAATGCCTTTTAAAATGCATTTGTCCATTTAATATCTCACAGTTCAGTAAGTTTATCATGTGCTTGGATTGGTGTTAATGTTTGGTTGAATTCATAATAATTAAATGTCAAATTCCTTTTTGAAATGAATTTAGATAACATCTTACAAAAACAACCCAAAATGTGCCTAATTTGTTTTCTTTTTTTCTTTGCACAATACCAGAGAAAAGACATGTCATTGCTTACATGGATGTCAAGATGATTGTTTGAAATGTGCACTATATTATACCATTGCATTACTGTAACTAATAATGTCTATTTAAATGTTTATTTGTAGGAGAATAAAGAAAATGCTTTCAATTGAATTTTTCTTTTTAATATTTAAATGTGCTAAAAATAATGGAAACATAGTAGGCCTAATGTTTAAAGACCTCATGAAATGGCTTGACAAGTGCCATTTTCTTTCCTGTGTTTCCAAATGAAACAGAACGTTTCGGTGGGACATAATAAGGGCTCACCCCCAATTTTTAAATAGCTAATGGACCCTGTGAACCATGATTTGCTATACTTGCTATTGCTAGTTGGTGGCAGGTGCTAGTGGAAAGAGATATTCTTATTCTAGACAGCATTTTATTGTATAAAAAATTCAATAAAATGTAAATTTTGATCTTATTATTATTATTTGCAAGAATAGCACCAAAGCATTCAATTCTGGTTACTTGTTTTAGTCTTAGTAGTGTCTCAGTTGGCCTACTATTGCATTAATTTAATGTAACATTAAACTGAATATTTATTTATTTATTTTTGTTGGTTTAACTTAATTTAATTGTGGACATAGGTTCCACACAATGAAAATTACTTTCTTTGATATAAAATTAAATTGTAGGTTCTACTCAAATAGCCTGTGTAACTAAACTTATATTAATTGAACTTAAATTTAATCTTTTCATATAACTCCACTGAACCTTACAGCTTGTTGCTAACTAGCAACAGACACATTAGCATAGTGCATAACTGTGTAATGTATAAAAGGTATGGTGCTGTTGAAAGTTTACATATCCCCAAACAGTTAGATTAAGATGGTCCATCAGTATTCACTTCCTGCGAAAAACAACATACACTGATTCTCAGGAGTAATGCGCCCAACCTCGAACTAACCATTAGCTCCACTCTTCTCCACAATGGTAACCTCCCAAAAAAATTAAATATGAAACTCTTCTAAATCCCAAAATAACAGAACATTAAACAATAACAAGTCTCCCACTTGTTTAATTTTGCATAGAAAAACATTAAAATAACAATTAATTTTAAAATGTACTCTCCCAATCCAGTTCCATGCAAAGCATGCTATGAACTTTAAATCCCCTGCATGGATTCAGCAATACATTAATGCAACAAATATTACTCACACAGACCCAACATAATTAGATAAAGTTAACAGATGGATTGCACACAATAAAATTAAGTTGAGATCAAATGCTAAAGAATTGTGTTGCATTAGCTCATTTTAAATAAGTGAATTGAGCAAGCAGTAAAAATCACATTGAGTGAACACCGTCCGTTAGAAGTCTGAATACATTTGAACATCTTATAGCAGTGTGAGCATATCTGTGTTGTATGCAATATAATTATGTTCTTAAATATTAAGTTGATTTCAAGTGTACTTGTTTACTATTTTCAGTTCAGCTGCTTTTCCATTTTGTGTGTGTGTGTGTGTGTGTGTGTGTGTGTGTGTGTGTGTGTGTGTGTACCTTTCAATAAAGTAGCCTGTTGTGGCAGTACCATATGGACAGTGATGCTATCAGATGGTAAAACCATGGTATTAAATGATTATCATATTTATGTACCATGGTATTTACATGGTAATCAAATGTATATGTCCAAACAACATGTAATGCAATGTTCTTTTTGGCTTTCATGTTCTGTTAGTGTTTTGGTTGCCTGCACTACAGAATTGTTCAAAAGCTGCATACAGGTGATGAACTTAATAACGACCTTCTTCATTGCTGGCCTTTGGTGATTTTGTTTCAATTGATTGTAGATAAATATCCACTTCATCCAGCGCTATTTTTGCTGTCTGTGTCCAAACTAGTATCCCGTTGTTGTTGTTGTTGTTTAGCTGAGTGGGAAACCGCTCCAAACAATTCAGTGCGTAAGCAAACGGTCCAAAAGTTTCATTGAAAATAACCTACTCGTGAGTGAGTGATTCATTCTCAAATTGGGCACGAGCATCGATTAAAACAGCCAACAGAAACACATGACATGATGATTGCTGCTGAAATGGGAAAATGTTTCTCAGGACAGTGTACTGAAATTTCACACATCAGATAAAGATTCATCAGTAGGATTTTACAGGGGTACAGAAAAAAAAAAAAAAAAAAGATTCTAGCAAAGCCCATGTTTATTGGTCCATTCTCCCAGAAAAAAAATACTGAAAACTTTAAGTGCATATATCTGCTAAAAGTGTTCGGTGCACACTAGCATATAAATGGCCTCAAAGCTCATCACAAAAATAAAATAAAATAAGCAAAACTAAAATTCACAAAACTCCAATTTTGATTTCAAAAGGTCTTCTCATGAATAATTTATTATCTTCATCACATACAGACTATAGCTGCAGTTGCTCCTATATTTAAATAGCATCTTCCATTATTAATGAGCTAAGTGTGGAACAAATGAAACTGAAGTAGATGTTACCAAATCTTTTCACCGTCCGTTCTTTCTCGTACTGTGCTTTGAGAGAGAATAGAGGCTTTTCCAACAGCTCTTATAAACTTGTTTAAGCTAGGTTGCTTAAATTGGCTCACTGTTGGGAAGTATTAAAACTCTCATGGTTTCTGTCATGTGGGAGTAAACATCCTTTGCGTTATCTCTATTCTTAAACACATATGTTCAATGTAGAATTTAACAGTGTGGTACAAATTAGCCTGACCACCCAAAGCTTCATGGTCCAATCACTCCAATGCACAACTATAGTAGTTGGCAACAAATATTTCAATTATACTTGAGTAAAAATTATATTATAATATATAATACACTTCATTTACAATAAGTACCCATAAACATGCTGTCATACACACAACAGATGGGTATTTCTAGAAATATGAGATGATATTAAAGGGATAGTTCACCTAAAAATGAAAATTCTCTCATAATTTACTCACTCCTGAATTGATTGGACATATATTTTCAAATTACATGCAGGCAACGAAAACTCTCTCATAATTTGTAGCGTTCTGGCAGGCTGAAGACAAGAACAGATGAAAACAATGGCGAAGATGATGTGGACCCCAAGTGCAGTTTGAACCAGACTTAACAAAAATAGAAAACAGATATCCAAAAACAATGAGTTTAGAAACAAGGTGATCAAAATACAGCGCTCACCAAACACCAGTATACAACATTAACATCTGACCAAAACTTAATCAAACAGAAGGCATTAAATAGACAAACAAGGGAAACCAGATAATAAGACAACCAGTGACAAAAAAAATTAATAAACAATATAACACACTAATAAAGACAATGAAACAAGAACCAATGACAAGACATGACCTATAAACTAAAGACCAATCATAACAGGACACATGACACAACAGGATGATCTCATGACAAGGACAGGAACCAGGAAGGTAAGACAAAATTCAAAATAAAAGGAAGATTCCAATAACACATGAAACCAGAATAACATGAAATGACATAACTAAAAGGAATACGTAAAAGCATAACTAGACACGTTACATCGTTTACTCACCCTCATGCCATTCCAGATGTGTATGACTTCCATTCTTCTGCTGCTTCTGAACACAAATGAAGAATAGAAGAGTATTTCAGCTCTGTAGGTCCATACAATGCAAGTGAATGGTGGCCAGAAATGTTAAGCTCCAAAAAGCACATAAAGGCAGCATAAAAGTAATTCATAAGACTCCGGTGGTTTGATCCATATCTTCAGAAGCGATATGATAGGTGTGGGTGAGAAACAGATCAATATTTAAGTCATTTTTTACCATCTCCACTTTCACTTTCATATTCTTTTTCTTTTGTTTTTGGCGATTCACATTATTTGCCCATATTGCCACCTACTGGGCAAGGAGGAGAATTTATAGTAAAAATGGACTTAAATATTGATCTGTTTTTCACCCACACATATCATTTAACTTCTGAAGACATGTATTTAACCACTGGAGTCTTATGGATTACTTTTATGCTGCCTTTATGTGCTTTTAGAGCTTCAAAGTTTTGGTCACCATTCACATGCATTGTATGGACCTACAGAGCTGAGATATAATCTTCTTCTAATAATCTTCATTTGTGTTCAGCAGAAGAAAGAAAGTCATACACATCTGGGATGGCATGAGGGTGAGTAAATTATGAGAGAATTTTCATTTTTGGGTGAACTATCCCTTTAAAGAGCACCTATTATGGTTTTTAAACATGCCTAATTTTGTTTTAAAGGTCTCATACAATAGATTTACATGCATCCAAGGTCAAAAAACACTTTAATTTTCTCATAATTTAATTTGCAGCATTAACGTTTTTCCCAGTGTCAAAAACGACTCGTTCAATGATCCGTTCTAAAGGATTCATTGTAAACTCCTCCTTTCAGAGAGCCTACTCTGCTCTGATTGGTCAGATGTCCCAGTCTGTTGTGACTGGTCTACCGCTTAGTGTAGTGTTTGAGGGTGGGTCAAAGCTGTTTGCGAGCAGCCCATGAAGACCAGAGGTGGGGTTTTTTTGTTACCAAATTACGTAGGTTAGTACAGGAAGTAAGTCTGCAATTACTAACGACTCGTTTCAGGTGTTCAGAATCAGTTCTTTCTTTTGAGGGTCAATAACTCCATTTGTCGTGCACTTTTGTGTTTACATTTTTGTAACTTTGCAGACTTTTTTACATTCACAAACAGCTATATAACACACTACATGAAAGGTAATATTTGAAAAACCATAATAGGTAATCTTTAATGCTGTCTACCACCCCTGGAGTTGCGAGTTCGAATCCAGGTTGTGCTGAGTGTCTCCAGCCAGGTCTCCTAAGCAACCAAATTGGCCCGGTTGCTAGGGAGGGTAGAGTCACATGGGGTAACCTCCTCGTTGTCGCGATTAGGGGTTCTTGCTCTCAATGTGGCACGTGGTAAGTTGTGTGTGGATCACGGAGAGTAGCATGAGCCTCCCATGCTGGGAGTCTCCGTGGTGTCTTGCACAACGAGCCACGTGATAAGATGCGTGGATTGACTGTCTCAGAAGCGGAGGCAACTGTGACTTGTCCTCCACCATACAGAGGGGCAGTGGTGGCTCAGCAGTTAAGGCTCTGGGTTACTGATTTAGAAGGTTAGGGGTTCAAGTCCCAGTACTGACAAGATGTCACTGTTGGGCCCTTGAGCAAGGCCCTTGACCCAATATGCTCCAGGGGTACTGTATCATGGCTGACCCTGCACTCTGACCCCAGCTTAGCTGGGATATGTGAAAAAAAGAATTTTACTGCAAATGTATAATGTGTGATAATTATAATTATTATGAGTAACCGCGCCACCACGAGGACCTACTAAGTAGTGGGAATTGGGCATTCCAAATTGGGAGAAAAATGGAAAATAATAAAAGATAAAAAAAATCTGTGTACATTTTTTTGAGCGTAGCCTGCATGTAATTTGGAAAATATGTCCAAACAATTCAGGACAAATGTATTCAACATTCAGGGAATATCAGGGAATAAATAGGCATAATTTATAAAAATGAATTATGTAATTATGTTTTTTGCAAAACATTTGTGTTGCTATTTTGAATTCATTTGAATTGCAATTTAGTAAATTACTCTTCATGTCCTTCCAATTCAAATTTTAATTCAACATCTTGTGGGACATGGCCAATTCAGTTTTAATTACAACCATGCTGTTACCATAAACAAACATTTTTCAGTGGTTATGTTGGTATTCGTCCCTCAAGTTCACAGTTCCAGATCTTCTGAATCTCCAATACAGAATAAAACAGAGTAGTGAAACTTAAGCAGTGTGCATTTGAATATAGTCAACCATCCTTTGATTTGCTTGGTTGACTCTACCATTATGTGTTTATGGGTCTAATTTTAAATCAGTCTAGGAAGAGTTCAAGGTTGTGGACCTTGTTGTGGTTTGTAGTGGCATTCTTTGTATTGTGTCCTTGACAGCTCATGTTTAGCATGTTGATATGAAACCTGTTACTGGTTTTCAGTACTGTTCGATGGTCTTATCTCTACATCTACCTTTTATGATGAAGTGTATGCTTCTAAAACAGTAGGCTGTAAGCATTTTAATTTTAAGATCAACTATCAGATGTCAAACAAAAGGGGCTTTGAGAACTGGTAGCTATTCTCCAAGTTGTCCACGATTCTATAACACCAGTTCTCTGAAACTAGATGTTTCATATGTCATTACAGAGAATGTTGTAGAGATAGCACATTCTTGCATTCCAGTCCTTTTGGTTTGTTTTGGCTTGGGATTATCAAACCCTATATATGCAGACAGACAAACAAAATAAAAAAATGACGGAAAATGTCAGATGATATGAAATTTGTTTTGATAATCCTTAATAAAAATCAACTTAAATCTGCAAAAATAAACGTATTTTGAAAACGCCCCATTCTGTATAGTGCAGCGTGACTCACAGAATAGCTGAAGTACTTGATATAGCATTAGACATTTTTATTGGAGCCATGAATGTGGCCTTCTCACAAGGCCATCCATACACCCCCCTCCCTCCATGCTCCACAAACAGCCAGCAGCCTATATGGCAAAGGTTTTGTTTATTTCAGAGAACTGTCTGTTGACTCAGAATGGCCCTCTCTGGATGGAGCAACAGCCGGTAAATCATTAAGAGTTTGTTTTTAGATCCATTCGCAATCATACAGAGGCACTGGTCTTCATCACATTTTGGAAAAATTACATCTCCCAAGTAGGGTGTGACACAAATAAATGGACTCATGGCATACAGAATTAATTCCATTTTGCAACTATATTGTGATGATTCCTTTAGCAAACTAACAAAACATATATAGCAAATATAATTATTTAGGTTTACATAGAGAAGGCTTAAATATCTGACATGTTATATTTCTCCTAATCTCAAAGTAAGAAACCAAATAAAACTGTAAATATATGTTCAAATTAGCATTTTAGGGTGGAAAGTATATTTTGGGGCAATCTTGGGAATTAAAAGCTCCTATCGAACAGTCAGTCAAAGCTACCAAACATTAAAATTCTGTTATCATTTATTCACCCTCATGTTGTTTAAAACAGTATAACTTTCTTCTATAGAACACAAAAGGAGATATTAGGCACAATGTAAGGGACTGCCAGCCTCAGTCACCATTCACTTTCATTGTATGGAAAAAAAGATGCATTCTGCCTAACATCTCCTTCTGTGTTCATGAGGGTGAGTAAAATGGAGACTTGAAGAATGTTTATTTTTAGGTGAACTATCCCTTTAATTCCAGTTGTTTAACTTGTTTTTTTTTTGTTGTTTTTTTTTTTTTTTGTGCTATTTCATGCAAATGTTACTAGTATCAACATGACATCTTAAAGGACTGTTGCAAAATGTGTCATCATGCCCCTTTATAAAATCATGAGTCACTGCCACAAGTCGAAGTGATTAGTTATCAGGCAAGTTCCTTTCCTTTCCATACTCCAATTTGTATGATGACCAAATTAACCATTTATGCCTAATTTTTTCAAGCACATCATCACGGATCCTCTTTTTGATATATCAAGCTCATCTTTAAAAATGGGCATCAGTTAATTCATAACAAACCAAAATAGGGCTGATTTTTTTTTTTTTTTTCTTTTTTAAAGAAGTTTGAAATTGAATAAGAGGCTAGCACATTATACTCATCCAGTAATTATTGTGCTTACATGAAACTGTGTGTATGTGTGTGTGTGTCTGTGGGGAATGTGCTGGGAAGAAGGGTATGCTGTACTGGTTATCTCCCCCTATTAAGGAGGTAATGCTGTATTTGTAGACCTGTCAGCCAAAGTTTGGAGCTGATGGGAGAGGGAGGGAGGAACTGCTAGTACTCATGAGGAGAAACAGATAGATAGTTTAATTAATAACCACTGTCCCTTTTCCCCATGACCCCATCCACTCAGAGAACTGTCTAGTCGCTACACAGAAACAGCTAGATGCCTATTGCCAAAAATTGATGGTTTTGAATATTGCGACAAAGCCAGAGAGAACACAGCGTCTCTAGTAAAGGAAAAGGTAAGAAAATACCCTTTCTGATATTTTCCTCAAAAATAAATCACCCATGATAGCTTACATTATTACTTTAATTTGGTTGTTGAGGGTAGGGCGTAGAGATGGCAATTTATTGATTTGAAATGGCACTGTGTAATGGAGACCCTCCATGTGGACTGGTATTTGAACCCATGGGAAATTATGGGCTGGATTATAAAAAGTCTTTTGAGGGGACTTTTTAGATGTTTTGACGATGTATTAATCAATATGGCTAATGGTTGAGGCCTGGTGTCATAGTAGTTTGTGTCAATGACAACATGTAATTCAGGGGAATGAATTTACTCTTGCCCACGTACCTTAAATCACGGAGCTGTGACTTTTGTTTAAAAAGAACCAGTGTTTTCTCTTATATTATTTATACATAAGGGAACTGAATAGAACAGCATGGTTGATAGAAAAATGGCATTGTTGCTGGGTGTGCTGATGTTTTCCATCAATATATTTAACAGTGGAATACTGTTAAATACTGTTCATACTGTTTCAAATGAATTTAAGCAGTTATGCTGATATTGATGTATTAAGAACCTTTGAATATTTTTGCATTTCTTTCTTTCTTTCTTATTTTCTCCCCAATTTGGAATGCCCAATTCCTAATGCTCTCTAAGTCGTCGTGATGGCGTAGTGAGTCACCTCAATCTGGGAGGCGGAGGATGAATCTCTTATCACATGGCTTGTTAAGCACGTTACTGTGGAGACCTAGCGCGTGTGGAGGCTTCACGCTTTTCTCCCCACCGAGAGCGAGAACCACACATTATAGCGACCACGAGGAGGTTACCCCATTTGACTCTACCCTCCCTAGCAACTGGGCCAATTTATTGCTTAGGAGACCTGGCTGGAGTCACTCAGCACACCCTGGATTCAAACTCGTGACTCCAGGGGTGGTATTTTTGCATTTCTTACAGAAATGCATGATTACATATGATTTAATAAAAAATTATGCATTTCTTGTTGTAAATTATGATTTCTCAAAAATTATTTAGACACACAGCATACATTAATTAAAGGCTGTACTAAATTTATATGATACTTACATGAGTATCTTAATATGAGGAATCACATTATGATTCTTAATGCATCGTGAGAATTATTGTAGCTTCAAATCTCATATTACCAATAATACATCCACATGCACAATGTTTTTACATCATGGATTAGTTTAATATTCTGAAAGTAATAGTGCTGTAAAGCAATTAAACCCAAATTTCATAGTGCAGTGAATTAAAGCTATTAAAACTTAATTTCAAGTCCCAGTGTGGTTAAAATTCCTGAACAGTAAGCTAATATTAGATTTCTGTTTAGCACACAGGCAAACACAAACTTTGGCTGACATGCCCTCTTCACAAAAGTCAAGAATGAGTGTGAGCATTATAAGAATTTTGAAACCTAAATTTCTGTGTAAATAAATGGATGCACTGCTCTTATCTGAGATTACTGTGTCACAGTTTATATAATCCAACAGAAGAAGGTAGGTGGTTTAGTGATGAGTAGATGATATATAGGGTGAATATCCGCAAAGCCACGGGCCCAGACAGCATTCCGGGCCGCGTCATCAGAGCGTGCGCGAACCAGCTGGCTGGTGTTTTTACGGATATTTTCAACCTTTCCCTCTCTTTGTCTGTAGTCCCCACATGCTTTAAAACATCCACCATTGTGCCTGTTCCAAAACAATCAAAAATAACTTGCTTAAATGACTGGCGTCCTGTTGCTCTGACCCCCATCATCAGCAAATGCTTTGAGAGACTAATCAGAGATTACATCTGCTCTGTGCTGCCTCTCTCTCTTGACCCGCTGCAGTTTGCTTACCGCAACAACCGCTCCACTGATGATGCCATTGCACCTACAATACACACAGCTCTCTCCCACCTGGAAAAAAAGAACACTTATGTGAGAATGCTGTTTGTAGACTACAGCTCAGCATTCAACACCATAGTGCCCTCCAAGCTAGATGAGAAACTCCAGGCTCTGGGCTTAAACAGCTCGCTGTGCAGCTGGATCCTGGACTTCCTGTCAAGCAGACGCCAGGTGGTTAGAATAGGCAGCAACATCTCCTATTCACTGACCCTCAACACTGGAGCCCCGCAGGGCTGTGTTCTCAGCCCACTACTGTATTCCTTGTACACACATGACTGTGTGGCAACACATAGCTCCAGTGCCATCATTAAGTTTGCTGATGACACGACGGTAGTAGGTCTGATCACTGACAATGATGAAACAGCCTACAGAGAGGAGGTACACACTCTGACACACTGGTGTCAGGAGCACAACCTCTCCCTCAACGTCAGTAAGACAAAGGAGCTTGTGGTGGACTTCAGAAGAAAAGACAGAGAACACAGTCCCATCACCATCAATGGAGCACCAGTGGAGAGAGTCAGCAGCTTCAAGTTCCTGGGTGTCCACATCACTGAGGAACTCACATGGTCCATCCACACTGAAGTCGTTGTGAAGAAGGCTCATCAGTGCCTCTTCTTCCTGAGACGGCTGAGGAAGTTTGGAATGAACCGCCACATCCTCACACGGTTCTACACCTGCACTGTAGAGAGCATCCTGACTGGCTGCATCTCCGCCTGGTACGGCAATAGCACCGCCCACAACTGCAAAGCACTGCAAAGGGTGGTGCAAACTGCCAGACACATCATCGGAGGTGAGCTTCCCTCCCTCCAGGAAATATATGCAAGGCAGTGTGTGAAAAAAGCTCGGAGGATCATCAGAGACTCCAGCCACTCGAGCCATGGGCTGTTCTCACTGCTACCATCAGGTAGGCGGTATCGCAGCATCAGGACCCGCACCAGCCGACTCCATGATAACTTCTTCCCCCAAGCAATCAGACTTCTGAACTCTTGATCTCCCACGATCAAAATACATCAGCACTGCACTTTATTACACTTACTCTTATATCTCACACTGGACTGTCATAAATTATATTATTATTATATTATATTCTCTCTTAACAACTATCAACCGACAGCCTGAATGTCAATACAGTACAATACTGTACATTCTATATATACTATATATACTTTTTTATATATTTTTTATTTTTATTGAATAATGTGTATCTATATAGTGCGTATTGTATACTGTACAGTGTATGTTATTTGTATATTGTTGAGTGTAATTATGTGTATAACAGATGTTTAAATTGTGCTGTGTTAATTTGATGTTATTGCACTTGTGTATATGGCTGTGTGACAATAAAGTGATTTGATTTTATTTGATTTTATTTGATAAATGCAACCAGATTGAAAAGTTTGTGGACAAACTTAAGGTTGGCTTGAAAAAGCCTAGTCTGAAATTTTATAGATAGACAGACAGACAAACAGACAGACAGAAAGAAAGAAAGAAAGAAAGATAGATAGATGGATAGATAGAAATATGTGTTTTTCTACTTGGTTGCTAGGCAGTTGCCAGGAAGATAATCAAAAGGCTCTATACTAGCCTGAGTAAATTACCCAACCTGGAAGTCTCTACGATATACTGATGCAGAGATATGTGTTTTTCTAATCGGTTGCTAGGGTAACCCCATCTGGTTTCTAGGCAGTTACCAGGGTGATACTCAAATGGTTCCTTGCTAGCCTGAGTCAAATGACCCAACCCGGATGTATCTACAATGTTCTGGTGCAGAGATATGTGTTTTGCTAATCTGTTGCTAGGGTAACCCTATCTGGTTGCTAGGCAGTTACCAGGGTGATACTCAAAAGGCTCCTTGCTAGCCTGAGTCAAATGACCAAATCTGTTAGTTTCACACTCATGTTAACATTGGCTATTGATGAAATTACTCTGACGTCACACCACAGGAAACCCTGTTTCTGGGTTCTTACGAGCAGCAGATTTCAGGTGGAAATAGGCAGCGCTGCAGTTTAAATAATCTTTTAAGCTTAAAAGAATGTAAACATTTATTTTGTTAATAAAAGTTATTATGAAGGAATATCTATGGTTTACAGTGAAGAAAGTAAATGGGTTATTTTCTGAAATATCGGCAAAACAAGTTTAAACTTGGTTCAGTGAGCCTGTGTGATTATGTCGGACATGTAACATGTTGATGATTACACATCCTCACATTTAACACACTTCTAAAGCCTAAGAAATGTGATATATAAAAATAATAACTACCACTAGACATGCAATATGTGTCTTTACTGCTTAAATTATTAACCCACTGTCAGGAAATACACCCAGGAGAGTAGGATGCAAGTGCAGTTTGGAGTTTTAATGAAGGTTAGGCAACAGTACAGTTCAAACGACAAGCAAAAATCCAGCAATGAGTACAGGCAGAGGTCAGGCGATTGGCAGACAGGGATAATCAGGCTAGAAGCAAACTTGTGGTCAAAAACAGGCAAGGTATATCAACAAGGAATCAGGCAGATCTATGAAGGCTTGGTAACATCTTAGACACAAGGAATAGAGCATATATTTCACAGTGAGTGAAAGTGACAGAGTCTATTATAAAGGGTGCAGTGATAGCTGTGGTGATGATGTGCAGGTGAGGCTGATTAGAACTCCGGTGATTGGGATCAAGGTGATGCATGGGAAATGGAGTGGCCATGTTTGGATGCTGCTGTGACTGATGGGAATCGGAGTTCATGACACCCACATACAATAAATAATAATATTCTTACTTCAGTGTGAACATATTCCATATCAAAACTTAATAACAGCCATTTTGATTGAACAATATTATTTACTGCATTCAAAATAAATGCAAAGACATCATTTTCACAGTATGACATTATTTTTATTCACTTATCCTTTCACAAACAGTAGTCCATGTTCTGCAGTGGTGGAGACAGGATCTGTTCCTCCCGTTATATCGTATGTGGTGGTCTTGATCATATTATCGTTAGATCATATTTGACCTCATATCTGTCACAGTGTCAGCACTTTGGAAATTAAAAACAGCCATTTGTGATCAGAGTTTGCGTGATTTCTTCGTAAAAAAGTTAATATCTACTAACAGCTGCTGCGGGTCAATTGTGTCTAATAGAGCAGACGCAATAACAGTGACAGTGACCCGTGAATTATCAACATTTATGTCAAATCCTGTGTTTTTCCTGATGCAATGATCTGGTGGAAAATTAAAGAAGCCCTAATCTCCAATAATCTGTGGAAAACAGGGTGTTTCAACCCCAAAAACAGCACTTTTTGGTCAGTTTCAGCACAATCTGAGTGAAGCACTCATAAACAGCAGTTCTTTTCTGGGCAACAAAATAACTCGGTAAGGGCAGGGCGGAGCATTTGTTTATTAACAGTAACTTCATCTACAGGAAGAGTGGAACCGATGTTTTCTGTAATTTTCTCAGAACGTTCTCGCAACCCGGTAGCAACTCTTCCACGGCCTGGTACTGGGTCGTGACGCGGGGGTTGGGGACCTCTGCTCTAAAGGTGTTATTACAGGGAACATTTTTCACACCTTGAATGGGAGTCAATATAAAATCAGTCCTGTTCGTAAATCCAATATGGGATGTGGCAGGGCAGAGGGCGGGGCCGGGTCGTGATTCTGCACACAAGGCCCCTATTTAGGCTGATTAAGCCTGAGATGGATAAAGCCGACCGGAGACAGCAGTGCTACACAGAGAGAGAGAGAGAGAGAGAGAGAGAGAGAGAGAGAGAGAGAGAGAGAGAGAGAGAGAGAGAGTGAGTGAGTGAGTGAGTGAGTGAGCGTGTGTGTGTTATGGACAGCTGTCTGGCACCTGTTTATGTTTGTGTCTTTTTGGTTACGTTCATTATTAAACTATTATTTATATTGTTAAGCCAGTTCTCGCCTCCTCCTTTCCACTGAACTGTGTTACACTGGTGCCAAAACCCAGGAAGGAGGAGGGATACATCGTAGTAGAGGACTGCCTCCGATCCGCCCGAGATTGAAGGAGTGGCCGAGGACCAGGCTACGGCGTATCGGAGAACCGGTGAGTAAATAATTTTTTTTTACAATATAAATAATAGTTTAATAATAAACTTAACCAAAAAGACACAAACATAAACAGGTGTCAGACAGCTATCCGTAACACTCTCTCTTTCTGTCGCACTTGATGAGTTCCTAGTGAAACAGGAAGTTTGGGTGGGACATATTGATGGGATTACCACTCTTTTGCTATTCCTACTCATTTCCAGGTGGTATTAGGGGGTAGGGACATTCTCTTTTTTTTATTTTATTGGACACAAATTTGTATATGCCCCTGAGTGCAGAATGAGTCATCAGTATTTTAGTTTCCTGAAAGAGAAGGGGCATTCGTGAAAAACAAGCACATAATCTATAAGCATATGATAATAATCTAAAATTTGATACGCAGATCAGTTCTGTTGTAAAGTCATGCTTTTTCCACCTTTGTCTATAGTAATTTTCAAACTGTGATTCACGCCTTTGTAACATCTCGTCTAGATTACTGCAGTTCACTTATAGAGCACATTTAAAAACAACCAAGGTGCTGTACAATATAAAAATAATTACTACAATAGATAGAACAGACAACAAAATAAAATAACAAGTACTATGATAAAAAACAGTACACAATGTTTATGGAATATTAAAGGCCAGAGAGAATAAGTGTGTTTTTAGAGCAGATTTGAATGCTGAAATTGAAGGTGATAATCTGATATGAAGAGGTACGCTGTTCCACAGTTTTGGACCGGCGACCCTAAAAGTGCGATCACCTAATTTTTTAAGTCTGGATCTAGGCACGATGAGTAAACCAAGATCGCAAGATCTTAGAGTTCTAGATGGAGCGTATGGATGAAGCAAATCTGTCAAATATTTAGGGGCCAAATTGTGCTTTGAAATTATATAATAAGATTTTAAAATAGATTCTATACTTGACTGGAAGCCAATGCAACGTGATTAAAATTGGTGTGACAGACTCGTACTTACGAGTCCCCATGAGAAGTCTGGCAGCTGCGTTTTGCACCAGCTGTAAACGGGAAAGAGAAGATTGAGAAACACAGTTAATAAAGTGCCCGACGTGGCCTTCTGCTGTTGTAGCCCATCCACCTCAAGGTTCGACATGTTGTGCATTCTGAGATACTATATATGCATGTAGATCAGTGAAATTAACCATAGTTTAACCAACTGTATTTGTACTAAAGCCATTGTAACCACAAAATTACCCATGGTTACTAGAATATTAGCCTACTATAGTAAAACTATGGCTACAACTGTATATGAATACTAAAGTTTTACTCTAGTTACACCATTAGTAACTGTATTAAATCTGTGGTTTCCAAAAAACTTTGGTTACTGTTATGGAATTACAGTTATGGTTACTACAATATTACTATAGTAAAGCCATAGTTAATTTTTGAAAGGGTGTCACAACATTAACAATGTGTAGAGCCGAGGAGGGCGGGGCCGGGCTGGAATGAGACACACCCGGTCCCCAATCAGCCTGATGGGGCGCGCGAGGGATAAAGGCGGCCGGGGACGACAGCTCGAGAGAGAGAGAATTACAGACAGCTGTACCGTGTGTTTTTGGTTGTGTGTTGTGTTTAAGTTGTTCATTAAATTATTATTTATATTATTAAGCCGGTTCTCGCCTCCTCCTTTCCACTGAACCCCCTTACACTGGTGCCGAAACCCGGGAAGGAGGAGGGATTCCCGTCGCAGGGTCCTCACACTGCCGTCCACCCAGGGGAACGCCGCTGCCGTTCGACGGGGGACGGAGTAGCCCGACCATCCGGACGCGGGGAACGGCCACCGTCCGCGAGGCGAGTGGGGACGGGACTTCCCGACTGCCTGGAGCGAGGGAGCCGCTGCCTGGGGCGGAGGAGTGCCCTGCCGTCCCCCGGGAACGCGGAGGGGTCGAGAGAAGACCGCAGTCCGCGGGGGGAGGAGGGAAGCGATTCCCCGACCGCCTGGAGTGGTAGGGCTGCTGCCAGGGGCGGAGGAGTGTCCCCACGGGACGCCGGGAACGCGGAGGGGCGTTCTGTCCGCTGGGGGTCGGAGGTCTGACTCCGGTCCGCCCGGGGAGGAGCGGCTGCAGTCCGCCTGAGAGGGTGGAGTAGTGATCGAGGTCCACGCGACGGCGCATCAGAGAACCGGTTTCTTTTTCTCTCTCTCCTCTCTCTCTCTCTGTCGCTCCGTGTTGGCCTTTCCCTCGCCATTTTGTGTTGTTGTTTTTTTTTTCCCCTCCTGTCTCCTCCCAGGTCGAGGAAGGCGGGGACGACCCGCCGGCAGTCGGGGCATAAGGCACGCCCCCCCCACCCCCCCGGAGAGGAAGGGTGGGGGGGGGATGTACGTCATGCCGGGGGCTCCCCGGCCTGAGGCAACGCCGGGAGGAGTGTAGAGCCGAGGAGGGCGGGGCCGGGCTGGAATGAGACGGTCGGGGACTAATTCTCTCTCTCTCTCGAGCTGTATAGACAGCTGTACTGTGTGTTTTTGGTTATGTTGTTTAAGTTGTTCATTAAATTATTTATATTATTAAGCCGGTTCTCGCCTCCTCCTTTCCACTGAACCCCCTTAAACAATGTTAATTAACTTTTAATTTAAATAAACCCAATAAAATAAGTTACATTTAGATTGGTTGTTATTTAGTGTGTACGAACTCCAGAAGCTGGTTGTTTTTCTTTCAATACCTCAGCTAAGCACCTCTTGTCTGAGCGACACGAGTCTGTGACTGCTTGTCTTTCAGCAGCTCTGTGCGTTAAAGGTGCTGTAAGCCAGTAGTTCTCAACCTTTTTTACTCCAAGGCCCCCCATTGTCCAAGACAATATTCAAAGGCCCCAATGTAATCTAAGATATGGTATTACTTCTAGTATTTCTGCTGTAATCATGACAACATTTTATTAAGAGAAATTAGGAATGTCAATAGATGAAATAATGAATTGTGATTAATTTTGTGATTTTCCAGAGGTTTAAATAAATTACACCAACACTCTGTTCCCATGTCTATCTGTCAGTGGATTACCAGCTTTCTGACAGACAGGCAGCAGCTTGTGAGACAGGGGAAACTCACTTCCAGCACCTGTAAAATCAACACTGGTGCCCCCCAGGGATGTGTGCTCTCCCCACTACTCTTCTCCCTCTACACCAATGACTGCATTGCCAAGGACCCCTCTGTCAAGCTCCTGATGTTTGCAGATGACACCACTGTCATCGGCCTCATCCGAGATGACAATGAGTCTGCATACAGAAGGGAGGTTGAACAGCTGCCTGTCTGGTGCAGTCAAAACAACCCTGAGCTGAACACGCTCAAAACGGTGGAGATGATTGTGGACTTTAGGAGGAACCCCCCCCAACACTGTCCCTCCTCACCATTCTAAACAGCACTGTGGCAGCAGTGGAGTCATTCAGGTTCCTGGGCACTACCATCTCACAGGACCTGAAGTGGGAGACCCACATTGACTCCATTGCGAAAAAGGCCCAGCAGAGGTTGTACTTCCTTCGCCAGCTGAGGAAATTCAACCTGCCACAGGTGCTGCTGATACAGCTCAGAAGACTACAAAGGACAGTTCGGTCTGCTGAGAGGATTATTGGTCCCCCCCCCCCCCCTTCAAGAACTATACACTTCCAGAGTGAGGAAAAAGGCTGGAAAAATCTGGAACCCACTCACCCTGCCCACTACCTTTTTGAACTGTTGCCTTCTGGCCGACGCTTCAGAGCTCTGAGCACCAGAACTGTCAGGCACAGGAACATTTTCTTCCCTCAGGCTATCCATCTCATGAACAGTTAAACTGCCCCATTGAGCAATAACTATGTGCAGTACACAGTTTCGTCTTTCTTATATTTATCCAACACATCCAACCTCTTCTGACATTTCATTCCTCTGAGAAAAAAAACAAAAACATTTGCACTGTACATAACAGATTGTATTAGATTTGCACTACCCATGTGTATGTATGTATGTATGTGTGTGTCTGTACGTATGTGTATAATTCGTTTTTATTTTGCATTTTTTTATTATTATCTATGTCTTGCTGCTGTTTTTGTATTGTTGTACACTGGAAGCTCCTGTCACCAAGACAAATTCCTTGTATGTGTAAGCATACTTGGCAATAAAGCTCATTCTGATTCTGATTCTCAAGTCATTGAAGGGAGTTACTGAATTAAAATAAGAAATAGGATGTCAGTTTACATGTTGTACACCTTGATTTTTTAAAGGTTTTTTAGTAGTTAGATTATTATAATATAGTAATTAACTGATTTTAAATCTTTTTAAGTCAAGTAGATTTTAGCCATTCTGGAAATTACACGAGACTGAGCCGTTAAATTAGACACGCCCCCTCTTTCCAAAACAACGCCCTCCAAAGATAACGTGGAGACCAACACCAAACAGCAGAGCAGTGCGTCATCTCACAGTTGTCAAACACAACAGTAGCAAAATATCACCCTCAACTGACAACTGTTATGAATCTGAGTATGATATTAAACCTGCATTCTCCAAGTAGGCATAGTTGCAGCCGGAGATCTCCAAATGAGGGTGGGATCTCCAAAAGAAGGCAGGGTTACTCCAGAAGGGGGTGGGTGACTCCAAAAGGGGGTTGTGCCAACTCATAAACATTCACTTCCACTCATGGTTTAGGTAAGGTAAAGGGCTCCCTATATTTTTGCTGGTGGTTTGGAGCTCCCACACCTTTTTGGAGCTTTACCTGCAGCAATATACGTCTCGAATGATCCTCTTCAACTACTACACAATGACAGCGTGCAAAATGATGGACAGGCAGAGAGCACTTCACATGTTTATGTGGCCTGCGGTCACATTTTTGTTTACATTTTACACAGTCTAGTGCTGTCACAAATACCGGTGAGATATCTCATGACACTAATTTCAGTGATATCTTTCAGGAAGAAGAAACATTTTCTGCATATCATTCTATAAAATAATCGCTTACAGCACCTGTAATATGAGCGAAAAGACAAATAGTCCCCATCCTACGAAACTATTTGCTAATATACTTATTTTTTTCCACTTTGAAGTTTATGATATGCATAATTTTTTAATGGAACTATATAATATAATCAATAGTAAAAAAAAACAAAAAAACATTTAGAATGGATATTTTAATGTGAGGATCGACATTCTTGATATAACATCAGTATCAGAAGTATCGATACTTTAGGATTGATAAATCCATAGTTTCAAGTCATTGAAGGGAGTTATTGAATTAAAATAAGAAATAGGATGTCAGTTTACATGTTGTACACTTTGTTTTTTTAAAGGGTTTTTAGTTATTAGATTAATATAATATAGTTAACTGATTTTAAAACTTTTTATGTCAGTTTTAGGCCCCTTTGGAAGTCTGCCGAGGCCCCCTAGTTGAGAATCACTGCTGTAATCGATTTTAGCCATTCTGGAACTTACAGGAGACTGAGCCGTTAAATTATACATGCCCCCTCTTTCCAAAACACTGCCCTCCAAAGACAGTGTTTAGACCGACACCAAACTGTAGAGCAGTAGGTCTTTTTACAGTTGTCAAACACAACAGTCTGAAAATAGTGCCCTCATATAACAACTGTTATGAATCTGAATATTACATTAAACCTGAATTTTCAAAGTAGGTACAACTGCAGTTCGGAGATCTCTAAATGGGGGCGGAATCTCCAAAAGAGGGCGGGGTTACTTCAGAAAAGGCTTGGCTTACTCTTAAAAGGTGTTGTGCCAACTCCAAAAGGGGGCGTCACTTCCACTCATGGTTAGGGTTAGGGAAACTGTAAGGCTTGGGCCTCCCTGTGTCTTTGCTTGTGGTTTGGAGCTCTGCCTGCAGCTATAACCTTCTTGAATGATCCTCTTCAACTATTACACAATGAGAACATGCAAAATGATGGACAGGCAGAAAGCACATCAAAGTCTTCTGATTGGCTGATTTGTCCGTGGCTCACGGTCACATTTTTGTTTGCAGTTTACACAGTCATAGCTGTTGAATTTTTTACTTTGCTCAACTATTACTTTTTTGCAATGAAAGAAATATGAATTAAATTTGAATGATGCTACTGTTTAGTACAAAAGTTAACTTTTAAATTGATTACAGACTTTTATCTTGACCTAAATCAGAGGATTACAATTTCAATTACGTGTTTTACTATATTGCATCAAAAGGTAAATTGATGAATTATATTTGTCTTGAAAAAATAGGATTAACCTCATAATTTCCATTCTGGACTGAGAGATTCCACCCAGTGATGGGTTCCCCTATCAGAGAGCTCGCACTTTTTTGGTGAGTATAGTTGAGATTAAAACAGGCTTCTTTTCTGTGTTATGCTAATGCTATAAATCCAATGTTGAAATAAAGACAGAAATTTGATCTTACTATCTGGTGTTACTAGACAAGAGTTCTCCTATTAGCATTTAAAATGAGACTGTTATCTTTAAATTTACAACCACGCGTCAGCATATTTTGCACAAGATGACATTTATAAAGGTAGATCCATCCTACCTGTAATGAGACAAGGAACTATGACTCTCAGCTTAATGAGCAACTAAAGCAACCTTTGTTGCCACTAATGCTTTTTAGGCAAGTATGAAGGTGTTCTAGAGTAATATTTTGTAAAAAGGGTCTAGCCAATATAGACACAGGGAGTAATGCTGATGAGTTAAAGAAACAAAGTTGGATGGTTAGGAATCAATACAGCTATAGATCATCAGTACCTTTACCGGGTCACATAAACATGGCCATGGTGCAGGGGAAGGCTCCAGGTCAGTGCAATTTCATAATTCTAGGACGATAGAGAAAGAATCTTCAGGAGGTTTTTTTTTTTTTTTTTTGACACTGTCATCCTTGAACTATTCTTTGTAAATCTGCTTTGGAAAGTTCTGTACAAATACATTCAATTTAGTAATTCATCAGAACATAGCACTGTATGTGTTGTTGAAGACTTTAGTGAAAGTGCCATTGGTGAATGGTATGGATATAGTACAGACGTTCAGGCTTTTTTTTTTTTCTTTCAGACTTCAAATGCATTGACTTGCCAATAAGATTTCAATCAGCCTCTCCCAGTTATGAAACAGTTATGTCACTGGTAGCAAATGGACTACATTTTGACTGAATTGTCTTATTGTAATTGCTATAAACAAGTAAAAAACAGAGAAAGACCTGTAGCTAAACTCATGGAGTGTTGTTCTACTAATGCCAATGTTATGAGTTCAATTCCCACTGAATGGATATGTTGCTAAAATATGTACAGTTGAAGTCAGAAGTTTACATACACTTAGGTTGAACTCATTAAAACACATTTTTTAACCACTCAACAGATTTCATATTAGCAAACTATAGTTTTGGCAAGTCGTTTAGAACATCTGCTTTGTGCATGACACAAGTAATTTTTCCAACAACTGTTTACAGACAGATTGTTTCACTTTTAATTGATTATATCACAATTCCAGTGGGTCAGAAGTTTACATACACTAAGTTAACTGTGCCTTTAAAGCTAGGGTGTGCAATCTTTTCCAGAATTTTTTTTTTTGTTATACTGGTTGATAGTCTCTTCACATCCTGATAGCAATCAATAATTTAAGTGGTCTAAATGTAAATATATATATATATATATATATATATCTTCTGTGGAAGGGACAGGACTAAAAAATGATTGACCAATCATTGCATTCGGTCTGAATGTAATGATAGGATGTCCTTCCTGTCTGTCAATCTATATTTGCATACCGCTGCTACTTGTTCACGCAGACAATCACACGTCATCAGCGCGGGTTCCTTGACACTGTGCAGAGGGAGCGAGCTCTTATCGTGAAAACTCTAACGTGCAAAAAAAAATTTATTTAACAAAAATAAAATAACTTGGGACATGAGGTAATTAGAAACCATTGCAATCGATTCCACCAACACGTCTCTCCTCCTGGCGCTTAGACTCTGCTCTGTGTGTGTGTGTGTGTGTGTGTGTGTGTGTGTGTGTGTGTGTGTGTGTGTGTGTGTGTGTGTGTGTGTGTGAGATAGAGGAGGCGTGGCTTTGGAGAAACCTCTGAAGGGAGGGCAGGCTCTATGCTTTCAAAGTTAGCTTGCTAACTGCTAGCCTCTCTGGTTTACACACCCTAGCTTTAAGCAGCTTGAAAAATTCCAGAAAATTATGTCGAGCCTTTAGGCAGTTAGCCAATTATCTTCTGATAGGCTAATTAGAGTCAATTGGAGTTGTACCTGTGGATGTATTTTAAGGCCTACCTTCAAACTCAATCCCTCTTTACATGATATCGTGGGAAAATCAAAAGAAATCAGCCAAGAAAGATTATGGACCTCAACAAGTCTGGTTCATCCTTGGGAGCAATTTCCAAATACCTGAAGGTACCACGTTCATCTGTACAAACAATAGTACACAAATATAAACACCATGGGACCACGCAGCCATCATACTGCTCAGAAAGGAGATGCATTCTGTCTCCTAGAGATTAATGTAGTTTGGTGCGAAAAGTGCAAATCAACCCCAGAACAACAGCAAAGGACCTTGTGAAGATGCTGGTGGAAACAGGTAGGCAAGTATATATATCCACAATAAAAATGAGTCCTATATCGACATAACCTGAAAGGTTGCTCAGCAAGGAAGAAGCCACTGCTCCAAAATTGCCATAAAAAAACCAGACTACAGTTTGCAAGTGCACAAGGGGACAACGATCTTACTTTGTGGAGAATTGTCCTCTGGTCTGATGAAACAAAAATTGAACTGTTTGGCCATAATAAACATCATTATGTTTGGAGGAACAAGAGTTTCTTGCAACCTGAAGAACAACATTCCAACCATGAAGCATGGGAGTAGCAGCATCATGTCGTGGGGGTGCTTTGCTGCAGGAGGGACTGGTGCCCTTCACAAAATAGATGGCATTATGAGGAAGGAAAATTATGTGGATATATTGAAGCAACATCTTAAGACATCAGCCAGAAAGTTAAAGCTCGATCGCAAATGGGTCTTCCAAATGGACAATGTCCCCAAGCATACCTCCAAATTTGTGGCGAAGTGGCTTAACGACAACAAAGTCAAGGTATTGGAGTGTCCATCACAAAGCCCTGACCTCAATCCGATAGAAAATTTGTGGGCAGAATTGAAAAAACATGCGCGAGCAAGGAGGCTTACAAACCTGACTCGGTTACACCAGTTCTGTCTGGAGGAATGGGCCAAAATTCCAGCAACTTATTGTGAGAAGCTTGTGGAAGGCTACCCAAAACGTTTCACCCAAGTTAAACAATTCAAAGGCAATGATACCAAATACAAACAAAGTGTATGTAAACTTCTGACCCACTGGGAATGTGATGAAAGAAATAAAATCTTAAATAAATCATTCTCACTACAATTATTCTGACATTTCACACTCTTAAAATGAAGTAGTGATCCTAACTGACCTAAGACAGGGAATGTTTTCTACGATTAAATGTCAGGAATTGTGAAAAACTGAGTTTAAATGTATTTGGCTAAGGTGTATATAAACTTCTGTCTTCAACTGTAGCTTGAATGCACTGTAAATTATTTTGGATTAAAGCATCTTTAAAAGCTTAAATGTAATGTACCTAAATATTTAAATTATTAAATCATGGATTACAGCCAAATTCAGTGTAAGCGTTTCTTTTTGTATGACTGGTTTTAAGCCTACCCCCACAAACTAAAAGCACATTCCACTGTCAAGCTATCAGAGAAATGAACAAAACACACCTATCAAATAAAAAAAGAATTCATAGACAGCACTAATGTGTAACTGCAAAGACTGCATGGGAAATGATTTCTTGTTATGTGGTATTTCCGGGTATGTTGGACTCCTGTATTCAGGAGGGAAGAGATTTTTTTTAATTAAAATTAGATAGAAGTCAACGGCGACTAGTTAGGTGGAAAATGGCCATGCTTCTCGATGGCATATAATGATCAGTTATGAGATAAAGGTGATCATTTTGATAACGCTACTGGTGGCTGCTAGGTAACAGTACCTCACCATGTTGGCTTAAGACCTATTAGCACTCTGTGCTTGGCTAAAAGTGTACGCTGAACTTGAGCTTTGCATCTCCATGACAGGTGTAAATTCACAACTACCACTCACTCCTGCCATCTTCTCCTTAGATATTCTGGCAGAACAAAGCAGTCCTTTGCTTCAGGACCAGGAGGTCCTGCCCTTCACTCACTATCCTAGCCTGCAGTACACGGTGGTGCCCTCCATATTAACACCCTCATACAACTCCAGCCAGCACTGCTACTCACAGTATGGTGGGGAGGAGTGGTACTCTCAATCCACAGTGTTTGAGATGAGGAAAGGACCGCTGGAGGGTGGCTTTGATAATGAAATGGAAGAGTCTTGCCCTGTCGTCCCAACTGTGTGTAAGAGGTCCAGATATGCTACCCACTCAGGAAGGAGCAAAGGCGAGGAACTGTGTGTGGTGTGTGGAGATAAAGCCTCAGGGTATCACTACAATGCTCTCACATGTGAGGGATGTAAAGGTGAATCCCATACTTTACCATATTTTTGTTGTTGCCATTATTAGTCACAAAGTAGATATTTTTGGACTACCTACCTACATGTTAAGTTTTGTGTTTGCTACAATTAGCACAAATGTAGCTTTTCCATTTGTATTTTACTGGATATCCATGCTGAAAAGACCTGAATTAATTGCCATGCTTAGTGCCAGTCTTTGTTGGTTAGAAATTCTGCCATCATTTTCTCACCATCAAGATGTTCCAAAACTTTATATTTTTCTTTCTTCCAAAAGGAGATTTTAGGCAGAGTGTTAGGGACTGACAGCCTTCGTCATCATTCAGTGACATGACATGCATTTTTCTTTTTTCTTTTCTTTTTTCTTCTTTTTTTTTTCTTGTTCCGGATCAGTTATGTTTTTTAAAGGGTTAGTTCCCCAAAAATGAAAATTCTCTCATAATTTACTCACCCTCATGCCATCCCAGATGTGTATGACTTTCTTCTGCTGAACACAAACAAAGATTTTTAGAAGAATATCTCAGCTCTGTAGGTCTGTATATTACAAGTGAATGGTGGCCAGTATTTTGAAGCTGCAAAAAGCACATAAAGGCAGCATAAAAGTAATCCATAAGACTCCAGTGGTTAAATCCATAACTTTAGAAGTGATATGATAGACATTTTTACTACACATTCTCCTCCCTGTCCAGTCGGTGGTGATATGCACAAAGAATGTGAAAAACAAAAGATGAAGAATGTGAAAGTGAAAGTGGAGATTTATATTAAAAAAGGAAACAAATATTAATCTGAATTTCACCCACACCTATCATATTGCTTCTGAAGACATGAATTTAACCCCTGGAGTCATTTATGTGTTATTTGGACCTTCAGAGTTTTGGCCACAATTCACATGCATTGAATGGACCTACAAAGCTGAGATATTCTTCAAAAAATCTTCATTTGTGTTCAGCAGAAGAAAGAAAGTCATACACATCTGAGATGGGATGAGGGTAAGTAAACGATGAGATAATTTTCATTTTTGGGTGAACTATCCCTTTAAAAATACATTAAAAAGGTAATTCACACAAAACAATTACTTGAATATACCTCTTCTATGATGAACATGTTTTCAGTTTCTGAATTTTAAGTCATTTTGTTTTTTCTTATGAGGCTTAAAGTTAAAAATGTCATGTGGTATAATCGTCTGGAGAGAGTAAAAAATAAATCAAAGTCTCATTAAAAGCTGAAATTCTTGATAAAAAGAAATGTTGGCATGAGTAGTGCAGAATAATCTTTTATTATTATTTCTTAAAAAAAAAAATTGTAATAACTTTGTTTGAAAATAAGCAGTGTTTTCATGTGACCAAAAAACAAACAAAACAAAACAAAAACAAAAAAAAAAACAGGGCAGACTCCTTTACACCCTCAAGTGTATGAAGTAAAAAAAAAAAATTAAAAAAAATAGCATATACTTTCAATATTTTCACTTTTTTATGAGATGGCACATTTTGTTCAGATCATGTGGAATAACCCTGAGAAAACTTGAAAATTCAAGATATTTGTAAAAAATATTTTTCAACTTGAAAAATATGTTTTAGTTTTTATTTTTTTAATTAAAAGTGCTGCAAGCGATTTGAGCCATTCTGGAACTTCCGCGAGACTGAGCCGTTGAATTAGACATGCCCCCTTTTTCCAAAACACCGCCCTCCATAGATACTGTTTTCACGGTTGCCAAGCAAACCAGTAACAAAATAGCTGACAACTGTTATGAATCTGAATGTAACATAAACCTGATTGTTCTGCTTCAGTTGCTTTACTACAAGAACATGCAGAATGATTGACAGGCAGAAAGCACATCGAAGTCTTCTGACTGGCTGATCAAAGAGACTGTGAGATTTCTTATTTACACTTAAACACTTGTTTCAGTGATAGCTTTTAGAAAGAAGGAAAATATTTTGCATACCATATAATTAAAAAATAGTTTACAGCACATTTAATGATTAATTTGTGTAAACTCATGTATTCAAAGTGCAAGGAAAATATTTTAATACCTTTTACTGGTTACACCACATGACATTTAAAAAAAATGCTATATATTTTTTTCCAAAAATGTATGAAACCAACAAGGACACAGATTACATTTCTACGATTTTGACACGTGTGTTTTAAACTAGTTTTTAAAAGATTTCTCATTTTTATTACCTTGGACAACATTATTTGACAATTGCCCACAGATATTGATGATAATGATGACAGAATTGGTGAACTATCCTTTAAAAAGTATAGCAGGACGATAATCCCATACATACTGCAAACAAATGTGGCACCATGATCTCTTTGTTCACCCTTGAACTTTCTATAATATCACAGTGTGCCTGGTCTCACAGCATAACTGGCTACAGCTTATGAAGAATGTAATACATGTCATGGAACCCCATGCACCAATTTTAGCTCTTTGGGAAATCATTGGGTGAATGACTGCAAGTGTAATTCCACCTGTGCATGGACAATGCCCAAAGGGCAGACGCTGGGCTATGTGTCTCGAGACCCACTGGCTTGGCTGGGTTTGGTGCTCCTTCACGCTCAGTCTGGTTTGGGTTGCCTCTCAGCTTTCTGCTGAATAATGATGCAGGCAACCTGACCCACACGGCACCATGCAAAGTTAATGTGTGTTGTTTTGCTCATTGGTTCATGCTAGAATAATTACCTGTTCCAATAAATAACTGCACATGTTTGTCTGCTGCCTAGAACTGAAAATTGAGTATCCAAGAGTATTTGTATTACATTACAGTATGTAATATCTTAAACATTACACCATACGTTACATACACTGGGCTGCAGTGAACCTATTCCTTAATCTGTGTTTACAAAGTGGCCTCCTTGTTTCTCCTAATGGTTTTGCACCAAGATTTGCAGTGATGCTGTCTGTTGTACTACGATTCTCACACTGCAAAAAAAAACAATGTTCTACATCAGAATTTTGTGTCTTGTTTTTTTATTACAAATATTTAAACATCCTAAAAAAAATATTTGAAAAGAAATATTACATAAGATAATAAGTCCTTTAAATAAGACTTAATATCTTATTTAATGATGCTTTACAAATACATATATCTTGTTTTAAGACTGTTTGCATATTTTTTACTGGGAAACAAAATTCTGATTAAGTAAAAATTTGGGTCACATCCTGCTCAGGTTACATTCCTAAGCCACTGCTGACCTACTTTTGGGAGTATATTACATTTTTGAAGGCCTTTGTGTTAGGGTTAGTGGGGAAAATGTCATGTGGAATGAGGGTGTGGACCTTATAAAAATACTCTTGAGACTGGAATTTATGTATGTTTACTAGTGCATGTAACAGAACATTTTATTTGCTTGTTTATTTAATCTATGTCTTCTAGGTTTCTTCAGAAGAAGTATCACAAAGAATGCTGTATATAAGTGTAAGAGCAGAGGAAACTGTGAGATGGACATGTACACGTGCAGGAAGTGCCAAGAATGTTGACTAAGGAAGTGCAAAGAGATGGGCATGCTTGCAGAATGTAAGAAGAGCGTTGTCAACATTGTAAAACTTGTTGCTGTACAACTACTTCCTCATGTTCAAAGTCAAGCACATGGATTCAGATGCTATCATTTTGCATGCAACTCTAAGACAGCATGTCAAGCAGTTTCAATAAAAAAGTGTGAGATTGTCAAAAGCAACTTTCAATAATTTATTTTCAAAAGAGAGAGCATCAATAATGAGACATTGTTCAGTTTGGGGAACAAATAAATAAGGTTTGTGTTCAAATAACATTGGTTTACAAGAGACGATATATTATTATTACAGTAGCTGAGAAGAGGCAGCATTTTCTAAGCTCCTGTCACTTATGAATAGTATATTGCTTTTCACATAAATATTTCAGATGTTACAGGATATTCAGTGCTTGCCCTGCTGACACTCCATAAACGCTGACATTTTTTAAAATTATTATTATTCTTTTGGATTGTTGGATTTGGATATTGTGCAATAAATCTTGAGGAAAAAAGAACTGATTGCATATCAGTTAGATCTAACCAATTAATAGAGTATATTCTAATAACTACTCTAATAAACTAATAACCAGTGGCAGGCCTTGCATTAAAAGTCTAGACCTTCAGTGTGATTCATGCCATTAAGAAAACACAGTTTCACAATGAATAAGACACACTGTGCCTTTGGGCATCATTCATTGTGTCACAGCTAACTAGTAATACTAACTGACATTTTAAAACACGTCCATGCATGAAAGCCAGAACTTGAAATGACACTTAATGCTCAAGCAAGCCTAATTTTAAATGCAGCATGACTGTTTTGTGAAATGAACGTCTCCTGAACAGACATTCAAAAATCATAATTTTTCATATGAATCTACCAAGGAGGTCTATAATACCTGGAAAAATCTATCTAATAATATTTGTGATTTAAATGTTGCTTGCAATAAATTTTGTTTCATCAGGGTACACGGTTATGCTGCGTTCCATTCAAGTTGGATGTGGGATATTCCTACTTGATGTCTCCGACCATAAATGCATTCCATTCCCCGATATTCAGAACTGCAACGTTCTCGTTAGCTTAGCAGGGTTTTGACTCTCATTAGAGATGTCTCCTAGCAACCCAACTGATAAACAATGCTACAGCACTAGCATTTGTGCTTCAGGTGTATGATTATCAAAAGAGATTATAATGTTTTATACACCTGTTTCAGCAGGCGTTTGTTAAACAAGTTTTAATATCATGTAATGTGGAAACAAACAAATTTATCGATATTACTTAATAAAGTGAATGTTTATCACTTACTTTGTATATCTCCCTGAGTGTCGACATGTTTGTGTGACATCATGCCCCTGCATCACGATGAAACTGGAGTTGAGAATTTCTACACCAGCCTACAAGTTGTAATTCTGACTTCAAGATGCATTCCATTGCATTTTTCCCAGTAGGAAGTTGTCAAATCCGACTTTCCGAGTTGAATGGAATGCAGCACTACTTTTCAAAACTTGATCTGACACTGAACGCTCAAGCAGCCTAATTTACACTTAGAAAACTCCTGATGTTGCTATAACAATGCATAAAGCACTTACCAATTTACTTGAAGTGAAAATCAGTCCTCCTTTCCTGTTTAATAAATTAAGCAATCACACGATCATGCAGAACATCTCGTGTTTTTAAATCCATAAGGATCTCCTTCTCAATGGCGATAGCGGCAGTGATGACGATCTTGCGCTCTTCACTTTCAAATTACATCACTTAAAGTGGGATTGCATCACTCAAGGCCAGCTAGAAGGCCTTGACCGGGACATATCCTAAAGATCACACCCACCAAGAACAGATAAATCAATCTGATTGGCTGATGAATCTGACAATCTGACTTTAGTTGCTCATTCATTTGGCTAAGGAGCATGGCTTCATGCAATTTGTGAAACAGTTGTCACACTTTGCTTGTAAGCATCAAGGAATAAATTCTGACTGGATAAACTTTTCGTGTTTCTCCATTTGTTTGTAAATTAATTAAGAGTGTAAAGTGATTAAAAATACATAGGTAAAAAGGTGATTGAGAATGAAAGGATGAAAATTATTTATTTATTTGGCATGTTAGGCCAGCAGAGAAGGCTTTGCTGGCCCTGAGATTTCGCCATTGCTAATAACATTATCACAAACTGACTTGGGACTGCTTACATTTGACATTTCACTGTGGAAATAGAGAAAACAGGCAAATGCACCCTAAGTGTAATGTCAGCTTTCATTTATGTCGTACCAATGTTGTACTTGTATTGACAGGCTTGTTAACCGAAATCCAGTGCAAATCCAAACGGCTGAGGAAAAATACAAAGGCCTCATCTGACGAAAGCATAGGGGATGATGTTAGTGATAGCAGAGATGTTAAACAGATTGTATCTGCCACTAAACTCTCCAAGATAGGAACACCTTTGCTGTCTGACTGGGTTATTATAATTAAGAAATGAGTCTGATCAATACGTAGCTGAGGTAGTTTTCTGGAAGACCCACATTATTAATCCTCTGTCCCATACATTTTAGGGCATTAATGATTATAATTTAAACATATGCTAATATATTACCCTTGGTCTCTAGAATTGTACATTTATACACTCACTGAGCATTTTATTAGGAACACCTATACACCTTCTTATTCATGTGATTATCTAATCAGCCAATCATGTGGCAGCAGTGCAATGCATAAAATCATGCAGATACAGGTCAGGAGCTTCCACACGATTAGCTGATTAGAAAATCGCATGAATAAGTAGGTGTACAGGTGTTCCTAATAAAGTGTTCAGTAAGTGTATGTTATCTTGCATTTTTTATGACATTTTTGCATACTATTATTATTGAATAAATACATATAAAATGTGACAGAGTTTGCCTTTTTGCCAGTGTTTGGTACAGTTAACCAGTATTCTTTTAAGCATTTTTTTTTACATACACTCACTGAGCGCTTTATTAGTAACACTATGGTCCTAATAAAGTGCCCGACGTGGTGTTATGCTGTTGTAGCCATCAGAGACTGTTGTGCGTGAAAATCTCAGGAGATCAGCAGTTACAGAAATACTCAAACAGCCAGTCTGGCACCAACAATCATGCCATGGTCCAAATCACTGAGATCACATTTTTTCCCCATTCTGATGGTTGATGTGAACATTAACTGGCCAGATTCCAACTCCTTGGCTGCTTTTTGTGGTGCCATTGTTGTTACAATATAACTTTGCAGGTACAATTTCAAACTAAAGTTAAGGGTGTTCTGTGACAACTTTTATTGAAATGCTGTCGAAAGGTACAAGGGCAACCTCTATGATTCTCTTCACTAAGGCAGTAAGGTCTTATTTTCACTTTTGCTCACATACACTATTACTTCTTAAAGATTATATTATGCGAGAGGGTTGTAAAATAGATGCGTTAGATCTTTATGGGGTCAAAAGTTTGCTTGTAATTAAAAAATGGCACCAATCTTTCTTTCAATATGCATAGTTGGATTACTGTATCCCCCATGATCCAATCGACAAACATAATTTTTTTTAAATCATTTTAGGAAAACATAGAACTGAGTCAAGACCAGCAGTCTTTAATAAGTTACATTGTTGATGCTTACAATAAACATCACATCCCTCAAGATATGGCAAAAAAACTGGTATGTCTTCTGATGTCCTAATTTCACAAAGAAAGTTATAAAATGTTTATTCTTCACTATAGTATTATAGTGTATACTACAGTGTAGTATTTTTAGACATAAAGCATTTATGGATTATTTAATGTACAGATCAGTGTGACTGTTAAAATTAGAAAATGGTTTTGCTTGTTTTTATCACTGTTAAATGATTGTTATTTAACCTTAGTTATCACTACACCAGTGTCATAAAACAGTGGCTTATTTGCATGCTGACATGGTATTTTTCTTTTTACTCCTTTGTCTGCAGCTACAAGAGCAGTTCAGTGCAGAGGAAAACTTCCTTCTACTGACAGAGATGGCAACTAGTCATGTCCAGGTGCTAGTTGAGTTCACAAAAACGATACCAGGTCAGAATACTCTTCCAATGCTGCTACATTCAAGAACAGCTATTTCCATAGCAGGTTCAGTCATAAAAAATGCAAGATAACATTACACTTACTGAGCACTTTATTAGGAAGGCCTGTACGACTGCTTATTCATGCGATTATCTAATCAGTCAGTCGTGTGGCAGCAGTGCAATGCATCATGCAGATACGGGTCGGGAGCTTCAGTTAATGTTCACAACAACCATCAGAATGGGGAAAAATGTGATCTCAGTGATTTCGACTGTGGCATGATTGTTGGTGCCAGACGGGCTGGTTTGAGTATTTCTGTAACTGCTGATCTCCTGAGATTTTCATGCACAACAGTCTCTAGAATTTACTCAGAATGGTGCCAAAAACAACAAACATCCAGTGAGCGGCAGTTCTGTGAATGGAAATGCCTTGTTGATGAGAGAGGTCAACAGAGAATGGCCAGACTGGTTTGAGCTGACAAAAAGGCTACAGTAACTCAGATAACCACTCTGTACAATTGTAGTGAGCAGAATAACATCTCAGAATGCACAACATGTCGAACCTTGAGGCGGATGGGCTACAACAGTAGAAGACCACATCGGACACTTTATTAGGACCATAGTGTTCCTAATAAAGTGCTAAGTGAGTGTAATTCAAGAAAAGGTCATATCAAACTGTTTGTGTTACAAATTCTATGCAAATGTCACAACAGTTCCAAACTAATTTATTTGTCGGCTTCATGTATTCTGAGCAGGTTTTCAGTCTCTGGATCATGAAGATCAGATCGCTTTATTAAAAAGTTCTGCAGTGGAGGCAATGTTCCTGCGCTCAGCTCAGGTCTTCACCAAGAAACTGCCTTATGGACACACAGATGTGCTGGAGGACAGGATTAGAAAGAGTGGTGAGTTTTTTTTATTTGTCTAAAGGATTACAAAGTGATTTTACAAGATGATTCATGACCTGAAGCTTTTAGAAGAATCATTACTCATGGCTTTGAAATTATTTGTGGAGTATTTATTTTTGGTTTCTCCTTTGTCTGGGTTTCTAAATTGTTCCCCGCATACACACTTGATCAACACCCATTTACGCTGCATACATGATATTCTAGAGAATCGTTTGCTTTCAACTTTGCAGCAACAGTTTGGGTAGGGCCTTTTTGTTTTATTTAGACTGAATAATTTACCTGTTGAGCCCATCTAAAAACACAAAACGTATAGCCCGGAACAAAGTTCATGGAGCTCATCAGCCATTGTTCAACTGAAGGCCTAACTAACATTAATAATGCATCATCTGTCTGCCCTAAATAACAACTAGAAATTTGCCATCTTGGTAATCCAGTGGTGTACATTACACATGTAAAAGGACACCAAAATAAAACTGGCTTCAGTTTCACAGAAGTCTAAACACTGGCTGATTGCCAAGAACTTTCCAAAGAGGAAAGCCCATATATAGAGTGGGCACTATGTCTAATCCATAACCATGAGCATCACTTTGTTTTAAAAAGTGGGGGGCTGGTGACGTCACAAAGTGGCAAAACTCATTAATTATGTACAGATAATGTCAAATAATTTTTTACGTTTTTGATAAATATTCATTTTTGATGACCAAATCAAGCACTCCAATAAATATTTCACAAAATTAATTTGATAACTTTATCCGTACATTTAACACTGTCAGCGCTGGGATATTGTTAGTTTTTGGATAAATACATGGATCAGTAAATTTTAGTTAGAATGACTGATTGGTTTCATGGTAAAGTTTTCACATCTAGTACAAGGAGTTCAGGGTTCTAATCCGCCCCAGGTTATTATAGTTTTGCATTTTTAAATTAGTTTTATTTTAATACCGTTTTCAAATTTGCTATAAATTTCAGTTTAGTTTTAGTTTTATTAATGATTTATTAATGATTTTTGTTTCAGTTTAGTTTTTATTTTGTGGAAACATTTCTATTTAATTTTTATATATTTTAGTTTCCGTAATTATAGTTTGGAATGAACAAACCCTTCCAAAGAAGACCTTTTGAAGTTAAAGGAATATTCTGCATTCCATACAGGTTAAGATCAACCAACAGCATTCATGGCATACTATTGATTACCACAAACATTTATTTTGACTCATCCCTGCTTTAAAAACAAAAAAAACAAAAAGCAAATATTGAGGTCATAGTGTATGGGATTACATTTGTGCCAATTGTTTTTAATGTAACTTTTCAAGAAACAAATAAAAATATAAACTGAGAATGAATAAACACACTGAAGCTGAAAAAAATTTATTCAAAGTGCATTCTTTTTTAATGAAATTCTCTGTTTACATTCGCTGATCAGGACTTATGAATGCGCTTCTCGCGTTTTCAGTCACAATTCCAAAGTTTTCTTTTACACACCCGGAGTTTTCATTCGCAGTTTGAGAGGGTCCTCATTGCAGACTGTAGTGCGATGACGTAGTGGATCTAATCCTCTACTTTTCAAAACTTGATCTGACACTGAACGCTCAAGCAGCCTAATTTACACTTAGAAAACTCCTGATGTTGCTATAACAATGCATAAAGCACTTACCAATTTACTTGAAGTGAAAATCAGTCCTCCTTTCCTGTTTAATAAATTAAGCAATCACACGATCATGCAGAACATCTCGTGTTTTTAAATCCATAAGGATCTCCTTCTCAATGGCGATAGCGGCAGTGATGATGATCTTGCGCTCTTCACTTTCAAATTACATCATTTAAAGTGGGATTGCATCACTCAAGGCCAGCTAGAAGGCCTTGACCGGGACATATCCTAAAGATCACACCCACCAAGAACAAATAAATCAATCTGATTGGCTGATGAATCTGACAATCTGACTTTAGTTGCTCATTCATTTGGCTAAGGAGCATGGCTTCATGCAATTTGTGAAACAGTTGTCACACTTTGCTTGTAAGCATCAAGGAATAAATTCTGACTGGATAAACTTTTCGTGTTTCTCCATTTGTTTGTAAATTAATTAAGAGTGTAAAGCGATTAAAAATACATAGGTAAAAAGGTGATTGAGAATGAAAGGATGAAAAGTATTTATTTATTTGGCATGTTAGGCCAGCAGAGAAGGCTTTGCTGGCCCTGAGATTTCGCCATTGCTAATAACATTATCACAAACTGACTTGGGACTGCTTACATTTGACATTTCACTGTGGAAATAGAGAAAACAGGCAAATGCACCCTAAGTGTAATGTCAGCTTTCATTTATGTCGTACCAATGTTGTACTTGTATTGACAGGCTTGTTAACCGAAATCCAGTGCAAATCCAAACGGCTGAGGAAAAATACAAAGGCCTCATCTGACGAAAGCATAGGGGATGATGTTAGTGATAGCAGAGATGTTAAACAGATTGTATCTGCCACTAAACTCTCCAAGATAGGAACACCTTTGCTGTCTGACTGGGTTATTATAATTAAGAAATGAGTCTGATCAATACGTAGCTGAGGTAGTTTTCTGGAAGACCCACATTATTAATCCTCTGTCCCATACATTTTAGGGCATTAATGATTATAATTTAAACATATGCTAATATATTACCCTTGGTCTCTAGAATTGTACATTTATACACTCACTGAGCATTTTATTAGGAACACCTATACACCTTCTTATTCATGTGATTATCTAATCAGCCAATCATGTGGCAGCAGTGCAATGCATAAAATCATGCAGATACAGGTCAGGAGCTTCCACACGATTAGCTGATTAGAAAATCGCATGAATAAGTAGGTGTACAGGTGTTCCTAATAAAGTGTTCAGTAAGTGTATGTTATCTTGCATTTTTTATGACATTTTTGCATACTATTATTATTGAATAAATACATATAAAATGTGACAGAGTTTGCCTTTTTGCCAGTGTTTGGTACAGTTAACCAGTATTCTTTTAAGCATTTTTTTTTACATACACTCACTGAGCGCTTTATTAGTAACACTATGGTCCTAATAAAGTGCCCGACGTGGTGTTATGCTGTTGTAGCCATCAGAGACTGTTGTGCGTGAAAATCTCAGGAGATCAGCAGTTACAGAAATACTCAAACAGCCAGTCTGGCACCAACAATCATGCCATGGTCCAAATCACTGAGATCACATTTTTTCCCCATTCTGATGGTTGATGTGAACATTAACTGGCCAGATTCCAACTCCTTGGCTGCTTTTTGTGGTGCCATTGTTGTTACAATATAACTTTGCAGGTACAATTTCAAACTAAAGTTAAGGGTGTTCTGTGACAACTTTTATTGAAATGCTGTCGAAAGGTACAAGGGCAACCTCTATGATTCTCTTCACTAAGGCAGTAAGGTCTTATTTTCACTTTTGCTCACATACACTATTACTTCTTAAAGATTATATTATGCGAGAGGGTTGTAAAATAGATGCGTTAGATCTTTATGGGGTCAAAAGTTTGCTTGTAATTAAAAAATGGCACCAATCTTTCTTTCAATATGCATAGTTGGATTACTGTATCCCCCATGATCCAATCGACAAACATAATTTTTTTTAAATCATTTTAGGAAAACATAGAACTGAGTCAAGACCAGCAGTCTTTAATAAGTTACATTGTTGATGCTTACAATAAACATCACATCCCTCAAGATATGGCAAAAAAACTGGTATGTCTTCTGATGTCCTAATTTCACAAAGAAAGTTATAAAATGTTTATTCTTCACTATAGTATTATAGTGTATACTACAGTGTAGTATTTTTAGACATAAAGCATTTATGGATTATTTAATGTACAGATCAGTGTGACTGTTAAAATTAGAAAATGGTTTTGCTTGTTTTTATCACTGTTAAATGATTGTTATTTAACCTTAGTTATCACTACACCAGTGTCATAAAACAGTGGCTTATTTGCATGCTGACATGGTATTTTTCTTTTTACTCCTTTGTCTGCAGCTACAAGAGCAGTTCAGTGCAGAGGAAAACTTCCTTCTACTGACAGAGATGGCAACTAGTCATGTCCAGGTGCTGGTTGAGTTCACAAAAACGATACCAGGTCAGAATACTCTTCCAATGCTGCTACATTCAAGAACAGCTATTTCCATAGCAGGTTCAGTCATAAAAAATGCAAGATAACATTACACTTACTGAGCACTTTATTAGGAAGGCCTGTACGACTGCTTATTCATGCGATTATCTAATCAGTCAGTCGTGTGGCAGCAGTGCAATGCATCATGCAGATACGGGTCGGGAGCTTCAGTTAATGTTCACAACAACCATCAGAATGGGGAAAAATGTGATCTCAGTGATTTCGACTGTGGCATGATTGTTGGTGCCAGACGGGCTGGTTTGAGTATTTCTGTAACTGCTGATCTCCTGAGATTTTCATGCACAACAGCCTCTAGAGTTTACTCAGAATGGTGCCAAAAACAACAAACATCCAGTGAGCAGCAGTTCTGTGAATGGAAACGCCTTGTTGATGAGAGAGGTCAACAGAGAATGGCCAGATTGGTTTGAGCTGACAAAAAGGCTACAGTAACTCAGATAACCACTCTGTACAATTGTAGTGAGCAGAATAACATCTCAGAATGCACAACATGTCGAACCTTGAGGCGGATGGGCTACAACAGTAGAAGACCACATCGGACACTTTATTAGGACCATAGTGTTCCTAATAAAGTGCTAAGTGAGTGTAATTCAAGAAAAGGTCATATCAAACTGTTTGTGTTACAAATTCTATGCAAATGTCACAACAGTTCCAAACTAATTTATTTGTCGGCTTCATGTATTCTGAGCAGGTTTTCAGTCTCTGGATCATGAAGATCAGATCGCTTTATTAAAAAGTTCTGCAGTGGAGGCAATGTTCCTGCGCTCAGCTCAGGTCTTCACCAAGAAACTGCCTTATGGACACACAGATGTGCTGGAGGACAGGATTAGAAAGAGTGGTGAGTTTTTTTTATTTGTCTATAGGATTACAAAGTGATTTTACAAGATGATTCATGACCTGAAGCTTTTAGAAGAATCATTACTCATGGCTTTGAAATTATTTGTGGAGTATTTATTTTTGGTTTCTCCTTTGTCTGGGTTTCTAAATTGTTCCCCGCATACACACTTGATCAACACCCATTTACGCTGCATACATGATATTCTAGAGAATCGTTTGCTTTCAACTTTGCAGCAACAGTTTGGTAGGGCCTTTTTGTTTTATTTAGACTGAATAATTTACCTGTTGAGCCCATCTAAAAACACAAAACGTATAGCCCGGAACAAAGTTCATGGAGCTCATCAGCCATTGTTCAACTGAAGGCCTAACTAACATTAATAATGCATCATCTGTCTGCCCTAAATAACAACTAGAAATTTGCCATCCTGGTAATCCAGTGGTGTACATTACACATGTAAAAGGACACCAAAATAAAACTGGCTTCAGTTTCACAGAAGTCTAAACACTGGCTGATTGCCAAGAACTTTCCAAAGAGGAAAGCCCATATATAGAGTGGGCACTATGTCTAATCCATAACCATGAGCATCACTTTGTTTTAAAAAGTGGGGGGCTGGTGACGTCACAAAGTGGCAAAACTCATTAATTATGTACAGATAATGTCAAATAATTTTTTACGTTTTTGATAAATATTCATTTTTGATGACCAAATCAAGCACTCCAATAAATATTTCACAAAATTAATTTGATAACTTTATCCGTACATTTAACACTGTCAGCGCTGGGATATTGTTAGTTTTTGGATAAATACATGGATCAGTAAATTTTAGTTAGAATGACTGATTGGTTTCATGGTAAAGTTTTCACATCTAGTACAAGGAGTTCAGGGTTCTAATCCGCCCCAGGTTATTATAGTTTTGCATTTTTAAATTAGTTTTATTTTAATACCGTTTTCAAATTTGCTATAAATTTCAGTTTAGTTTTAGTTTTATTAATGATTTATTAATGATTTTTGTTTCAGTTTAGTTTTTATTTTGTGGAAACATTTCTATTTAATTTTTATATATTTTAGTTTCCGTAATTATAGTTTGGAATGAACAAACCCTTCCAAAGAAGACCTTTTGAAGTTAAAGGAATATTCTGCATTCCATACAGGTTAAGATCAACCAACAGCATTCATGGCATACTATTGATTACCACAAACATTTATTTTGACTCATCCCTGCTTTAAAAACAAAAAAAACAAAAAGCAAATATTGAGGTCATAGTGTATGGGATTACATTTGTGCCAATTGTTTTTAATGTAACTTTTCAAGAAACAAATAAAAATATAAACTGAGAATGAATAAACACACTGAAGCTGAAAAAAATTTATTCAAAGTGCATTCTTTTTTAATGAAATTCTCTGTTTACATTCGCTGATCAGGACTTATGAATGCGCTTCTCGCGTTTTCAGTCACAATTCCAAAGTTTTCTTTTACACACCCGGAGTTTTCATTCGCAGTTTGAGAGGGTCCTCATTGCAGACTGTAGTGCGATGACGTAGTGGATCTAATCCTCTGCGTAGTGGATTTGGTGACGTAATGGATGTTTTGTTTTTTATGCATTACACTGAGTAATACATTACTTAGTATTAAAGTATTACACTGACACATTTGTTTAATACAGCTTAGCTTTTAAAAATGGTCATAACCATGGATTTTGTTAATTACTTGACCCAGTTTTTCCTCTTCACCCACATAAAAAACTATATAAATTAAGCAATATATTCATACTACTCATTTTAACATCTCAGCTATACATAAATACACTATGGGGTGTATTGTTTGGGGTGTATTGTTTGTATTTATATATTAACATGTAGCAGCCAAAGATGTTTGGAAGGACGCAAAAGTGAGATTAAAGTGAATCTGGAGCTCAGCGCAAGTAAGCAAACGGAACCAAACTCGGAGCACATCTGTTACTCTGAGCACGGGATGGAGTTGTGGAGCACAGAACTGCTCAGAAAACACTGTATTAATGCTTTTACACAATACAGGACAGAGCAGCGTGCATAAACTTTGAAGCGAGCAGTGCAATCATGCTATTAATTACTTAATTAAATTGCAACTCTTTGCGGTGTAATAATCGCACAATGACATTGCGATTTAGATTTTATTTTATTAATTGTGCAGCTCTAATGTAAATGTATATCTGTGTGTGTGTTATATGAATAAATGTATTAATAACCGTTAAGTACTCTACAGTAATGACACAAAACATTTAAATGTGAATACACCTCCACTATGTCACTAAAATCCACTACACAGAGGATTAGATCCTGTACGTCACCACGCTACAGTCTGCAGCAAGGTGTACTTGGGCAGTTCTGGCACAATACTCTTGTGTGGGCGGGGCTAACAAAGAGGAGTTCTCATTGGCTTGTGAGATTTTTGACAGCTCTTTGACCTGGAAGTAGAGTTAACCTGGAAGGGGCTCTGGTTCAGGTTTTGCGTGTAAAAGTGCGAGAATCTGTTAGCAGCTTCATAATTAATTCATGTTTAGTGATATATTTATCTGATATATCGTGTTTAGTGATATATTTTTGTACTTTATCTGTATTTTTTTTTCCACAACTATTTTGTCGTGATTAGCTTTCAGGAGCAGCATGGATGAATGTCGTCATCATGGCTACCCCATTGTTAGCGCATGCACTGCACTGCACTTTTCCTGTTTATTCTGAAGGATTGAAACAGATTATGATCATCTTAATCAAGCATGGAGCTTGTCTTCACAGGTTGTAGACCTTCAGTGGTATTGCATTGCATGGGTATTCAATCCAAAGAATGTTTTTGTTGATAGATTTTTTTTTTAACACTGCTTCAAATGTGGCTTCTACAAAACCAGCTGAATGATTGTTTTAAAGTTTGAATGAATTAAACTTGATTAAAATTGTTATGTAATCAAATCACTTTATTAGTGCAGTCCCACCAGCATTGCATCTCTTACAAGATATACAGAATACTCTACACTCACTGAAAAATATGTACACATAATACACACATTGTACACAATATACAGACAACAAAACACAATATACATAAAATATTACACATATTGCTTTTTAATGCATTACACCATTTAAAATGTAACGTTCATGAGGACACCATGCATTAGAGGCTTGTTTCTTTTCATTTATTCAGTGTTCCTGTACTGTACATTTCACTGTCTAGTACAATTTAATTAATCGGGACTAACCATATATCATTTGAAATGTCTTAACCTCAAGCATCAGTAATAGACCACTGAAATCATATATCATATATCAAATCATATATGAAGTCATATAGCTAAAAAAGTGCAAAATCAAGCTAGAGAATTATCATTCATTTTTATTTTCAAACATCAGTTGACAATCATAATTTATCATCCTTTTCTTTTTTAAGCCAATAAATACACTATTATGATCTTCAAGTGGTCTCAAGTATTTTTATAAGCATAAAGGATGTTAATATAAGAAACGCCAAGCAACTGTAGCCTGAATTTGAAATGGAATGTGCCTTATGCAAGGGTCCTTCCTAGTTATGTATATGTAGCATAAGCAGTTTCCTTTTCAAGTATGCATTCTATAGTATGTGGTACGGAGTGCAATATCAGGCATTAACATTTATTTGATGGAATGCTAGTCAGAGACTAGCATATATAAAGAGTCCAGTGTAGACTTATAAAGTGTAACTGCTTGTGTACTTGTGAATTGTGTTTGTTTGAATCTAGAACTCAAACCAAATTTAGTAGAACATAGTCTGCATAATATCACAATTAGGGTTGCCACCTGTCCCGTAAAATACGGGATCGTCCCGTATTTAAAGATAAAATGATGCGTCCCATATCAATACTGGACGCAATATGTCCAGTATTTAAGCTGGTCAGATGGCGCCATGGTGAAATCATTCCAGATCAATAATTTAACATTGATATAAGTTGGAAAATTTGCCTGTGTTGGGTAAGGGGCCATCTGAAAAGTCTGCACATTGTGCTAAAACATGCTAATACTGTGGAGGGTGTGGTAAGGGACCGTCTGAAAAGTCCAAAAATGGTGCTAAAACTGTGGATATAAATGTTTAATTAGATCAAACAATGTATGAATACAATCACTGAGTCATAAAGACAAGTACAGGTGAAGGAAAAAATAAACAAATAAATAAAAATTATATAAAATATAAAAATACATATAAACCAATACCAATGTAATATAAACCAATGTATACCATGTATACATAAATAAGATAAAGGAGACACAAGTAAATATATTTTTAACATATAAAAGATGTAATTTTTGGGTAATTTTTAAAAAACATGGGTCAGGAAAGTTCTCATTTTAACATATAAGAAAGGATATAAAATCTTTATTAATAATGCATATTAACTCAACGCATTTATTGCTAAAACTGTGGAGGATGTGGTTAGGGGTTGTGATTCCCCCAACTGCTTTGAACAGTTTTCTAAAACAATTTTCTAGAATGTGGATGTGGCTACTCTCAAAATTTTTTAAAGAATTGGTTTATCCCCCAGAAATGATAATTACGTCATTACTCAAGCCCATATGTTTGACTTTCTTTCTTTCATGGAATGCAAAAGGTAATGATAGGTAGAATGTTTGAGACTGACAGCCTCAGTCCCCATTCACTTTCATTGTTTGAAAAAATTTACTGAAACTGAATTCTAACATTCTGCTTGAAAAAATTTACTGAAACTGAATTCTAACATTCTGCCTTTTGTGTTCCATGGAAGAAATAAAGTCGTATATAATAACAGAACTCTCATTTCATCTTTGCATACTCAATCCATATAATAATCTGGTTAAAATTATGTCCTGACAGCTAATGAACAAGTAAACACAATATAATCAAGAATGTAATAGTACGGGCCTGGATAGCTCAGCGATTATTGATGTTGACTACCACCCCTGGAGTTCAAATCCAGGGTGTGCTGAGTGACTCCAGCCAGGTCTCCTAAGCAACCAAATTGGCCCAGTTGCTAGGGAGGGTAGAGTCACATGGGGTAACCTCCTCATGGTCGCTATCATGTGTGGTTCTTGCTCTCAGTGCGGCGCATGGTGAGTTGTGCGTGGATGCCATGGAGAATTGTGTGGGCCTCCACATGCACTACGTCTCCGTGGTAACGTGCTCAATAAGCCATGTGATAAGATGCATGGCTTAACGGTCTCACATGCGGAGGCAACTGAGATTCGTCCTCTGCCACCCAGATTGAGGCGAGTCACTACGCCACCACGAGGACTTAGAGTGCATTGGGAATTGGGCATTCCAAATTGGGGAGAAAAGGGGAGAAAAAGAAAAAACCAGCGGGACTGCGACCGACATTAGAATGTTCGGCCAGGAGGGGAGCACTCAGAATGAATATATGAACTATGGTCATATGAATTAATCCCTTCACGAACCAAGTCGGGAAGGGAGTTTATTTATAATGAAAGTGCTTGTGACTTTATGGTAAATTACAATGGCCTGAATGCAGGCGGTTGTGTAAAATTATGGGGAGCCCGTGCTTAAAGGGAGGGGCATAAGTATATGTTTGGCAAACGAAAGAACAAGTGCTCTAAACAGTGAGAACTTGTGAAGAGAGGGATGTTACATCTAGGTTTTAAAACCTTGCAAATGTGTTTTGAGAAGACCATCCTGCTGCAAACAAATATCCATTTGTCCATGCCCATGAGGAGGCCATGCTTCTAGTTGAGCGTGCTTTAACACCAATTGGGCAAATCTTACCCTGCGACTCGTAAACCAGGGCAATCGCATCAACGATCCAGTGAGAAAGTCTTTGCTTGGAGATGGACATTCCTTTTGTGCATCCTTCATAGCACAAAAAGAGCTGATCAGACAATCTGAACTGGCAGGTGCACTCAACGGATGCATGTAGCACCCACACAGGGCATAACAAATGCACGGATTGTTCCTCATCCGAAATAAATGGAGGAGGGAAGAAGGATTGAAGGTGAACCACCTGTGCTCTGAAGAGCGAGGTTAGTATCTTAGGCACATAGCCTTTTCTGGGTTTGACAATGGCTTTTGAAAGACCGGGAACAAACTCCAGAGATGAATCGTCAATTGATAGTGCATGTAAGTCACCCACCCATTTCTCACTGAGGCCAGAGCCAGAAGTAGTGTGGTCTTAATGGAGAGTATGCACAAATCCACAGAGTCCAAAGGCTCAAAGAGGGGGCCCTGCGAGCACTTTTAGGACCAAAGTTAGGTCCCAAGTCGGGACTGTAGCCGGCCGAGGTGGATATAATCGTCTTGTTCCTCTAAGGAACTTTATAATGAAATCATGTTTGCCTATAGTGGCTCCGGCTTCAGGTGCGTGATACGCAGATATAGTCACCACATAAACTTTAAGCGTTGACGGAGTGAGTCCTGCATCTAATTGCTCTTGATGAAAAATGAGAATTTAATGTATGGGGCAGTTTACTGGGTCTTTGCCATGTGAAAGACACCAATCAGTGAACATATTCCATTTTAGCATGTAGAGGCATCTTGTAGATGGCACTCTGGCCTGTAAATGGTGTTCATGATTAATGTATCAGTTCTGGCGCGTTAAGCACTCTGTTCAAAGGCCACATGTGTAGGCTTCGCAGCTCTGGCTGGGGATGCCAAACCGTGCCTTGTGTTTGAGAAAGAAGAAGTTTCTTCAGCGGTATTTTCCATGGAGGCCCGTCCAGTATTTCTACCATCTCCAGAAACCAGGACTGGTTGGGCCATTTCGGTGCAATTAACAGAACTGTTTCCATGTCCATTCGGACTTTGCTGATGACAGAATGAAGGAGGCGCACTGGGGGAAGAGCATACTTGGTTTTCGCTGGTCGTACATGTGCCAGCGCGACATGGCGACATATATTCGCCACTACTGTTGTGTTATACGTACGAATCAGAATGTGGTGATTCACATTATCGGAATGAAAAGCTCTCAAATCTAGAAAGACAGCCAGTAGCTCTAGGCGGTTGATATGTCATGGCTATTTCACACCTGTTTCCAGGTGTCAAAAGTCAGACGTCCATTACACGCCACACCCCAACCTGTATTGGATGCATTTGTGGTCAGCACTTTCTTTCTGAAAATTTGTCCCAGCATAACACCCTGTTGGTAGAAGGCTGGCACTGTCCATGGTGCTAGAGCAGCCAGACAGTGGCAAGTTACCGCGATGCACATGAAAATGAAATAACTTCAGTGGTAATGTTTTTTCAGTTTGAACTAAAACAGATACCGAAGAATGGTCTCTACACGCTCGTTAATGAGGTGCGCATGCATGAACTCCTAAAAAGGAGATTTACTGGATGGGGAAAGTGTGCTTTTCGACCAGTTGACATTAGACCAGATTTTCCATATGGCAAAGCAGCAAGTCTCTGTGTTCACTCAGTAGTGCCTCTGATTGGCTAGTAATAACCAATCGCTGAGGTAATCCAAAGCACACACCCTCTGTTAATTTTCAATGGGGCGACCGCTGCATCAATACATTTCTTGAACGTGTGGGGAGCCAGAGACAGACTGAAATGAAGGACTTTAAATTGATACGCAGTTCCCTCAAACGCAAATATAAAAAGCCGCCTGTGCCGCAGTGCAATTGGTACATGAAGTATGCGTCCTTCAGATCTATTGAGCTGGATGTTTTCAGAAGAGTGCCTGCCATTTTAAGCTGGCAAAAAACACTTTGGTGGCCATACAGCCAAATGAAAACTTTAGAAGCATGACTGAAAACGCGAGAAGCACATTCATAAGTCCTGATCAGCGAACGCAAGCAGAGAATTAATTTAATTAAGTATGCAGTTTATTTGAAGACTAAGTATAAATTTAGCCTTTCAATAAAAAAATTCAGTTTCAGATTTTTTTACTCATTCTCAGTTTATATTTTCAGTTTCAGAATGTTTTAATTCATTCTCAGTTTATATTTTGATCCGTTTCTTGAAAAGTTACATTCGAAACAATTGGCACAAAAGTATTCCCATAACAGTGAGGCACTTATAAAGGAAGTAAATGGGGCTTTAAAGGCAGAAATGTGAAGCTTATATTTTTCATTGATTCTTCTGTTAAAACTCATGTAATATTTGAGTTGTAAAGTTGTTTAAATCGTCATTTTTACAGTCGTTTTAGGGTTTGTTGACATTACATCGTCATGGCAGCAAAGTTGTAAACCAAAAAGTTGTTGGCTATAACTTTACGCAGAAAAGGTTAGTAAGCGATTTTATTATACTAAAATCTTGTAAACACTTTGTAACAGTAAAAGGATGGGCAAGGAGGAGGCGGGAACCGGCTGAACAGTCAACATAAAGATTAATGCAAAACTCAACATAAAACAAACATAAACAAACACACACATGCAGCGCGGCCATGTGCATCGCTCTCTCCCTGGAACTGACACCTCCGGCCCCCCTTTATCTTGCTCTTCCCCTGATTATCTGATTCAGCACCGGCCATGTGCTCTCATGGGGCACCACCAGACTGACCTACCCCCCCCCCCATCTCTGGAGGGGAAACACTGCCCTTCTGACCGTTCTGTCAGCCAGTGGTCCACCCTGCCTCCCGGGAACCTGGGTGAGAGATGAGGGGAGGCGTGGGGAGAGGGAAAGGGCGAGCGGGAGACACACAGAGAGAGAGGAGAGAGAGAGAAAACTTGCTCACTGTCCCCAGACCCTGCTGCCCAGTCCTCAATGCTCCTCCGCCCTCTGGCGAACGACAGCTCGCTCCTCCCCTTCTCGGCGGACGGCAGCGGTTCCTCCAGCTCTCGCGGCCGGAAGCGACCCTTCCATCCCCAGGCAGAGGGCCGCTGCTGCACCAAAGCATATCCCTCCTCCCTCCCAGGTTTCAGCACAACTGTAACAGATGTTCGTATTTGGATCAAAAGGAGGAAGCAGGACATGGCGCGATCCAACTCAAAAGGGCTTTATTTCCCACAGCTTCACAGTCTATATATATATATATATATATATATATATATATATATATTCCACTTTTCAGTGGTCACACTCAAATTGATGCTTTTCAGCACAATACAAATAGCACTCAGGAACACTCTGCTCCGTGCAGCTCTCTCTCTCGTGCAGGATGAAAGTATCTTAGAAAATACTTTTAAATAACCTTCTCTGAATTCTGGGTTTCTATAAAATTTAATTCAGTTAAAAATACACAAATCATGTATTAGTCTTATTTGCTTTCTTGTAAAATATCTAAAAATCCTTAAAACAAGATCAATTTACCTGAGAAGCAATACTGCATTAGATATTATGACTTGTTTTCAGAAAATATGTATTAAATAAGTGTATTTTGTCTTATTGCACTGGCAGTTGTTTATTAAAACAAGTTAAAAAAAAATCTACCTGTGTAGTACGACAAAATATATTTATATTCAAGATACAGTCTCTGCAAATAAATCGAAATATCTTAATATCAGTGTGGCTCCTCAGGTAAATACTTAGTTTTAAAGGATTTTTTTAATTTAATCAGAAAGCATGTAAAAAAGAATTAACAACTTATAATATAATGTAAAATAAGCCTACTGTCTCTCACCTGTTTGTTCACTTGATTTCGAACCAACTTTATCTCACAAAAGCAAACTCTCTCTTCTTAATTGACCTTGGTATCAGCAGTTACCTCACAATAAGATAAACAAAGTAACACATTAATAAACTATAATTCAATTCATTGCGAGCCATCACGACTGAAGCTGCAGCAAACGGCAAGTTTGCTTCACTTCAAGCGACTCATAGCAGCTTTGACCGCACAGAGAAATGCTAGTTTCAGAGTTTGTGCTTATTTAGATCACTTGCTTAATTATTATTTGAACTTGAATAAAGGATTCATTACAGACTAAAGGATTTAACACCGGGGTGTTTCCTTTTATATGCTAACATGCAAGTTTAGCTTGCAGATGCTTTATTTGTCAAAGTCATTGATTCTGTGTGTTACTTATTTAGTATGTTTGTATAATTTGCCCATACTTTGATATCTGCATTATTGTGGTCACTTTGTAGTACATCTGGAGTGCAAAGTGCAGCTTCTTCCTCTCTGGCAGCATCGCTTCTCTGGTTAAAACATGTCATCAGTTTTATATGATATCATGTCACACAGGTCAGATTATTCCGCCATTTGAAGAGTGAGTGCTCGATTACGAAAACGATAATGAATTTTTTATGATTTATTTTCTAGTTAGTTTTTCAATAACTGTTGTTAGTTTAGTTAGTCTTAGTTTTTCATTTACTTTGCAATAATTATTTTGTTAAAAATGTTTATAAATCAGTGGTTTTCCTCTTAGTTTAAGTTTTAATTTATGAAAATAACCCTGATTCGCCCTAACATAATTTTTTTATTTAATAAACGAAGGTTGCATCTGTATGTCAGGGGATGTATATCATAAGTGGAGACACATTTTGCATTTTGCTTTGCTTTTTAAGTCAAGTCATTTTTATTTGTATAGCACCTTTCACAACACACATAATTTCAAAGCAGCTTTACAGAAGATCAGGCATTAACAGAAGATAATACTGTAATATCTATACTGTCTTAGAGTCATCATTGTGTTGTTTGATAAAATACGATAGTGAATTGTGTTTAAAAATTAAGTAATTAAATAATAATTGTATTTTATAACCCCAGTGAGCAAGTCGAAGGTGACTGTGGCAAGGAACACAAAACTCCATAAGATGTTGGTTAATGGAGAAAAATAACCTTGGGAGAAACCAGACTCACTGTGGGGGCCAGTTCCCCTCTGGCTAAACAGCATGAATATAATGCCAATATTAATTATTTGTGTGCAGTGCAAGTCATGGTTTAAAATTAGTAAACTAAGTAAGTGTTAAGGGCCAGTGTTTAGACAAAGATTTTGTATGAACTGTAAGATTAATGACTAATGTCTTTGAAGTCCATCCTGGATTAACTGCAGAAGTTCACATAGATGCAATTGTCCATGTTAGTTGGCTGATGAAGGCTTTTGTTGGTTTTAACTGGAAAGGAGTGCAAGCTACTCAACAGCGGACTGAGTAGAGCGCACGTCTGGATGCACTAGAGAACATCGAAGCCCACTGCCACTCAGTGCCACGGATAACAGCCGCAATGAGCACTCATTAAAATAACAAACTCCCGCACTGGATTGCAACTTATTATAACACATGAACGAAATGGAAACTCCTGCTCAAGGACTGGAGATGTTTCTTCAGCATTAGGCACTTACCTGATGAAAGTGTATTTCTAAAAGTGGTGGGGACAAAATTGGCAAAGGCAAAAAGTGTAAGTGTACACGTCCCACCCGTCGCACCCGTAAATTATGCCTAAATCCATTACATATCTTCTAACCCTGCTGAAAAGATTAGCTTTGGTTCCTTTATGCTGGTTGGTACTGGTCTAACTAGCATGTTGTTCACCAGCAAAAAATGCTGATCAACCAGCATGCTCTTTCTGTATGTATATTTTACGGTGCAGTATCGTCGTTTATATTATTAAATTATAAACTTAATACATCAACCTTCTGAAAATGTAAAAATTTGCTTTTCACTTTATAATGTATTGTTAATCACCGTAGTAATTACAGAAGGGCACATGATGACATGAAGGTCATCAATAGAGGCCCTTCCAGGAGCAATGACCAATAAACATGTAGAGACAGTGCTCAGTGTCACTCACACAAACACTAAACATAATCTTGTTAAACATAATATAAATTGTTACCATTAATTTTATGGGAAAATCATACCTTTTACATCTAAAAAATTTCATTTTTACAAAATTTTACTGTAAAACCACAATATTGTCTTTTTAAATATATATATATATATATATATATATATATATATATATATATATATATATATATATATATATATATATATAATACATATATTTTATGGTACTTACTCGTTAACCAATTACATTTTTTTTATTTTTTTTAATTATGGACATTTTTTACAGTGTGCTGTAAAATAAAGTGGTACCGAATGTTTTTTTTTTTTTTACAATTGAGTTAAAGCTGAAGTGTGTAACTTTTACGGTGTTAAAATGCTTTCTCCTGTCCCAGCTTTACATCCAAATAAAACTCTAAGCATTTGTAGGTTAATTTTCTCTGTAAACACTGTGGGGCAGATTCACTTAGAATGAATTGCGCCTGCTAAAAATACTGTTTTTTTTTTTGTTTTTTTGTTTTTTTGCACACGCTAACGTGTGATCAGGCAACGGCAAAAAACGCATCCACAAAATCACTGCTGAACGCAATTGGCATTCGCTATTCTGATCTTGCGATCCGATTCTGAGTGCAATATAGCCGAGGATGCCGCAGATTACTGCTGTAATGATCGGTTGAAAATGTTCACAAAAATCTCTTTTAATTAAAATTAATTTTATCACCTACGTTCATTTGCGCAAATAGCACAATGTAAATTGTGCAGGGCAAATTGCACGAGGTTTTGTGAATGATGCACAGTCTTTAATGAGCCTTTGCATAGAAAGAAGGGGTGTTTGTTCCAAAAAGGAATGATAATGACTTCACTTAAATATTGTAGACGTAACGCAATTTCAGTGCTGATTGTGCCCAGTAAATGTGATTGCGGTTAGTGAATAAAATGCAGGTATTTTTGCTGAAATACCACATGCAAAAGTGGCACAACTGTTTAGTGAATCTGCCCCTGTGTCTCTGTGGTGCTATAAAAATTCCTCTGTTTGTTTTGAGCAACCTGTCCAGCCCGACTCAACAACACTGACTCAACCAATGGCTTGAGTTGGGGGCCATATTATCTGTTTGTTCGATCAATAGCAAACGGGGGTGTATTCGGAAGGTTGTTTGATTACTTTTTAAATTACGTTTGGTGATGCCAGTGCCGCAGAAATTACACACTTCAACTTTGAAAGACTGGATACTGTCAAAGTCTTTCTAGCAAATCAGTCCACTGGCGGTCATTTTTGGAACTGTCTCGGGGAGCTTTTTTTTCTATGTAAACAAGTAGCAGACTACTGCAGCATCTATCTGTTTGAATGGGGAAAGACCGAAATTTCCAATACAGTTGGTCAAGTTTACTATCAAATAACATATTCCGAATCAGCCGTACAGTCTGACAACACTGTGTGACCGGCCTTCGTTTAGCTCTGCGTTGTGTGGATAAATGAACAAGACCGGGCAACAGGAATTACTCAGGCCAGATTTTATTCTGCATGAATAAAGAGACAAATTAATCAAAATAAGCTCGAATCTGTGGCCTTCTCTCACAACTGGAACACCAGCCTGTCCGTGAAAAGCATTATTTTAGCCACAGAGCTTGCACACTCATGCTTAATGAACTCTCTCCAAAAATACATGCTCCATATCATTCACACAAACTTCATACATGTTTGAATAAGATTAAAGTGCATTTAAGAACAAAATTACAGGTTTTATTACAATAAACAAAACTCATATCAAACTTTTTAGACGGAGCTTCAGCACAACTAACCTCTCTTCAGTCGCGCTTACCGCGAACTGAAGGAGAGCAACCGGAACCGGAACATAAGTCTTGAAGGAGCCACGCGCCATTTTGAACAATACTGAAAAAGTACCATATAACCATAGAAACATGACATCTCAAATAAAATAAATCAATATTAAAAGAATAAATTAAATGAAATATTAAGAGAATTTCCAGAATACAAAATAATTATATAAATATAACAAATGATAATAACAAAAAGAGAGATTTTGTGTGAAATTAATAAATAAATATAACACCTGTTACAACTGGAATCATAAAGTGTGCTTCTTCACCTTAGATTACGCTAAAAAATGCAATATTCCCGGCTTGTATAGCTAATGCACATGCGCATTCTCGAGTTGATTGACTGGTGATTTCTGTATCTAAAAGGTGATTGGCTTTTTTACCTGTAAGCAGGGACTTCCTTTCTACAGTCCGACTGTTGGGCGTTTCAGTTTCTCCCATTCATTTTAATAGAAGTGGCCCGTCTCTGCTAAATAGTCTCTGATACTCTGCAGTGTCTGCATTTAAAAAAATAGTAAGTAGACAATATTCCATATTAAACAGAAAATTTGCATAATGTGCAGAGTATACAGTACATACTATATACTGCAGCAAACTTAAGAGTAGTTTGGTAGTGTGCTATTTGGTACATACCCTTACATTCAGCTTCTCAGTATTTGAAAAACTGAGATGGACCACTGTAATCTTTGTCCAGTTTGTTTGTAATATTTCTAAACAAACAGTTGAATGCAGAGTGGCAGAGATTGTTCGAGTCTGTCACTCTTTTTTCCCACAGTGAGGGTTTAGGAATATTCACATAAAAGGCCAACCAGGGGAGAGAGTGAAGCACTGTCTAAAGAGACTATTGTTCTCTATCTAAACATCGAGAGGTCTATTGTCCCACTCCCTGCCTCTCAGTGCCTCTGACATTTCTCTGGCATGAAGCCTCTGTGATGAGTCAGGTTTTTGTTTTGATTTTCTGCTCCCTCCCTTTTTTGGAAAGTTATGACAAAGGTTATACTTTCATCTGAAGGGATATGAATGAAACTGTGAAAGGAGTCTGAATATTGTAATCATATCGTCTCTCAGGGGTAACATCTGTTTTCTCTAATATATACAGAATTCAGGCATCTTTGTGCTCGCACTTCTATCAGTTTTTTTAACAGTTCCTGGCTAGCACAAATATTTTGACTTTCAGTGCAAGAAATCATTTTCTTAATCCGTATTTTGGTCTTGTTTTATAGTAAAAACAAGATGAATTTTATTGAGAAGTAAAATTGCTTAAGATATTAAGAGGGAAGCATGCCATTTGTTTAATGTTAAAAAAAACTTTCTCTTATCACAGCTTAATATGCAGAGATAACAAAATCAGCCATTTGAGATTTGTTTGAAGTGTAAACACTGAGGCTTTGTGGTGCTATTAAAACATTGCTCTGTTTGTCGGAACATCCCAATGAGCCCAATCCAGCAACACTGGTTCAGCCTATGGTGTGAGATTGGGGCGGGACTATCTGTTTGGCCAACCAATGGAAGCTGTGGATTATTTGTGAAACCGGTCAAAATTCATATGCCTTGTTCAGGTAGACAGCAAAACATTTTTGAACAAATCTTATATATGATTTAGGGAAGAACGAGTACTCTCAGAGAGTGATTCGTTAATTTTTACATGTGACAGCCACATAGGCTCTGTATTGAAAACAGAAATTAGTTCATACTCCCAACCTTCCTTAAATAAAAGAGGTTAGTTAGGTTTTATTTCTGCTGTTACAATTACACAAAGCGTTTCTGGTTTCAAATTTTAGCTTCTTTATTTCTTGCAATTTATAACTTTGTGAATATTTCATGATGGTTCAACTAAATGTCAATTAGTTAAGTTAATGCTTTAAACTTTATATGTACGATGGGAAAAATCACATTCATAAAGCAAGATGCCTTAAATTCAAGACCAGTCCTAAAAATTTTGTAATCGATTTACAACTTTTATCTTCTCTTCGGAAAAATGACTTTTTCCCTCATATCGCATTCCTTTGTTGTATGATTAATGTCCTTCTTATTTCCTTGGTGTGAACTGTAGACACAAATCAAGTACGCCTTACGGAATTCCCCATGAATTTACTGAGAGTCATAAAACTTTCATTTTGCATTTGGCAGAAAATATTTTGTAACTTCCTGCATTAAATACATGAAATTAATTAATCATGACAATTCGACAATGAGGTGTTTGGCAGGAATTGAATGGGGAGCATGCCGTCAGTCTCTTAAAAGTATATATTGTGCACTAATAAGAGCTGCTATTGATTATGGAAGTATGGTGTACAGTTCTGCATCTAAAACACTACTTTTAAAGGTTGAGGCAATGCAATCACAAGCAATGAGAATATGTTGTGGAGCAATAAGTTAATCTCCAGTAACAGCAGTACAAGTAGAGATGGATGAAATGCCTCTAGAAATTAGAAGGCTCAAGTTAAAGATGAGATACTGGACTAATATAAAAGGTCACTCGGATAGTCAGCCAGTTAAGAAAGTCTTAAATGATTGTTGGGAATATGAGTATGAAAAATTAACAAGCTTTGGATGGACAGCCAATAAGGAGGCACAGAATATAGGAATAAGTGATATCAACATTGCCCCTTCTGTGGCTATGTCAGCAATACCTGCTTGGCTTTTACCAATGCCTCTAGTGGACATACAGTTATATGAAGAAAAGCATAACAAGGAAAGGAATATGTTAGAAAGTTTAGCAGTACAACAATATATTGATCGAACATACTATTTGGAAACAGGAAAGAGGATGTTTTAATTTCCAGAATGCGTATTGGATATTGTACATTAAATAAGTGTTTGTACAGAATAGGGAAACATGAGAATGGTAAATGTGACAAATGTGGTCAAGAAGAATCAGTAGAACATGTAATTATAACATGTGATGCATATGAAAGAGTAAAATTTCATCTAACTCAAGCTTAAAGATCTCTGGGAGTAAATGATGTGTCACTTAAGGTTTTGTTAGGAAATGGCCCAAAGCAATCAAGAATTTATCAAGAATTATTTAATTACTTAAAAGATACAAGATTGATCAATAGAATATAAGATACGTTTTTTGTGTGTGTGTGTGTGTGTGTGTGTGTGTGTGAGTGTGTGTGTGTGTATTCCCAACTTCCCAACCATTTAGCGCTCCACACTCCAATCCATTAGGTGGCGGGAATGCACCGTTTAAGTTGGATTGCCGACCACCATAAAACACCAGAAGAAGAAGAAATAAATTATACAAAATGTGTAGTGATGTGTGACCTCAGTACCAGAACTGAGGACCATGGATTTAAAGCATCCATTTGACTACTTTAGACCTTTAGCCCATGACATCAGCCTTTATTGTGCTCAGCAAGATGCAAAGTCAAGAGCAACAGAATCCTTTACAAACTTGTTCAAGACTGGATTCAAAGCCACACCTTTATGAATGTTTTGATTACAAGTCAGCGCAGTAATACTCTGGGTCACAACAGTCATGGTCTGACGATTATTAGAGCAAAAATGTAGTGAGAATTGGCCAAAACATTGCTAAGATTAAGTTTCACTTCTGATTGACATCTTTATGGTCACCTTTGTTGGCGTGTTACAGGAAAACAGTTTGGAATGTGAAAAATTGCAGCAAATTTGCCATGAACTCTAAATTTTTGTAAGGGTGACTTTACTATGCTTCCTTGGGATTCCTCAGGGCCAACGGCCAAGAGCCTTGGCCCGACGAATACCCTTTGGCTAAAGTAGGCCAACTGGGGACTGAGGCGGGTCAATGCCAAAGGCAGAGTTTCGCTGAGTCCTGTCTCAATTCAAATCAAATCAAATCCCTTTATTGTCACTCAACCATATACACAAGTGCAACAGTGGGTGAAAGTCTTGGGTGCAGTTCCGAGCAACATAGCAGTCATGACAGTGATGAGACATATACCAATTTACAATAAACATCAAGATAGACTTTCTGAAAAGAAAAAAAAATTCTCAATACCTTTCAAATTTTGCTTATTTGTATCTAGTTTTAATGATGTTTAGATAATTTTACAAAAAAAAAAAAAAAAAAGAAAAAAGACAAAAAAAAAAAGAAAATGATTATGCAGTGTTTTTTTTTTTTTTTTTTTTGGCTTTTGTTTTTTTGATTTTCTCCCCAATTTGGAATGCCCAATTTGGAATGCCCAATTCCCAATGCACTCTAAGTCCTCGTGGTGACGTAGTGACTGGCCTCAATCTGGAACCACATTATAGCGACCATGAGGAGTTTACCCCATGTGACTCTACCCTCCCTAGCAACTGGGCCAATTTGGTTGCTTAGGAGACCTGGCTGGAAGGGAGCTTTTTTTTTTTTTTTTTTTTTTTTTTATACAGATTATCTAAAAACTTTTTAAGAATAAGGGATGCTCTTTTAGCTTTCTTGTCTGAGGACATTTTCAGAAGGGAAGCTATCAAAATTTGTAAGTCCATTGCAAAACTTTTTGGATTGGGTTTGAATTTAAGATACCTTGCTTTATGGATATGGTATTTACCCATCATACAAATAAAATGTACCACATTATCTAACTCATTATCAGTTTCATAATCATGAAAAATACTAATTGTGATAGAAAAAATTACCATCAGGTAAAATGTAAGATATAAAAAGATGAGATAAATGGGGGAGTTTTAAAAACAAAAAGAGCACATCATGGAGGGGGCCTGGGTAGCTCAGCAAGCAAAGACACTGACTACCACACCTGGATTCACGAGCTCAAATCCAGGGTGTGCTGAGTGACTCCAGCCAGGTCCAGCCAGGTAAGCAACCAAATTCTCGTTCTCGGTGGGGCACGTGGTGAGTTGTGCTTGGATGCTGTGGAGAATAGCGTGGGCCTCCACACGCACTTCGTCTCCGCAGTAACACTCTCAACAAGCCACGTGATAAGATGCGTGGATTGACGATCTCAGATGCATAGGCAACTTAGATTCGTCCTCTGCCACCCGGATTGAGGCGAGTCACTACACCACCATGAGGACTTAGAGCGCATTGGGAATTGGGCGTTCCAATTTTGGGAGGAAAAAAAAAAGCATTGTGGAAATGTCACCATTAAATTTATTCAAGTATTTATTTCAGGGGTAATAATGATGAATAATTTGTTGTGCTGTCACTAGTATAGTGTGACCACCACCTGAAGGGCGTCTGAACACAGGAGACCAGAAACATAAGCTTATGCGAAGAAATTTCATACGACGCTGCAAACCAAAGTTCAAGCTTGGTGGACTCTGAACTGTGAATTAGTACGAGGAGAGGATGCATGATCAATACAAGCTCGTAATGTCACACACTGACTTCTTGGCTCAATACAAAGAAAACATATTTTAAGCTGCGTGTTTCATTGTTGCAGGAAAGTGAGTATAGACAATATATTTTAACAGTTTTATAAGAATATTATTACTTTTTTGTGATGTATTATTTACTTACACCAGAAGTCCTCCTGCATGACATCATGTCCTGGTCCGTTGCATTATACTAAAAAAATGGACCCTTTTCACACTTTCGCTTCCGCAAAGCGAAAACTATGGCGGCGATCGGGAAGAACACAAATAACCAGTGGCACTACAGTGTTCCTATTTGCACAGATTCTAAAAGAAAACATCTGGATTTGTGTTTCCATGAATTTCCAAAAGATGCTGAACTTTGTACGAGTTCAGTAGGTTCAGGCAATTAAATGTGAAAATAAAAAGAAGATAACTTCATTATTAAATGAGGAAGCACTTTCGTCTGTGGACAGTATTTTCAAGATGAGGACTTACAGCAGTCGCCCACAAGTGGAATTGTGAAACGCTTTGAAATCTGAGCTGTACCATCACAGTTTCATTGGAATATACATCACAACTGACACGAGAGTGTGTGTTTGACAGGATTAGAAGTCAGATGGAGCAGGACATAGGTCTCTGCAGTCAAACTTTTAAGGACTGTGAAAACACATACACCTCGGCAGTGGCCATAGTTGCGTTTACCCAACTATGACGATTTCCGCTTCACGAAAGCGGACGTGTGAAAAGGGTCCATTAGCGTGATCAAAGCCTAGTGTGACCACCCCTTGAGTGTGGTTTCTTCTCTGTATAAGCTGCACGTTGCCTAGACAGCTGGAGTTTCGCATACTGCCACCTGGAGAAAACAGCTGGTTCATGCTTGAATAGACCAATCCCATTTTTTACAAAAATTTCAGCACGTGCACAGTAAGTGGTGACAGAGAGCTGGCAAACTTTTGTGTTAGATTTGACAGATTTGAGGATTAAATTAAAGTATGACACAAAACCATCATAAATACACAAATATTGTTAGCTGTACAATTATTATAATGATATGAGTTAATAACATACCTGTAATAATGTTCGCTATAAATGTTTGCTGCAAAGTCGTGAGCTGAAATGATCTCGTCAGCCCAGTCAGTTCTGTTGATGGCTTGAAGCCACAGTCATCTTCGAGAGCCCTCGAAACCATTTTTCAACAACTGAATCCGATAAAAGTTTACTTTTGCGCACATATTCTGCCACCACTTGTGACGTAAGTGGTTACATTGCCAAAGGATTGGTCTATTGCTCCAATGTAGGAATATTCCTTATTACGGTCCCGGAACACAATTAATTGCGTACATTTTTTTGACGTGTAATTTTTATATAATTAATCACACTAAATTAACATGTTAAATTGACAGCCCTATTAATGATTCATAGGGCAACAATAAGAAAACTAACACACATTTATCAGTATTTTACTCTTCAGGAGGCCAGTGGTGTCCGTCCATATAACTAAAGCAGTGTTGTATCCCACTGCAGACAGGGCATATGTAAAGGACCAGCAGGCAGTGGAATGTCTACAGGAGCCCATGTTGGAGGTGGTGAGGAAGTTCTGTAAACTACAGCACCTTCAGGAGCCCCAGCGCTTTGCACGGCTCCTGAGACGTCTGACTGAATTGCGCACTCTCAACCATCACCATGCTGAGATGTTGGAGTCATGGCGCATGAGCGACCACAAGTTCACCCCCCTTCTCTGTGAGATCTGGGATGTTCAGTGACTCTGAGGGAGGAACAAATAACGGGTTAATGGAGGGTGAAGGAAAAATTCCAAACGCTTTTATTGACTTTTAATGCCAAAGCTACCAAAGCTGCCAAAGAGAGGAGTTTACACTTTTGAGAGTTATTGACTGTTAAAATATGAAGCTTAAACTTAATATGCTGTCTTTTCAAGCTTCAAGTAGAACAATGTTCATCGCTGAATCAGCTGATCAGTGGGAGAGCGAGATAAAGGGCAGCCGGAGACGCCAGTTCAAGAGAGAGAGAGACACACGTGGCTACGCTGCATGTGTGTCTGTTCGTTTATGATTTATGTTGTGTTTTATCATTAAACTTTATGTTTACTGTTCAGCTGGTTCTGCCTGTCCTTTATCTGTTACAATATATACAAAATTGAGCATACTTTATTAGCAGAGAAGTTTGATTCATTGTATTGAACTACTGTAATTTGTTTGGATGTTTTTCAATGGTAAAGTTTCCAATGCTACCTAAAAGTTAGAAGATATAGGAGAGATGAGAGTGCTTAATACAATGATGGACCCTTTTCACAGACTTATATTTCAACATTAATTTAGCAGATTAAGTCTGATTTGTTTTAATTTAAAAAATGTTAAATGTATATTTACAGTTTTTTACAGTTGGTTACCTATACATTTTCAAAACTCATACTATCAACACAACATCAGTGTCTGTGGACTGAACTGAAAATGCATTCAATGACCGCATCTTAAAAAATTCATGAAATCTTTTCCAACTCAAACGTAACCATTAAATAAACTTATGTTTACATTAAATTTATGTTCAAAACAGTAAAATAAACTGCATTAGCCAGCAATTTGCTTTAGGCTATTATTTCCATAATTTCATACCGAAGAATACTCAAGATATACAATTTTGAGACCGGTATCAGAATCAGAATCAGAATGAGCTTTATTGCCAAGTATGCTTACACATGGAATTTGTCTTGGTGACAGGAGCTTCCAGTGCACAACAATACAAAACAGTAACAAGACATAGATAATAATAAAAAATTATTAAAAATTGAATAGAAAATAAAGTATATATAGAATACACAATAAGACAATATATATATATATATATATATATATATATATATATATATATATATATATATATATATATATATACATACATATATACATATATATATATATATATATATATATTGTCAATAGCCATTTTACATGCACATTACCAGGCACAATCATATTTTTTTATCAAGAAAGTTCACATTGGATCATAATTTCTTTTTTCTAGTAAGACCTTTGATATTAGGGAAAATGTCATTCTTGATAATAATTTTTTTATTGTTTTCCTGTAAAAATATCTAAAAATCCTTAAAACAAGATCAATTTGACTTTCTTGTTTTAGAAATAACACTGCATAAGATATTTAGGTTTTCAGAGAATGTATTTTTAACGTGTATTTTGTCTTACTGTACTGGCAAGTTTTTATAGTCAAAACAAGTGAAAAAGTCTACCAGTGCTGAAGAAGTAATCCAAAGTATTTAGAATACGTTACTGACCTTGAGTAATCTAACGAAATACGTTATAAATTACATTTTACAGCATGTATTCTGTAATCTGTAGTGGAATACATTTCAAAAGTAACCCTCCCAACCCTGCATATATATGCACATACACACATACATACACACACAGACACACACATACATACATACACATACATAGTGCAAATCTAAATACAAATCTGTTATATACAGTGCAAGGGAATGTAATGGCAGAAGAGGTTAGATGTGTTGGATAAATATAAAAAAGACTAGACTGTGAATTGCACGTAATTATTGATCAGTGGGTCAATTTTAACAGTTCATGAGATGGATAGCCTGAGGGAAAAAAATGTTCCTGTGTCTGACGGTTCTGGTGCTCAGAGCTCTGAAGCGTCAGTCAGAAGGCAACAGTTCAAAAAGGTAGTGGGCAGGGTGAGTGGGGTCCAGAGTGATTTTTCCAGCCTTTTTCCTCACTCTGGAAGTGTATAGTTCTTGAAAGGAGGACAGGGGGCAACCAATAATCCTCTCAGCAGTCCGAACTGTCCTTTGTAGTCTTCTGATGTCTGATTTTGTAGCTGAACCAAACCAGACAGTTACTGAAGTGCAGAGGACAGACTCAATGATTGCTGAGTAGAGCTGTATCAGCAGCGCCTGTGGCAGGTTGAACTTCCTCAACTGGCGAAGGAAGTACAACCTCTGCTGGGCCTTTTTCACAATTGAGTCAATGTGGGTCTCCCACTTCAGGTCCTGTGAGATGGTAGTGTCCAGGAACCTGAATGACTCCACTGCTGCCACAGTGCTGTTTAGAATTGTGAGGGGGGTCAGTGTTGGGGTGTTCCTCCAAAAGTCCACAATCATCTCCACCATTTTAAGCATGTTCAGCTCAAGGTTGGTGGTGTTGTCTGCAAACTTCAGGAGCTTGACAGAGGGGTCCTTGGCGATGCAGTCATTGGTGTATAGGGTGAAGGGTAGTGGGGAGAGCACACATCCTTGGGGGGAACCAGTGCTGTTTGTACAGGTGCTGGAAGTGAATTTCCCCTGACTCACATGCTGCTGCCTGTCTGTCAGAAAGCTGGTAATCCACTGACAGATAGATGTGGGAACAGAGAGCTGGTGTAGTTTAGTCTGGAGTATAGCTGGGATGATGGTGTTGAAAGCCGAACTGAAGTCCACAAAAAGGATCCTTGCATATGTCCCTGGTCTGTCCAGATGTTGCAGGATATGATGCAATCCCATGTTGACTGTATCCTCCACAGACCTGTTTGCTCGATAAGCACTTGAAGGGGATCTAGAAAGGGTCCAGTGGTGTTCTTCAGGTGGGCCAACACTAGTCTCTCAAATGATTTCATGACCACAGACGTCAGGGCGACAAGTCTTTAGTCATTAAGTCCTGTGATTTTTGGTTTCTTTGGGACAGGAATGATGATTGAGCGTTTGAAGCAGCATGGGACTTCACACTGCTCCAGTGATCTATTGAAGATCTGTGTGAAGATGGGGGCCAGCTGGTTTGCACAGGATCTAAGACACGCGGGTGAAACGGCATCTGGGCCTTGTGCTTTCCTCATCTTTTGTTTTCGGAAGGCATGGGACACCTCTTCTTCACAGTTCTTAAGTGCAGTTTGAGTAGCAGGAGGGGGAGGAGGGGGGTTGCAGGAGGTATTGGTGTTTGTGTGAAGTGAAGGCCAGAGTGGGTGTGGGGTGTGAGATTGGGCCTTTCAAATCTACAGTAGAACACATTCAGTTTGTCAGCTAGTTGTTGGTCCACCACAGGGTTGGGGGCAGGAGTCCTGTAATTTGTAAATTGTTTCATGCCACTCCACACTGATGCAGGGTCATTAGCTGAAAACTTGTTTTTCAGCTTCTCAGAATTGCTTCTTTTAGCCACTCTGATTTCCTTATTCAGTGTGTTACTGGCCTGATTGTACAAGACTTTATCCCTACCCCTGTAAGCATCCTCTTTGGCCTGACAAATGTGCCTGAGTTCTGCTGTAAACCATGGTTTGTCGTTGTTAAATGTTAAATAAGACCTAGTAGGAGTGCACATATCCTTACAGAAACTGATATATGATGTAACAGTATCTGTGAGCTCGTCCAGATTGGTGTCTGCAGCCTTAAAAACACTCCAATCAGTGCAGTCAAAGCAGGCTTGTAGTTCCAGCTCTGCTTCATTGGTCCATTTCTTTATAGTCCTTACTACATGTTTAGCCGATTTTAGTTTCTGCCTGTAGGTTGGATAAAGATGAACCAGACAGTGATCAGAGGGTCCCAAAGCTGCTCTAGGGACAGAGCGATATGCATCCTTTATTGTTGTGTAGCAATGATCCAGTTTATTTCTGTCTCTGGTGGGGCATGTAATGTAATGGGCAGTTCACGTGTGAGGTTTGCTTTGTTAAAATCCCGAAGAATAATAATAACTGAGAATTGTTGTTCCATGTCTGTGATTTGATCAGCCAGCTGTTGCAGCACTGCACTCACACACGTGTTGGTGCGATATAAACACTGACCAGAATAAACTAAGAAAACTCCTGCAGCCAGTAGAAAGGCTTACAGTTAATAAAGAGCGCTTCCAAATTAGGACAGCACATATTCTTTAACGTTGTTACATCTGTACACCAACTTTCATTGATGTAAAAGCATGTTCCACCGCCTCTCATTTCCCTGTTAACTCCGCAATGCGATCCGCTCTGAACAGTTGAAAGCCCAAGATGTAATGCGTTGTCTGGAATAGCTTCACTTTTCTGTGTGGTTTCTGTGAAGCACAAGGCAACAGAGGTTGAAAAGTCCTTGTTTGTACGGGTGAGGAGATGTAGTTCGTCCGTTTTGTTGTGAAGAGAGCGGAGATTCGCTAGATGAATGCTTGGCAGTACTGTTCAAAAGCCATGCCGACGAAACTTGACCAGCGTGCCGGCTCGCTTCCCTCGCCTGTGTCTCTTGAACAGCAAAGCTGCGCCTCCAACTAAAATGTCCAGCAAAGCGTCCGAATATTCAAAAACCAGGAAAAGATTGTCTGGTATGTGCTGCCAAATGTTCAACAGTTCGTCCCTGGTAAAACTGATTGGAAAAAGATTACTAAACACAGGACAAACAAAAACACAACAAAAGAATAAGAGCACTCCACAGCAAGGCGGCCATCCGCAGTGACATCATGATGATAATATGAAGCATATGAAGTATTTTGATAGTGTTAGTGAATTTTGGAAGATACTATAGATTAACTGATGTGTTAAGCCGCATATTGCAAAAGACAACTGTGTGAAATGTTTGCATAAAGGGTACTTGTTATTGAAAAAAGCATGTAACCAATTGTAAAAAAAAAAAAAAAATGTCTCTATGCTTTTTGTTGCATTAAATATTACCCTGGCATTAATAAAAGAAAATCCCTACACTACTGTGATTGGGTTTCAAATACAGCTGCTGAGGGAGTGACAGTAAATTTGGCATCTGTCTTTCATCTGACTGATGTAATCTATATTTATGATAGATTTTATTTTGCTGTTGGAGCAAATGGGAAAGCAAAAATAATAAATTCTATGGTCTCTCATTTAGTTTCAGTGTCAGCAAATGCCAAAAAGTCTCTAAACATAAACGTTGACTTTATTGATTGTTTTAAGTAATCTAAACTTTTCTACATTAGACTTTTAAAACTGTGTTTATCTGACAAAATTTATGTTGGATGTTTTACAGTGAAATTTGCCTTACCAAAACCGTGTCTCAAATTACTGTAGACAGACTGATAAACAATTACAGTTTTTCTCTAATTGCTTAGACACTATTATTAATTACATGAGCCGAAAACCCTAAACCATAATGTCATTTTCGAAAAGAAAGACTATAAACACTATTCCTGTGTTTCACACAAGTTGCAAATTTGTTAAGCTTTTTTTCTTTTTCAAAATTCTTAACAAAAATTCTGAATTTTACACCATGTGGGCACATATGTAGAAAGAAATAGCATTAAAAAACCCTCACAATGTCATTACAACCTGAACTCAATTATCACTCAATTCTCAACATTTGAACACTATTAAGCAATTTCTGTTCTGTTCTCTCACTGTTAAATGTGCATTGCTTTCTGATTGGAGAGATCTTGTGGGTGGAGGAGTGTTGTACGATCTGTTGTATGGTTGGGTGCGTATGTATGAGTAGGTATGCATTTTAATGTATGAAAACTTTAGGCTTAATTTAATAGTCAGAAAATTCAATTTATTTTGTATTCATATATATTTTCCCTAATATGGTAAAGACAAAAATATAAATTGTGGTATAATTTGCACTACACAGGAAAACTGACAAATACACACACACACAAAAGAAAACACCTGGTTTAGGTTACATTCACTAGTTCATAAACTTAATTGTAGATAAGAAATAAATGCATAATGTGTTGAACAGAAGAATGCACACAACTGTAAGAAGATTCAAAATCTTTTCAGTACATGCTTTGTATTTATGGAGTACAGGGAGATTTGGCTCATAAAACTGTTGGTATGCTCATTATTGAGCCAATATGAATAAAGGATAATTTCATATCTGACTTTATGCAAACTAACACAAAAAGACGATAAGTAGACTGCTGATTATGTGTTATAGATATATATATATATATATATATATATATATATATCCATCAATCCTCCATCAAAAAATAAATACTGTACTGTTACTGTACATTCTGTCTTAACATTCTGTAATCAGGAATGTTTTGAAGTTTGCTATGTTTATTTTCTCCTCAAATTTAATTTACTGAAGTAAGATGTTGTTATTTACGGAGCCCTTAAAGGGACATGGTGGTGCAACAATTATGAGATGTGAAGGGAAAAAAAATAAAATCCTTTGCGTTCTCTCACGAAGATATTTGTGTTATCTCGCAAAACATTTGCGTTCTCTCGCAAACCCTGTTATGTTCTCTCGCGAAACTGTGTTATCGCGAGAGACTTTTGCGCGGTACTTTGCTCCTCAGCATCACCTGAATGATCATCGCATGTCAAAGGCAGAAGGTATATCTAGATCTGTCTGTGCGTCATTATCGTTAGAGGTGCCTCCCAAGACTATTCAAGATTTATATCAGATTCTTTATAACTTTATTTGGAGGGAAAAACCACATTATTTAAAAAAGGAGGTAATTTGTAATCCTAAAGAGCAAGGGGGACTGGAGGTCTTAGATTATAATACTCTCAATGACACTTTTAAAATTAAATGGTTGATAGAGTTTATGAAGAATAGAGAAAGTCCTTGGAATGCATTTCCTAATTATATATTTAATACTCTTGGAGGCATAGAATTTTTGTTGAAATGTGATTTTGCTGTTGACAAAATTCCTGTTAAATTGGCCGGTTTTCACAGACAAGCCCTGTTAGCATGGAAATTGGTGTATAAGCACAATTTTTCACCCCACAACTATTTCATATGGAATAACAAGGACATATTATTTAAAAACAAATCTTTATTCTATCATACTTGGTTCAAGGAAGGTATTCTTTTAGTAAGACAGTTAGTTAATTCCCATGGGTACCTGTTGTAATATACTGAATTTCTTCAGAAATTTCAATTACCAGTTAAACCAAGAGAATTTGCTATTGTTTTTGACGCAATTCCAAAGAATGTGATGTTACTTTTGAAAAACTGTAACTCAGAAGAAATCAGCATGGTTAATCTTTGTGGAAACATTGTCATTGCAAATGTTGATGTTTTAAAACAACAGTGTAGCAATACGATTATAAGGAATGCTCTTTGTTCTGTGTCCTTACCGGCAGCAAGATTTTTTTGGTCTTCTTTATTCTGTAATATCTCTTGGGTTAAAGCATGGAAACTGCCAAATAAGTTTTGTATCAATAACAAAGTTAAGGAAGTGTCTTACAAAATACTTCATAGAATTTATCCTGCTAAGCATGTTTTGAAAAGAGTTAAGCTTAATATTTCGTATTCCTGTGATTTTTGTGGTCAAGAAAAAGAAACTATTTTGCATCTTTTTTTTTCATTGTCTTTACTCAAGATTATTTTGGAAGGATTTGGAATTTTATATTAACAGAAAAATGGAGTGTATGATAGAAATTTGTATATTTGATGTACTTTTTTATACAGAAAAAGAAAATTTGAATTGTAAAGAACAACATATTATACATTTGTTTATTTTGTTAGGAAAATTCCATATACATAAAAAGAAGTGGGCTCAATGTAAACCAAATTTTGCACATTTTATAAATGACTTTAAATTATATGTAAATCTTTTGGAACAAACAAAAAACAAAAAAGCACTGAAAACATGTAATGGTCTGAAAGCATTGAAATTTATGTAATTTTCTTCCTTTATTTTTTTTTTTCTCTCCTCTGGCAGCTAATGTTAATTTGATTATGTGGATATGTAATACCTCTTGTTCTTGTGGCATTGAATCAATAAAGCATTAAAAACAAAAACAAAAAAAAAACAAAAAAAATGATCATCGCATTACTGTCTGGTGGCGTTGTCCATCTTTCGCGGTAAGTTAATATATATTTAACTCGTATATAGAAGAATAAACAAAACTTCCATGTGATTATACTCAACACGCTGTAACAATGAATTGTTGTAGCTCAACAATGGAGGAGGATCTTCAACAGTTTTTAAGGTCACGACATGTTCCCGAAGAGGACATCATTCACATGAAAAGGGACATGGTGGGTAATGTGTCATTATAGTTCAATGGGCCTACATGTAGCTGATATATTAATGATAATGATGTAACCAAATGTGTTGACGTGTATCCCCGTGTGTGTAAAGGTTTTAATATATATCGTTAAAAACCATGACCACATTTGTACACGTTTGCATTGTTATTACTAAACAAGGAAACCAAAGCTAGCGTATAGCCATACCACTTCTTAAGTCTCATCTTTGTTTTTAAATCAGAATTGATTTTTCATACCTTAAATACTTACTGGTTCACTAATAATGGTGTCATAATTGTGTCCTTGCAAAATCTAAAAAGAGGGATCAAAAAAACTTTTTTTTAATTTAGTACTGTCCTGATGAAGCTGTTTTACATGAGATACTTACATTTAATTCACAATAACATAAATTCCACAAATGAGCCTGTTAAAAACTTTGCATCCTCCTGTTTATTGTTATGTTTGGCTTGCTGTATGATCAGTGACTGTATTTTTTTTTTCTTTTTTGTGTGTGTGTGTGTCCCTGCTTTGTCCTGAGAAGTAAAAATGCTTACTGTTCCTAAGAAAAATCCTCCAGCTACTACACTTTGTTTGGATTTCAAGCATCTTCTGCACAGTTTAGCTGTTCCCTACACTGATTATATGATGTTGATAACCAATTTTTCACTTAGGACAATTTAAGAGACATGTGCATAACTATTACAAACAATAACTATGCCTGCTCAAGAAGGTAGCACAATATTTTAACAACCAAGGGTATATTTTATATCAGGATATGATCTGTGTAAACCTATTATTTTTTCAGCTTTTGTTTGTTTAGAGAAATACATTTTTTATTTAAAAGAATGCACAGAAAGGAATAAAGGTGGGACAAAGATTGTATAGGTCATATATACAATACATAATACATATACTTGTATTATGCTTGGCACTTGGTGGGAATAACTGTTCTAAATTGTTTTTACCTTACTTTTTCTAGATGGATAGCAGAATGCCTTCACCACCAGAACATTTGCCATCACATTCAGGAAACCACCTGTCTCCTACAATTTCATCTGAAAATTCTGCAAATCCAAAAGATGTGCACACTTTAATACACAGGGTAAAGGTTGTAGAAGATCTTGTGGCTGTGTTCATGGATAGCAGCATAATTCAATCTACATTGACAATGGAATTTGTAAACGAGAATGCTGTAGATGATGCTGGAGTGTCCAGAGAAGTTTACACTGCATTCTGGGATCAGTTCCTTGAACAGTGCGAAGGGGAAGATGAGCGGGTTCCTAGACTAAGACCACACTTTTCTGAAGCTGAATGGGAAGCAGTAGGAAGGATCTGGGTAAAAGGAATACTTGATCTCGGTGTGCTGCCGGTGAGGCTTTCCAGTGCATTCATTTTAGCGTGCATGCATGGAATTGACTCAGTCAATGTTGATGTCCTGATGTCATCCTTCCAAAACTATCTCTCTTCAAATGAATGATCTGCTGTTGCAAAGGCTCTTCAAGGCACACAGGAGGAATGTGATGAAGAGGACTTGCTTGACCTCTTTACAAGAATGGGCTCTCATTGTATCCCTCCAAAAAACACCATAGAGGCTGCCATACAAACAATGTCTCATAAAGCCATTCTGCAAGAGCCCAGGTATATAATAGATTGCTTCTCCAACACCATGCAATTTGCACTGATGAAAATACCAGACAAAGAAAACCTAGTGTCTCTGTATGACACAAAGGCCAAATGCAAAAAAGTGGCACAGCTACTTCAAACATCACAGGTGATTCGCTCTCAGAAAGAACAGATGGTATTCAATCATCTGCAACGTTATGTCAGAAATGCTGAACAAAGCAAAGCAGAAAAATTTCTATGCTTCTGCACTGGTTCTTCTGTTATATGTGTTGATCAAATCAAGGTAAGCTTCAATGCAGAATCTGGCCTCAGCAGAAGGCCAGTTGCTCATACTTGTGGAGCTACTCTTGATTTACCATATACTTACAGTTCTTACCCAGACCTCCGCACAGAGTTTGATAACATTCTGTCCAGTGATTACATTGAAATGGACATTCTGTAAATTTGTTTACATTTGATTGTTGTAACATTCAATTTAGTTTATTCCTGTAAGGGGGTTCAGTGGAAAGGAGGCGGCGAGAACCGGCTTGACAACTTAAATAATAATTTAATAAACAACTTAAACAAACACACAACCAAAAACCACACAGTACAGCTGCCTGCAATTCTCTCTCTCTCGAACAGTTGTCCCCGGCAGCCTTTATCCCTCGCGCGCCCCATCAGGCTGATTGGGGACCGGGTGTGTCTCATTCCAGCCGGGCCCCGCCCTCCTCGGCTCTACAATTCCAATAGGTTTGGAGTTTTCAAATAAGTGGTTCTCTTATATGGTACCATATGGTTTGTTCTCCTCAAAGCATAGCACCAGAACTGTACTCAGAGTACTGTTGAATTTGAGTTTTATTGTTGCATGTGTTTTGTTTACACAGAAAAGAAGAAATTTAAGTATGATGTTTTGAAATATACTCTGTACCGGTATGTTTAATTTAGGCTGCTGATGCAAAGTATTGAAACAGATTGCTATTCTGTTTTTAATCTTATGCAATATCACTTTTGTTGTTAGTAAGGAAAGTACTCTGAATCTTTAACCTGTTTGTTAAAGGGATAGTTCACCCAAAAATGAAAATTCTGTCGTCATTTATTCACCCTCAAGTTGTTTTAAACCAGTATGAGTTTCTTTCTTTTGTGGAACATAAAAGAAGATATTTTGAAGAATGTTGGTAACCAAACAGTTGTTGGTCCCCATTGACTTACATAGTATGGAAAAATAAAAACAACATTCTTCAGAATACCTTCTTTTATGTTCCACAGAAGAAAGAAACTCATACTGGTTTAAAACAACTTGAGGGTGAATAAATGATGACAGAATATTCATTTTTGGGTGAACTATCCCTTTAATTCCATAAAATGTAACATTGAACCACAAACAATAAGTGGTCAGGTTGTTTTCATTCAAAACACATCACTACAGCCATTAATACTGATAAATTGTTATATGATTATTATTTTTGTTATTTGATTTTTATTTATTTACATTTTATGTATTTATATTTAAACAGACAAAAAGATAAATGTGAGTATATTGTTTTGAAATATGGATTAATGGCCTTTAGGCTTTGCAAAGTTTTTGAATTCAATCTGTTTTCCGTTCTATGCAATACCAGGTTGGTTGTTAGTAAGGAAATAACTCAGAATCTTTAACCTCTTTGTATATTCCATAAACTTTGTGTTTAAAGTCTGTTTATATGGTGTTACGTGTTCAAATTTGGCTGAAATGGACAGATTTCTTCAGTAGCCTTTATGTCCAGTTATACAAAACTTTGAACAATAAACAATTTTGCAAATGTTTTCATTCTTTAATGAGTTTTATATATCAATATTGTAATGTAGCAAATTCTAATTCTTCATGTATCAATACTGAGGTTTGGTAAATTCTAATTCTTCATAAAAACATTCTATGATATTGCAGGATTTCTGCAGAAGTATTGTCTACTAGCTATGTAAGTACATTTCAGATAAAAAAAAAAAAAAAGAACCTTGTATTTGTTACAGTAATGCCCTGATCACATCTCTTAAATGCATGTATAAGTTCACAGCTTGATATGGGTCTCTTGGAAGGTTCAACTGAGACTCAGAAATAATAACGTTGCACAGTTCATTTACATCTGGATCACATGGTATGGGGCGTCGGAAAGTGCATTCATTCTTACACAATTGAACACTTTCAGTGTCAGATGAGGTGAGGAAGTCTCTGGTGATGTAGAGTTCAGGCAGTACATACATCACACTGGGCCGTCCACTGGGGTTGCTGATGTTCTTTGATGGCCTAATGGTGTGTGCATTCCAAACCTGTGCAGTGTCATCCAGCTCATCCTGCAAAACATAACAATAAACACCCCCCCCCCCCCCCCACAAAATTACTCAAAACTTTTAATAAATTCAAAGGAATAGTTTACTTAAAATTAAATCCTGTCTTCATTTCTCAGTGCCTCATTGTTCCAAACATCCAGACATCTTGGACAAAAAAGATGTTAAATTCTGCTTCAAATATACCATTTTGTGTTCCACAGAAAAACAGTTATATGTCTTTGGAACAATGGGAAGTTAACTAGGACAGAATTCTCTCTCACACACACTCACTCACTCACCACACGCAAACAGCAAAACATCATTTCAGATGAACGCACTTGGATGAGTCCCATGCAGCAGAATTGGAGCAGACTTTTGTCCAAGAATCCGCCATCGAAGAATCCGTTGTGCCTGAGGTCAGCAAACAGGGAAATCCAAAATTCCATGCATTCCTTGCGCAGAAACCCCCACCAGTATTCTATCCTTTGGTTGGCAGTACTTGCACCTTCCAAATAGCTGTCATGGCTTTCACCTGCGTGATTTATGTGAAGAAAACGCTGAAAGTCTCTAAAATGACCATTTTCAGTTCCAAGATCCCCCCTAACAACTCTAGGGTATCCCCCCCCCCCAAACGCTGCACCGCTTCAATATAGTAACTTTCTATCAGCTTCGGATCGCTACTAGTTGTGTAGGCATTAAGCCAGATAATTTTCCTCGAAAAGCCATCAATGCAACCATTAATACAAATACCATATGGTTTTAATTTATCGTACGAGTCCAAGTGCCAAATAAAGTTTGGTCAATTAGCAAAGTAGTTTCGCCGTCTGAGACGTCTGGCTCTCCTCACAAAAACTCCTCTAGGGTCCAATTCCTTCAGCACCAAGCGCACATCCTCTTTTCTCACACGCAGACCCCTTTCTCTGCATTTGGCGTACATCCATCGGTACCCATGAAGTTGTCCAGAGTACTGCAGCTGATTACGGATGAACTCAACAAGGTCCACTAAGTCCGAGTAATTTTTCCGTCGAAATAACCCTCTATCGCGTAATATCCTTTTTAGGTGTCTTTCACTTAAGTGAAAACCGTGTCTTGAGCTTAGCACTGACCTTATTTTTTTATACTTGAGTCTAAGCTCAAAGTAAAACTCTATGAACCGCTCCATTGTGAACGTGTGATGTCTGCACCACTGCTTGGCTGCCAGTGCGAAATTAAACCGGAAGTGCTGTTTGTTCGAACTCACAACTGGCTTTGCAAGAGAATGCAAAAGTTTCTCGGGGGAACGCAAAAGATTTGAAAAATATTTTTTCCTCCCATCTCATAATTTTTGCACCACCATGTCCCTTTAGGGGCTCCGTAGTTATTGTATTGTTTTTAAATTATCTCAGAGTGTGTAATGAACATTCAGTGTATCTGTGTATTTGATGGTTTTATGAGCCAATTGAAGGGAAAGTTTGAATAATATCAAAGATACAGTAATACAAATCTGAATAGTGTTTGATTTTGTCCGAAAAGTTTGATGTTTCAACAATTTTTTGTACTAGAGTTTGTACTATTGATTTTGTATTTGTGGTTTGTGTGTTATATGTTTCAGGAAATATGTGTCTTATCAACTGAGATAAACTGTAAGATAAACATGGAAGAAGGAAGTAAACTGTTAAGCAGAAACTCTTACAAGACTAATGTTTGCATAAGTAAACATTATACTGAAAGTAAAACATTAAATTTAATGCTTCTTTATATAATTTTTTATTGTTGTAAAATATTTTACATTTATGTTCTTAGCACATGCTTTCATAGCACATAAATAATAAATATATTAAATATTATACAGGTATATATCCTAGAGAGTATATACAATAGCGAAAACACACTTTGCTGTGAGCATGATGTTGTTACGTACCTTGACGACAATAGTTGACCAACTGTATCTTTACCTCCACATGTTAATCACTCCTGAGAAACCAACACTCCTCAAGAGCAAAGCCCTTGACCCTATCTGCTCCACGGGCGCCGTATCACGGCTGACCCTGCGCTCTGACCCCAGCTTAGCTGGGATATGTGAAAAAAAGAATTTCACTGTATATGTGCAAATGTATAATGTGTGATAAATAAATAAAAATAAATAAATAAAAAGTATATAATATATCCTCAATTTGTATGGTTAGTTGAGGTGACGGTTGCAACCCGGCAGTTTTTAAACTTTGTTTTGATGTTAGTCTAAATAAAAAGTTAGGAAACTGTTGTGATGCAACATGTTATCTAGATCATTTTAATAAAAATTATAATAAAATATGGTACAAACTTACCTTTAAACACTTGCATCCAGTGGCTTTGCCCCTTTGTCCGTTAGACATGTAAATTCATCAGTCAATCCAGCAGTTGGCTAAAGCAACCCAATGAAGTGACCCAGCAGATTTAACCCAACACCTGGAAAAATTAATCTACCCAAACTGTGTTTAACATGTGCCAAAACAACCCAACAAAATGACCCAGCAGACTCAACCCAGCATTCTGGGTTAAAAAATAACCCAGCAAAATTTAGCGTGTAGGATAACCTCACAGTTGTCTGAAATCCTAAAAGGTAAGATGTTTAATACATTTACTGGGTTTTTCATGTTGAGTCTGAAGTCCCAATGGGCTGATTACGTAGAAATGTTATTTTAGATCAAAAAATGTTTTGGACTGTTTTGTGTTTAATTATATTTTTATTTTCAGCTTGTAAACCATGTAAATGTTATCACCAAATTCAAACAAAAAATGTTGTTAATGTGACTTAATGTGGTGACCAATCATGCTAATACAAAAGGATGCGCTGCATATAGCGCTCTCTCTCTCTCTCTCTCTCTCTCTCCACGATCTTTAGAGTTCATAGAAACATAATAATTATAACAATAGAAAGATTAGACTTTCTTTTTCACCCCCATCCACATCCCTATCGGAGTTGGGCACAGCAGAGCCAGCCTCCGGCACCTTTTCCCATTTACTTACTGATGTCATATTATTAACAAGCTTCCTAAGGAGAACTTTTTCCTTGTAGTAATTTCCTCAACAAGAACATGTAAAATTAAAAGTGATCAAATGGTTAGCAGCAAGTAAACACTCTTATGACAGATAATGTCATTAAACTAACACATCTCGTGCACTTTACATTCAAATAAACGTATCGCGAGGTGCTTGCTACTTTAAAAAAAAGAAAAAAAAAGAAAAGGATAATAGATAAATTTGCCAAAAGTATTGAATTTGTTATAGGCTATTAGACAAAGCAACTCCATTAGCAGGCTGGTCAGATAATGTCAAAGCCTGTCTTTTCATTCTTAATAAAAAAAAATTAAGATGTTCTTAAGAAAATATTTGAGAACTTCTTAAGAATTTTTCAAGAATTGCACTTAGGAACGATCTTACAAACTTCTTATAATTTATCCTAAGAACTTTCTTAATTTTTTTCTTAAGAACATTTTCGTGAATCCGGCTCTAGGAGTTTAAATTAACAAGCATTCCTTTGGCCCAAACTTTGAGCATAAGTGCAGTTTCATGCTGGATCAGAAAAGGGCTCTCCCCAAACTGTTGCCACAGATTTAAAAGCTGACAATTCTCCGTAACATTAAGAATGGTCTTCATTAGTGAGAGGCCATGCTAAACCTGTTACTTAAGGTATCCACTATACAGGGTTGGGAGGGTTACTTTTAAAATGTATTCCACTTCAGATTACAGAATACATGCTGTAAAATGTAATTTGTAATGTATTCCGTTAGATTACTCAAGGTCAGTAACGTATTCTAAATACTTTGGATTACTTCTTCAGCACTGGTAGATTTTTTCACTTGTTTTGACTATAAAAACTCTGCCAGTACAGTAAGACAAAATACACATGTTAAAAATACATTCTCTGAAAAACCTAAATATCTTATGCAGTGTTGTTTCTAAAACAAGATACATCAAACTGATCTTGTTTTAAGGATTTTTTTTATATTTTTACAGGAAAACAATACAAAAATTTTGCCCTAATATCAAAGGTCTTACTAGAAAAAAAGAAATTATTATCCAACGTGAATTTTCTTGATAATAAAATATGATCGAGCCTGGTAACGTGCATGTAAAATGGCTAGGAAATAGCATTTTAGCTTAGCGTAAAGCTGACAATTTACACAAGGTTTATTACTATTTCTTCTGCTCCAAACTTACTTCAAACTTACTTCAAACGTACTTCTCTGTCTGCTCGTATCAATGTAACACATCATAAGAAAGTGATTCACCGCTGTTCAAATGCACTTTGGATCACATCATTTATATGTATAAATGTTTTCCATCTGAAAGGACTAAATATTAAATGAAACAAATGACAATAAAATGCAAAGTAATCTCTTCAGTAATCAAAATACTTTTTGAATGTAACTGTATTCTAATTACCAATGATTTAAATTGTAACTGTAGTGGAATACAGATACTTATATTTTGTATTTTAAATACGTATATCTGTTACATGTATATCGTTACTCCCCAAACCTGTCAGTATCTGCTGACTCAAGCAAATTACGACATCATCACAGGGAAAAATCAGAAGGGCAGGCCCCAGAGAAAATACAAAGAGGAAATAAATGAAAATATGCAGTTGGTAGCTTAACTTGTTGAATAGGGAAATGTTCACTCCTTCTGTTTAAAAGACACTGGCCCTGTTCAAATATCATTATTACAATTTTTGCTGTTTAGCAGAGCATCACCATGGAAGAGAAAACGAAGAGTGAAGAGCAACAGAACAATAAATTCAGGTAGGCTACTTAACACTTTTATTTGGCATTTTAGAAATTATTATTATTTTTTATTATTTATAATATTTCATATATATATATATATAAAACACTTAAGACACTTAACAGCATTTAACAGCATTTATCTTTACAAATACATGTAATTTACCTCGCTTGGAAATGTTTAAAGTCATTCTCTTAAATAGTCTAACCACATAATTAAACAGGCTGGATGTTGTAGAAGAGGAGGATGGGGGGAAGATGAGCCAAGATAGGCTGTTTTCCGCTTAAATTTAACGTCTCCATTCCCTGTTAATTTAATTTATAATACAATCATGCGACCACTTTGTACCAACTATGTCCTGCACACAAACAAGTAACTTAATAATTTATGCCGATTTTTTTATAGTACATTATTTTGTGTTTTTATTTAATCATTTTATTTTATTTATCTATTTTATTCATTTATTTTAAATAATGAATTTTTATATTATAAATTAGATAATAAAAATAGGCCTATGTAGTTGATAATTCTTGATTTACAGTATGCCATTTTTTATCGTACATTATTCTGTATTTTTATTTTATAATTGTAATTTAGTTATCTATTTTATGCATTTTTTAAAATTATTTAATTTTATATTATATTAGGTAATAAATATAAATAAATATATGTAATTTATTGATTTATGCCGAATTTTTTATAGTACCTTATTTTGTATTTGTAATTAAAAATTAGATTTTATTTATCTATTTTATGTATTTATTTTTAATTATTTAATTTTATATTACATATTAGGCCTATGCAGTTGATAGCTATAAGCAGAACGATACAATTTTATTTAAATGTAAATAAACAAAATTTAAAATGAAAGGAATATTCTGCTTTCAATACAAGTTAAAGGTGCTGTAAGCGATTTTAGCCGAAACACGGCCTCGTTTCCCAATAACGATCTTAGCGGGTAAGAGCGTTTTCTCAGAGCGATTTTACGAACGTTTTCCAAAACTGCACTTAACATTATGGTGTCAGAGAGGAAGAGGATACGAGGATGAGAAGCTATATACCTTACGGACAGCAAGTTATTGGCTGTGTCTCGCGCGTCCTTTGAAGGCTGCAGTATACCGAGTGCCCTCTTTTAAACAAGTCTCGTTTAAATGAGACGGCCTTCATAGGACAAATGGAAACGGAACGTAACATGGTTGCTATGACAGAACGCCACTCTTTAACAAGCGCCAGCGCTTTGAGTGAGAAGGGAACACAGCCCCTTAAGAAGGGAATGTATGAAGTACATTTTAGGAGAGTTATAAAGATGTAAAGAGAAAAGAAAATAGATTTTACAGGTGTAATTTTAGTCTAATACTTTATTTTAATTATATATTAATATAATAATACATATTATATACTCTGCACCCATCCACTGAGGTACTTCAACTTGGGAATTAACATTACTTGCGTTTGAACATCATATTTACGGGCAAATTGGCATACGTTTTTTTAGACATTTCCGTTGAAGCAAAGAATTGTGGGTTGTGAGTGCCCCCGAAGGATACGCCTCATGCATCCTCTGAATTCCCGTGAAAGAAGGTCACATTCAAAGGCTGCATTCCAAGTGTCCTACTCACTTTTCTGAAACGTGACAGCCTCGATGATGTATGCGGCTGACAAATGCAACCTCCGGAGGATGCAGCCTTCCAAACGAGACACAGCCATTGACTTTTTTTCTTCTCTCTCTGATTGTAATTTTTACAGTTCTCTGCAACAATCATGCCACCACTTTGTTATTACCAACTAGTCCACAAATAACTTTATTTGTTTACTTATTAATTTATCTGTTCATCCAATATTGACTAACCATTTTCTGCATTTATTATTATTATTATTATTATTATTATTATTATTATTAGCTTTGTCGGCTAAAAATAATAATAAAATAAAACGTATGTAAACTGATATTAAATGAGCATAAAGTGTAGCTATAGGTAATTAAATTGTATTAGGTTTAATTTCGAGATTGTCCTGCAGGTGTCCGCATAAATCTGTGTGCTTACGATAACTCCAGAGCACTCATTAATCTACTTGCAGTTACGATGCTTTTGGGTAAGGACGCCCCGAGCCATTGAATTAGCCAAGCCCCTCTTTCCGAAAAATTGGCTTCAACTGACAACTGTTATAAACAACATGGCATAAAAATGGCTTTAAGCTTCAATAATTCGCTGCAACTACAATACTAATAGAACGTGCAAAATGATTGACAGGTAGAAAGAGTCACTGACGGCAGACTGCCAATTTTTGTTTTCTGTCGAGTTGTCACAGATACATTTGTGATAGGCTATCTCACCACACTTATTTCCTTAATATCTTTCAGAATGTTTTTTTTTTTTTTTTGCATACCTTTCCAGCACCTTTAAGGTCATTTGACAGCGTTTGTGGCATAATGTTGATTACCACAAAAACATAATTTCGACTCATCACTCCTTTTCTTTAAAAAAAGAAAAAAAAAAGAGAAAAAAAAAGCAAGTTACAGTGAGACACTTACAATGGAAGTGAATGGGGCCAATTTTTTTGAGGGTTTAAAAGGCAGAAATGTGAAGCTTATAATTTTATAAAAGCAATTACATTAATTCTTCTGTTAAAACTCAGGTATCATTTGAGCTGTGAAGTTGTTTAAATCATTTATACAGTTGTTTTGGTTTGATGACATTACATCGTCATGGCAATTAAGTTGTTAAACTGGATATAACTTTACACAGAAATGGTTAGTAAGTGATTTTATCACACTAAAATCATGTTAACACACATATTGTTTTGGTATTGTGATTATACTTTTGAAACAGTAAGTATTTCAACATTTATGGATTGGCCCCTTTCACTTCCATTGTAAGTGCATCACAGATTTGTGCTTTTTTTTTATTTATTTTTTTAAGAAAAGGATTTTTTGTGGTAATCAGTATTATGGCACAAATGCTGAGCTTAACTTATACTGAACCCGGAATATTCCTTTAAAGTATCATGGTCACATTTAATTGCTTCTACTGCATAAAGTGTAAGAATGTCAGCATTAACTGTATTAAATTGTATGAAGTGTTATTTCGCAGATGTCTGCATACATCCTTATGATGCTCTTAAACGCTTTAGGATTACTCCACAGCACTCGTAAATCTACAGCCATTTTCAAGTACTGCTTAGATGTTTTTTATTCTAAAACGAGGCTATAAATGCTTTTGGGAAATTAGGCCATGCATTACATTGTTGTTGTTTTTTTCCAAAACAGGGACACATGGGATACCTGCAGAGAAGTGCCCATCATTGAGGATGAGCAGAAGCCAAAGAAACTTGGGACGTGTTTAAAATGGTTCTCGTGTGTCATTGTTGGACTGCTTGTCTTTGTTCTTACTCTTCTCAGTAAAGTGAGCTGCTTAATTAATCATTAACTAATCATTTTTTATTTTAATTTTTTTGATTAAGAGATAACATTTCACTTTTCAATCAAATATTTAAAAATATGCTAAGTAAGACCCTGTTTTTGTCTTCACAGACATCATTTCTGCTTCTGATAACATTTGGGAACAATCAAACTAGGATTTCAGGTCCAGAAATAAAACCAACCGCTCTACTTTGCATTGGTCTTGTTCTGGTTGTGCCAAGTGTTCTCACTCTGCTTAAGAGCGTATGGAAGTTCATTTTCAAGAGTTCATCTATGCCCTCTAAAAAAACAGCTGTTTGTGTAAGCAAACTTGTATAAAATTATTGTAGTTGAAGTTTTCCAGTGCCATTTCTTTGCATTAAATATGCAGATGTGTTTCTTCAACTTCAGGCATTTTCATGTCCCAGGGGTAGATTTTTATTAAAAATTTTATTCTTTTAATTATATAAAGGCCACATTAAAAGTGACCTGGAAACTTTTTACCAGGCCTTCATCATTTATTCTGGTACTTTTCAAATGTCTTTTATGTACCCAGACATTCAATATTAAACTGTGAAAATCCATTATTAAAAATAAATAAATAAATAAATAAAATAAAAAACTAATTAAAATTATGTATATCGTTCAAAACAAGAGTGAAATAAAAATAAACTAAAATAAAATAAAAAAAATTTCAATATTTATTGTGGGGAAATTATTTTTAGCATTATTTATTTATTTCAAAACAAGCGTCATTTCCACCACACCCAAAAATGTTGCCCCCAATAAAGTGTTTTCAAAAGCTAGTGTAGTTGAAGAAACACCCATAGATTAATTGCTCATGTACAACTACCAGAAATATAATAAAAGTAAACAAAAAGCCAAATTTGTTTTTTAAAGAACAAAGTTGAATCATAATTGCCATACTTTTTCTGACTATAGGTGCTGTGTGTAGAGTTCCTGATAGCTTTGGGAGCTGCAGTCCTAACAATAGTAGCCATGCCACACTTTGACATTGTCACTAATGTGATGATCCTGAACAGTGTGAGCATCCTGTCTGCAGTGTTCCAAGTGGTCGCTCAGCTTGCCAGCAAAGAAAGAATTTTGACAAGAGATGTAATGCTGCCTATAATTTCCATTGTCCTCATTATTGCTGGTTATGTCCTTTTTGCAATTAGTTATCTGGTGTCAGAAGAAAGCACCTTTCTGATTAAAATATCAGTCTACCTTGCCATCATAGGAACCATCTTTGTTTCTATGAACTGGTGGGAGAACTACAGCACAGTGTTTAAGGTGCCTTTTCTAGAAGACATCTCCAAAGACATGGCTCGAACCCGCAATGTGGTCTGCATTATCTCCAGTTTGGTGAGAATTGTGATTACATCAGCTGTGGTTGGAGCTTATGTTCCGTTGTCTCATCAAAGCTGGGAATCAGTGAGACATTTCTTCAGTACAGTTATCATTTCATTGGTGGTTATCCAGATCACATCCTCTGCCCTGTGCCGCTGGTTTGTGGTTGTGGCATGTAAGATGCATTTCGTGTTCCGCAGCTTCGTCATACCCATGTACCTGGCATCGGTCACAGTTTTGGCGGTGTTTTTGGTTCCAGCTTTTGTCGTACCCTTGGATTTGCAAAATTCGACCGTCTCTGAGACCGATCAGACGTACACTGGCATCTGCCTGCACTTGGTAATGGTTGTTAAAAGAACTCTGTATGCCCGCAACATTTTTGTTAATATGAAGACAGAGGGACTGGCATTTTGGGGCTGCAGTGCTATAAGCTGGTGGCTGGGACTCATACTCAGTACAATTTACATCTGCCGCCTGAAGGTCCATCGAATAGAAAGAACCCAAGATTTGTTTGTGCGACCAATGTATGAAGGTGCATTTCTGGAGCAGTCCTTGTTGCTGAACACCCGTTTCAAGATTAGAAAGAATGCCAAAGAGAAACAGTAAGTATTATAAAGAATTTTACACCTTTGTTACAGCTGAAGTGTATAATTTCTGAGCCACTAGCATCACCAAAAGGAATTGCAAGAATTATCACTCTTTTCAAACAGATTCTAAAAACTCATGCTGTTTGTATTTCATTGGTTGAACAAACAGATACTCAAGCCTGCTTAAATGTGTTAGTAAAGTTTCCAGTTGTAAGAGATGTGTTAATTATGTGTGCGAGTGTAGGCATGATTGATGGACAGATAGCTTCTAGAAGATGGGAGGGGATAGGGTCAAGGGGATGGGTGGGAGAGTGTTTAGAAAAAAGCACTTTGGAGACATCAGTCTCAAAAAGAGGAGAGAAAGAGGAAAACAGAGTGTGGGATGTGGCAAGAGGGCAGTTGTGGGTGTGAACATTACACACATCACTCTATAAAAAAATTGATTTTCCTCCTCAGACCAGAAGAAACCATCAGAGTATATCTATGTGCAACAATGTGGCATGAGACGTACGATGAAATTATGAAGATAATCATCTCTATGTTCAGGTACAGTAAACATAGACTACACTTACACAGCTTGTTTAAATGTCAACCGAATTGTAACAGCAACACTATTTCTTTCACAACCAGGGTTGATAAATACAGGCCAAAGGATAACAAAAACCGTGATGTTGAATTTGAATTCCACATTTATTTTGATGATGCTTTCAAAGGTGGTAGTAAAGAGAGACATGCAAATGAATATGCTGAAATCCTTGTGGAAGTAATTAAGGAGGTTTACACGTAAGAATGATCCTTAATCTAATCCTTTTGTGTGTACTGGTAACTGATGTGCAAAAATCTGAATATCAAAATCCTTTGTTGTCATACTTTAGCATTTTCAGTGCAGAGGATCAATGTATATTTAATCAGAAGACATCCTGCCCTTCCCTGAAGATCATAAAAACTCCCTATGGAGGTCGGCTTGAATACACCCTCCCTAAAGGCAATGTGTTGTTGGTTCACCTCAAAGACAAGGCGCTTATACGTCATAAAAAAAGGTGGTCTCAGGTAAGATTTACTTAAAAGTAATAGTTCACCCAAAAATCAAAATTCTCTCATCATTAACTCACCCGCATGCCATCCCAGATGTGTATGACTTTCTTTCCTCTGCAGAACACAAATGGAGATTTTTAGAAGAAGATCTCAGCTCTGTAGTAGGTCCTTTCAATGCAAGTGAATGGTGACCAAAATGTTGAATCTCTAAAAAGCACATAAAGGCAATGTAAAGTTAATCCAAATGACTCCAGTGGTTAAATCCATGTCTTCTGAAGTGATTCAATCGGTTTTGGTTGAGAACAGACCAAAAATATAACTTCTTTTTCACAATAAATGTTGACATCAGCAGTCTCCTTGGCAATCATGATTTCAAGCTCAATTACACTTCCTATAGCGCCATTTAGTGCTCTGCGCATGCGTCAAACACTAGGAAATGTTCGAGCTTGAAATCATGATCGTGCCTGGAGACTGCAATGGCAAGATTTATAGTGAAAAGGGAGTTTGGACTGTTCTCATCCAAAACTGACTGAATCATTCAGAACACATTGATTAAACTATTGGAGTCATATGGATTAACTTTATGCTGCCTTCATGTGCTTTTTTGAGCTTCAAAACTTGCATTGTAAGGACCGCCAGAACTAAGATATTCTTCTAAAAATCTTTGTTTGTGTTCAGCATAAGAAAGATAGTCATACACATCTGGGATGGCATGAGGGTATAGAGTGTGTGTATATATATATATATATATATATATATATATATATATATATATATATATATTATAGATTAGTGAAAGTAACCATAGTTTAACCATGTTATTTGTACTAAAACCACAACCACTAAATTATCCATAGTTACTAAAATGTTAGCCTACTATTGTAAAACCATGGCTACAACTGTATGTGAATACTAAAGTTCCCTGTCTGTCACTCACTTGACGTTGTGTCGATGTAGTGACACTAGGGGTAACTCTTGGGAGCCTGAAAGACCTCTGGTCTTTGAAAAAAGGCCAATGGGAATTGGCCCCCGAACATACAGGTATAAAAGGAGCTGGTATGCAACCACTCATTCAGATTTTCTCTTTGGAGCTGAACGGTCGATGCTCACTGAGCTGAATTCTCACGGCTGTTCATTCACCTCTGCTGGATCTGATGGCGCATTTCAGCGGCTTCTCCCCCTCTGCACTGGTACACTGCAGAGAATGCCCCTGGGCGCTTCGGCAGAAATAAAAGAGTATATTCTAAAAAAAGAGTATATTTCTCTAAAAGAGCGGCACACATGGAACGTCTTTGTAAAGATGCCCTTCCGTTTGTGTGTTATTCCTGGTTGCAGTCGTTATCTCTCGCCTTCTGACGGTCACGATCGCTTTCTTTCGTGTCTGGGCGCTACCCACGTGGAGACAACATTCGTGGATGGGTCATACTCATTGCGAGAACATGACCATGGCAACATTGCAGTCGCTGCTTGCCTTCGTAAGAAAGCAAGCCACCCCAGCAGCTCCCCGCCTCGGTCCTTCTACCTACAGGTATGAGGCCAGCGTGGCTAGCACTGGGGGCGATTTGGGGAACTCAGTGGGACCACCTCCGTCGGGTATCCCCCCACGGACCTCCCATTCCCCAGCACGCTCCTCTGCCCCAATCGGGCTTCCGGATGAGTCCGCCAGCTCATCTCACGGCGAGTTCGACCTCTTGTTCGGAGCCTGCGAAGGTGATGAGCTCTCAAACGCAGCATCGGAGAGCGGGCTTGTCCAGTCAGATGCGGAAGCCTCAGCTGGTCTTCCCCCCTCGGGTACGGTCGCCCAGTCACAGGCTGACGTGGAGATGACGGACATGTTTCCCGGGCAGCCGTGAGTGTAGGGCTAGAGTGGAACCCCCCGCTCTCCCCTGAACCCTCGCGGCTCAATGATTGGTTCCTGGGTTCTCCGCGGTGTCTTCCCCTTGGGAGTGACACCCCCACCCCCCCCGATGTAGACACTGGTGACCCCAGTCGGTTAACACATTTCACTCTTTTTTTGGGGAGAGAAAAAAAAGAGGATAAGACTGGGCTAGCCTGTCCCTATCTTTTGGGCAGTCCACTTTTCCCCGAAGGGCCGTTCGACGCTCATAACAGCATTGGGGGAGGTTACGTGTCACCCTGGTGCGCTGGCTACAAGGCACACAGTGGTCTGTCCGTCTCACACCGCCAGTTCACTTAACACTGTTCAGCTAGTTGTGCCGTTTTGTATAGGGACCCCTAGTGCCACTACATTGACACAACGTCGAGTGAGTGACAGATAGGGAAAGTCCTGGCTACTTTCGTAACCTCCGTTCCCTGATGGAGGGAATGAGACGTTGTGTCCCTCCTGCCACAACGCTGGACTACCCGCTGGAATGGCCGGGACCTTGTCTCAGCTCCTCAGCACAAAACCTGAATGAGTGGTTGCATACCAGCTTCTTTTATACCCGTATGTTCGGGGGAGTGGTATGCAAATACCACTCGCCAATTCCCATTGGCCTTTTTTCAAAGACCAGAAGTGTTTCGGGCTCCCAAGAGTGACCCCTAGTGTCACTACATCAACACACATGTCTCATTCCCTCCATCAGGGAACGGAGGTTACGAAAGTAACCAGGACGTTTTACTCTAGTTACACCATTGATAATTGTATTAAAACCATGGTTTCCAAAAAACTTTGGTTACAGTCATGGTAAGTACAGTTATGGTTACTACAGTATTACTACAGTAAAGCCATGGTTAATTTTTCACAAGGGTATCAGAACAGTTTTAACAACTTTTAATTTAAATACAGTAAATGTACAAACAACACCAATAAAATAAAAGTCACATTTAGATCGGTCATTATTTAGTGTGTACAAACTCCAGAAGCTGGTTGTTTTCTGTCAATACCAAGTAGATATATCTGCAGACCGGAGATCTCCAAATGGGGGTAGAATATCCAAAAGAGGGTGGGGTTACTCCAGAAAGGGGTTGGAGTTACTCTAAAAGGGGGGACGTGACAGCTCCAAAAATGGGGAGTCACTTCCACTCACCGTTAGGGTTATGGAAGGTGTTAGGTTAGGTGCTCCCTGTATCTTTGCTGGCAGTTTGGAGCTCTGCCTGCAGCTATAACCTTCTCGAATGATCTGCTTCAACTTCTACATGATAAGAACATGCAAAATTATTGACAGGCAGAAAACACATCAAAGTCTTCTTATTGGCTGATGAGTCTGTGGCCCGCTGTCACATTTTTGTTTGTGGTTTACACAGTCTAGTGCTGTCACAGTGACCGGTCAAGTATTGATACTTTAGGATCGATCCACCCATCCCAAATAAAATGTCTGTCTTCATAATCTTTAATCAAATTGTTTTAACTTGGTCTTCTTCCTAAATGACTTTTCACTGATGTAAACACAGCTAGAGATATTTTGTGATTCCCTAATCATCTATGTTTTCAGATAATGTATTTATACTACATTCTTGGCTGGAAACTTAACACACCATACTTCAAGAAGTTTGACGAAAAAGAAGACGTGAAATCCCTTAAGAAGAGATTAAAGGTTAGAAATGAACTTGTACCCTAAAAAGTAATATAATAATGACAAGCCCTATAGTTTTGTCTATGTTTTCAATGCTCAACAGAAAGAGAGTGAGAACACATACATCTTGGCACTAGATGGAGATACTGATTTCCAGCCATCTGCAGTGATGTTATTAATTGACAGACTTAAACTCTACCCAGAGGTTGGGGCTGTGTGCGGCAGGATTCATCCAACAGGCACAGGTTGGATACATTTTCTTTAAGTATAAATATTATAATAATTAGGGCTCACTCAGGAATAGAACCAGGAACCTTCTGACTAAGAGCCCTAAGTTTTACCCATTATTCCACTTTTATTTTCCAAATGACAAAAATGATTTGATTTTAAGGAATTAGTCTATCTATCCTTTATCTGACTATCTATGTGACAGTCTGATGACTATTTAGCTAGCTAGCTAGCTGGCTGTTTCTCTTACTGTAATGTCTGTATAACCATCAAACATTTAAAACTAGTTTAAACTTTCAGACAAGGCTTTGCCAACCCAACATCAAAGTTTATCTTGACAAACTTTTCCTCTCTGTTTTTTTTTTTTTTCTAGACGATTGTATTAATAATCAGATATTTGTATACATTTTTAAATATAAACAAATAGGGCCCTATTTTAACAGCACTAGCATTAAGCGAAGAGCTATGCCATAGGTCAAGCATTTTCATACAAGCATGCGCTAATTCTAGGCGCAAGTGTGTTTGACGAATTTCCGCAATCGCTAATGGGCTGGGTCAAGTGAATTTTAATTCTGAGGTTCTTCTCCTGTTATTCCACCATCTGCAACCTATGATATAGTCCAGCACATTCATTAGCGGTTGGTAATGTAAATGGACTGTGTGCAATAAAGTAGAAGAATAGAAATATGGACTTACATTCTTTTGTGTATTAACTGCATCCTTGTTGAATGTCAGGCATATTTCTATGACAGTGACACATTCCTTTTATATGCTTGGAAAATGTGGTACTCGTCTTGATTTGGATGAACGCTCCGTAAAATGATAGAGAATGTAAGTATTATTAATCATTTTCATCTAGAGACACAAAAATCATGGCTAGTATTAATAGTGATTGTGTCGGATCGCACTTCACTTCTACCGGTCGATTTTGATTTTGAAAAACTAAATTCATTTATTAAAACACAAAAAAATTAAACCAAAAATATTTCTAAATTCAAATTACACTTGAAATGAAATGAAAATATCATACCAAATCCAAACATTTTACTCTCTCCAACTTCTTTCACTAGCTCTTTTTTAAGTGACTTAAAAATGACTCTACCAAAACAGGTGGAAAAATAGCAATACAACTTATATCATGAATATTTGATCAACTTTATTGATCCCCCTAAGGGGAAATTCACACATTACAGCAGCACATCCTAAGTGATAAAATATAAAAAGAACAAACCAACAGACAATATTACACCAACCTAAGCACTATACCATAAAAGCATTGCACAATAGTCAAGCCAATCATGTGTGATATTGATTATACAATCGTATGGCAGTTGGAAGAAAATACTTTCTGTAACGCTCTTTTGAGCAGCGTGGATGAATAACCCTTTCACTGAATGTGCTGCCTAGAGCCCCCCACTGTCTCATGGAGGGGTTGAGAGTTATTGTTTTATAATAGAAGATAACTTCATGACCATCCTTTTCTGTCCTATTTCATATATGAAGGGCAGAGGACACCCCAGGACAGAACTAGACTTCCTGATCAATTTATTATTTATGTATACTCTCCAAAACACCTCCACCCCAACACACCACAGCATACAAAATGACAGATGTTACCACAGTATCATAAAAAGTCTTTAGCTATACCCGACACACACCAAAGGATCTCAATTGTCTCAGGAGTTGGATACAACTTTGACCCTTCTTGTACAAATAGTCTGTGTTATTAGACCAGTCCAGCTAGTATTTAGATAGACGATATTTGTATGATTTCACAATCTCAATGTCCTCCCCCTGGATGTTTACCGGCACTGTTTGGTGTGTCTTCCTTCGGAAATCAACTACAGTTTCTTTAGTCTTACTTGCATTAAGCTGGAGGCAGTTCAGCTGGCACCAGTCCACAAAGCTCTTGATCAGCCCCCTGTATTCACCCTCATTATCTTCAGTGTTGCACCCAACAACTGCTGTGTCATCAGAAAATCTCTGAAGATAACAGCTACCGGTTTTGTACTGAAAATGAGATGTATAGAGTATAAACAGGAAAGGGGCTAGAACTGTTCTTTGTGGGACTCCGGTACAACACTTCACACATCAGACTCATAGTCCTGCAGCCTCACATACAATTGTTAATATTGTAAACATAATAGGCTAATAATAATTTAAAAATAAACCATGACCTGAAGATAGTTTAACAGTTTAATAGTTACATTTTTTTTTCTTCTTCATTTAAAACAGCTACAACAGTGAACTTTCAGGACATAATTTGATGTTCCACTTTATTTTCAGAGTTTGGACATGAACTATATTACCACTTGCTGGTGGAATCTCCAAACTGCAAATGCAGGAACTGAGTTTAGACTTTGCGCAGAGATAAGATGTGATTTATCAGGAAAACAACAAATTGCACTTTGTGCCACCTCATCAATACAGTACACCTACAGCTTGCGCGCATACACCCACAGACAGCGCAAACACTCCCACACACGCCCACTTGCGCTTTGAGCTGGCACAAAAATTTTGCTTAGAATTTGCACTCTCATGAAAATTGGATAAGACGTAGCGCACAGTAAAAATTTCGCTCACAAAACTAGAGCCCATAATTTACTTTGCTTTTTACTTTTACTATGCTTGAAGGACCCACGGTGTGGTATCAGAAGTTTGAATATGCTGTCGCCCACTGGCTGCAAAAGACTGCAGAGCATGTGCTCGGCTGTGTACTGTGCAGCCCTGGATGTTTTAGTCTTTTCAGAGGAGCCGCACTCATTGACGACAACATCATGAAGAGATACACAACCAAAGCCACTGAGGCCAGCCAATATGTCCAGTATGACCAAGGTACCTGCAGAGAACCATTGACAAATAATATCAGGCCATACTGAACTTTAAAGGCCTAGTTCACCCACAAATAACAATTCTGTCATCATTTTCTCACACTCATGTTGTTCCCAACCTATATGACATGAGATGTTAGGCAGATTGTTAGTCTCAGTCACCATTCACTTCTATCTTTTTTCCAAACAATGAAAGTGAAGGATGAATAAGGCTGTCATTCTGCCAAACATCTCCTTTTGGTTTTCCACAGATAAAATAAAGTAATATGGGTTTGGAACAACATGAGGGTGACTAAATGTTGACAGAATATCCATTTTTGGTCAACTATCCCTTTATTGTAATTCATTTGTTCTTTTCTGTTGCATTGTCCTTTTTTTAATCTCTCAAAAGGAAGATTTGTTTTTACAGTAACTTTTGTCCACAATTTATGTTAAGTGTATAAATGATGACAGCATGTTCGATGAATTATCCCTTTAAACTACTTTATCCTTCATTTGGTGTAATGTCAGGTGAGGATCGCTGGTTGTGCACTCTGTTACTGCAGCAGGGATGGAGAGTGGAGTATAATGCAGCCTCTGATGCTTACACAAACGCTCCACAGGACTTCAAAGAATTCTACAACCAGCGCCGACGCTGGGGCCCTTCCACCATGGCCAATTCCATTGACCTCTTGGGCTCAGGAGGACTGACTTCTCAGAGGAACACTTCCATCTCAAAACTTTTCATCTTGTACCAGATTTTAAACATGGCAGCTTCCATCTTGGGCCCTGCCACTATTTGTCTGATGTTAGCAGGTACAGTTGAGAACAGACATTTTTTATTAAAGGAACAGTTCACCAAAAAAACTGAGGGGGGTGGATCTAAGTAATTTACTCACCTTTATGTGATTCCAAACCCAAAATTTATGTGTATGACTTTCTGTCTTCCATGAAACCCAAGAGGAAATTTTTTTAGTAATGTGACACTGCTCTTTTTTCCATACAACAAAAATAAAAAGTAAATGGTGACTGAGGCTCTTAGTCCCTAACATTCTGCTTCCTTTTGTGTTCCATGTCAGTTCATACAGGTTTGAAACAATATGAGGATGAGTAGTGGTTGGTTGGCACAGAGTTCATTTCTGGTAATTTTGAAATAATTTTCACAAAAGTGTAACATCTAATTGTTCACTTTCTTGACCTACACTGATTGATTCTGTCAGGGCATCTGAATGTTAAAATCTGTTACTGTGAAGTCAACATTTCATTTGATCTATTTCGAAACCAAAATTAAACTCATCTGCAAAAAATGTTATAGAAGTAATACCAAGAAAGTTTTTTTAAATATATTAATTTTAGTTAATAGTGATAGGTCTCAGCTATATTTTAATATAAGATTTGTAAGCCATTGATAAGCTATGCTATCTGGCAAACATCATTAATCAAAACAGTGTGAGTGGGGTCCGTTAGCACATTGGTTTTTGGGTGGGTTATCACACTGGGTATGAATTTAATATACACATAAATATCATAAAATAGTGTATAATAATAATTATTATTATTATAACTGTGACAATTAATTAACAAAAGTCAATAGATAGGCTATCTGATGACATTGAATGTGTTTGTTACCTATGAAATAAGCTTTCGTTTGCACCTACTTGGGGTATCTTAATGTTTGTTCCACCAGAGATATTCAACAAAGTATGAAAAGTGTGCCAACCAAAGTCATCCATAAATGTTGACAGAATTTCCATTTTTGTGTCAACTATCCCTTAATTGTCATTCATTTGTGCTTCTCTGTTGCATTTTAGATCCCAAAAGGACGCTTTGTTTGTACAGTAACTTTCGTTAAGTAATTTAATGCTTTGTTTATTTTGCAGGATGCTTTGTATTCATCTTTAATTTGGATGTAAATATTGCACTTGTTTTGGCCACAGTCCCCCCTACTGTCTACCTGATACTGTGCTTCAAACTGAGTGCTGATATGCAGATTAAAATCGCAGGAGTTATGAGTGTGTTCTATGCATTTCTCATGGCAGGAACAATTCTCTCAATCATAGGTAACTGTTGATTTTTTTAGATGTCCAAAAAAAATCTTTTTTTCCTTTAAAGGTGTACTTAAGCAGTTTTTTGGTTGTTGCTAATTGCTAAACATTTAAACAGAAAAATAAAAAAAATAAATAAATTATGTACATAAACATGAGATGAAGACACTAGTCACATCAGTATAAGAGAAAAAAGCTGCTTTATTTTACATACTGTATGGTGCTTGGTGCACATTCAAGACCAGCTGAATATTACTCACTTAGACTTCTGACATCTTTAGGCGGAAGACATAGACACAGACATTTTATTTTTACTTGATGTTTACTGACGACGACTCAGCATAATGGGATTATGCGATAGGAGTGTCCAAGTATGCATATTTGGACACAGTCACAGCACGCACCTTTAAAAATTCATGTTAAGCCAGTACAGATGCAAATAAGTGATGAACCTGTCTTGTATGAGTTCAGCTTTAACTATAATACACTATCTCTCCTCATCTCATCTCTCACAGGTGATTTAGTTAAACAGGGCACTTTTGTGACCCCTAGTGGTATGTTCATCATTGGCATGGTGCTAATGTACATCATCACAGCAGCTCTACACCCTCAAGAGTTCTCACTGGTCATCTATGGATTTGTTTACTTCCTTTGCATTCCTAGCGGGTATCTCCTATTAATCATTTACTCCATAGTCAACATGAACAACGTCTCGTGGGGCACTCGGGAAACTGGAGGCCAAGCTAAGACTTCAGCAATTAATGCCATCAAGAGCAAGGGCTTTTGTATGAATATCAAGGGATGTTATAAATGTCCATGCTTGGGATCTTACGAAGAAATGAGAGAGGAGGTCCCTGAAACAGAAACCATAAAAATGACTGAAAAGAAGACAAATGATCAAATTCCTTCAGAAATAACAAGGTAAAATCATGTCCATACTATTACTTTGAAACAAATTTTATATAAGAAGTTACTTTATTTAAGATTAAAATACTATTATTTCTACTACTACTAATAATAATTATACTGTATTCCTAGGTCACTACAGCGCCCATCCAAAAGTAACTATAACTTTCATACTTTTTAAATGAATATTCTGTCTTCAGTTCAGGTTAAGCTGAATTAATAGAATTTGTGGCATTAGCATTTAGGGACTGGCCCCATTCCATTGTAAATGCCACACTTTAACTGCTTTTTTATCCATTAGGGTGAGTTGAAATACATTTTTGTGGCAATCAACATTATGCCATAAATATTATTGATTGAGCTTAACTTGTTTTGATCATGGAATATTCCCTTAAATATTCTAATCATTGAGTTAGCCTTCATTTAATTAACATTTCCTGTATGTTTAATTCCAGAACCTTGGAATGAAACACTGTGGAACAAATCTAACGATAACAATATCCCCATGGAGGAGTCTACACTTTCTGAGGTAAGACTAATTCTTTGTTGAAGCCGTGGTCTAGTGGTTAGCTCCAGATACACTGAGTCATGGCGCACTTGTTGGAGTCTCAAAATTCTGTCATGTACTCAAACTCATGTTGTTCCAAGACTATATGATGTTCTTTTTTTCTGTGGAACCAAAAAGAAAGAAAGTATAGAACAATATGATGAGGAAATGAGTTAAAATTTTTGGGTGAAATATCCCTTTAAGGGGTGTAATGTCTGGCTATTTTCCTCTGACTCTCATTCACAAGGTGTTGTCACACAAAGAATGTACACTCACTGCAATGTTTTCTCACCATTTACTGTAAACTGTAGAGAAATATATGCGTGAAAATACCAGGAGATCAGCAATTTCCGAGATACTCTCATAGATCATATATTCTTCATTCTTCTGAAGCTCTTGACCATGTCTGCTTACTTTTATGCATTACTGTCACATGATTGGCTGATTATATATTTGCATTAATAAGAAAATCCTCAAGTTTTTATGTCTCTTTTTCTTCTCATATTTTGCAGGATGAAATTGATTTCTGGCTAAAGCTGCAGGAAAAGTACCTAAAGCCTCTTGAAGAGAATAAAGAACAACAGGAAAAAATTGCTAATGATCTGAGAGACCTTAGAAATAAGGTAAGCCATTCAAATGCAAAAGCTACTTTGTATCAGTGGTTTCATCCATCTCATTAAAAGGTTTTGCTTTTCTTTTTCCGTACAGGTGACATTTGTTTTTTTTTTCTTCAATGCACTTTGGTTAGTGATAACTTTCTTCCTTCAAACTATTGGCAACTCAATTTCCATAAAGATCCCAAAGGTCTATCCCAATGGGACTCATTCCAAGACAGAAACGTTTTCCCTTGATCCAATTGCACTGATGTTTCTACTGAGCTTTGCAGTATTGCTGTTATTGCAATTTTTTGCAATGCTTTACCACAGGTAACTAACCATACACAAAAGAATCAAATCACATTCACTGATAAAGAGATGTTTTTATTAGCATAGGCCTTTCATGCCAAATATAGACTACTCTTTTAGTCATTGACTAAATCACAAAGTGAAGCTTATCCACAATAAATGCGAAACCAATCTACTGTATAGTATATTGGAAAAACATGACTCTCAGTTGCAATGTTCAGTGTCTTTACATTTGTCTCACAAGCTGATAAATATCATGGATACTTGGTGTAAGTAATTAAGTTTATGTTTCCTTGTTTCAGAATCTACACATTAATACATTTTGTGGCATATAATGATACAGAAACCAAAGCTCAAAGACAAAAGTCATCTGAGGTCAGTCAATGGATCACACGCACAAGATTATGTAATTTAAGTAACAGGATTGCTTTGTAAATAACCATGCCTCAATTTCAATAGGTTGCACGGATGAAGTCAAAGCAGCAAGAGATGGATGAGTCAGACAGAGGATTATATTTTCAAAACCCAACTACAGTACAGAGTGTAACTTTGGCATAACGTCCAGTGACAGAACCTGTTTTCAATTCTCAATTAAGGTTGATTGTAATGTTGATATTAACATACGGCCAGGGTTGGGAGGGTTACTTTTGAAATGTATTCCACTACAGATTACAGAATACATGCTGTAAAATGTCATTTGTAACATATTCCATTAGATTACTCAAGGTCAGTAACATATTCTAAATACTTTGGATTACTTCTTCAGCACTGGTAGATTTTTTCACTTGTTTTGACTATAAAAACTCTGCCAGTACAGTAAGACAAAATACACATGTTAAAAATACATTCTCTGAAAAACCTAAATATCTTATGCAGTGTTGTTTCTAAAACAAGATAAATCAAACTGATCTTGTTTTAAGGATTTTTAGATATTATCAAATCAAATTAACAAAAATTATTATCAAGACTAAGATTTTTGCCCTAATATCAAAGATCTTACTAGATAAAAAGAAATTATTATCCAACGTGAATTTTCTTGATACAAAATATGATTGTGCCTGGTAACGTGCATGTAAAATGGCTAGAAATAGCATTTTATCTTAGCGTAAAGCTGGCAGTTTACACAAGGTTTATTTCTGTTTCTTCTGCTCCAAACTTACTTCAAACTTACTTCTCTGTCTGCTCATATGAATGTAACACGTCATAAGAAAGTGTTTCACCACTGTTCAAATGCACTTTGGATCACATCATTTATATGTATACATTTTTTCTTCTGAAAGGACTAAATATTAAATGAAACAAATGACAATAAAATTCAAAGTAATCTCTTCAGTAATCAAAATACTTTTTGAATGTAACTGTATTCTAAATACCAATTATTTAAATTGTAACTGTAGTGGAATACAGTTACTTATATTTTGTATTTTAAATACGTAATCCCGATACATGTATTCCGTTACTCCCCAACCCTGGATTCAGCTAAAAGAAAGTTCTAAACACTTTTAATGTTCAAACTTGAATGGAAAAGAAAAGGGGGGAAAATGGAAGTATAAGTGTTTAAATAATCATGTAGGTGTGAGTCCAAATAGAAGTCACCACTCTTTTCTTCTGCAGATTAGAAAAGCGTGAAATTTATTTATTTATTCAATGCAAAATATTACTATGATCATAAATGTTTTTGTCTTAAAATGTATTTATTTTGTTTGAGATTGAATATGTTATGTGTCTTGTGTAAAAGTTAAGTCCTGTTTCTCTGTTTGTTGTATGTTATGCGAAATAAATTGTCAATAAATAAAATACTATAAAAAAATTAAAGCAAATATGGCAGCCTCTAGATTGTGTTTGTCCGGGGGTTAATGGATAGCTTTCTCCAAGATTTATATATCTCCAATAAACAACTAATCCACTCGGACATCACCATTTTTGCTCACGTCCGAAATTAGCCTAAAATGTCTTGAAACACAAGATGATCTGTGAGTGAGCCAGTTTTAGCAACCAATCAGTGCAGTTAAATTAAAGCTTCACATCTGTTGGTTATTTAATGATCTGAAAAGAAGGTGATTATTAATAATAAATGCCAAATGACAGTAGTTGAAATAAAAGATACATGAAATGTGCTTGTTACTGTATTATTGTAGATATTATAATTAAATGTAAAATCTTTTTAAAAATGCATAAGCTAGTTGAGACTCTGATTTGATTTTAATAAATAGCATGCTAATGTAAAGATACAAAAATTGTAGAATTGGTTGCTTGATCATAGTGTAAAATAAACATAAAATGGAAATGGAATTGCACTGGGAAAAAAAATATTTTTTTATTATTATTATGATTATTTTTTTTTTTTTTTTTTGGTTAAGTAAATATAGTAGAAAAATTAAGTTTCCACATAGAATAAGTTAGTTTAAAGCGTGAACTTGAAAATATTAAGTAAATTCTACATTTGTACTCAATTCAAAATTAATGCACTAGCTTATTAGTAAATATTATTTATGTTTGTTTATTATCTTTACAATGTGTCATCATGTAACAGTCCTAAAGTAAAAAACCTTGTCATATTTATGTGCTAATTTGAGTACATTTTACTTTACTTTTCGAAGCTGGTGTTCCCAGCATGCACCGGGCTTGAATAATGAATGAGCTTGCATGGTTTCACTGTTTGCTATTTGATTTACGACGTTTTTATTGTTGCTTTTGTTGTGAAGTTTGGTGATTTCTTGTTTTTTTGATTATCTATTCATGATCAAAAGAATTATCTGTTGATTGTTACTGTCATTGTGGTTTGTATACCAAGTGTTAAGGTCTGCATGTGCAGCTCTGGATCTTGTTGCTATCACCATTAAAGCAAGGTGATGTTGTCTAATAGAGGAAATAGCATGCATTAAGCTTACCTGTGGAAGGCTTGTGTGTGACTCATGTGGTACATGATTAAGTTAAAAACACACTGAAATCCTAGTACACTTTTAAAAGCATAGCTTACATTGTTACATTGCTTGAGTAAAATGTACAAAGAAAGAGTGAGTAAAATTTAGTTTAAACTGAGAATTGCAATGTAAACTTTACTTTTCACACTTACAGTGAATTCCTCCCTCCCCCACACAGACACTTGCACCACACACAGACACTGTTATGGTAACGAGCCCAAACACAACATTATATGATAAAATATTCCTCAAAGAGTGTACATGGAAAGACAATGCATAAAAGGGCGCTCAACACACACTGTGTAAGTGTGTGTGTGTGTGTGTTGTGAGTGAGCACATGAGGACTTTGTGTGTGCAATCACACATCCACACATAGTATGTGCTCATCTAAAGGATTGGAATGCTCCTGAACACTTAATTTTTCTGTATTTTGTAGTCTAATCCATTAATTTCCAATGGCTGGTCATTTTTGATCGGGAACATAACAAGTGTAACAAAGTGAAATACTGTTAATAGGTCAAATGTGTGTGTGTGTGTGTGTGTGTGTGTGTGTGTGTGTGTGTTTTCAGATACCATATGTGAACAAAGTCAGGTAATTTTATGGCAACTGGATTAAGAAAAAAAAAAAAAAGAAATAAAGTCAAAATGACCAGAACACAACATAAGGGTTAAATCAGTATAAATGTATATAGATTTGAACTTTTTCTGCATGAAGATTATTTGTTTGTTTCATTTGTTTGTTTATCTTTTTATGTATCTTATCTATTTTTATTTCATTTAGGTTGGTTAGCTTTATTTATTGAGTGATTGATTTCACTGATTTGATTGACTGATTTCTTGTTCTTGCCATGTAATTAGCATGTAACTACAAAAATGACTACGACTAAACTAACTAAAATAATAAAACTACTACTACTACTTAAATCAGTTTATTTGTTTATTTGTATTTGTATCAGTTTATTATTTGTAAAATAATACACATGATCTCTGGAATATCATAGCTTCCTAAGAAGGCAATGTTTCCAATATTTGTTAAACCTCTATTTGTTAGCAACAGTAAATACAAAAGTTAAATACAATTAGCATAAACTATACTTACATTGAGCATTTTGGCTCTAACAATATGAGAAACTAGCACTTACATAACCCGCAAAACAATCATACAAGAAAATGTGACACTTTTAATGACTTCCATTTTAACTTCCATGTATAGTATATATATATATATATATATATTTATAATGCTTAACAGATATATATGTATAATGCTTAACATATCAGAAATTTGTACACATTCTATCTTCTAATTTTTATTTTAATGTACATTAACTAGTTATCACCGGCAAGCCATTATATAATATGATAACATAATGTTATGAATGAATGTGATTACCATTATTAAGGTTTACCCATGAAATTATACAATATTTACATTATGATTTAAGTATAAGGACCTGACCTTAATAAGATGTTCAATAAAAATAATCAACATGATACATTATTATTATTATTTCTCCACTTTTTCTCCCCAATTTGGCATGCCCAATTCCCAATGTGCTCTAAGTTCTCGTGGTGGCGTAGTGCCTCGCCTCAGTCCGGGTGGCGGAGGACGAATCTCAGTTGCCTCCGCGTCTGAAACTGTCAATCCACACATCTTATTACATGGCTTGTTGAGTGTGTTACCGCGAAGACGTAGCACGTGTGGAGGCTTCACGCTATTCTCCGCAGAATCCATGCACAACTCACCACGCACCCCACCGAGAGCGAACCACATTATAGCAACCACAAGGAGGTTACCCCATGTGATTCTACCCTCCCTAGCTACCAGGCCAATTTGGTTGCTTAGGAGACCTGGCTGGAGTCACTCAGCATGCCCTGGATTCGAACTCGCCACTCCAGGTGTGGTAGTCAGCGTCTTTACTCGTTGAGCTACCCAGGCCCCCACAGTGATACATTTTAGCTGGGACAGTATGTAAAGGTAAATGGCATCAACACTATGTTGAGAAAAACGCAGGTATTGACAGTTTTAATATAAAAACTAAAGCTTAAAGGCAGACCAATTAATTATTTAGCACTTAAGCTGGCTTCTGGTCTCAAGGGAAAGTTCTGTCTGTGTTTATGGATTCACCATCAGGGTAGACAAGGAAACCAGAGAAGGTTGTGTAGCGTCCTTGGTTGCTGTAAACAGCATAGCCCTCATCCTGTTGACTGTACAGCCAGATATTATCTCCTTTCCTCAGTGACAACAGTAGACTCTGACTCTGCATCTCTCTCCTCCGAGACATGTCCTCGTCGAACACCATGGCTTGAACCTCCGTTCTGCCCCTCATCAACTTTACAGAGACTGCCCGGTGGGGGTGCTTGCCCACGGTAAATGCGAAGTAATATGCACCAGGGAAGTGGCAGGTGAAACGTCCAGATGTTTTGTTGAAATGGCCACCAATGTTGATGTACTCCACGTCAAACGTGAGAGCTTCTCTCTCATGATGTCCTTTGCGTTCTCCCAGTGCCGATGATGTCCTTGCCACTGAAAATGCAGACCTTGGTTCCTCATAGGCAGCTCTTCTTCTCCAATTATAATGAGGGTCTACAGGGGGAGGACAACCTGGGAGATGGAGCCCTGGAGGAGACAAGTGGTTATTGAGATACTCAATAGAGGACGTGGAGTCTGGGTAGATGAGATAACCACTAAATGTGATGTATGGTCCGATATTGCTGTATATGGCATAGTCAGGGCTTTCCTGAAGCAGCAGGGAGACTGTGTCCATAGGCTTTAGACTGATCATCACACTCTGACTCTGCACCTTGCGGCCTTTCTTTCTGGATCCGTCATATGCCATGGCCTGAATTTCCATCCCATTTTTCACCAACATAACCGACAACATCTTCTTAGGAAACTTTCCCACCGTGAATGAGAAGTAGTATGCACCAGGCAAGCGGCATCGGAAACGGCCTGTATCTGGGTTGAAGTCATCACCAACGTTGACTAGGAGACGGTCAAAGGACAAAGCTCGCTGAGAGCCACCCAACACACTGGTACTACGTGTGGCAGAGAAGGCCGAGCGCAGGCCTGACGTCATTGGAGTAATGTTCAAGGGAGTCACGCAGCACAGATAGATGAACAGCCACAGTAAACAGGAAACACATCTGCATGGTCTCCATAATGTCATACCAGCTGCAGTAAGGAGACATCATCGTTATGCTCAAAGGTGCTTAAAGGTATAGATTTCACAAAAATGTAATCTTTTACTCACCATCATGTTGGTCAACACCCGTATGACTTTCTTTCTTTTGTAGAAAACAAAAAAGGGGCTGTTAGACAGAATGTTAGACCATTCACTTTCACTGAATCTTTTTTCCCACACAATGAAAGTGAATGGTGACTGAGGCTAATATTCTGCCAAGGTGGAAAGAAGGTCATATGAATTTGGAACAAATTGAGGGTGAGTTAATAATAACAGAATTTTTATGTGTGGGTGAACCATTTGTCAGAAATCAAGTGCCACCTTTTGGGCACGGCTGAAAACATAAAAATATCAAAATCTTCAAAAGAGTTTTTTACTATTGTGAGATTATTTTATTACTGGCAAATATTGCAGATATTGCTATCTTGATTATTGACATGGCTATTTACCCAATTAAATTAAAAAGATAGCGGAGAGATAAAAAAGACATCGGCCAAATATACAGCTTAACAGGCATTATCATACATATTTGACCACAAAATATTATGATTGACCAATAAGAATGAAGTATTCCAGAGGGAAGTGTAATAAAAATCCATATTTTCCATACATTCCTCTAACTATCTAGTTTAGCACTGTTGCTATCCCTGACAACAGACCTTATTCATGGTAGCACCATCTTTGATTTTTAATAGGGATGCTGTGAGGGATTAACTTACATCTCTTTAATGGCACGAACAGTATAAACCTGCAAAAAGCACCTAGATCACATCTGATTTTCCACAACTCATGCTGAGTTTTTTTGTCTACTGTTCTTGTTCTTAAAAATATGTTTTTTCAATGTTTTGTCCTCGGAATGATCCAAAAACACTTTAAACTGCAATACAACCCATTGAAGAGACTGTACGTCTGTCCTTCACAGCCTCATTGTCATTCCCGTCAAACAATCAAAGATGGAGCTGCTGTGAAAAAGGTCTATTAGCAGCATCCTGTGAAAAATTTGTTTTTATCAGTCATCATATTATCGTCTGATCTTCTCTCACTCTCCGTCACTCACTTATATTTATAAAAAAAACTTCAAAGCTTCAAGGTCCTGCACCCCCTCCATCTAATGTGTAATGAACTGGTTAAAATGCCATATAAATGTGCTAGGAAGTTAGGTTTAACCCTGTCAGAATGGATTCTGCCTCTCATATCAAGTGCTCAGTGGAAGCAGTAGTCCCTCTAATTCAGCTGCCATTGTCTGTTCACAATGTGCACTGGCAAAAGGCAATAGATTAGACATTGGTTCATCTGCTCTTATGTGCTGGAACAAAGGCATATTTGGGAGGGAGGACTGAAACATGTCACGGGTGCAGATCCATGGGAGACTTTATGGCCAAGTGATGATTCAGTCAGTCATAACAGATGAAGACCAAACCAGAGACCATAATAAGGTCTCCATTAAAGGTGCTGTACGCAATTTTTTAATGGAATGGTATGCAGAAAATGTTCCTTCTCCCTGATAGATATCACTGAAATAATTGTCCTGAGATATCTCACCGGTCTCTGTGACATCATTAGACTGTGTAAACAACACATTCTTTGATCAGCCAATCAGAAGACTTTGATGTGCTTTCTGCCTGTCGATCATTTTGTACGTTCTCATAATGTAGTTGAAGCGGAACATTCAGGTTTAATGTAATTCAGATTAATAATAGCTGAGGGCGCTGTGTTTGACATCCGTGAGAAGACGCACTGCTCTACTGTTCAATGACCGTCTCAACTCTATCTTTGGAGGGCAGTTTTTTGGAAAGAGAGGGCGTGTCTAATTTAACGGCTCGGCCTAGTGAAAGTTCCAGAACAGCTAAAATTGCTTACAACACCTTTAAAGGGATAGTTCACCCAAAAATGTAAATTCTCTCATCATTTACTCACCCTCATGCCATCCCAGATATGTATGACTTTCGTTCTTCTGCAGAACACAAACAAAGATTTTTAGAAGAATATTTCAGCTCTGTAGGTTCATAGAATGCAAGTGAATGGTGGCCAGACCTTTGAAGCTCCAAAATTCACAAAGGCAGCATAGAAGTAATCCATAAGACTCCAGTGATTTAATATATGCGATGCAGTGTGTGGGTGAGAAACAGATCCATATTTAAGTCCTTTTTATCTATAAATCTCCATTTTCACATTCTTTTACATTCTGAAAGTGAAAGTGGAGATTTAAAATAAAAAAGGGTTAAAATATTGATCCGTTTCTCACCCAAAGTGATTGCATCACTTCAGAAGACATATAATAAACTAATGGAGTAATATGGATAACTTTTATGCTACATTTATGTAATTTTTGGAGCTCAAAAGGTCTGGTCACCATTCACTTGCATTGTATGGACCTACAGATCTGAAATATTCTTCTAAAAATCTTCGTTTGTGTACTGCAGAAGAAAGAAAGAAAGTCATACACACCAGGGATGACATTAAAGTGAGTAAATAATGAGAGAATTTTCATTTCTGGGTGAACTATCCCTTTAAGGGCCAGTAAGTGACCAAGGGGTAGTATTTCATTTCTTTTTGATATACTGTCAAAATGACTCATATTGACAATAAGGAAATGTTTAGCCAAGAATTCCTACGGCTACTTTGTTATTATATTGTACCTACCTTGTAATATATCTATTTTTATATATTGATTGCCACAAAAATGCATTTCGACATGTCCCTACTTTTCTTTAACCCTCCTACTGCGTTCAAGTCATTTTTGACCTGGTAGAGGTAAACCATAATTTTTAAATACCACAAAGTTTTCGTACGGGAACCAAACTTTGCGACTTTGTCAAGACTACCAAAATGAACAAGTAATTTTTTCAGATTTTTAGAAGAACTTATTTAAGAGATATAACCATTTTTATAAACAATTGTTACATCTTTTGCGTGCTCCAGTCAATTTTGACCCGGGCATCAATTGTGACTTTACACATGATACTGTATTATGCCGATATTTTCGCACATTTATGAATTTTTTTTTTCATAAATATACTTTACTTACATTTAGCCTCTTTCACTTTTTTGTCTCATAATGGGACTGTATCTTGTTTACAAATATGCACACACACACATATACAGTCTCATGCACACTCACACACAGAACTGACAAATAAGATGTAACAAACATAACAAATAAATTATATCAAAGGAAAAACTGCCTAAAGGGAGGTGTGGCAAGAGCAAAAGTTCAAGCTTACATAGTCTGAATATGGGTTGAAGGAAGGAAAGTCCACATTTTACTCTGCAGCTCTCTACAGACTGATCTGATATTGAACCAGCTTGCAGCATAATCACACATTAACATTAAGCAGTTCATGAAATAAACAGAATACATTTAGTTTAAAAACATGGTTGGAAAAAAATGTACTTCGATTTTCACTACTGAGTTGTTTTTCAGCAGTAATGAGTAATTAATTAATATGGAAGATAATTACTAGAAATCCTCACTTTAAATGTTTATATAAATTTAATGCAATGTTATTTTCAAATAAAATGTTATATAAACCTTGATAATATATATATATATATATATATATATATATATATATATATATATATATATATATATATATATATCTTCAGATGTATCACACTGGTTTAGCTGTAGTTAATGTATATTGTGAAATGTTAAAGAATTTCTACATAAAAAAAAATAAATAAAAAAAAACAACTGACATCATACATGATAACATTCATATTTTTCAATTAACATGCCAAAAAAAAAAAAAAAAGATATTTTTACATGTATGAACAGTGAAGAGGTTAACAATGAGCTGCACTATGTTTTTGATGAAAACAGTTGTATTATGAATGATTCATGAGCTTAAAACTCCACCAAGTCAAAACTGACCCACAAATGAAAAAGGTGTATTTAGATTTTGAACGCAACAGGAGGGTTATTAAAAAGCAAAAATCTGGGTTACAGTGAGGCACTTACAATGAAAGTGAATGGGGCCAGTCCGTAAACATTAAAATACTCACCTTTCCAAAAATATAGCCACATGATGTAAACAATATGCATGCTAATATAAATCGCTTACTAACTTTTTCTGTGTAAAAGTTATATTACATTTTAAAACTTCATTGTCATAACAACATAATGCTGTATAATGGTAAAAACGGTCATATAATATAATAATACTCAAATGATTAAATAATACACAAAGTTAAAATAAAATAAGTTCTAACAGAAGAATTAATGTAAGTGCTTTTATAAAATTTTAGGCTTCAAATTTCTAACTTTACACCCTCCAAAAACTGGTCTCCATTCACTTCCACATTAAGTGCCCCACTGTAACCTTGATTTTGTAAACTGTAACCTCGAGGGACGAGTCAAAATGATTTTTTGTTGTAATCAACATTGACACAAATGCTGTTGATTGAGCTTAACTTGTATTGAACCCGGAATATTCCTTTAAAATTAATGATTAATTTTAAAAAAATGGTTTTGTAAATCAGCATATAACTCATCCAAGAATGTCTTACATTAAATACCCAAAATCAGTCCTACAAGTTTTTTGATATTGAGCTATTTCATTCACTTTCGCCTTTTCTCAGATCCCACTATTCATTAATGTAATACACAAAATGGCTTTAATGCCACAATGACTGAATGCCATATAGAAAACAGCCTTTCTTAATGGCCTGTTTGGCTAAGCATTGGTATTCAAGTTCAGTTATGCATCAGTTCATAAACAAAAGAGATTATTTCACTGTTCAATACAGTAAATCAGACACAAATCATAACTGTAGAATATTAAACTTGGCTAAATGTTTTTATGATTCACTGATGCTGAACAACACTGTTTTTAAACCGGTTCTGTTACTCAATATGAATGAAATATGGATTCAAACTAAATAATAAAGTTGTAAGTAATATGGTCTACAGTTATTGTAACACAATGTCTGATAATAAATCTTAGTGATTAAAACAAAAAAGTAATGTGTTCTTTAGCACAAACACAGTTTTTACCTGGTGTAAATATCAGCAGACACTTCATATCTGTGATGGCCAGCCTCTTTCTGTCCTGTAAGCCGCTGAAAGACTCCGTTTTTACAACACTGTGAAGCTGTCCAAATGTTATTTCTATGGCATCTATCTCACCAAAAACTACAGTGTCCCAATATTCAAATAAAAGAGGTATGAGAGAGAGAGAGAGAGAGAGAGAGAGAGAGAGAGAGAGAGAGAGAGAGAGAGAGAGAGAGAGAGAGAGAATGGGGAGGTGCTTCAGCAATACATATTTTCAACCTATGCCAGAATATGTCTAGGCATACATGACCAATGCCAACTGCCTTCACAGTGTAATTTTGTAAGTATTTGCAAGGGTTTAAAGTAGGGGTAGACCTAGTACAACTGTAATGCTGTAAATATTTCCTTTCTCATGGAAGTTCGAACTGTGATTATAAGTATGCACATTCACATTAGCACACACTTGTAACAATAACAAATGCAAACCATGTCTTCACACTCTGATTGTGGAAAATATGAACTATGTAGGTTTTTTGACATTTCGCCTATTTTGTTGGTAGACAGATAAAGACATATCATATGAAAAAATGACTTTTTTCTGCTCAGTATTTATGCAGTATAGCAAAAAGTGTACTCAGTCTATCCTACTGTGAATGTGAATATGTATAGGGCCATAACATTGTCTTCATATTTCATAAAATAGCCCAACATGCATGCATGATAATACATGCATGCTCAGTACGGTATTAAATGGATGATCTGGCTATCTAGCAATGTAAAAAAAAAAGTTGTATAAAGCAATTTCCTTTCTATTAGATCCTCAATATAAAACATTGCATAAAAGTGCATTGCATTGAATTTAATGAAGGACAAAAACTTATCATGCATTTTCGGGATGTGTAGTTTGCAATGCATTGAAATAAACAGCCTTCCCTCACTACAAAACTACATGTTCCAAATCATCAAGGACACTCGTTTCCGCGTGCGTCTGGAGGTCAGGCCGGTCTGACGCAAGGCGCCGGAGGGCGTGTTGCACTGCGTCTCCGCCGTCAATGCAAACGAAGTAAGAGGCACCGAGTCCCAGCACAAAACCGCATTCAAGACAAGATGGCAGGGTTGCCCCGCAGGATTATTAAGGTAACCGTGAAGTTAGATACATTGCACATGTTTAGTCTGTCATTTGATATCAGAACGCCATGCAATCCTCAAATATCATTGAAATATTCAGCCAACGAGAAGCGACAGCTGGCTTAGCTTTGTGCGCCTGAGCACTGTGTTTGTTAGCCACTTCCGTTTTGGTACAATCGCTCGGATCCCGAAAATGGGTGGTTTAAAAATACATCCAGCGCTGTGTTTTGACCGAAAGATGGCGGAGGGCCTGTCTCTAATTCATTACTATTTGTACGGGAAAACAATAAATGCGACACAAAATGACAAAAGTCCACCACCCAAAACAAAAGTTTAGATGTTAAAACCTCGCATGCGGTCATTAACTGGTTGAGCGCGAGCTGTTGTTTGTTAGCTCACGTGCTAAGCCGCCCGTCTTGCTCCGCGCGCTATATGGCGTAAAAAAACTCAACCAAATAATCTCATGTGTTCAACCAAGGCTTTTCCCACTAATTTATACAAATAGAGGAGTATAAATGTGTTTTTCTACATTTGGACGATTATCTGGTCAAAACAGTCTCGAGTATGAGGACAATTATTCGATGTGAGCTAGGGAAGCTGTTTGTTGTGTTGCTGCTAAACGAACTAATGACAGCAGGCCCCTAACAGAAGAGATGTCAACTAAAACGCGATTTGTGACGATTAAATGGGCCGTTAATAATAGAACAATCCCCTTACTGAGATAAACAGCCATTAAGAAAGATTTAACATTTAAAATGTATGGCTTATGACATGACTGAAGCCGTTTCCTCCAAAAAAAATCACTGCTATGAATGCACATCTTTCCGCATATTCAAACAGAAATGTAATCTCGGACAGATAAGTCTGGATATACATGTTTAGTTGATGAGGAAATAAGTAACAATAGAGACGTAAACGCCCTGATAAATTCTCCTTAAAACTGTATCAGGGTTTTTTGTGTTGTTCAGTATCTCACTTATAATTATCAAATGTTTAAGACATTTACAGGCAGTTTTCCTAAACGTTTGATTTAAAAAACAAACAAAAAAAACAATTCTATCTGCAATTGCTCGGTTTTTAGTCCATGTATAATTCCTCAGTAGTGAATTATACGAGCATTTTTGGCCATTCGGGAAGAACATGCAAAAGAAATTGCAACGACAAACATTTACACCCGCTAAATCTAAAGGTATTAAAAGAGTTACGGTGTTGTGGTCAGTGGGTTTGCGTGTGAACAGATAGGTTGGGAAGTGAACTGACTGACATGAGTGGGAGGGCTGGGAACGCATCCTTAATAGCCTGTCCCCCAAGCATGAGAGAGCATAAAAGGGAGCCCCTCTCGTGTCTCTGTTTTCTCTGCATGTTTTTGTCTGTGGGATATCTGAAACATGTTAGGAATTTCGTTTGGAGTTCAACCTGTATGCTAAATTGAAAGTTATGCTACTCAAAAAGACAATAGATGCTCAGATGTGTCTATGTGGCGATACCCCATGGAGGCCACTGGTTAAATAACAAAAAACTTAATAGACCCTTCAGGGCCGCTGACTACCACCCCTGGAGTCGCGAGTTTGAATCCAGGGTGTGCTCCAGTGACTCCAGCCAGGTCCCCTAAGCAAACAAATTGGCCCGGTTGCTAGGGAGGGTAGGGTCACACGGGTTAACCTCCTCGTGGTTGCTATAATGTGGTTCGCTCTTGGTGGGGCACGTGGTGAGTTGTGCATGGATGCCGCAGAGAATGGCGTGAAGCCTCCACATGTGCTATGTCTCCGCGGCAAGCCACGTGATAAAATGCGCAGATTGACGGTCTCAGACGTGGAGGCAACTGAGATTCGTCCTCCGCCACCTGGATTGAGGCGAGTCACTACACCACCATGAGGATTTAGAGCGCATTAGGAATTGGGCATTCCAAATTGGGGAGAAAATAGAAATAAATAATAAATAGACCCTTCAGGGCTCTACGCTAACGTTGTTGCTAAGGAGCGCTTGTTCCCCTGAGCAGGGGTGGTCCTAGGGTCAGTGGACATCTTTGGCTTCACCTACTGACTCCATGAATGCATCATAATACACAGGAAACACTTTAAAATATGTTTAAAAGTTACAACGGCAAAGGCTCAATTTTTAAATGTAGTAAAAATCTTTCTTTATTGTTTGTTAAAGAATACAAAACATAAAATATATGCCTGAGCATAAAATGAGTTGGAAACTTTTCAGATCTACCGAATGCTTTATTACAATCATCTGCAATCCTCCTTAATAATACTGCTCTATGCTATTATAATTTTTAATCAAACTGATTGAACACATAGACTATATGTTTAAAACCTACAAATCCAGAGCCATGACACCAATCTGTAATTCCTATTAGGAACCTGCCTACAGAACATCCATATATTATATCATATTCATCAACAAAAATGCATGACCACAAAGTGAGAATACCAGACTTTCCTAGATGTTAGATTGACAAACAAAAGTACAGCACAGGTAAGGTTTAACATGTTTACTGCTGTAGCCATTAGTGACCGAGAAATCAGTCCATTTCTCTTTCATATTATGTTGCCCGTGAATCCAAACTTCTTTCCAAGCACTGAATTTTTAGAATATATTGTTGTGAGAATAAACAAATGCATAAATAAATATTATCTATAATAAGTAAAGATTCCTTACCTATTCATCAATCACATAATTACATTTGTATAATTTAGTCGTATTATACACAAACACGTAGATAAATAACAAACACAGACACATGTTGAAGCCAATTATATTTAAACCCGGAAAAAAGTCTTGCACAAACAACACTATACATCCAGATCAGATCAACTGAAAGCCTGGTGTAGGAAACTCGAACCACACATGGAAATCACAGAAACTGAGCATTTATATAATCTGTGCGTGTGTGTGTTTTGGGAAGACTGAGGCTATGCGAGGACTAGTCAGAAATTTTGCTAGCTTTTCTTCCTCAGAGAAACAGTTTTTTTTATTATTATTATTATTTTTTTTTTAAATTATTATTGTAATTGTTTTTATAAATGATACAAAATTGAAAATAATATAATAATGAAATCTATAGTTGTCTCTTAACAGTTACAGGGCTGTTAAAGGACAAATAGTTAGCCCCGTTTGATAATGCAGTCAATAAGTTATATAGTAGTTGCACATACCGCATCTTGCTGTTGAAGTGCTAATGCTGGCTGAAGCTGTTTTAGTACTTCTTTTTTAAAATGTCCATTTCAATATTCTAATAAATCCCCTCACCAAGACAAGCGCACACCTACGAACCATTTGTCTCTCAAGCATCAAGGTAATTGCATCCAAAAGTTCCAGTCTCATTGGTTGGATCGCATGTAACTTGCTAATCGACGATTGGCCAGTTTACATGTCAATCAGTACTTCTTGTCAGAGTGGGCAGTTCTTGTCAAGAGTGAATCAACGTAAAAGGAGACACTGTTGGATGTGCAGCGAGCAGAATAGCGGTTCTAACAAGGATTTTATTTTACTGCGCGCATGAAAACTCATGATTATTACAAGGTTATAAAAACAGTGGGGGCTTTTCCTGAAACAAAGCCCGGTAAGTCCACCCCTAACGCCACGCCCCTTAGTAAAGAATTTTAGGGGCACCGTCGGAGTTCAGTTTTTTTTTTTAATGAGTAACTTAAAATGTATCACAACAGAGCATGCATATACAAAAGCAGGCATTAAAGGGATAGTTCACCCAAAAATGAAAATTATCTCATTATTTACATAACCTCATGCCATCCCAGACGTGTGTGACTTTTTCTTCTGCAGAACACAAACGAAGATTTTTAGAAGAATATCTCAGCTCTGTAGGTTCATACAATGAAAGTGAATGGTGATCAGGCCTTTGAAGCTCCAAAAAGGAGATAAAGTCAGCATAAACATTATCCATCAGACTCCAATGGTTTAATTAATGTCTTCTGAAACTATCCAGTTGGTTTTGGGTGAGAACAGACTAAAATGTAACTCCTTTCTCACTATACATCTTGACATTGCAGTCTCTAGCCACGATTATGATATCAAGCTCGATTACACTTCCTTGTGCTTGACGCATGTGCAGTGCGCTATAAGAAGTATAATCGAGCTTAAAATAATGATCACCAAGGAGACTGCTGTCAAGATGTTCAGTGAAAAAGGAGTTACATTTAAGTCTGGTCTCACACAAAATCACCTGGATCGCTTCAGAAGACATTGATTAAACCACTGGAGTCATATGGATTACTTTTATTCTGACTTTATCTTTTTGGAGTTTCAAAGGCCTGATTACCATTCAGTTGCATTGTATGGACATACAGAGCTGAGATATTCTTCTAAAAATCTTCGTTTGTGTTCTGCAGAAGAAAGTAAGTCATACACATCTGGGATGGCATGAGGGTGAGTAAATGAGAGAATTTTCATTTTGGGGTGAACTATCCCTTTAAGAATTACTACAGAATTCATAAACAAAACATTCTTGATACATGACAAAGGATGCCTTCTCTGGTGAACCTTTTTCAAGTTTTTATTTTTAAAATGAACCTAACAGGCAGCACCAAACAACATCTGTCCTGACTGATCTCCTTTATAAGCCACTAATAATATATCTATAACACTTTATACTTCTGTTTGTCATTAACAAACATATAGGTAATTTTTTTACAGAATAGTAGTTCATCAACATTTAAATGAATAAAATTAAAACTTTCATGACATTTATAACTATCTGAATGTATTTGCAGTTAACTATCTGTTAAGCGTTGTGTAATGCAAAAATGCTTAATGTTAAGGTTATTCATGAAAGTTATAAAATGTTAACATATTTTATGACACACACAATCTACCTCACAAAGATGCATTTCTGCATCCGTGGGCATATACACCGATCAGCCACAACATTAAAACCACCTGCCCAATATTGTGTAGGTCCTCCTGTGCCGCTAAAACAGCAGCAACACGCATCTGAGAATAGCATTCTGAGATTGTATTCTTCTCAAAATTGTACAGAGCGGTTATCTGAGTTACCGTAGACTTTGTCAGTTCGATCCAGTCTGGTCATTCTCTGTTGACCGCTCTCATCAACAAGACATTTCCATCTACAGAACTGCCGCTCACTGGATGTTTTTGGTTTTTGACACCATTCGGAGTAAACTCTAGAGACTGTTGTGCGTGAAATTCCCAGGAGATCAACAGTTACAGAAATACTCAAACCAGCCCGTCTGGCACTATGGCTGGGCAATATGTCTTAAAAAATTTTTTTATCTAGTTATTTTTCAGCCTATTGACGATATTAGATATATATCTCGATAATTATGTATTTGCTCTCTTTTGTATTTTGCATTATGTATTTTGCTATTTGCTTGAGGAACCATCATTTCATCCAAACAGCCATTGTAGCAAAGTAGATTAAATATTTTAAAGACATTAAATAAAAATCTATTTAAAAATAATTAGTTTTTCCATTAAACGCAAGGGAGAATGAAATTCAATAATTTTCATTGATATGCATTTTATATTTATATTTCATTTAAAAGGATACATAGTAGCTTAATAAAAAGCAATATTTAAAATATTATTTAAAATATCCTTCAAAAGTCTTTACAAATACATTTTTGTGAATGAACTAGGAGTGCAAAGCTACTTCACAGACATATTTTTGGAAAGCCAGTTGACATTTCATAATACTAAATTATTACTGTGGGACACGTCAGGTTTTATTATTATAATATAATGCTGAATTATCATTATTCTGATTATTAGATGTACATTATACAAAAGTAATATATTAATGTCCTGTTTACTTCAAATCCACCTGGGGCTTTTATTTTGACACCGAAAGTGCTGTTGCCGCCTTGTCTGTTATACGATTCCACTTTTGTAGATTTGTATAATATCTTGTGGTTACTAATGTTTGGAATTGCACAAATGCATGAACAAGCATTATTTTGATTTCACAATGCACGTGAACTGATCTGAGAGCGCCATGCATGTGGCATTTTTGCTGAATAATAATCACACATGATCAACTCGCCATTTTGATGTTATTTCGATTAATTGTGCATCCCTGAAGGATCGTGAAATTAGTCTACTGATGTGCTCTTTATGAATCTTAATGGCCAAATTAAAGCACATTAAAATCATTGCGATATTCACGATATTGGTCAGTTTGATATAGTCTGCAAAATTATCTTGAATATATTGTTAATATTTGATATGTCGCCCAGCCGTATCTGGCATAGGGCTGAGCGATAGGATGATGTAATCGGATATTGACGATGTTTTACAAGATCCCGATGCCGATTCCGAACAGACATGATCGACAATATCGAGAAATGGCAAAACCATGGATCTGGGAAGTCAGCAATTATATTAAACAGTGACCAGGGTGTGAAACTAGCATCCGCCAAATGCGATGAGGCTGAATCCAGTTCACAAGCTCCTCGTCCAAATGTATTTCATGTGCGGGTAATTTTGCTCATCTACCCGCAACAGGCGGGCCACCTGCTGCAGACGTCTCGGGAGTGACAATAGCTATGTTTCCATCAATGCTTTTTTTTATGTGCATTTTAGGATATCGCATAAAATCTGCTGGTTGGAAACGCCAAGATGCGAATAAAATCTCCAAAATGCACATGGAAAACTTACGCGCTCGCAGTGGATACATAGTTTATGCGCATTTCTTCTTATCGAATAAACAATGATGGAAACACATTTTCCAAATAAAATCCTATTGAATTTAACAGGAATACAAGATGCGCATCAAAAAAATCATGTGACTAAATAATTCGTTCATAACTGGATGAACCAGCAGACCAATCATCGCAACTGAATTGTTGCCCTGGTCATTCTGAAATACCGGTGTCCTAAAAATCCAAAGCCTGCATAGAGCTTGCAGGGCAAATAAGTTTAACACAAACTTGCACTTTTTCCCGAAGAGCAGGTTTATTGATACTTTTAAAGAATATCTTCTAGATCCACACCGCAAAGTCATGATGGAGGAACGTGCACACACATAGTGCTCCCAGAACTGTGTGACGCGCTGTCATTTCCAGTCATGAAACAAGTTATTAAAGTGTTTTGTCTGCGTGTCCTAAACCATGAGTATTTTATTAATAAAAGAGTCACACAGTCGCTACAATTTCCCCTAACGATTTTGTTCTTTTGAACGCAAGGTATGGAAATGCGGCTTTATCCACACATTGTTTTTGCGATATTCTGATTTTTCGCATAAATTAAATTCACAACTTGGATGGAAACATAGCTGTTTTTTCAGAGGTGTGCAGCGTGAGCCGTAACAAGTCTTGTGGAACAAGCGCATTTAAAGAATTTTCACTTCGTGAAATTCATCTATGAGAATGCTGCAAATGATCTCTGATCATCTCAGGAGGTGCTGTGACTTTAGTTCACTTTATTTCCATGCTGTTAGCATGCATTGTGAACACAACTCTGCAGGTTCAGTAGCCTAATATATATCTTAAAGAAACAAAGACGAAAGTGAATAAATCATAAAGTAATACAAGACACGTTCACCTTGAACCTAAAATTGAGTATTATTTTCTTTTGGCAGCATTAACTGTATTACCAAAATGCAGTACAAACACAAATTCAATAACACACATTTGGCAGCATTATTTTGGGAACACAAGGGAATTTATTAGGCTTATCTATTTTGATTATCATTGTCTTTACATTTATAATTGTCTATCATATGCTATAGTAATTTTCCATCTGTGTTGATGGATGCTTGCGTGATGGCAAATGGTGCTGTTGGAGACTGTAAATGTTTGGATTTGGGGTGGTTAAATAAGATTTTTTGATCACTTTATTTTATAGCTTTTTTAGTTTAGTTTAAAGTGCAGTTTGAATTTTGAAATGTCTTATGTTTTTTGTGTTTCAATAAATGAATACAATTTTTAAAGCAAAATCAATAAAGCAAAAAAATTACCGACCCTCGGCAGGGGTTTTGATGATGTAATCGGATGTCACGATATTTTTAAGGCAGTTGTTGCAAAAATATTTTTTACATATCGCCCAGCCCTAATCTGGCACCAACAATCATCCATGCTATCTAATCAGCCAATCGTGTGGCTGCAGTGCATAAAATCAAGCAGATATGGGTCAGGAGCTTCAGTTAATGTTCACATCAACCATCAGAATGGGGAAAAAATGTGATCTCTGTGATTTTGACCGTGGCATGATTGTTGGTGCCAGATGGGCTGGTTTGAGTATTTCTGTAACTGCTGATCTCCTGGGATTTTCACGCTCAACAGTCTCTAGAATTTACTCAGAATGGTGCCAAAAACAAAAAACATCCAGTGAGTGGCAGTTCTGTGGATGGAAATGCCTTGTTGATGAGGTCAACAGAGAATGGCCATACTGGTACAAACTGACAAAGTCTGTGGTAACTCAGATAACCACTCTGTACAATTGTGGTGTGAAGAATATCATCTTAGAATGCTGTTCTGAGATGCGGGTTGGTGGTGTTTTGGTGGCACGAGGGGGACCTGCACAATGTTAGGCAGGTGGTTGTAATGTTGTGGCTGATCGGTGTATGCTGTTTTTTCTTTTTCTTTATGAAATATGGGCTAGACCAGTGGTTCCCAACCTTTTTACCTTGAAGGCCTCTATCTACTTGTATATCAGAAAGTCTACTGTACACATAGGCTATGTCACGACAATGAATGCACTGTCTCTCTCTCCCTGTGCACTGTGTGTGTGTGGCCATGCAAAATACAAAACAAATTGCAAAAGTGTAATGACTGATAAAAATAATATGATAATAATACAATGATTTTTTGGAACACGCACTGCCTCGACACAGAGCCTTGCAGCCGCTTGGTCTCCTTGTAAAGCATGTACATTTTAACAATGTATGCAGTTTTAAGAGGTTTTTCAGTCTTGCAGTGTGTGGTTATGATGTTGTATAATTTCCATAAATTTTTAAGATCGAAGGAAAAGAAAACCGTGCCTTTGTTATAGAAGCAGAATATGTTTGATGTGCTTCATCCTCATGCAGTTGTGCAAAGAGGCTCTGGTTGGTGGGGCGACATTTCATGAAGTTTTCCTACAGTTACTAGGGTGTCAACTAATATATCGCCAATAATACATTGTTTTATTATCATCATAGGCCGATAAATTTTCCCCTTTGGGCAGTTTGTTTCTTGAGGGTGCTGAGAATCGCCTGCTTGAATGTGAAGTGACTGAGACATGTAAACGACCAGTCATGGTTCGTTTTGTTGTTACTTGCCATTGTGTTACTACAATAATAGACTGGTGTGCAACACAGTCTCAATTATACAGCATTTCAGAGCCGCAGGAGATGTGTTTGAACTCATAATATTAAAGTGAGTTCAACTTTAATTTCAACTTTTTAGTTTCATTCTCCCTCTCTCTCCTCAGCAGTTCCCTGTAACTTTTAACTGTCTTTTGTAATGATAAAAATGCAAATATAAATAAAACTAATATCATATACATCTGCAAATATGCACATATCTCGTTTAAAAGGATGTAATAAACCAACCTCACACAACTTGAGCAGATCCAGCATCCTGTGGAACGCTCTTAAATCTTCCTCTGAAGCACGTGTTCTAACAGTCTCTCTTCAACAGTTCCCTGTAACTCTTCTAATAATAAAAGGCAAATATCAATAAAACTTGTATTATATACCGTTTGCAAATATGCAGATATCTCATTTAAAAAGATGTAATTCACGAACCTCATGAAAATCCAGCGTTTTCTTCACGTCGAGTGCTCTGAAGCGCGTATTCAGATATCTTTCTCTGAAGCGTGTATTCCAATCAAAAACTTCAGGATCAAAAGTTCCTTGGATTCACAAATCATGACGGTCAGGCTGTGACAATCCAAGCAGGAGATCCAGGCCATTTAAACTCAGGAGATTGCTGCTGCTCGCGCTGGATCCGCACAAGCGCGTGAGAACAACTTCAAAGTAAAAGCACTTCACGTGCGCTATAAGTAAATGTATTATTCACTATGCACTGTATGTACAATTGGTGTGATTCTGTAATTTTTGAGAAAATGCGACTGCTAACATGGACATGCCATCCATGGTTGCTGGACTACTGTGTGTACTGTCATTTCCTTCTTCCTAATATATTAACAATTTTTCATGTGCAAATAAATTACTAAAATTTGATGACTGAATAGCAATCAGAAGAAACGCCTATGTACCATTTAAAATACAATATTATTTTTTTAGATTCTTTTTTTGCAATTTTATGTTTGTTATTTACTAGATTAAATTGTGTGATATATCGGCCTATCAGCAACCCTGCTCTCTGGATATCGGCATTGGCCATTGAAAAACCCATATCGGTCAATCACTAGTGTCAAGGTCTTTGGACGTTTTTTATTTTTATGTTGCGATTTTATTATTACATTGAGTTAGACCAGGACTCTGAGACACTGTTTTACTGGTATTGTTATCGCTTCAAAGTTTATTTGTGCTGCTCTGTCCAGTCTGTATTTAGTTAGAGCATTATTACAGTGTTTTCAGAGCGGTTCTGTGCTCCACAACGCCGTCTCATGCTAACAGTAACAGAAGTGCTCAGAGTTCGGTTCCGTTTGCTTACGTGCGCCAAGCGCTTTATTTGCACTAAACCAGCTCGTCCTGCGTGAAGTGGTTTTTATTATTATCTGTGGTAGCAGCATCTCAGTCTCTGCCAGGCGCAGGTATCATAATAATAACACGGGAATACAAGATGGGGTATAATTCAAACATCTTTATTAAATGATTGCTGAGCAAACGGCATTAACAGTAGCACCTGTATTCTCCATTCTCCTGTCATTTGTTTACCTCATGAGAGAGCGTGTCACCCTTATTACTCTCCCAGCAACACAAGTGTAAGCGTATCTAATATTACCAACATCCAACAAAATGAAAAGGACGGAACGTACATATAATAAATCTATATAAAATATTTATATACTATAATATAATGCATTGCTAAATTTAAATATAATAAAATAATTAATAAAAATAATTAATTGAAATGGTGACAAACCAAAACTTTCACTTTAAGTTTAATTACACCAATAGTTTATCAGTTCAACTTCAGTTTGACATTAAGCCTCGTTCTTTAGGACTATCTTATATACAGTAGAGAATAGTTTGTATAAGGCCTAGAGTAAAGAGTCAAATGGAATATTTTATTTAATTATTCAACTAACCAACAGTATTTTTGACAGCAAAAACTACTATTACCAACAGGGAAATTCAATTAACAGTGAAATTGAGCAGAAAGCTTACATATAACCAGTTTTGACAGAGTTGTTGATAAAAAGTTAAATGATCAGCATAGGATGATTAGATGAAAAGAAAATTGGAGATTGGTATTGGATGTTAAAATCCTGATTGGAGCATCCCTAATATTCATTATTAAGTTGACTGGATTTCAAAAACGAATGGTTATAATCACAAAATGGACAAAAACAGGTACACGGTGGATGGTACCATTTGAATATGAAGAAGACAGTGTTTTTTTCTTTGTTTCACTGTTTATATCAGGGGTATTCAATTAAATTTCCAAGAGGTCTGGTCTCTACATTTCCTTCCAAACAAAGGTCTGGATAATAATACGTAACTTACATGGTGTCAGTATTCATATGGATATGAAATTATATAATGTATATTTTTGAATATTTTTTATAACTTGTCACATTGGTAGCAATAGTACTTTGTAAAGAAATAAAAAATAAATCCTAAACAGTCAAAATAGTCTCTTCAAAACTGGGCAGGGATGAGGACTTTGGGGGCCCAGAGACTGTCAAATTAGTGGGGTCTGATGGATCTCAGAAGGATTAAAATATTTAATCAGGACTTCATCAGTCGAGGGCAATTGGATATAAATATTTAATGAAAATATCAATAGTTTTAAAACTGAATGACAGCAGTCCAGCTTTTTTGTTTAAATATTTTTATATTATTATATATGTGTGTATGGGACATAGGAGGTCTTTTGACAGATAAAAATACTGTAGGGGGGTCCCCTGAGAGAAAATGTATAAAAATGTTAAAGTCTGAATTGACTATTATATATATATATATATATATATATATATATATATATATATATATATATATATATATATATATATATATATATATAATATATTTTATTCATTTAAGTATAAATAGACTTTCCTTGCCATCCATGTCAGACAAATCTAATTTCACAAAATTAGAACAAAAATCTGTTTGTTTATTATATAAAAGGCTCCAAAAATGCTGATTAATGAAGCTAAATTTAGAAAAAACGTCCTGACACAAACCTGGCTTTGCTGAACCGTCTGAATCACATATCAGGCAGGTGAAGATAGTTTCACTTTGCTTCATTTTTGTTTTCTACAGTGTGTTTAAGCTAAAGATGGCAGTATCTGTAGTGGGGTCTCCGCTACTATTGTTAAAATAAACGCGCATGCAACTACGTACAGTAAATCAGGCTTTATACGGTGCATCATGCCTATAGTTGGGAGAGCGGCAACGAGCGGAGAGCAGGAATAAGCACGTAGCGCTGGACGCGCTTTGTTCCCTCTCTTGAGAGAAATATTTCTCTCCAGCGCGAAACGCGCTATTCCCACTCCGAACGCGTATACACGTATGCCTACACAATCACTTAACCAGGTGTCAGATAACTAGCACAAAGATTTGGATCTCATCTGGATTGAAGTGTCCTTCGGACCGGAGTCCACCTATTGAGTACCCCTGGTTTATATATTTATTTGTTTGTAGGTGAATTGAAAAAAAAAAAAACGTCTCAGTTTGGCTCTTTTTAAGAGGACTCAAGTGTGAAAACCCCAATAGCCTTTTGGCAGTTGAACATATGACAAACATTTTTGTTTTCTGTTTTTCATAATCGCAGTTCAAATCGCTATCGCGATATTTTTCTAAATAATCGCAATATGACTTTTTGCCCTACTTTCAGGTATAATGTCAGGTTAAATGTCAGAGAGCAGTGCAGTCTACAGGATAGTAAAAATACTTCATTGGATGAAAGCCATAAAAATTTCCAAGCAACTCAACACTCATGTCTTCCTTGTATGATGTGCAAAGGAAATGTTTACTGAAAAACATTGCCTTACCAGTGATATTTAGAAAATACTGTACAAAGGTTAAGTTTACTGTATTTTCTTTGTTGCTGTTGTGTGTATATATATATATATATTGCAGTCTTGTGACATTAGTAACTATTTTTAAATGTGCATGAACTTGGCTGATATTCAGAGTAAGAAACACTTTGCTTATCATTTGAGATTGATATCCTTCCACAAAACTTTACATGGTGGTCTGGTCTGCATAGTCTCCCCTTAGTAAAACAAAAATTAAGTAGATAGTCATAGAAATTTTCCATTACAAAAACACAAATAAAACTGTTTTTCTTGTGTGCATTACAAGTTGGCTCACTATCTCAGATCTTCATGTTCTAACCTGATTGATCCTGTTTCCATGTGTGTTTAGGAAACGCAGCGTTTGTTGGCTGAGCCAGTGCCAGGTATAAAGGCAGAGCCAGATGAGGGGAACGCTCGCTACTTCCACGTGGTCATCGCCGGACCTCAAGACTCCCCCTTTGAGGGAGGAACTTTTAAACTTGAACTCTTTCTTCCTGAAGAATATCCCATGGCAGCTCCAAAAGTACGCTTCATGACCAAAATATATCACCCCAATGTAGACAAGCTGGGAAGAATATGTCTAGATATTTTGAAAGGTGAGCGACCGTCTCATTCCATCCTCAAAATTTCGGCCTGTAAAACAAACACATTTTAAATGTACAACTGGGAAAGCCTTTCAAGTAATAAATTCTACTGAGTTTACTATTTTTTGGAGGGGATGGACATGTCATCTGTGTTTGTGCTCTGAATCTGTTATAATGAAACTTTCAAGTTATATGATAAAAATAATATGAATGCTACTTTTTTGACTGTGTAAGGTAGGTAATATTGGCCACATGCACAGATTTGGGAGTGACAACTGCATTTATTTATTCTATACGTGTACGGTATACTGGAGTAACTCCCAGAATTGCAACATTTAATAACCATAGCCACGTTATGGTGTATCGCAGCTGTAAACTACAAGGATAGATGACATTTGGCATGAACAGACTATGTGAGATTTGCTCTTTTAAAAGATCAAAAGTATCTCGGATTACTATTTTGACCCCTCAGAAATTATCTCTCTCTGTGCTACTGTACTGTGCTGGACTACTAATAGAAAGCTACCAGCTACTTTCTCCTAATGCTCTTTCTCTTGTTTATCTCTCTTGATGTCATGCAGATAAGTGGTCTCCGGCCTTGCAGATCCGCACAGTGCTGCTATCAATCCAGGCATTACTAAGCGCTCCCAACCCTGATGATCCTCTAGCAAACGATGTCGCAGAGCAGTGGAAGAGTAATGAAGCTCAAGCCATAGAGACAGGTGGGTGCTGGTTAAATGTGTTTAAACAACACTTTGCATACTTCAGCTCTGCCTGCTACAGCTGTTGTAATGTGCCATGAAGAATATAAAAAATTAAGATGCTGGTAGTGCTTTGTCTGTTTGAACTAAACTCACTGATGAGCGCAGTCATTAGTACTAGGCAAGAATCTTTTAGGGGCCCTTCATAGCATTCATATATTCTGTCTGCATTATTTTTAAATCATTGTTCGATGTAAACTTGTCCTAGACATGTCTTTGGCTGTGATGTATTTTCAGCATTTCGAGCCATAAGCATTGTTTTTTGTGTCTAGTTAAAAATAGATTAGATTCTTTTTTTTTAAACAGTGGACTAATCAGAAGAATCTAGGGGTGTGGTAAGCATATTTGCGTATGGACAAGAGTGTTAATATTAGCAAAGATACACTGTAAACCCTAATGCTCAAAATAATGAATTGTTTTGAGTAGGGAATAATTAAATTGTACAAGTTCATTCAAATTAATTAACCTTGAGTATTTAGAACTTTCTCTTCTGAGTTCACAAAACTGACACCTTTTAAGTAACATGAGTTGTTCTATTGTTTTGAGTTTAATTAACATACAGAAACTTATATTTAACTGAAACTGTGTAGGGGATTTCTTTTTTATTTCCCAGTATGTTTTGCATGGCAATCCACATGGAGAGCAAATGTAAAAATAAAGTGTTATATAATGTGTCTTTGTGCAAGATTAATGTAAAGGGGGAGACTTAATGTTTTGTTGTGTTATTTAGAATAGTTTGCTATTTTAAAGTTTTTTGGGGTTACCATTATGGTCAAGAGTGGAGCTTAAGCTTAGCTTGAGGACAGGTACAGTTTAAGATTGTTCTACGTATATTTCTTTACTCGCTGAGCAATTGCTATGCTAACCAAAGCATAGTGTTTCCAATTAGCATGCATTCAATTTACTAGCTAGTTCTAGCTAATTAGGTTCCCTGTACTTGAAGTATTTAAGTTGAGTTTGCATGATAATTTTAAGTTCAGTCAAATAATTAAAAGTGTCATTGAAATGTATGAGTTAGCTTACTAAGTGTTTCAAGTTAAGAGTAATTATCATGCATGTGTAGTACAAAATCAACATCTGATAGTTCTGTTAACTTAGGAGTTTATTAACTTCAAAAATGTTGTTACTGATTGCCTCAAATCGTTTGAGTTCTGCTAACTTGTTAGGGTTTACAGTGTAGATGGGAGTTAAAGCACCTATAAATTGTAAATTGACCTTTTGTTAAATTCCAGTGAGCTTTGTCCTGTGTGAATGGCCCCTTAGTCCCAGAAGCATTTGAGCTGACCTTACGAAAATTATTTCTTATCTCATGTAAATGTCTCCTAAGTAATTGTTTTTTGCTTTTGCTAATTGCTTGTTATAGTTAGTCATACTGATTTTGCAAGGGCAAAAACACACCCTCATTGATCACATAGTTTGATTTAGACGAGTCAACTCTGTACCAAAGGTGCTCTGAATGATTGATCTCCTCAGGGGCTTGAGTGTGATATAAAACTTGGCACATATAGAGTACAATTTGAGGTTTCCTACTACACCATGCACTGTCAAAGAACTAAATGATTGTCATATTATTTTGCTGTAGTGGAGGAAGTGAATTAACTCTGCATTTGTTTTTCTTTTGCAGCCCGAACATGGACCAGGCTTTATGCTGGAAACAATATCGAAGTCTAGAAATGTTTGGGGGACAACAAAAGTAAAAAAATAAATAAATAATGGAAGTCAAGAGTGAACACAACTCCATGTTCCAACAGTCTCCACAGTCTTAGGAAACAAAACATGATAAAACAAACTGTAAAGAATATATTAACAAAGTAAAAAGAGAACTGCAGACAATTTGTGATTTAAATGCACATTAGTACAAAAAACGTCTTTGTCCTTATTCACTGCTGTTCCGATGCATGGGCAGATGATCTACTCATACGGCTTTCTTTTACAGTGGTTGGGGAGGCAGCCGCTGACTTCTGCTATGAAGCTTGCATTAAACTGACCGTCATTTGTCTGTCCCATTGTTGTTGATTTTTTTTGGGGGGGTGGGGGGGTGAGGGTAAATAAATTTTTATATTTCTTTTAATTTTTTTTTTTTTTTTTTTTTTTTTTTTTTTTTATTGCTCTCTGTTAATGAGGAGCAGCAGACTAGCCCCTGTTTAGAGCACCCTTTCTGTCAAACTACAGACTTACCCTCTTAGAAAACCTAGCAGAAAATATAGGTTCACTAAAATGGAAAAGTTGCAAGATTTAAACAAAATGCAAACAGTAATTTCACCAGAGAAATAGTTCAACTGGAAAGTCACAGAAACTGTTAAAAACATAGCCCCTAATGTGGACTTGATTTATGTTTTGGACTATGGGCAAGGCAGAGCTAGAGATAAAGGAGATTTTGCGTTGTTTCTTTTAGTATAACAATTCTGTTAATGTATTTGATTTTAGTGTATTGTTTTATCTGTCTTGCCATCACTGTACTAATTGCACTCTCAAAACTCCAACATTGTGTGTTTTTTTTTCTTCTTGTGTCTGTCACTGTCCAGTGCATCGATTCATTTTTCTGTTTCTTCCCTTATGCATTTATTTCAAAACACCATGGTTGAAGGGGGCTGGAGATGAAAAGATGATAAATAGTGATATTTTAGTAAAAGGGTGGGAATGTTGGCAAAAACATTGCAAAAGTTCAATAAAGGCTTTGTCTCAATTTCCATGATTGGTCTTTGGTTAAAAATATGGGGGGAGGAATCAACTCATCGTTTGTAAATTTCTGCTTTCTATAGAAAGAGGAGAAAGATCCTGCTTTTTGACGTGATGATAACGGTCCACACACATATTTCTGTTCTTTCTGTAAATAAAATCTGTTGATTAATAAGAAGCATTTATGTGGTGGTTTTATTACGTTTTGGAGGATGAATAAGGTTAACTGGTAATTTAACTCTTCATTCAAATGGAGAATAAATATTTTTATAAGCATTGAGAAACTGGTTGTAGTAATGGAAGTTTAAATGCAACTTTAATTGGACTTGAGAGTGATTTATTTAAATTTGTCAAAAAAAAATGTTTTATGGATTTTATTTTATTTAAACATTCGATTTTAATTCATTTAATAATTCTTAATTTTGTAAATAGATCCTGTTTTGCCTCTAGGTTATGTCAGTATCACTCTTGACATATTTGTTAACAGTGATTTTATTTGCACGGTTTTATTTACATATATTGAATTGATTTTTAACACGTGACCTACTGTTTCCACAGTTGGTTGTGTTGATGAACGATAGCCTGCAGATGGCGCCAGCACAACATATCACAATCATCGTTATTAGAACGCTGCAGTTGTTAGTTTGTCTCCATAACTGACATTTATTGTAGCAATGAAGCGTAACAATGTTGCATTGTTCCATTCTGTCCACTGCGAGCGTTCCCTAAATTATCCAACTCCCCCTTCGGGAAGGTTTGGCCGCACGGATGATGTCTCATTCATATTTTCAGGAGGGAAACGCCTATCTGTTGATGGTATCTTGGTTAACGCAACTGATTTAAGGCGACTGCGCAGAGCTGCAGCAGCAACCAGCTACCATGGTCAAGACAAGAGCACCCCATCTCACAATCATCACTGTCAAGAGAGGAGTTATGTTGTCAACGTGAGCCAATTTTTTATAAGCGCAAACTGTATGATCAACCTGGACTCTCTGGGACGATTTTCAGCTCCTGGCCTGAAAGGCAGTTGCGTTGCGCGTGATAGCCAAACATTAATCAACCGAGAACACTTGCATTCTTGTTCTGTTCGGAGAAAACCCCACATGATGAAATTCAAGCCCAATCAGACAAGGACATATGACGGAGAGGGATTCAAAAAACGGGCAGCGTGTCTTTGTTTTAAGAACGACCGGGAGGAAGAGGTAAGGTTGAAGAAATGTGTACTACTGATGTAAGACGCCTGAAGTCAATATGATATTCATCCCTTCTAACTCCCTAAAGTAAAAAAAGCACTAGATCGAAGTTATCGCTGCTGATAAAAATCATAGTTGGCTTTCACGTTGAAATGATTAGATGTGCTGCTGTAATCAAGTTTATTCTTATTAATGGAATCTCACTCAGATCACAAACCTCCAAATATGATTTAATCTGCTTATTTGTCCCGAAGAACTAATTCATGATTCATGGCTAGAAAATACATCGACTCTGCATGGAAGGCTGATGATAGAAGATAAAAGTAATCAGTGAGATCAGCTCACCAGGCCAGAAGTGAGCTTTAGTCATGAGTAATGACAGCTGTCATCAACAGGTAACTGACCTTCTGTCCCAGATCATGTCTCCCATACGTATATAATGTCAACGTGGTTTTTGCTTGTTTAGTGTCTACGCAAGGTGTATGTACAGTATAGAGTTTTGTAGTTTATATGTGATAGAGGAGGAGGACACAAACAGCAAGGCTGTTGCCTAATCTCTAACTCTATTCCATCTGTCACTTTCATACAGCTAACTTTATTTGTCTGTCACAGGTTGGGTATGCATTTATTAAAAGGAAGTTGTACTGTATGTAGTTGTATAATTGGTAGGCAGTAGTTTGACATGTAGACATTTTGTGCACATGCTTTCCCTGGGCTTCATCAGTTCGAGTTAAATGGATACATAAAAAGTATTGGCTCTTTCATATCTAAATCAGGAAAATTGACTGATTTAGTGATCGATCAATATATTGGCCAATACTTGGGTATTTTCAGATTATAGGCATCAGCCATCTGTCGGTTCCAGAATCTACTGACAAACCTGTCAGTTGAAAGTGCACATTTTCTGTTTTTTTTGTGAGCAAAAATGTGAAGGAAATAAGTGTAAAATAAATGTTTAGTTAAAGGGATAGTTCACCCAAATATTAAAATTCTCTCATCATTTATTCACCCTCATGCCATCACAGATGTGTATGAATTACTTTCTTTTGCTGAACACAAATGAAGATTTTTAGAAGAATATTTCAGCTCTGGAGGTCCATACAATGCAAATGAATGGTGACCAAAACTCTGTAACTCCAAAAAGCACAGAAAAGCAGCATAAAAGTAATCCATCAGACTCCAGTGGTTTAGTCAATTACTTCTGAAGTGATCCAATCGGTTTTGGGTGCGAACAAGCCAAAATACAGCTCCTTTTTCATTGTACATCTTGCCATTGCATCTTCTAGGCACGATCATGATTTCGACTTCGATTAAACTTCCTAATATGCAAATTGCTTGATAGCACTAGAAAGTGTATTCGAGCTTAAAATCATGATCGCTAAGATTTATAGTGAAAAACGAGTTATATTTTGGTCTGTTCTCACACAAAATCGATTAGTTTGCTTCTGAAGACATGAATTAAACCACTGGAGTCGTATGGATTACTTTTATGCTGACTTTATGTCCTTTTGGAGCTTCAAAGTTCTTTCCACCATTCACTTTGGACCTACAGAGCTGAGATATTCTTCTAAAAATCTTTGTTTGAGTTCTGCAGAAGAAAGTCATTCACATCTGGGATGGCATGATGATGAGTCACTCCACCTTCTTTACTTCACAATGTGTTGTTTAACCATAAACATTTGAACCACAGCACTCTTTGAACTTTTGTAGAAGCTGTTTTCGTTCCATTTTTTGCTGACACAGCTAATTAACATGCCTCATTTACATGGCCAGAATAAAATTCTTTACTAATATTCATTTTTATGTCGACAAATTCTTGTTGAAAATGTTTAAAAAGCTGTTATGACACTGACCACCCATTGCATTTTGTGACCTCCTCGAAGTAGGTTCCACTTTAGACTAAAAATACTGTCTATTATGAACCATGTCAGTTACACTTAAGGTGTTCTTGAGTTTTGATACAAGGGGATGCACAGAAATGACAGGAAAATGCTGTTGCATACACAAATACTTTAACCTCCGCCCCACCCCCTTCTGCCTCATGTATTTTTTTCCTTTAACTTGTTCAAACTATACCTTCAAATGGAGTTATGATCAAATAATCTATCATTAAAATAATAACTACTGTATAGAATACAGTGTTCAAATTTTGATTACTGAAGTGAAGACATTAGGCTTGTTGAGGCATGGGAGCCTTGGATCCTGAATATTCAACATAGCAACAGGACACAGTCTCCCTGGTCTCTTCCATGTGATTATCACAGAGAGGGTTCTGTTGGGGGTAGGGGGTAAGTTACACTATGTGCTAAGGCTCCAAGTGACCTATCAGCAGCAATTTATAGAACCAGAACGAAAGCACTCTCTGTCGCCAGACATATTCCTTTTACTGCTTTTTTGTTTTTATCAGTATCTTTATTTCTTATTTATTTGATCAGTCACCCTTTTTCTGTCATTTTATCCTCCTTTTGGGAAAGGATCTCATCTCTATTAATTTCTGTTTACTGCTGATAATGTTTAGTGTTAAATCCAGGGACAGCACAGTGGATTTCATAACATTCCTGTAACAGCGAACGTGAATCATGCACAGGCAAAAACGTAATGTGGCCTGAAGTAGTTAACTTTTCTGCTGTTTATCCTGTTATATAAAATAAGGCATTACAAAGCCACATAATAATACCTACACTCATTGAGCACTTTATTAGGTACACCTGTACACCTACGTATTCATGCAGTTATCTAATCAGCCAATCGTGTGGCAGCAGTGCAATGCATAAAATCATGTAGATAGGGGTCAGGAGCTTCAGTAAGGTTCACATCAACCATCAGAGTGGGGAAAAATGTGATCTCAGTGATTTCGACTGTGGCATGTTTGTTGGTGCCAGACAGGCTGTAACTGTTGATCTCCTGGGATTTTCACACACAACAGTCTCTAGAGTTTACTCGGAATGGTCCCAAAAACAACCAGTGAGCGGCAGTTCTGCGTACGGAAACGCCTTGTTGATGAGGGAGGTCAACAGAGAATGGCCAGACTGGTTCGAGCTAACAAAGGCTACTATAACTCAGATAACCACTCTGTACAATTTTAGTGAGTAGAATAGCGTCTCAAAATGCACAACATGTTGAACCTTGAGGTGGATGGGCTACAACAGCCCAAGTTCTAAGTGAGTGTAGATTGTTGCATTTTTAAAGAAATGTTAATGGTGCTTGTGCATGTAAATCGGACCGCCCATGGTGTTTACATGCAGTTGCTTTGGGTATTTTTGGTGGTTATTAGGGTGTTCTGGGTTATTGATAGATAATTGCTTACTGGCCCAAGTCTCTCTCTTCTCTTTGGGATTTTTATTTTTTATTTGTTTTTTTTATTTGATCATCCACCAGGACATTCAAATCCTTAACCCTAAGTATGAGTAATACTACCACGAATAATAATAATAATAATAATAATTTTTTCATAAACATGCTTGTTGATTGTCCAGTCATCATGTGCATACGTACCTCTCTTGACAGTGCAGTTGTAACTGCTGCGTGTTCACGTTCATAAGTAAAACTGCTGAAACAGTGCTTTTGAAAAAATGTATTTGTGGGTGTGCGTATGGGTTGTGCCACTGTCATTTCTGCCACCCACTGATGACCAGCCGCGGGCCGTGCATTATAAGTCTAGGCCTTCAGTGTGATTCATGTCATTAAGAAACACAGTTTCACAATGAATAAGGTAATGTATGATGGGCATACAGCATGTGGCAGTCAACTAATAGTACCAATTGACATTTTAAAAACATGTCCACGCACGAAAGCCAGAACCGAGGAGGTCTAATACCAAGAAAAAGCTCTCTAATAATATTTGTGATTAAAATTTTGCTTGCAATAAATTGTTTCATCAGGGTACATGGTTACTTTTCAAAACTTGATCCGACACTGAATGCTCAAGCAGCCTGATTTACACTTAGAAAACTCCTGATGTTGCTATAACAATGCAAAAAGCACTTATCAATTTACTTGAAGTGAAAATCAGTCCTCCTTTCCTGTTTAATTAATCAATCGCATGATCATGCAGAACATCTCAGGTTTTTAAATCCATAAGGATCTCTTTCTCAATGGTGATGACAGCCGACTCATCAGCAAGATCTCGCGCTCTTCGCTTTCAAATTACGGACATCACTTAAAGCGTGATTGCATCACTCAATGCCAGCTAGAAGGCCTCGACCGGGACATATCCTAAAGATCACACCCACAAGAACAAATAAATCAAAATGATTGGCTGATGAATCTGACAATCTGACTTTAGATGCCAATTCACTGCAGTGTTGAGGGATTCTGTGGGAATTCTGAAGGCTTGATGGGGTGGAGCTCAGACTCATGGGCTGCTTTGGCTAATGAGCTTGGCTTCGGGCATGCGATTTGTGAAACAGTTGTCACACTTTGCTTGTGAGCATCGAGGAATAAATTCTGATTGGATAAACTTTGTTTTTTGCTATTCGTATGTAGGTGAATTAGGATTGGAAAGTGATTTGAAAATACATAGGCAAAAAAGTCAATGAGAATGAAAGGATGAAAAAATATTTATTTATTAGGCATGTTACACCAGCAGAGAAGGCTTTGCTGGCCCTGAGAAATCGCCACTGTTGATGACTTACTGGATTTGTTGGCTTCGCTTGTTTTGTTTGTTTGAATTGAATTGATTTCCTTTAGCATCTTGATGAAAAACATTTGGAAATGCTCAACTTTTTTTTTGAAAGGATAGTTTAGGTCAAATACTGTAATTGTTTACAAACATTTACATTTATGGTTTGCCACAGGGACTTTATTGGAGTTCTTGAATTGTTAAGCCGAGCAGACTGGTTGAATAACAATAATGTGAAAGTAGTCCTAGCAACCATGATCCTGATTAATGTGAACATGATACATTAGACTGCCCCTGAACAATGACAATCAAAACAAACCAGATTAAAACCGCATAGAGTGGCATGCTGTACGTGACTTTAAACCATGAGGGCTTCCTCCTGGTACTGTAGCTTGTGAGCTTTACATTTAGCACTAGCAAATGAAATGGTTCAAGAGAAGAATTGGTTTAACGGTCTATATGAAAGTTTGATTTAAAGTGTAAGTGGGTTGTGAGCATAGTAGTTTGTTGACCTGCTGTTATGCATGTAAATTGTGTATTTAAAAAAAAGAAAGGAATTGCTAGTATTCTGGATTGACATGACATTCCCAATAAAAGGTTGTGGTGATATTTTGCTTTCAAACAGTTACACAGTATCTGTGGATCTTGTAATGCAGTTCTTAATGCAATCCACAAATAGACACACTCAACTTTATAACACAGCTCTGACCCTGATGCCTGTCATGACTGGAAGACAGCCACTGGTAATTTTTAACTGGTGTTTGCCCAAGTGAAAGATTCTCATTCTCTTGGGTTGTGTTGACCACACATTCTCATCTCAGACACATGGTTGAATTTAAGATGCAATTCATCTTGGGTGTCACTGGGGCTCTGAACTGGGTCAGTATGTCAGCTGATGCTCAGGACAATGAGTGATTTAAGTGCCAGAGCTAATTAATCCTTGTACAATAGTTAATCAATAACATTATGAAAAACCAAACTAACAAACTGATTAATTCAGTGAATTGAATGTTGTGAATTAAATGAGGGAAAATTATTTTAACTAGTGGTTCTCAACTGGTTTTGCTTCAGGGACCCAGATGTTTAATATTTTCTGAGATTTTCTTTTCTTTTACCTTGGCTTGTGTAGTTTTCTTTGTGGTTTTCCAGAAAGAGGGCATACCATTCAACCTTTCAATGCCCATCAGCCTAATTTGGCTAGCTTCTATCAAATGACAGATGAGAGTTTAAGGGGTGCATAGCCTTTGACGTTAACAGTAAAATATATGGGAAGCATTTTTTCCTCTTTTTATTTTTAAGTTGATAAGCCTTTATTTTGCTATTCTACCTATGCATGATTATAAGGTTATATCTTGCATTTATTATTTTATCATTTGCTTTCAGTGTAGTTTTTCACTGCCGTCTGATCATATTAAAACAGACCTGCAGCCCAATTATTGTTTTAAACAACCGCTGTTTTAAAACAGGCAATTGACCCTTTGCTAAGCCCCGCCTTATAAGCCTAAAAATCCTGTTTTAGAAACTGTTGTCGTCTTCCATTTAAACGCTTGCTCTTTTCCAACGAGAGTCTATGGGAGTAATGTTTGTTTGAGTAGTTTTAAGGTGAATTTGATAGAAACTATCCATAAAATGTAAACCATTGTTGCTGGGTTACTTGTTATAGTGACACGAGGTACCTAGAAAGGATACACAGAGTATTTGTTTTTTAATTTAATCTGTAAATAAATCTCGAGAAAAGTATGCTATGGACTAAACTATGTCAGCCCTCATTTCCAAATGAACATGTATAACATCACCAAGGACACCTACATTTGCTCCAAGATAAATTAAAGCTAATAACTTAACATTAATTCATGAATTGATTCAGGTCTTGGTAAAGACAATCATTTGCAGCATCATAATGGGTCTGTTATGAGATGTTATGAGCAGTTCTGTTCATTTACACTAATGTTATCAGGTGTGTAATCGCTATAAAATTACGCCTTTCCCATCATGTGACTGATAGTCGTTAGCCTCGATTCTGATTCACAGTCTCCACAGTTTCCAATCGAATTCCTGTGTAATTTAACAATTTCTTTTACAAAAAAACGTCATAAATTTGCTTCAACCTTGTGTGACCCCACGAACACATGCGTGGACGTTGTATTTTGGCTTCGCTATACGCAACGCATAATTTAATTTCATTTAAACAGACTGATCTCAGTTCAGGAGACTCTGAGCTGTCAGTAAAAGGTTAAAATTTCGATGGATGGAGTCATGTGATAAAACAACATGGCGATGATCACAGCAGAGTTTGTCTTTGGGAGAAACGGTAACAAAACTACATCTGGTTAGAAGCCTAATGAAGTTTTTACATTGAAACCTGTTTGTCAAAAGATTAAAGTCTCTAGTTTTATCCGATATGCCACTTTTAAAATTTGAACGATTTATCGCGAAATGCCACGCTGCTAAATACAGTGTAGAATAGTACAAGGTTTTCATTAGAAATTCTACATTTACTGTGTATTTTCACATTGAGGAAAAACATTTTGCTTTCAAAGGCTTTATATGGAGTTAGGATGAAAATATGGTGCATTTCAAACTGTTCTGAGACCAGTGCGGACAGACCGCACGCTGGAGGTTAAGTCATTCCCTAATTAGGGAGAAAGGGAGCATCCTATAGCTTCCTTTTTGAAGTTAAGTTAATTCAATCAAACTTCCAATCAAAAGTTTCAGGCTGCAGATGACGTTTAAACCACTTAACATGGTTGGCAGACATAGGAGAATGATAATCAGTACATAGATTCAGAAGTTATAATGAACAATTTTAAAAGTCATATTGAAACGATTGTCCGTTTGTTGTGAATTTTAGACAGTCCTTGATTCATTATTTATCTTAAAAGAGAATATTTTTCTTTACCCTTGACTTTAAGGTTGTCATCCAGTAAAATGTTTCATAAACAGTGCAGGATTATGCACCATTCAGAATAAAATCGAGAATGCCTTTTAAATTCATTTCCTGAATTTGTATTAAATTTGAGGCATGTAGAACTGAATTAACATTCAAAGAAATGTATATAACGGCAGTTATATATTTATATAAGTGAAGTTATGTAATGCATTTCATTTTTCAGTGATTCATATTTATCATGACATTGATTTTATTGACAATAGTTTAATTTAAAATTTTAATTTTAAAACATTGACGGATAATTTCAAAATGCTGTTCGTTATTTTGGCAGATTAAAAAACCTGTGCCCAAGCCATGGATGTTGCACCTCTTTAAATAAAAAGTTCCTCCTGTATTTGACTTGTTTGGGAGTCATCCCAATCTGTATGTTCACCTTTCTCTATGTTTCTTTGTCTCTCTCATTCGCAGTCTCACGTGCAGGTTGATCATGACGCACATGGATTTACATATCGCTATATACATTGAATAGCAAAATGGTTATACCGCTGACACCTTATACCATTGGCACCATATATATAATCACCATACTGCTTTACCTTTCTACATAATCAGGAAAATGTAAATACCATCAGTGTGTTGTGCTGTTCAGTGTGCGGGCACACATGCTGTGATGAGAACACGTTTGAACAGTAGCGCTGCCAGCAGGTTTGCTGTCCTTGGAAACTTCCAAGGATGAGTGAACTGAAAGAGCTGAATGAAAATAGTTTTATAGCTATCAGTGGGCAGGGGACTTTATCTGACACATCACATACTCCAATACTGACTGCAGTGCTGAATGGAATTAAAGTGAAAAAAATGTGAACAAAATAAGAGGCAGGTGTGTTCTTATTTGTAAATAGCAATCATGCAATAGGATTCATTGGCAAAATTTGGTAAATAGTTCATAGTTGCATTGTTTTCTTTGGGAGTACCATAATACGTTTTAGTGACTTTAATCTTGTATGCCAGCACTACCAGATTTTTGTTTGTTTAGTGTGTTAGACCAGTGGTTTTCAAACTGGGGTCTAGGGACCCTCAGGAGGCCAAAAGAAAATTTTGAGAGAGAGAGAGAAAAATGCATTTTATAGTAGTAAAAAAGTGAAGAAACTGACTTCATTGTAATACAATGAAAACTTATAGCATAGCTTTCTAAAAACACGCTTCTTAATTATTACAAGTGGATAGTTGCCTTTTATATTTTAGAAAAGGGGTCCTTTGCAAGGGGATCATCATATTTAGGGGTGCTTGACAAAGTTTGAACACCCCTGTGTTAGTGATTCTGTGTCAATACAAATGCAATTAAACATATTTTTTGGTCTAATTAAACTAATTGCCTACCTGTTAAATCGTGTCACTCTGTGTTATTTGGAACTTAAATGACTAGCCCAACTTATTATCTGCATTAGTGAGCATATTGATTCTTGGGTTTTCTCAACCAAAGGCTGTGATTGAACTGTGTGCCTTTTCAGTAGCAATGCGAAGGATGAATCTGTGAGATTTCTCCATATCTGTTAGGGCCACTTGGTTTGGCCGCACCTGTTCTTGCTCCCACACCTCATACCCCAAAGAAGAGCTTGACTCTCGGCATACAGAATCTGCCGCTCTAGCTGGGGGCAGCTGTTGCCGGTAGTTTATTTATATGAAGTGATACCACAGATATACATTGCCTTCTAGAAAAGTAGTGGAGTGTCAGCATTAAATGTGGGAGTAATACAGTAGAATCACATTAGCTCATCATTGATGGAGCATGTGACTCATAAACAGATATGAACACATTCATACATTTTAGTGAAAGACATTTGAGTTACACCATTAACCATTATTTGGCCTTTTTTACTGATTGTAGCAGAGAGAGAGGATAGGAATTGATGGGGATAGGGAATGGGATTAGGAATTAACGCAAACCAGACTCAAAGTCTCGTAGTCCATTTGAGCAACATGCATGAGCACCAAAATGGAGTGTGTGCTAACTGCTAAGCCGTGTCTCCAACTAGAAATTTGTGTGCCATTAGTGACAAGTGGTATTTGCATCACTATTACTATTGCGGATTAGGGATTTGAACAAACCACTAACCCTAAGTATTAAACTTGGGCACATGCAGTGTCCTTTGTGCTATAGACATGAATGATATTACTTTTTAAAACAATCAGACATACAGTATGACTTTTCCCTGCCTGATGATAAAACAGGTGAAAAAATCCTTACTTAAGCTGAAGTAGGGACCCAACAGAATATAATAGAAATTTGGATGTGGGGTCTTTTGACTTGGGCCAGTTAGCAGCCACCCAGAACACCAAGTGCATAACAACATGTTAAAAACCACTTGGCAACCACACTTAGCAATGCCCTGGCAACCACCCACAACACCCTAGCATTGTGGCAGTGAGTTTTGCATGGACAAGCACCATTTACATTTGCTTCAGAATCTGTAAAAATCTAGTTTTATGTATTTTTAAATGGTGTCATGGATAAATAAAACCCTTTTTTGACTACATAACCCCTTTTAACAAAAAATCTTTGATGTTGGCTTGACAAAGCCTTGTCTGAATTTAAACAAGTTTTAAGTTTGATGATTATACAAACCTTACTGTAAGACAAACAGCCAGCTAGCTAGATAGTCAGATAAACCATCAGATAGATAGAAAGATAGATGGAGAGAGAGAGCAACTTAAAAGAGCTGTAAGAGATTTTTTATGAAATGACATGCAGAAAATGTCTTTTATTACCTGTCAGATATCACTGAAATATGTGCCACTGTAACAGCCCTAGGCTCGATAAACAACAGGGGAAAAGATGTCAGCGGGCTGTGGTCTGATTGTTTGTTTAGCCAATCAGAAGACTTTCTGCCTGTCAATCATTGTATGCGCTCACAGTGCAGCCCATATGTGCTCGTATACTGTAAGTGCTGGTATGGTGTCCTGCTCCCACGAAACACTCACAGGCAGACGGCTAAATGCTTCGGGTGACCCTTCTGCTCCAACACAACGGTCTCTAGTGTGTTTGTGTGTGTGGACATGTCTTTGGAGTGCAGTGTTTTGGAAAGAGGGTGCGTTTCTAATTCAACGACTGGTCTGGTAGAAGTTCCAGAACTGCTAAAATCACTTACAGCACCTTGAAAGCAGATAAAAGGCCTTTTGTGGGTTTGTTTACATTTGCATTTCTTTTAATTTTTTTTTTATATATATTTTTTTTTTTATTGTTGGAGTTTGAATTAAAGGTGCTGTAAGTGTTTTTTTAGATATTTAAAGATATTAATGAAATAAGTGTCCTGAGTAGGGTTGTAACACCATACCAAAATTTCAGTAGTCTGTATCGATACCAGTGAAATTTCATTGTTCTCGATACCAATTTCGATACCGCAGAAAATATGTGCTAATATGATAATGTACTTTGAACACACTTCTTTAGCCTAAAGTTAAATTTCAATGTAAATAATAAATTAAAAGATATGCATGTTTGTTTTTAAGCAGGGCCCTACTGAAATCTGTTTTATTTTTTCCCCAAATTCTTTGTTCCTTTTCTTGCATTATTATTATTCCATGTTTTAAAGTTAATTTCATTATCAAAATGGTGTCCAATCAATAATTTTTCCTTAAACTTTTAAAAAGTAAAATATAGAACAATTACTTATCAACATACCACTGCATTTAACAAACTTTTATTCAGTACAAAAGCACTCTTGCTTGTGATATATTGCTTAATTTGTGTTATTACAATCATTATTCATTAATAATTATTTTACTGTACAGTTATAATATATTTCTGTTGCATTTTCTTCAATTTCAGGTGTTTAGCTTTTATTATGAATCATGCTTTTATTTTGACGTGTGAAACGTGTGATTGACATGGCCCAGTGTGATCGTTAAAGCGCAAATGATGTGATTTTAATTATATAAATTATATAAAAAATGCTTCAGAGTGGATTAGTGCTCATCTCTCATACAACGCGAATGATTCTCATAGTCTGTGGGGTTTCCAGTGTATGAGTGGTCTGCTTCATGTAGCTCATACAGACTAAGATTGCAGCATTTCACAGTTTATCACACTAGGACATATCACAATTTTAATTTGATTAGTTGTGCATTTCAGTGTAAAAGGGGCAACAGAGCACACACTCAAATAAGCGTGAGTATTTGAAAGCAGTCGTGTGTGCAGGTACCGGATTGAGTCTGTGCTCGGTAATGTACTGTACTGTACTGTAGAATCACTGGTATCGTTACATCTTTTTGTTTTTTAGGATCGACTTGGTACTGAAGTACCGGTACTTTTGACAAAACTAGTCCTGAGATACCTCACCGGTTTCTGTGACAGCTGGAGACTTTGTAAACAGCAAACAAATATGTGTCCACGTACCGCGGACATTGACACTTTTCACCTGTTAGTCATTTTACTTGTTCTCAGTGTTTAATTTGAAGTGGATCATTGAGGCTATGATTCATAATGTTTGTCTGTTGAGGGTGCTATTGTGCCACTGTTGAATTTGACACCCACAGGAACAAACAATGCTGCTCTTTTGCTCTTTTGGTCTCAAAATTACCTTTGGAGGGTGGGGTTTTGGAATGAGGGGCCGTGGATAATTCAACGGCTCAGTCATGTGAAAGCTTCTGAACGCTAAAAATGCTTACAGCACCTTTTAATGAGTATTTTGTTGGCCTGTTTAATAATTCCGTCAATGTAAGTCTATGGGATTTTTGTAATATTTTATTGTCTACTGTGCGAAAACCGTAAATCTGATCAGTTAGAAAAGACATACAACACTAAGTCAGAACAGTCTGAAGGTCTGTACCAAGTTTTTTGTATGTAGCTTGAATTCTCTAGGAGTTAGTATTAGAAATTTTTTCCTTGGTTTAGGGATTTTGAAAAAACCCTATACCATGTTTGTAGAATAATAGTGTGTTGGCTTTTGTCAAGCAGACTTAATTAAATTAATTGCCACAGTACATGCTGAACCTCCAGCAGTGTCAGAAGGGTCAGCAGATGGATGATACTTTTGCAGATTGATGTACTGTGAGCAGTGTCAGGTTGGGCCCAGTTATTTAATGAAGATGTTCTGACAAAGTGTTGTTGAGAACTGGGATTTGGACTTCTCTGACTAAGCTCTATCTGGGTCTGTGTGTGTGTGTGTGTGTGTGTGTGTGTGTGACAGGTCTTGCTTGTTAGCAGCAGTCGGCACCCAGATCAATGGATCGTTCCCGGAGGTGGGATGGAGCCGGAAGAGGAACCTGGAGGAGCTGCGGTTCGAGAAGTCTATGAGGAGGTGAGCTCTGTCCTCCTGTGATCTGCTCCTCAATTAATTAGAAAAGACACACCAGGAGGTTTGAATGTAAACCGCTAAGACCTCAACTTTATTATTGACTACTTGTTAGTCATTATAATCTTCTAACAATAGCAGTTATACATATGTATACAGACTAGTTTAATTAACTACCATGTAAAAATCAGTTTGGGACAATGAGAGGATCAAATCCCAGCTCACCTCGCAGATAATCACCTTCCAGAGATAATGTAAATCCATGTATTTATTAAATAAAACATGTTAAATGTTGTTGTTTTTTTTAAGTCATAGTGACAGTGCTATCCACTATGAAAAAACAACAGTCAGAAATATAAGGATTATTTATATTTACATAATTTACGTGAATGACAGGTTATAGGTTGATTAGTAGGTTATTTATGTATTTATTAAGGGAAAAAATGAAAAGTAAGTGGGGGATTTGTTGTTGACCCTGAAAAAAAAAAAACAGCTCAAACCATCCTTATCTGGTTTACTGGACTTAGCTGGGAGGCCAGTTGGTTTCCCTGCCTAAACAGTTTAAATTTACCCTCAAGGCCTCTAAAACCAGTCAACAGACAACTACAAGGCTGGGAGACTAGCCATGTCCAGCAAACCATCTTACTTGTTTTTTTGTTTTTGTTTTTCTTCAGCAGGTGAGGTTATCTGAACTTTTTGAAGGGGGTTGCATCATCAGTACTATAGGTGGTCTATTGAGTAATCATGGTCTTTGAGGGGCATAGACTTTGCAGTCTGTTAGTCCAGGGTCCTAAATGTGGTCTGACTGAACTCCAGTGCTAAATCTGTACTAGCATAGAGGCCTTTCTCATGTTTGGGTTGAGAGTTATGGGTTCCAGCTGTCCCTCATTATTTTGTCACCAGGATTGTGCTTCACATATCCACTATGTGTCTGATTTGCCTTGGTTAGGGTAATGTTAGAGACATCAGAATTGTGTCACTTCAGACTTGTTACTGGAGTGGCCCTATAGCCAAGAGCTGTTTCCTCTACTGGACTTCACGGGTCATGGTTGCAAATCCAAACAGCTGTAGGACCATGGTGGAGATATCTCTTGTAAATATCTCGGATATCCAATTTTCATTCTGAAGTATACAGTGTACATTCTTAATATAGTATAAGCATGTTTTTTTTTTCTGTCAGGAGTGTACAACCCAACAGGAAACACCCATTTATGTTGTCCAAAAGTAATTTAATGTGATAGAAATGACAATTAGTGTAGTTCATGGTATGACTTCATAGCAGATATACACTGGCGGCCAAAAGTTTGGAATAATGTAAAGATTTTGCTGTTTCGGAATAATGTTTTTATTACAATTTTTTTTTATTGATTCCATCAACAAGACAAATAAACACAACATAAAATACGGAATCGGTTAAATAAAATTAAACCCCTCCCCCTGAACAACCCCCCCCCCACCCGACACAAACACGCACTACAGTTGTCACTTACAATACAACATAAAAATAAAAAACCTAAAAAAATATACTTTCAAAAAACAAGAATGCACGTACACACCAAACTAAAAATTAAAAATATCTCTCCACTGCCCCTTCCCGAGAAACCTCCAGAAAAATATAAATATCCACCCCACTTCCTATTCGATAAATCCCATTTTCCCAACCTACTAAAAATCGCCTCCTCCAATGCTGCCTCCCTGCCCATCTCCCCGCACCACTCCTGAAACGAAGGTGCTCCAACCATCTTCCACCCCCTAAGAGTAATTTGCCTTCCAACCACAACCCTGGCTAGGACCCAACTTTTTAAATGGCTATCCCCAAAATTAATAGCCGCTCCATCACCTAAGATGCATAGTCTGGGGCAAAATGAAAATTGAGTGCCTAATACGTCACACACAAATCTCTGTACCATCAACCAAAATTATTGTATCTTAAAACAGCCCCAAAAACATGGGTTGTGTCCCCTTCTTCTGAATTGCATCGCCAGCAGTTGGGTGTGTCTTTAAGACCAAGCCTATACAATCTAGAGGGTATCTAATATAATCAATGCAAAATCTTAAATTGCATCAGATGCACCCTTAAATCTCTAGATGCAGACTTGACGTTTTTTAGAATCCTAGTCCACACTCCCTCTCCCATAATCTCTTGAGAGAAGCTGAAGCTCTGTCCCTCAGACTCTGAATTAACAGGGAGTAATACACTGATGCCTCATGACCCCTTCCAAAAGCAGTAATCACCATTTCTAGAGTATCTCCCCCTTTAGGGTATGCTACTCCCAAAATTAGTACAGAGCAGGTGGCACAGCTGTAAATACCTAAAGAACTGAGATCTGGGAATCCTGAAATGTTGGACCAAATTTTCAAATGATCTCAACACTCCACTCTCATATTGGTCACCGAGCGTATTAACCTCCCTCACAATCCAGTCTGACCAGCAGAAAGGGGGCTTATTAATACGTAATTTTGGGTTTAGCCATATGCTCGAGGCAACACTTTTGTCCATACCTTGTGGAAATGTGAAATAACGGGGTGTAATTTAACTTTCCGGTTAGTTTAATGGAAAGGATTTGCAGTGGCAAAATAGTGGCAAGAACTTCCTGTTCAATAACAAACCAGGGAGGGGCTCTCTCAGGTGGAAGCATCCAATGAGACAAATGTCTGAGACCGAATGCATAATAATAAAACAAAATCTTGGTTAGGTCTAACCCACCCTTTGTCAATCGGCCAATGTAATTTATTGAAAAGTAATCTGGGACGCTTACCATTCTAGATGAAGGACTTCGCTATGCTATCAAATTGCTTTAAGAGAGGGGACATCTACAGGGAGAGATTGTAGCAGGTAGTTGAATTTTGAAATACAATTCATTTTAACATTAACCTTTCCAATCATAAATAAATGTAATGAAGCCCACCTGCCCACATCGCTCAGACCTTTTTATTAAGGGGTCAAAATTAACTATTAAATACTGTTAATATTTAATGCCCTGTTTGGGCCACTGGAAAGTGCCCGGCTGGAAAGCCATTACTGGGCAGGATGCTGTCAGAGCCAAAGCTTTGGATTTAGACCAATTGACTCTGTATCCTGGGAATTTAGAAAAGAAATTAATAATTCTGTGGAGGCAAGGCATAGATCTAGTGGGGTCGGAGACGAATAATAAAATATCATCTGCGTAAAGCAAAAGCTTATGTGCCATGCCTTCCGCCATCACCCCTGGAAAATAATCTTCCCTTTTTATGGTGGCAGCTAATGGTTCCAGGGCAAGACAGAACAATAATGGGGAAAGAGGACAACCCTGCTGGGTGCCCCTGTCCAGAGTGAAATAATCTGAAATTAATCCATTTGTTTGTACCGCCACTACCGGATGTCTATAAAGTAACTTAATCCATCCAATAAAAGTCTTCCTGAACCCGTATATTTCCAAAATCTTAAAGATAATCCCATTCTACCATATCAAACTCTTTTTCAGCATCAAGTGAGATGGCAGGGACCGGAGTCTGCTCATTCGCAATTGACCACATGATATTAATTAGCCGGCCCGAATAAACCCCACCTGATCTATATGTATAAGAGATGTCATAACTTAATTGGTTAGCCAAAATTTTTGACAAAATTTGTACATCTAGCTGGATCAGGGAAATCGGACGGTAACTCTTACACACGCTTTGATCTTTGTCCTTTTTAAGAATGAGACTGATCCAGGCTTGTGTCATGGTTGGCAGAAGCTTTCCATTCTTTAGTGATTCCGTGTAAACTTCTAACAAAAGTGGAGCCAGTTCTGTAGTATTAGATCTATAAAACTCAGCGGCAAAGCCATCTGGCCCCGGAGCCTTGCCTGTAGGGGTTATCTCAGAATCAAGAGAATTATTTTGCTCAGTCGTCAGTTTAGGGAGTTCTAATGGTTCCACAAAGTTTCTAATATCTTAATCGGTGGACGAAGACGTGGAACTATAAAGATCAAGATAGAATTCTTTAAAAGCATTATTAATATCAATGGCTGAGGTAAAAATTTCACCACCAGCAGATTTCACTGAGGGAATGGTAGAAAAAGACTCTCTCTGCTTTATATATCTAGCCAAAAGCTTCCCTGCTTTGTCCCCCAACTCAAACTATGACTGTCTTGCCCTGAATAGCCAAAACTCCATCTTCCGTGACAAAATAGTATTATATCTGTATTTCAGTCGGGTCAATTCTCTGAGGCCATCAGACGACATTCAACGCTTCAGCTCTGCCTCGGCACTTTTAATATTCCTTTCCAACTCCGAGTTCTCGTGTTTTGGATTTTTTGATGAATGAGGCATACTGTATGATCCGACCCCTAAGAACCGCCTTAAGTGCCTCCCAAGCCATGCCCACAGAGGATACTGAGGACCAGTTGGTCTCCATATAAACATTGATTTCAGCCTTTAAAATATTTTGGAAATCAAGATTTTGCAAAAGGGATGCATTAAAGCACCAACTATATGATTTCTTTTTCTCCATATGTGGCAGCACCTCTAAACTCACCAGGGTGCGATCTGAGACTAAGATGTTTTTAAATGAGCAATCAACAACAGATGAAATGAGGGACTTAGATATCAAGAAAAAATCTATTCTAGAATAAATCTATGGACTGATGAAAAAAATGTATAGTCCCTCCCAGATGGGTTTAAAAGTCTCCAAATATCTGTAAGGCCAAGATTTTTACACATCCTATGGAGCGTCAATGTTGCCTTAGGGCAGGGGTGTCAAACTCAGTTCCTGGAGGGCCGCAGCCCTGCAGAGTTTAGTTCCAGCCCTGCTCCAAAATGCCTCATTGTAATCTTCAAGCGCTCCTGAAGACCTTGATTAGCTGCTTCAGGTGTGTTTAATTAGGGTTGGAGCTAAACTCTGCTGGACTGTGGCCCTCCAGGAACCGAGTTTGACACCCCTGCCCTAGGGGGCTTACACACTTTTGCTTCACTATGATCAAGGACTGAGTCCATCAAAAGATTAAAGTCTCCTCCCAATATTATGTCATGAGGGTTGCCAGTGGCTTGTAGCAACCCTTCAAGATCTATAAAAAGCCCTGATCATCAGCGTTCGGTGTGTAAATATTTGCCCAAATCAACCTTTGTTCCTGAATTTCATCTAAAACAATAACTCTTCCTAATTTATCTTTAATTTGTTTGAGACATTTGAATTGTAGATGCTTACTTATCAGTGTAATGACTCCCCTGCTCTTACTTGAGCCAGCACTAAAGAAAACATGTCCACCCCATATCTTCCGAAATTTTCCAGCTTTCTGCGAGGAAAGATGTGTTTCTTGAAGAAACACTATATCATATTTCTTACGTTTAAGAAAAGAAATAACCTTCCTTCTTTTTATGGGGTGCCCCAACCCATTCACATTGCACGTGGAGAGAGACAATCCACTCATATTAACATTTTACAATTTGACATATGAGAAAAAATAGATTGTGTGTCAAAAATTTAATTCTAAAGACCACATTCCACATTGGTGCAACAATCAAACCCGAACTTCACCCAGAGCAAAATAAAACAGAGAAAAGAAAAACATGCGCAATAACCCTGCACACGACAGCGCCAACCTGTGTCCATCCCTCTAAACTCAAACAGTCCATGTACGCCTACGAGAGCCCCCGCGACAACTTTGCCGTCAGATTGCTCAAGTCCGGTGCTTCTGTACAAATTTGTGAAACAGAATTATACAGCAAAAAATAGTCTATAAAACAATTTCCAGCCCATAAGCGGAATAAACGCACAAAAAAAACATGTAGATTCATCCACTTAACTGTCTCAAAGGTGTGTGCCTCCACAAAACAAGCTCCAGCCTCTAGCGGAACCAACACAAAAAAAAAACAAACGGGCCGTTCAGTTCTTCGGGCAGTCAAACTCACTCCAATGCCCTGCAAGAAATATTTAGCAAAACCAACTCCAGCCAACAGGAGGCATAAGCACCCAAAATGAGCAGATGTATTCACAAGCTGTCCTGAATAAATGAATTACACAAAACAAACTCAAGCCGCTAGGTGGAACCAGTGCAAAGAGAAACGAAAAAGGTGCCCAGCTTCCTCGGACAGTCGAGTGTATGTTTAATGAGACAGGTCCACTAGACAGCAACATGAAAATCACCAAATGGCTCACTCCAATGTTTCTATGAAGGACGGTGCTTGCTGCGGGCATGTAAATACTTTGTGGCCATCCTTGGTATCTATTCTCAGTTTGGCCGGAATCATTTGAGCAAAAGCGATCTTCTGTTGATGTAAGAGATTCTTGCAATTCTTGAATCGATCAAGTTTCTCTCTTGTCTAATTCGCAATGTCTGGGAACAAGAAAATGTTGTCTCGCGTAACACAAGATGATCTCCAGATATTTGGCCAGAATTGATCGGGGTCTGTCTCCCTCAGCAGATCTGAAAGCCGGGACTCTGAGCTCGCTTGATTTCCAGCTTGTGGCCTGTTATGCCGAGCAGACTCGGGAAGAGCTCATCTAGGAATTCCACCATATTTCTGCCTTCATGCTCAGGAATTCCAACAATTCGGACGTCATTTCGCCTACTGCGGTTCTCCAAATCCTCCAATTTTTCAAAAATTCGTTCCAAATCTATTTTGGTTGCTAGCGGATTTGCAGATAATTCCCTTTCTGATGACTCCAGATAATCAAATCCTTCTCTCGACGTCCAACAATCTTGTAACCAACTCAGAGAATTTAGTTTCCATCGTAGTAATCGATCGACATATTACAGCAAGATCCTCTAAGTTGGCAACAACTTTCATTAGCATTACAAACATGTTGGACAGTTGGCGCTGGATTTCTCCCGCCCTACCGTCCAAACCGAGTCCCTGGTCTGCAGGTCCGTCAGAGGTTTCAGCTTTAGCACATAAGTGTCTTTTATCTCTCCAGAGCCTGAGGATTTTGACTTCTTTGCCATGTTGACTTCAAAGAACAGATATGTAGCAGGATGTGTCGAATCTCACCGGATTATGACATAAAAATTATAAAAAAAATAAGCAAAGTGTGCAGAGCTCATCGGTTACACATCCACTCCTTGCATGGCGTGATGTGACTCTCTCCGGAAATTGGTACTTTAATTCACCAAAGTGGCATTCAAGTGATCACAAAGTATAGTCATTACTGATGTAAAAAAACAGCACCATCACTATTTGAAAAAAGTAATTTTTGATCAAATCTAGACAGGCCCTATTTCCAGCAGCCATAACTTTACACCTTATCCTTGTGTAATCATGCTAAATTGCTAATTTGGTACTTGCCATTATATCAAACATAGTTGAAAGCTATTTGGTTTGTTAAATGAAGCTTGACATTGTTTTTGAGTTGCCATAGCATGCAATAGACTGGCATGTCTTAAGGTCAATATTAGGTTAAAAATAGCAAAAAAGAAACCACTTCCTCTGGAAACTCGTCAGTCAATCATTGATTTGAGAAATTACGGCTATACAATGCTTGAAATTGCCCAAAAACTGAAGAATTCATACAAGGTGTACACTACAGTCTTCAAAGACAAAGGACAACTGGCTCTAACAAGGACAGAATGAGATGTGGAAGGCCAGATGTACAACTAAACAAGAGGATAAGTACATCAGAGTCTCTAATTTGAGAAATAGATGCCTCACATGTCCTCAGCTGACAGCTTCATTGAATTCTACCCGCTCAACACCAGTTTCATGTACAACAGTAAAGAGAAGACTCAGGGGTGCAGGCCTTATGTGAAGAAGAGTGGGCAAAGAAACACAGACATTGGACAACAGATAATTGGAAAAGAGTGTTATGGATCTTAACCCCACTGAGCTTTTGTGGGATCAGCCAGACTGTAAGGTGCGTGAGAAGTGCCCGACAAGACAGCCACATCTATGGCAAGTGCTACAGGAAGCATGGGGTGAAATGTCACCTGAGTATCTGGACAAACTAACAGCTAAAATGCCAAGGATCTGCAAAGCTGTCATTGCTGCACGTGGAGGATTTTTTGATGAGAACACTGTAGTTTAAGAAGTTCTGAATTTTTTTTTTTTTTAAATTGTAATAGGACATTAATAATGTGAACAATTACTGACTATACATTGTGATCAGTTGAATGCCACTTTGGTGAATAAAAGTACCAATTTCTTTCCATAAGAGCAAAATCTGTACATTATTCCAAACTTTTGGCCACCAGTGTAACTTGTTAGCTAATCAGACTGATTGAGCCAATGAAACTGTAGTCTTACTAGGGAATTCCATTTCACCACATTGACTACACTTTTTGAAAAGGTCAACAAGACCAGCTTTCAAACCTCTCTGACTAGAGATGTCATAGTTGCATTATAGGTTTTAACCTTTCAGGCATAATATATGGGCCCTGTTAAGATGGTTTAAACTGTACAGGTTATGATATGGATGCTGAATGATATGGTTGTTGATGTTCAACTTAAGGCATGTACTTGTGTACCAAATCCGATTTCTTATTACACACTATCACATTACCAAAAATACAAGTAATTGTAAATTAAGATCTTAAGAGATCAGTCGCTGCGCAAGTCTGCAATACCAGGGTATCCGCGGGTCCTTAAGTCTTAGTCTTAAATGTACTTTTTAAAATTTAAGGCCATAAAAAGCCTTAAATGTCTTAAATTACAAGAAGTCTTAAATTTCGTTTGCTGAGGTCTTAAATTTTGGGGCGTGAATAGAGGAGACGCTTAAAACAGCAGAATCTGCATGAGTCATAATCATCTCTCTCTCTCTCTCTCTTTCTCTCTCTCTCTCTCGTGCATTTAGCAGCTGATGCTTGGGTTTAGTGTGAGCGCGCGCACAGGGAAGCGCATTTTTACTGAACTAACGATGTTACATGTATAAACCTTCATAAACCCATCCATTAGAAATGCAAATGGCATTATTTTGCATCTCTAACACTTGCTCCCGCTTATAATTGACAAAGCAGTCAACGTTACAGTTTGCAAGTGCTCAAGGTTGGAGCAGTCTTTTGACACCTTTCGAATCGTTGCGCTTACTTATTTTACACTACCTTTGACAATAATTGTAAAGCTAACAGAACTACTCAGCTGCAGAGTTACACCTGTTATATCTCCCATCTCCATCTCTCTAGATCTAGGGCTGCCAACGCAATTGACACTGTTCTCACGCTCTCACGCCACACGTCCGTTTTCTCACGCAGTGATAACATCACGGAGCAAAGAGGACACTGACAGCACATGGACAGACAAGACAGAGCAGCCTGCATGATGCTGCAAGTTATTCAGACTAATCGGGGGAAAGCAGCAGCACAGCATCTCTCCCTCTCTTTCATAATTTAATCTGTTAACATTTTCAATACATCTTGTCAACTTTAAATGGCCATTTCACTCAATTTAAATTGTCATCACTTACCTTCATGCTGTTTTAAACCTGTATGACTTTCTTATTCCAGTGGATATCAAAAGGAGATATTAGGGAGTTTCAGTCACCATTCTCATTGAATAAAAAACAAGATGCAGTGACAGTGAATGTTGATTGAGACTTAATGTTTTGCTTAACATCTCCTTTTTTGTTCCGTGGCAGAGAAAAATTCATACAGACTCAAGTGTGAGCAGTGATGACAGAAATTTAATTTTTAAATGAACTGCCCTTTAGCTACCTGTTAAAGTATTTGGTAAAGGTATCTGCCAAGAAAAAAATATATAAATGTTATTCAGCACATGCTAGACCTTATTCACAGCAGTGGTATCTTTGCTTTTTAATGACAATGACAACTAGGCTGTGTGGGATAGACGTACAGACTCTTCAATTGGCTGTACTGCAGTTTCAAGTGTTTTTGGATCATTCCGTGTACAAAACATTGAAGAAATATCTTTTCAAGGACACTCAGTAGACAAAAAACTCCAGACAATATGAGTTGTGGAAAATCAGATGGGATATTGGAGCTTTTTACAGATTTATACCATGCATGCCATTGAAGAAATGGTAAGTCTATCTCTCACAGCCTCGTTTCCGTACCTATTAAAAATCAAACATGGTGCTACTGTGAATAAGGTCTATAGACCAATCCTCTTATTTACAAAAATGTCAGCAAGTGGTGGCAGAAAGCCCGCTGATTGTTGTTAGATTTGTCAGATTAGATGATTAAATGAATGTATGACACAAAACCATCATAAATACAAACATATTCTTGGCGATACAATTACTATAATGATGTGAGTTAATAACAATCATGTAATCATGTTTGTTATAAATTTATGCTGCAAAGTTGTGAGTTGAAATGATCTCCTCTGTCCAGTCAGCTCTGTTGATGATCTTGAAGCCACAGCAGTCAACTAGAGCCCTCGGAATAATTTTTCAACAACGTAATTTTTGCGCATGGTTTTTGCCACCACTTCTGTGTTTGACATAAGCTGTGACGTTGCTAAAGCACTGGTCTAATGCGTCATGTCTTGCTAGAAAGCAAGTGACTAAAGAGAAGGGTCACAATATAGGCTATATACTTTAGGCTACATGCATTCTTAATGATTTCATTTAGAGTTTTAATGTTGTATTAACTTATTAACACACAAATGCACAATAAAATATATATAAATAAAAACATGTCCTGAGACATTCAAGTAGCCTCAGTGGTTTTGTATTTACCAGCTAATGAATTAATGTGTTTTTTTTGGGGGGGGGGGAGTTTCGAAAGTGGTATTACATTTTTCTTTTGTTTGGCCTTAAAAAGTCTTAAAGTCTTAAATTTCATTCCTTTGAACCTGCAGATACCCTGAATACAGGAGAGCACCACACATTCATAATTTTTACGTATTTTACTTTTTGCCCACATATCTGAAACTGTTATAGGCAGTTTAGGTATGAAAATTATGGCCATTGGATACCTCAACATTATAGATTCCTTAATCATCATTCACAAGGTGATTTAATCCATCTGCAAGTTTACTGTCAAATTCAATTTAAGAGCCTTCACTAAGTGCATCACATATACAGGTGCATCTCAATAAATTAGAATGTCGTGGAAAAGTTCATTTATTTCAGTAATTCAACTCAAATTGTGAAACTCGTGTATTAAATAAATTCAATGCACACAGACTAAGTAGTTTAAGTCTTTGGTTCTTTTAATTGTGATGATTTTGGCTCACATTTAACAAAAACCCACCAATTCACTATCTCAAAAAATTAGAATATGGTGACATGCCAATCAGATAATCAACTCAAAACACCTGCAAAGGTTTCCTGAGCCTTCAAAATGGTCTCTCAGTTTGGTTCACTAGGCTACACAATCATGGGGAAGACTGCTGATCTGACAGTTGTCCAGAAGACAATCATTGACACCCTTCACAAGGAGGGTAAGCCACAAGCCACATTGCCAAAGAAGCTGGCTGTTCACAGAGTGCTGTATCCAAGCATGTTAACAGAAAAAGATGCACAACCAACCGAGAGAACCGCAGCCTTATGAGGATTGTCAAGCAAAATCGATTCAAGAATTTGGGTGAACTTCACAAGGAATGGACTGAGGCTGGGGTCAAGGCATCAAGAGCCACCACACACAGACGTGTCAAGGAATTTGGCTACAGTTGTCGTGTTCCTCTTGTTAAGCCACTCCTGAACCACAGACAACGTCAGAGGCGTCTTACCTGGGCTAAGGAGAAGAAGAACTGGACTGTTGCCCAGTGGTCCAAAGTCCTCTTTTCAGATGAGAGCAAGTTTTGTATTTCATTTGGAAACCAAGGTCCTAGAGTCTGGAGGAAGGGTGGAGAAGCTCATAGCCCAAGTTGCTTGAAGTCCAGTGTTAAGTTTCCACAGTCTGTGATGATTTGGGGTGCAATGTCATCTGCTGGTGTTGGTCCATTGTGTTTTTTGAAAACCAAAGTCACTGCACCCGTTTACCAAGAAATTTTGGAGCACTTCATGCTTCCTTCTGCTGACCAGCTTTTTAAAGATGCTGATTTCATTTTCCAGCAGGATTTGGCACCTGCCCACACTGCCAAAAGCACCAAAAGTTGGTTAAATGACCATGGTGTTGGTGTGCTTGACTGGCCAGCAAACTCACCAGACCTGAACCCCATAGAGAATCTATGGGGTATTGTCAAGAGGAAAATGAGAAACAAGAGACCAAAAAATGCAGATGAGCTGAAGGCCACTGTCAAAGAAACCTGGGCTTCCATACCACCTCAGCAGTGCCACAAACTGATCACCTCCATGCCACGCCGAATTGAGGCAGTAATTAAAGCAAAAGGAGCTCCTACCAAGTATTGAGTACATATACAGTAAATGAACATACTTTCCAGAAGGCCAACAATTCACAGTTTTTTTTTTTTATTGGTCTTATGATGTATTCTAATTTTTTGAGATAGTGAATTGGTGGGTTTTTGTTAAATGTGAGCCAAAATCATCACAATTAAAAGAACCAAAGACTTAAACTACTTCAGTCTGTGTGCATTGAATTTATTTAATACACGAGTTTCACAATTTGAGTTGAATTACTGAAATAAATGAACTTTTCCACGACATTCTAATTTATTGAGATGCACCTGTATGTCTGTCATGGATAAGTTGAGCTAATGGTTTTGTGGTTCGTTTTAAGGAAGACCTGTGTCATGACATTGAAAAGCCATTGTAAGAAGCTGCCAAGAGTGTAATTTGTTGACAGCTGTGAAGTATTGCAGTGACATTTAGAAACTGTGTCCTGTTACTGCTGGCCTCCTCCATCTGAAATGTACATCTCACTGAGGTTCACGAGTCACAGTGTTTGGAAGCTTGCGGTTGCCCAATTTCTGTGGCTTAATTGCTTGCTTAATTTTTTTTTTATTAATTTTTTTCCAAGTATGTCATTTATTTATAGTCCCAGTGATTTCATAGTACACTGCAAAAAAACAAAAAAAAACAAAAAAAAAATCTAAACATGCAAGATAAATGTACATGTAGCATATAATTGCACAAAATAATAGGGCTTGGTTTCAGAGAATACATTTGAATTAAGTCTTTAATTCAAAAATAGTCTTTAGATAAATAGATTTTCTAATGGAAAACAACAAAATTCTGATTAGAAAATTATGTTTGCAGTGTATGGGCTAGGATGGGCTATATGATCATATAAAGAAATTAGTCAACTATGCTGTCAAAATCTTGATGTTTCCGTAGATAACAGGTTTAATTAAATTCACTTGAAATTGCATGCTAAGAGTTTGACATTTCAGTTAAAGGAAGATTAAGCTCTGAATAAAAACATGCATGCAACTAAGCCATATTAGGCCTATTTTTTTCTGTATCCATTTTGTTCTTTATGTGCAAGATTTGAATTTTACTTCGAGGGATTTATTTGTTACATAATGTTTTAAAAGGTGTAACCCAAACCATTATAATGTTACCGAGACCCTGGAGGAGACCATAAACCTGTCTGTGAATTATGGTATGCTGCTCGGTATGGCAGCACTCATAGGACCCTGCCAGTTGCAGGATGTCTCAAAGTTCTGGTGAAGCAGGTTATTCCTCTGTGGGCTTGAATATATGTGGCTACCACAGTAAAACAAATGTAAAGGATGGCATTTGGCCACAGGAAATTAAATGAGCATCTTAAAAATGTGGTCCTCTTCCAGCTGGAGCTTAGCGATATATTGTAGATTCATTATTTTCGCAATGATTTTGTGGTTTTTAATTGGCCATTAAGTTTCCTAAAGACAACGTCATTATAGTTTTGCGATCCCCTCATTTCTCACCACTTTAATAGCTTATCTAATTTCAATTTCAGTTGTAAGGTACCACTGAAAATTAATTTCTTTGCTATTTTACAACATATTAGGGCCCACATTATACATTTCCATGTTTTTTATTTATTTGGTTGATTTAAAATTAATTAGTAACACACTTTTTAAGACCCCCCCCCCCCCCCAAAAAAAAATTATAATAATAATAGCCACAATTTGTAGAAGGGTTGGCATTCCTAAAAACATGAAATGGGGGTCACGTGATGCCATGCAAGGAGCAGACGTGTGAGCGACGAGCTCTGCGCACTTTGCTGAATTTTCGATTATTTTCATATTATAATCTGGTGAAATTTGATACACCCAGTTACACATTTGCCCTTTGTTGCAAAACTTGGCAAAGAAGTCAAAATCCTCGGGCTCGGGAGACATTAAAAGACACTCAGGATGAAAGCCCCGACAGGCCTACAGACCGAGGACTCGATTTGGATGGCGCAGCGGGAGAAGGAATCCAGCGTCAGTTATCCAACATGTCGGTGATGTTAACGAAGATTCTTGCTGACTTGGAGGATCTCGCTGTAATGCATCGATCGATCACGGCAATGGAAATAAAATTCTCCGAGTTAGGTACAAGAGTGACTGATGTTGAAAAACGAATCGATTTTCTGGAATCTTCAGAGAGGGAATTAACCGCTAATCCACCCACGACCAAAGTTGATCTGGAACATCTCCTTGAAAAGCTTGAAGATCTTGAAAAGAGAAGCCGCAGGAATAATGTTCGAATTGTTGGAATTCCTGAGCATGAGGAGGGCAGAGATATGGTGAAATTCCTAGACGAGTTTTTCCCGAGTCTGCTCGACATAACAGGCCACAAGCTGGAAATCGAGCGAGCTCACAGTGTGCCGGCTCGCAGATCTGCTGAGGGAGAAAGGCCCAGATCGATTCTGGCCAGATTTCTGAGATCATCCGATAAAGATCTTGTGTTCCTCCAGGCGAGGAGCAAAGGAAAGCTTTCTTGGAAGAACCATAATATTTTCTTGTTCCCGGACTTTGCGAGTTCGACAAGAGAAACGCGATCGGTTCAAGGAATGTAAGAAACTCTTACATCAGAAAAAGATTTCGTTTGCTCTGATGTTTCCTGCCAAACTGAGAATAGAAACGAAGGTCAGTCGCAAAGTATTTACATGTCCAAATCTGGCAATGTCTTTTATAGAATCAATGACTGAGTAAACCATTGGATGTTTCTCATGTGAGTGGGCCTGACTCGCTGTACTAACTCTTGAGGAAGCTGGGCGACATTTTGGGTTTTTTGCGTTGGCTCCGGCGAGCGGCTGGAACTTGTTTTGTGAATAACAAAACTTAAAGAAACTTTTGCATTGAAGTTCCTGGACAGATTGAGAGTGGACACTACGGATGACCGCAAAATATCTACATGCTGCTCACACAAAGGATGTTTTTTATGAAGTCGACGGATTATGTAAGTCATGGTATATACTTTTATGCAGCCTCCGAGTGAGTTGACTCGATCATCCGAGGAACCGGGATGCCGGTTTTGTTTCTTTTTGTATTGGTTCTGCCTAGCAGCTGGAGCTTGTTCTATTGAATAACACTCCTTTGGACAAGCTGTGGATTAATCTGTTCGTTCTTCGTGTTTATTCCTTCTGCTGGCTAGAGTTTGTTTTGTGGAGTATTTTTACGGGACATTGGAATGATTACGTCATCCGCTGAACTCATAACAGCCGGCTCACTGAAGATTCGTTTGTCTGTCCGAGGAATCTGATCGGTTTTATATCAGCTGAAATTTGTTTTGTGGAAGATCACACCTTTGAGACAGTTCTGTAAATGAATCTACACATTCTTTGTGTTCATTCTTCCTATTGAGTTTAAAGGGATTGACGCCGGTTGCCGCTGTCGTGCACGGGGTTAATGTGCACGTTTTTCTTTTTTGTATGTTTTGTTCGGGGGGAAGTTCAGGGGTTGATTGTTTCACTAATGGGGAATGTGGTCTGTATAATTTTGTTTTTGACACACAATTTATTTTTTCTACAATATCAATATGTCAAATGTTAATATGAGTGTACTTTCTCTTTCCACATGGAATGTAAATGGGTTGGGGCACCCCATAAAAAGAAGGAAAGTTATTACTTTTCTTAAACATAAGAAATATGATATAGTGTTTCTTCAAGAAACACATCTCTCCACGCAGGAAGCTGAAAAATTTGGGAAGATATGGGGTGGACATGTTTTCTTTAGTTCTGGCTCAAGTAAGAGCAAGGGAGTCATTATATTGGTAAATAAACATCTACAATTCAAATGTCTCAAACAGATTAAAGATAAATTAGGAAGAGTAATTATTGTGTTAGTTGAAATTCAGGGGCAAAGGTTGATTTTGGCTAATATTTACGCACCTAACGCTGATGATCATGGCTTTTTTATAGATCTTGAGGGGATGTTGCAAGCCGCTGGCACCCCTCATGATATAATATTGGGAGGAGACTTTAATCTTTTGATGGATTCAGTCCTTGATCATAGTGAAGCAAAAGTGTGCAAATCCCCTAGAGCAACAGTGACGCTTCACCGGATGTGTAAAAATCTTGGTCTTACAGATATTTGGAGACTTTTGAACCCATCTGGTAGGAACTATACATTTTTTTCATCAGTCCATAAGATTTATTCTAGAATAGATTTTTTTTTGATATCCAAATCCCTCATTTCATCTGTTGTTGATTGCTCAATTGGAAATATCTTAGTCTCAGATCATGCTCTGGTGAGTTTAGAGGTGATGCCACATATAGAGAAAAATAAATCTTATAGTTGGCGCCTTAATGTGTCCCTTTTGCAAAATCCTGATTTCCAACAAATGTTAAAGACTGAAATCAGTGTTTATATGGAGACCAACTGGTCCTCGGTATCCTCTGTGGGCGTGGCTTGGGAGGCACTTAAGGCGGTTCTTAGGGGTCGGATCATACAGTATGCATTAAAAAATCCAAAGCACAAGAACTTGTGGAGTTGAAAGTAAATATTAAAAGTGCTGAGGCAGAGCTGAAGTGCCGTATGTCATCTGATGGCCTCAGAGAATTGACCCGACTGAAATGCAGATATAATACTATTTTGTCACGGAAAGTGGAGTTTTGGTTGTTCAGGGCAAGACAGTCATACTTTGAGTCGGGTGATAAAGCAGGAAAACTTTTGGCTAGATATATAAAGCAAAGAGAGTCTTTTTCTGTCATTCCCTCTGTGAAATCTGCTTGTGGTGAAATATTTACCTCGGCTATTGATATTAATAATGCCTTTAATGAGTTTTATCTTGATCTCTATAGGTCCACGTCTTCATCCACTGATGAAGATATTAGGAACTTTGTGGAACCATTAGATCTCCCTAAACTGACGACTGAGCAAAAAAATTCTCTTGATTCTGAGATAACCTTGGAGGAGCAGGCAAGCCCTACAGGCAAGGCTCCGGGGCCTGACTGCTTTGCCGCTGAGTTTTTCAAATCTTATGCTACAGAACTGGCTCCACTTTTGTTAGAAGTTTATACTGATTCATTAAAGAATGGAAAGCTTCCGCCAACCAAGCCCGGATCAGTCTGATTCTAAAAAAGGACAAAGATCCAAGTGAGTGTAAAAGTTACCGCCCAATTTCCCTGATCCAGTTAGATGTAAAAATTTTGTCCAAAATTCTGGCTAATCGATTAAGTAAAGTTATGACATCACTTATAGATCAGGTGGGGTTTATTCGAGGCCGTAGTTCTTCTGATAATATTAGGCGTTTCATCAATATCATGTGGTCAATAGCGAATGATCAATCTCCGGTTGCTGCCATATCTCTTGACGCCGAAAAGGCATTTGATATGGTAGAATGGGATTATCTTTTTAAGATTTTGGAAATGTATGGGTTCGAGAATACATTTATTGGTTGGATTAAGTTACTTTATAGACACCCTGTAGCAGCGGTACAAACAAAAGGGTTAATTTCAGATTATTTTACTCTGGATAGGGCCACTCGGCATGGTTGCCCTCTTTCCCGTTTATTGTTCTGTCTTGCCCTGGAACCATTAGCAGCCACGATAAGAAAGGAGGATGATTTTCTAGGGGTGACGGCAGGAGGTGTAGCGCATAAGCTTCTGCTTTACGCAGATTATATTTTATTATTCGTCTCCGACCCCACTAGATCAATGCCTTGCCTCCACAGAATTATTAACTCCTTTTCCAAATTCTCAGGATACAAAGTCAATTGGTCTAAATCTGAAGCTTTGGCTTTGACAGCGTACTGTCCAGTAACGGCCTTCCAGCCGGGTGCCTTCCAGTGGCCCAAACAGGGCATTAAGTATTTGGGAATTTTATTCCCAGCAAATTTGTCTGATTTAGTTGAGTTAATTTTGATCCCTTAATAAAAAGGTTTTCGAATAATGTGGACAGGTGGGCTTCATTACACTTATCGATGATTGGGAAAGTTAATGTTATTAAAATGAATAGCATTCCAAAATTTAACTACCTGCTACAATCTCTCCCTGTAGTTGTCCCTCTCTCTTATTTTAAGCAAATTGATAGCATGGTGAAGTCCTTCATTTGGAATGGTAAACGTCCCAGGTTAAATTTCAGTAAGTTACATAGGCCGATTGACAAAGGTGGGTTAGGCCTACCCAAGATTTTATTTTATTATTATGCATTCAGTCTTAGACATTTGGTTCATTGGTCGCTTCCACCTGAGAGAGCTCCTCCCTGGTTTTGTATTGAAAAGGAAGTTCTTGCCCCTATCTTGCCACTGCAAGCCTTTCGATCAAACTAGCTGGAGAGGTTAAGTCGCACCCCCGTTATTTTGCATTTGCACTCAATATGGACAAAAGTATCAAGTGTTTAATTCTGATATTTATTTAAACGTAGCTTCGAGCATATGGCTGAACCCTAAACTATGTATTAATAAGTCCCCTTTCTGTTGGTCAGATTGGATTGTGAGGGGGGTTAATACACTTGGTGCCCTGTATGAGGGTGGAGTATTGAGATCTTTTGAAAATTTGATTCAACATTTTGGGATTTCCAGATCTCAATTTTATAAGTATTTACAGCTGCGCCACCTGCTCTGCTCTGTTTTTGGGAGTAGCATACACCCCCCTAGAGTGGCAGATACTCTGGAAGTGGTGATTGCTGCTTTTGGGAAGGGTCATGAGGCATCAGTGTATTACTCCTTGTTAATTCAGAGTCTGGGGGACGGAGCTTTAAATTCTCTTAAAAGATTATGGGAGAAAGATTTAAACTTGGTATTGGAGGAGGGAGTGTGGGCAAGGATTCTAAAAAACATAAAGTCTGCATCTAGAGATGCAAGGGTTCGCCTTATGCAATTTAAGATTTTACATAGATTTTATTGGACCCCCTCTAGATTGTATAGGCTTGGTCTTAAGGACACTCCCATCTGCTGGCGATGCCATACTGAAGATGGAGACACCATCCATGTTTTTTGGGGGTGCCTCAAGATCCAAGAATTTTGGCTGAAGGTGCAAAGTTTTGTGTGTGATGTGTTGGGCACTCAGGTCTCGTTCTGCCCCAGACTCTGTATTTTGGGAGATAGGGAGGTCATGGATTTGGTAGATAAGTACATGAAGGACTGGGTTTTGACCGGTGTGGTGATTGGTAGGCGGGTTATTTTGAGGAGTTGGAAGTCGGATGGAGCACCCTCGTTCCCGGAGTGGTGCGCGGATATGGGGAGGGTGGCTGCCTTCGAGGAGGGGTCGAGCATTAGGATGGGGGTTAGAGAAACTTACAATAAGAAATGGGGCAATTATTTAGCATTTTTGAGGGAATCTGTAGGTGGGGCGGTGGAGGGAGTAAATTTTTTTTTTTTTTTTTTTTAATTATTATTATACTTGATTTATTGTATGTTATTTTATGTTGTTGTTTTAGTTTTCTGTGTGTGTGTCTATATTCTATTGACCACAGGGGTGTTCGTTGGGGGGTCAGGGTGGGTTGAGAGTTTAGTAGGGGGAGGGGATATAGTGGGGGTTTAATGTTAAAAGTTTTTGATTCATTATATAGATGTTGTTGTATTTCTTGTGTTAATTTATGAATCAATAAAAAATTTTATAACAAAAAAAAAGAAAAGAAAAAAAGAACATGAAATATTTTTTTGTTTGTTTTTTTGTTTGATCTTATGTTAATTCGGCAAAACCGCCTTAAAGGGGTGTGACAGTTGTGAAAACAGCACTTACCTATAGGCTACATGATGAGGGAAACCATTCAAAATGCTTTGAAACAGTACACTGACTTCTGAGACATCGATATGATATCCATTAATGCTGCATGATTGATTGAATCAAGATTTAAATCTTAAAATGGCCTTGCGCAAATATTAAACCTTAAAAGGCTGTGTTTCTGCATTCAGTGCTTAAGTCAGCACTGTGTTAGCAAGCGGCGCCCTCTAGCAGTCTGAATGGCCTTATCCATTAACCACTACACTCACTGAGTAATTTATTAGAAGCATCTGTACACCTACTTATTCATGCAGTTATCTAATCAGCCAGTTGTGTGCCATCAGTGCAATGCATAAAACCACACAGATACAGGTCAGGAGCTACAGTTAATGTTCACATCAACCATCAGAATGGAGAAAAAAATTTGATCTCTGTGATTTTGATCGTGGCATGATTATTGGTGCCAGACAGGCTGGTTTGAGTATTTCTTTAACTGCTAATCTCCTGGGATTTTCACCCACAACAGTCTGTAGAGTTTACTCAGAATGATGCCAAAAACAAAAAACATAAAGTGAGTGGCAGTTTTGTGGATGGAAATGCCTTGTTGATGAGAGAGTTCAATGAAGAATGGCCTGATTCGAGCTGACAGAAAGGCTACGGTAACTCGGACCACTGTACAATTGTAGTGAGAAGAAGAGCACCTCAGAATGCACTACAAATTGAACCTAGAGGCGGATGTGCTACAACAGCAGAAGACCACATTGGGCACTTAATCAGGACCAAAGTGTTTCTAATAAAGTGCTCAGTGAGCATATAATACAGAATTTAATAGGGGGTTTTGTTCCTTTGGTTTAAATGTATTATTTTCCCAATATGCGGTTGACATTTCTGTGGAATTGCCCAACATATGGATAGTATAAATGTATGTTCTATCACAGTGGTTTTCAACCTGTGGGCCACAGCCGTGACGGTATTGCAGAGGGGCCACCAATTATTATTAATATAAATAATAATTTTGTTAATATATATAAAAAATGTCTAACTCAATTAAGTATAATTGATAAATAATTAAATAACGAAAAATAAATATTAAACTGTTACTGTGCGTTCACTATTCGAGTTCGCTGATTGGTTTAAGAATAACCTGCCAATTTATCATATTTTTGCTGCATACAGTAACTGTAGGCTACAACAGATTTAAAAATGGATAAATGGTTATCCACAGGGTAACTGAAAAGGACAAATACAGATGTTTCTTCATCTACATGTAAGGATAAATCTTAAGCAATGCCTGACACCGAAAAGACTAAAAATATCATGAGCAACGTCCACTGCAGTTTACATCAGGAAGCATTAGCTACCAAGAAGATGCCCACAGGTCTTGGATGAGGCTGTTAAAATGGTTAATTTCATAAAGACTAGGCCCCTTCAGTCACATTTGTTTCAACGACTTTGAAGAAATGGGCAGTGACCATGTTCAGCTTCTTCTACAAACTGAGGTATGATGGCTTTCATGGGGTAGGGTGCTTACTCATCTCTTCGAATTACGCACCGAAGCACAATTTTTTTTTATCCGACTCGAAATGTCACCTTTCGGACCACCTGATTTTGAGTGGCTTGCAAAATTGTCCTACCTTTCTGATATTTTCAATCACTTAAATGGTTTGAACTTGAGTCTTCAAGGCAAAGTGACAGCGTTTCAAGTCCAAAATCAAATCAAAGCCACAATAAAGAAACTGGACATGTGGGCTGGGCGTATTTGTAAATCAAACTCTGAATCATTTGAGAATTTGTCACATGTTTTGACAGAAGAAGCCATGAGCCTACCCGCCTCGGTTGCAAAGCTGATTGAAGAGCATCTCCAAGGTCTTAAGAGCCAGTTGCGCGACTACTTTCCATCTCCAGATGTTTAGGTTACCTTGATTGAAAATCCTTTTGTAAACTTGTGTGAGGGAGCTGTCACAAGTTTAAGCACAAAGGAGCATGACAGCCTTATTGACAGTGCTTTAAAAATCTTTGACGAATTTTTGGATTCATACTCTCTCCGAGTATCCTGATCTTTCTGACAAAGCTCTGAGGTTTTTGATGCCATTCCCGACAACATACTTATGCGAAGCTGGATTTTCTGCATTTATGGCACTCAAGACAAAATATAGGCACTCAAGACAGAATACCGGAATAAGCTTCACGCTGAGCCTGATCTCCGTTTGCAACTTTCTTCTCTTAAGCCCGACATACAGCGCTTAGTAAATGCTAAACAACACCAACCATTTGCATTAGGTGAGTCACAATGATCGTAGTTTATGAGGTCTAATTGTCATGTGAACAAGTCGAGAAGGGTTTTTTTTTTTATTTTTTTATGTTATCCGTTTAGCTATGTTTGTTTCATGGTTGTTGTTTTCAAATTATTCACACATTGCAAATTACAAATGGTCAGGACTCGGGTTTGATCGCTGTCTTCTCAATTCTGTGTTTCCCTCGTATCTTTGTTTTTGTTTTTCCCTTCTGCGTGGCAGCTGCACGCAGCGCAGACGCTCATTGGTTTCTCACCTGTTTTCTCTCTATTGATTGATTTGTTTGCTCTATATCTGCCCTCGCTTTGTGCTTGTCACTCGAGCCTGACTAGTCTTGCCTTGCCTTGCTTTGTCCAGTGCTCCAGTCCTCTTCCGGTTTTGACTCTGCTCATCTCGACCCTGCTTTGCCTGTTCCCTCTGACTGATTGCTCCGCTGACGGTCTACCCACTGCCGACCTATGCCTGGATCTGGTTTTCCCATTTTCCTGAGCACTGCCAGCCCGAGTCTCACGAGGCTCAGTGACCCATTATCTGCATTTTCTGTCTATTGCCAGTTTATTCAATAAAGACAATCTCTGCTTCGGAGTCCTCAGTTACCAACACGACACATAGTCGGGTCCGTTAAAATTTTTGCAGTGGGTCATGGAAACTTGTGTGTTTGGTTGTGTGGGCCGTGAGTTGAAAAAGGTTGGGAACCACTGTTCTATCATATACAGTACATAAATGTAAAATGTGAGTTCTGTTGTTTTGAACTGCAAAAACAGAAGTGCAAAAAATGTTTAGAGTATGAAATAACCTTTTTTCATATCAATTTTCATGTTATCATTAGTTTTTCTTTTTGTCTTTATATTTTCTATTTATTTTTGGTTGTATGTTGGTTTCGATACTGTTGATACTGTTTCTTTGAGGGTCAGATGAGTTTGACGGGTTTGACTGGGACTATGCACACTGTTATGTGACTGTGTCAGAAGAGGATACATTTCATGATAGAAATACACCTTAGGCAGTTTAAATATACAAACTCTCTTAGTCTCTAAAATTGCCCCGTTGTTTGTCAGTTCCAATTGTAAATGGTCTCATCAACCAGATTTGCATGTGGTTGAAGGGTTGAGAGTTTTTTTCCTCAAACCTGGTGAACCAAGGTTGGTTGGGGTATTTTGTGGTGTCTGTATCAAGACATGCTGTTCCCTTGAGCAATGTCTGGGAATCTCCTGTGTTATGGAAACATGGGGCTCAGGTCTCCCAGATAAGTGAGCCGGGTCTAATGCGTTGGCCTGATGTGTCCGTGTCACCTGGCATGGTTCCAAAAATTTGGTGTGATCATCTTGTTAAGCCACTGTAAACATGCTAAGAATCATCCTGCAGCTCATGTAAAAATGACAAAGACATTTCCTTTTTTGTAATTAACTTTTTTTTTTATTGATTCCACAAAACATATATACAAGAGCAAAAAAAAAACACATATATATAGAGTGGAATCATTCAATCATTTAAACCCACAACCAACCTCCATCCCCTTAAAAGAACCTATCTGGCGATCATGACGCTAGTTAGGACCCAACTCTTTATGTGCCTATTCTCAACATCGATGACCACCCCATCGGCCAAAATACAGAGTCTGGGGCTAAACGAAAGTGCCCAATACATCACATACAAGACTCTGAAATTTCAACCAAAACTCCTGGATCTTAACGCACCCCCAAAAGACATAGGTTATGTATCCATTCTCTGATTGGCATTGCCAGCAGGTGGCTGTGTCTTTAAGACCAAGCCTATACAATCTAGAGGGGGTCCAATAAAACTGATGTAAAATCTTGAATTGCATAAGGCGCACCCTTGCATCTCTAGATGTAAACTTGATCCTAGCCCACTCTCTCTCCTCCTATACCAAATTTAATCTTTCTCCCATAATCTCTTGAGAGAGGTTGAAGCTCTGACCCCCAGACTCTGAATTAGCAGGGAGTAATACACTGATGCCTCATGACCTTTTCCAAAAGCAGTAATCACCACTCCCAGAGTATCTGGGGGGGGGGGGGGTATGCTGCTCCCAAAATAGTACATAGCAGGTGTCACAGCTGTAAATATCTAAAGAACTGAGATCTGGGAATCCCAAAATGTTGAACCAGATTTTCAAAGGATCTCAATACTCCACTCTCATATAGGTCACAGAGTGTAGTAACCCCCCTCACAATCCAATCTGACCAGCAAAATGGGGACTTATTAATACATAATTTGGGGTTAAGCCACAAGCTTGAGGCAACATTTAAATAAATGTCCGAATTAAACACCCTGGACACTTTGTCCATACCGAGTATAAATGCAAGATAACGGGGTGTAACTTCTCCGATTATTTTGATAGAAAGGCTTTGCAATGGCGAAATAGGGGCAAGAACTTCCTGTTCAATACAAAATCAGGGAGGGGCTCTCTCAGGTGGAAGCGAGCAATGAGCCAAATGTCTGAGACTGAACACATAATAATAAAACAAAATCTTGGGTAGGCCAAGCCCACCTTTGTCAATCAGCCTATGCAGTTTACTGAAATGTAATTGGGACGTTTCCCATTCCAAATGTAGGACTTCGCTATGCTATCAAATTGCCTGAAATAAGAGAGGGGGACATCTATACGGAGTGACTGTAGCAAGTAGTTGAATTTTGGAATACAATTAATTTTAATAACATTAGCTTCCCAATCATAAATGTAATGAAGCCCACCTGTCCACGTTGCTCAAAGCTTTTTATTAAACATGAAAATTAATTCTAACTAAATACAAATTTGCTGGAAATAAAATACTCAAATATTTAATGCCCTGTTTGGGCCACTGGCCCAAAACTCTGTATCCCGAGAATTTAGAAAAGGAATTAATTATTCCGTGGATGCAAGGCATAGATCTAGTAGAGTCGGAGACGAATAATAAAATATAATCTGTGTAAAGCAGAAGCTTATGCGCCATACCTCCCGCCATCACCCCTGGAAAATCATCCTCCTTTCTTATTGCGGCTGCTAATGGTTCCAGGGCAAGACAGAACAATAATGGGGAAAGAGGGCAACCCTGCCGGGTGACACTATCCAGAGTAAAATAATCCAAAAGTAATCCATTTGTTTGTACCGCCGCTACCAGGTGTCTATAAAGTAACTTAATCCATCCAAGAAACATATTCCCAAACCCATACATTTCCAAAATCTTAAAGATAATCCCATTCTACCATATCAAATGCCTTTTCGGCATCAAGTGAGATAGCAGCGACCGGAGTCTGATCATTCGCCACTGACCACGTGATATTGATGAAACGCCTAATGTTATTAGAAGAGCTGCAGCCCTGAATAAACCCCACCTGATCTATATGTATAAGAGATGTCATAATCAGTTAGCCAGAATTTTTTGACTATTTTTACGTCCAGCTGGATCAAGGAAATTGGATGGTAACTCTTACACTCGCTTGGATCTTTGTCCTTTTTAAGAATCAGACTAATCTGAGCTTGTCGTGGTTGGTGGAAGCTTTCCATTCTCTTTTTTCCATTTGGAATGCCCAATTCCCAATGTGCTACTTTTAAGTCCTCGTGGTCACGTAGTGATTCGCCTCAGTCCAGGTGGCGGAGGACGAATCCCAGTTGCCTCCGCGTCTGAGAACGTCAACCCGCACATCTTATCATGTGGCTTGTTAAGCGCATTGCCACGGAGACATAGCACATGTGGAGGCTTCACGCCATCCACCGCGGCAACAATGCTCAACTCACCATGCGCCCCACCGAGAACGAACCACATTATTGTGACCACAAGGAGGTTACCCCATGTGACTCTACCCTCCCTAGCAACCGGGCCAGTTTGGTTGCTTAGGAGACCTGGCTGGAGTCACTCGGCATGCCCTGGGATTCGAACTAACGAACTCCAGGGGTGGTAGTCAGTGTCTTTACCACTGAGCTACCCAGGCCCCAGCTTTCAATTCTTTAATGATTCCGTATAAACTTCTAACGAAATTGGGGCCTGTAGCATAAAATCTAAAAAATTCAGTGGCAAAGCCATCTGGCCCCGGAGCCTTGCCTGTAGGCAAGGCCTTAATTACCTCGTCAAGCTCCTCCAAGGTTATCTCAGAATCAAGAGAATATTTTTGCTCAGTCGTCAGTTTAGGGAGTTCTAATGGTTCCACAAAGTTTCTAATATCTTCGTCTACCGATGAAGACATTGTGGAACTATAAAGATCAAAACAGAATTCTTTAAAAAGCATTATTTACCTCAGCCATTGATATTAATATTTCACCACCAGCAGATTTCACTGAGGGAATGGTAGAAAAAGACTCTCTCTGCTTTATATATCTAGCCAAAAGCTTCCCTGCTTTATCCCCCGACTCAAAGTATGACTGTCTTGCCCTGAATAGCCAAAAATAGTATTATATCTGTATTTTTGGGTCAATTCTTTGAGGCCATCAGACGACATTCTGTGCTTCAGCTCTGCCTCGGCACTTTTAATATTCCCTTCCAACTCCACGAGGTCTCGTGCTTTGGATTTTTTGATGAATGAGGCATACTGTATGATCCGGCCCCTAAGAACCGCCTCAAGTGCCTCCCAAGCCACGCCCACAGAGGATACTGAGGACCAGTTGGTCTCCATATAAACATTGATTTCAGCCTTTTAACATTTGTTGGAAATCAGGATTTTGCAAAAGGGTTACATTAAAGCGCCAACTATGATTTATTTTTCTCCGTATGTGGCAACACCTCTAAACTCACCAGGGCGTGATCTGAGACTGATGTTTCCAATTGAGCAATAAACGACAGAAGAAATGAGAGACTTGGATATAAGAAAAAAATCTATTCTAGAATAATCTTATGGACTGATAAAAATTGTTTATAGTCCCTCCCATTTGGGTTTAAAAGTCTCCAAATATCTGTAAGACCAAGATTTTTATACATCCTGTGAAGTGTCAGTGTTGCTCTAGGGGGCTTGCACACTTTTGCTTCACTATGATCAAGGACTGAGTCCATCAATAGATTAAAGTCTCCTCCCAGTATTATATCATGAGGGGTCCCTTCATGATCTATAAAAAAGCCCTGATCATCAACGTTAGGTGCATAAATATTAGCCAAAATCAACCTTTGCCCCTGAATTTCTTCTAAATTTCTTCCTAATTTATCTTTAATCTGTTTGAGACATTTGAATTATAGATGTTTACCTATCAATGTAATGACTCCCCTGCTCTTAATTGAGCCAGCACTAAACATTTACATTTATTCATTTGGCAGACACTTATCCAAAGCGACTTACAAAAGAGGAAAATATAAGTAAATCATCTTCAGGAGACAGTGGTATGAAAAAGTGCCATATTACAAAGTTTCAACTAGCATCAGAATAGTATTCAAAACAGATTAAAGTGCAACAAGAATTTTTATTTTTATTTTTTAATTAGTGACTGGTTAAGAAAATCTGTCCACCCCAAATCTTCCCAAATTTTTCAGCTTCCTGTGGGGAAAGATGCGTTTAAAAAATGCGTTTATTGAAGAAACACTATCATATTTCTTACGTTTAAGAAAAGAAATAACCTTCTTTTTATGGGGTGCCCCAACCCATTCCCATTCCACATGGAGAGAGACAATCCACTCATATTAACATTTGACATTTTGACATGTTAGGAAAAAATAGATTGTGTGTCAAAAATAAAATTATAAAGACTACATTCCCATTAGTGCAACAATCAAACCCCGAACTTCCCTCCGAACCAAACAAACAAAAAAAGAAAAATGTGCGCATTAACCCCACGCACGACAGCGCCAACCGGTGTCCATCCCTCTAAACTCAAACAGTACATGTACGCCTATGAGAGTCCCTGCGACAACTTTGCCGTCGGATTGCTCAAGTCCAGTGTTTCTATATAAATTTTGTCAGACAGAATTACATAACAGAAAATAATCTATAAAACAAACTCCAGCCAATAGGCAGAATAAATACAAAGAATGTGTAGATTCATTCACAAAACTGTCCCAAAGGTGTGTTCCTGCACAAAACAAACTCCAGCCGCTAGTGGAACCAGCACACAAAGAGGAAAGGAAAAAAAAACCTGTTCAGTTTCCTCGGACAGTCAAACGACTGTTCAGTGAGCTGGCTGTTCATGAGTGCAGCAGATGACCTAATCCTTCCAATATCCTGCAAAAAATTCTCACAAAACAAACTCCAGCCAGTAGGAGGCATAAGCACAAAGAACGAGCAGATTCACCCACAACTGTCCCGAAGGAGTGTTATTCCACAAAACAAACTCCAGCTGCTAGGCGGACCCAGCACAAAAAGAAGCAAGAAAGGCGCCCAGCTTCCTCGGATGGTCAAGTGTATGTTCAGTGAGACAAGCTCACTTGGGAGCAACGTGAGAAACACCAAATGGCTTACTCACCCCATTGATTTTATGAAAGACATCGCTTGTTGTGGGCATGTAAATATTTTGTGGCCATCCTTTAGTATCTATTCTCAATTTGGCCAAGAACATCAGTGCAAAAGCGACCTTCCGTTGATGTAAGAGTTTCTTGCATTCCTTGAATCAATCACGTTTCTCTCTTGTCGATATCGCAAAGTCTGGGAACAAGAAAATGCTGTGGTTTTTCCAAGAATGCCTTCCTTTACTCCTTTCCTCGCGTAACACAAGATCTTTATTGGATGATCACAGAAATTTGGCCAGAATTGATCAGGGCCTGTCTCCATCAGCAGACTCCTCAGGGACTCTGTGAGCTCGCTCGATTTCCAGCTTATGGCCTGTTATGTCGAGCAGACTCAGGAAGAGCTCGTCTAGGAATTTTACCATATATTGGCCTTCCTCATGCTCAGGAATTCCAACAATTCGGACGTTGTTTCGCCGACTACGATTCTCCAAATCCTCCCAGTTTTTCCCAAACGCGTTCCAAGTCTATCTTGGTCGCTAGCGGATTAGCAGCTAATTCCCTCTCTGATAATCGATCAATTTCTCGACATCCCTGATTCTTGTAACCAACTCAGAGAATTTCTCCTCCATCGCCGTAATCGATCGATGAGATCCTCCAGGTCTGCTACGACTTTCGCAAGCATTACAGACATACTCGCCAGTTGCCGCTGAATTTCTCCTGCTGCACCATCCAAACAGATTCCCTGGTCTGGGGGCTGTCTGGTGTATCAGCTTGAGCACGTAAGTGTCTTTTAATATCTCCAGAGCCCGAGGATTTTGAATTCTTTAACATGTTGACTTCTTAGAACAGTTATGTAGCAGGGTGTATCGAATCTCACCAGTTTATGATACAAAAAGAATTAAAAACAAGCAAAGTGCACAGAGCTCGCTGTTCACACGTCCGATCCTCGCATGGCACCACGTGACTCTCAGAAATTTCCTTTTCTTAAGTATACACACCATAAAGCATCATAACCCCTAGGGATGGGCCATATAGCTGAAAAAGATGTTAGGCAGAATGTTAGCCTCAGTCACCATTCATGTTCATTGCATCTTTTTTTCCATACAATGAATGGTGACTGAGGCTAACATTTTCATTTTAGGGTGAACTATGCCTCGTTTATATTTATTTACCAATATAACAATACATGGTAATGAACAGCAATATTTTCCTGCATATATTTTTACTATAACACAAAGCATGTAAAATGCCATGCTGAGACTTCCATATTCATATTTAAATAATAATTGTGAACTGATCGAACTTCCCAACTCATTTTAATGAGGTTTAAATCTGAGATGCTATTAAAATATTGTGACGAGGAGGGCGTGGCCGGGCCGTGGGGGTGCACAGCTGGCACTGAATCAGATGATCAGTGGGAGAGCGAGTTAAAGGGGAGCCGGAGATGCCAGTTCGAGAGAGAGAGAGAGAGATGCACGTGGCTGCGTGTGTGTGTGTGTGTGTGTGTGTGTGTGTGTGTGTGTGTGTTTGTTTGTTTTATGTTGAGCTTTACATTAAACTATGTTGACTGTTCAGCCGGTTCCCGCATCCTCCTTGCCCAACCTTTACCTGTTACAAATATCTCTAATGCTTTCATGCTCGCAGGCCTATTACAAAAATAAGCATGTGAAAAGTGTTGTGTTGAAGTCTTATCACCATTTATATTTTAAATATTCTACAGTATATATCACCTAACCATAATAACCCCTTTTTTTAATATATATACAGTATTTAATGTTAAACTACATGACCTATTGGAGGTAACAATTTAAATAATGTGAGGTTTATAAAAAAAAATAAAAAATTGTTTACTTTTGTTTAGTAAAGTAAAAAATTGTTTAGTTAATTGAGTAATATGTCTGCATGATTTACAGTGTGGGACATCTTGTGAAAGCAACTTTATTTATACCCAAACTGTAAAAGTAGCTTTTGGGTGGGGAAGAATGCAGATGTTGCAGCTTTCTCTTCCTGTTCAAGTCTCACGAATGTTTTTTTTCCCATGTCTATTCCTGCTTGAACAGGCTGGTGTGAGGGGCACTCTTGGCAGGTTACTGGGGGTGTTTGAGGTAAGACTGCCAAGCTGCCTTATATAAAGTAAGATGTTACTTCAGTCCTGCTAGCATATCGTACTGGTAAATGTCACACACTTGAGACTTTAATAAACAAGACTTTATTTCATAAACACTCCATAATAATTTTATCTTCACACCTTCTCAATGCATGCTTTCCAGTGTATCACACATTGAGTTTGTGTAACCACATTATAAATGTATTTTTCTCATTCTGTATAGCAGAACCAGGACAGCAAACATCGGACCTATGTGTATGTGCTTACTGTAACAGAGACACTGGAAGACTGGGAGGACTCGGTCAATATAGGTGAGTTGTTGTTTACTGTCAGATTTCTATGTGGGTCTAAACAATGGCAGCTCTGCAGTTAAAATGTGCAAATTTCATGCTTTTGTTTCTTCTTATGCAACTTCTTCCCCACTATTGTTAGTGTCAGATAAGGTCATGACTAGGCATATACAACAGCTTTTTAAAGCTGCATTAAAGAAGATTTTTTTGGTTGCAATGAACACAAATCCATTTTTGAGTGAGTACATAAACAGTGTTCAAAACTCTGTCCTTATCCCGATTCACTACGGTAAGCCTACAATAATGATTTTTTTTATTTTGTGCTGCTGAGTTGGATATGGTGCAAATTCACAGTATTCTTTGCATGTTTAAGTCATGCCCCTAATCTCAGAAAAATAGGTCTGGCTGCTCTGTCACATCACACGAGTGTCAGCTGGGGAAGCTATAGCTATAACCATCTTTCTAACTTTACTACCAAAGAAACAATTAAAGATAGTTTGCGTTCCGAAATGTTTTATAAAGCAATAGAACTACACGTTGTATTTCAAATGTTACTGCTTTCCGAAATGATTGACAACACAATGGAAGTATGCGTTATATTATAAAATGTTGTTGCGTTTCCAAATATTTCACAAGACAGCGCAAGTACACGTTGTATTATAAAGTGTCGTTGCATTCCGAAATGTTTCACAAGGCAGTGGCAGTACACATTGAATTTCAAATGTTATTGCTTTCTCAAATGTTTGACAACACAATGGAAGTACACATTGCATTTCAAATGTTGCGTTCCAAAAACATTTCAAAATGCAATGGATGTACAGGTACACATTGCATTTCAAATGTTGCATTCCAACATTTTTTACAACGCAAAGAAAGTACAGGTACACATTGTATTTCAAACTGACATGTTGTTTTCTGACATTATAGCAGGAATTAGTGTGAACTATCTTTATTTTATGGTTAGAAGAGAATCTTGCTGAGCACATTAAAGTTTTTAAATTATCAACATGTAGCTAGCTATCTGAATAATAACAAATCTGGTTTAATGGCTGTGGCGCTATCAAAACATTGCTCTATTTGTTTGAGCATCGCAATCAGCCCGACAGAGCAAAAAGTTGTTTACAGATTTATACTAAAGGAATAGTATAAAAAGGCAAAGGTGTGTTTCCATAAACTTTAACAAAATTACCCCTTCCCAAGCCTGCGGTAAATCAATAGTGGGGAATTTTTTTGTGTACAGAAGAGGCTTAGTCTGCTAAAAGGACACAGTATAATTGGTTTTAATGGCGGTTTTCGCCAGCTTATCCGATTCATAACAAACTAATTTCTGTTAACCGCTGATCTGGAAGAAGGGCAAAAATGGGGATTTATGTAACTATTTAACAAAGCTATTACAGATGTTTAGCAGGCATGTGGATTAGCCACTGAAATCTGCTACTTGCTGGATTTTTGTTGTTGGGAAGGATCCATAAAAATAACATTGCCCACAGACGGTGCAATTCACAACTTGAACTATTTGTAGATGGTGTGGAAAGAGAAAACCTGGTAATCCTTCACTCCCAGTAGCCATATAAATAGCCCTAAGTTTGTTCATAGGGAGGCGTGTCTGTAGCAGCGGCACAGTTGTTTTCCAGTTAACGTCACTACGCTCCCCTATCACTGGCCTCCCTCTCTCTCTGCCTGTACCATAGTTTCAGCTGCCAAATAGGGCATCATAACCTTAGTACACTGAGAGGAAGCAAGCTGCATACTTGACACAGAGCCGAGTTAAATAAACCAACTCGATAAGATTATTGTCAACTCAGTGACCTTTTAACCCCCTGCATATTCGACATCCACATGCCTTTTTTTTTTTTTTTTTTTTTTTTTTTTTTTAATCCTTTAGGTGAATGTTTAAGTATTGGCACTTTGTGAGATACAGTTTTGAGGACTACAAATAAAGTGGAATGTTTGTCAGCCAGATGATTGTGCAGCCGAACATCTGACAAGTTCACTGCAAAACTGACCTTTTGTACTGTATTCAAATCAATGCTATGCATTTTTAAAACCAAGCAGCAAGTGTATTGAATGGCAGTTGGTCAAAAGTAAATGAAGCAATTAAAAAGACCAAAATTATCACCTGAAGGAATGCACAAAATGTAAATATTTTCATCTACCAAAATCACTATAGTCACAACATATCAACATTATAAATAGTTAATCAAAAAGAAATGTAAATTATTTTGTTTACTCACCCCCATGTTGTTCCAAATCCGTATGCTGTTATTTTTTTGTCTGTGGAACAAAGCAAAAATATTAAAGAATCTTTTATACAACTCTTCTCAATGCAATGATAATTCATAGTGACCACTGTCTGTCAAGTTCCAAAAAGGACAAGAAATCACCATATGTAGTCCATATGACTGCTGCATTGTATTCCAAATCTTCTGAAGCCATACAATAGCTTTGTGTGAAGAACAGACCTAAATTTATGTTGTTATTAACTGAAAATCTTCCCCTCCACTGCATTCTCTATTCCGCGTATTTGAAATTGCATGTCACATTTGGCTACAGCACATTCAAGAACCGATGCTATTTGTTGTCAGTGATGCCAAACCTGGCACGGTACGTTGACATGCCAATTTTGAATCTGAATGCAAACGCGAATTAGATTTCAGAGCTTTGGCAGAGGGAAAGATTATCAGTGAATAACGACTTTTCGGTAAGTCTGTTACTCACACAGAAGACTTCAGAAGCTTCAATAAGAGAACAAGATGTATGGATTTCTTTTAGCATTTTACATTTATGGTGATTTTTTCTTTCTTTTTATTTTTTTTTGTGAAAAAATAACAGCATACTGTGCACCTTTGGAATGATGTGTGGGTGAATAAATAATGACAGAGTTTTCATTCTTGGATTTTCAATTTAAGTTAATGCTGTTGATTTAATATACCATGATATGTTTTGCAGGTCGTAAGCGAAAATGGTTCAAAATTGATGAGGCAATCCGGGTGCTACAGTGCCATAAGCCTGTCCACGCAGAGTATCTCCGCAAGCTTACTCCTCGCTGCAGCCCCACAAACGGCAACACTCAGGAGCTAGTAAATGCAGATGACAACTCCCCCCTCCACCAAACAGCTTCACAGGACTGTGGACTGGCCCATTTACAAAGATAGTACTGCCAACAGAGGGCACCAATGCAGAACGTGCTTTACCAGGGAAACTATCCTGGGACTGGAAAGGACAATTTTGCATGTAGAATGTTTCAATGTTTTCTATTTGAAACCTTTTAAAGAAAACAAAGGCTAGCTGTGAAATGTCTAAAACTTCCGGGTCAGTAAGGAGAGCTGTTTTCCCCTTTTTTTCATTTGTAACAAATAATTTCAAGCCAAACAAGGTAAAGTTATTTGAAGGAGTTTGCTTAAAGTGCAGATTAAAGGATAAAGTTGCTATGGTGGACGTTTTGGAAATATTATTTGACCGAGGGCTTTGGGAGGAGGAAGACTGTAATGATGGATGTGTACAATTATTTTTGATTAAGCAGTGGATAAAGATTTTGGACATTGATTAGAAAGTATGATTGTGATCTTTCGAAATGCTGACTTTATATATTTAAAAGATAACTTGGCATATCTTTTAAGTATATGTTTAATGAAACCAAGAAAGAAAGAACCAAGAAAGAAAAAAAGTTCTAATTTACTTCATGAATTATACAGTATGTAAATGCTTCTAAAAGATACATTTATTCTAAAAGATTAAATTTGTTAATTTATATATAGATGCCTTTATCGCAGATATCTACCTGTAATATAGGTTTAACATGCTATGAAATTTGAAGGTCTTTTCACAGTTTGGTCCAAAATGTGAACTTGCCATGTGAAGCAGTGCAATCTAATGACCCCTCTTTATCTTTGCACTGAAAGGTTCCATTTGCCCACCAAAATTGCAGTTTATATTGTCCGTAAAGAGAGATTCTAAATATTTTACAAAATGAAAATGCAAAACTCCCAGTGTTTCTTTCTGTAAGACAGTGTTTATTTAAATGGCAACAGAAATGCAATTGTACATATAATTATGAGAAGATTTTATACAACCAGAAAGCAATTTTGAGGTTGTAATCTTAGCAGAAATAGCTGAGGAGGAATTTTAAAAGTAAACATTTGTTTTCCTCTGGGTTTTTTTAAGTCAGTGAACAGTTTGTGGAATTCACTGAACCACAGTGGGATATGAGGCCAAACCATTTTAATAAGACTGTGTATGGTAAATGAGCATACTTGTATCTTTCCTCAGAGGAAAGATTGCATGTCAGGTTGTAAATATGTTTTAATATTGATACATTTCAGCTTCAGCCTACGTAGTAGTTTATTTAATATTAGGAGTCTGACATGAGTTTGTTATAGACAAAGCTAAAGGATTGCACTGCTAAGAAATGCAAGCAACTCAGCTCTTAAATTGTTTATTTACAGGGTTCAATGAAACACAGTTTAATATGTGAAATTATTATTGTGTTAAAATTGTGATCTGAAAGAAATTACATTTTTTATTATTATTATTATTATTATTATTATTTCTGTCCACTTTGAGAAAATCAGAAAAACAGTTTCTTTTGGAATAAACTCCTCACTATGTTTCAAATTCAGGATGATCTCAGAATGGCTAGGTGCTGTTTGTAGTTATGTGTGTAATGGCACAGATGGACCTAAGGTAACTGAATTTTACCACACAGCCAGTTGGGCATTATTCATTTAGTCTGGTTAAGGCTGCTTATTGATAAAAATAAAAAAAGAGGTTTGATTGAAGGTCTGTAATGATTTGTAATGCATATAATGCAAGAGAACAAATAAGCACATAGAAACATGCTTGAAAGTCAGGTTCAGCAGCTAAGGCTAAAATCTAATTAAAAACTACTACTTGTAAAGTCATGTGGCAAACTTTCTAATGGAGGCACTTAGTTGAATGTATGAGTTTGTGAGAACACTGTTAGAGGTAACAACATGGGAAAAAATTATGTTAGTATATATACATACACCGATCAGCCACAACATTGAAACCACCTGCCTAATATTGTGTAGGTCCCACTCATGCCGCCAAACAGCGCCAACCCGCATCTCAGAATAGCATTCTGAGATGCTATTCTTCTCACCACAATTGTACAGAGTGGTTATCTGAGTTACCGTGGACTTTGTCAGTTCAAACCAGTCTGGCCGTTCTCTGTTGACCTCTCTCATCAACAAGACATTTCCATCCACAGAACTGCCGCTCACTGGATGTTTTTTGTTTTTGGCACCATTCATAGTAAATTCTAGAGACTTGTGTGTGAAAATCCCAGGAGATCAGCAGTTACAGAAATACTCAAACCAGCCCATCTGGCACCAACAATCATCCATGTGATTATCTAATCAGCCAATCGTGTGGCAGCAGTACAGTGCATAAAATCATGCAGATATGGGTCAGGAGCTTCAGTTAATGTTTACATCGGAATGGGGAAAAATGTGATCTCAGTGATTTTGACTGTGGCGTGTTGTTGGTGCCAGATGGGCTGGTTTGAGTATTTCTGTAACTGCTGATCACCTGAGATTTTCACACACAACAGTCTCTAGAATTTTGAGTGGGGTACCTACACAATATTAGGCAGGTGGTTTTAATATTGTGGCTGATCAGTGTATATATATACACTACCGTTCAAAAGTTTGGAGTCACTTGCCTGAAATGTTTCTCATGGTCTTAACCTTTTGATCTGAAGGCGTATGCTTAAATGTTTGAAATTAGCTTTGTAGACAAAAATATAATTGTGTCACCATATTAATTTATTTCATTACAAAACAAAAATTTTATTATAAAAAAAGTTTTTGAAATTGATGACTTGGACCAAATAATAAAGAAAAGCAGCCAATAAGTGCCCAACATAGATGGGAACTCCTTCAATACTGTTTAAAAAGCATCCCAGGGTGATACCTCAAGAAGTTGGTTGAGAAAATATCAAGAGTACATTTCTACAAATTCTAGGCAAAGGGTGACTACTATGAAGATGCTAAAATATAACACAGTTTTGATTTATTTTGGATTTTGTTTAGTCACAACATAATTCCCATAGTTCCATTTATGTTATTCCATAGTTTTGATGACTTTACTATTATTCTAAAATGTGAAAAAAAGAAAAAAAAAAATTATAATAAAGAATGAGTGTTTCAAAACTTTTGACCGGAAGTGTCTGTATATATATATATATATATATATATGTACTGGCAGCCAAAAGTTTGGAATAATGTACAGATGTTGCTCTTATGGAAGGAAATTGGTACTTTTATTCAACAAAGTGGCATTCAACTAATCACAGTGTATAGTCAGGACATTACTGATGTAAAAAAACAGCACCATCACTATTTGAAAAAAGTCATTTTTGATCAAATCTAGACAGACCCCATTTCCAGCAGCCATCACGCCAGCACCTTATCCTTGAGGAATCATGCTAAATTGCTAATTTGGTACTAGCAAATCACTTGCCATTACATCAAACACAGCTGTAAGCTATTTGGTTTGTTAAATGAAGCTTAACATTGTCTTTGTGTTTGTTTTTGAATTGCCACAGTATACAATAGACTGGCATGTCTTAAGGTCAATATTAGGTCAAAAATGGCAAAAAGGAAACAGCTTTCTCTAGAAACTTGTCAGTCAATCATTGTTTTGAGGAATGAAGGCTATACAATGCTTGAAATTGCCAAAAAAACTGAAGATTTCATACAAAGGTGTATGCTACAGTCTTCAAAGACAAAAGACAGCTGGCTCTAACAAGGACAGAAAGAGATGTGGAAGGCCCAGATGTACAACTAAACAAGAGGATAAGTACATCAGAGTCTCTAGTTTGAGAAATAGACGCCTCACATGTCCTCAGCTGACAGCTTCATTGAATTCTACCCGCTCAACATCAGTTTCATGTACAACAGTAAAGAGAAGACTCAGGGCTGCAGGCCTTATGGGAAGAATTGCAAAGAAAAAGCCACTTTTGAAAGATAAGTACAAAAAGAAAAAGGTTAGAGTGGGCAAAGAAACACAGACATTGGACAACAGATAATTGGAAAAGAGTGTTATGGATCTTAACCCCATTGAGCTTTTGTGGGATCAGCCAGACTGTAAGGTGCGTGAGAAGTGCCCAACAAGACATCCACATCTATGGCAAGTGCTACAGGAAGCATGGGGTGAAATGTCACCTGAGTATCTGGACAAACTGACAGCTAGAATGCCAAGGATCTGCAAAGCTGTCATTGCTGCACGTGGAGGATTTTTTGAGAACTCTCTGAAGTAGTTTAAATAGTTCTGATTTTTTTTTATTAATGTCCTGACTATACATTGTGATTGTGTGAATGCCACTTTGGTGAATAAAAGTACCAATTTCTTTCCATAAGAGCAAAATCTCTACATTATTCCAAACTTCTGGCCACCAGTGTTTTATATATATATATATATATATATATATATATATATATATATATATATATATATATATATACAGGTGCATCTCAATAAATTAGAATGTCGTGGAAAAGTTCATTTATTTCAGTAATTCAACTCAAATTGTGAAACTCATGTATTAAATAAATTCAATGCACACAGACTGAAGTAGTTTAAGTCTTTGGTTCTTTTAATTGTGATGATTTTGGCTCACATTTAACAAAAACCCACCAATTCACTATCTCAAAAAATTTGAATATGGTGACATGCCAAACAGCTAATCAACTCAAAACACCTGCAAAGGTTTCCTGAGCCTTCAAAATGGTCTCTCAGTTTGGTTCACTAGGCTACACAATCATGGGGAAGACTGCTGATCTGACAGTTGTCCAGAAGACAATCATTGACACCCTTCACAAGGAGGGTAAGCCACAAGCCACATTGCCAAAGAAGCTGGCTGTTCACAGAGTGCTGTATCCAAGCATGTTAACAGAAAAAGATGCACAACCAACCGAGAGAATCGCAGCCTTATGAGGATTGTCAAGCAAAATCGATTCAAGAATTTGGGTGAACTTTACAAGGAATGGACTGAGGCTGGGGTCAAGGCATCAAGAGCCACCACACACAGACATGTCAAGGAATTTGGCTACAGTTGTCGTATTCCTCTTGTTAAGCCACTCCTGAACCACAGACAACGTCAGAGGCGTCTTACCTGGGCTAAGGAGAAGAAGAACTGGACTGTTGCCCAGTGGTCCAAAGTCCTCTTTTCAGATGAGAGCAAGTTTTGTATTTCATTTGGAAACCAAGGTCCTAGAGTCTGGAGGAAGGGTGGAGAAGCTCATAGCCCAAGTTGCTTGAAGTCCAGTGTTAAGTTTTCACAGTCTGTGATGATTTGGGGTGCAATGTCATCTACTGGTGTTGGTCCATTGTGTTTTTTGAAAACCAAAGTCACTGCACCCGTTTACCAAGAAATTTTGGAGCACTTCATGCTTCCTTCTGCTGACCAGCTTTTTAAAGATGCTGATTTCATTTTCCAGCAGGATTTGGCACCTGCCCACACTGCCAAAAGCACCAAAAGTTGGTTAAATGACCATGGTGTTGGTGTGCTTGACTGGCCAGCAAACTCACCAGACCTGAACCCCATAGAGAATCTATGGGGTATTGTCAAGAGGAAAATGAGAAACAAGAGACCAAAAAATGCAGATGAGCTGAAGGCCACTGTCAAAGAAACCTGGGCTTCCATACCACCTCAGCAGTGCCACAAACTGATCACCTCCATGCCACGCCGAATTGAGGCAGTAATTAAAGCAAAAAGGAGCCCCTACCAAGTATTGAGTACATATACAGTAAATGAACATACTTTCCAGAAGGCCAACAATTCACTAAAAATGTTTTTTTTTTTATTGGTCTTATGATGTATTCTAATTTTTTGAGAGTGAATTGGTGGGTTTTTGTTAACTGTGAGCCAAAATCATCACAATTAAAAGAACCAAAGACTTAAACTACTTCAGTCTGTGTGCATTGAATTTATTTAATACACGGGTTTCACAATTTGAGTTGAATTACTGAAATAAATGAACTTTTCCACGACATTCTAATTTATTGAGATGCACCTGTATATAGTGTGTGTGTGTAAGATTTTAGTCTTTTCTTTGACTTTTCCAGGCCTGAATATATTATAATTCACTGATATTTCCAGGTTTTCCATAACCGTGGAAACCCTAGAAGAAAAAACTAAAATATTAATTATTTCTATAAATGTAAATACGTATCAAAAGCAAGCAGTCGGTTATTCTCCAGGCCAGCAGATGGCAGAGAGTAACATACCCGTCTTCATACCGAAAGCAGCGACGTCAACTTACCCAAAAATGTGCAACTGCTTTAAGAATTATCTATAAATACTGTAACATACCATCTTAAAAAAGAATTTTGTTTGGAATGCCTTTTTACAGGAAAGTATTCCAGCCCCGGTCCAGTGCTTCTGTATGTTCTGATATTCCCAACCCATATTCCGACAAGTCCCGCCTTTGACCTAATCTCTCTTTTCTATGATTGGTATATGCTCCTGTCTGGCAGTCTGTGATTGGACAAATCAGAAGCCTTTCATTAATCCAGTGAAGCCACAGAAAATAGTGATTGGTGAAGGGCGGGACTTATCGGAAAACGGGTTGGCTTGCACAGAAGCGACAGCGTGTGTAGCAGGTGTCAACTGGAAAATATTGACACACGAACACAAACACACACACACTTCAGGACTAAAACCTGTTGGATATAATTCTTCTGAGTTTTAGGCAAAAAAAGTACCAGAATGTTTAGACGAATATTACAGATGGTGAGTAAAAATCTCTTGGTAAAGACACACAGCCACTCATTCAGTTGTGTGTGTAGTTTGTAGCTTGGCAGGCCTGACTCTGCGTTATGGCCTTGTGTGAGGAGGAAGATTGATTAAAAATATAAGTAAAAAGCTAGTGGTTTCACCAAGACAGTCACAAATTTCGAGTTCGGACGATTTCTTGGTCTTTTGGGGACTAGTCCTGATAATTCTGTGCTTGAATAAATGTTGTCATGGTAGTTGAGCTGTTAGCCGGCTAGCGGACCATAGCTTGGTAAAATAACTAGTTTTATAAATAACGACAAGCAATGACAAAGTGTCAAGAACCTTATTTAGTTTCTTTTTCACTATCCCAAAGGTGTGACCGTTTGAAGTAGCCCATGTGATTGTATATTTTTTTCACTACCGTGATCACACAAGATTTGCGTCTCACGCTAGATAGATTCCTCATTATTTTTAATGTCTGATCTTGCTTGTAATATCTCATTGACTTCTGCTAAATGTTCTTGTAAGATCTGATCTTTGTACCAGTATTGTAGGGAACAGTGCTTTGTTCAGAGTTGTCATGCAGAATGCTAGAGAGATGATTTGCAATGACAGCCAGAATCCAGCAGTCCTTGGCTGAAGACTTAATTGAATCAGCAGGTGTTAAATGAACTTCTTTCATCACCATACAATGAGAACATTTGATTGAGTAATGTCAAGTGAACTGAAAGATCTACATTAAGCTTTTGGTCCGGCATCAGACAAAAACAGTAACACTTATACACGTACCATGGTACTATAATTTTTTGGACGTTCTGAACCTTGTTAATACCATTACAGTTTTAAGACAGTGGTAACACTATAGTATTCTTTGAAGTACCCTGGAGTACCATGTAAAAATCATGGTGCATGAATAGTGTAATCACTTAGTACTATGGTATTACCATCTGATTCCATTACTGTACCATGGTCTTGTGATCTGACAGGATCTTGTATCTGTGCTCTAGGCACATCTGAAATGTCAAGGGTGTATCAGTGTTATAGAGCATAGTATTGTTTGACATCACATTGCGTAAACGTTAAATGGCCTCTTGCTGAGTACATACCATTTCAGCCCCATGCGTGTCCTCCGATATGATAATCATGCCAAGTACATCCCAAGAAGTGGACAAAGCAATTCCTTTCCTCCACACCTTATGAATGCAATGCATTGAGCTGGCTCTGTCCAGATCAGTGCCCAGATACACTGACCAACTGTGCCATAGCTGAATAATGTGATACAATGAGATGTGTTTTTTTTATGACTCAAAGCTTTCCTGTCTGGTCTGTGTCTGTCCTTCTCCTTGTGGAAATAGACTCCAGGGAAAGGAGGCTCCCAGAGCTCGGAGTCTGAGCAGCCCTCTGCAGATGTGAATAATGAGTCTTCAGAGGTAAACCAAGTTAAATGTGTAACACTACAGAATTGCTGCCTAAATAATTTACTTTTCTCTGTGTCTGTCTTTATCTATCTCATTGCCTTTTAGGATTAGTTCACCCAAAAATGAATATTCTGTTATCATTTACTTCTTATCATGGCATTTCTATGGTGGTCAAGAAGTGCACAACACAACCAATTTAGCAAAGCAGAAAAAAGCTAAAACAAATCATGACAGAAAAAAGCAACACAAAGAAATTAAGCTACAACACAACAGAAAAACCATAGCACAATGTTAATAAGCCACAACATAACAAAATTAAGCCACAACACAATAAAAGTCACAGCACAGTGGAAAAACCACAGCACAATGGAAATAAGCCACAACACAGTGGAATTAAGACACAACAGAAAAACCACAGCACAATGAAATTAAGCCACAACGGAAATAAGACACAACACAATGAAAGTAAGACACAACACAATGGAAAAACCACGGCACAACGGAAATAAGCCACAACACAATGAAAGTAAGACACAACACAGTGGAAAAACCACGGCACAATGAAAACCACAGCACAACGGAAATAAACCACAACACTTTGGAAAAACCACAGCACAATGGAAATGAGCCAGAACACAATGGAATTAAGACACAACACAATGGAAAAACCACAGCACAACACAACAAAATTAGGATACGACACATGTAAAAGCCACAGCACAATGAAATTAAGCCACAGCACAATGGAAATAATCCAGAACACAATGGAAAAACCACAGCACAATGGAAATAAGATACAACACAATGAAATTAAGACACAACACAGCAGAAAAACCACAGCACAGCAGAAATAAGCCGGCACAGAATGGAAAAACCACAGCACAATGGAAATAAGCCACAACACAATATAATTAAGACACAACACAGTGGAAAATCCACAGCACAATGGAAATAATCCAGAACACAATGGAAAAACCACAGCACAATGGAAATAAGATACAACACAATGAAATTAAGACACAACACAGCAGAAAAACCACAGCACAGCAGAAATAAGCCACAACACAATGAAATTAAGCCATAGCACAATGGAAATAAGCCACAACACATCGGAATTAAGACACGACATGACACAACAGATAAACCACAACACAACAAAATTAGGACACGACACAATGGAAAAACCACAGCACAACTGAAATAAGCCACAACACAATGAAAGTAAGACACAACACAATTGAAAAACCACAGCACAACGGAAATAAGACACAACACAGTGAAATTAAGACACAACAGAAAAACCACAGCACAATGTAAATAAGCCACAACACAATGAAAAAACCACAGCACAACAGAAATAAGCCACAACACAATGGAATTAAGACACAACACGTCACAATGGATAAACCACAACACGTCACAAAATTAGGAAACAACACATTGGAAAAACCACAGCACAATGGAAATAAACCAGAGCACAATGGAAATAAGCCACAACACAATGAAAGTAAGACACAACACAATGGAAAAACCACAGCACAACAGAAATAAACCACAACACAATGGAAAAACCACAGCACAATGGAAATAAGCCACAACACAATGGAAAAACCACAGCACAACGGAAATAAGCCGTAACACAATGGAATTAAGACACAACACGACACAACGGATAAACCACAGCACAACACAAAATTAGGAAACAACACATTGGAAAAACCACAGCACAATGGAAATATCCACAACACAATGAAAGTAAGACACAACACAATGGAAAAACCACAGCACAACGGAATTAAACCATAACACAACTAAATTAAGCCACAACACAATGGAAAAACCACAGCACAGCGGAAATAAGCCACAACACAATGGAAAAACCACAGCACAACGGAAATAAACCATAACACAACTAAATTAAGCCACAACACAATGGAAAAACCACAGCACAACGGAAATAAACCATAACACAACTAAATTAAGCCACAACACAATGGAAAAACCACAGCACAATGGAAATATCCACAACACAATGAAAGTAAGACACAACACAATGGAAAAACCACAGCACAACGGAATTAAACCATAACACAACTAAATTAAGCCACAACACAATGGAAAAACCACAGCACAGCGGAAATAAGCCACAACACAATGGAAAAACCACAGCACAGCGGAAATAAGCCACAACACAATGGAAAAACCACAGCACAACGGAAATAAACCATAACACAACTAAATTAAGCCACAACACAAAAACCACAGCACAGCGGAAATAAGCCAGAACACAATGGAAAAACCACAGCACAATGGAAATAAGCTACAACACAATTAAGACACGACACAGCGGAAAAAACACAGCACAATGGAAATAAGACACAACACAATGAAAGTAAGACACAACACAATGAAAATCCACAGCACAATAGAAATAAACCACAACACAATTAAATTAAGCCACAACACAATGGAAAAACCACAGCACAATGGAAATTAGCCGCAACACAATGGAATTAAGACACGACACAACTGATAAACCACAACACAACAAAATTAGGACACGACTCAATGGAAAAACTACAGCACAATGGAAATAAGCTACAACACAATGCAGTTAAGACACAATAGAAAAACCACAGCACAACTGAAATAAGCCAGAACACATAGAAATTAAGAAACAACACAGCCGAAAAACCACAGCACAATGGAAATAAGACACATCATAATGAAATTAATAAGATACAACTCAACAAAATGAACACAATTTTTTTTTTAAATTATTATAAAAATGCTGTACTTATTTGTACTTACATCCTCTGGCAAATAACTGGTTGGGTTTCTACCAACACTCTTAATGCACATAAATTCATCAGCATTTACTCGAATCCGTACCGGGCAATGATGCGAAAATGACATCACAGTACCTGCAGCTATTCTTGTGAAACATTCTGTAAAACATCTCCATTTGTGTTGCCATTAACCCTTTAAAGCCTGAGCCCAAAATTCCGAAAATTCCATTCTGTGCCAGAATATGATATGCATATAAAAATTCATATTATATTCATATTCATATAACATCACACACCTGAACTGTATATACCATATTGAAGAGAAGAACCAGGGCTTTCAAATGATATAAATATATGCATGATTATTTAAGGGTAATCATCCTTTATCATTAAGATTTCACACAGCAATTTTTACAAAAATCTTCTCTGGCCACCATACTTCATCAGACATCTGCATTTTCAACCATTTTAATTAAAAGCTAGAGGGAAACTTAGATGAAATATACATAATTTTGTGGGCAATGTAGAATAGCAGACAGATTAGAAATATAATCTATTGTTTAAAAGTTATGACCATTCTAGTGATTAGTGGGAAAACGGAATAAAACAAACATTTAGAATGTTAAGATATGTACATTTCACATGACCACTCCTCAAATACTCCTTTTGAGCACCTGTAATAATAAATTGAGATTGCATCTGAAATTGAAGGACACAAACACTGAAATATACATTTTATGTGTTCAATAAAACACACACTTTATTTAATTTGAACATTAGAATTACACATGAATTACACAGCAAAACATACAAAATCAAACTTTCGAACTATCTACAGTAAATACATTTTTAATAGTGCAGGAACAGAATATATATAATTTCATAAATACTCAACAACTGCAATACCTGTGGAGAGAAGAGAGGGAGAAAAGAGGGGAGGGGGAGGACAACACCTCCAGTAAACACAGCCCAACCTAAGCCTCTTCACGAAACTGGTCACACTCAGCTGAGTGCCAAGACTGAAAACAGTTCCTATCATGAACCAAGCAAAGTCTTCTGCCATTACATTCCGGCATGCAACAAGCTACTTTAGTTTTATTTTCAGTCCTACTTTTCCGATAGCATAGACAACATCTCTTAGAGGACTCTTCAAATTTAGGGACATGGGCTGTGTGGAGTGATGACGAAGGAGGGACTACAGGCTTTAGTGTATGCAAAGGGAAACTTGCGTGAATATCGATTCCTCCCAGATGACGAGCCAGGTTTTCTCTGAAATCTATCTGGGTTAAGTTCACCGGTCTACGCTCATCCCTTGGTGCCGCATTAATGTGTTGCCATTCCTTAAACAATATGAAACTATTGACAACGGCAATGTCTATCAAGTGGGGAAAAAAAGAGTCTTCCACCTCTTCTGAGTTTTTGTAGGACGTCGAAAGATTTTATCATTTGGTCTGACCTATCAACACCGCCCATGTTTTTGTTATAATCGCTGATGACAGTGGGTTGGAGGGCTACTTCTTTTGTCCAGTCGCCATCATTTTTTACAAACCTAGTAATTTCAATTGAGCTATTTGCACTGTGGAAATTGGAGAGGCATGTAACTGCATGCGTGTCCTTCCACTGAATTACAAGTATATTCCCCTCAATCCTACACCACCTCATATCCCCACGAGCTGTCTTGCATTCCCATCTTTTGATGTCTTTAAATTCTGCAGGAAACAGTTTACGATTCACCCTGCATGTCCCACAGGCATTAGTTCCCATTTCTAACAACTTAACCATAAGAGCTGGGGATATGTAAAAGTTGTCAAACCAAACATTGTGGCCCTCGTCTTTGAATGGCTGCAGTAACAATTCAACTACTTTGGTGGCCAAGTCAGTGACACGCCATCATGACTACCTGTGTAAACATTAATATCGAGAGTATACCCCGAGTCTGATGTTGCAATTACCCATAATTTAAAACCCCACCAAGTAGGCTTGCCCTGCATGTTTTGTTTAAATCCTGACCGAGCTTTAGACTTGACCATACATTCATCTATTGCGAGATTTTGGTTAGGCTGAAAGAGCTGCTGACATTTTTGTTTGAGGTGGTCCATAAGATATCGCAACTTCCTAAGGCGATCCTGATTATCCTCTATGGTAGGGTCTACAACATGTAGAGCTGCTAAAAGAGCCTCGTAGTGGTCACGCAATATAAATCCCCTTGCCCACGAGCCCTGAAGTGACTTGGTTCCCCAATGATGATGGGAATCAGGGAGAATTGAAAACCCCATGTAAATGAACAACCCAAGAAATTTGTAAAATTCATCAGGGGTCACCTCCATCCAAGCTCCTTGGTAGCTGGAATATGACGGACAGTTTAGGACAAGCTCCCACCCCTGATGGTTTGTAAAGCTGCATATCTCAGCAACTACATCCTGAGTAAAAAACAGCATGAAAAAGTCAATTTCTCGCAACATCATATTGGAGGTTGACCGCACAGCCTGACGCACGCTACCTAAATCAATATCAAATGGATGGCTAGGCTTAAATGGGAGAGGTTTTGGTGCCTGTGAATCGATGTCAGACTACAAGGGATAAGAAACAGAGTCAGGGAAGCGTTTATGCTTTCTAGCTGACTTGGGACCTGTGCAAGGATGGCTAGCCATACCCAAAATAATAAGAGTAACAGTATTAGTGTTACTGTGAGTATCAGTCATATGAGAAATAGAAACAAACAATACATACACATTCATATATACCCAGTTGATGGTCTTGGCTGGGGATCAGGTTCCATCTCATCCTCCATCTCCTCGTGGTCCGGGTCTTCCTGCAGTAGTTCCTGGTCCAGCAGATCTTCCTCATGTGTGCTCATGCCCTCATGAGCCATGTCCTCCTCTGCTAAGCTCATCAGCAGCCAGCTGCCTCCTCGTCTTGAGGGTGCTGAGCAGGGAGTCATAGTCTCTATCCTTCTCTACAACAGAAAAAAAGTACACAATTGGTAGCCAGTAGTTCTTCACAAATCCGTACACTGAATAGTCACCAAAGGCTTGCAGACTAACCAGAATGTCCAACTGCAGACAGCCCTCTCACACTTTCCTTGTGAATAGGAAGCTACACACAACCTAAAATCATGTCTGTGTGATGGATGGGTAAGGCTATCTGCTAAATTATAGAAAGATATCTACCATTTTTTTTATTACATGGGAAAATCAACAAGCTAGATAACTTATCTAACTAGCAGGCCAGTTTCCAGGCAGGTCTGAACAGCATCAAAAAAAAAAAAAAAAGGTCTGAACAGCATCTGCTCTCTGCCTCACATTACTTCAGGCGGATTTTTCACAAGCGACAAAATTGGCCAAAAAAGTTATTGATATTTAGCTAAAAATGTACATAGTATTGCTAGCTAATGTTTATTTAGCAAGTTTCACAGAAATCTGCATAAAAATAGAGGCTAGCTGCCTGTCCGATGAACGCTGATGGTCATGTCATTTTTTCCAGAAATAACTAGTGTTACTCCTACAAATAAATGCTTCGTAACTAAAATGTTTTGACTTTCAATAGGCAATATTGACAACACGTGTTAAATAACTTTAAGTCCAACACTGGAGGTAATCTCCCGGGATACCCTCTCTGGCTCCGCCCAGTTAAATGGAGGATGACAATGATGACGATACATTTATTATTCACGCCCAGTAACCCCTTAACCAATCATATTTGCTTTTAGCTTATATTGTCATGAGTATCTGGCAGTTTACAGAAATAAAATCGGTGATTGGACGGTGAAGATACTGAGACAGGAACCATGGGAATAACTGTTCCCAAATTTGAACGCTCCGGCTGGTAAGGGTTTAGACAGACAGAAAGTCATATGGGTTTGGAATGACATAAGGATGAGTAAATAATTACAGAATTGTCATTTTTGGGTGAACTGTACAGCCATGTGTATGTAAGCCATTTTTTCTCAAGATATTGAGTCTTTTTGACTCTTATGGACGATGTCTAATGTTTCTTTCCTCATTTTTATTTAGCAACTTTTCATGATCTCACTGTGGTGTTGATTTGTTTGTCCACAGGGCTTTATTTGTCCCCAATGTATGAAATCACACAACTCTGCTGAGGAGCTCTTTAAGCATTATGAGGTGTTCCATGAGCCTGGAGAGCAGCCCTCTCACTTCAGCCCTGGCAGGTGGGGCTTCAGTATTATCAAACCCTTCTTGCTGCCTTTTCTTTCAGGGAAAATAAGTAGTTCAGTTTATAATCTTGCAAAATAGTCACAACCTTAAAGAAATGACCAGTGCTCTCTCTTAAAGAAGGAAATACAGTCACATAAATTATATGAAGGAACATTAGAGACATATGTAAAGGCCTTCAAAGGAGAAGAATCCACAGAAGAACATTTTTAAAGTCAGCACGAAGTCAAAATGACTTTCCTTTTTTTTTAATATATATATATATATATATATATATATTTCTCCTCAATTTGGAATGCCCAATTCCCACTACTTAGTAGGTCCTCATGGTGGCACAGTTACTCACCTCAATCCGGGTGGCGGAGGACAAGTCTCAGTTGCCTCCACTTCTGAGACAGTCAGTCCGTGCATCTTATCATGTGGCTCATTGTGCATGACACCGCGGAGACTCTCGGCATGTGGTGGCTCATGCTACTTTCCGCGATCCACGTACAACTCGCCACGAGCCCCATTGGGAGCGAGAACCACTGTTTGCGACCACGAGGAGGTTACCCCATGTGACTCTACCCTCCCTAGCAACAGGGCAAATTTGGTTGCTTAGGAGACCTGGCTGGAGTGGATTCGAGCTCGTGACTCCAGGGGTGGTGGTCAGCATCAATACTCGCTGAGCTACCCAGGCCCCCCATATTTACTTTCTTAATACACATCAATGGTCTTATTGTGGGTATTTTTCTGCCCCTCCCCTCCAACCACCAGTCATATAATAACCATGATCCAAGTTTCTTTAAAGTTCGACATTAAAGTTTTTATAGCTTTTTGTTGGTTACTTTGTAATGTTTGTACTTCAGCCATTAGTAAAATCATTTCAATCGGAGCCTGTGTTAATAAAGCCTTGATTTCTCTTGTTCAGGGAGGATCTAGCCTTTCTTCGACAGGAAGTCCAAGATTTACAAGCTTCACTGAAGGTATCTACCCTGCCTTTGACCCCCACCCTTTTTATCAGCCACAGTATGCATGAAATGTTACTCATAACACCATTACTCATTGATGATATCTCCACTGGATCAGCCTTTTGGATTGAAATTGCTGACACCCTTTTTTATGTGTGTGTTTTCAGGAAGAACGCTGGTTTTCTGGGGAATTAAAAAAAGAATTAGACAAAGTACAAGGACATCTAGCGACTAATAAAGTAAATTTTTCAAATGTCTTTCAGACAGAAGTGATTGATCAAAGAGGTCAAAGGCAGTTTTATGAAGGGTTTACAATCTTGTTGATAGATTACTGAAGGAATGTTTGCTGTATTCACTCGATGTGTATATTTTCAATGTGTTTTGATTTTAGGGCTCACATAGTGATGGTACCAGTGTAGAAGAATCAGGTTGGTTGAGAGTAGTTTAAATTTGTTCTCAAGCAGTGTTTGTTTGGAAATTCAAAAACATTACATGGTTCAAAATATAAAGTTGCTCTCAGTTTTTTTTTTTTTTTTTTTTTTCATCAGAGCTTGAGTTGAGGCTCAATAAAGCTGAGACAGAGAAATTCAACATCAAACAGATGAAAGACCTGTTTGAACAGAAAGCTGCTCAGCTCGCCACTGAGATTGTTGGTAAGATTTGCAGCAAAGTTCCTGTGTTTTTCATTTATGAGATGTGACATTTGAAAATATTCAGAAATAATTTTATGCACCTATTCACAATTTGATGTTGAGCGTCTGAAGGCGTCTTTACACAGCCAAGTTAAGGCTGCTCTGTTCATGTTCAAAATTCTGTGTAAAGATGCAATGCTGCATTAAAGCCAGACTAAATTATGCCTGCTGTGATCTACCTCAGCCCCTAGTATCAAATACAGTTCTGGTGCTGCTTTGGTTCTGTGTAAATGAAATGCAGCATCAGAGCAGCCTTAAACTTTGTCATGGTAGAGCATCTATTTTATAATTTATATTAAAACACCTAAATGCCACTTCAGATGCAGCTTCTGTGCCACCTTTGCAGTGTGAAGATGGCTTTATATTGGCTAATCTGTTCGGTGTATGCTCAGCATTTAAAGAGGAAATAAACCCATCTTCCAGAAGATGGCTTTCTTAATGAGTGTGTGCTTTAAATCCCAGAAATCAAATCTCGTTACGATGAGGAGAAAAGCTTGCGAGAAGTTTTAGAGCAGAAGGTGGCCAATCTGAATCAAGATCTGCAGAGAGAGAGACAAGAGAACGAGAAACTGTCGGCAGAGTTGGTAAAGTCACTCATTGTCTCATGATAATTAATAGAGTTATCATCATCTCAGCTGCTGCTGCCTGTTAATCTCTCCCATCTAATCCTGTCTGTCATTGGCTCTCCTGTAGCTCCAGAGGCCTGGAGTGGAGGACGTGGAGGTGTTGAAGAAAGAGCTGGTGCAGGTGCAAACTCTCACGGACAACATGACACGGGAACGGGAGGAGGAGTCTGAGCGCCTCAAGAGCCAATACGAACAGCTGCAGTCCAACTTCACTACCTCAGAGGTGAGCTGCTGCCTCAAACCTGCTGTGACCTGTATAAAATAAAGACAGTTAGCATGGTGCACTGCTTTAGAGACCATCAATTTCTATGCTGTTTATTCTGAAAATGTAAGTATTGATCAACGCGGGTAAATATGGAGCCTCGTGCCAAAATCAATAGCTTGTAAAGACAGACATAATGGGAGGTCATTTTGAGACAGAGGCAAGCATCTTACCTTTGAAATGGGTGCACCAGTGACGTCACTTTGCCCTTGAAGTAAAATTGGAAACTGAGGCATAGTACTATACTGCTCTTACGATTTCTGCCATAGATAGATATGGTGGAATAGAGTAGTATGGTATGCCATTCAAAACTTAACTTGAGACTACAACCAAGGCTTGGCAATATATCTAAACATATGATCTTGATATTCTTTAGCCTTTTGACAATATTCAATAAATATATATCAATATTTATGTATTTGCTATAGCTTAAAATATTATTATTATTATTATTATTTTTTTTAACAAGTAGATTCAAAATGTTTAATGCAAAGCATGAAAAAAATCTATTTTAAAATAATCAAGGCATGTTTTCGGCACAGTTTTTCACTAAATGAACACAAGGAAGAATGACAATTACTCATTTTCATTTAGATGTGACAGTACATAGAAGCAGCAATATTTCCCTACATATATTTGTACTAAATCAATTTAACCACAGACTGGCCTTCTCCAGAGGCTGTTAAAAATCCTGCAGCACCATGGAGCTCAGCTCGCATAGTTTTCCATTAAATTCAACCCAAATCATTATCAAAGGTAAAAGATTATTTACTCTAGCCATCACTGGATGATATTATGTATCTTTCATAGAGCCTACACATTGTATTTTCTGTAACAAGTATGTCGTTCTGTGGTTTGACAGCTTGAATGAAAGACCTATTTAATGCTACATACAGGGAAATTGCATATTAAACGTCGACATTTCTAATCGTTCAGTTTGCACATTTACACCAGTTTCATACACTAACCTGCAAACTCATCAATGTCACTTTGTTAATTCTTGAAGAAGTACATAAACCTTCATAACTATGGACTGCCATCAGCTCGTAATATGTGTGTGATATCTGTGCCTTGTCCACGCCGCAACCAGCTTCAGTAAATGTTATGTTGCCCCCTTGTGGTCTCCCAAAGCTATTATGTCAGACTACATTGAATGGAATGCAACTGACAGTGAATTGAAAGCACACAAATTAGGCTTCTAATTTAAATGTTGGCTGATGTTAATATATCGATGTCTCAAAAATATATCAATAAAATAACATGCCGATCAGTAGTTGATATATGGAGATTTTATGATATCCCTTTAAATCAGAGTTTGGAATTTATTTGTTCGAACGGACAGTTTTAACTGATTAAAAGTTAATTTAACTTGCCTATTCTGATGCCAGTTTTTGCTACTGAAGTTTAAATTAGAGCTGCTATGAAAACAACGTCTCAGCGCTGTCATACTAGTGAGTTGTGAGGCAAGAAAAGATTGTGAAACTAATCTAATGGCACACTGTTTAGAAAACTTAATAAATAAAAAGCCCCCCCAAAAAATCATGGAAATATTCACAGAGTTGCTTAATTTTAAATCTGCAGCAAAAATGTATTGTAATTATTTAATATATCTTGCCCAGCCTTACAATCAATTGTAGAATACCGGTTCTGGTCAATTTACCAGTCTAGGTTAAAAAAAATGGCAGTCACATTGTCTGTGAAGGCACTGGTATGTGCATAAAACTCACTAGCTATTTTTACGTTAGGTTTGCGAGTACAAGACCGAATGTTGGATATCAAAGTGGATAAGAGTATGTGAGGGTCACACTGACTGTCCTCTCTAACAGAATCTTGAGGTTAACCATTAACCATCTAGCAGCCCTCCCGCTTCTGAGTGCTTCCTGTAAACATGCCTCTAATTGCTTGCACTTCTGACCCAAAAGTTGTTTCTCCCACAAAAGCGGAGTCGTTCTGGGTCATAGATCGTTACAAACAAGTCACTAGGGTGTGTGACAACCTTTTTAGATATTCTAGTTTGGTGACTTTCATTTGTCTTTGACTTTCAAGGCTGCCATCTAGTGACTATAGGAGGAAAAGTAGGCAGAAGTCAAAACTATGATGCAGTAAAAATACTGTCTAGGTTGGCAGCTCAGAGTTTGGAACAAAGCAAGTGTTTTGACCCGAAGTACTTGTCATAAACAGTTATTTCGTTTTATACTGTATATGGTCCAAGGGAATTATTGTTATCAAGCAAGATTATTGAATATATCAAATATATTGCTGATCTCTGTATTAGTATATTAGCACCTCTGTCTCTGTGCTGTGTGTCCTGTCTCACCTCACTGGTCTGACTGTTTGTGTCTTTGTCCGTCATCCTCTCTCATCTCTTTCTCACTCTTCACTTAACACTGCACCTGCTGTGATTTATATTGGAGATTCGTAATCTGGAGGTAACACTTTTCACTCTTGAATGCCTCCGTGTTAGTGTTTTCATGAGTCTACCTGAATGGCCTCTTATTTGTTACGTTTTTCAAAGTTATGCAACACTGATTTAGTAAAAATTAAAAGAACATTAAATAGCTTTTTTTCCCTTCATTGCCTTCTGTGTTGATTTTCTTTATATTTTGCATGTCAGCAGGGGTAAACTGGAGCCTATTATATGCCTGCTATCTTGTTTTTGCTGTCTGCAAAAATAACAGATTTTGTCAGAGTAGACACTATATTTAATTTGACATGAACGATAAAGGCTGTGAGGGATTGAAGTTCAGTCAATATGCATATGTTGTAATGTCTCTAGTTTTCATCTCATGGGATAGAACATCAATTTAAACATTTGTCAAATGTACTATGTTTCTTTGTTTAAAAACTTTTAAAGGAGGAAAAAATTACTGAGCATACCTTTATTTACCTACATTTTGGCTAATTTTATAATACTTTAAGTTACCAGTATGTATGTATATCTCAGCTTTGTTTAACGTGTTACCATATTTAAATCCCTTCTGCATAAATGGGGTGGGGGGTCCCATCTGGACCTTGTCAAGTCTAATTTTCACAACCTAGAGTTTTTTTTTTCTTTTTTCTAGTATTGGAATGTTGTGGAAAGATGTATTTTCAATGTTTGGTCACCTGAACAATTGACACCCAGGTACAAAGTACAACATTGAATGGACTGGACATCTGTTCCTCACAGCCTCCTTTTAATTTCCATCAAATTAAATATGCAGTATACTCTGACTAATATCTACTGCCTTGCCTGGTTTTCCTGTCTCACACTTGTATGCTTGTTTGTAGACCACAATTGCTCAGTTAAAAGCAGAACTGGAGAAGGGACCTCAGGAGGCAGCAGTCTACACCCAACAAATCCACCAATTACAGAGCAGCCTGAACAACTTCCAGCAACAGACCCAGGTAACACTCACACACATTTAAATGCAAAAACACCAGCAGAGACATCATACCTAGAGTTACTGGACAGCCTTAAGTAACAAGGTATGTCGACAGCAAATCCAGCTTTATATGCAAGTGGCCTACTTTATGGCTTAGCAGAACACACGCCAGCACCGGTTAAAAACTGCCAGTCTCTGGACCCACCAAGTATTTTAAACAACTTCCAAAATTAAGTTTACTGTACCACCGTTTAAAAGCACCACCAGTTGCCTTTCAGGAAAACAGGCCAACATATTTTGCAGGAAGGTGCACAGTGTGTCTAGTCCAAAGCCACCCCATTGGCCTGTCAACACACCATGTTTTTTTGACTGACCATTAAAGAGTATTGACATACGCATCACAGATCCTGTGTAATTAAAGCAGCATTGGGCGATGCGTCTCATGCCATCTGTGATATTCCAAATAATGTATTGCCACAGGTAATAACCCAAAATTCTCTGGTCCGTTGTTTATGTTGTCAGGACGGGATTAGGAGATCAGAGTATAGATGCGCGCTGACTTCTGAAAAATGTAGACCATGGTAGATGATAGTGGCGATTAAGGGGTCAATAATAGAGCCATCCCTGCCAACCGTCCCATTCAAGGACAGGAATAAGAGAGGCATAACTGGCTAGGAGAAATTATGTCATCTGTTGCCATGAGAAAGGAAAGTAGACAATATAGCTGCCAGCAGCATTTATCGGGGTACAAGCAGAATAGGGCCTTGAAGTTCATGTGTATTAAGTATTATTCTGATAGCCTGTTAGCCCCTAAAAAAAAGATAAAGCACCATAATTTTCAGCAACATCTGGTAAATTACCATCAAGATGTAGCATGCTTCTTCAGAGTCACATGTCACATTAGTGTACTAAATTCGATGAAAATTGGATGTAACGTTTAGGCTGCTTTCATACTAGCACTTTTGGAGCACACCCAGGTTCAAATGACGTCAAAGTTCGGTTAGTTCGGTTGTTTTCCGAACTTGGGTGTGCACCTGTGAACAGTTTGATGAATACACATCCTCATGCATTTAACACACTTCTAAAGCCTGAGAAATGTGGAATATAAAAATTAATACTACCTTTAGACATTAAATATGTGTTTTTACTGCTTAAATTTTAAGCCATAATACAGTAAATAATAATATTAGACTTGATCAGTCGGCTGTTAAGTTTGACTGTTGAATAAGTTACTGCATTCAAAATGAATGCAAAGACATATTTTAAAAGTATAACATATCCTTTCACAAATAGTAGTCCTATGGGCTGCAGTGGTGGAGACAGGGTCCAGTTCTTCCCATTAGATCTTACATGGTGGTATAAGATCATTGTTAGATCATATTTGGCCACATATTTGTCACAGTGATTGCACTTTGGAAATAAAAAAAAAAAGCAAACAGCTGTTTGCAATCTGATCTGAATTTGTGCGATTACTTTGTGAAAAGTTCAAATCTACCAACTGCACTCAAAAAACCTTGCTGGTTGCACTGAAAAACAAACATACAGCAAAACCAGTTTAGTATGAGTCATGAACTATAACGACACTTTTAAGATGGTTCTTTTCTATTAATCTGTTAATCTGTCAAAACACTTTTTGTGCATGTCAGACACTCTTTTAAAATTCTTTCAGGCACTTCAAGGAGCAGGTAAAGGCAAAGCAACACTTTAACAAATGGGAATGCAGAGAGACTGTAGTCGAAAAAGCACAGCGATGAAAGAAAGGGGCTTTGTAGAAAGGGTGCACAGTTGTGCCCTGGACACTGCTCCAAGGCAAAGCTGTATGTACCCTTTCTGTGTAACCATCGTGCGCTAGTCACTGTGTCCTTATCAACCTTGCCCTCCTTATAGCTGTCGCAGGGCAAAGGTCACAACGCACTGTCTCTGGCATTCAAGTGCCCAACTAAATGCCCTTATAAAATGGCCCTATCTTAAACTGAACTGTATAGCTTTACCAAGGCTCAGAATGCTTTGTGCTGTCCCAGAATTCCTTAACACTTTGTCTGCATAACACATCACTGTTATTTGGAAACTTTAAAGGTGAACTCAAAAGCATCACCAAATATAATTGCAAAAATAATGACTGATTTCAAACTGGTTTCCTTACCACTGCACCCATCTTCCATTGGTCAGACAAGCAGATAGCCCTGACCCTAAATCACGCCATTGGTGGAGTTAGTGTTGATATATTGGGTCGGTCAGGGTGCTCAAACAAACAGAGCACTGTTTTGATTTCCTCTTTTTAGAGAAAAAATTGATCCTACAAACGGCTTACTTATAGTTGTTTGCATATTAAACTGCAATAGGAGACAGTATTTTTACATTACAAATTACACACTTTAGCTTTAAGCAGCTATTATTTGATTTTGATATCCTGTAGAGTAGGTGTAGGCTTGTTTGTCATGCAAAATGCTGTTATTGCATTATTGTAGACAATACATGTTAAATGAATAAGCTGGCTTTTGGTGTCATTGAACACTGCGATAATAAAAACTACATAGCAATAAACTTCTAATCATAACATCTGCCACTCCTCAGCTGTTGTCAGAGAAGTTATCTCAGAAGGGGAAGGAGAGTGAGGAGCTTGAGGTGCGTCTGGGTCAGGAACAGGCCTCTAAGAAGAGTCTTCAGGCTAATCTACACCAGAGAGATCTGGAGCTCCTGGAGAGTCAGGCCCGAATGTCAGCGGGGGAGATGGCTCTAAGTCGGTCTCAGGCTGAACTGACTGAGCGTAGTGAGGAGGCTGCTCGACTCAGACGTGAGCTCAGTGAGCTTGAGAAAAACCACCAGGAGCTGAAGGCAGAGAAAAAACAACTCCAGCAGCAAAGGGAGGATAAGGAGAACCAGGGACTACAGCTGCAGAGCGAGATCAGCCAGGTCAGAGACACACACAAAACTATAATAATTTAAAATATGGTGGTTATATCCATCCATCCATCCATCCATCCATATGCCCACCTAACATCCATCCTTCCATCCATATGCTTACCTAAAATTCACCTAAAATCCACCTAAAATCCATCCATCCCAAATTTGCTTCCATTAAAGCACAGAAGATGCTCCTGGGTTTCACTTCAACTTTTCAATCAAGTTATTATGCTGATAAAATGTCACTTGTAATGAATTTTTTGCATTCAATTAGAAAAGAATGCAACATAGATGCATTTCAGACTTTTCTGTTTATTCTTTCTGCCCATCCATCTGTCAGTGTATAGTTTTACATTTGTGTGATAGCAACCTATATTGAGTTGATTTGATATCAGACTGTATTGACGTAACAGGTGCCTCATGTTTCTGTCCTCTTCAGCTGCATGCCAAGCTGCTTGAGGCCGAGCGTCAGCTGGGGGAGCTGCAGGGCCGGCTGAAAGAGCAGAGGCAGCTGTCAGCAGAGAAACTCAAAGATCGAGAACAACAGGTGGCAGATCTGCAGCTGAAACTCTCTCGTGTGGAGGAGCAGGTGTGAAAAGCTTGGATGAACATAATCTGGCTGATTATTAAGGATTTGACAACACTACATAGACTAACCAAATACAGCTGGTGAATTTAAACCTCATTAGTGCATTGACGCACACTGAGAGTAATTATTGAGTTAATCAGTGTTTTTATTGGTAATGTGTATATTTACTTGCACAGCCCAGACAGAGTAATTATTGTGGTGGGCTTGACTGTCTTGTTTTCATTCTTAGCCACTCCATTTCTGTCTTTATCTATGTGTTTGTGATTTATATGTGTAGTTAAAAGAGAGCTCTGTCAAGTCTACTGACCTGCAGCATCAGCTGGACAAATCCAAACAGCAACACCAAGAACTGCAAACTCTTCAACAAAGCACTAATGGCAAACTTAGAGAGGCACAGGTAAACATTTGTCCAGTAGGGTTTCCTTAGAAGAAGTTGCACTGTATTCTTCATTTTTTTTTTTTTTTTTTTTAATGCAAAAACGTTTATTTTAAACAGCCTTGTCAGAAAATTGCTATTTGTTGTAATAAGTGTAGACACCCGCATGTTTTGGGCATTAATTCACATTGAATTATTATTTACCTTGATCTGATTCTAATCTCCTTTGACCTTCCCATCTAGAACGATCTGGAACAGGTGTTGCGTCAGATCGGGGATAAGGATCAGAAGATCCAGAATCTTGAAGCTCTGCTTCAGAAGAGCAAGGATAGCATGAGCCAGTTGGAGACAGAGAGAGAGGACCTGTGTGCTAAAATCCAGGCTGGAGAGGGAGAAGCAGCTGTGCTCAACCAACTACAGGAGAAAAACCATTCACTACAGGAACAGGTATTGGAGACTACACCCACAAACACACTCACTCAGTCACTCTCACACTCTCAGACTGATCTGCTGTTTGTTAAAATCTTAAAAATGAAAATTCTGTTATCATTTACTCACCCTCATGTCATTCAAAAACTGTATTTTCTTCTACTGAATATACAAAGGAAAATTTGAAAATATCCAGTCATTCTTTTCAGTGGATAATGATTACACTTAAAAAAAATACCATAAGTAGTCAAAAATTACTTTCTCACCAAAACTCATTGTATGCCTTCAGAAGACTTGGAAAATTATGCACGAGTCTCATGTCCTTTTTTTAAAGCTTGAAAGCAGAATCAATATCCACTGTCATTGTTTTGACAATAAGGACTGGGATATTATTAAAAATCTTTCCATATGGGTTCTGCAGATCAAATAAAGATGACACAAAGGTGCATAAATGACTGAATTTTAATTTTTAAGTGAACTATTTCATTTAAAATATAATCAAATTAAATAATTATCATCCAGTGTTTTCCCCTCAATGGATTAGACAGTATGTCATTTTATGACCTATTTGTTAATTCAGATTACACAGTTGACTGACAAGCTCAAGAACCAATCGGTGAGCCATAAGCAGGCTCAGGAGAACCTTCACGAGCAGATGCAGGAGCAAAAGACCCACTTGCGTTCAGCGCAAGACCATTGCCAGAGTCTGGAGACCACAATCAGTGAACTTAACACACAGCTCACTGAGAGCAAAGAGAAGATTGCACAGCTGGACACACAGGTACAGCATTTTAAATGTAATTGACTCTGGCCTATTGTTTTAATGCTGTTCAGTCTTTAACTACTGAAATGTGAATTACTTGTTTGTCTCATAGTTGAAAACCAAGACGGAGATGCTGCTGTCGGCTGAAGCTGCAAAAATTGCCCAGCGAGCTGACTTGGAAAATCACCTGGAGACTGCTCAAAATGCATTGCAGGACAAGCAACAAGTATGCACAATTGCTTTTATAGTTGTACATGTCATGTTAGCTGTGTTTACAGTAAGTGCATAGAGATCTTTGATGCCCCATGAAACGGTTTGAGGAGCACAGTTTTCCTTCTGTATTTATGTATTTCATATTGAAACAGGAAGTTAGGGTGGGGCATATCAAAGGTTTTTGCCCTTTTTTTAAATGGCCAATATGCTTTAGTTTACATCACAGTCGCAAACAACGATTCGCTTCTTTGCTAAGTACATCATCAGTATCTTTGGTCCATTTCCATGAAAGAGAGACTGCAAATTACAAATGTACATATCTGCTTAAAGTACATTTTTTCAGATTTTTTCTACCTTATAATAGATCCTCAAAACTAAAGCTCACAAAACTCGTATTTTGATTTGATGGTGTCTTTAACTGTGTGTTTTGTGTTTTTGCAGGAGTTGAGTAAAGCGCAGGCTCAGCTGGAGGAGCAGGGCCGCAGGCTGCATGAGAAGCAGGAGCAGTGCTCTCAGCTGGAGGCCAATCTGAAGGATGGCAGAGACAAACTGCTGACTGCAGAGCAGAGGGTAGAGACCCTGGAGACCCAGATCAAGGTCAGGATCGGCGCTTTTCCTTAAATCACTGCAGCAGCAGTCTGCTGAATCACCATGGCTTCACACATCTGCATTTTGAGAATGTTTTAGTATTTCTGGGAGCATTTGATATGTTTATGTGAGTATATGCACTCTAACGTGTTTGTTTGGGTGTATATGTTGTTCTGGGTGAGATAGAAAGCAGAGGTGGAGTTAACCGAGTTCTGCTCTGGAAGGGAACAGGCTCAGAAAGAGCATCAAAAGCTGAAGAAGCAGATCGGTGAGCTGGAGGTGAAGATGAAGGAGCTGAACTGTCAGTTGGAGTCAGAGAAACAAGGGTAGGTGCTTTATATGGGACAGTGTAACATGGTAAAGACTCCATGAAATGTAATTTCCTATTTAAACAGGAAGTTGGGACAGGACATATCAAAAGGCTTGTCCCTATTTTTTAAATAGCCAATAACCTTTAGTTTTCGTCACAGTCGGGAAGCATGATTTGCTACTTGCTATTGCTTGTCAAATGCAGGTGGCATTAGAGAGCATTTTATTGGACAGAAATTCAGATAGGCCACAGGGTGCAAAGATGAGTCATAAATACTTTAACTTCCTTTTCCAGAAGAAAAGAACTAAGTTAATTTAGTTTAGTTCATTTGAAAGCTTTTAAAGCTTTTTTTTTGCTCAGTTTTTGTCAACTATTAAGAGTATAGTAGCATATATGCCTAGATGGTTTCGAGGCTAACACACATGGACAAAAAAGCCACAAAACTCCCAATTTTGAATTCATAGGATCTTTAACTTCACATGCTTTAAAAGCAGATGAGTAGAGACAATAGATGTGATGTATCTCTCTACCCTTCTGCCTGTCTCAGAGCTGCTACCCAACAAGAGGATTTGAAGAAAAAAGTCTCAGCACTCTCTGAAACCAGACAACAGCTGGAGAAGGCATTGCAAGAGCATGGAGTCCTGCAGGCCAGCCTGGATAAACTGTCTCAGGAGGGTCAGACACAACAGGCAGAGCTGGACCGAAAAGTCCAAGGCCTGAGCGCTGAACTTCAGAAAGCCCAGCAGGAGAAGGAGGCTCTATCTAAAGAGATGGCCACAGTCAAGGAGGCTCTGAGCAAAGCTTCCAAAGGTCTGACAGAGAGCCAGACTCAGCTGGAAAAAGAGAAGAAAAACAGCAAGTCCGCTTTGGAGGAAAAAGTGGGTCCCATATAATCTAGTGCATGTTGATATGATTTTTTTTTTTCAGCTAACCTATCATACAAAATGACATTATTTTTTTCTTTAAGGAATAGATTACCCCAAAATTTAAATTCTCTCATCATTTACCTCATGCCATCTCAGATGTATATGACTTTCTTTCTTCTACTGAACACAAACAAAAGATTTTTAGAAGAATATCTCAGCTCTGTAGGTCCATACAGTGCAAGTGAATGGTGACCAGAACTTTGAAGCTCCAAAAATCACATAAAGGCAGTATAAAATCAATCCATATGACTCCAGTGGTTTAATCCTTATCTCCAGAAGCGATATGATAAGTGTGGGTGAGAAACAGATCCCTTTTAAGTCCCTCTTTTTTTTTTTCTTTTTTTTTTTTTTTTTACAATATATCTCCACTTTCACTTCCATAAGTGCTATTTTATTTTTGGCAATCGCATTCTTGTGCATATCGCCACCTAGGAGAATTTATAGTAAAAAAGGAATTAAATATTGATCTGTTGCTCTCCCACATATCATATAGCTTCTGAAGACATGGAGTTAACTGCTGGAACAGCTACTTTTATGCTGCCTTTATGTGATTTTTGGAGCTTAAAATTTTTGGTACCCATTTTCTTTCATTGTATGGACCTGCAGAGCTGAAATATTCTTCATTTGTGTTCAGCAGAAGAAAGTCATACGCATCTGGGATGGCATGAGGGTGAGTAAATGATGAGAGAATGGATCATGGCAAAATTAAAATTCTGTCATTATTTATTCACCCTCTTGACATTTCAAACATTTCAGTATTGCTTTCTTCTGTAGAGCACAATTGCAGAGGTTAACACAATTGTCATAGGTGCTCCTTTCTATACAACAAAAGCATAGTGACCAGGGACTGTCAAACTCCAAAAATTACAAAAACACCCTATAAAAGTAATTAATATGACTGCATATGAACAGACTGAAATAAGTTGTTATTCACTGAGATTCCTCCCTTCCGCAACCTCTCTCAAGTATAATGTGCATTTATATTCAAATATAGAACGTCCAGATGCATTGCACAAAGTGTGAATGAAACTTGAGAGCTACGGAAAAAAGGGCAAGACTCCGGTCTGTTCCTCACAGAAAGCTATTATATGGCATCAGAAAACTTGGAGTACATCACATTAGTATGGACTGCTTTTATAATGCTTAAAATTAAAATAATTTTTAATTCCTTTAAATTCCAAGAGCTAGGACATTACTTAACTAATAGTCCTTCAACTGAGCCACCTTTCTCTGGTTTTTAGGAGAAGTCTTATCAGAAAACACAACAAGAGCTTCAGAAAAATGCAGAGGCCACTTCTAAACAGCTAAGTGAGGTCAAAGGTCAACTGGAAAAATCAATTGAAGTAAGAATTTAAAATACAGAGATCTGTGGTTTATTTCAATGGAAGCATTTCATAAAACCTTTGTGTAACTTAAATATTTTATTGTCATTGCTTTGTGCTATTAGTAGAATCGTTATGTTTTTCGATTATTAAATTCTCATTTAAATCTTGTAGGCAGAGAAGAGCCTTCAATCTCAGCTTACCGCACTGAACGCCCAGCTGAAACAATCTCAAGATGTGCTAAAAGAGAAGGAGAAGGGCACTCGGCAACTTCAGGCACAGCTGAAGACCACCCAGGGGTCCTTCAGCCAGGAAGTGAAGAAACTTGAGACTCAAGTGTCTGAGCTTCAGGCCACCATCACTAAAAAGGCAATCACTGTAACACTATACTCACATTGTAATGTCATAAACGTAAACTAAAGGCTATTGGCTATTTAAAATAAGCTACTATTAACTTACTGTTTCAAATACGTCAGCACAGACAAAACAGCCCCCATCAAGCCATTTCATGAGGCCTTTAACACTATTCAATGAGCACACATTATGCTCCTTGCCTCTTTTCTGATTGATGTGTGTGTTTCAGGCTGAGGAGGAGGCCAAACTGAAGGAGCAGGTGACAACATTGTCTAAAGATCTGAACTCTGAGAAGAATTGCTGTGCAGAGCTGCAAAAGACCAATGACAACACCAAAGAAAGTCTTGCCTTGCTTCAGTCAGATTTCTACGGCAAAGAGTCTGAGCTCTCTGCAGTGCGCCAAGATCTCAAGGTGTGTGTGTGCAGTAATAGTACTTGTGATTGTAAAAGTATGACATCACCCTTTACAAAACTCATCCTTACTCTGTATGTATCTTAATAAATTGTTGTATGCAATATCTGATCCTGATCTCAGAGTTGATATTGTGTTTCTATTGCAGGTGTGTGAGGAAAAGCTGATTCTAGCTCAAGAGGAGCTGGTGGCCAACAGGAACCAGCTCAGCAGTCGCGAAGCCCAGATCCAGGAGCTGCAGATGAGCCATGTGGCTTTGGAGAAAGACCTTGGCAAAAGAGACGAGAAGATCAAACAGCAGGTGGAGGCTCTCCAGAAGCTTCAGAAACAACAGGTAACAAACAGGGTTGCAGGTTCGAACTTTGCACGGGGCAATCCTTGATTTTTACTGGCTTCAAAAAATGTTGGGATACTTAAGCCACATTTAGTTTATGAATTTCATTGCATTAGAAAACAAAATATCAAACTAATGAGATTTTATGAGTTTTTTGTCATAACCTTTAACCATCTGATCCTAAGGTGATTTTTAGTGGATGCATGAAGTCGGTTTCCTCAAGTTCACCCAGGTGTCCTTGAAGAGTAACCACAGATGTAGTTCATCATATTAACAATGGACAGGTGTCTAAATTTGACTACTAGAAAGTATCCAAATAATGTGTATTAATTTTGAACAGTACAGTATGTCTGTTGTGTTTTTTCATTTTAAACCGTACATATGTCTTGTTGCAAATTGTTTTGCTTGAAAAAAGTGCTTGTTCTATCTCTCTTTAAAATAAATGCCACTTGCTTGTAATATTTGGCTTAAAAGTGTCCAAATATTTTTGAGGCCACTGTGTCGGCATTGTACCCTTGAGTGAGGCACTGAAACACAGGTTACTTCTGGTGAACCCTTCAGGTAACTTAACACCTTGCTGTTTTATGATGACATTGTGTGACGTCGAGGAAACAAATACCACTGGTCTTGGTTGTGTGGCAATAAATAAAGAATCTATTCTTTTCTGTTCTAGACACAGCACAACCACAATACAACCTTTTATTTTAACCAGGAAAAGCTCTTATCTTAATTTGTTATCAATGTGGCTACAATGAGCGCCTTATTTTAGAACATTCATGGATATTGAGAGTTGATAGGCTGAATGTATGTGTCTCTTTTTATCTTCTGCAGGAGGTAACAGAGGAGCAGCTGAAGAAGGAGAAAGTTCATTGTGAAGAGCTGAGAGAGTATCAGAGTGCTCTGGAGAAGGACAAGAGCAAACTCAGTGCTGATCTCAAAGCACTGGCTGAGAAGAATGAGAAGGTCAGGCTGACTTTATTACTAATGCAAGTGTTTATAATTGAGACTTAGATTATTTAAAATAGCTTATAAGTTTGTGTGTTTGTGCAGGAGCTGAAGGAGCTCCAGGCAGCGAAGCAGCTGTTGATCCAGCAGAAGGTGGAGCTCCAGGGGAAGGTGGAAGTGGCTCAGGCGGCTCTGGAGCAGGAGCAAAGTGAACACCAGAAGACTCGAGATTCCATCAAACATGCACAGCAGCAGCTTAAAGCTGAAACTGACAAATTACAGCAACAGCTGGTACATTAGCAGCCCAACACCTTCAGAACAATTAATTCACTTAGCATTCATTCAGATTACTGTTTTGTTTGGTTTTGTTTTTACTGTTTACTGTTGAGGTTTGTATGTTTTAGTCCCAGTAAGCACACACACATTGCTAAAGGCCCCGGTATACTTCATACGAAATCGAAGAACGAACGGGTGTGATGTCATTTAGAACAAAATCTGTCCAAAATGAAGGGGTTTTTGAGTTAGTTCGGTGGTTCGTAACAGCTCATAGACTAACTAATAGACTCTTTTTTTTTTTTTTTTTTTGGTCAACAAAAGGAATCAAATATACTGAAATATTCTTAAGTGCCCATTCACTCATGTGCCATCTGCAGCCAAAAGCCATTCACACAACTGCCCATTGTAAGGTATGCCTATCATCATTCTTTTGTCTGTATTTTGCCCATTAACACTCTTTTATACACCAGTCTTCACAGTAGTATCAATGCCATCTAAAATTACAATAACAGAGTGTAATCGGCTCACGTTATGGGTGTATATAGTGCATTAGCACTATGAATGTAGAATGTAAACCTGACAAATTACACATTATTATTTAATAAAAATAAAAAAAAACACTAAAGATGTATCCCCTTTTCTCCCCAATTTTGGAATGCCCAATTCCCACTACTTACAAGGTCCTCATGGTGGCGCAGTTACTCACCTCAATCTGGGTGGCAGAGGACAAGTCTCAGCTGCCTCCGCTTCTGTGACCGTCAGTCTGCGCATCTTATCACGTGGCTCGCTGTGCATGACACCATGGAGACTCACAGCATGTGGAGGCTCATGCTACTCTCCGCGATCATGCACAACTCACCACGTGCCCCATTGAGAGCGAGAACCACTTAATCGCGACCATGAGGAGGTTACCTCATGTGACTCTACCCTCCCTAGCAACCGGGCCAATTTGGTTACTTAGGAGACCTGGCTGGAGTCACTCAGCACACCCTGGATTTGAACTCGTGACTCCAGGGGTGGTAGTCAGCGTCAATACTTGCTGAGCTACCCAGGCCCCCTTAATTACACATTATTTATACCATCATTGAGTGGTTAAAACAGCTTCTTTTACTGATCTCGTGTGAATTCTACTCCTTGAATGAGGCATGAAGTTGTTAATATCATATTTTAATGTCACATTATTTTTTTTATTATTACATTTTTTTTATTTCATTTTCAATAAACATAAAACAAACACACACAAAACTCTGTACACGCCAACAGTTACAGGGAAATAAAAAGAGGGAAAAGAAATAATAAATCAAATGTATACGAAAGTGTTTTTTTTACATTAGTTAAGGTATTACATGTAGTCTTGTGCTTCCTCATATTTAAATGCTCCTCTAAACGCCTCCCCCAGCAGCGTAGCTGGTGTCTGAACGTTCGCAAACAGTATACCGTTGCTCAGCTGTTTCAAACTTCTTTTTGGTTCTGAGCGAAGAACGAAGATGCACTTCGCCATGCTTGTGCCGGGGCCTTTAGGCGGCTGTGCAAGATGGCATTATCTGAAAAATATTGTGTTTTTCTTTAAGCGTCATATCCGTGTACAAATGTCTTTAAAAAATTCAAATGCAGTCTCAATTGTAAATGTTGTGAAAACATCTGCTGAATGCAGTTCTGACATCTGACAAGGAACGTTTTACTGATGTACAAGCACACACTAAAAGATCTTAAAGTCTGCATCTCTTTCTCTCTCTCTGTCTGTTTCAGTTGGCAGAAGTGAAGGCTAAAGAGGAGGTGGAGAAGCAGAGGGAAGAGGCGGAGGTGAAGATGTCTATGCAGTTGACAGCGCTGAACGAGAACGTGGCGACGCTGAAGAGAGAATGGCAGAGCAGTCAGCGGCGGGTGGGCGAGCTGGAGAAACAGACAGATGAACTAAGGGGAGAGATTGCCGTCCTGGAGGCCACCGTCCAGAACAACCAGGATGAGAGACGTGCACTGCTGGAGAGGTGATCTCTCCCGACACTATAGACCTTTTTGACCTGTACATCACATTTAAGAACGTTTGGAGCTTTCTTTTAAACCTTTTGCACTGTTGGTGTCTCCTTTAACAGGTGTGTCAAGGGTGAGGGTGAGATTGAGAAGCTTCAGGCTAAGTTAGTGGAGATGCGCAGGAAGCTTGACGATACAACAGCTGCAATGCAGGAGCTTGGCCGTGAAAACCAATCATTACAGGTCAGTCTAACTGACCTAACACACTAAAGGCTTGAATTCACCAGTTGTGCCACATTTGAACAGCCGTTTAATAGCACAAAACACTGTGACTTATCCACAAACCACACACAGTTCAAATTAGCCAGGCTATATGCACTGCTATAAACAAGTGTAGGCATGTAGTGTAGTCAAGGATGCATTTTAGGGGGTCCTGGGTAGCTCAGCGAGTAAAGACGCTGACTACCACCCCTGGAGTCACGAGTTTGAATCCAGGGTGTGCTGATTGACTCCAGCCAGGTAAGCAACCAGATTGGCCCGGTTGCTAGGGAGGAGGGTAGAGTCACATGGGGTAACCTCCTCGTGGTCGCTATAATGTGGTTCGCTCTCGGTGGGGTGTGTGGTGAGTTGTGCATGGATGCCGTGGAGAATAGCGTTAAGCCTCCACATGCGCTATGTCTCTATGGTAACACGCTCAACAAGTCACGTGATAAAATGCGCGGATTGACGGTCTCAGATGCGGAGGCAACTGAGATTCGTCCTCCGCCACCCAGATTGAGGCGAGCCACTATGCCACCACGAGGACTTAGAGCGAATTGGGAATTGGGCATTGCAAATTGGGGAGACAGTCATGGAGTGATGCATAGTTATAAAAGATGTCATTCTAATTTGACAAGGACTAAAAATTAACATTCTGCAGGGGAGAGTGTTTTTATATAAACTGCAGCAGTGCTCAGTGCATCATATCATTGACAAGATGAGTGATCGAATCAAACTCACTCAGACTGCTGACAATTTCTTTACCAAGCAAAATTTTTTATTATATCTATATATGTGGTTACAGATAAATCATAGAATAGTGAAATCGCATAAAATTTGCATAAAGTTAATCTTTTCTCAACCTTCTGAAGTCACTGGACACGCTCTTGTCACCGGAAGTCGCCAGCTGTCATTGAAAATGAATAAGACCATGTCACTTTGACGCTGGACACTGCATGCATGAATGAGGCTTAAGTGATTTAAAGTCAGCCCGTTTCAGTTTTCATAATTGTGGCTTCCATCTCCTGTTACAGATTAAACAGTCACAGTCCCTCACGCGAAAGTGGGCGGAAGATCATGAGGTGCAGAACTGTATGGCCTGTGGGAAGGGCTTCTCTGTCACTGTCAGAAAGGTTTGTGCATCACACACACACAGACACACACACACAAACATGCACATTATTTATTTTTATTTTTTAATCAAAGTGTGAGATCAATACAATGCTAATGATCCATCTCATTGATCCATGCTCCCCTGTTCAAAGGGCTGGATTTGTTTTGTGAACACATGACATTGTGCGTCAAAGCATCTGCCCCCAGGTCATTGGCAATGAAATGTTCTGACAAACCCATCACTGCCTTAAATCATGGTAAAATTTGCCAAAATCAGTATTCCCAGTAGGGCTGAACGATTTGAACAAAAAATCGAATTGCGATTATTTTGAAAAATATTGCTATTTAAACTGTGATATGATTATTAACATTTAAAAACTAGTAAGTGTTTTCTTTTGGCCAAAATTAAGTCACGGCCAAACGTGCTGCCCTGCAAATTGAAATACTGTTCAAGAAAAGGTGTTCACACTTAAGTCTTCTTAAAAAGAAGCAGACTAAATAAATAAATAAACAATACAGTAAAACAAAAAGGTGGGGGAAAAAACAGATTCACAACATCTACACAATGTATCTGTTCACTGTATACCTGTTTTTGTCAACTTAGGACAGGGCGGGATTTTTTTTTTCCTGAAATAATTTTGCGTGTCCTCGCAATAAGTTTTGCACTCCCTTGCAAAAAAGTTGCCATGGTATTACTACAGTAACCATATTTTAACCTGATATTCATAATGAAACCATAGTAATATTACAGGAAACTGAACACTATGGAGAAAAAATCAAAAACAAAAAAAACATCATAATTTTGTGCTTATAATGTCTTTACTACAAATACCATGGTATTTGTAGTAAAACCATAGTAACCACAAGATTAACTATGGTTAATCTATAGTAAAAGCATAATTACTATATGGATACAGTATACTGTATTAAAACCATAGTTTCTTACAAAAAACCATGGTTACTTTTCATAGTTACTACAATTACTATAGTAAAACCATGATTTCCACCAAAAACTATGGTTACTACGGTCTACAGTATTACTATAGTAAAACCATAGTTAAACTAAGGTATTTGTATAGTAAAAACAAAATAACCACAAAATTATGTTTTTGTTTTCCTGTATTATCACAGTTTGGTTTAACTACAAATGGAGTGGTGGTGGTGTAGTGGACTAAAGCACTGAACTGGTAAGCAGAAGGTTGTTGGTTCAATCCCCACAGCCACCACCATTGTGTCCTTGAGCAAGGCCACTTAACTCCAGGTTGCTCCAGGGGGATTGTCCCTGTAATCAGGGCACTGTAAGTCGCTTTGGATAAAAGCGTCTGCCAAATGCATAAATGTAAATGTACAAATATCATGCTTGAAACATGTTACTGTAGTAAAACCATGGTAAATGGCCCAGTCCTATAAGGGGCTCAGTATTCTCAGCCCACTTTTCATCATCATTTTTTGGAAACCAAAAATAATAGGCTATTATTAGGAAATTATCATAATCTGTTATAAAACAGTAGCATATTTCTGTAGTAATTTCATGCATTAATTTACACTTTAATATGGCATAGCTATGCGCTCTGGTTAAACCTTAAGCCTTTTATTTTGGTGGAACACTGAAGGAAGACGTTTGTTTTGAGATGACAATGGACTTTTACTGCAGAGAAATGCTCTCATCCACTGTTTTGTCCACAAAAAGTTATGGGGTTACGTTAGATTTGAATAGTAACTTTAAGTGGCCAAGCATATTTGAATCTACGAAAATGTGCAATTTGTAAATCTAGAGCGCTGTAAATATAATGCACTCAGCTCATTAGCCTCACGAGTTCCTTGAGTATGTGTAATACACTACAGAGAACAGAGCCGCGCACATACAGTGAGTACAGCGAGCTGCAAATTATTTATTTAACTAAATCACAGCCCTTGGGGTTTGATAGTCGCACTACGTCATATTGCGATTTCGATTTTATTACGATTAATCGTTCAGTGCTTATTCCCAGTTTAATGTTGTGAAGTTCAGGTGCGAGACAATCGCTAGGGCGAAGTAACAAAATATTTTTGTTAATTTTAACATTCTTCATTTGATCAGACTGATATTGATTCTTAAAATTGTTTTGTACAGCTATACTGTTGAATGACAGACAGAGGTTCTAAGGTGTTGATTATTTTTCAGCAAACGCACGGCTTTGAAGTAGTTCCAGGTGTTGACCGCATTATGATTTCATATTACTTCGCAAAATGATTTCAGTAATTTTAAAGAGCAATACAGCCTACTATAGCAAAATAACCAAATAAAACAAAGACATTAGCTTTGCAAATTGGAAATAATTATTTAATAATTGCGACAGCCGTGTTGACATTGCAACTAAAATATTTCCAAATGAATTGACATCCAATCGAAATCCTGACCTCTCTCTTTTGCTCTGTCTCCCTCAATTCCTCCAGCACCACTGTCGACACTGCGGCAACATCTTCTGTGCAGAGTGTTCTACACGCAACGCCCTTACGCCCTACTCTAAGAAGCCTGTCCGAGTGTGTGACACTTGCTTTGATGAGCTGCAGGGCTGACGGCCCCACACAATCCCTTCCCTGCACAACCCTCTGTCTCCTGCTCATCTTGACCTCTCCCCAGGATGGATGGATGCGTGACCGGCTAAGGTCAGGTCAGGGCTTGGCACAGGGACTGCAGGCACCACTGAGGAACTGCATGCTTGCAGCTGCTGTGGTGTCCTCTTTATCCTGCCAATCAGATGAAGGGAACACTAAATTTGACAGACCAGACGCTTGTCCTCATCTGTCCAGTGCCTTTGCCACTTCTGGGGGCCACTCTCACACCCAGAGGATTTAAATGGGAGGGGCCGGATCAGCCGAGGCATTGGGCCCTTTTTTGATTTGTATTATTTGTAATATAAGTGTAAAAGATAAAGGGTCTGTCAGGACTCTGGAATGTCAGGTTTGTGGAATGTGGTTTCCCCACTAATTGCTACAGTTCTGCAGCTGTTTGGCACTAAGATTAGAAGTTTTAAATTGATGTTGTCTTTTAAAGGTTTAAAGCAGAATGTTTGAATGGGGTTGTCATGTCATTTGAGAACATGTGTGTACACAGTGACCCCAAAACGTATTCGGACACTTCAGCCACCCTTACAAAATGCATTAAGTTTTTTGCAGAATATATCAAACCAAGTGGCATTTATTTTTAGGAACAATATAATTTTTTTAAAGCAAAACATTTCACAAAAAGAGGTTTGGTTTCGAATGATAAAACCCTAAATATGTTGTTTACATTTAAGATAACAGGAACTGATTAATTCATCCACTAATAATAAAGCTGGTTAATTTAATAAAGTAAAGCTAGTTATTTGCATAATTTGTTTGCAGATTCCACTTGGTTTAATAGTAGTTATTTATGCAGTGAAAATAAGTCAGACTTAAGTGTCCAAAAGTGTCCAAATACTTTTGGGGGCCGCTGCATATCATGCCAATACTTAGGGAATTTGAATAGAACCAAAGCTGTTTGCAGGATCCTTTGACATATCATTATTTGTAAAGTAAATGTACAGACAAAAGAAGCATATGTGAATAATTTAAAATTAATTGTCACTCCATTAGGACTGTAACATGTCTAATTCAGTCTTGGCATGTTTCACATAAGGTATGTGGGTGTAATATACATGCATTGTTGCTGTTTAAATGATAGACTTAATATTTGTTTTGCACTCATCATCTCACCAATAGAAGTTGATGATATTTTAATTGTTTATGCACACTTACAGTGGCAAAAATGTGTCTTTTTGTTTTGCATTATCTTATCATATCATTTGTACATTTGCACGTCAGATGTACGTGCCCTGCTTTTAAGCATTGATTGTTGTGCATTGGGTGTGATTGTGTGTATGTGTGCCAGCATATTGAAAATGAATGCCAGACCACTGATTGTTTAATATGTTGACTGCTACGGCTTTTGTCAAGGTAACCTGAGCAGTTTCGCTTATTTACAGCTCCTACTGTACGTTGATCGTGCTAACCTACATTTTAGACTTAGGGATAGTTCACCCTTTAGTCCTTTTCTAACCCTTATGTCATTCCAAACCCGTATAATTTTCTTCTGTGGAACATAAAAGGAGAAAGCCTCAGTCACCATTCATCTTCATTGCATCTTTTTCCCATACAATGAAAGTTAATGGTGACTGAGGCTAACGTTCTGCCTAACATCTCCTTTTCATCATATGGGTTTGGATCAACATGAGGGTGATGTTCACTTTTGGGTGAACTATCCCCTTAATAGTGAGCTAAATTACAAGCTGAAAGTGTTGCGAGATAGTTTGAGCGTAACGTTAGCACTCCAGGGACAGCAAGTGAGTGGACTGCCAGTGTAACTGCTGTAAAGTGCGCTTCACTGTTTGTGGTTTGTTGAATAGCCACATTCTGATGTGTTTGTTCTGCAGGCACTGCTTAATAGGTTGCATGTCAACTCGCAGCGTTGATGGCACTGTGTTTAAGTGTGTTTCTTGTCAATGCGATTCAAGTATTGTTTACTTCCTGTTTGTTTGTCAGTTATAATGCTTAAGGATTTTTTGTAACACTGTAAAAAATCAGAAGTTTCCTCTGGGAAAGATAGACTTTGCGTGCCCTGTCTCAGGATGTTATGACCTCATAATAGAGGGTCCTTCATCACCAGCTCTATCATGGTGACCTGACTTATTGAAAATTGAAAAGAAGCCCTTTAACTTGATTTTGAAGTAAATGTGTGCTGCAGTCAACTTTATCATTACATTACAGTATCAAAGATATCCTTCAGTGCCATATACTGTAACTCTGATACCCTCCTCCAAAATCCTCTACCTGACAACATCACTTCCTCCAAAATCCTCTACCTGACGACATCACTTCCTCCAAAACCCTCTACCTGATGACATAATTTCCTCCAAAACCCTATACCTGATGACATCACTTCCTCCAAAACCCTCTACCTGACGACATCACTTCCTCCAAAATCCTCTAACTGACGACATCACTTCCTCCAAAACCCTCTACCTGACAACATCATTTCCTCCAAAACCCTCTACCTGACAACATCACTTCCTCCCAAATTCTCTAACTGACGACATCATTTCCTCCAAAATCCTCTACCTTACGACATCACTTCCTCCAAAATTCTCTATCTGACGACATCACTTCCTTCAAAATCCTCTACCTGACGACATCACTTCCTCCAAAATTCTCTACCTGACGACATCACTTCCTCCAAAACCCTCTACCTGACAACATCACTTCCTCCCAAATTCTCTAACTGATGACATCACTTCCTCCAAAATCCTCTACCTGACAACATCACTTCCTCCAAAATTCTCTATCTGACGACATCACTTCCTTCAAATTCCTCTACCTGACGACATCACTTCCTCCAAAATTCTCTACCTGATGACATCACTTCCTCCAAAACCCTCTACCTGACAACATCACTTCCTCCAAAACCCTCTACCTGACAACATCACTTCCTCCCAAATTCTCTACCTGACGACATCACTTCCTCCAAAATCCTCTACCTGACGACATCACTTCCTCCAAAACCCTCTACCTGACAACATCACTTCCTCCAAAATCCTCTACCTGATGACATCACTTCCTCCAAAATCCTCTACCTGACAACATCACTTCCTCCAAAATTCTCTAACTGACGACATCAATTCCTCCAAAATCCTCTACCTGACGACATCACTTCCTCCAAAATCCTCTACCTGACGACATCACTTCCTCCAAAACCCTGTACCTGATGACATCACTTCCTCCAAAACCCTCTACCTGACGACATCACTTCCTCCAAAACCCTCTACCTGACGACATCACTTCCTCTTGACGATTTTCTAACCATTAACAGTGCTGTAAGTTTTTTTGCGCATTCGTCAGAAAAAAAGTGTAATTTGTGACCCTATATGCAAAATGTATCACTTAATATCAGTTTTTGGAAAAACATTACACTAACAGTATCTGTCATATGATTTGGGATGCATTATCTATTAATTGACTCGCAGTTCCATTTGCTGAACAGCAGGGTGGAGTCATTCACTCATGTTGTAATGGTAATGTAGGTGTGCCTTATGTCGAGCATTGTTCCTGTCATGTTTGCTCTTTTGTGTGTTTCAGTTTGCAAACACGTCTAATCAGGTGAAAACCCGATCAGATACATTTTGATTCATTTATCAGTTTTCTAATATTCGTGATGTGAAAGCAGTGTAAGAAATGTCAAAACTGGATAAAAATGATCTAAATATAATTAAATACATGTAAAATATCTTCAAAATATTGCATACGAAAGGTTTCTTCAGATGAATTTGTTTGCCTGAGGCTAAAAACGAACTGACTAAAATAACAGTTGGAGTGCTATACCCGAAGGACAAATCCTTATGTTTAAGAGTAAATAATAAACTAGTTGATTCTGTGTTCTTTGTATCTCAGTTAAAGGGATAGTTCACCCAACAATTAAAATTCTCATCATTTACTCATCATTTACTTAGGTCCATACAATAAAAGTGAATGGTGATCATCAAACATATTCCTTCAGACTCCAGTGGTTTAATCAATGTCTTGTGAAGTGATTCAGTTGGTTTTGAGTGAGAACGGACCATATATACCAAATATAACACCTTTAACTGTATATATTGACATCAGTCTCCTTGGCGATCTTGATTTAAGATCAGTTATCCTTCATACAGCGCCATCTAGCGCTCTGCGCATGCGTCAAGCACTAGGAAGTGTAATCAAGCTTGAAATCATGATCGTGGCTAGAGACTGCCATGTCAAAATGTACAGTGAAGAAAAAAAAAAAAAATGTTTTGGTCTGTTCTCACCCAAAACCAACCGGATCGCTTCTGCAGACATTGATTAAACCACGGAGTCATATGGATTACTTTTATTCTGACCTTAATTGTTTGGACCTACAGAGCTGAGATATTCTTCTAAAAATCTTTGATTGTGTTCTGCATAAGAAAGTCATACACATTTGGGATGGCATGAGGGTGGGTAAATGATGAGAGAAGTAAAATTTTTGGGTGAACTAAAGCTTTAATTATTTGTTCACGATATATATATATATATATATATATATATATATATATATATATATATATATACTGGCAGCCAAAAGTTTGGAATAATGTACAGATTTTGCTCTTAGGGAAAGAAATTGGTATTTTTATTCACCAAAGTGGCATTCAGCTGATCACAATATATAGTCAGGACATTAATGATGTGAAAATGTATTATTACAATTAGAATTTTTTTTCAGAACTTCTTAAACTACTTCAAAGAGTTCTCATCAAAAAAAATCCTCCATGTGCAGCAATGACAGCTTTGCAGATCCTTGGCATTCTAGCTGTCAGTTTGTCCAGATACTCAGGTGACATTTCACCCCATGCTTCCTGTAGCACTTGCCATAGATGTGGCTGTCTTGTCAGGCACTTCTCACGCACCTTACAGTCTAGCTGATCCCACAAAAGCTCATTGGAGTGAAGATCCATAACACTGTTTTCCAATTATCTGTTGTCCAATGTCTGTGTTTCTTTGCCCACTCTAAACTTTTCTTTTTGTTTTTCTGTTTCAAAAGTGGCTTTTTCTTTGCAATTCTTCCCATAAGGCCTGCACCCCTGAGTTTTCTCTTTACCGTTGTACATGAAACTGGTGTTGAGTGGGTAGAATTCAATGAAGCTGTCAGCTGAGGACATATGAGGCGTCTATTTCTCGAACTAGAGACTCTGATGTACTTATCCTCTTGTTTAGTTGTACATCTGGCCTTCAACATCTCTTTCTGTCCTTGTTAGAGCCAGTTGTCCTTTGTCTTTGAAGACTGTAGTGTACACCTTTGTATGAAATCTTCAGTTTTTTGGCAATTTCAAGCACTGTATAGCCTTCATTTCTCAAAACAATGATTGACTGATGAGTTTCTAGAGAAAGCTGTTTCTTTTTTGCCATTTTTGACCTAATATTGACCTTAAGACATGTCAGTCTATTGCATACTGTGGCAACTCAAAAACAAACACAAAGACAATGTAAAGCTTCATTTAACAAACCAAATAGCTTACAGCTGTGTTTGATATAATGGCAAGTGATTTTCTAGTACCAAATTAGCAATTTAGCATGATTACTCAAGGATAGGGATGTATCAGTTTCAAGGTTTCACAATACCTCAGTTTTAAAACGGACGGTTATCATACCGTTGAAATCTTCTCATTGACGGTATTGCATGAAGCTAAAGACATATTTTTTCAGAACTTTTCTAAAATCCAAATCAGTTTAATTAAGACAGAATCTGCGACATTTACACAGCATCATATAAACTTGGCTAGATAAAATAAATCTTTAAATTGCGCCTTCCTCATGTTGCATTTGACGGTCACTCAATTTTAAAGGTGACATGCAGGTGTCACGAGCGCTAAGCATCATGAGCACATCAGAAGTCCAGCACGAGCGGAGTGCCGCATGAGTGCAGCACGAGCGCAACATACAGACATATCCGAGCCTGAACCTTTATTTCCGCTGCCACATAAGTTGAAGTCCGCTGTCTGGGATTACTTGGCTGTGTAAAAGACCCACGAGGCACCATCAATGTTGATGGTTACCCAGTCTGTAAAGTTTGCTGCAAAAAATGATCGGCTCAGGCAGGAAACACTTCAAACCTTAAGCACCATCTCCGTGAGCACCATCCCACAGAATTTGCGGAGACAAATGTAAGTGGAAATACAGTACACAGGATAACAAATTATAGCCCGTTTCATAAAAACACCAGATTCAATGTAGTTTTACATGATTTGTAATGACTAGTTAGGCTAAAGTTATGTTTATGCTTTCTGTCACATTCACAAATGCAGCAAACGGATTTAAGACCTCGTTCAACATTACGATGTGCCAGCTGTTTGTTCTTTTGCCTAAGTGCAGCGCAACAGTAGGCCAATGTGTTTGATAATACTAATAATATGTTTTATTTGTAAAACATAGTACTAAATAGGGTTTACAAAATGCATGGCGTTTGGTGTTCAGGAAACTGACATTGACAATATGCATGCAAGAAACTGACAGTGAATCTGTGGCAGAAATTGTCAGTATTGGACAAAATGCCAATAAATAAACTGCACATGAATAATATATTTTCAGTAGGTGTTGTAGAATTGAACAATCACAAATGCAACAAATTAATGAATGTATGCAAATGCATATTTTAAGTGTTAACCTGGGCAATAATCATTACAAATGATTACAATTCAATTTCATCAAATCATAAAATAACAGTAACAAAATCTTTTTAGTTATAATCATCTGACTACTGTACATGTTGTCAAAATGTTTTTTATTAATGTTTACCGGTTTGGTAATTTTTTTTGTATTTTTCTTTTTTTACCTTGTCGGATTAAGAGTGTCATGATGTTCAAGATCAAATGTTAAATGATTAAAGTTTAAGAAATCCAAAATAGAGTTCAAGAATTGGTTATAACTGAAATATTTATCTGTGTGTTTATCAGAAATAGCCTATTTAATAACCAAATATTGAACTGCTTTTAATATTATCAATGCACCTAAATACCGTGAAACCGTAATACCGTGGTAATTTTTGTGACTGTTATCATACTGTGAAAATGTCGTACCGTTACACCCCTACTCATGGATAAGGTGTTGGCGTGATGGCTGCTGGAAATGGGGTCGTGTCTAGATTTGATCAAAAATGACTTTTTTCAAATAGTGATGGTGCTGTTTTTTACATCAGTAATGTCCTGACTATACTTTGTGATCAGTTGAATGCCACTTTGGTGAATTAAAGTACCAATATCCTTCCGAAACAGCAAAATCTGTACATTATTCCAAACTTTTGGCCACCAGTGTGTGTGTGTGTGTGTGTGTGTGTGTGTGTATATAAAATTTGGAATAATATACAGATTTTGCTGATATATACAGTATATATATCAAAATTGGAAATCATTCCCAACACAATGTAGTGCACAAAGTTTTAACAAAACCTTTTAATTTATAAAATGTCCATTGCCACTAATTTACAACCACATAATGAATTATAATCTAGATCAGGGGTTTTCAAAGTGTGGGGCACTAGAGCATGTCAGGGGAGGTGCGGAGAGTGGTAAACACTTTTTAATAATTAATGTGTGTGTGTGTGTGTGTGTGTGTGTGTGTGTATATATATATATATATATATATGTAGAGAGAGATTAACTATTATATTTAAAACATTATATATACAGTTCTAAAATTAATAGGCAAAAAATATATATATATATTTATCAAGAATCTTTGAAGAGTCTCTGATATTTGTCAAGCCCGCCAATAAAGCAGAGGTGACGGAAAAAGTTCAGAAAAAAGTTGTCGGAGAATTTGTCAAATTAAATGTAACAGACCACTGAAGCTTCACATCACTGCGCTGCGTATTGCCATACATACCATCTTCTGACTGGTTTGAATGATGGATCATTATTGGTATTTCAAATTATTATATTCTTTTTTTGTTTGTTTTTTAGCTTTTTGCTGGGAACTAGTATTGTTTTTGTTCCATTTATCTCCACCATTGTAAAAATTATATAATATAAAAAGTTGTATATTCAGTGTCATAATTCAATAACTTCTGCACTTTTCTTTTTAAACAATAAATGATAAAAATGATTAAATAATGTCAAACAATTGTCTGACAATCTGTTCAGATGTATGTGTGTGTGTGTGTGTGTGTGTGTGTGTGTGTTTGGGGGGGGGGGGGGAGACGCCATCGTGTATGTTGTGTCAGAAGGGAGGCCCACAGTCTTTGACTTTGAAAACCCCCCTAATCTAGATCATCACATGACTGTTTGGGAAGCATTTCTGAGTGCTTATGTTTAACAGCATTCTACTTTCCTCATAACAAGAAATGTTAGTCACATTATCATGAAATCCAGACAAATTCAGCAACTGAGCATTGTTTGTTTTCCAAAAATTAAAAGAGAACTGACACGTTCTTCCTCTTGTGGAACTTCAATCTGCTAAGGGTCACCACCACTGTTGGCGGTGCAAAATGAATACATTTTAAAACTGTAAAATATGTTGCTGGAAGGTAACTGCGACATTGTTCCAGTGATCTCCTTCAGTGGTCCAATGGCACTTTAAGGGAAGTTCTACAGAAAGTCTGTGTATAAGTTAGATTTGTGAAGACTCCAGGTAAAGCGTGGAGTTTTTGACCCGGGGCTGCTGACAGTCCTGCTTGAGCAGAGAATTGATGGCATCGTCTATCTCTGACATCCACCCTTTCTGAAACAAACACAGTACACTTGGCCAATAAAGAGGGTTGAACTGGAAACTGTATTATTTCACAGCTGAGGTCTAAAGTTGAAAAACTTAGCATATTAATTCTTGACTTCTACCAGAGACAGTAAAGGGAAGAGGAGATGGACCATTCGTAAAAAATGTAACATTCAATATCGTGGCTGTAGGAACAGAAGTCCCACCTTTCAATTAGAAGAACCAATCACCATTTTGACACAGGCATCTGATATTTTTTTTAGGGTGATCTGAGCTAAAGAAGCAACGTTTACCACTATCAACAGATTATATTGCGGATTTGAAATATTGTTATTGAAATGTAATCTTGACAGACAGTTTTGGAGATTTCGGTCTTTTCCCATTTACTGTATGTAGGTAGGAGCTGTACTTGCTTATTGCATACATAGAAAATAGCTAAACGGTGGCACTGCCAAGATGGCTGGCGAGTGAAGTGACTTTTCTTAAAGGGACTTTGGCTCTACCTTGCAACGTCAAGCAATGTAAATGGTCTTAATGTCTTGTGTTTGCATTTTATTTTTTTCTTGGCACTCGAGGTCTAATTTAGTACTTCTCTTTCACTAACTCATTCTTGTAAGTCACTCTGCCTAAAATCTCCTTTTGTGTTCCACAGAGGAAAGGAAGTCATACGGGTTTGGAATGGCATGGTGGTGAGAGAATGATAAGAGAATTTTCATTTTTGGGTCAACTAACCCTTTAAGAGTACTAACTTGATAATGCATCACTTCCTTAACTGATTAAGGAAGCAATTTAAGGGTGTCAGGTGGAAAGGCTGGGCAGAAAGCAAAGCATGGGTCTTTGAGATGTGTTTAGACAAGTTTTGGTGATATCCGGTATGTTAAAAAAGCAGAACTGCATATTCACCTTTATAGATTCAGTCTGGGCTTGCAGAAGGAAGACTCCGATGCATTGCTGGTAACGATTCTGATGCATTATTATGAAAGAATTAGGCAGACCAGATGCTGAAAGATCAAACGACAAAACAGTCAGTCCAGACAGGGTGTTTGTATCTACATCATTATCACATCACTGTCCATGCTGGTCACGTGGGCATATCCTCAATGGAAATGGCTATGTATTACTAATTGATTACATAATAACTGCATGATCAAACAATTGCAAAATGACCTTAATCCAAAGCATGCTTTATTGCTTGAATTTGCATGTGATAAAAACCTGTGGCGTTGAGTTGGTCTATGTTCTTTAACTGCAGGCGGTCCAGGGAAATGGGCTGATCCAGAACTGTGAAGCTACAGCCCTCCTGCAATAAGATGTCAAACTCTTGGCCCATAGCTTGACGCAGTGGGTTTAGCTCCACCACATTAGACTTCTACAATACAAAAACAAAAGACACTGCCTGTGATATGGAGCAAATTAAAGGAACATTCTGGGCTCAATTGATAGCATTTGTGGCATAATGTTGATTACTACAAAAAGTAAGTACAGTAAAGTACAGTAATTTTGACTTGTCCCTAATCAATAATAATAATACTAATAATAAAAGCAAAGCAAAAATCACAGTTAAAGGCACTTACAATGGAAGTGAACGGGGCCAGTCCATAAACATTTAAATACACACTGTTTAAAAAGCATAGCCACAAGATGTAAACTTTATAAGTTTTAACATGATTTTTGTGTGACAAAATTAGGGATTTACCAAAATTACAGCGTTTATCAGATTACAAGGCTTCCCGCCATTACATTATAATGATAACAACATTTTTATATTGGATAAAACTTTACACAGATAAGGTTAGTAAGTGATTTTATCACACTAAAATAATGTTTAAATGTATCATGTTTACCTCTTGTGGCTATACTTTTAAAATGATATTTTAGCTTTTATGAACTGGCCCCATTCACTTCCATTGTAGTGTTTTTTGCCTTTTTGGCTGGTGGTTGATTACCACAAAGGGATCTTTTGTAGAAATCAACATTATGCCACATATGCTCTCCATTCAACTTAACTTGTATTGAACCCAGAATATTCCTTTAAAGATGAGAATTTCTCAAAATACAGTAAATGCACTCATCCATTATATAAAGATACTAACTTAAAGTCTACATGAAACAGTAGTAACCCATTTTGCTTCCATAGTATGACATTTTTCTGAGTGAAACAATATTCAAATTGAATAAATGGATTTTATTAATCAGAAATTGATTAGATCATTAATAGTTGGCAAAAATAAAAGTCAGCCAAAAGAGAATTATTTCAGAGCTGGAGCAAGAAATAACATTTTGACGAAGAGTAACGAAGACAAACATTTCTGCATTGCATTTCTTTGCAATAACATAAAATAAACCCAAATACATGCCAGCCTTCCCTATGACAGCAAGCCCAAATTTGTAAAAAGTAGAGAGAGTTTTATGGTTGGCTAAAAAAGCATGGGCCACTCCACTGACTTTCTCATTGCAGAATTAGCTTTTAAGATATTTTTTACATCATGGTGAATATAAGAGCATCTCATCTACAGGTAATAGTCATCTCTTAATCTCCATTTAGTTTATAACCTTGGTTGAAGACTGCAGTCTTTCACAAAGCACTGACCTCTATTCAACTTTAGCGTGTAAAAGGGAGTAATGACTTCAATCAATAATCACTCCAACAGAATCAACAAATCCATTTTTACATCACCATCACCATCACATTCATACGAGCCACCCACACTCTGATTCCTGTCAATACATAAAGTGGCTCTGGCTAGGGCAGTAATAACACCAAACAGCAGTCATATTTTCCATGAATCTTTAAATGTTCATGGTGATAAACAACCGCACCTTTTTGCTTCGCTTAATCTTTGTGATCAGAAGGAATTCGTCAAAGAGAAACAGGTAGACGTCATGCAGCTTTGCGTTTTCTGTGTACAAAGGAAAAAATAATGTAAGGAAATGCTACACAACCAATAACAGAAGTATAAATGGACCAATGAAAAGGACAACTTTATTTCCATCTGACCTATGAGAACGAGCTTGCCGTCGTAAAGAAGACTTCGTTGAGACACCAGGTTCTCCATGGTTACAGCTTTTAATAAGTGTTTGAGATTCTATAAAAGATCAGATATCAAAAACACACCCTTAAAATCTCTATAAAATACAGATCGAAGGACACTTTAAAGGTGAAGCGTGTAATGTTTTCTGTTCATGTACCTCAGCTTAATATGCAGAGACAACTATAAGTAAGCCATTCATAGGTTAATTTTACTGAAAGTGTAAACACTGTGGCTCTGTGTAGCTATCAAAATAGTGTTCTGTTTGTTTTTAGCATCCCAACCAGCCCAACATAGCAACATTGACTTAACCAATGGTGTGAGCTTGGGGCAGGACTATGTTTGTCTGACCAATGGCAAATACGGGGTGTTTCAAAACCTGTCAAGATTTTTGCAATACCGTTTGGTGCCACTGAAGGAACAGAAATGACACACTTCACACTTTGGTTGACCCATAAATGCAAATTTTGTCATCATTTACTTCCACTCAAAAAAAGGGTTTTTGCTGCTTGTTCGATTTACTTAAAATGAACTAAAGCAACATAATTCTAGAACATTTAGTCACAACTGGATTTCCTTGCATTCTATCCATTTAAATTTGTAAAATGGAAGTTTACTCAATCCATTTGAGTTGGGACTACATGAATACTTTTTGTGGTGTTAAAGTAGTGTTGATGAAACTGGGCAGGGCCTTTCCATTTCCCAGCATGATTTGCATGGGACTCGATAGGGAAAGTTAAAATTAAGTGTTATTTTATGTGTTTTTGTGCAAGATTAATATAAAGGGAATACTTGTTAGTGTTTAATGATTTGTCATGTTGAGATTTAGAAGAGTTTCTGTTATGTTGGAGTTTTAGGGGTTACCGTTATGGTGAAAAGTGGGACTTGAGTAAACGATGAGGACAGGTACATGTCACACATGAAATTGATTGCTGGCTTCATTGATCAAATACTATGCTAACCATTGCATAGTTACTAAACTACACTCTGTAGTGCTTCTAACCAGCATGTATTTAGCATGCTAACATTCACTTTCACTAGTTAGTACATACAGAAATAAGAGATTTATCTGAGTTACAATGACACATCTAATTTTGTTGGGTTTACTCAATTTCACTAGGTTCTTTCTAAACAAAGTGTTTGTGTTGGGATTACATAGTAATTTTAAGAAAATAAATCTCATTTCAAACACGTGGAACCACTGTTCACCCAAAAGAGCCAAAGAGCTGTTTTATTGCTCCTGTGCAACTTCTATGGAAAAGTAGTAACTGTAATAATGTAACTGGAGCTTTCAAGCTTTAAAGGGGATGCCAAAGCACCATTTATTATGGTCAGTACCCATTTATTGTAATTGCATGGAAAAGAGCGGCCCAGTGCTTTATTAAAAAATTCCTCTTTTTGTGTTCTACGGAAGAAAGAAAGTCATATGAGTTTGGAACAACGTGAGGGTAAGTAATAATGACAACATTTTACTTTTTCGAGGGTGTCTGAAAATTTTGATTTTGCCAGACCTCGGGTATATGGGCTTTCTTGTCTCGCTGCCACACAGGAAACCACACCAGAGCTTCCTTCAGCTGCTTCACCTTATGGTAGTTGTCCAACCACTTAACTTTCCCTTCAAGATCATCTGTAGAGAGACAAAGAGAAAGAGAAAAAGAGAGTTGGATAGGAATCTTATTGTTTCATCAATCTATACAAAGAAGGCTGGCTACAAATTGTTAGACGGTTCATCCACACCTCCCAAACAAACATTGCTGCTTTTGTACCAACAATCAGAGATCCTGTTTTTTGACTGTTCAGTTGGAGGCAATTGCGTTCTAGACTCTTCCTTCAGAGTTCCACATAAAAGCTCTTTTATCAACAATGACACAAGCATGAAATGGTTGTTTGAAGCCCACACCCATCTGGCAACTTTTCATTTGCAGTCTCTCATTGTAATTGCACGAAAGTCATAAGGAAGCATTGCAGTTCTGTATACACACCCTCATTATCATTTGTGGGAACTTGACTCCCATAAAGTGTGCTGAAATGAGTTGAGCCATCCTGAGATGTTTTGAATTGAGAAAACTGCTTTTGCGTGAACGATAATGCCTATTCTTCGCATTGAGCTGGTCTAGCTGTAAATCAGTACGCAAGCAGGTTGACAAGCCAAAACAGGCTGGCAAACACTGGTCAAATGCCCTAGTCAGAGGGATATTTCACCCAAAAATGAAAATTCTGTCATTATTTACTCACCCTCAAGTTGTTTAAAGCCTGTATGACTTACTTTCTTCCATGGGACACAAAAGGAGATGTTAGGCATAATGACAGCCTCAGTCACCATTTAACTTTCATTGTATCTTTTTAAATATCTTTATTTTTTCAAATAAATGTTTGTCTTAGTAAATTGGGTCTTTACTCATTCCGTAAGTGATTCAATGGAAAAATGTTTTCACTTCAAAATTAATTTTTTCATGTGATGATAATGGAATTTTGCAGGGAGTAGTCTAACAAAAACATAGTGACTATAAAAATAGTAACTGCAGAAGCACCTGCATATGTGAACTCAGACAGCATGGAATGAAACAGCACAAACACTGTATTATGCAATACATTTTAATCTCACTTTCTTATAGTTAATAAAAACAAAAGGGATTTATGACAAGGTGTGTAATGCTCCAGAAAGATAACAAGGCTTTTGCATGACAGCTGTGATATTGAATGCAGATACAAAGACAGTGTCACGTTTTCATGGTTTACTAAAACCATGAAGCATACTTTCAGCTGTTTTGGGTGACATCTCACACCTTCATTTTGCAACTGTCACTCTGCATTTCTTTAGTGGCTGCCACAACACGCCTCACAAACAGCTTCCCCATGATGGCCAGCAGAGAACTGGAAAAGTTACCTGTCACTTTTTCTAATTCCTCATTTGACATGAGCATGTAACTAAAACAAGATCAAAGTGTCCCCACCTGAGAAAGTCTGCACAGAAAACATGCACAAGATTTACAATAAAACAATGAATCTTGCAGGCTAGGTCAACTCGTGTTAGTCTCATGACTCAAATCAATATTTCATATTTATTTTGAATGTAGTCATGTAATAAGTAAAGTACAGTCTGCTGGTCATTATCACAAAATAAACCTTTAGTGTGACACAATAATAAGGGATAATGTACAGTCATCCGTTTGTTATCGCAAAATAAACCCAGACAGGGTGATCAGGTCTTGTATCACCCTGAAGGGGCTTATTACACGGCTGCTAACCAAATAAATAAATAAATGGCCATAAAATATTGATTTGCATTGAAATTATGTTATGTAAGAAGAAAGAAATCACTGAACAGCTGAATTTCACCTCCAGTATGTGTCAGAGTTCTGTTGGTGTTTATTTTGTGAAAATGACTGTCTGACTGCTCATTATTCAACTTATCAAATAAATAAGTAAATGGACATGAAACATTGACATGAGTTGAAATTATTTTATTAGCTTACTTGTAGGGATACGAGAAGTAGGAAAGATGACTCGCAATACCCAAATGACCAATCATATATGTCTTAATGCGGATGTTACTCAGAAATATCAGACTGCTAGATGGCGCCACTGACCAATCAGAATCGAGTATTCCAGAGACCTGTGTAATAATCTGCAATAACGACTACCTCACATTACGTTATCCCTTTTGTATCATTCAGTCACACTGGACATTGACCGATTGTTTAAAAACAGCTGATAATGAGGGGGCTGATTATTTTCTGTTAATCAAAAAAGGATGGAAAAATGGAGAATTGGGTGACAACCCAATTGCAAGTTGCAATTTGTAAGCTTTGCACTGCTAGAAATTCTTGAGGTGGAACTAATGTTACCCAAAATGTTTAACAATGAATTTGATTACTCACCTTAAAGCTCAACAGAGTAAGGAATATGACGAGTTTGTTAAAATTGTAGACTGCCTCAATTAAAAATTTACAAGCTTCATCCTTCAGAATTCAGTTAATGTGAGACATAATTTTTTTTTTTTTTTACAAATCTTACTTGATGTGAGCCTAACAAGAGGCTATTTATAATTCAACTAATGTAAGTTAATAATGATAATGTGAGTTAATAATAAGTGTTTTGTTTATAACTGAGACTAGTAAATTTAAACATGGAAGACGTGTTGAGACATAGAGAAGAAAGTGATTATTTAAATTTATTTCGAAGTTGTGTAATCAATTATTAGTCATTTGAAATAAAGTAGCATAAAACAGCAGAACCACCAAACTACCGGTAATCAGATATCGGTATCGGCACATATATTTTGTATCCGTGCATCCCTGGTAAAAAAATGTGCATCACGTAAAAAAACATCTAAACTGACTGACTTTATTCAAGCTAAAAATATTACATTATGTTACACTAACAAACAAATTTTTAAGGGTTAGATCAAATAGAAATAGACTCTGAAGGTAACAATTGCATCTTTACCACTTTTTACAGTGTATTCTATTCGATTCTATGTAAAGTGGGAGGACAAAACTTACAGATGGCTTGGTCAATTATGTCCACGATGCTCTGTAGAGCGCTCTCCTCTTGCTCTGAGCAGCCTCTCTTTCCTATGTTCTTCAAAAGCAGAGGGTACCGTGTGAACCTCTGTAGAGGAGCCACCAGCAGATCCTTCAGCTGCAGCCTGCGGCACTGCTCGTTACGTTCACACCACTGACCGAGAAAAATAGTGAGAAGGAAGAGAGGGGGAGAAATAGAGATGTATGCTTTCTTCCAAAACCTAGTAAGTGGCATATATAGGCAGCATTTTAAAGGGATAGTTCATTCCCCCCAAAAACGTTGAGTCTCCTGTGTTGAATTCTGTTTATGTGGTGTGTGGAGTTGTTGCCTGTTTACTGTAGAGCGTCCCAAATCGGTCACTTACGAGGTCCATAATGGTTAGGATGCTGTCTTAAAAGGTAGCTGGCTATGTAGAAAATAGACAGCTGGGCTAGTGAGCTGCCTAGCTTAGTAGCTGGTCACCGGCATATGTTGTGTTTTGAATGCTGGTGTGCAGAACTTTTTGACTGGCTCAACTAGCAAGACTTCCTTGGTTAACCAACATTAGCAGAAAACTGATACTAGTAGATCAGATTCACTAGCTAAGTTTTGCTGGAGAACAACATGGATATACTAGTCCCCCAGCTATAAGCCAGCACCAAAGCAACATAAAGCAGCCTAGAATATTGCATGAGAATTGCATGCTGGTTAAGTTGGTCTTAATTTAGCAGGAGTTTTTGGAACAGAGCTATAGTGCTGAGTGTTTTTTTAAGAGATTATACTTTTTCCCATGAATAAACGAGAGTCAACTGACAAACCAGATCCTCCCTGTGTAGCGGAGTGGAAAAGTATGAGGTTGGGTGAGGGCCTGATATAAGAGAGAAGTGACAGGCCAAAATTGATGTGGAGTCAGCTTAATACAACAGATGATGTAAGCGGGGTGAGTAGCTGTGTCAACACTCTCATTCACCACAGATCTGGTCATCGTGTTCTAATGCAAGGAGCAACGGTCCCTGACAACCATACAGCAGTGGCATGAACCTTGCCCTGTTCCCTACATATTGTCAGAGCATTCAGACTAACCCTGATTTACCATGTCAAATTGCGCTCGCCACGGTTACCTTCACAAAGGAGCCAAAGTCCTCTCTGAGCTTCAGGCTGTCCAGATAAAGGATGGCTGTGCTGTAATTTAGGCAGTATTTCTGTAAACAATGGCAAATGCTTTCACCAAACGCCTGCAAAGTCAAAAGTCAACATAGGAGAGTGATCAAAATAGGACAACAGAGAAAATATTATATTGCACATTAATTCCACTGCAAATAGGGAACAAATGTTCAGTGGTGTCCAGTTTTTTGTCTTCTAGAACAATCATTTGCTAAATGACTCATACAGTATAATAAATTCTACAAGCATGCAATGAGGGATTAGGTATGTGTTGGTCTATGTAGACATTTTTAAACATGAATTATGTTTAAAGCTCATTGCACATGACCAGGGTTGGGCTGTAACGGAAAATATGTAACAGCGTTACGTATTCAGAATACGAAAATGAAGTAACTGAATTCTGCCCTCGATACGTTTTCAATCACCTGTATTCAAAATACAGTTCCTTTTTTTATTATTATTATTTATTTTATTTTTTTCTCCCCTATTCTCCCCAATTTGGAATTCCCAGTGTGCTCTAAGTCCTTGTGGTGGTGTAGTGACTCGCCTCAATCCGGGTGGCGGAGGACGAATCTCAGTTGCCTCCGTGTCTGAGACTGTAAAGCCGCATATCTTATCACATGGCTTGAGCGCGTTACCGCAGAGTCATAGCGCATGTGGAGGCTTCACACTATTCTCCACAGCATCCATGCACAAATCATCGCGTGCCCCATCAAGAGTGAGAACCACATTATAGCGACCACGAGGAGGTTACCCTGTGTGACTCTACCCTCCCTAGCAACCGGGCCAATTTGGTTGCTTAGGGGACCTGGCTGGATTCGAACTCGCGACTCCAGGGGTGGTAGTCAGTGTATTTATTCGCTGAGCTACCCAGGCCCCACCAAAATACAGTTATATAAAATAAAATGACAGAATACTTCTCTCATAACGACCACAAAATAAGGTAGTTGTGAAAGAAAAATATTTGTTGTTGTCAATTTGTTAAAAATTATTGTCAATCTAGTGAGAACAGCGCTTTTCTAAACACCGCACATGCTGCACACTGTGTTGTGTAAATACATTTATGCCATTGCAGATGCGGCTTCTGTGCCGAGCTTTGCAGTGTAAAGACCGACTGCTCTTGGTAAGCATTTGGTGAGACACGTCCACATCGGACAACTTCTCATACAAGGGTTTTTTAAAAATTAGGGGATCTTGTAGAGCATGGAGCTAACAACAGCAAGATCATGAGTTCAGTTCCCAGGGAACACACAAATTGATCAAATGAAAACCTTGAATGCACTGTAAGTTGCTTTGGATAAAAGCATCTACCAAATGCATAAATGTAAATGTACAAAGTAATTCACAGAAAATCTCAAAAAACATTAAAAAAAAAACATAGTAAAAGAATTAAAAGCGTCCAAAAATAAAAGTGTCAGTAATAAAAGAGATAAAAACAATAAATAGGCCTTAATATGGAAACATGCAAGCAAGCCTAGTTAAAATCCATATACTATATTGTTGTCACATGACCTAACTATTTTGTTTAATTTCTGCAAGTGGCATCCAGTTTTATTCCTGTTTATTTGCATTTCTTATTAATATTGTGTTTTAAAATGTATTAATCTTTGTCAGTCCAATCAAATAAATGGTTAAGAAGAAGATTAAAATGTTAAGAAAATAGTTAAAAATGTTAAAAATGCAATTTTGAACATTCACAAACAACCCGTCTTGGCAGCTATAATGTCATAGCTAGGGGCTTTTGGGTCTTGAAGGTACAGGTGGCATTTTCTTACATGTAAAAGAGTGGACGAAATATCGTTGACCACAAACTGCCATTCTGCCTTTCATAAAGAAAAACATTAGTGTCCAACTCCACATCTAATTTAAAGAAATGTCCTGGTTACTTGCGTAACCTCCATTCCCTGATGGAGTGAACGAGAAGTTGTGTCAATGTAGTGACACTAGGGGTCACACTTTGGAGCCCGAGACACCTCTGGTCTTTGATAAAAGGCCAATGAAAATTGGCGAGTGGTATTTGCGTACCACTCCCCCGGACATACGGGTATAAAAGGAGCTGGTATGCAACCACTCATTCAGGTTTTATGCTGAGGAGCCGAGACAAGGTCCCGGCCATTTCAGCCTGTAGTTCAGCGTTGTGGCAGGAGGGACACAACGTCTCGTTCCCTCCATCAGGGAACGGAGGTTACGCAAGTAACCAGGACGTTCCCTATCTGTCACTCACTCGAAGTTGTGTCGATGTATTGACACTAGTGGTCCCTATACAAAGCGCCGCAACTGGCTGAACTGTGTTACATGAACTGGTGGTGTGTGAAGGGCAGACCACTGTGTGCCTCTTAGCCAGCGCACCAGGCTGACACGTAACCTCCCCCAACACTGTTATGAGTGTCGAACGGCCCTTTGGGACAAGTCGACTAACCAAAAGATAGAGACAAGCTAGCCCAGCCTCTTATTCCCTTTTTTTTCCACTCGCCAAAAAAAGGGGGATTAACCGACTGGGTCGACCAGGTCTAGTTGGGGGGGGGTGTCCCTCCCAAGGGGAGATACGTCACATGGATTTGCCAAGCTATGTCGGAAGTATGCCATGTGGAGAAGTCCTGTGGTAGGTCCTACCCTATGGGGGAGGAGTTACTACAAGCATGGCGACAGGGGCAGAGGGGCCTCTGCCCAAGGAAGACGCAGTTTGCCAACAGGAAAATGAATTAACGGAAGATATACGTCACATGGGGTTACCTGCGGGGAACCGCCACATGCGGAGCACCTACCCCAGTACAGGTCTTTAGTTAGCACGTGTACTGGGCCGGCAGCGAGTCTCTCCAAAGACTCGCCTGCCACAGGCTCGGAGGAAATCAACCAGGGAACACAGTTTGTGAACACTACTGGGAGTTAACGGCGCATGTCTTCAGCTCAGGGGAGGTGAAAGGCACTATGCGCAAGTGATACACCCGGCCGGCTGTCCTGGACTTACCTGCTTGTGCATGCCACTACACGGGACGAAACTGGTTCCACCCGGAGCTTGTAGAACCTCGCAAAGGTGTTGGGTGTTGCCCAGCCCGCTGCTCTGCAAATGTCTGTTAGAGAGGCACCCCTGGTCAAGGCCCAGGAGGCCGCTACACCCCTGGTAGAATGGGCACATAGCTCTACCGGGGGAGGGACGTCCTGGGCATGATATGCCATAGTTATGGCGTCAATGAGCCAGTGGACGATCCTCTGTTTGGAGACAGCGCTTCCTTTTCGCTGTCCACCAAAGCAGACAAAGAGCTGCTCAGAGACTCTAAAGCTCTGCGTGCGATCCAAATAGATGCGTAAAGCACGCACCGGACACAGCAATGTCAGGGCTGGGTCTGCCTCCTCCTGGGGCAGCGCTTGCAGGTTCACCACCTGGTCCCTAAAAGGGGTCGTGGGAACCTTGAGCACATAGCCCGGTCGGGGTCTCAGGATCACGTGAGAGTAGCCCGGACCGAACTCCAGGCACGTTTCGCTGACAAAGAATGCTTGCAAGTCTCCTACCCTCTTGATGGAAGTGAGCGCAGTCAGGAGGGCAGTCTTCAAGGAGAGAGCCTTAAGCTCAGCTGACTGCAAAGGCTCAAAGGGGGCTCTCTGTTGACCCTGAAGAACTACAGAGAGGTCCCATGAGGGAACGAGGTGCGGTCTGAAGGGATTCAGCCTCCTGGTGCCTCTCAGGAACCTGATGATCAGGTCGTGCTTCCCTAAGGACTTACCGTCCACTGTGTCGTGGTGTGCCGCTATAGCGGCTACATACACCTTCAAGGTGGAAGGGGACAACCGCCCTTCCAACCTCTTCTGCAGGAAGGAAAGCACTAATCCGACTGCGCATCTCTGGGGGTCTTCCCGTCGGGAAGAACACCACTTAGCGAACAGATGCCACTTAAAGGCATACAGGCACCTCGTAGAGGGGGCCCTAGCCTGAGTGATTGTGTCTAGCACAGCGGGTGGTAGACTGCTTAAAAGGTCCTTCCTCAGGGGAATTCGCCGGGGGGGGGCTGTCGCGAGGAGCATGAGGTCCGAGAACCACGTCTGGGTGGGCCAGTAGGGTGCTACCAGGACGACCTGTTCCTCATCCTCCCTGACCTTGCACAGGGTCTGTGCAAGTAGGCTCACTGGGGGAAACACATATTTGCGCAGTCCAGGGGGCCAGCTGTGTGCCAGCGCATCTATACCGAGAGATGCCTCGGTCAGGGCGTACCAGAGCGGGCAGTGGGAGGATTCTTGGGAGGCAAACAGGTCTACCTGTGCCTGTCCGAATCGACTCCAGATCAGCTGGACCACCTGAGGGTGGAGTCTCCACTCTCCCCTGAGGGTAACCTGCAGTGACAGCGCATCCGCTGCAGTGTTGAGGTCTCCCGGGATGTGAGTGGCTCGCAGCGACTTGAGGTGCTGCTGACTCCAGAGGAGGAGACGGCGGGCAAGTTGTGATATACAACGGGAGCGCAGACCACCTTGACGGTTGACATATGCTACCGTTGCCGTGTTGTCTGTCCGAACTAACACGTGCTTGCCCTGGATCAACAGCTGGAACCTCCGCAGGGCGAGCAGAATTGCCAGCAACTCGAGGCAGTTGATGTTCCAACGCAGCCGCGGGCCCGTCCATAAGCTGGCGGCTGCGTGCCCGTTGCAAACAGCGCCCCAGCCCATCTTGGAGGCATCTGTTGTGACCACCACGTGCCTGGAGACCTGCTCTAGGGGAACACCTGCCCGTAGAAACGGAGGTCGGTCCAAGGGCTAAAGAGATGGTGACAGATCGGCGTGATGACCATACGATGTGTCCCGCGGTGCCATGCCCATCTAGGGACTCGAGTCTGAAGCCAGTGCTGAAGCGGTCTCATATGCATCAACCCGAGCGGAGTGGCCACCGGTGAGGATGCCATATGCCCCAGGAGCCTCTGAAAGAATTTCAGTGGAACCGCTGTTTTCTGTTTGAACGCCTTCAAACAGGTCAGCACCGACTGTGCGTGCTCGTTCGTGAGGCACGCTGTCAACGAGACTGAGTCCAACTCCAAACTGAGAAAAGAGATGCTCTGAACTGGGAGGAGCTTGCTCTTTTCCCAGTTGACCAGAAGCCCTAGTCGGCTGAGGTGCGAGAGCACCAGGTCCCTGTGTGCACACAACACAAGAGTGAGCTAGGATTAGCCAATCGTCGAGATAGATGAGAATGCGAATGCCCACCTCCCTTAACGGGGCAAGAGCTGCCTCTGCGGCCTTCGTGAAGACGCGAGGGGACAAGGACAGACCGAAAAGGAGGACCTTGTACTGATACGCCCGACCCTCGAATGCAAACCGCAGGAAGGGTCTGTGTCGAGGTAGAATTGAGACGTGGAAGTACGCATCCTTCAGGTCTACTGCCGCGAACCAATCTTGGTGCCAGATTGGCCGCAACCCACCACCTTTTTTCGGTACAATGAAGTAGGGGCTATAAAACCCCTTCTTCATCTCGGCCGGAGGGACAAGTTCTATTGCATCCTTCCGTAGGAGGGTAGCGATCTCCACGCGCAAGGTAGCAGCGTTTTTGTCCTTCACCGAGGTAAAGTGGATGCCGCTGAACCTGGGACCAAAGGGACAATCTCGTCGGACGTACTGGCATTTGGGGCCTCGCGGTGCCACGCCATGTTGTGGTCGTGCTGAGTCCAGAGACATCGAAGCACTTACCTGGCTCCTTGTGACCACCCCCGGAACAGCCTGGGATGGGGGAGGAAGAGGCCTGTCCTCGCGACCTGTAGAGACTGTGACATCGGGGGCAGACTTGTGCCACAGCTGGGCGCACAGGGGCGGGGAGACTGCCGCTGGAGCTCCAACCCTGCAAGGGTGAAAGGTGGACGGTGGTCATGATGACGGCCGTGCACACCGATTATGTGACCCAGGGAATGAGGAAACCGCTCTTTTGCTGAACTGTTGGATACCGCAGCCACTTGGGCATGCGGCGAAATTAAATGAAAAAGCAACAAAAGATTCTCCTCCCGGCCCTCCACCGGGGGATGGAGTGGTCTGCTTACCAGCTCCAAGGTGGGTTTCGTCGTCCCTGGGTCGCCCGTCTCAGGGGCACTTCGAAGCCTTCCGTGGGTTCTTGGCGGCCGGCCGTGAGATGGGTGTCGTCTGCTAGCATACTGCTACCCTTGGCGATGAGCAGGCGGGGTGCGGGATCTTGAGCCGCGCCGGGGCAGTATGTGCCGATAGCCTCCGTCTGCTGCTTCACCGTCGAAAACTGCTGGGCAAAGTCCTCGACTGTGTCACCGAATAGGCCAATCTGGGAGATAGGAGCAGCAAGGAACCGTGCCTTGTCGGCCTCACCCATCTCGACCAGGTTGAGCCAAATGTGGCACTCCTGGACCACTAAGGTGGACATCGCCCGCCCGACAGAGCCGTGACCTTCATCGCCCGGAGAGCGAGGTCGGTCGCCGAGTGCAGCTCCTGCATCAAATCTGGGGCGGAACTAGCCATGTGCAGTTCTTTTAGCGCCTTGGCTTGGTGGACCTGCAGGAGAACTATGGCGTGCAGGGCGGAGGCGGCTTGTCCAGCGGCACTGTAGACTTTGGTCGTCAGGGACGACGTGAACCTACAGGCCTTGGACGGGAGCTCTGGGCATCCGCGCCAGGTGGCGGTGCTCTGCGGGCATAGGTGCTCGCCGAATAGCCCCTGGCCGCCCCACCATCGAGGGTAGTGAGGGCAGGGGAGCTGAAAGATCGGGACTGGGCAGTAAAAGGTGCCTCCCACGATTTTGTCAGCTCCTCGTGCACTTCCGGAAAGAAAGGGACTGGAGCAGGGCGTGGCTGCTTTGAGCGGCGCCGCGAGCCCAGGAACCAATCATCGAGCCGTGAGGGTTCAGGGGAGAGCAGAGGGTTCCACTCTAGCCCAATGCTCGCGGCCGCCCGGGAAATGTCCATCATTTCTGCATCAGCCTGTGACTGGAAAACCGTCCCTGGGGGGGGGGGGCAGCTGAGGCTTCTGCGTCTGACTGGATGAGCCCACTCTCCGATGCTGCGCTCGAGAGCTCATCAGCTTCGCGGGCTCAGAACAAGTAGTAGAACTCGCCGTGAGACGAGCCGGCAGACTCATCCGGAAGCCCGATCGGGGCAGATGAGCGTGCTGGGGAATGGGAGGTCCGTGGGGGGATACCCGGCCCCCAGTGCTAGCCGTGCTGGCCTCATACCCGTAGGAAGAAGGACCGAGGTGGGGAGCCGGTGGGGTGGCTTGTTTTCTTACTCGCAATGAGTACATGATCCATCCACGAACACTGTCTCCGCGTGGGTCGCGCCCAGACTCGAAAGACAGCGATCGTAACCATCCGAAGTTGAGAGGTAACGACCACAACCAGGAATAACACACAAACGGAAAGGCATCTTTAAAAAGATGCGTCTTTAAAAAGACGTTCCGTGTGTGCCGCTCTTTTTGAGAAATATACTCTTTTAGAAAAATATACTCTCTTTTTTCAGCCGAAGCACCAAGGGGCGTTCTATGCAGTGCACCAGTGCAGAAGAGGGAGAAGCCGCAGAAATGCGCCGTCAGATCCAGCAGAGTTGAATGAACAGTCAGCTCAGTAAACATCGACCGTTCGGCTCCGATGAGAAAATCTGAATGAGTGGTTGCATACCAGCTCCTTTTATACCAGTACGTCCGGGGGAGTGGTATGCAAATTCCACTCGCCAATTTTCATTGGCCTTTTATCAAAGACCAGAGGTGTCTCGGGCTCCCAAGAGTGACCCCTAGTGTCACTACATCGACACAACGTCGAGTGACTGACAGATAGGGAACTAGCTATTCAGATTTACTTAGATGTTAAAAGTGTGGATTTAGTGGTTAAGATAAGATAATAACTACATCACACATAATTCTTCCAATTGTCCCTTGCCTATGTATTGTAAAAGTATTCTGAATGCGTTACTTTTTTATGTGATGTATCCGAATACATTTAAGAGAGAGTATTTAAGGGGCCTGGGTAGCTCAGTGGTAAAATACACTGGCTACCACCTGTTGGGCCTCATGTATTCAGATAGAGGGCAAAAGCAGGCCTAACAGTCGTAAAAGCCTGACTGAGAACAAAAGTCATAAATCTTACTGATAAAAACCGCACCAAAATCAAACAAAGGGAGTCCAAAACAGACTACAAATCCCATGAAGCCTTGCTCACTAAAGGATTGAACTCTCAACTCCTATTGGATAAGGCACACAACAGAACGCCCCTTAACCATGACATCATCGGGAGTAGAAATAACTCTGAGATCCTTCCGGGATTTGCTTCCAGCAACTTTGCTCGCCGTGCGTAGACGCAGCTTATCGCTGCTCTCAGGTGTAGCCTCGTGGCACAAGGAAGTAACGTCCGACTTGAAACTGTGGCCATACAATCTCCATCTCGCTGGACGAGTTGAGATTACTCTGTGTTCCACTGAGCACTCTAACAGATCCGAAGGAGACCGTTGAGCAATCCGCATCTTCATCCATTTGCCTGCAGAAGTGAAGAGATAAAAGATTTCTCTTCCATCTTCAATCAAGTTGACGTCGCTGATTTCTCTGTCAGCCCGCCGAGAATCAGCAGCCGTACCGCCCGCCAACAGAGCGAGGAAACAGCCTCCCGTCATCACCCGAGCCTCGAGGAACCGAGTCGGAGTTAAAGGACGGATGAACACACATTCTAGCTGCATCCTCATGCGATTCAAGTAAGAGGTTTATGTCTGGGCATAAATATGTCTTCTATGTCTAGAATATTATAGTGTGTTATTCTTGTGTATCAAGGTTATTGCTTGTACAGTTTACGGACCGCCGAGTCCGCTCATTGCTGCTAATAATACTCAAGGTATTACTGTAATGTACTGTTATCACGAATGATATCTGCTGTGTTGTAGTCCAACCACATTGGACTGTTGTGTATTTCCGCCATCGCAGGTGAGACCGGCACACTGAGTTTATCCATTAAAGAATCAAAGACCGCGGGACAGTTTACGAGCCATCCACCGTGTCTCTGAGTGATAAACTAACAGCTACTTTCTCTCCCATGATCGCGAAACCGGCTTTGGTGCCATCACTTAATTCTCTCTCTCTCTCGTACTAACCACACACACACACGCGCGCGACCCCTCACAAACATTCTCGCACACATTTTTGGCTAGTAGATAACTTTGTGATAAAGCTCAGCTTTGTCCCTAAGCTATTGTACAAGCGGATACACGCAGTAAACTGGCAGACGCCATTGACCGGTTTCTCTCCGCCCACATTCGCGGCAATATTCTCTGGCCGGAAATCTCACGTGACATACGAGAGTCATGTCCGCCATTTTGTGCGCGTCCCTCCTTACACACACACACACACACACACAATCTCTCTCTCACACACACACACACACACACACACACCTTCCTCATGTGTTATAGGATTATTTTGGTTACCATATCTAATCATATCACTGTTTAGTTTGTAGTTGTAAGTCGGAAGTTTATTGACTGCATTGTATTGATTATTAATTGATATTACTGCATAAATAAACTTCGTTATATTTCAAAGAGAAGTGTTTTGGTTTGTTTGCATACACCTGTGTCAAATGCTGACGGGATGTCAGTGCTCGGATTCAAGCCTTCATTGTTTTTTTTTCGAAAATCGATATTCTTCGGATGTCGATTTTCCTAAGAGAACAATCTAATATTGAGACTGTTATACTATCTGGTTATTAGTCCCTGATTCCAGGGTGGTGCCCTGGCGATATTAATCCTTATTAATATTCTATTGATTTTTGATAATTGATAATTATCTTTGATGATTGTTGAATCTGAAGGATCAATAAGCTAGTGTTAATTTTAATCAATGTTTCATCGATGTTAACAATTAACAATTATCTTTGATAATTGTTGATTTAAAGGATTAAACAAAGCTAACATTGATTCAAATCAATGTTATATTGCTTTTAATAATTAATAATTATCTTTGATAATTACATTTACTGGAGCCCCTTATGAGGTTTTAATGAGTTAGATTCTATTATTTAATTTAAATATTAATTAATAACTAAAGAAATAATTATTAATTATTTCTGATAGTAACACTGATCTAAACAACCAGTATAGCTGAACACACCCCTGGAGTTCACTAGTTCGAATCCCAGGGCGTGCTGAGTGACTCCAGCCAGGCCTCCTAAGCAACCAAATTGGCCCGGTTGCTAAGGAGGGTAGAGTCACATGGGGTAACCTCCTCGTGGTCACTATAATGTGGTTCGTTCTCGGTGGGGCATGTGGTGAGTTGAGCACGGATGCCGCGGTGGATGTCTCCGTGGCAACGCGCTCAACAAGCCACATGATAAAATGCGCGGGTTGATGGTCTCAGACACGGAGGCAACTGAAATTCATCCTCCGCCAACCTGATTGAGGCGAATCACTATGCGACCACGAGGAATTTTGAAATGGGGGGGGGAAATAGGGGGAACAAAAAGAGAGAGAGAGTATTTAAGTAATTAAATGTAAGTTTCTTTAAGTATTCTACCCAACCCTGCACATAACTTGTATCCAAATGGCTTTGAACAGTTTCAGAGGGTAAAAAGAAAAGTTAACGTAATATAATCCATTTATACCTTTAAAAAAATACCCATGTAACATAAAGATCAAACAAATGTGGATCTTTTGAGGCCAGTTTATGTTTTTTCCTGTAGAATTGCATATTATGAGTGGTGAACAGCAGTGAGGTGCAACAAGGAAAAGATATTTTAGCAAGTGTATAATTAACTATTAATTTCTTTTACCTTTCTAAGGAGTTCAAGAAGAGTCTGAGTACTATAGCTGTCCGGATTGGTCCACAGTTCCTTAATGACACGCAAGAGACTTGTAAGAAAGCCAAAGCTAACCTACAATAAAGTAAGAATTAGTAAAGTATTCTGATGGATTCCTCAGATGCAACAGATAAAGCTTAATTTCATATTTTCACTTGAAAAATACTTTTATTATAAAGTTAAGCACCATCAATTCTAACTACTTTTAACACAGCTTAAAGAGGCAGCTGGTAAATGTTTAGGTAAAATCTACCACAAAACTCATTGATATCTTACCAGGCAGAGCTCATTTAAATTAGCAAAAAGCATCCAAGAGTCTATGTCATGTAAACATTCTCTCATCTGCAGATCTGACAGCGTGGTCAAAAATACCTGCATGCAAAACAAAAGTGAACACATTTAAGCTCGTCCATTGACACCAGAACACTTGTTATAAACTGGTAAATTTCCATTTCTATAACCATGGCAGCTGTCCATGGCATACAATACAGCTAAAACATTATTTTTGACATGTTTGTCTCTTTTTGTCTTTCTCTAGCTCATCAGGACATGCCATATTTCTGCAATAACCCATAATATATTAAGGCATTGTGTTCACACCTCTTTTAAAACCATGAGCTGATCGAGGAAGTAGACACATTCGCTGGTAAAAAGCTCCCAAATGGCCTCCTGTTTTCGGTCAGCTTTAGGATTCTCTGCTGCTCCCAGCTCAGAGCAACCTCTCAAAAACTCCTCCAGAGACATATCCTGAGAACAGGAGAGAGAAGAGGATGAGGTGAAGTTTGAGTTGCTATGTTCTTTCAATGTTTTGATAGCGCCACAGAGCCACAGTGTTCACACTTTGAAATCAACCTACAAATGGCTGCCTTACAGTTGTCTCTGCATATTAAGCTAGGAGAGGAGAATGTATTTTAACAGAACACTTTACATACTTCAGCTTTCAGGGCCCATTCATGAAAATCTGCTCTGAAGCTGAATTCAGTAGTTATTTATCCAATAGCAAGATGAAATCAGGCTTTAGTCTTCAACTCATACCTTGTATGTTTGAAAGTCTGTGTCCCTCCATTCCTGGATCTGAATGCCAGCCAGACACTTGTCAATGTCTGCCTTCCCTTTTGCCTAATGGAAAACACCACTCACATTTATTCAACATCATACTGTCTCCTTTTGTATTTGATCATGAACTGTGGAGAAGACTGGATAGCAATTTGATAGCACTACATTTTATTTTAGTTGTTGCTTGTTTTGGTGTTGTTTATTGTTAATGGGGAGGGGTGAGGGTGCATGCAAATCTGATTTAGCTCAAAGTGGGTCAGTGAACATTATGTACTGGACGACACAAAGCATCTGAAGAATTACAGCAAAAAGTATCTGCCAACGGCAACAACCACGACACTGGCATCAGATCAAAAGTCATGGGAAAAAAGATCTTCATTATGGTATTGAAACAATGAAATATGAGAACATTTACACATCACTTACTGTGTTACGTCTCGAGAAGGGCCACTTTGATTTCTTGGTGTCTATAAAAATGTAATAATGCAAGAAAATATTTTGTAAAACTTAAAAAATTAGGACCTGAAACAAAAAAATAATGTCATTATTTTCTTTTTTAACAAATGATCAGTGAAAGGAGGTGTTTAACCTTCATAAAATGTTGATCGTCAACCTCAGGAGATCAAACTAAAATCTTTGCAGCTACATAACCAAAATTTGGGATATGTCTCTAAGTAAAATTGCTTGCAAAAATGTGAGAATGGTATAGCTGCAGGCATAGCTCCAAAAAGGGCTGTGAGCTCCAAATTGCCATTTAAAGATATAGGGAGCCCCTAACCTTACCCTTTCCCTAACCTTAATAAGATTTTTTTGACGTCATTAGTCTAGGGGTTCACATACATTTTCCAACCTTCACTGTGGTTGGAAATTCTGTTTTCAGTATGTGCAAGAACAATACAATAATTTGTTTGTTATAAGTTAAAACAGATTGTATTTGTTCATTATTGTAACTTAGAAGAAGAAACTAGATTTTAAGACAAATTTATAAATGCAGGTAATTCCAAAGGGTTTACAGACTTTCTCTTTCCACTGTACGTAATAGCTCTCTCACACACACACACAAAACATGGCATTTGTGCCTCTGATGCATTTAAAAAAGTTATGGGACACTAAATTGTGCTCTATTTGTGGCAAGCGCCTTATGTCCAAAAAGTCATGACTTTAACTGAGGCATGACTAACCTGAATAGGCTGATTTATTTAAAAAATCAGCAGCACCATTGGACACAAATAAATCTCCAGGGGAAACATCCAATCCAGGAAGACTCACAACCACAGAGCTCCGCCTCCTTTCCTGGAGCCTGGGAAAAAGTGAATGTGACCAAAAGCAGACCAGAAGAGAGCAGGTGAGTTTACATAATATTTCGGGCCTTGAGGTGCCTAGCCCCTCAAAGTATGAATGATGAACTTGATGCATGCTCAGTGAAAGGCTGTGATTTAATCACACAGCCTCAAATTCAGTGTACATTTGTATAATGACACATTTTATGGTTGCACCACAAGCTGGTCATGTACCTGTAGAGGGTGGATATGCACGTAAATTATGTAAAAAAATAAAATACTGCTTCTCACTCCAGTCTAGAATGGCGCAAAAGCTCATTAGACCTCAGAAAACAATTATTCCACTAAACTGATAAATCCTGACCAATGTGCTGTACTAATCTCTTTACACAGACTCAAGCCATACAAAACTTCAAATTTCAAACCAGATTTGGTTAAGAAGGAAATCAAAGAATTCCATGCTCACATTTCTATCATTCCATGGTAGTATTAGGCGGTCAGAACTGCGTTAGCAAAGATGAACAGAATCATACCATGATACACATGCACTGTCTCCTAACAACACACCATTGCATAGTGAAAATACAGGCCCATGGTCAATGGACAGAGCAGAGGAATATATTGAAAGATTTTGATTATTACAGTGCTCTTATTTACATTTAATGCATTTGTCAGGCACTTTTATTCAAAGCACCTTACAGTACAGTGCATTCAAGTTACATTTTTCATTGATTGTATCAGTATACAGTATGTATTCCCTGGGAATCAAACCCATACTCTTGGAATTGTTAGTGCCAATTGCTCTACCAGTTACCCCTCTTATCAACTGGAATAAATCAGCACCTTAATTTTTGGCCTATGGCTGTAGGAGTGTAGTCACTGTTAATCAAAGTCAACTGTTTGACTTGGTTCCTCTTGTGCTTTTGTGTAAAACCAGCTTGTCATGTAAATATCTGATGGAAAAAATGCATGAGTTGACTTACATGGCAGATGACACAATGTGTTTAATAGAAAAAGGCACATTTTTCCTCTCTTTTGCTGTTATAGTTCCTTGTATTGTGTTCTGTTCCGCACTGCTTTAGTTCCCGTTACATTCTGACTAAAAATCCTAAGGGCATTTACGCAGTGGTTTGACTGTTTTCAGACTCGACATGCTGGTTTTTGTTGAGCCACTCCCAGCTTTGTGCCCATCCATCTGTACAGCGACTCAATCGTGTGTGCCACTACAGTATGTGATGTATGTCAATAAACAGTGACTGATATTTTTAGATGCAGGTATGAGGCATCAAAAATGCCAACCCCACCTTCCATCTACATTCAATGAATACTGTGTCTTTACTACTACATTCAACAATTCCAGCATTTAACTTCCATCTTAACCTTGGCTGAAGATCTTAATACAAAAACAACAAAAGCAGATACCATTATCAGCCTTTTCATGCTCATTGCAGTCAATATGGGACTATATACCAATAAACACTTGAGTCACATATACAGTTGCTATGAGATAGAAATTATTGTGCATTATAAAGGTAACACCACTTCCCACGGTACCTGGCACAACAGACCACTCAAATACTTCCTTATTGGCCATGTACTTTCTCGTCTGTATCATTTTAGGTGTTTCTAGACATAGAGGCTCATAAAAAGCTCGTCTTTCTTTTGGTTTGCAAGTACAATCGCAAACACAGATGCCAGTGCACCAAGCCTTGGAACCTCACCAGTAGAAAATTACTCAGTGCATCACTGCTAATTGCTGTTTATCTAAAGGAACATCCACAATGCAGTCCTGTGGCAATGTAGCTGGCTGGAATGAAGAAGCCCTCTATGCCGACTTCCCAGCCCCAGCGCGGCTACAAAGAAGGGAGCTTTGTCCTCGCACCTCCACGAAATAATGATGCCCCCTTAACATAACTGTCTCATCCAATCGCTGTCCAGGGATGAGCACTGCAATCAAACGGTGCCATACTGTAATTAAGGCCACAATAGCTGCCTAATTATCCACTGCTGAAAAGAAGCCTGTGGTCCAGCAGGCAAGCAGAGTGGGCCCGATGGGGGGGAAACGGCACTAATGAGAGTTTTTCTGGGCCGTACAGGGCCAAACCATGGGACTCTAATAACTCTCCCTTAAGAGTTCATGCACAGCTACAAAGCAACAATACAATGCACAATGAACTTCGCTCTATCCCAGCTCCCGGCGCTCTATGGAAAAAATGTGTCCTGCTTTGGCCTCATCATCACAAACTGTGCGTATCCACACAAACAAACTCCTAGATTAATGTACCAAGAGCTGGAACGATGGTTTTAGTGGAAAAGGAAATTTTGCTTTGACACAAAACAAAGTGTTGTGGCAGTTGGCTGGGACATTTGGCTAATATGAGCTGGAGATGAGAGCAGATTGCTTGCTCACATGCAAATATGGCTGGGATAGTTTATGCAAAATGTAAGATAGATAGAGACAGCTCACCTACCTTTTATGACAGGCCTCGTTCACCTGTAATCAAAAGCAGATACAACATGTAAGCAAAGTACTTAGAAAAAATGGCTTTGCCCAAGTACTCCATTGCTGCTTTGGTTATATTTGTAAGTGATCAGCTATACAATATCAATTTCAGAGAAGCTCTTCACACAATTGGCTTTTGAAAGTTAGTGTGTGAGATAAAGACCCCTAAGGGTCCCGCATCTACAGAAATGTTCTGACTCTATTGTGGAGGCACTTGGATGGACGTTTGGATGGAGTGAATAGGGTTTCCCTTTATTATTTTGATCATTAACTGACCCTGCCATGATTGGGGCCTCATTGGAGAAGCCGCCCTCCCAATGAGACTAGAGATGTGGCCTTGCACAAAGCTGTCCATGCATTTAACTACTGATTAATTTGCTGTCAAAAGCACTTATTGTGAACTACAACCTCAGGAGTCCAGAGGAGAATGAGGCAAGAACAGCGATTTGGAGCCCATATGAATACGTATTGGTATCATATCTAGATGTTATCATTTGAAACTGACTGTTATCAACTCATTTGATTTAAATCTATCATAATTATTGTTCACTATTTTTTTTTTTTTTTTTTATAAATATGTAAATGGAAAACACTTTTATCCAAAAGTGCACTCAAGATATATGTTTTATCATTTTCTGTGTTCCCTGGGAATCTAACCCACAACCTTGGCATTATTTGCACCATGCTCTACCAGTACATCTGAAATGTGTCTGACATGTTGAATGTATTTAGAAGACATCAAGAACTAATTGTATACCTTATCACTGTCATCAGTGGTGCTCTCGTTGTCATCAGAAACAACCTCTTTTGAATCACGAGACTCTTGACTGTTGCCAGTGAGAACGTTGTGAAGAGTCTTTGATCTTTGCCAGGGATTTTTCCCACGAATCAATGAAGATTCTAAGTTTCCGCCCTCTCCATTTGACTCAACCGCCAGAGGAGACTTTTTCAGATTCAACGGAGACAGGGGGCTCCTTGGAGGGGGTGTTTCCTCTCCTAAAGGGCCATCAAACCTGCCTGGTCCTTGGGAGGAGATTCTAATGCTCCTCATCCTCCTCAGCGTTGGGGACGTGGAGATGCGGGACGGGGCTTGTCTATCAAACTGAAATAAGTGCGTGGGCATGCCGTCACCCTCTTTAAGAGAACTGTACCTCAGTCTGGAGGGCCTCTTACCTAAATCTATTTGCATTATGAAAGGGTTACTCGTTTGCGTCTCTTTGTCTTCGGTTTGTTCATGCTTTGTTTGAGTCTGTGCATCCGTCCCTTTGTCTGTTTCCTTCTCATGCCATTCTATGTAACTCCAGGTCAAAGTTTTATCCACTTCTTTCCTGTTTTCACTTATTAAGGCATAATTCAGCTCAGTCATCTTGAGCAATTCGGCATTATATCCCAAAAAAGAAGAGTGATTATTAATCAGATGCTGGTTTAATTCGAAACATTCCCACCAAAAATGCGTCCAACCCTAGAATCCATGTCTCTGGGACTTCAGAGAGTTTCTAAAAAAGCAAAAAGGGGATTATAAAAGCCACCCAGTATGTTTATCTGAATTTTCTGTAGAACTGCCAATTTATGGCTATTTTAAATCCTTAATTTGCATTCAGCATTACTTATGAAGTTAAGCACTCAGACACTGAAAGCCTAAACAGTATAAACCTTATGCAATTTTCAAGCAAAAAGTTCAGGAGGATTATTCTTACCACATCATGTTGAACTCAATATGACCTATCTGTAATCTATCAAACGGGCTAGTTTAAAGCGATAAACAGCATGACACATTCAGGTGTAGGCTATTCTTTTTGATAACCTTTTGTAGTCACCATATCGATTAACACGGAATTTAAGACGATGTTGAGGGCCGTTCAAACAGAAGGTGCTATTACGTCAGTCTGCGCTATTTTTTAACCGTTTTCCTAAGTTAAAATGCGCTAGACGAACGTCTTTGACCGTTGCGCCGCGTTTTTGGACGTTAAAATAACGTCAACTGTTAAAAAGGCGTCTCGAGACACCTGCGTTCTGCTCTATTCGTTGAGCTAAGACACGTTCGGTCTGAACGGCCCCAATGTATCACAATGTCCCTACATTATTATACCGTGGGAAACAAAATGCACCTGATCCTGCTCTAGTAGACTTTAGGGTAGGTTTACGTAAAAGTCAAGAAAACCAACAATTTTACTGACGAATAAAATACAAAGTTGTGTTGTTGAATGAATCGTGCACTGAATGGCTTCATCTTTGTTCTTTGTTGTTATTAGACTAAGCAAGCGCGTGCTATAATTACAAATGATAGGCTACTGCATTCATACAACGTTTATCGATGTGTCCGTTCAGAAAAAAGAAGAAGAAAAAAAAGTTCTATCTGACAACTATATGTATAGATTATTAAGTATGTGGCACTTACGGATTTTGTGGGTCCGCTGGTTGTTCCCCGGTGCGATCCGGGTGAGAATCGGACTGTTGGAGGGAGCAGACCTGGACCAGAGGCACAATGTTTCAGAGCATTGCCTTCTTTCAGTTTAACAACGGCTGTTAATGCTCAAACGCCACCAGTAGAATCCATGTTAGTCAAATGGACTTATTGTTTTAACAGAATATTGCATGCAAAATGCATTCCCTCCTCTGTGGCTCAGCAGCAGGTATTGTGTGAGGCAGGTCTAGTGTCTTGTTGCCTAAGGTCAATGGAGGTGGAGCATAGCTGTTTGTGTTGTTGATCAATGCGTATGTGCACAACGAAGTGCATTTTCAACAGGCACAGATGCGTTTCCGATCATCTCATATTACCTTTGAAAGATAGCTGAGAAAGTGAGTGACACTTGGTAACAGGAGAGGTTAATGTTGTTGTAGTCCCACGTCAACTGTAGCCTCATGGAAATTCTGACCAAATGTCAAGCATCTTGCATTTCCTTCCGAACCATTTGATCGGGATGATGTTGTGATCTGTCAGGATGAGGTTTATATTTATTATTTATTTATAAATCCATGTCCAGGAGAGACTTGTAGAGAAATGGATAGAAATAGTGTAATGTTACACTTTTGCCCTTTGTTCTTATTGTTTTATAGCCTGTAATGTTGTTTTAACACTTGTCTTAAAACAAAAAGAAACGTTGTAGTAAATAATAACTATATATATTCAAATGCATGGAGAATTGAATCATAGTATCATCCCATCTACAGTAGGTCATGCCAGTTTTATAGGTTGAAATAATCACAATAAAGCACATGGTCACATGAATGGTGTTATTTCTGGATTGTAGTTTCATAATGTCCAAAATACAACTCGACAGTCAGTCTACGTTTAAAATGTACTACAAAAAAACTATTGTTAAAATTAGACCAATTTAAATACTTGTGTTGCTGGAAGTCTTTATAATATATATATATATATAAACTACAATCCAGGAATAACACCATTCAGGTGATCATGTGGCTTGATTGTGATTATTTCAACCTTCATTAAACACTAGATGGCAGTGCAGGTGAGTTTATCACATGGTCAGCACCAGCACTCTCTCAAACATGGGATTATGGGTTTAGTGGAATTAGCGTAGAAAGAAATCTATAAAAGATAATTAGAATTACAAAACAAATAATGAGATTTACTGTAGGGTTATAATTATATACATGTAATATATCTGCATAGCTGTATTTTTAAAATGAAAGAATCTAAGAAAAAAAAGAGGAAAAAAGTGACATTAGGCCATGATTTATACTTGCTCAACAAATTATCCCAAAATAAAACCATTTATTAACCTTAACTAGTAATAATTTATTACCATTAAAGGAATATTCTGGGTTTTGTATGAGTTAAGATCAAACAACAGCATTTGTATTGTAATGTTGATTACAAAAAATAATAATAATAATTTCGATTTGCCCCTCCTTTTCTTTAAAAAAAAAAGCCAAAATCTGGGTTATAGTGAGGCACTTACAATGGAAGTAAATGGGGCCAATCCGTAAACGCTAAATACTCACTGTTTCATAAGTATAGCCTCAAGAGGTAAACAAAATGTGTGTTAACATGATTTTAAAATGATAAAATTGCTTGCTAACCTTTTCTGTGTAAAGTTATATCCAGTTTTACAACTTCATTGCCATGAAGATGTACCATTAGTTACAAATAACTAGAAGTTAATCCACCTAGAACAGTAGTGCGCTACAAAAACAATGATTTAAACAACTTTACAGCTCAAATAGTAAACCAGTTTTAACAGAGGAATTAATTTAAGTGCTTTTATGAAATTAAAAGCTTCACATTTCTGCATTTAAACCCTCCAATAATTTTCCCCATTCACTTCCATTGTAAGTGCCTCACTGTAGATTTTTTTTTTTTTTTTAAGAAAACCCGAAATTAGTTTTTGTGATCAACTACATTATGCCACAAATACTGTCAGTTGAGCTTAACTTGTATTGAACCCGGGAATATTCCTTTAATCACTCATGTCTGTCATTAGCCTATATGAGCACTCACAAATGAAGACTTTGCACACATCCGATAAGCTCGCTGTGGGTTCTGTGATTATGCAATGAGGGCCTATAGATCACTCAAAGTAATTGTTTGCTTAAGTTTGAGACTTTACCTGACCTTTAAAAGAGAAGCTTCTTTAGAGACAAAGATGTCTCATTTAGAATATTCAGAATTGTGTGTGCAACACTCAAAACTTTTGTTCTTTCTTATTAAAATGGTATAAAATTAAAACAGAACAACATAGGCCTCTCATTAACAATGAAGTGGAGCAGCAGCAAGAACATATTTTTTCCTAATAAATAAATAAATGCATATTTTATATTTATAACAAGTGATATTTTTCATAAAATCGATGGACTGAGGAAGTCATAGTGTGTTTCTCACGTTGCCCCCAAGTAGCTTGTCTCGCTGAATATACACTCGACCGTCCGAGGAAACTGGGCGCCTGTTTTGTTTCTTCTTGTTCTGGTTCCGCCTGGTGGCTGGAGTTTGTTTTGACGAGTGACACTCCTTCGGGACAGTTGTGGATGAAACTGCTCGTTCTTTGTGTTTATGTCTCCTATTGGCTTGAGTTTGTTTTGTGGAGTATTTTTTTGTAGGACTTTGGGAGGATTAGGTCATCTGCTTCACTCATGAACAGACAGCTCACTGAACATTCGTTTGACTGCCCGAGGAAACTAAATGGAAATGTTTTTGTGTGTGTGCTGGTTCTTCTAGCAGCTGGAGCTTGTTTTGGGGAGGAACACGCCTTTGATACAGTTTTGTGAATGAATCTTCACGTTATTTGTGTTTATTCTGCCTAGTGGCTGGAGTTTGTTTTATAGATTATATTCTGTTATGTAATTCTGTCTCTCAGAATTTGTATAGAAGCACCGGATTGAGCAATCCGACGGCAAAGTTGTCGCAGGGACTCTCATAGGCGTGCATGTACTGTTTGAGTTTAGAGGGATGGATGCCGGTTGGCGCTGTCGTGCGCGGGGTTAATGCACATGTTTTTCTTTTTTCTGTTTGTTTGGTTCCGGGGGAGGTTTGGAGTCCGACTCAGTGGTGGACTGGCCATTGGGAGAACCGGGTGGGCCGGCTGCGAAGGGGGCAGCGATATGCAGAAAAGGACAGCAACCCCCCCCCCCCCCATAAGTGGATTATCTCTCTCCACATGGAATGTGAATGGGTTGGGAAAAAAGAAGGAAGGTTATTTCTTTTCTTAAATGTAAGAAATTTGATATAGTGTTTCCTCCCCGCAGGAAGCTGAAAAATTTGGGAAGATATGGGGTGGACATGTTTTCTTTAGTGCTGGCTCAAGTGCTGGGGAGTCATTACACTGATAGGTAAACATCTACAGTTCAAATGTATCAAACAGATTAAAGATAAATTAGGAAGAGTCATTATTGTTTTAGAAGAAATTCAGGGGCAAAGGTTGATTTTGGCTAATATTTACACACCTAACGCTGATAATCAAGGCTTTTTTATTGATCTTGAAGGGACCCCTCATGATATAATATTGGGAGGAGACTTTAATCTATTGATGGACTCAGTCCTTAATCATAGTGAAGCAAAAGTGTGCAAGCCCCCTAGAGCAACACTGACGCTTCACAGGATATGTAAAAATCTTGGTTTTACAGATATTTGGAGACTTTTAAATCCATAAAGGGACTATACATTTTTTTCATCAGTCCATAAGATTTATTCTAGAATATATTTTTTCTTGATATCTAAGTCCCTCATTTAATCTATTGTTGATTGCTCAGTTGGAAACATCTTAGTCTCAGATCATGCCCTGGTGAGTTTAGAGGTGTTGCCACATATGGAGAAAAAGAAATCATATAGTTTGCTCCTTAATGTATCCCTTTTACAAAATCCTGAATTCCAACAAATGTTAAAGGCTGAAATCAATGTCTATATCGAGACTGGTCCTCAGTATCCTCTGTGGGCGTGGCTTGAGAGGCACTATCATACAGTATGCCTCATTCATCAAAAATCTGGCCCAAAAGTTGTTGGGGGGGGGGTTGTGTCACTGTCCTTTTCTGCATATTGCTGCCCCCTCCGGCATATCGCGGCGCCGTTTTGTGGCCCGTTCTGCATAACGCGGCGGCCCATTTCAGCCCATTTCGCGGCCGGCCCACCGGGAAAAGGTGGCCAGTCCGCCCTTGAATACAGATATAATACTATTTTTTTGCGGAAGGTGGAGTTTTGGCTATTCACAGCAAGACAGTCTTACTTTGAGTTGGGGGACAAAGCAGGGCAACTTTTGGCTAGATATATAAAGCAGAGAGAGTCTTTTTCTAACATTCCCTAAGTGAAATCTGCTGGTGGTAAAATATTTACCTCAGCTGCTGATATTAATAATGCTTTTAAAGATTTCTATCTTGATCTTTATAGTTCCTCATCTTCGTCTACCGATGAAGATATTAGAAACTTTGTAGAACGATTTGAACTTGCTAAACTTATGACAGAGCAAAAAAATCTCTTGATTCTGAGATAAACTTGGAGGAGCTTGACGAGGTAATTAAGGCCTTGCCTACAGGCAAGGCTCCGGGGCCAGATGGCTTTGCCGCTGAGTTTTTTAGATCTTATGCTACAGAACTGGCTCCATTTTTGTTAGAAGTTTATACAGAATCATTAAAGAATGTAAAGCTTCCGCCAACCATGACACAAGCTTGGATCAGTCTGATTCTTAAAAAGAACAAAGATCCAAGCGAGTGTAAGAGTTACCATTCCAAATGAAGGACTTCGCTATGCTATCAAATTGCTTGAAATAAGAGAGGGGGACATCTACAGGGAGAGATTGTCGCAGGTAGTTGAATTTTGGAATACAATTCATTTTAATAACATTAACCTTCCCAATCATAGATAAATGTAATGAAGCCCACCTGCCAACATTGCTCGAAAACCTTTTTATTAAGGGGTCAACATTTTAGGATTCCCAGATCTCAATTCTATATGTATTTACAGCTGTGTCACCTGCTCAGTATCATTTTTGGGAATAGCATACACCCCCCTTAAACAGCAGATACTCTGGGAGAGGTGATTACTGCTTTTGGAAAAGGTCATGAGGCATCAGTGTATTACTCCCTGCTAATTCATAGTCTGCATCTAGAGATGTAAGGGTGCACCTTATGCAATTCTGTTTATTTTTTGTGTGTATTCTATTTGTGACCACGGGGGTGTGCGTTGGGGTGGGGTTGGTGATTGGGGAGGGGTAATAGTGGGGGCTAAATTTTGACTCAATGTATATATGTTGTGTTTTTTCTTTGTTACATGTTTGAGTCAATAAAAAATGTTAATTGGAAAGAATCTTAATGATGCTCTTTTATATTCAAAAACAGTTCATATTGACCAATGCTGTCAAGATCCAAAGAGGGGGAAAAAAATCATCATTAAATATCATATAAGTAGTCCATAAAATACTAAGATTTTCTTTGGTCCCAGAAAGCTTGGAACATAGTGCACAAGTCATATGCACTACTGTTATGATGTCTTTATACTGAACCTTTAATAACGATTTATAGTATTTGTCCTTTATGAAGCTTGACAGCTCCTGCTCACTATGAACTTTTATTCTATGGAATAGAGCTGCTTAAAATATCTGTTTTTATGTCCCAAGAAAAAGTAAAAGAATATGGCTTTTGAACAACATAAGGGTGAGTAAATGAGTGAGTAAAAGTACATTTTCCATTTTTAGGTGAACTTCTCATTCAACTAGTGGCTTATTTTTTTAGCACAAACCTGACAAGGACATACTCAAAATAAAACGGTCTCTTTTAAAAGAAGACTCTTAGGAGATGCTATACAAAATTCAGAATTAATTAAAGACATAAAGAAATGGGGGCCTGGGTAGCTCAGCGAGTATTGATGCTGACTACCACCCCTGGAGTCGTGAGTTCAAATCCAGTGTGTGCTGAGTGACTCCAGCCAGGTCTCCCAAGCAACCAACCGGTTACTAGGGAGGGTAGAGTCACATGGGGTAACATCCTCATGGTCGCAATTAGTGGTTCTCGCTCTCAATGGGGCACGTGGTAAGTTGTGCATGGATTGCGGAGAGTAGCTTGAGCCTCTACATGCTGGGAGTATCTGCAGTGTCATGCACATTGAGCCACGTGATAAATGCACGGATTGACTGTCTCAGAAGCAGAGGTAACTGAGACTTGTCCTCCTCCACCCGGATTGAGTTGAGTAACCACGCCACCACGAGGACCTACTATGTAGTAGGAATTGGGCATTCCAAATTGGGAGAAATGAGGATAAAAAAAAAAGCCATTGTAATAAACACACACCTGTGACCACATTTATATCAATATGCTCTGTTGCTTGGCAATGCCAAGAATTGCTTATTACAATTATTTATAATAACATTGCCGTCTTTGATCATATTGCTGTTGCTGCCATTTTATCACATGTAAGGGAGTAAAAAAAAAAAAAAAAAGACCAAGAAATTATTTAGAAAATCTTAAATTGATTGTTAATTATTACCTAATTCTATTTGCACTAAAAAATATATGACAATGTCTTTGTCACAACCTAAAAACTCAATGGAAGCCTCAAATCACAGGTCTAATGTTCTAGTTTTAATCTGAGGGTGAAAACGCTCTACTTTGTGTTTTATAGATCATTTTCTTAGACAATGTGAATTTTCTAAAAAGTTCCTTCAAAAGTTTGCCAGATAGTCACATTCATTCAATTCCTTTACAATATGCACACATTCACTCATTGTCTTAAGCCAGATATGCTGAAAACTGCTCCGTTAATGTTTTCACATTCACATTTATTAATGACATCCGAATCATGTACATGACATATTTTCAATTCAAAACTGTGAATTTTGCAAAATGGAGAATAGTTTGTACCCATGGAAATTACTTACGGTTGGTACCACATTTTAATCATAAAACAGTGGTCAAATATTGCAAATTTATTTAGATACTTACATCTTACATGACACAAACACTCTTAACCTGAACTGCTTGCTTATGCGTGGCACTGGAATAGTCCATGAGGTTCCCGCTTAGCTTTTTAAATTTGATTCCCATCTTCATCGATTTGATTTATCTCAAATTACATTGACGAGCGGTGTTAAGACTACTGTACACGCTAAAGATTAAACTTTTTTAAACCTTTATGTTATTCCTGCAACAACTTAATGACAATTATGCAGAAGCACATAATGGACTGCAGCAGAACAGCAACAAGGATATCAGTTATTGTGGGGGTGGGGGGCAATTTGGCCATATCTGAATATTGGGGGGGAGGACTTGTCCCCCTCAATGTATATTGCGGTTACGGCCCTGCCTCTCATTAACAAAGTTTAGCAGCAGCAAGAATATACACTCCCTGAGCACTTTATTTGGAACACTATGGTCCTAATAAAGTGCCAGACATGGTCTTCTGCTGCTGTAGCCATCAACAAGGCATTTCTGTCTGCAGAACTGCCACTCACTGGATGTTTTTTTGTTTTTGGCACCATTCGGAGTAAATTCTAAAAACTGCTATTGGTGAAAATCCCAGGAGATCAGCAGTTACAGAAATACTCAAACCATCCCACCTGTCACCAACAATCATGCCACAGTCCAAATCACTGAGATCACATTTTTTCTCCATTCTGATGGTTGATGTGAACATTAACTGAAGCTCCTGACCCATATCTGAATGATTTTATGCATTGCACTGCTGCCACATGATTGGCTGATTAGAAAATCGCATGAATAAGTAGGTGTACACCTGTTCCTAATACAATTCTCAGTGAGTGGGTATGGCCTAATAAATAAAAATGTAATGTACCTTAAAAATCATAGAATCGTACATTTTCTCAAAATCCTTTTTAAGTTTAAATAGAATAAAACAGGCCTCTCACTGAGTTGCAAAAACACATGGCCTAACAATACATAAATAAATAAATAGGCCTATATATTTTTATTTATTTAACAAAGTGTTCGAAATGTACGTCGAAATGTCAACTGCTTATTATAGATTTGTGCAAGTATAACATCGCCAATTAATTTAGGACTGGTAATAATGCATGCAATATTTTTCCAAAATCACAATATTATTTAGAGAAAATAAACGTGGCAGGGTATGGATGTTTGCGCCACCTACTCATGAACATGCATGACTGCGCAAATGCGCAAACACTAAACTTGCGTCTCACTTTTTGACTTGCATACCACAGCACTAAAGACAAGCAGCATCACTTCCTTGATTTCACGGGATAGGAGAGCGAGTCTCCACCCACCCAAGTGGCATATTGGTGAGAAAAAGCCTCGTTTGTCTCACAGGAAGAAGTCGAGAAAACATGAAGAAAAGCGACAGTTGAAGAAACCACTTTTGAAAACTTACGGGCTCAGCATATCTCTCCTCCGGGTGGTTGGATTAAAATGTGTCACTGTCAAAGCGCAGAAAGTGTGCGCGCATTCAAACAAGTGGATTGATAGAGACATTGAGTCGTCTGGACACATTGCGGTGGATCAGAGGGCTTGAAGTATCATAACAAAAACTGTAACATTTGCAGGCATGTCGGAGCACAGGTCCAGTTTCCTTCACATTGGGGATATAGTGTCTCTTTATGCGGAGGGAACTGTCAATGGATTTATCAGCACTTTAGGGTACGTTGCCAACCAAAACATTCTTAAAGTTGAGTAAACATCAGAGTTTTACACTTCATTCAGTTATATGTGTGTGATCTTGTAGTCTGAAATGCAGTATTTCAATACTAGAAGTACAGTACAATATTAAAGATATTTAATCCTCCAAATGGCAGATGTAGTGTGTAGAGTGGAACTAGGAAGTGATTTGAGTACAGCAGGCCAGAGGTGTAGTGTGACAGCATTGCCTCAGAAGCATGCAAATCATTGGACAGGAATGCAAAGTCGGCTGTTAGTTTACAAACCACAGTACAGTTACTACAACTATGCAGGCCTTATTGAAGTTGAAATGTTGATGAATGGTGTTGGAATCCAGAACATGTTACTCACCCAATAATGTCTGGTTTTTAAATTACAAGTTACTATGTTTTGGTGTGCTGGCATGGGATATTGTAACGTGTGTAACACTGTTGCAAGATCTTCTCTAATGGTGGTTTGTCTAGAAGTCTGTCTGCATGTAGTCTTTAGCAAACTGTAAATCAGCTTGTGTACAATTTAATAATTTTTTAAAAGTTAATTGTGTTGCTTCTGAGAGTGCATTCTGTAAATGTTTTTAATTAATTAATTAATTAATTATTAGGGCTGGTAACACCGATTTCCAGATTCGATTCAGATTCACAAGCTTTTGATTCGATTTCGATTCAGTATTGATTCATAAGGGTATGTTTCAGTTATAATGTCCATTTTGCTTTAATATGAAAGAAATATTCTTCCAGTTAATGATGTTAATTATACAGGGGACATTCTAACGATGTACATTACAAAAATAGAAATTGTACAAATTATATTTTATTTATTTTTCATCGTTTTGTACATTTTAGCTTTTTAAAAATCCATGTATTTTATCAATGAATATTGTTACATATTTTTATTTTTTTTTACTTGTTTATGGTTTAATGCATAATTTATACTATGTTTAAGTGTTTACATTGATTTGTACAACAGGTGCTAAAAATTGGTACTGACTCTTTAAGAAAACCGGCAGTTCTGTAAAGAGCGCCTGTAAATGAGCTCATATTAAAGGGAGAGTTCACCCAAAAATGAAAATTCTCTCATCATTTACTCACCCTTATGCCATCCCGGATGTGTATTCTCTCTTCAGCAGAACACAAATGAAGTTTTTTAGAAGAAATTCTCAGCTCTTTTGGTCTTGTGACCATGGTATTGTGAAGCTCCAAAAAGCACATAAAGGCAGCATAAAGGTAATCCATAAGACTCCAGTGGTTAAATCCATGTCTTCAGAAGCGTTTTGATAGGTGTGGGTGAGAAACAGATAAATATTTTAGTCAATTTTTACTATATATTCTCCTCCCTGCTCAGTTAATCTCCACTTTAACTTTCACATTCTTCTTCTTATGTTTTTGATGATTCACATTCTTCATGCATATGCCCATTACTGGGCAGGGAGAAGAATTTCTAGCAAAAATGGACTTAAATCTTGATCTGTTTCTCAACCGTACCTATAATATTACTTCTGAAGACATGGATTTAACCACTGGAGACTGATTACTTTTCTAATGTCTTTATGGGATTTTTGGAGCATCAACATTTTGGCACCCATTCACTTACATTTTATGGACCTACAGAGCTGAAATATTATTCAAAAAATCTTAATTTGTGTTCTGCTGAAGAAAGAAAGTCATACACATCTGGGATGGCATGAGGGTGAGTAAATGATGAGAGAATTTTCATTTTTAGGTGAGCTATACCTTTAACAACAGAGTGCACGAATGGTTCCTATCCTCATCCATGCTATTCTTGATTTAAATTAAATGTTTATGTTTTGATTAACAATTGATTATAAAGATCAGAAAGTGTATTAAAAAAGACATTATTAAGTCACAAATAGACAAATCTCGCCTTTGGACGCATTATACGGGCAATTAAAACTAAGCTTTTACTCTCAACACACATTGAAAGGATGCTGAACTTCTTCGTCAATATACTACTCAGTCACTGGTGAGTGAAATCTGAACATTTACCAGCCAGTGGCTAATCAAAGACATTTTAGTCGCAAGTGATTTCCTTGCATTGTAGAGAGTTGCGCATATAGGAAAAGATCAGTCTTGGGATTTAAGGATCGATATCAAGATCGTTCAAATGAAAATCGTGATTCATCGGAAAATCAATATTTTTACCCAGTCCTATTTATTATTAGTTTAGGAACAGATCTTGAAAATTCTGTTCTTAATGAATACAACCACATGATGTCAAATCACCCCGCTACATTTCAGGTTGCCTTGATTCACTTCTGCATTGTTGTGCAATGACTCATCAAGCAGTCAAGGTGCTGGAAATGTGTGCAAAACAAATGCCTTTCCATATGCTCTGTAGCATTTAAAATACTGTGGTCTCAATTTGTGCCACTTCTCTGGCTCACAAGTTTCATCTTTAAAGTGATTTGTGGCATTGCTTAAGATCAATTGCAACTACAGACAGTTCTCATGCAATGCATGCCATGACTGAACTATTTAGTTACTTTGGAGTTTCTGGCCTCATTACCTTGAGCTTTATGATTCTAAGATAAGCACGTTTGGAGCGTCAAAGAGAGCTGTCAGATTGCATGCTTCAGTGTTCGAGTGCACTCTTGAGGTTCCAGTTTATCTAGATTTGTTATGTCGTCACACTTGTTCATCCAGTACTAATGTTCCATGATCTGGGTAGACAACGCTTTTTTCCAGCCTTTAAAGATGTAATAAAAGTTAAATGAACATAAATTAGAATGGCATTGTCTTTTTGGGTACTAAGGACATGTTGTGGTAGGGTATCAAAACACAGTGGAGGAAAGATTGATAAAAGGCCTGATTGGTTGTGATTTCACATAATATTCATTTTAAGGTGTTGTTTTAGTGGTGAAAAGGACAATAATGTAGGTGTTTCATTGTAAATCTGTACTGCAAAAGCTATGGTTGATATGACATAGTCGTAATCTGTTGCATACAAAATGCAAATGGCATCTTATTTCAGAGAGAACTTGACCTAAACAAGTTCTAACTCCTTTACCTCATGTCATCGAGGAATTGAGCTATAATTTGCTTGTTTGAACACTGCAGACCAGGCTTGCATTTGGTTCATGTTTAACCTAGTGTACTTCATTATGTCTTTGAAGATTGCTGGACATCAAAGAGTTTAAAGTGTTTTTGGAGAGTGCTATGTGACACTGAGAGTGAGAAGCACTTTGTTACTCATTTATGAGCATGTGAAACCAGTCTATTTGTCTTTGTTCTGTTTTTCCACTCCCCTTTCCACAACACATGCCATTAATGTACTTAATGTCTTTGTTTAATGCACCTGTACAAATACACAGGAAGATAAGGAAGTTTGCTACCATTGCCAATTATAGCAATAAAACAATCTGTCACTATGAAAATACCCATTTGCAGTACTTGCTTTGTAATCGTTTAGTGGCTCTATTGGCACTTTTCTACTGCACGTTACAGTTCGACTCGACTTTTCTGAGCTTGCTTTTCCACTGCAGTTTAGTGTCGCCTCAACGTGGGTGGGATTATAGGCTGATCGTCATAGTTGCGCCGCCTCTACTGCCGTGACATCTTAAACGAGACACAAACATTACTGACCATAAACAGTAACACGACCGCTAGCTGTTAGCTACAAGCTCATTGTGCTGCATAAAGCAGTTGTTGCATGGTGATTTTTCACAAGTGTAACAGTTAAATTGGCCTGGTTGTTTTAGAAGCAAGCTTTCCAGTAGCTGGTCAACTAAAAAAAGTGAAGCTTTCAAGCAGAATATAGAGTTTACGTAACAAAACGTACCATCCTCCATCATTGGACTCCAACAATGCCAAGTCCAGGGCACTCTCCCTCCCATTGCTCACCGGTCTATTGCCATAGATGGCGTCCATTTGGTCGAACCACTTCCACTTTCTTCTGTTTGAACCACTCCGGCTGTTGTGGTCCTTGATGGCTCTGTAGTCACTTTTCTAACTTTTCCCTACACTGTTGGTAGGTCCGTTGGTAGCCGTGTGCTTTTTTGTTTTGCGTCATTTCGTTCGTCGCTAACGAGAGGAACGTGTGCACCTTGTTTATTGACCACGGCGTGGTTTTGCGCACAGCCATTTCTTTGCACGATTCAAAAGTCACATGAACATGATATTGCTGTCGCTGTTGCTAACTTTAAAACTAGTGGGTTGACGTCCCGTGTCACAAATCCAGTGACGATTCTCTCTGACCAGTCAGTGATCTGCAGGGTTTTGAGGTCACATTTAGTATCAGCTCGGCTCACTTGGAACCTCAACCGAGATGGTACTAAAAAAAGTATCAGGTACCAGGTACTATCCACAGTGGAAAACCCCCAAAAAGCGAGCAGAGTCGAGTTGAGCTGTACCGTTCAGTGGAAAAGCCCCATATTTGTGTTTGCTACGTAGATCACTTTGATTTTCTGTTCTGGGAGCAGCATACACTTGGCAATCAGAGGGCAAATTGCTGTTACTTGACATTCTAGACCTGCAAATAAGGTCTTTACTACTTAATGGCTTCAAAGTTAATTTGATTAAGTTGAATGAACTTCATTCACGCACTGTGTGGACGTTCTAGCAATTAATCAATTGTTCCATCCTCAGAGCTCAGTAGCCTTCTCATGTTTTATAAGCAGACCAGACTTTTTATTTTCTTCACATTTTCCGCACAAACTTTTTGGTATTGATCTTATTGATTTGAATTGTGATGTCCCTTTCCATTCGGTTTACTGGCAGCATACTCAGTTTGATTCCACTCCGTTCATCCCCTTTACTGCTTTGTGTCTTCTGGCATTGTTTGTTTGTTTGAATGTCCAGTGTAACTTGATACAATTACTTCAAAGGAAGATTTGCTCTGAGTTTTACTAAAAATGAATAGTGGTTAGATAGGTTTCTCTCATGCATAAATAAAAGCAATGTTATTTTACACACATGTAAGTGACCTCGTTCCTCAAGTCAGTTAACACAGTGGTTAACTGTGTTAACTTCCACGTTCTATTGCTAAAAAGTATTGTTTCACTGACAACTGTGTTCACAAGATAGCTAAGCTGAGACAAGTGCTATCGTTAAAAAAACCATGGGCAGTTCTTGATAAGTAGGAGCCTATTTTTAGTTTTAACTATAATAGTGGGGGAAGCCTGTGTGTTAGTGCGTTTATCAGGCCTCTTAAGACAACAGTGGCTTCCGTCTTTATCTGAAGTTTGGTCTTTTTTGTTTGAGGAGGAGCACTTAAGTAAAATTGCCTTCAAATCTCTGGTAGTTAGTACACTGAAAACCGTAATAAGTTGACTGAACTCAATTGATTGAGTAAACTTGTTCCCTCAACTGAATTGAGAAATGGCGTCTCCAAAACTTGACTTGGTGATCATATAGAATGAATTTAAATATTTAAGTTAAGGTAACTAGAAGCAAGTAGACTTAATTCAGATTTACTATTTAAATGTTGTTTCTACTTAATCATTTTAATTGAATGGACTCAAATTTAGGTCATACAATAATACAGCTTAAAAAAAGATTATAACTGATTCTTGGTCAGTCATTAAATAAACATATTTCTCTACAGAAATGCATAGACACCTGTACTTCAGTTGCACATGCAAAAGAACTGAGATAGTGTTAACAGAGTCCAACTTGACCAGAGGGGACACAGATCACCCTAATGGTGACATCACACCAACCAACTATTTGCAACAAAACTACATAAATAATACCACAAAAAAGCTAAAACGTCTATGAATTCTTAATAACTATTTAAATACCCCAGTATTTTCCCTTTGTCCAAAGAAACATACAGGTGCATCTCAATAAATTAGAATGTTGTGGAAAAGTTCATTTATTTCAGTAATTCAACTCAAATTGTGAAACTCGTTTATTAAATAAATTCAATGCACACAGACTGAAGTAGTTTAAGTCTTTGGTTCTTTTAATTGTGATGATTTTGCTCACATTTAACAAAAACCCACCAATTCACTATCTCAAAAAATTAGAATACATCATAAGACCAATAACAAAAACATTTTTAATGAATTGTTGGCCTTCTGGAAAGTAAGTTCATTTACTGTATATGTACTCAATACTTGGTAGGGGCTCCTTTTGCTTTAATTACTGCCTCAATTCGGCGTGGCATGGAGGTGATCAGTTTGTGGCACTGCTGAGGTGGTATGGAAGCCCAGGTTTCTTTGACAGTGGCCTTCAGCTCATCTGCATTTTTTGGTCTCTTGTTTCTCATTTTCCTCTTGACAATAGGTCTGGTGAGTTTACTGGCCAGTCAAGCACACCAACACCATGGTCATTTAACCAACTTTTGGTGCTTTTGGCAGTGTGGGCAGGTGCCAAATCCTGCTGGAAAATGAAATCAGCATCTTTAAAAAGCTGGTCAGCAGAAGGAAGCATGAAGTGCTCCAAAATGTCTTGGTAAACGGGTGCAGTGACTTTGGTTTTCAAAAAACACAATGGACCAGCACCAGCAGATGACATTGCACCCCAAATCATCACAGACTGTGGAAACTTAACACTGGACTTCAAGCAACTTGGGCTACGAGCTTCTCCACCCTTCCTCCAGACTCTAGGACCTTGGTTTCCAAATGAAATACAAAACTTGCTCTCATCTTAAAAGAGGACTTTGGACCACTGGGCAACAGTCCAGTTCTTCTTCTCCTTAGCCCAGGTAAGACGCCTCTGATGTTGTCTGTGGTTCAGGAGTGGCTTAACAAGAGGAATACGACAACTGTAGCCAAATTCCTTGACACGTCTGTGTGTGGTGGCTCTTGATGCCTTGACCCCAGCCTCAGTCCATTCTTGTGAAGTTCACCCAAATTCTTGAATCGATTTTGCTTGACAATCCTCATAAGGCTGCGGTTCTCTCAGTTGGTTGTGCATCTTTTTCTTCCACACTTTTTCCTTCCACTCAACTTTCTGTTAACATCCTTGGATACAGCACTCTGTGAACAGCCAGCTTCTTTGGCAATGAATGTTTGTGGCTTACCCTCCTTGTGAAGGGTGTCAATGATTGTCTTCTGGACAACTGTCAGATCAGCAGTCTTCCCCATGATTGTGTAGCCTAGTGAACCAAACTGAGAGACCATTTTGAAGGCTCAGGAAACCTTTGCAGGTGTTTTGAGTTGATTAGCTGATTGGCATGTCACCATATTCTAATTTTTTGAGATAGTGAATTGGTGGGTTTTTGTTAAATGTGAGCCAAAATCATCACAATTAAAAGAACCAAAGACTTAAACTACTTCAGTCTGTGTGCATTGAATTTATTTAATACACGAGTTTCACAATTTGAGTTGAATTACTGAAATAAATGAACTTTTCCACGACATTCTAATTTATTGAGATGCACCTGTAATTAAATACCACATAGTTTGAGTTATTAACACTTAAAATCTTAAGTCTATGGATTTAAAAAAAAAAATAAGTTCAAGGAACTTCGATATTTGAGTTATGAGCCCAAAACTTGATATTTAAAGTAATGTTTAATTAAGAAAACTTGATATTTCCAGTAATGACAACATAAGGCTTTATGCTGTAAATTTATGGCCAAATTCCTACAGCAATGTACTGTGATTTTTAAATACAGTAGTTTGCTGTTATAAATGTTGCATTCTGGGAGATCAAGAGCAGGCTCACAGGTAAGTGACTAGTTTTACGGTAAATAGCTGTTCTATGCAAGGCATTATGGGAAAATGAACATTTAAAATCATGATATCATCTATAGTGAAAGCTATAGTGACATTTTGAAACGTATATTTTAACCCCCCATGAAAATGTTAGTTTGTGGCACATGGTTAGTGTTCATGATGTTTCTGACCAACTCCTCTGTTCTTTATCATCTCACATCAGCCTTCACTTGTCTGTCTAATGAGAAGTCAAATAAAAAAAAAAATTAACCTTTGAAGCAATGTACATATTAAATGTACAATTTTGCCAGGATTGAACAGTGTATTTTTTATGAAAAACAGCAACAACAACCTGTACACAGTAAAATAACAGTATAGCACTGCATTGTGGGTTATAATGGTGAAATACCCATAAGCCTTTGCGCTTGAATAAGTATGTATGCTTTCGCAATGCATTGGGGCTAAAAAACAAAAAAAACAAACATGTACAAAAGTTTTTATTCAGACTTAATAGAAGTCTTAGTTTTATGTAGTTTTGTTGTTTTGATATGAATAGTTGTGTTTTGTTTGAAGTCACCATTATGGTGATTAGTGATCGCTTGAGCTGGCACCTTGGACCTTCTTTATTATTATATTATGTTCTTCCAGCCAGTCAATTTATGTATAAGTAAAACACAAGTTGTTGCACTGTGCTACTTGGAAGACAAAACCTAAGGTCAGACTGAATATCTGATCCTACCTTGCAAATGGCACTATATGTGGCAATAGTGATGCATTACACATAAAAACATAAAAGCAAAAACGGTAAAGGATATTTCAACAAAATGATATCAACAAATTGAGTGTTTCATGTTTTTGATAAACTTACAGCATAACTCGTTGTTGTCAAGACACACACAGAAATCAACTCTCGGCATACAAAACGCAACAGTGGTGACAAGTAACAAACATACTTTTATGTAAAAAAGTAAAAGCTGAACATTAAAATACAAGTAACTTAGACTAAAACAAAAACAACATCAAAATAAACCAGTAAATAGTGAAAAATCGAAGTAATTTCTTCATGCCGCAGTGCATGCTGGGAACATAGCTGTTAATTTCTACAACAGTAGATAGTATGTAATTTGACAGCTATATGTTGCTAAATTACAGTTGTATACTGTAGCTGTAAAAACAGTATCTAGCTGTTAATTTCAGCAACAGCAAGACACCATTAATTTTACAGTAACTTGCTGGCAACGCTGCTGCCAGTTCTTTACTGTTTTTTGACGAGAAAATCTTTAACAGTGTAGGAAACTAACCAAAATCATGTTTAGAAACGTTTCAACATTTTGCTCTTGCCACCTCACTCTGTGTAATGACAGTCTCTGGATAGGGCTATAGTGTGTAATTAAATTAGACTGGTTTTGGATTGACCGTAGAGTGGGCAAACATGGTCTGTATTGAAAAATGAGTTGAATAGTTTGTTGATTTAGGATTATAAGCATTTTTAGTCAAGCCCTTTTATGAGAAAGAACTTTATTTGCTTTGATATATCCTGATGAGCCTGGTTTGTCTTTATTCTTGTGCCTTTATTCTAACCCTTTTCATAATAGAACATGAATTGAAGTGTTACGACTATTATATAAATATCAGTTGACATTGTTTTTCTTTCTTTTACATGATCAAGTGTTGTATTTTTGTAGTTGCCTATTTCATCTGTACCCTACTGTGTACTTTCTGGCTTAGTTTAGCCTGTTCAATTCACTGGGTATCTAACAAGCTTGCACCCTAATAATTTCACTAATATGCAAAGAAACATTTGTGAAGATATCTTTTAGAGAAGTCATCATCCACACTGGAGCTTCAGTTATGAATGCCAGTAATGATGATAGACTTAGATCAGGTATATACTAGAGAAAACTCTGATGTGTAAGATTTGATTTGAATTTTGTTTATGAACTCTGGTTTGGTGCATTAATTTTCAGTGCAAATGCAAATAACTATGGCATTTTGCCTGCAGGTTGGTGGATGACAGATGTGTGGTGCAACCTGAGGCGGGAGATCTCACAAACCCGCCGAAAAAATTCAGAGGTGAGTCTAACCGAAACATTTCATCACTAAAAAGGCTTATTTGGACTATTATCAGTTAGTAGACTGTTGTTATGGAGATTAAGAAATATGTAACATTTCCTGTGTTTGTGTTTCTTTACACCTGCTCGGCTACAGATTAATTATTTGGCGCACAAGCTTCAACAGCCTCCTACACACTCATTCTTTGCTATTCTCCAAGGCCAAACAGTCTGTCAGGCCCCACGTCCTTAGTTTTTATAGTGAGATCTCAGCAGGATGGCTACCTGTTGTCTAATGACTAGAATTGTACACTAAGTCTTTGTAAACACTGTTCTCTCTGAAGTGTACTGTCAATTTTACTGTTGAATGATTTATTTTGAAGAACAGATTATTTTCCAAGATTTTAAAGGAATGCTCCAGGATCAAAACAAGTTAAGCTTTATCAACAGAATCTGTGGCATGCTGTCGATAACCATAGATAATAATTTCGAATCATCGCTTGGTTTGAAAAACTAAACAAAAACCATTTTTTGTTAGGAATTCTAAATAAATATGTTAAAATTTTAATGTTTATCTTAGTGCAATGCCTTGACACTTAGACTTCCATTGTAAGTGCAGTATTGGAAACAAATTTTTTGCTTGATTTTTATAAACTGAGGGACAAGTTGAAATAATTTTTATAAATTTGCTTTTGCATTAAAACTATTTAAAGTGTATTAATTCACATAATAAGGACAGAGTATACACAAGGGTATACTTTATTTATGCAGGGATTCATGAAATATCCATATCAATTTAACCAGAGTACTTAATTCTAAGTGAGAGGTCTCATTAAATTTTACGTGTTTTACCTTTCTTGACTCCAGTATTTGTTATGGCTGATTTCTCAAAAGACGAGTCTGGATCTGAAATCAAATACTTTCAAACAGGAAAAGCCACATTTTAGTGACACCATAAAAGATTGCTGTATCATATCTGTCCTTCAGTTATGTTGGCAAATAAACTTTGACACTTTTGGATTTGCTTGGTTGTCATCTCAACAAAAAGGATATTTGCAGAAGTGTATTTGAGTTTGTCTTCTCCAGACTACTTTGTTTGCTCACAGTGGCCTTGAGGGAAAATAAAAATAGCTATTTGATTTGCTAAAAAATTAAATGACAGTCAGTGCTGCCTTTTTATTTGACTCAAAAGAGACAACCCATCAATTAAAATGATGCAGTCGCTTGGATTTAATAGCTACACTGAGACAAGCTTACCATTTTCCTTATTTATTGGGTCTTTGTAAAAGCAAAGGAGCTGTTAGGCCAATCATTCTGTATTTATCAGGAGAGCTTCTGCAGCTAATAGAAATGTCATATTTTGTGTTCTTCAGATTGCTTCTTCAAAGTGTGTCCCATGAATAGGTACTCTGCACAGAGACAATTCTGGAAGGCAAAACAGGGGAAACATGGGAATAACACGCAGGGAGATCTGTTTAAGAAATTACAGGTACCCTTATGAAATTGCATGCAGATAGTGGATATGCATCTTAAAGGGATAGTTCACTTAAAAATTAAAATTCTGTCATAATTTACTCACCCTCATCTTGTTTCAAAATGATTACATTTTTCTTCCACTGAAAACAAAAAGAGATGCTAGGCAGAAGGTGAGGGACTGACAACCTCAGTCACCAATCACTTTCATTTTTGGGAGGACTATTCATTGTTTAAAGTCGTAAAGATTTTTATGATATACAATATTACTTCTTCATATTGTATTGGTAACTCACTGTCCTCTTTACTACATATGCAGCATGCAGCAGAACTGGAGCAAAAGCAAAATGACACGGAAAACAAAAAGTTGCTGGGAGAAGTTGTCAAATACAGTCAAGTTATACAGGTACAGTCAAACTTCTTATCAGCAAAAGTTTGTTTTTCTTATACTTTTGGCTAGACATCTAGAACGTTCTGTTTGTTTTTAAACTGTTACCAAGGTTGTAGTGCACTGCTCAAGGGCCAAAGTGGCCCCTGACAGCTTGTGTGATGTATGGCTCCAGCATTGATATGAAGAGAAGACTGTTGGACTAGTCCCTTCAACCAAGGTTTTTCTAAGAGCTTTCTCAAAAGCAATGGCTTTAAACTTTATAACCAACTTGTTTGACCCAAAGCGCCTTTTACTCTTGCCGTATGTTGAATCTTGGCATTAGCAAAAAAATAACTAGATTAAAATGTTGTGGTGAAATTAGTATCAAATAGCCACATGTTTGACTATCTGCATGAAGTCTGGTCTGCAACTCAGCTTATTTTGTCCAGTTGTTCTGTACTTGCTACTAAGCGTCTCAGACAAAACTCTGGAATATCTTTCAAAGATTTGATGCCATATGCCTCACAAAGTTTGGCAAATTCAGGGACTAGTTCCTCCTTGGAAACGCTTATAGTTTTCTATTAAAACATTTCATTTAAGTCCCTCGGCAAAACTGGCAATAATATCAGGGTTTTCTTGTTTCTGCTGTCTTTTCTGAGTCCATATACATCTAGAAGGTATTTTTATTTAACACATTTTCCCTATATTTCAGCTTCTACACATAAAGAGTAATAAGTACCTGACAGTGAATAAGCGTCTACCTGCCCTGCTTGAGAAGAACGCCATGCGTGTGTCTCTGGACCCCTCAGGAAACGAGGGCTCCTGGTTCTACATCCAGCCTTTCTGGAAGCTTCGCAGTGAAGGCGACAATGTAGGCATCACTCCATTAACACAAAAAATACAAGAGGAAGAATCACAATATTTAGGTTCTGTCTTCATCAGTGTTTTATGAAGATACCCTTTTTTTAAGTGTGATTTTTGTAGCAGCCAATCACATCTCATCATGATATTAACCTAATAAATATACCTAATTCCTATTATTATTAATATTAACCTAATTCCTTTGTTGGGTTAACTCATCTGGTGTTTCCTTTTTGTTTTCATCTCAGCAACCAAAAGTTGAAGGTATATAAACTGTTTGGAGCAAGTAGTGTGTTTGTGTGAGTGTGTGTGTGTTAATGCACAGAGAGAAGTATGCAGCATGCAAACATGCATGTAACCTGCAACTCTAACCGCCCGCTACAGAACCACATTCACTTGTAGATGTTACTCAGAACTTTTCCTGATTTTTGCCATCCAAGCCTGAGATAATAATCAAATATGATTCAAACAGCCTGTGGGTGGCTCGGATCAGTGATTTATTTGCCTGTTCACATTAATGGGTTGAGGTCTGATTGTCACTATTTTTTTCCCATTGATTTTACATTGTGTACAGAGAGAGAACCTTATATAAACACACTCCACTCACATGTTCTTTACACATTGTGATTTGACAGTTTCTCTTCAGCATGCAATGGAAATTAGATGTTTGCTGTGTATTTTGATGAATAATTAGCCATCACCTTATCTCTAGTATAGACTGATCTGCTCTTTAAACCAAATGTAATAGTCATGAAAAAGAGTATATACAGGATCCAAAATTAACTTTTTGCCCCACCTGCCAATACCGGGTGAAGTGAGAACATTTATCAGCCATTTATATTTATTTCCGGTGTTGTGCAATATTCAGTCCCCTTACGTAGTTGTTTGCAATGCCTGATCAGGAGTGTTTGTTACTAATTCCTCACAAAAAAATAGCAGGCTATTTACATATCTATTTAACATATAACACTAAATTCAACATTTTGATATAATTACATGTACATGCGCTGAATATGTTAACTTAGGATAATTGATAATCTTGTTAACCGTAGGGAATGCATGATGGAATGTTAGCTTAGCAGGCTAATCGGTTAGCATGCTAACTGAGAATACTAGGAGAAAAGGTTAATTTGACCTTTTGTTGCTTTGGGTTTATCATGTTTTATGTCATATAGCTTACACAACATTAATTGATATATTTTCATGTTGTTGTTTGTTTTCAGGATTTACTGTAAAGCACCAGAAATAATATCTAAATAAACTCCTTTCAGCAAATTAAATTGTTTCGGGGTCCTAAGTGGGAAAGGATTTATTGGAGGACTGAATATTGCATTACATTGGCCATGAAACTGTATTTTTTCGGAAGTATTCTTATTCTCCTATGAAAATGCCATTTATTTGTTTCTTGCATATTTGTGACAAACAGCGCAGGTCATTGTGTTACTCGCAGCATCATAAATGAGATTAACCAGTCTTGGTCAAACGTAAAAAAAACTTCCGTCATCCACTGCTTATACATTTTCCATTGAGGGGAAAAAAGTTGTTAGAAGACAAACGATTTGTGACAGATGCTTTCTTTAGCAGATTTAGTAGTGTACAATGGCAATAAAAAGTATGTGAACACTTTGGAATTACCTGGCATTTATGTATAAATTCTTAAAATCTGGTTTGATCTTCATCTAAGTTACAATAATGAACAAACACAATCTGTTTGAACTAATAATGCACAAATTATTGTATTGTTATTGTACATATTGAATACATCATTCAAACATTCGCAGTGTAGGTTGGAAAAAGAATATGAATCCCTATGCTAATGATGTCAACAAAAGCTAATTAGAGTCAGGAGTTGGCAAACCTGGCATCCAATTAATGAAACAAGATTGGAGGTGAGGGTTAGAGCTACTTTGGCTTATAAAAAGCATGAGTTCAATAAAGACATGAAAGATTATAATTGTTTGTGTGTTGTTAGCTTAAGCACATTGTGTTTGTCTATACTTGGGACTTTGATGAAGATGAGATCACATTTTATTACCAATTAATGCAGAAAACCAGCTAGTTCCAAAGGGTTCACATGCATTATCTTGCCATTGTATATGTCTCTGAATTGCTCACGTCACTGACATCAGTCAGGTTCAGATAATTATAATATTGCAGTTCCTTATAAAGTTACCGGCCAACTTGAGAGTAACTTTTATTGACTCAACAAAGACCATTTTTGCTTGCATTTGACGCAAGGTGGATGTTTTTACCCTAAGTTTAAGTATTTGTTAACACCATTTTCCAAAGATACTGTGACATTCTATTTGTTTTGTTGTTAAAAAGGAAGCAACAACAGAAAGTTCATAAGAAATTCAACCACAGGAATGCAGTGTTGTGTATTTGTTTGTCTTTAGGTGGTGGTTGGAGACAAAGTGGTTCTGATGCCTGTAAACGCAGGGCAGCCCCTTCACGCAAGCAACATTGAACTCCTGGATAACCGTGGCTGCAAAGAGGTCAGACACCAGCTGCATTTTTCACTATTGCTGCTAATGAGATCACACAGTGCAACAAGTTTTGAAGTTTTGTATTAATTAATCTTGCAAGATTTTCAGTGTCATTGTGTGCCCTGCTAATTTAGACATAAATATGTCAAGACCTGAACATTTCTTAAAGGCAATAGTTTACTCAAAATGTAAAATTCTACAATTTTCTCATCCTCATATTGTTCCAAACCAGTATGACTTTTTCTTCCATGGAACACAAAAGGAGATGTTAGGCAGAATGTTAGCCTCAGTCACCATTCAGTTACATTACATGGGAACATAACAGAATCATCATTCTAAAATTTCTCCTCATGTGTACCACGGAAGAATGAAAGTCATATTGGCTTAGAACGTCATGAGGGTGAGGAAGTGGTGACAGAATTTTCATTTCTGGGTGAACTTGTCCTTTAAATGTTTCCTTGTAAGAAGTAATAAAGATTGCAGTATGTGTTTTATACTTTATGGTTTGCCAGGTTAATGCTTTGAACTGCAACACTAGTTGGAAGGTCACTCTCTTCATGAAATTCAGTGAATACAGAGATGATGTCTTAAAAGGGGTGAGTCTCCAGTTTGACTCTGTTATATGGGCATTGATGTGTTGATTTAGTTTTTTTGATATTGACTGTGGGTTTATAATCGGTCTCTCTCTTGGTCTCAGGGCGATGTGGTGAGGTTGTTTCATGCCGAGCAAGAGAAGTTTCTGACTTGTGATGAATACAAGAAACAACAGTACGTCTTCTTGCGCACCACTCTCCGCCAATCAGCAACTTCCGCCACCAGTTCAAAAGCTCTCTGGGAAGTGGAGGTATAGTACTATACGAAGAAGGAAAAGTATTTGACATTTATACAGTGGTCCTAAAAAGTATTCAGACACTTACAGTAAGTCACACTTAAAAATGTATGAATTTTATTGCATTAGATAACAAAGTAGCAGAAGAGTGGCATCTGCAAATAAATGTCAAGTCAGATTTATTTGTGTAGCACACAGAAAATTATGCTGCAATGTTTTAAAGTCTTCATTGAGCAGTTGAAATGAAAAATGTGATTGAAAATCATGCTTTAAAAAATAATTTGTCTATAGGTCCCCAGTGAGCAAGCCAAAGGCGACTGTGGCAAGGAACCCAAAACTCCATAAGATTAGTTAATAGTTAATGGAGAGGGAAAAAAAAAAAAAAAAACAGGCTCCGCTCGGGGAGCTAGTTCCCATCTGGCCATACTGAATGAATATAATGCTAATATTTAATGATGCTGAAGCTGTTTTAAAGGTGCGCTCAGTAATGTTTTTCCTCATTTAAAAAATTTTACTTCTAAAGAAATGGAAGGTGACCACTTATTTGAGATGAAGAGTTCAGTTATATCAGTAACCTTATAAAAGCTCTTTTATTCTACATGGAGCAGGGATGCTTCATTGGGGCAGCCATGTTAGCATCACATGACCAGCTGAATACTACTTGCTTAATCTCAGTACAGCCCTGTTATTGGACATTTTCATTCATGGATTAAATTAATCCGGGTTTACTGTGCATAGTGAATTTCTAAAATGGCATTGATAACTGAAAACTACTGTGTTTGAATGATGTAGCATCCAGGCCTCTTGGTGTGGATGCTACATACAGTACTTAAAACATACAGTACTTCGACTTACAGTACTTAAAAAAAAAATTAGTGAGTGCACTTAAGAACTATCTTTACTTTTCTGTCTATTTTTTTTTTTTTTGCTATTACTTTCAAGCAACTGATGTCTGAAGTCATTTTTATTGAAGTCAGTTCCCCTCAAGTTCACACGGGTGTAGTTTTGTACTACAGAGTCTAAACTATGGACATGTTCCGCTAAGTCTGACAAACAAAAAATGTCTAAATACTTTTTTGATCAAGTACATCTATTTTTTTATCATTTAAAACATAAGCATCTTTTTGTGAAATGTTTTGCTTGAAAAGTGTGCTTGTGCTATCTTTTAAATAAATGACATTCATACATTTTAAGTGTCCAAATTCTTTTTGGAGCTGCTGTATACTAAAATCTTAATTTTCTCATCTGATCTTGAGTATATCTCACCTTTACTAAAATGTATCTAGGACAAAGTACAACTTATACATAATCGAATAAAGTGTATCATAACATTTTTAGCATGGCTGCAGAGTCTAAAAATACAGGGATTTTGTGATATCTGTCCTAACTTTAAAATGTTGTCAATGTCATGCTGTACAGAAGTCTCTCACCCTGTGCCATGTGCTTTAGGTGGTACACTATGACCCCTGCAGAGGAGGATCTGGCCAATGGAACAGCCTATTTCGCTTTAAACATCTCGCCACAGGAAATTACCTTGCGGCAGAGGTGCTGTACATTCCTTTTGTGCAATCTTTGCTGTCCACCGACTCTCAACCTGTTTGCCTCTTCCCCCATGCTTGTGTAACTGTCATGGTTAAAGATACGGTTTGACACAGTGTGGTTTGTATGAATGGCTGTGGTTTACATTTATTTGCATGCTACACATGAATTCCCCCAACAGCAGCATTTCCTAGAACAGTACACTCACCAGCCTGTCACTCTAGTGGTTTATTTGCTCAACTGACCCTGAAATTAAACAACACAGACCCTGACTGCTGTCATTAATAGCCCATATCTGAATTTTGATAGCAGAAGAATGTCACAAAGTATCGGCAGTGGTGTATTTTAGGCCTTTAAGAAAGCCAAATCGTAAATGTAATCTCATATTTCTCATCAAGTTATTCCAGTATGAAATTTCCACATTATTTTGAATTCCGCACTCTTACTGTATGTCATATTACTGTATTCTAATTTGTTTCTGTTTTTATTTCATTATTTCCAAATATCTAAATTATATTTAAATGCACACATATAATACGGGGCCGCAACTTAACTGTGAACTCCTTTAAGTCTCCAGCGCAATAAGATAGCAACCTCTAAGCAATACAGTACATTTGTCCTCTGGGGGGGATGTATTAATATATTTAAAGTGTTGAGACAACTTGTATTGAGAGCATAGAAAATGGGCTGCAGGTGGCAGTCTTCTCAATGTTATTGTCACAGTGATTCACTGTGAACAGGACAGACAGAAGGGTTATTGTCTTAGATAAAAAATGCTGAATAAATGAGCCTTTGTGTGTGTGCATGTATGTCGTAAGGGTTTTGTAAACATTTTTGGTTCTGTTTCAGGTGAATCCTGATTTTAAAGATAATTGTGTCGACAAAAATGAGGTAAGTCAGACCTAACTTACTGCAGATGACAGCCTAAGCAGAGCAAAACATTTAAATGTCAGAATGCACAGAGCCTGGACTCACAGGATTCCACAGTCACCCACCACCTTGCATGTTTGTTTATTACTTTTTTTTTTTTTTTTTTTTTTGCTTTATAGGATTTTCAGCTCTGATTAACACATTTTGCCATATTTAAAGGAATAGTTCACCCAAAAATTATAATTGTCTAATCATTTACTCACCCTTACGTCATCTCAAAGCCGTATGACTTTCTGTTTTCCACAGAACACAAAGATATTTGAATATAGATATGGTGTATGTTTGTCCATACAATGCAAGTGAATGGTGACCAAACGTTCAAGCTCCAAAAAGGAGATAAAGTCAGCATAAAAGTAATCCATAAGAGACCAGTGGCACGATCAAGGATTTCAAGCTTGATTACATTACCTAGTGCTTGACGCATGCACACAGCGCTAGATGGCACGAGGAAGTGTAATTGAGCTTGAAATCATGATCGTCAGGGAGACTGCTGATGTCAAGAGAAACGGTTATATTTTGGTCTGTTCTCAACCAAATCCGATTGGCTCGCTTCAGAAGACATGGATTAAACCACTGGAGTCTTATGGATTACTTTTATGCTGCCTATGTGCTTTTTTGAGCTTGAAAGTTTGATCACCATTCACTCGCACTGTATGGATAACAGACATAATTTCTCCATCAAAATATATTTTTTGTTCCGCAAATGGAATTAAGTCATACGAGTTTGAGATGGCATAAGGGTGAGTAAAAGATGAGAGAATTATAATTTTTGGGTGAACTATTCCTTTAAATTCAGTCTTCAGAACGCCACAGATTTTCCCTTACAATCAGCATATAAAATGTGTAAAAGTCCACAGATTCTGTGTGGGCCTAGTAATAGCTTAATTCACATCTTAATACAATCACAATGATGTTCTATTCATTAGGGCTGGGGATTGCTAACTACAGTACTACATGATGCCATACAGTACATGTATAGTGGAGTTGAAACAGCGCCAACGCATGAGAGAGACCAATGTATCTGTAAGACAGACTAAATCTGTGGGATCAGTCATAGATTCACTTCACTTTTGTCTAGTAAGGCGCCTTATAGAAAAGGCTCAGAATTCAGTGAGAAATGCCGATTTGAGTTTTTACGAATTTAGGCGATCAGCTTCTTCATTTATTGCAGGGGTTCTCAACGGGGTGGTACTGCCCCCCAGTGGGCGTTCAAAGGATGCCAGGGGGTGCTGAGAGCAAATTAGCTGAGAAGGGGGCTTTAGGTTACAAATGGGGGGAGTTTATCAGTCATGTTAATCAAATCTATCATCAAGTTCCTGTTTACATTAAAATGTTTATCTAGACTCCATTATATGGATTGGTATGCATTTGTACCATGGTTCATCTGATTCTGAAGTGTAGCGACGCATCTGAAGTATCTGTTTTACAGCGTCAAATAGCCAGCGTCATAAACTCCGCTAACGCACCTGTATGGCTCTGTAGGTGGATACGGCTCAATGGACAAAGTAGTATGAGTGCAAAGCAGGTGCGTTTTTACTCATAGATCGGTCTATGTGTTTTTTCTTCTTTCTCTTTTCTTCCCAATTTGGTATGCCCAATTCCCAATGCACTCTAGGTCCTCGTGGTGACGTAGTACGTATCTCAGTTGCCTCCACTTCTGAGACAATCAATCCGTGCATCTTATCACGTGTCTTGTTGTGCACGTTACCTAGCGTGTGTGGAGGTTCACGCTATTCTCTGCAGCATCCACGCACAACTCGCCACGTGCCCCACCGAGAGGGAGAACCACATTATAGCGACCACGAGGAGGTTAAACCAACGTGACTCTAACCACCCTAGCAACCGGGCCAATCGGTTGCTTAGGAAGCCGGACTGGAGACACTCAGCATGCCCTGGATTCAAACTTAAGACTCCAGGTGTGGTAGTCAGTGTCTTTACTTGCTGAGCTTCCCAGGCCCCCCCAGTCTCGAGCTCTTAAACGCACACCTCTGATCATTGCAGCGCTGCGAGAATCAGTGAGAAGCACGGCCGAGATGCGGAAACCATTTTAATTTGGCACAGAATTCTACATGACCACCCTTGAATTTACTATAGTACCACTTATTGTACTATAGGAAGAAAAAGATTCATAATACATATTATCATATCACTAATTCAGCTCTATTAAATTTGTCATAGGCTAAATTAGGGGAGCAAGGGAATATAATAAATTTTTGTTACAACTTTTAAATGTTTATATTTTGTATTGTTTTTACATATGTTTAGAGTAGGCCTAATGTTTGTAATTGCAAAAATACCATAATTTGTTTTATAGAAATCATGTTACATCTAACCACGGTAGTGAAGAAGATACATTCTTCCATGTGCTTACCATGGTCTTGTTACAAATACCACTGTTAAAAATAAAAATAAAAATATATATTTACATTTTCATAAGGGCAAATGCAAAATACACTATTTTAAATACAGTATTCTTTTTTTATTTTTCAGATTAAATAAAAATGCGTAAATCCTAAAAAATAGGCTAAAATATTTTAGTTTAAGTGTAAGAAAATATAACTGATGGGGTAAGGGAATGAAGTGGGGGTGGGGAGTGATAGCGTTCATCAAAAAAAGGTTGAAAACCACTGATTTATTGTGTTGACTGCACACATAAAAACATAGATACCAAAATCTAGTAACGGTGCAATAACATCATTTACTCAACTTCTTGTTGTTCAAAACTTGTTTGACTATATTTCTTCCATGGAACACAAAAGGACATGTTAGGTGGAATGTTAGCCTCAGTCACCATTCACTTTCACTGCATCTTTTTTTTATACCAGTGAGGTTTGATTTTATTGACGTGTCGCCATATTTGATTTGTGCTGTAAACATGAGTTGATAATTCATTTGAGAGTGAATAACGACTTAAATTTCTGTCTGTTCATCACACAAAGTGATTGTATGGCTTCAGAAGACCTGAAAAATAGTGCACGACTTTTTAAAGTATTGACTATTATACTTGATAGCCCACAGTGACTATTCACTTTTTTATTTTAGTTTACTGTTCAATGTTCACGCTATTATATGACGTAAAGATGTATGAAGATCTTTAAAAAAAAAATTGTTTTTTTAAGAAAGTTATATGAGTTTGAAACAACATAAGAGTGAGTAAATGATGACAGAATCTTTTACTTTAAAGTGGTTATGAAGTGCTTTTTTAAAATAATTGTATTATCTTCTCTGAGATCCAATGGTAATGTTATAAAAGTTTTTTTGCACCAAAACAGTCACAATTTAGTAATATATGATCATTTTCCACCCTGTTTTTGGCCCTCTATCTGAAACGCTCTGTTTTGGCCTAAGTGCCTCCTACTAGATCGGAAGAGAATGAACCTTGACATTATAAAGCAAAATCGCAGGGTTTACACATAACGCACATCCAACACATTGCATCTGAATATATTAAACGATTCATCTCAAGCTTGACTGTTAACACAGGGCACCATAAACTATCAAACAGTCATGACATTTGAAATATTCATGAATTAAATTATTTACTTATGTTTTTGAAGTGTTTTAACTGCCCCATCCTTCAATAACTGTTCCTTTGCAAAGCTTGAATCATATTTTAAATAATCACAAGCACATGCTGACATGAGCCAGAAAAAAAATGAACACCTCATAGTCCAAAGAATGGTAAAATTACAGAAACATACCAAAATGGTCAAAGACGTCCATTGTCTAAGATGTCCATCTTCAAAGACGTCCTGTTTAAATACACCAACAATTAAAAATAGTCGAGATGGGTCCCCATAGGTGTTATGTTAGGAATAGTTGACTTGAACTGCGCGCCAGTGGGCGGGGCCAAGGGTGTGATAAATTCAAATGAGCAATGTTTTGTAATGTCACGAACAAACAGATTTCAGAACGCTTCAGCTGGGTGGGAACTATAAATGCTCTTTATAGACTGGGGAAGAAGATTTGAGTTCTGAAATTTACAGTTTGTTTTTATAGTACAGTTACCTCTTATATGTCTAAATGTAAAGGAAATTTGATTCTCCATTTCATGACCCCTTTAAAGATAAATTTTATATAAAGGTTTGTATCTGACTCCCTCTGCTCTGGCTGTGCTACACAGCATTGCATCTCACCGCATGGTCTGAACACAACTCTCCTGCACAACTTTATTATTACGTAACCCTTTCCTCTCCCCTCCCTCTCTTTTTCTCTCCTTTATCCCTCACTCTCACTGCAACAGCAAGACTCATGCAGCTCCCATCCTCCTACTCTCCCAAGACTTTTTTCTCGAGTCTGTATTTCTCTCTGCACCTTTCCGCTGTTACCTTAGTATTCTGCTTCAGCAGCTTCACAGACACACACACTCGCATATACACACAGAGGGGGTCCTTACATAATGTCTGAATCTGGGGGTGCCCCATGAGAGAAAGGCAGACGTGCTGTCTGCTTCAGTGGAGGAGTGAGTCACAGGAGCTGCAGAGGAGAATGTATAATGCTGCTCTCCAAATAGCCCTCCATCGAAAAGCTTTGGTGAAAACCGTCTGTACCACAGAATACAGTCCTGCATAAAATACATACCGTTAATGACCTCTGTGTGTTTTTCAGTGAATTGATTTATATATATATATATATATATATATATATATATTTAAATGTTCAACTAGAAATTGCTCTTTGTAACTTAAACATTATACTTGCTAACATGAGACTAGTTTAATAAAATCGCTTGCTATGTGCAAAATTTTATCTAACATTTTGACTCCTGTCATGACCATGTAAAGTCAATATATCTGGTTACTATCACAAGAGAAGCTCAAGAATACCAGATAGGGACTGTTTACAAAAAAATCCACTTACAGGAATTACGCTGGTAATGCAAACCCAAAATCATCCACCTAGAAAAGTAGTCTGACTGCTAAAAGTGTTGGTCTGTCTGACACGCTTGGTCTTTCTCATGTGTTTAATCATGATCCACAATCATCCACCTTGAGCATGTTTATACAAAACAACAAAAATGGTGTGACAATATTTCAGTGGTTTTGAAAATGTTCATGTCTTTGTGGTGCTTGCATTGTCTTATCTGGGTCTCTACCCACTAATGGGACCTTCCCATGTCTCTCTGTTCAAACATCAGACTGAGACCGACTCTTTGTACTCTAAAAAGAAGTGGCAGACTGAAAAAATCCCCTACATCCTTGTCGCAGTGCCCCACGGCAACGACATCGCCTCTCTCTTTGAACTGGATGCTACTACTTTACAGCGGGCTGACTGCCTGGTGCCCAGGTTAATTCCTTTACACAAACGATACCCTTCATACATGAAAACCATATTGAGCATTTACATTTATTTATTTAACTTGATCAACTGATGAATGAAGAATTCTGTAGACTGTAACTTAAGACGTGTTCCAAAAATGGCATTTGGGACACGGCCTTACTGGCTGACTAAATAAGTGTTATTTTCTTTTCCAGGAACTCGTATGTGAGACTCAGGAACCTGTGCACAAACACCTGGGTGACCAGCACCAACATTCCCATTGATGTTGAGGAGGAACGACCCGTTATGCTCAAGGTCACCTTTGCTTACTTCCTCTAAACCTTTAATGAAGAAAGTTTTAGGTTCCCTCAATTAACGCTCATATTCTTTCTCTGTGTATTCTAACAGATCGGAACCTGCCAAATGAAGGAGGACAAGGAGGCATTCTCCATTAATTCTGTCCCCCTGTCAGAGGTCAGAGACTTGGACTTTGCCAATGATGCCAACAAGGTTCTGGAGCAGTTTGTGCATATATTGGGGATCAGCAACTTCCCTGCAGCAAATGAACGCAGGTATGCATCATGCTCATGTTAAATGGGTTAGGATGGATGTTCTGGTATATATCTAGATGTTTGGTTGCACCTCCATAAGCAATTGATTCTTAAAAAGTAGCTCATTATGCAAACCAGTCTTTCTTTTCTTGTGTTATTTTCAGGTTTACCATTAAGCTGTTGGAGGATCTGATTTTCTTTGTGTGCGATGTGCCAAATAATGGCCAGGAAGTGCTGTCAGTGGTGATCTCAAACCCAAACAGAGAGAGACAGAAACTCATGAGAGAGCAAAACATCCTTGCACAGGTTTGCTCCAACAGCAATTTATTGTGTCCTTTTACAGTGCTACCTACTCAACTTGTTTCTATAAGAGTTATAGATTTCATTGTAGATTTCTGTACATTCTTTTAATGTTTGCAGATTTTTGGCATTCTGAAAGCCCCGTGTTCCGACATTAAGGAGTCACCCATGCCGAAGTTGGAAGATCTGGGCAACCAGTGCAATGCTGCATTTAAGTACATGCTGCAGCTGTGTTACAGGATATTACGCCATTCCCAACAAGACTACCGCAAGAATCAGGCAAGGAACAGATCTTCAGTTTTCCTTTATCCATCCATCCATCCATTTGTCCATCCATCCATAAATCTATCAATAAATGTCCATGCTCAACTAAACTCCATCCATTCATATGCCACCTAAACTTCATCCATCCATATGCCCACCTAAACTTTATCCATCCGTTTGTTTACCCATTCATTCATTTATCCATCCATATGCCCACCTTAACTCCATCCATCCTTTCGTTTGTCCTTCCATCTAACTATCCATCCATACATCCATCTATATGCCCACCTAAACTCCATCCCTCCAGCCATATGCCCACCTATACTCTCCATCCATCCATCCATCCATATGCTCACCTAAACTCTGTCTGTACATCTGTCCATCTGTCCGTCCTTCTTTCTATCCATCCATACATTTTCCCTTCCATCTGTCCATCCATATGCCCACCTAAACTCCATCCGTCCATATGCCCACCTAAACTGTATCTCTCAATTCATATGCCCACCTAAACACCCACCCATCATCCCTACATCTATCCACACACCCACCTAAATTTTTCCACTCATCCTTCCATCCTTCCATTCATCCATCCATCCATCCATCCATCTACCCATCCCTCCATCCATCCATACGCCCACCTAAATTCTTTCCATCCGTCCGTCCATCTGTCCATCCAGCCACCGTCCTTCCGTCCATCCATTCTTTTGTCCCAATTACTAATATATGTGTCCTTCTCCTGTTTCCCCCAGGAGTACATAGCCAAGAAATTTTCCATCATGCAAGCTCAGATTGGTTATGAGATCCTGGCAGAGGACACAATCACTGCTCTCCTGCACAACAACCGCAAGCTGTTAGAGAAGCACATCACCGCACGAGAGATTGAGACCTTTGTCAAACTTCTGCGCAGGAACCGAGAGCCCAGGTCTGACCCAGAGATTTAGACATCCAATTATATGATTAGAACTATTGCAAGGGTGGCTATTGCAAGTTTGGTCCCATCCAGTGCCGTTACAACATTTCTAACTTAGAATCATATCCTCTTTGGGATGACATTTACATGTGCTTCTTGTGTATGATACAAGACCTGTTTTCACATCCATTAGTGCATATTAACTGCACTTTTCTTGTGTTTCCCCAGGTTTCTAGATTATTTGTCTGACCTCTGTGTCTCCAACAAAACGGCAATTCCTGTCACTCAGGAGCTGATCTGCAAATTCATGTTGAACCCCTCTAATGCAGACATCCTTATCCAGACCAAGTGAGAGCTGAGCTACTTCCTTATGAGTTCTAAGCATACTGAGATTAACTAAGTGACTGAGAATAAAACGCAATACACCTATATAGGTGCTATTATGATATGTCTGTAGACAGGGTATTTTTTTATTAATGTTAAGTAATATGAACAGTTTATGTGTTTCTTTAGACTGATCATACACATGGAGAGCTCTCTAATTCAGGAGGATGGTGATGACGAAGAGGTGTGGCTGTACTGGATTGATAGCCACAAAGAGCCTCATGGGAAGTCCATCCGTCACCTGGCCCAGGATGCCAAGGATGGACAAAAGATGGATACTGACATCATCATCTACTACAGGTGAGAGTTTTTTGACATCATCATCTGTTACAGGTGAGAGTGCATTGGTGGCATTACTTACTACAGGTGAGAGTTTGAGTTGCTTTGGAGAAAAGCATTTACCAAATGTAAATGTAAGATCCCTATCAATTCCAGCCAGGGTTTGGCTTGCCATCACAAGACCCCTTAAATATACATTTTAATTTGTATATATGTGTATAAATATGGATGTGAATACAGCAGCGTCAAATACCCTATCCCTTCTTTTGCAGGTGCCAACTCAATCTTTTTGCTAAAATGTGCCTGGACCGGCAGTATCTGGCCATTAATCAAATTTCCAGCCAGTTGCCGGTGGATCTGATCCTCCGCTGCATGTTTGATGACTGTCTGCCCTACAACCTGCGTGCCTCATTTTGTCGGCTAATGCTGCACATGCATGTGGACCGGGACCCGCAGGAGGCCGTGGTGCCTGTTCGCTACGCACGCCTCTGGACTGAGATACCCTCCAAGATCTCCGTCAATGAGTAAGAGAGGGGATTTACTGACTTCTGCAGTCCACCAGTGTTAATCTCATCAACGAAACCACTGACAAAAACATTCTTTGAAGAAGGATTTTTTTTATTTCGTCAATGATAACTAATACAAGATGAAAGTCACATCATGATGTTGACGAAAATATGACAAAAAATATGCTACATATTAACGGTGCAAGATATAAACTTCTAGAAAAACATCTGTTTATAGAAGAAGATATTAGAAATGGTTAATCTAATCCAGTAATTCAGTATGTTAAGGATTTCCCTGATTGAGCTGTGTGTTGAATGTGCAGAACACAGGTGAAGTACCTCACTTAAACACATCCTATTTATATATTAGATTAATCACTATGTCCACAACATATATGTTATATTACAACTTACATCTGCACAGACACTGCAGCGAATTAACAGGTGAACGTGAACTACTGTATGTGCTAATCATCATATCATCACTTGCGTTGCGTATCTTGTGTTGTGAATGCGCTGTTTTTGTAAAAAACAATGCAATATCCTGACAAACACTGAAAATTAATAACAGTCTTTAAAGCATGAAGAATTCTAAAGAGTAGCTAAAACTAAAACTCATTATGTGCTATTATTTCAGGAGCTCAGGTTTTCACAAGAAGGACAGTTGTAAAGTATTTTGCATGTAGCCTTTCTCTATATGTTTGATACATGTTTAAATTAAGAAAATGTTTATATATTTTTTCTAAATGTTTGAATATCTTATTTAAGTTTGATTTGTTTGACACACGTTTTTGTCATTTTGCACATTATCAATCTATTGACTAAAATTTGAGTAAAATTGACTAAAATTAATTAATATGACATGACTAATTTTAAAGGAAATTTTCGTCAAAAGACTAAAACTATGACTAAAACAAAAACTGGGTAAAAATGAACCCTACAGTCTACATTGAATAGCTTTATTTTGTTGCTAAAGTGATCACACTCTTTACTCCTACATGCACAGTGTTTCATTTTGTGCTGTTCTTTAAGAGATACAGTAGTTTCCCAAAACTGAATATTCTGCCATCATTTACTCACCCTCATGTTGTTCCAACCCCATATACTTACTTTCTTCTGTTCAACACAAAATGAGATGTTAGGCAGCATGTTAGACTTAGTCACCATTAATTTATATTTAATCTTTTTTATGTACAATAAAAGTGAATGGTGACTAAAGCTATCATTCTACCTCCTTGTATTCCATGGAAGAAAGACATATGGGTTTGAAAATTGTTAATTTTTCGGTGAACTATTTCTTTAAGTTGCATGTTTTTACAGTATTTGTAAAACTGCTTTGTGTTGTCTGGCTTGTCTGAATATGAATCTGGTACACAGGTATGAATATGAGTTCAGAGACACGTCCAGAGAAGAGATGAAGAGGAAGTTTGCCCCTACTATGCGGTTTGTCGATGAATACCTCAAAGATGTGGTCAGTCAGACTTTCCCATTTGGAAACACAGAGAAGAATGAACTGACCCTTGAGGTGAGGTCCATAAATGGGAAGTGTATACAACTATAATAGTGGTGCTTGCTAAGGCACTATTACTGTGGCTCATACTTGAGGTTAGTGATTTAAACGTATTAAACTTTGACACGTAAATCATCCTGCAGCATTTGTACTATGGACATGAATAATACCTAAAATTTTGCAGCTTGTTGAGGAGAGATTTTTTTAAACAACAGACTTGAAATTTGCCTGGTGGCTGGTTAATCAGGCAAAATCCATAGACTTTCATTGAAGCTTGATGACAAACCATATCTATAAATCAAAATATAAAAGAGGCTTGGTAATGGGCTGTTTTGTCTTGGGCCAGTTAACAACCACCTAGAACCCCCTTGCAATACCCTGGCAACCACCATAACACCCTAGCAACTGCATAGCGACATGATAAAACCAGTCAAAACACTTTGGCAACCACATAGCAACGCTTTGGTAACAACTCAAAAGACCTTAGCATCATGGAAGTGGCTTTAGCACAGGCGAGTACCACTCGTGTTTTCTTCAGAAAATATAGAAATCTAGTTTGCTTATGGTTTATGTGCAGTGTATTTGTGCCAGGTTTTATTTTACGTATTATGTAATGTGTCCAGAGGACAGAGAAGATTGGCTTTATTAGCTCTACTGAATTCTGAATAATTTACTATCATCTAGCTCTTTGAATTTTAATGTTTGTTTTTTGTTTTTTTTTCTGGTCCTTGCATGTCTCACAGGTGGTCCACCTGGCACGTAACCTTGTCTACTTTGGCTTCTACAGCTTTAGTGAGCTGTTGTGCCTCACACGCACCCTGCTGGCCATCCTGGATATTGTCCAGCCCACTTTCCCTTTTTTGTCCAAACTCAGCAAGAGTATTGAGGGAGGTGAGACCCTGAGGCAGAGAGCAGCTTGCTATAGCCCCAAAACTTTGGCTATTTTTTACACTTTCCCACAGTCGCTCTGTTAAAAAAATCAAGTGAGCTGACTCGCCTACATTGGCAGCTGCCTACTAAGGCAGCATCATAATCATCAGAGAACCTCATAAGTAACTGATTTGGAACGTCCTACATATGCAGCAACTCTGCATGCTATAAAAGTAGTGCCCTTCTTGGTAGACTCGACTTGCTATGGATTTCAATAGAGTTTGACATTTGTATGTTGCTAAGCTAAGTATGCTAAGCTAACTATGCGACACACTAAAAATGACACTGAACTTTAATTAATTAATACTTTTCTGAATTCTGTATTTAGTGTCTAGAAACACAGCTGATTGTCTTTTAGACATTGCCTCACATTAAGCTGTTTGTGTTTTGTGTGTAGGTAATAATGTCATGCGTAGCATCCATGGTGTGGGTGAGATGGTGACTCAGATGGTCCTGAGCCGAGGCGCAATGATGCCCCACAGTCTCCCCGATGCTCAGCCAATCCACGGCAAGCAAATCAGTCTCTCTGACAATGAGGATGTCATGGTGATGGACACTAAGCTCAGGATTATTGAGATTTTGCAGGTGATGCTCTAATGGATGCACTTGTGAATCATGGCCATTTATGATGGATTGATAGAGACAGATAAGATATGAAATCACGTGTAACTAAATTCTTTAGTTACATTTCACAAAACTCCAGTTTGTGGCCTTCACACTTTCAACAATGTAAGATGAAGAAGTCTCTGTTAGTAAATGATGGGATCATGTATTATTTTACATTTCATATGTTTCCTTTTATAGTTTATTCTGAATGTGCGTCTTGATTACCGCATCACCTACCTGCTGTCTATATATAAAAAAGAGTTTGGCGAACAGACTTTGGACAGTTCTGTCTCAGTTGATGTCCCTGTCATATCTGGTGAGAGTTTCATGACATAATCAAACAAGTCCACCCTACCATGCAGTTCAAGGGTTTATTTTTTGTTTCAAAGGATGTGGCCTGGATGTGTTTGTATATTTGCAATTTTTCCATTGCACTTTTGCAGAGCCAAACATAGAGGAGATCGCAGAGAAAGCTGAGAATATGTTTTCTGGAAGGTGAGGGAATAATAATTTTCCTTGCATTTGTTATTTGAAGATTTGTGATTGATGTTCAAAGGTGTCTCATACATTTTTTTTTTCTCCTGAGTTGGACTTATTTTACTTAACATTTCTTGCCCTCAAAACACTTGTAATTTAGTCAGTTTTTCACCCCCTCTGTGACTTAAAATTAAAGGGGGCATTTATTGCTGCTCTGCCTTTAAGACTTACAGTATATGTAAATGCTTTTGTTTGATTGGCTCAATCAGTGAATGATAAACTGATTATGATAATCGGTTTGTGTGCCTTTGGGTCTTTGTGTGTTTACAGTGTTAAGGAGAGGAGCACGGTGGACCTTGATGATGAAGGTGGCCAGACGTTTCTGCGGGTGTTAATTCACCTCATCATGCAGGACTATCCTCCGCTGGTTTCCGGCTCTCTGCAGCTCATCTTCAAACACTTCAGCCAGAGGGCTGAAGTTCTCCAGGCATTTAAACAGGTCTCACTAATACTCATACTGCTGTGTTCTTTTTAATGTATGACCAGCACAGATCTTTAAATGGTGAATTTTAGTGATAGACCAATATATTGGTCAGGCAAACTGATCATCAAATATTTTTCCATTTTGAAATTATTGCAGTCGGTAGATAACCATGTCCACTTGGGACGATTAACAGAAGTCTAAACTTTAGAGTGTACACTTTCTTATTGAATATACAGAATAATGCATTCAAACGTCACCCTACTAACTTATCATTACTATTTTTCACATGTTAGAAGAATAGTAGTAAAATTTTAATTGTAAATGAAGAAATAACATTTACATTTTTAACAGTTTTATTTACATTTTTCCAAGTATCCAGGACTTAATGGGTACTTGTTGGCTGCTTTTTCTTCAGTCTCACTTCCAAGTCATCTGAGTTTTGTAAAGAAATTTCGTACATGATTTATATCTGTCTCTAAAATGTATTCAAGCATTTAAGAGATGTCTCGATATGATACTGGTAACGGGTCCAATACCACGCTCATGTACTTGTACTCGTGCTTGTACAAAATGCTCTGATACCAACAACCGATAGCATCTGACATAAGGATTTCATTCCGTAAACATTCAGTATAAACCAATTAAAATCCCATTATGTCCAAGTGTGATTATCAAACCGCAAAGGCTGCAATTTAATGAGATAAATATATAGTTTGCATGTGCTGCGCACTTCAAAGTGAAGGTGTGGAGCCAGTGTTGTGCTGACCTTTTAGAGCTCCTTGTCTCACACAGAAAACACCATCATGAGTATTGCGTGCTCTGTTTGTTGCAGGTGACAGCGAGCAGAGCCCTAATTCACTATGTAGCGTGCAGCACACACAGACTACATATTTATTTAATGAAATAGCAGCCTTTTGCGGTTTAATAACCACATTGGGTCATGTGGCGACTTGCTTTTCTGGAGGTGAGAAGCTAACATCAAAAACACACGGAAATGGAAAGGGCTTCACTCCAAAATAAAAGCTTCTGCCAAAATAAAAGCTAAATTTAAATGTAAAAAAAGCATGACAGAAATAGATCACTACTGTATAGTTATGTAATATTCACTATACTACTACTGCTACTAATAATAATAATAATTCATTAGAAATTGTATTATATTTAAGCAATATGGCACTTCTGTGATGCTCTGTTATGCAGAATTTTTTATTTTATTTTTTTTACAAAAATAAATGCAATGTTGTATTTTGGATTGTGCTGTGAGGTTCTGTATAAAAGCACTTCATTTGATAAAAATAATACAACATTATGTTGAATAAATTAATTTATATTTTAATTTGATTAAAGATTTAATGAACTAATTTATTTAGACACCATTTTGATGAAAAAATGTAAAAAAAGAAATAAAACTAAAATATCTGTACAAGTTTAAATATTTAAAAGAAAAATATCAGTACAAGTACTCGTTCTAAAAAAAATGGTATCGGGACATCCCTATATTTAAGCACAAACCTTTAGATCAAAAGGTCTTTGAGATTGTCAGAAACATACATTTAGTCAGCTGTGACCAAATGGGTACTGTACATTTTAGGATCTTGTCGGTTGACTAGTCTATTTCTTGGTTTGTTGCATATCCTGTGTATGACATTGTTTACATGAACCGCTACTACATTTTTGATAGAAACAATTACTACATGATTGAGTTGTGTTTGTGTTTGCAGGTCCAGTTGCTGGTTTCTGAGCAGGATGTGGAGAACTATAAGCAGATTAAGGCAAACCTGGACCAGTTGCGTCTAACAGTAGAGAAGTCAGAGCTGTGGGTCGAGAAGAGTGGAGGTTACGGCAATGAAGACATTACTGAGAATCAGAACAAAGAGCAGAATTTGGAGGTGTGCCCCTACTGGCTGCAAAAAGAGACTGCAATCATATTACTACACTAAAATGCAACAAACTTGCTTCATCGCTAAAGTGGATTGCAATTGAAATATAGAGAATAAATGGATGATCTTAATTTGTAAGGCTTTTTGATATAGCAATATTTTTTGATGTAGATGAATTTTGTGACAATGATAAGAAAATTATATTTTATATTATTATATTTAATACGTTTGTATGTTTATTGCTTTATATATAGTGCCTTTCATACACTCAAGGTCATTTTGCAAGAGCATACAAAAAAGCCTAAAAGAAAACAAGCAATACTGTAGATACAATAAACAGTAATGAGCAATGGGGACAAAACTGACCGGACTAAACTGTGGTTGATTTCTGGTATATAGGAAGTTGGTATCTTGAGCCCAGTGCAGGATGGGAACAGTAAACCTCAAATAGACAGCAACAAAGCCAACAACTACAAAATTGTAAAAGAGGTGAGTACTATCATCATATTTTTTCACTTTTCACCAGTAAGTCCAAAACTGATCCCTCCTTGCATTACAAGTGCATTAAATACCAACATGTTTTTGATTGTTCAGGTTATTTATTTTGTGCATCTTGTACATTTTTGATTTTCAGAATGCAGTAATGCTAATGGTAGCAGGTACGGCAGAAGTAATTAAAAAATAATGGTGTTCTTGTGATTTTGTGTGTGTTGTGTATGGATACATAGATCCTGCTGAGTCTCAGTAAACTTTGCTACCCTGCTAAGAAGAGTCGCATGCAACAGCAGAGGCTCCTGAAGAACATGGGAGCTCACACCGTGGTACTGGATCTGCTCCAGATCCCATATGAAAAAGTGAGTGGACATTCATTTAGTGCTCATGTAATCAATTCACATATGAGAATGTAAACTAATGGATCCACAACGAAGCCCTGGAAAATCACAACAGAATCTACCACAATCTGTTCATTTATTCAGAAGGGGAATAACCTTTTCATATGCTATGATAAAATGACTCCAGATCTGGAATTTTTCCACTTTTGGATGGTATCCTTTTGCTGCCAAACTCTATTCAATCCTTCCTCCATGAATATTTTCCTTGTGTTTTTTGTTTGTTGATTTGTGATTGGTGTTTAAAGTCAACATGAAATCAAAATTTTGCTTTTTATTTATTTATTTATTTTTTAATCCCCTTTTCTCCCAATTTGGAGTGCCCAATTCCCACTACTTAGTAGGTCCTCATGGTGGTGCAGTTACTCACCTCAATTCGGGTGGCAGAGGACAAGTCTCCGTTGCCTCTGCTTATCACATGGCTCATTGTGCATGACACCACGGAGACTCCGCATGTGGAGACTCATGCTACTCTCCGCAATCCACGCACAACTTACCCCATTGAGAGCAAGAACCACTAATCACGACCACGAGGAGGTTACCCCATCTGACTGTACCCTCCCTATCAACCGAGCCAATTTGGTTGCTTAGGAGACCTGGCTGGATTCGAACTCGCGACTCCAGGGGTGGTAGCCAGCGTCAATACTTGCTGAGCTACCCAGGCCACCAAAATTTTGCTTTCTTAACATTTCTTAACACATTTTAATGTTCCTGGTCTTATTTTGCACAAATTGTCAGTGCCCGTCATTTTAAAGATTTTTTATTTTTTTTTTGTTACTATAATCTTTCTTCAGAAGGGGTATAATATAACAGACTTGGAGTACTGCACAGTATATCGTTTTGAGGTAGAATCTATATCCTTGTAACATTTTTCTGCTCCATCCTTAGGGTGATGAGAAGATGGATGAGATCATGACTCTCGCCCACACCTTTCTCCAGAACTTCTGCAGAGATAACCCTCAGAACCAGACGCTGCTGCACAAACATCTCAACCTCTTCCTCACACCCGGGGTGCGTTGAGCCAGGAAGTCTCATTTTGATAAATTATTTCATACTGAAGTCACTGTTAATCAGCAGTACATGTCTTTGCAATTAATAATAGATGTACATATTTTGTGAGGCGAATATGATAATATTTGGGTATATTACTTTTGATTCTGTCCCTGCTACTCTTAGCTTCTGGAGGCAAAGACCATGTGCTACATCTTTAGGAACAACTACCACCTGTGCAATGAGATCAGTGACCGTGTGGTGCATCATTTCGTGCACTGCATCGAAACCCACGGCCGCCACGTGCAGTACCTGCGCTTTCTCCAGACCATCGTCAAGGCTGATGGAAAATACGTGAAGGAGTGTCAGTGCAAAGTCATGAATGAGGTGAGAAGGGCACACTGTATTAACTGTATTGCCCAAATTTCTATGCCCCCACAAGGCCATAAACATGTAAATACACACTTTTTCAAAAGTAAATCCACAAGCCGTAAACATAATTTTAGTATGATTCAATATGATATTTACTAGCATTACCCGGCATTTACCAGATTGAAGGGTTTATGGCTGTTATGTCGTCATGACAACACACACTAAAATCTACACTCACTGAGCACTTTATAAGGAACATTATGGTCTTAATAAAGTGCCTGACGTGGTCTTCTGCTGTTGTAGCCCATCCACCTCAAGGTTCGATGCGTTGTGCATTCTGAGATGCTGTTCTGCTCACTACAGTTGTACAGAGCGGTTATCTGAGTTACTGTAGCCTTTCTGTCAGCTCAAACCAATCTGGCCGTTCTCTTTTGACCTCTCTCATCAACAAGGCGTTTCCATTCACAGAACTGCCGCTCACTGGATGTTGTTTTGTTTTTGGCACTATTTTGAGTAAACTTGAGAGACTGTTGTGCGTGAAAATCCCACGAGATCAGCAGTTACAGAAATGCTCAAACCAGCCCATCTGGCACCATCAATCATGCCACGGTCGAAATCACTGAGATAAAAATTTTTCCCCATTCTGATGGTTTATGTGAACATTAACTGAAGCTCCTGACCCGTATCTGCATGATTTTATGCATTGCACTGCTGCCACATGATTGGTTGATTAGGAAATCACATGAGTAAGTAGGTGTTTAGGTGTTCCTAATAAAGTGCTCAGTGAGTGTATGTTTATGTCTTGTGGCTATACTTTTGAAATTGTATGTATTTTAAAGCTTATGGACTGGCCCATTTCACTTCTATTGTACGTGCCATACTGTAACCGTGATTTAATTTTTTTTTCATATAAACGAGAAATTAGTCAATCATTTTTAGTAATCAACATTATGCTACAAATGCTGTTGATTGAGCTTAACTTGTATTGAACCCGGAATATTCCTTGAACTAGAGCTGAAACATGCATTACATCTTTCCTCTGTTTATGTGTTGGGCTGAAGCTGGTGAACGGAGGGGAAGATGTGCTGCTCTTCTATATTGACCGTGCCTCCCTCCCCGTGCTGCTGAATATGATGAGGTCTGAGAGGGAACGCAATGATGAGAACGGGGCTCTGGCATACCACATCACTCTGGTGGAGCTGCTGGCAGCGTGCACAGAGGGCAAGAATGTTGATACCGAGCTCAAGTGCAACTCACTTCTTCCGCTTGATGACATCGTCAAGGTGGTCATTCACGAAGACTGCATTCCAGAGGTGATAATGCATTAAAATCAGACCTGAAAGTAAAAATTCAATCATGTCCTCGTTAAGAAATGGAGTAGTTGTTTGTTGGTTATTACTGCTTTTTATAATCTAGCTGCCAGTGGTGAACCATTTATCTAATAATGGAAAACAAAGTAATTGATTTGCTTACACTTTGACGATGTGTCACAAATAAGCTAAAATTTAAAGAAATAGTTTGTCTTGGGGGCCTGGGTAGCTCAGTGGTAAAGACGCTGGCTACCACCCCTGAAGTCGCAAGTTTGAATCCCAGGGCATGCTCCAGCCGGGTCTCCTAAGCAACCAAATTGGCCCGGTTGCTAGGGAGGGTAGAGTCACATGGGGTAACCTCCACATGATCTCTATAATGTGGTTCGCTCTCGGTTGGGCGCGTGGTGAGTTGTGCGTGGACAGTGTTGGGGAGTAACGGAATACATGTAACGGGAATATGTATTTAAAATACAACATATAAATAACTGTGTTCCACTACAGTTACAATTTAAATCACTCGTAATTAGAATACAGTTACATTCAAAAAAGAATTTTGATTACTGAAGAGATTACTTTGCATTTTATTGTCATTTGTTTCATTTAATATTTAGTCCTTTCAGATGGAAAACATTTATACATATAAATGATGCGATCCAAAGTGCATTTGAACAGCGGTGAAACACTTTCTTGTGATGTGTTACATTCATATGAGCAGACAGAGAAGTAAGTTTGAAGTAAGTTTGGAGCAGAAGAAACAGAAATAAACCTTGTGTAAATTGTCAGCTTTACGCTAAGCTAAAATGCTATTTCTAGCCATTTTACATGCACGTTACCAGGCACGATCATATTTTTTTTATCATGAAAATTCACGTTGGATCATAATTTCTTTTTTTCTAGTAAGACCTTTGATATTAGGGTAAAAATCATATTCTTGATAATAATGTTTGGTTTTTTTTCTGATAAAAAAATATCTAAAAATCCTTAAACAAGATCAGTTAGATTTAGCTTGTTTTAGAAACAACACTGCATAAGATATTTAGGTTTTTCAGAGAATGTATTTTTAACATGTGTATTTTGTCTTACTGTACTGGCAGAGTTTTTATAGTCAAAACAAGTGAAAAAAGTGCTGAAGAAGTAATCCAAAGTATTTAGAATACATTACTGACCTTTTACATTTTACAGCATGTAATCTGTAGTGGAATTCTTTTCAAAAGTAACCCTCCCAACCCTGGGCGCGGATACCGCGGTGGATGCCGCGACGCCTCCACATGCACTGTATCTCCGCGGTAACATGCTCAACAAGCCACGTGATAAGATGCATGGGTTGACGGTCTCAGACGTGGAGGCAACTGAGATTCGTCCTCTGCCACCCGGATTCAGGCGAGTCACTACGCCACCACGAGGACTTAGAGCACATTGGGAATTGGGCATTCCAAATTGGGAGAATTTTTTTTTAATTTATTAGCCCTAAAGGTCCGGTCACATTTACCTTTGCATGGTGAAATACAGTGGGTGAAGAAGGTGTGGGCGGATGTTGAGCGCCTGTAAAACCAACACAAAAACTAATTGCCAAGTGGCCTCTTTTTAATGCTGCACTTTGTACTCTGGGAAAGTGAAGTTAAAAAGAAATTTGCAGATAAAATGATATGCTTATCCATTTTAAATATTCAGTGGAGCTGTGCATGAAGCACCACCCATACAGATGTCACTGGCAAACCAAGCAACTTCCTAAAGGTCAACGCGGCAAATTCGCCTGTCAAAGTTCACCAGACTTGGACTCCATCGCACAATATTCATGATCGTGCAGTTTCCCATTGAGATTAATGTATTTTGTTCGACGGTTAATGTGACCACGCCTTAATGTTGCAGACTTTTTCTCTTCTGTGGAACACAAAAACAGAAATTTTAAGAACTTTTGAAACACAGCTTTTTAACCATAAAATAAAAGTGAATATTAAAATATTAAAAAGGACAATAAAACCTTAAAAGCATAGTAAAAAAGAAAAAAATTGTCAATATGACTCATGCACTATATTCCAAGTCTCCTGAAGCCATACAGTATGCTCACTTTGTATGATGAAAATTTGTAAAACATTTTAAACCATAGACTATTTTGTGAAAGTGAAACCAGTTACCATCCTATTTGACATTTGATTCTCTTAACTTTTAAAGATAAAAATAGCGTACGTAAATTTCGTGAACCACTGCTATGTGGACACTGAGGTGGAGATGAAGGAAATCTACACCAGCCATCACATTTGGAAGCTCTTTGAGAATTTCCTCACAGACATGGCCAGGGTGAGTCCATTTCTATACCAGCTCTCTCTCTCTCTCTCTTCCTCCCTCGCAATTGGCTATTTATGAGGCATAATATGAAAGCAGCCCTGTTTATATCATCCATGACTGATTTGTGTTAGCTGTGTGGGTGCTGAGTATTCTGAACTGTGTGAACTGTTATGTTGTTGTTGTAGGTGTGCAATAGCACCACAGACAGGAAGCATGCTGACGCATGCCTGGAAAAATACATCACTGATACCATCATTGCCATCGTCAAGGGCTTCTTTGGCTCCCAGTTCTCTGTCAGCAACTCAAACCTGCAGGTAGAGAGAGAAACACTCACACAGGGTCTAAAATGTACTTTACTCCACACCTGACAATGGCGATTGAGTTTACCGGCCATTTGTGACCGAGTCGACAACAAGAAATAAAAATGCAGAGTGTCTTGATTTCATGGAAACATTTAAAGATGCACAAGTTATGACAGAAGCTTTTGTTAGTTGGTAGTTAGTATTGCTTACATCATCGAGGGTCTGACTATCATTCTTAAAGTCTGACCTACACTATGTATTTTGTTGCATTTCTAATGCAGTTACTGGCGAGTAACTCCAGTTTTTACTCCCGTTTGGTGCTTGGCGAGTGTTAATTTTGGACTTTGGTTTCACCCCTTCCCACTTTTATCATTATGTTCTGCATCATTCTGCACCTCTCCTCTCTGAATCAGTCATTATGTTAATGTGTTGTTGCTTATGCTGTTCGACTGAGATATTTATATCTCTTTGTATCAGGCCCATCAACCTATTTTCATTAAGCTGCTTCAGTCTGCCTGCAGACTCTACAACTGCACCTGGCTCAACCCCCTGCAGAAGACCAACATTGAGGGTTGCATCAAAACCCTTGCTGACGTGGGTAGGTTTTTTTCTGTCAAAAAATAAATAAACAGACAAATGTGAGGCTGTTAAATGCTGAAGGGTTTTGGCTTGTATAGTAATTTCATCTTTCTGTCTTGTCATCACTTATGTTGTTTTGCAGTTCCACATCTAGTAGACTAAAACACTGCTTCCTGTTTAATGTTTTTTAGATATTGGCCATTCTCCTTCAAACCTAAGGCCTATGCCGACCAAATTATAAACAAACACATACACAATATACACATGCCGATGTTTCTTAATTTTTTTTGGTCGGTTAATTAGCGCCACAAACACTGGATTGTGCAGCAGTAGAGAGTCTGGAAACATTACCAACAGCTCATATCTCATTGGTCAGTCAGTTTTCCTCGCAATCCAAAGGGGAAAAAAATCCCCTTTTGAGTAGTGTTGGTTTGAATATGCCTTTAGGAATTTAAGTGATGGGCACATAAATCACTTCGCACATAAACTTGATAATATTTTGGAATAAATTAACTAAACAGCTGTGTCACTTTTGTGCGTGGTATTTTAGCACCAAAAGCTGCATCTTTGTGATTGTTGCCTGGATCGGAATGATCCAGCAATGCTGTAAAGTCCCACCAAAGTAACTCGGATTGCAGTAATCTGCTGTATCCTCCACAACCAAGCATTCAGAACCAGCTTGAAAGCCATGCAGTTTGCATTTAGCAATACATTTTTGGCCATATTTGCACGATTACCTGATTTGTATAATATGTATAATCGGATGCTAAAACAAAACAGCTATCTTGTGCAAATAAGTGAGGCTATCAATGAGTGCAATTCATTTTTAGTGAGTTTCCCCCTCAGTCTCTAGAATGTAGTAAAGACTTTCCTTATATCTCCAAAGATTGGGCCTTTTGAGGACCTTCCAGTGATAAGAATAATAATCCAAATGAAAGACTGCTACCTTGACTTAAGACTGCTACCTTCCATTGATAAATTGTAATTAATAAAGTCAAAGCTAACTGTAGTCTCAAATTTTTAATAAGCATATTATGGTAACACTTTAAAATAAGATTCTATTTGTTAAAAGAATATTCCGGATTCAGTAGAAAGTAAGCTTAATCGACAGCATTTGTGGCATAATATTGATTACCACAAAAATTCATTTAGACTTGTTCCTCCTTTTCTTTAAAAAAGCAAAGCTCTGGGTTCTAGTGATGCACTTAATATGGAAGTGAATGAGGCCAATCCGTAAACATTAAAATACTCAGTGTTTCAAAACTATAGCCACACGAAATAGACAATATGTGTGTTAACATGATTTTTGTGTGATAAAATTGCTTTCTAACCTTTTCTGTGTAAAGTTATAGCCAGTTTTACAACTTCATTGCCATGACATTGTAATGTCAACAAACCCTAAAACGATTGTAAAACAAACATGCTACAGAAGAATTAATGTAAATGCTTTTATAAAAGTATGAGCTTCACATTCCTGCCTGTAAACCCTCCAAAAATTGGCCCCATTCACTTCCAATGTATGTGCCTCACTATAACTTCTATTTTTGCCTTTTTAAAGAAGAGGATCAAGTTGAAATAACTTTTTGTGGTTATCAACATATGCCACATATGCTGTCGATTGAGCGATTGAACCCAGAATATTCCTTAAACATTAGTTAACATGAACTTACAATAAACAATAGAGTTTTCATCAATTAACATTAACAAAGATTAATAAATGCTGTTAAAACAGTTGTTCATTTGTAAGTTCTTACCTACTGTAATTAGAACCTTATTGTAAAGTGTATATATTCCCATATTATTATTTGTCTGGAAACACATTACTGAGTGTAAACTCTCCTAGTAGCCAGTCTAAACACTGTCCTCCCTGTAACCCTTCCAGCTAAGAACAGAGCCATCGCCATTCCAGTGGACCTGGATGGTTTGATTAATGCCCTGTTTCAGAAGACACACACCAACATGGTGCAGCGTGCAGCTAAAGACTGGAGAATGTCAGCCCGCGCTCGCCCCCGCAAAGAGCCCTTTGGGACCCTTGATTACAAGAACATCATTGAGAAGCTTCAGGTAATGTGAATATTTCATACATTGTAATATCATTGTCATTGTAATATACAGTAATTCCACTGGCTTCTGGTTGTGGAAACAAAATGCATTCTTGTATATTATTTTACTTTAGTGGTGCATGCTAAGGCAAACATCAATTTTACTCTACCATTTCACTTTACCATTACTGCTAAGCTACAATGATAAATACCTATATGTGAATGGTATTTAAAAAATCTTTTGATTTGATGTGTGATCGGATAATGTTTGTCTGTTTCTAGGGAGTCGTTGCCTATCTAGAGGAGCAGTTCAGTCCACGGGTGCAGGCTGAGTTCTCTGTACTAGTAGACGTACTGCACAGCCCAGAATTACTGTTTCCCCAGTCAGCACAGCTCAGTGAGAATGGAGCCTTCATGTCCAAGTGAGAGACACACCCACATCAGAAAAATTAAATCCATGCGTCATCTGCAATGAATATATTAAAGAGTTCAATTGCTTGGTTATAAATAGGCGTATAGGTACGACATTGTGAATCCAAGGGATTGATTGTTACCAATAAATGTAAACAATACAATAGATGATTGTATGTATGCTTGTACAAATGACTTTCAAACATGACAACATTAACAACATTCAATTTACTGTAAGTGTAATACAAAACATGTACATGCATCAGACTCTGTGTTGCTTTGATTAGTTTACCAAGCAGCATCATATATGTTCTGAGAACTTATCTTCTCTGAATGTTCTTGAGGTACGGTGAATCATATTTAAGCAATTTCAGGAGTCTGAGGCTGCAAGCTATATGTCTAAAATCACAGCAACACTCAGCATAACAGCTTTACCTTAATTAATCTATATGGCTAGGCATAAAACACTAGTTACATAGGTAACAGTGGTTCTGTGAATTCCAGATGACCGCCAGAGGTGGTGCTTAAGCACTAGTGGATTATTGCAGTGCCAGCTAGATAGGTTGAGAGGATATACCAACAAAGTCACGTAGTGACGTAGGCTGAGCCTTGATGATAATAGCCACATTAGCTCAGCGTTCACGTCTTTCTCACGTATTCCGGATGACAAATAACTTTGGCGGTCATCCGGAATTCACAGAACCACAGTTACCTACGTAACTAGCATTCTGTTTCATTCCTCCTGACTGCCAGAGTTGATGCTTAAGCACTAGTGGATGACTACTACAACATAGTCATGAGGAATGCCACTCTCCTGAAAAACAGTCAAGGCTGTCCCTGAAGAACCGCTGAACTCACAGCATGAGGGGTAGCAACATTGACCTTGTAGAAGTGAGCAAAGGTACATGGCGATGCCCAGGTAGCAGCTGCACAGATATCTGCCATGGAGACTCCTCTAAAGGCAGCCCAAGACACAGCCCTATTAGAATGACAAGAAATACCTCCTGGAAAGGGCTTTTGGGCTTTCTTGTATGTCAGAGTGATCACCACCACAATCCTGCTTATTGACAATCTCTGCTTAGATACAGTGGCACCCTTCCGGACACCACTATAGCAAACAAATAGCTGATCTGTTTGTCAAAGAGGAACGGTAGCATCCATGTAACACTTCAGGGCTCGCACAGGACACGAGGTGATCCCTTGACTCATCTGATTGGGACGAACACTGAAATGCAGCCAGATTAATGGACTGATTCACAATCTGAGGAAACAGAACTTTAGAAAGAAAAGATGGATTTGGCCAAAGCACAACGCCAGAATCATCCGCAACCAACGTATGCATATCTTAATAACAGACGATGCATGTAACTCACTGACTCGCTTAGTGGAAGCGATGGCCAACAGAAAGACAGTTTTCAAAGATATCCACTTAAGGTTAGCCGTCTGCAAATGTTTGAATGGTGGCAAACAGAGAAAGTCAAGCACAAGTGGTAAATCCCACACAGGAAAATGGGGGTTGCAGGCTGGCCTTAAATGCCTCACACACTTTAAAAAACTATAAACAAGATTATGGGAACCAAGAGAAGAACCATTAACTGGTACATGATATGCAGAAATGGCTGCAACGTATACCTTCAATGTGGAAGCTGCCTAGTCTGCATCCAATAGATGTTGCAAAAAACTCAAAACTCTTGAAACCTCACAGTGTGTAGTATCCAACCCACGATCCCTGCACCATGAAGAGAAAAAAAATTCAAAGTGCAGCATAGAGCTGATGTGTGGATGCAGCCCTAGCACTAGCAATAGTATGAACAACAGCAGGTTCACAATCAGTTAGAAGAGGATTGTACCCAGAGGCCAAACCCAAAGCTGCAGACGGGCTGGATCCGGATGGCAAACGCTGCCGTCCATCTGCGATAGCAGATCCTTCTGGAGCGGAAGGTGCCATGGTTTGCCCACCAATAGTCTCAGAATTATGGGAAACCAAGACCTGGTTGGCCATCAGGGTGCTACAAAGAGCATCTTGTGGTTGTACTGGGAGATCCTGTGTAATGTCTCCCACAACAGTGGAATAGGAGGAAATGCATAAAGTAGGTATTTCAGTCACTGGTGGACAGCGCATCCTGCCCTAACAGTCTGGATGTCCCTGTCCTTGCAAACCACAAGCGACAATAGGTGGTCGCCTCTGACGCGAAAAGATCCACTTCTTCGCCGAACTGATGCCATATGCTCTGCACCACATCCGGGTGAAACCTCCATTCTCCCGGATGCAGAAGATCCCTAGACAGAGCATCTGCTACCTGATTGCTCAACCCCGGGAGGTGAACTGCCCTCAGTGATGCTAGTCTGGGAAGAGACCAGGTGAGAATCTTCTGAGTGAGATGCAAGGACTTGAGTGACTTCGTGCCACCCTGATGGTTCAGGTGGAACACCGTTTAGGTGTTGTCGGACTGAATGAGCACATGACGGCCTGCCAGAACCGGCAAGAAATATTGCAAGGCTAGGAAAACCACACGTAACTCCAGGAGGTTGATGTGGTCCATGGACTGTTCTTGAAGCCAACGTCCACAAATACCCCTGTGATTCCATGTTGCACCCCACCCCATGAGGGAAACATTGGTTGTGACCACCTCCCGACAAGAAGGAATGACCCCTAGGGGTACACGTGTCATTAATAGGGGTGTAACGGTATGACATTTTCATGGTATGACAACCGTTACAAAAATTTCCACGGTATTACGGTTTCACGGTATTTAGTTTTTAAAAGTTTTTAAAATATTAAAAGCAGTTCAATATTTGGTTATTAAATAGGCTATTTCTGATAAACACACAGATAAATATTTCAGTTATAACCAATTCTTGAACTCTATTTTGGATTTCTTAAACTTTAATCATTTAACATTTGATCTTGAACATCATGACACTCTTAATCTGACAAGGTAAAAAAAGAAAAATACAAAAAAAATTACCAAACCGGTAAACATTAATAAAAAACATTTTGACAACATGTACAGTAGTCAGATGATTATAACTAAAAAGATTTTGTTACTGTTATTTTATGATTTGATGAAATTGAATTGTAATCATTTGTAATGATTATTGCCCAGGTTAACACTTAAAATATGCATTTGCATACATTCATTAATTTGTTGCATTTGTGATTGTTCAATTCTACAACACCTACTGAAAATATATTATTCATGTGCAGTTTATTTATTGGCATTTTGTCCAATACTGACAATTTCTGCCACAGATTCACTGTCAGTTTCTTGCATGCATATTGTCAACGTCAGTTTCCTGAACACCAAACGCCATGCATTTTGTAAACCCTATTTAGTACTATGTTTTACAAATAAAACATATTATTAGTATTATCAAACACATTGGCCTACTGTTGCGCTGCACTTAGGCAAAAGAACAAACAGCTGGCACATCGTAATGTTGAACGAGGTCTTAAATCCGTTTGCTGCATTTGTGAATGTGACAGAAAGCATAAACATAACTTTAGCCTAACTAGTCATTACAAATCATGTAAAACTACATTGAATCTGGTGTTTTTATGAAACGGGCTATAATTTGTTATCCTGTGTACTGTATTTCCACTTACATTTGTCTCCGCAAATTCTGTGGGATGGTGCTCACGGAGATGGTGCTTAAGGTTTGAAGTGTTTCCTGCCTGAGCCGATCATTTTTTGCAGCAAACTTTACAGACTGGGTAACCATCAACATTGCTGGTGCCTCGTGGGTCTTTTACACAGCCAAGTAATCCCAGACAGCGGACTTCAACTTATGTGGCGGCAGAAATAAAGGTTCAGGCTCGGATATGTCTGTATGTTGCGCTCGTGCTGCACTCATGCGGCACTCCGCTCGTGCTGGACTTCTGATGTGCTCATGATGCTTAGCGCTCGTGACACCTGCATGTCACCTTTAAAATTGAGTGACCGTCAAATGCAACATGAGGAAGGCGCAATTTAAAGATTTATTTTATCTAGCCAAGTTTATATGATGCTGTGTAAATGTCGCAGATTCTGTCTTAATTAAACTGATTTGGATTTTAGAAAAGTTCTGAAAAAATATGTCTTTATCTTCGTGCAATACCGTCAATGAGAAGATTTCAAAGGTATGATAACCGTCCGTTTTAAAACTGAGGTATATTGTGAAACCTTGAAACCGTTACATCCCTAGTCATTAAAAACTCCCAGCAATTCCATTGTGTCAATGCATGAATGCAGCAATGGGAAACAACAGTCAACCAATGACGATGTGTGGTGGGGTTCAACCGCAAACTGTTGTTCCACCGCTGAAGAGGCCTGAGGTGGAGCAAGCCCAGTGGAATCACAGACGTAACAGCAGTCAGCATCCCCATAAGCTGTAGTAACACTCTGTAAGGCAACATCGTTCCCAGCCAGAAACGAGCAAGGAGCTGCAGAATATTGTCTGCCCGAGCATGTGACAGAGTGACAGACATTGCACGAGAGTCCAGAGTCATCCCAATGAAAGTAACCGATTGCACTGGAATCAGGCAAATCTTTGTCTCGTTTACAGCAAGATCTAGTTTCTGCACATTCTCTAAAAGCAGTCTGGTGTCGCAGCTTGATGTCTTGTGGGGGCACAAAGTAGCCAGTCGTCCAAATAAGGAAGGATCCACATTCTTCTGGACCATAGAGGATACAGAGCTGCACTCATGCACCTTGTGAAAACATGAGGGGCCAGAGACAGACCGAATGGTAGGACCTTGAATTGGTAAGCTTGGTTTTTCAAAACTGAATCGAAGAAACTTCCTGTGCTGAGGTGCAGTCGGAACATGAAAGTATGCGTCCTTCAAGTCGACACTTGTAAACCAATCTTCCCTCATGACAGACCGAAGAACGTCGGCTGCACATAACATAAAAAGACAGAGTTTTCAGGAACAAGTTTAGAAGCCTTAAATCGAGAATTGGACAAAAACCACTGAACAAGAAAATAAGTTGAATAAAAACCCTCCCTTTGAACAAAGGGATGAACCTTTTCTGTGGCCCCCTTCTCCAACAGAGAACGAATTTCCTGAGAGAGAGCCGCTGAACAAACTGCATCCCTGACCACTGTAGGGACAATCCTCGGGAACTTGGGGGGGCAGCATCGAACTGTAAAGCATACCCCCTGCTCAGGTTAGTCAAAACCCAGGGATCTAATGTTGTGCGCCTCCAGTATTGTAGGTGTTGCATTGAAAATCGATTGACTGCCGGCCCAAGCACCTCAGGCTTTATGGGTGCGACTTTTATTGGCAGTAGCTGGCATGGTCCCCCTGGTAACTGTCAATGATGAGGTTGAAAACCTCGAGCATCATCAGCAGCACGGGGCCTCTGAGGGCTCTGAGGCTGTGGAGTAGGATGCTGGCAGAAGCGTTGTTCCGGCATTGTATAGCGATGGCGAACTTGAGCTGTCCGCACCTTAAAGGCAGGATTGCGCTGCACCTGTGTCAGCTGCCGAGTGGTCTCATACAATTTCACTCTCTTTTCCAGCAGTTCTGGAATGTTAGGCCCAAAGAAGTGCCCAGGAATGAGGTCCTGCAAAGTCTTCTTACAAGCCTCAGGCAGTTTCGCCTGAGCAAGCCACATTGGGGCATCACACAGTGCTGTGATAGGCTGCTCTATTCCTGTAGCACGGACCACCCCGATGGAATCAGCTTCAGCCATAGACACTAGCATACGAGCGGTCTTTGATTGCCGCTTAGGCACACTAGACCCTGTGAGGGCGTTAGAAAATTCTGACACAAAGTCTTTGCATGGTGGCATATCAAAGGAAGTTGCAGCTGAAAACTGTCCAAAAAAGACATTGGACTGGGCTGGTTGGGCAGGTGACTTGTCCAGGGGACTGGCTGCCACAGACGCACAACTTTTCCAAGTTCATGTGGTGGGGGGTAACTCTGACTCCCCGAATTTCACCGTTGAACTAGGGTCTAACCCAGCTAGATGGAACCGCCTCTCCGACATGGGTAAAAGACTACAGTGCAAGTACGGGTCTGTGATATGCTCTCTCAAATGCTGAATTCCCAAACAAGGCAGACAGACATCATGGCCATCATCAGGGAGAAGAGTATTGGGACACCGCTTACACGTCAGTTGGAGAACCATGATCACTTAGTTAAAAACACCTCCGGATAGAACTGAAAGGCTAAGGCGAGCAAAGCGGTAAATAGCCCGCCGGAATGCACCAAGGAGCACAGCGTATCACAAAAATCTAAATAGAGATTAGATAGATCAAAAGTTAGTGGGGAACCGCAAAGTTATCAGCGTGGTAAACACCAGCCACCGGATAGCACCGATAAGCATGAAATGTTACAGACAGATCATGAAAGTGTATCCAATGAAAAACAAAACTCACCAAATGCAGACAAAATAATCCAATCCGGATCCAAAAGGTTTAGGAGCGCATTGTCACACAGGATCACACAAAGAATAACAGCCTATCTCTATCAGACAAGAAAGCAAAAGAGGCTGAACGCTGAGCTAATGTTGCTATTATCCTCGAGGCTCAGCCTACGTCACTACGTGACTTTGTTGGTATATTCTCTCGACCTCTCTAGCTGGCACTGCTATAATCCACTAGTGCTTAAGCACCACCTCTGGCGGTCAGAAGGAATGAAGCAGAACCCATTTCCCTTAGTTTTATAGTTACATACTGTTGTTTTCCCTTATTTTTGGTCATTTTCAACATTTCAATCATATAAATTTAAAAAGGTATCATACCCTACAAAAAATATTCAAATACTTCATTTGAAGTATTTAGTTGCATGCTTTAGTGTGAAATGTAATATAATACAGTGTGTTCTACCAAACTGCTTTTCTTACAGGCTCATCAAACACACCAAAAAACTGATGGAGAAAGAGGAGAAGTTGTGCATTAAGATCCTTCAGACCCTGCGAGAGATGCTGGATAAGGAGGAGATGTTTGAAGAGAAAGTAAGTGTGATGGGAACCTCTCCATTACCTCCATAACCTATGAGGCCATCTACAGTGGCAAGAAAAAGCATGTGAACCCTTTGGAATTAGCTGGTTTTCTGCATTAATTTGTCATAAAATGTGATCTCATCTTCATCAAAGTTACAAGTATAGACAAAACACAATGTGCTTAAGCTCACAACACACAAACACTTATGATCTTTCATGTCTTTATTGAACTCATCCCATTAAACATTCACAGTGCTGTGGAAAAAGTAAGTATATTTAATAACTGGTCGATCCTCCTTTGTAAGCAATAAGTGTTTCTGGTAGATGCGGATTAGACATGCACAATATTCAGAAGGAATTCTGGACCATTCTTCCTTACAGAACTGCTTCAGCTCAGCCATATTCTTAGGATGTCTGGTGTGAACGGCTCTCAAGGTCATTCCACAGCATCTCTATTGTGTAAAGGACTGGGCTCTGACTGGGCCACTCCAAAAGGTGGATTTTCTTTTTTTGAAGACATTCTGTTCTGGATTTATTTAGATGTTTAGGGTTATTGTCCTGCTGAATCACCCAACGTCTGCCGAGCTTAAGCTGGTGCACAGACACCCTGATATTATTCTGTAGGATATCTTAATAAACTTGGGAATTCATTTTTCCCTTGATGATGGCAAATGGTCGAGGCCCTGAAGCAGCAAAGCAGCCCCAAATCATGATGCTCCTTCCACCATACTTGTGATGATGTTTTCATGTTGGTATGTGGTGCCCTATTTACATCATATCTAGTGCTGCATGTTCCTTCCAAACAATTCAACCATAGTTTCATCAGTCCACAAAACATTTTCCCAGTAGCCTTGTGGAGTGTCAAGTTGGTGTTTGGCAAACTTCAGATGCGCAGCAATGTTTTTGTTGGAAAGCAGCGGCTTCCTTTGTGGTGTCCTGCCATGGACACAATGCTTGTTTAATGTTTTCCGTATTGTAGACTCATGAAAAGAGATGTTAACCAGTTCCTATGATTCCTTCAAATCCTTAGCTGTCACTCTAGGTTTCTTTTTTACCTCATTGAGCATTCTGCGGTGTGCCCTTTGAGTCTCCATTTATAGACAATTTGTCTAACAATTTGTCTAACTGTTGTGGCGGAATGATCCACCACTCTGGCTTGTCATCGTCGCCCTGCCTCTTAGGGCTGCCTTTCAGCCAGGCTCACAATGGGAGTTGGGCGGGAGAGCAAGAAGAGGTGCATAATTAATAAGCCTCGTTTGGTCAGCGGTGAATGAAGCACACCTGATGGGGTTAATGCTTCATCACCGCTGTCTTTAAAATGCAGTGCGCACCTCTTCTCGGGGAGCCGGCTTCAAGTCTCCATGTGTGCACACACTGGCATCCTCGAACACCCAGGACCAGAGCTGGGAGGGATCGGATGAGTGGACGCGCTGCCGGACCCGTTCTTCGGATCCCTGGACGCCGTAATGAGTTGCCGGGGGTGAACTGCTCACATTGCGCCGACGGGCTAGATGCTGGGCCGCCTTCCCCTGATCGTAGGTCTTCTGAGATCTCTCTTTGTGAGGCATGGTCCACATCAGCAGATGCTTCTTGTGAATAGCAAACTCAAAATGTTTGAGTGCTTTTTATAATTCAGAGTAGCTCTAACCCACACCTCCAATCTCGTTTCCTTGTTGCATGCCAGTTTTTCCAACTCCTGACACTATCTAGCTTTTGTTACATCATTAGCCCAGGGGTTCACATACTTTTTCCAACCTACACTATGAATGTTTGAATGATGTATTCAATATGTACAAGAACAATGCAGTACAATAGTTTGTGTGTTATTAGTTAAAACAGATTGTGTTTGTTGATTATTGTAACTTAGATGAAGATCAAATCAGATTTTAAAACAAATTTAAACATAAATGCAGGTACATCCAAAGGGTTCACATACTTTTTCTTGCCACTGTATATGCTTTATGCATTTATATGCTAAATGTTGAGGCGGAAAACTTTTAGAAGATTTAAAATTTAGAGTCTTTCTCTTTTGGCAAAATGGAGCAAAAAATGTATGGACCAAATTTTTTTGTCCACTGAAATTTTCTTTAGATAATGTCCCCTCCCCCTGTTTCTGTCAAGGAGGTCTTTTTTCTTTTCTGCTGTAAGTGTGTGTGTGTGTGTGTGTGTGTGTGTGTTTTGTATATATATATATATATATATATATATATATATATATATATATATACATACATATATATATATACATACATATATATATATATATATATTACACAGTTGTGCTCAAAAGTTTGCATACCCTGGCAGAAATTGTGAAATTGTGGCATTTGATTTTGAAAATATGCTAAAAACTGTCTTTTATTTAAGGATAGTGATCATATGATTCCATTTATTATCACATAGTTGTTTGGCTCATTTTTAAATCGTAATAATAACAGAAACTACCCAAATGGCCCTGATCAAAAGTTTACATACCCTTGAATGTTTGGCCTTGTTACAGACACACAAGGTGACACACACACGTTTAAATGGCAATTAAAGGTTAATTTCCCACACCTTTTTAAATTGCAATTATTGTCTGTGTATAAATAGTCAATGAGTTTGTTAGCTCTCACGTGGATGCACTGAGCAGGCTAGATACTGAGACATGGGGAGCAGAAAAGAATTGTCAAAAGACATGCGCAACAAGGTAATGGAACTTTATAAAGATGGAAAAGGATATAAAAAGATATCCAAAGCCTTGAAAATGCCAGTCAGTACTGTTCAATCACTTATTAAAAAGTGGAACATTCAGGGATCTCTTGATACCAAGCCAAGGTCAGGTAGACCGAGAAAGATTTCAGCCACAATTGCCAGACAGGAGATCTGCCCCCGTATTCATCACTTCCAGAATGTGTGTCACCCGCAATGAGAGAAAGCACGCACCGCTCCACACAATCAGCTTTTGTGCCAAGCTGTGAAGTCGCTGTGAATGCGTACCCCCTTGTCTATTTATGTATGCCACTGTTGTCATGTTGTCCGAGCTGACTAGGACATGGTGGTTTTGAAGGAACAGTGCAAAGTGCTTCAATGCTAGAAACACTGTCAATAACTAGTTAATGTGCACAGTGCGTAGTGACACGGGCCAAACCCCATTCACTATTCTGCCTTCGCTCACAGTGCCCCAACCTGTGAGTGACACATCTGTTGTCACCACTTTCCTCAGAGAGACCGCCCCCAAAGGGATTCCCCCATGAAGGAAAGCTGTGATTCTCCAGTGATGGAGAGCAAGCATCCCCTCTGACGTCACTGTCACGCTGCGATGTAAGTGACGGCGAGGACACAAGTGCTGCGCTGCTCTCCAGTGCTGAAACTCTCTCATTCGCAATAGTCCCAATGGAATGACTGATGCCGTTGAGGCCATCAGACCCAATAGGCATAGACATAGTCTGAATGAGACTTTTTTCCCTCTCTGAAAAAGGGACAAACTGCTGCGAATTGATCCGATGTGTTCCTCTGACAGAAACACTCTATACAGATCGGAGTTATTTTCCCGTTTAATCTGAGACCTGTAAATCTCAGTGGCGTTAGCGCTGCTTCCACACACTTGCTGAACACTCTCGGTGATAATGACAGTCTGAAAGGTACCGTCAAAAATGTGTAGGCTACTCCCTGATAAGCAAACCTTAGGAATTTTCTTTGTGATGAGTAAACACCAATGTGAAAATATGTGTCTTTCAGATCGACTGACGTAAACCAGTCTCTAGGACGAACATATTGAAAGAGCGTTTTGAGCGTGAGCATCTTGAATTTGTACCTTCTGAGGTGTTTGTTGTGGTTCTGCAAATCCAGAATGGGACGGAGACCTCCCCTCTCTTGGGGATGACGAAATACCTGGAGTAAAACCCTGACAGCTGTCCTCCGCCGGCACCAACCTTATAGATCTTTTGCTCAGCAAATTGGCTATTTCTTTCTCCAAAGTATGAGCTGACTCCACCTCCGCTGTTGACATTAACTCCTTGTTGAAGAGAGGGGGGACAAACTCTCTTCTTGAGGAAGGAGTGGAACAGAGACTCAGCGAGTGCTGTTCAGCCACTCCAGAACACTGATTAAGTTGCCTGCCTTTTCTTGTTCCCCTGAGGGATAGACGGGCGATGTTTGGCAGCCACTGCTGCAAAAGAAGCCTTATTTCTCAGCTGGGGCTGCTTCAGCTGTGCCCCTCCCTGCACTGACAGTTGGGGTGGTGGGGGGGGGGGGGCTGGTCTGGGTCCTGAATCCAGATTGCCCACCTCTAAAAGGGGCTGGGAACCCAGGACGTGATGGCTGCAGATCTCGAGCAGTGGCTTTTTGGGGAAGGCAATTTTCACTTTCCTCCTTGAATTGCACTGATGCTGCATGGTAGAAACCGTAGCCCCAAAAAGGGCTTTCGGTTCCACAAGGATGTCCAGGAAGTCCGTCTTTTCTCTCTCAGACAAACCCAGCCAAAGAGCCCATTCACCCACGATGGCGAGACCTATGCTGTGGCTGCAGCTCTGGACAGCTCCTCTTGATGTACGCAGGTTGAGATCCGCAATGACGCAGATCTCCTCCCACAACACCGTGTCTGGCGCACCGGCATCAATTTGCTGCCCCATTTCCTCCATCAGCTCGGCCTGATGTGCTGTGAGGAGCGAGGTGGCATTAAGAGCTCTTACGGCTAAGGCTGAAGATCGGTAGATCTTCTGATAAATGGAGCCCAATAATCTCTCTGTCCATCCCGGCAATGAAGGGGGAGCGGATGAAAAGGCCACCCGACGATCGGGGTGGAGTTGATTCGCCACCGATGCCTCAGCCGGAGGGGGCCTGGACAGCCCTAGATCATCCATCACGTGCACATCCAGCCTAGAGAAACTCTGTGAGAAAACGGCTTGTCCCAAAAACGTCGCACCTCCGTGAAGCATGCTTGGATGGCAGGAATCAATTGTTTTATCGGGGCAGCACGAGACGGCAGCTGTTTACCGTCATACAGGTCTCTCTCAGCAACCTGGCCCACCTGCTGTGATGGCCAGTCGATGGAGAGTTTGGCTGCTGCCCATCTACACATTTCAATCAAGTCCAGCTCTCCCTGGACAGGAGAGGGGGACACGTCTATTGTGCTGCCCGGCTGAGAATGAGCAGGGAAAATAGCATCATTCTCATCCTGTGTTAATCCCCGGATCTCTCCTTAATGTCTGCCACATCACCGCAATGTGCAGGAGAGGGTAGAAGCTATAACCGCCTTTTTTTTTCTCCCCTTTTTCTCCCCAATCTGAAATGCCCAATTCCCAATGTGCTCTAGGTCCTCGTGGTGGCGTAGTGACTCGCCTCAATCTGGGTGACGGAGGACAAATTTCAGTTGCCGTCAATCCGCGCATCTTATCACATGGCTTGTTGAGCGCGTTACCACGGAGACATAGCGCGTGTGGAGGCTTCACACTATTCTCCACGGCATCCACGCACAACTCACCACGCACCCCACCGAGAGCGAGAACCACATTATAGCGACCATGAGGAGGTTACCCCATGTGACTCTACCCTCCCTAGCAACCGGGCCAATTTGGTTTCTTAGGAGACCTGGCTGGAATCACTCAGCATGCCCTGGATTCGAACTCATGACTCCAGGTGTGGTAGTCAGCGTATTTACTCGCTGAGCTACCCAGGCCTCCAGCTATAACCGCTTTTAACTCTATTGAAAAAATACGTAAACCCGCCTTGACGCGCTGGTTTACGCCTGGAAAAACAATATCGACACAGCAGAAAAGTATATTCACTTCGACAGTGAATATATTCACAAAACAAAAAAGCAGCGCTCTACGATGTACCTGAACGGCTCGTTTAACAAATTGTTTAGCGACCACACCTTGCAAGTCCTGCTGAGGACAGCTTCCAATAATCTTCACGACGAAGAGAATGAGAATAAGAAGAGACCTGTGGTGGTGTCTTATATAGGGTGGTGGGGTCCCTTATCACTGCTGTGATTGGTCTGTCAGCTGACAGGCGTGGTGTCATTGCTTCCAGTGTCTGATACGCCTGAGGCGAATTTCCATAGTGAGATACTGAACTAATGCTAGAAAGAGAACTCACATAATATTAAGTGTACAATATAAAGATGATGCAATGGTACAATCTAGTAACATCAAGCCCTTTATTATTATTATTATTATTATTATTGCAGCGATGCAGCCCGTGACACCTTATTTTTTTCTGCATTTGGCCCACAATAGAAAAAGTTTGGAAATTCCTGCTCTAGGGAATGTTGTTGCCATGCCAAAATACCACCAGAAGATGGCACTAGTTTAATAAGGAAGGACATTGAACTCGATGACCCCTCCCCTCAGCAGTAGAGGAGAGAGCAAGTGTGTGTGTGTATGTGGGAGTGTGAGATGAACCGCAGCTCTTGGGCCTCTGCAGTGTCGTTGGCGTCTGTGGTGGGGTGAATGCTGGTCCTAAGCTCCAGACAGTTAATCAGCATTCAGTGGAGAAAGAGTCCTGTGCTGTTACATAAGCAAAGGCACATGAGGACACAATTGTAGTGTTAGAGCAAGTAGCCAAAACACCCAACTCAACGAATCAATACTGCAGAGAGCTGACTACAGCCCTGCACATAAGGAAAAAGAGAGAGGGAGATTGCCATTTTAATAGCCATTGCTTTGACAATACTGTACTTCAGTCATGCCAGTAGAGCTTGTTTGAATTTGAGAGGGTAATAAAGAAGAAATAAGATGTAAGGAAAAGAAGAAGTTAGCTCTGAATAAGAATGTCTGCTAAATGCCTTAAATGTAAAAAGTAAAAACATTTGAAATTTAGATAGATGAATAGGTAGTTGGGGTCCGTTGGTCGTTAGCTATATGGGTAGTTCAATGGATGGATGGTATATTTGTAGTTTGGTTGGTTGTTTTGTAAGTTAGTTTGTTAGTGAGTCAGTTAGTTGGATGGATCGTTTTTCAGTAGTTTGTTTGGTTTGGTTTGGAAGGTTTATTGGTTGATTGGTGTTTAGTTAAGTTAGTTGGTTAGTTAACTGAGTTAGGATATTAGTTAGTTAGTTATGACGTTAGTTTGGACGTTAGGTTAGTTAATTAGTTAGTCAGATGTATGGATGGTTTGTTAGTATTTTGGTTAGTTGTTTAGTTAAGTTAGCTGGTTAGTTAACTGAGTTAAGATGTTAGTTAGTATGTAAGTTGAGACGTAAGTTTTGACCAGTCGGATGGATGGTTTGTTTGTAGTTTGGTTGGTTGGTTGGTTAGTTTTGTTTGTTTGTTAGTTAGTAAGGATTACGTTGGATGGGTGGATGGATGGATGGTTTGTTGGTTGGTTGGTTAGTTAACCTAGTATTTAACTTAGGTGGGTAGTTTTATGAATGGTTTGGTAGTTGTTTGATTGGTAAGTTTTGTTATGGTAGAAATTTTGTTTGTTTGTTTGTTTAAATGTACCTCATAAATCCATTTGGTTGCAAGACAGCAGCAACAATCAAGTCAAGTTTCAATACACAAAATACAACAGATACTATGTCATACAGTATACAATATTATATTCACATACGCATAATATACACATTATATACATAATGTACACAAGATAGACATAGTTTCAAGTTGTAGACAGTGCAAATACACAAGTGTAGAAACATGCTCCACCCTAAAATGTGATAGTTTGTGCAATTCTACATCTTTTGTGTTTGTTTGTATTGGAGTGCTTGTTCTCCTTGAGGTTTGGCTAGTTTGCTGTTTTTTTTCTGCCCTGAGAGTGGTGCTGCAGTTTCACGCAGACCTGACTGGCAGACTGGAGGCTTCCAGGGGAGAGAGAGAGTAGGAGGGTAAGCAAGTGAGGGAGAGAGGGATGGAGGGAAGGAGCATGTGAGAAGCCATGTGAGGGAGGAGAGAAAAGCGTGGCACAGCAGCAGGCATAGGGATTGGAAAGGAGCAGTGTCTGCTGAGTGCATGAGGAGACGGAGCAGGGAGGGGGTGTTTACGTAATTCGCCTGCAGTGTCTGAGCCAACCTCACGTGGCTCATCACGTTCTCACTCTCTCTGTTGCTCTCTCACCCTGGTTTTGTCTGTCTCTCCCATCATTTAGCACTTGTTTATCTCAGTGTTTTTTCTCAGAGTCTTTGTTTTCAGGTTGAGTCTCTCTTGTCTTTCTTTCTCTCTCTCTCTCTCTCTCTCTCTTTCTCTCTCTCTCTCTTCAATTTCTGCATGCATTATTTCCAAAGCATTAATGCAGACAATAAAAGAAGTGACAGGGAAAAAAATACAAAACTAAGTAAAGAAAAGGTCAGTGAAATAATAATATACAATATACAAAAAATTTAATTAAACAACACATTAATGAACAATAAGAATACTCTATTAAAGATTTACATAGGCAACTCTTGGTTATAACTCTTGCTCTCTATCTTTCCTCCCTCTCTCTCTCCCATGACTTGGTGTTGCTGAGCAGCAGGTCATGACTCATGAGCAGATATAATTGGTCTCTCTCTCTCTCTCTCTCTCAAATGATCACTTGTGTCGACATGGTGAGGTGAACGTGAGTGTGTTCCCATCTGCACACAATGTACAAAGTGTTTAAATTGTCAAGCAGTTGCTGTTGTTCAGCTGCAATTTTAAGTACATGCTAATGCACAAATGGTCACAACAGAGAGTGTTGACTACAAAGCTTCAGAAAACATTTATAGTTTCAGTGTGTTTATACAGTTTATGACACTATAGTAGGTGTGTTTGGTTGAGTTCAGGCGTGGTTCTTGTGACATGTTAATAAAACTACATGTACGTGCGCACATGCGTGTTAATTTTTGTGCTTGTACAGAATTGATTAAAGTACTGATGTAAAAGTGCTCTAAAGGAAAATGTTTGCGTTACTTTCAGTTTACACTCATTATACCTCTTCCCACCAATTAGGTGCCGGAGGCAGTGCCTAATCTTGAACCATTCCATATGTTTTCAAAGAAAGGTGGTTCTCGTCCAGAACAATTGGCTCTTCACCAGTCCCTTAAACCTGATAGTCTCAAATTAGGAACTGCTAACGTCAGAGGCCGGTATAATATCATAACCAAGTAAAGTTTTCAAAAAAACGCAAAACTAGATTGCTTCCATTATAATCCAAAAATCTGTTTACACTTACACAAGTGGGCCAGGACTATCTGTTTGTCGAAGCAATGAAATAAGTGGGGAGTGTTTGAAACTTGAAACCCAGGGTTTTGCAAAAAGTTGTATATATATATGAGTGTGTGAGCATGTATCTTGTATGTGTAAAAACCCTCTGGATAGCAGCCAGGCCACTTCTGTTCCTCAGCGTGTGCTTTTCTCCTTTCCAGGACCTTTGCGTCCAGCTCTTGTTACAAAACATTCACCTCAGGATACAAACCGCCGCTGCCTGCTATATACTGACATCAAGTTCTGGAGTGTATTTGTATGTGTGTGTATAGAATAATACTAGCATCTCACGAGTCAGGCGTGCCCTTGAAGTAAACTCTCTTATGCCAATATTTGGTGCGTGTGTGTGTGTGTGAGGATGACTTGGTGTGTATATAAACATGCCTCTCCTGTTTGTTGACAAAGGACAGGAAAGCCCCGTTACATAACACTCCCTTTCTCTCTTTCTCTGTTTCTCTTCCTGTCTGTATCACTCTCTAGCCAAGTTTCACACTACCGCCCGAGGCAAAGCAGCTTTTCAGATTACCAACCTCACACGGTTAAGCCCCTCACACACATGCAGATGCACACACACACCACTGTACACATAATGTTAGGCTGGAGGTAGGAGTGGGACATGTATATGCTGTATAACACACACACACACACACCGTTAGCAGGTCTCCCCGATGTCTGCAGTGGTGTACGACTATTTTAGCCCACACACAAATCCACCAAAGCATTCAAAGCTGTTAGTTAAAACCCTACACACACAGATACAGTATGCAAAGCTCTCCAGATTCGAACCCCTCATGAACACACTCGCACACACGTTTAACCCCAGACTATTCAGGGTTCTCACACGGGGGCTGGTGTTTAATCTTACTAATGCCACATGCCCGCAGACCTGTTCTCAAAACATATGAAGGGCCGTTCACTCCGAATGGCATTGGCAATCCGTGTAATCTATGTACTTACGTAAAGTATGTTTCTAGCCTTCAGCTACAGTATGATATTATTTGTGGTTAATACTATTTGTATTGCTCAAACTTTGTAATAAACTTCAGTGCATAACTTGTCCAGCACTGTTTGTGCTACAGACATGAATGATACTTCAAATTGAGCGAATCATTGTGGAAATTTGTGCTATTACTTTTTTGTGCAATCAGATTTATTTAGGGATTAGAATATTATAGTGACATGGGGTGGGCTTTTTTTACTTTACCACCACACAGAATAACCTAGCAACCACATAGAAATGCCATAGGAACCACCCAAGACATTTTAGCAATGGCATAGCAATACCCTGGCATTGTGTTAGGAAATTTTGCATGGGCAATATTTATAATAATAATAATAATAATATATAAAATAATATTATTATTATTATTTTCAGAAAATGTTAAAATCTAGTTGGTTAATATTATCTTTCCCCCCACACTTGGTCTTCAGTGTTGGTCTGAGTTAGAATCAGCAGAAAAAAAGTGGTAAAAAGCATGCACATATGAATCATGCACAAAAAGACCAGAGATATTTATTAAAGGGATAGCTCACCCAAAAATTTAAATTCTTTCATCATTTACTCACCCTCATGCCATCCCAGATGTGTATGGATTTCTGTCTTCTGCTGAACACAAATTAAGATTTTTAAAAGAATATCTCCGCTCCGTAGGTCCAAAAAGCATATAAAGGCTTCAAAAATGTTATCAATAAGACTCCAGTGGTTAAATCCACATCCTCAGAAGTGATATGAAAAGTGTGGGTGAGAAACAGATCTATGATTAAGTCCTTTTTACTAGAAATCTTCACTTTCACTTCCACATTCTTCTTCTTTTGTTTTTGGCAATTCACATTCTTCATGCATATCGCCACCTACTGGGCAGGGAGGAGAATGTATAGTAAAAAGTACTTAAAGGGGCATTCAGTAGTTATCTAACTAGCATTAGCATTGCTGTTCTTCGTGTACTTTAAGTACCGATGTTACAGTGGTGTTAGGCGCTATACTGCCATCTTTCGACCTGGATCAGCATGATCGTCTCTGCTGCCCCATCAGCTTTGGAATAACATTTGCAACTGGAAAATGTCGGAGTTTGAGGCAATTTCTAAAGTTATTTATTACTACTATAATATAATTGCTTTGCCTAAAAACAATGTCAGAAATCAAGCGAACAGACTTCTACAGTTAAAGACAGATTATTATTGTCCCTCATATCAATAATCTTTGGAGACTGTCTACATTTCACGTTATTTCTAAAGACAGTTATTACCTTTATTAGAGAACTGCTTTGCGTGAAATAAACCTCAATTATCTAGTGATACAGAATGGTATGGTAAAGATTAGAATTGTTTTTGATGATCAAATTTAGCATGTCCAGGAATACTGTATTTGAAGACCTTGTTTTGTTTCCAAAAATCAAATCAAAAAATCAAATCACTTTATTGTCACACAGCCATATACACAAGTGCAATGGTGTGTGAAATTCTTGGGTGCAGTTCCGATCAACATAGCAGTCGTGACAGTGATGAGACATATACCAATTTACAATAACATCAAATTAACACAACACAATTTAAACATCTGATATACACATAATTACACTCAACAGTATACAAATAATAACATACACTGTACAGTATACAATACGCACTATATAGATACACATTATTCAATAAAAATAAAAAATAAAAATATATAAAAAAAAGTATATATAGTATATATAGAATGTACAGTATGTACAGTATTGTACTGTATTGACATTCAGGCTGTCGGTTGATAGTCAGTTGTTAAGAGAGAATATAATATAATAATAAGATAATTTATGACAGTCCGGTCATAAATTATAGCAACCAACATCGTGATTTATACAAAATCCACAACAATCGCTGTACCAATCTTCTTTGCACTAAACGAATAAAGACGTAGGTGTCTTACCGTTACCGATGTTAGTTTTTTGCCTTCGCTTGTCTTTCTGTCTTCTTGCTTGAAGCAAGTTGCTTCAGACCTTTTTTTTGCTTCTTCGGCAGTACAGCTACTGGATCTCCCATTGTCTCCGATGCTAAAGCACGATAAATAAGTATGTTCTATTGTGTTCTGTCAACATGACAAATTCCTTGTGTGTGTAAACATGCTTGGCAATAAAGCTCATTCTGATTCTTTTCACAAAACTTCACAAAAAAACAATTAATTAGTTAATGTGTAAAACTTTTTAAATTGGCTCCAAACTACTGAATGCACCTTTAAATATTGATCTGTTTCTCACCCACACCTATCATGTCTCTTCTGAAGTCATGGATTTAAACACTGGAGTCAAATTGACTACATTTATGCTGCCTTTATGTGCTTTTTGGACCTTTAAAGTTCTGGCCACTATTAATTTGCATTGTATGGACCTACAGAGTTAAAATATTCTTCTAAAAATCTTCGTTTGTGTTCAGCAGAAGAAAGTTATACATGTGGGATGGCATGAGGGTGAGTAAATGATCAAAGAATTTTCATTTTGGGTGAACTATCCCTTTAAGTAAGTAAGGTCCATTTTTATTTCATGTTGTCCAATGGAGGAGCACCAACTATCACTGCTAGTGCAGGTATATGTGCTTTATGATCACTCCTGTACTGTTAGAAAATTTGCTTGAAAATGTGTGTCTGTGTGTGTGTATGTGCATGAGGGATTCTCATGTTTTCCCCACCCCTGCTGCATAGATAAGCCATCAAGTGCAATGCAAGAAGTGTGTGGTCACCATGGAAATGACAAAAATGACAAAATACAACTCTATTTCCTTTAAGAGTGAGGAAAAACACACATGTAGATGATACCACAAGCAGGTCCACTGTACTCAGCAGGAGGGAGCTCTAAGAAGACTGATTCAGGAGCCTTAGATCATGTTCTTTATTGATATTCATTCTGGTCAGGCCGTGCTGTGGAAGACATTATAGTGCGCTACTTCACTTATAGGAATCTATTTAGAAGAGAATCTTCAAAGAAGAAAAGTAGAAGATAAAGAAAGAAGTGTCATAAATTACTCATCCTCATGTCATTCCAAACCCATATGTCTTTCTTTCACATTAAAACACAAAAGGCTTCACTTCAAAGCTTAAAAAAGAACCAAAAAGTATGCAAAAGTAGTCCATGTGGCTCGTGCATCATATTCCAAGTCTTCTGAAGCCATAGGATAGGTTTTGGTGAGAAACAACCCAAACTGCAAGTAATTTTTCAGTAAATATATTGATCTCCTTTTCTCATTCATGAGCATTATGAGCATTTGGGTGCTTTTTTAACGCTTTTAACTATTCACTGCCATTGTACTGAATAAACAGACTGCGGTATTCATTAAAACATCTCCATTTGTGTTACTTTTGTGCATATGAAAGAAAGTCATACAGGCTTGGAACTACATGAGGGTGAATAAATGATGACAGAATAAAACATTTTGGTTGAATCTTTAAGGTGGCTGAAACAAATTGACCTCCAACCAACATTTGTGAAAGACCTAAAAATGTCCACAGTTTAACCTTGACTGAAATGAAAGGCTGGGGAACAGATGTTATTTACATTAGTTGTTTATCAAAGAATCTTAGATGTTTGCTTATGCATTTACTAGATTTAAAGGAATATTCCAGGTTCAATACAAGTTAAGCTCAATCGACAGCCTTTGTGGCATAATATTGATTTCCACAAAAAATTATTTTGACTCATCCCTCCTTTTCTGTAAAAAAAAATAAAATAAAAAATCCAAGTTGCAGTGAGGAACTTTCAATGGAAGTGAATGGGGTCTATTTTTTTTCTTCTTTTGAGCGTTTAAAGGCAGAAATGTGAAGCTTATAATTTTATAAAAGCACTTACATAAATTTTTCTGTTAAAACTCCTGTATTATTAGCTGTAAAGTTGTTTAAATCATAATTTTTACAGTCATTTTAGGGTTTGTTGACATTACATCGTCATGGCAACAAATTTGTCAAATTTGCTATAATTTTGTACAGAAAAGGTTAGAAAGCGATTATATTGCACTAAAATCATGTTAGCATGCATATGTTTAGGTCTTGTGGCTATAATTTTGAAACAGCGAGTATTTTCACATTTACGGATTGGGCCCATTCACTTCCATTGTAAGTGCCTTACTGTAACCCAGATTTTTGCTTTTTTTGAAGAAAAGGAGGGGCTTTTTCTCAAGTCAAAATAAAATTTTGTGGTAATCAATATTATGAAACAAATGCTGTAGATTGAACTTAACTTTTATTGAACCCGGAATATTCCTTTAAGTGGATTCATCAAGCAGATTAATTATGCGTTTTATAAAGGAGCTGTGAATAAAGTACTGTTTTTGTGATGTGCAGTTAAAGCCATGTTATTTGTGTGTAAATGCTCACTTTGGTGGGTACCAAATGTTTGGGTGTGTCAGAAGCCAAGGCCAAACATCCACTGGTCAGGCTCCTTCTCCCTTGTCCTCTGACGGCACAGTGCATTTCACAAACATGATTCTGTGCCCCTAACAATGTTAGGCAGTCATATGCCCAACTTCCAAACTGCACCAGGGTCAGCCAACTTCAGGAATGGTTGTTTACGCGCTGCTGCTGTTGTTTGTCTTGGACCTGCCTGCAAATCAACAATCTCGTCAATTGCTTTCACATGCAAAGCAAATTTGTTTTGCTGCTGGTGGCACTGTTTATTAGAGGAGCCATGCTGAACACTGCTGCCACTGAGAGCGAGTCACAAGGGACATCTGGACCAATCGGAGAGCGGTCAGGCCACTGCACTGGGCGGATGCTTACGGGAACCCTGAATTAGAAACGCCTCCTTGTCCTCCTCTATGCTATTTAATGTCAGAAGAGCAAGACAGAGTGTACTAGCCAGGAAATGCTAGGGAGTTTGAAGATTTAACAAAGGAGTATTGGATATTAAAGAGATAGTTGACCCAAAAATGAAAATTCTGTCATAATTTACTCACCCTCATGTTGGTCCAAACCCAAATGATTTTTGTTTTCTTCCATGGAACACAAAAGGAGATGTTAGAGAGAATGTTAGGAATTGACAGCCTCAGTCACCTTCACTTTCATTGCCTCTACCAGATGCCAAAGACCACAATAGGGCTGAGCATATGTACAGTAGTTTTTGATCAAGATGCAACGGCACCTTGAAAAGTTCTTTAAGCTTCATGGAAGCTTAGGGAATATCCACAATACCCACTCCATGGACTCTAGATAGTCTATAATACTCAATAAATGTATAAGTATCTTACTTTTTCTCAGTCACTCTATTTATTTTGTTCTCTCCTCCCCAGATTCTGTTAGGTTTTTTTTTGTTTTTTTTTTCAACTCTGAGAAGATGTGGCCATTGTGTGCATGTCTAGACTGCCCAATGAGGTTTTAGGTGTATTGATTTTTCTCTCCCTCTCTTCTTTCTCCTCGATAAATCTATTCCACCCAAAGTCATAGTCCTTCTTCCGCTCTTAAAAATGGGAGTGCATGGAAGCAAAGTTTCAGTTCATTAACTTTACTGTGCCAATAAATTTGTTTCAGTGGCCTTTTGGGTTGTATGCTAAGTATAAGTAACAGCTTCTTTAAGACCTTAGTGATCATTTAGAAAACTTCTTTATACTTCATCATTATAACTTTTTTTTATCTGAAGCACCTTTTGATTAATGTAGGCCTCTCCCAAAAAAATATGAAGAGTTTTGTGAAACCCAACTGGGATCAACCATTAGTGGTGCTTGTTAAAGCAAAGTATTTTTAAAGTATTTTCTTTCTGCGTACTGTGAAAAGGAGCTGTTACACTTTGGTGCGTAACTGGCTCTGCACCGTTTGTGCCAATGTCATGTATGATATCTCAAATTGCGTGGCTTTTTAAGGAAAGGTGTGATTATACTTTTCTAAGTGATTAGAAATACTTTTTCTTCTAGTGGATGATAAAATCTATTAATAATCCCATAGATTTAAAGTACATTGAAAGAGAGACTTGAGCCATGTCTAGGGATCAGAATATCATACAGACAATAATTCCATTTGTTGATGCAGAAATACCATATTTCACTTATTAAATACAGTACATTAAAAAAAAAATGCTCATTCATTGGTGGTCTACACGGGCATAAAGTTGAAGCTTGAACCTAGCCTGTCCCAGAGACCATGAGACCTGACCTGACCCAAGCCAACCGGTACTGTCAAATTTTAAGCCCAAACCCAAAATCGCTCACTCTTTAAAATCTCTTTTCCAAACAAGTAAATTTCTTGCAATAGGATGTATTTTATTTAAGCATCGTAGGCAATATTCGCGTTTCGTAACAGTAAACATACACAGTTTTAACAAGGTACAGAGGCCACACAGCACACTAGAGCAAAAGGGAAAAAAACATTGGCTTACCATTTATCAAGCGCCGAAACTTTGCTGGGGGAAAAAATCTGAAATCATGTGCAACAGTGCAAAAGTCACATGAAGTCCTCTTTGCACCCTGAACCTTTCAGAACATTGAGTCTTTGTGACATCTGCACTTAAAAAAAGAAAAGATAAACGTAGTGCTACGAATGAAACAGAATGCAGGTGTCTTGAAATGTGTTTTTAAAAAAATACGTTCTTTTTAGTTTGACACGGTTTCTAAAAAATGCGGTGGTCCTGCACGAGATGCTGAAAAAACAGCGAGAAGTGGTGCAACGGTCAAAGAAGTCCATACAGCATTTGCTTAGATAGAAAAACAATTTAAAAACAGAGCAGACGTACACAAACACATTCGGTGTGAACAGCCCCTAACTTGTTTTTTATTAATTACAAACCCATCCAAAACCTTGATGATTTTTTGCATCCCATTGGGCTCAGGTTGTGTTGCAGACCTACACTCACTGAGCCCTTTATTAGGAAGACTTGTACACCTACTTATTCATGCGATTATCTAATCAGCCAGTCGTGTGGCAGCAGTGCAATGCATATAATCATGCAGATATGGGTCAGGAGCTTCAGTTAATGTTCACATCAACCATCAGAATGGGGATAAATGTGATGGCATGTCTGTTGATGCCAGATGGGCTGGTTTGAGTATTTCTGTAACTGCTGATCTCCTGGGATTTTTACACACAACAGTCTCTAGAATTTACTCAGAATGGTGCCAAAGACAAAAAACATCCAGTGAGCGGCAGTTCTGTGAATGGACACGCCTTGTTGATGAGAGAGGTCAAGGGAGAATGGCCAGACTGGTTCGAGCTGACAGAAAGTCTACACTAACTCAGATAACCACTCTGTACAATTGTGGTCAATAGAATATCATCTCAGAATGCACAACATGTCGAAACTTGAGGTGGATAAGCTACAACAGCAGAAGACCACGTCGGACACTTTATTAGGACCATAGTGCTCTGTGTAGAGTGTATATCATACATGTACTGTAGTTTTATGAATAGATTTCAGTGCTTTGGATGCTGACGCATGTGCTGGTTTAAGGTACTGACAGATGAAAGAGGCTCAAACATCCTCAGGTTTTTACGTCAGCCTTTTTTGGATGTTTTTACTGGAGCTCTTGTGAAAATGGGTGCATCTCTCTCTCTCTCTTTCCCCCTCCTCTCCTCCTTTACTCAATTTAACAACATGTCCAAAAGTTGGAAAAGAAAGTGTGTCAACTGTAACCTGAGAGCGGAGCCTCACGTGTTGTAATTGGAGGCGATGTGACCCCTGGATGCGCCGTGAGGCCTTTGACTGAGCTTGACTTGATCAGACCAGCAGCGCAGAGCATATCACCCCTCCCTCTCTGCTTCTCTTTCTCTCTCGCTGGATCCCTCCTTCCCGAGTGCCCAGGTACCTGCAGACCAGCAGAGCAGGGCTTTTTGAAGCTCACTGGAGCATCCCAGGCTTAGCCAGGCCAGCTGCAGTGTGGCGTGCCCGTGCACATTTCACAGTCAATCAGTCTGTTTCTTCCTCCTCACATCTCTATCTATCCCTCCTTCTCTCCCTCGCCCCCTGTTTCTCTCCGTCTATCTCCTATCTGCTTCTCTCTCTCTCTCTCTCTCTTTCTCCTGCTTTCCACCTCCTCCCTCTCTGTCCTCACTTCACCTGCACAGAGTATTTTTTTTCTCTCCCATGCAGCAGCAGACGGATGAGTCAGACTTGCACTGCTACCTTCATCTCTCACTTTCTAGCTGTCTTTCTGTCTAAAGTCTTCCGCAGAAGTGCAAGAATGAATGCAGGATCTGGAGGGACAGTAAACTCCCCCATTATCACAGAATTTTGTGGAAAGACAACAGCTTCTGAAAAATCATGTCCAATTACAGTAAACAGGAACTGGAAGTGACACAAAAAATTTGCAGCTAGGAAATTCGCAAATTGTTGTTCATTCTTATTATGGGCTGTACTGTATCCATGGATGATAGACCAAATCACAATTTCTTTAAAAGTCACTTCAACTGAAACAGCATGCTATCTTCAGATGTTTCCTACTGACCAATTTGTATTACTTTCAAGCACGCTCTCAAATACATAGTTGTAGCATGGCTCATAATGTATGTGTGTCGCTCTGTTCTGTCTGTAGCGTATTATACATACTCGGAATACACAAAGCTTATGATACTGTTTTCAGTGGCCTCAAATTGGACAGATGCACTCAGTGTTTGGTGCAGTTCACTAATGTGAGCTGAGCACATTATTTTTAAAGCACTCCAGATTTACTTTAATTGCAAATTTGTGTACTTACAAATACGTCTGGCCGCTACAAGTTACCAAACAAATCTAAAGTAACTCCATGATACCGGGGTTTTGTGGACTGAGGAGGAGATAAGAGCATTTCACTATGTTTGGAATGAGGAGCACAAAGCTGTTTTCAACTTAACTACACACAGAAACTCAAAGGTCTTTCTTCAGTTCACTGCCAAAATAACTCGAGACTGCATAGTAATGCTGCATGCAAGTAAAAAAATTATTACACAAATATTTTAATATTCCATATAATCATAATAATTATTATTATTAATAATAACAAAAGTATTATATTACAATAATCTAATATTCAAGTTGATTGGATTCCAAAAAAAAAGTGAGCTGAGACCTTATAACTGAGTGATTTTTATTTATTTATTTTTATTAAAATAAAATTCTTACATTTAAGATAGTGATAGCATAGTGATGTTTTTTATTGGGCTAACATGAAAGTGCAATAAATCTATTGAAGTGTAATTATTATTATTTTTTTCAAATGATAGAATGATTGTGAAAAATAACCGTGATTTATCATTTTAACCATTATCATGCAGCCCTAGTGTTATTTTTGTGTGTGTTGCTATGCAGTTGCTAAGGTGTTCTGAGTGTTTTTTTATGTGTTGCTATGCGGTTGCTTGGGTGTTCTCTGGGATTTTTTGTATTTAATTTTTTTGCACATTTTATCATCCGCCAGGCAAAGCTCAAGTCAGACTGCTTAGAAAATTAAATAGCACACCTCAAGAAGCCACAAGATGTGAGGTATAATTTATGTCTGTAGCGTAAACAGTGCGGGACGAGTTACACCGTGTCTTAAAATGTATCTTTTCCATGTTAATTGCAGTTTTTGTCTTAACCAGCTGCGACAAGCGACAGGGCATTTTATCTTTGACATGGTTTCTATTTCATCAAATTTGAGTCTGGCAGACCCATCCACAAATTAACTCATGTGTCTAAAATCTTTCTCATAAAGGCGGTCACACACCGGACGAGAAGCACCACGTTGTGGCTAGGATACGGCGCAGGTATCAAACAAAGGGCATGTCAGTGCGGTTCAGATGGCAGACAGTACACACAAAAATGACAAAGGTTTCTCCCTTCTTCAAAAATTAACAAGGCTAGAGTAAATAATCTATGTCATTTGATAATGATTTGGGTTGTATTTAATGGAAAATATGCAAGTTGCGCTCCATGGCGTGGTATTGAGCAGCCTCCGGAGTTGTAGCTGGGTGCTACTGCCAGATGCCGAGCTGCGGTGGTGTATGTACAATCATAGAAAACAATCATTTCGAATTTTAGAACGCGCCATTCCGTCATCCAGATGCGTCCGGTGTACGACCCCTTAATAGTATATTAAAGCTGATGTCTCACTAGCCAGTTCATAACAACTTGAATTTGACCGAGGGTGTCACACCTAGCAACCGTTGTGCTTGAGGTCTCGCAGTCTTCAGTCAGAGGTCTGTTACGCACACCAATTCAGAATGGTGAAGGGATCAGTGATGACAGACATAGGGGCTCGTTCTGACTTTCTCTCCAATTCCCTGTCTTGGAGATCAGCAAAATAACAACAGGAGTACCGTGTGAACATAAACAATGGTAACAGACTGAAATAGGATGCAATTCATATAGTAACTTTGCCCTGTTGTATGTGTGTGTATTGTGTATTTATCCACTCGGGGATTGCCGTAGAAAGCATATGCCCATACACAGCTTCAGTGTGAAAATCAGTTATGTTTAGACTGATCCATCTGACTGTTCTAAATTCTGATTTAGTGAATGAATATTGTGGTCTCTAACGCACCTGGTTAGGACACAGTGTTATGCGGCAAATTTTAATACTTTCAAATTCGCATTTTTTTCTTCTTCTTTTTTTGGCACATTATTATTATACAAGTATGAGGAGCAATGGTAATAATAATGTTTGCATTAGTAAGTCTTTTTAGGATCATAATGTTCAACTGCTGTGAGTGTGGTGACTGCACATCCAGACAGTGGAAGCAGACATCGTCTGTACTGACTGCTGATGAGCCAGAGAGTGCTGTTTACTGAGAGCACGGGAACATCAACAATACGTGCTTGTCAAAGCGAGAGAGAAAATTGTCTTCCCTCTGTGGCAGTTTGTCACTCTTTTGTCAGCACATGCATGGCCACACGGATCGGGGTTGTCATTATCTGATTGGACGGCACAGTGTGCAATGGTAAAAGTCAGTAAGATGTCAGGGCCTTGTCCACCAACTTGCAACAATAACTTTGGTGGCCTCCAGAGGGGCACCTGAGATGCCCGTCAAACTGTCTGTCCCTAGATGCTCTGACACAATTTTGGACAGAGGAACATCACTTCCACCCTGTCTCTTTCTCTTGTTTCTCTTGAATCTTAGACAAACAACAAAAAATTAGCTGCAAATATCCCAAGCCAGATGTTTAAAAGAGAAGGGAGACAGAAATTGGGAACATTAGGCAAGTTGACAAAGAGAGGGAGAGAGGATCGGTACCATCCTGCTCTCTGCCTTGCCTTCCCTGTGATCTCTCAGCAATCCACCACTAGGTGTTATGTAACTCTCTCTCTCCATCTGTCTGCCAGCCATCCTCCCTCTCTTTTTCACACATTCAGTCGTCTCCCACTGAGAAACAGATTTTCGAGGCTGCCGTCTGCTCTCTGCCTTCTGCTCTCACTCGCTCACCCTCTGCCTCCCCGAGGTTTCGCTACACTTCTGGCATAATTACAGCAATTACGACAGTTTATACCAGTTATGTAAAAAGTTCTCTCATGTGAATGTGTGTTTTATCCAACACTGTTGAGAGGAAAACATGCAAAAGCATGAAGATAATCAAAACGGACAGGAAATAAATGTACTCTTGCCTTTACACACTCTAAAAAATGAGCTTGCTTTGAATGTTTGCATTGGTTGTTGGAAAATGGCTTTTTTAAATTTAACTTAAAGTAATGTTCTGGTTACAATACAAGTTTTTACTTATACTACTTCTATTACTGTCACATATACTTTCGATTTTCACTGAAAATAATGTTGACTCATCCCTCAGTTTGTAAAGACAAACAAAACAAATGTGTACCTTACCTACAAAATGCACTTACATGGAAGTCAGTGTGGCTATGGGATAAACATAGAGTTTCAAAAAGACAGCCAGAAAGCTTAAACATTACATGTTGAGACTAGCGTTAAACGTTATATCCAGTTTTTCAACTCCTGTCATGACCATGTAAAGCCGGTAATTCCTGTGACTTTTGCATGATATGCATAAGGATACCAGAAAGAGGCTGTTTACATCCAAAAATCCACCTTAAAGATTTATGTTTAAAGAACTTTACAGCTCAAATAGCACATTTTTGTACAAAAGAATAAAAAATATACAGTACTGTGCAAATGTTTTAGGCACTTAAGATGTTTCACAAAAACATTTGTCTTTATATCTTCAGCTTTAGTGTGTAAATAGGAAATATACATTTTAGACTCCCAAATGTTCCTTTTGCAAAAATAATAGAATAGAAGAACAGGGAGCCCTGCAACAGATGTCATGGCCCCCAAAGAGCCCCCCACTGAACATCGAGTCAGTCTGAGATTACATAAAGAGACAGAAGCAATTGAGATAGCCTAAATATATAGAAGAACTGTGGCGAATTCTCCAAGATGCTTGGAATATCCTATCTGCCAACAACCAAGAAAAACACTGAGCACTTTAGTGTCCAGGTGTACCTAGGAGAATTGGGGCTGTTTTAAAGGCAAAGGTGGTCACACCGAATATTGATTTAGCTTTTTTTATGTTTACTGGACTTTGTCTAACGTTAATTGATAAATGAAAACTATTTATGGCATTATTTTTGAAGACATCCTCACTATGCAACTTTTTTGACAAGTGCCTAAAACTTCTGCACAGTACTGTGTGTGTGTGTGTGTGTGTGTGTGTGTGTGTGTGTGTGTGTGTGTGTGTGTGTGTGTGTGTGTGTGTGTGTGTGTGTGTGTGTGTATGTATGTGTGTGTGTATGTATGTATGTATGTATGTATGTATGTATGTATGTATGTATGTATATATATATATATATATATATATATATATATATATATATATATATATATATATATATATATGCGCATAATTTCATTTCATTTAAACTAACTGATCTCAGTTCAGGAGACTCTAGCCTGTCATTAAAGCATAAACCTTCGATGCACCGAGTCATATGACAAAACAACATGCCACCTATCTCAGCCGACTTTGTCTTTGGGTGAAACGGCAACAAAACTACATCTGGTATGAAACCTCATTATGTTTTTACATTAAAACCTGTTCGAGTCAAAAGAGTAGTCTCTAGTTTCATCCGATATGCCATTTAATTATTATTATTTTTAATTTATCACAAAACGGCACACTGTTAAACACACTGACAGCGTAAGTGGACTAAGGCTAATTTTTCTTAAAATATCCTTTATTCACTGTGGATTATCACATTGAGAATCCATTATCACATTGCATCCAAAAGATGGAAAATGTTGCTTTCAGAGGCTTTATATGGACTTAGGATGAAAATAAGGTTAATTTAGAACTGTTCTGAGACCAGTGTAGACAGACAGCACACTGGAGTTTAAATAATTCCCTAATTAGGAAGCAAGGGGAGCATCCTATAGCTTTCCTCTGCATCCAAGTGCTTCACTCATAACATCAGGGTCAAAAGTTCATTTTCAGGCTGCAGATGATGTTTGGACCAGACATGGGACAATGGTAATCGGTACATAGATTCAGAATTTTTCATGCAAAATTGTATTTTAACAAACCTGGCAGTGATTGGATGATGCTGGCCATTATTTTGAATCAGAATTATTTATGCTAATTTCTGATGTAATGTCTGTAAAGTCTCAAAAACATGAATTACCAACACTCCTGGAAATATAAACAATTTGATTAAAAAAAATCTGACTTTCTAGAGCATGGTATTATTTAAAATTTCACAACGTATTCCCACTGTCCACATATGTGGACATCAATTTTTAGGAAAACTATTTTGTCAAAAAAACAAAAAACAAACTTGCAATTAGAAAATGGTGCAAAATGGAAAATGCACACAGCAGACAATCTCAGGTCTCAGGAGGTAAAGAGAAAAAAGCCTTTCACATTTGCTCTCAGATGCCACAACTGCTAAACTAACATGCCCCTCCTTTTTTTTTTCCTCAGGCTAATGCACTGAGGAAGACTCTTCTCACACACTACTTTGGCAATCAGCTGCCCTACACCAAGTCCCTGGATTATAGCGGTGGAAACAGCTCTTCCTCTGGAGGTACAGTGCAAGGCCAACTTGCCTTAAACAACCTCACCTAACTTCACCTCCTCTCATGCAGACTCATTCACTGTCACTTCAGAAATCATCATATTGTCAGTTCAATCTACACAAACCCTCCACAAAGTGATATGATAATCCTTTTGAGAGACTTGATGGTTCTGAACGAGGCTACACTTGGCTTGATGAGGCTGGTTAGAAACACCAAAAAAGTGTTTCGTCTAATACTGCAGTCTTGTGAAAACATAATATTTGTTCGAAAACGTAGCAAGCTGCCATTCTGTTTACTGTCTACATAAGCAGCTGGCTTTTAAGGCAGCAACGCGCCACACAAATAGAGCTCTTCACGTGAGGCGCACGGGAGACTCACAAATTATTTAAAGTTAGCATATTGCTATGCTAATTATGAGGCACATACAAATATTGGGTAAAATAATCATTAGGTTGAATTAGTGCTGCAATAACTAATCGATAAAATCGATAGTAATCAATAATTAAAATAATCGACAAAGTATTCAATTATCAGATATGTGCAGCATGCAAGGAGAAACTCAGTCAGAGATGTAATTTTTCAGTCGTGAAAAATGGGTTTGAGACCAGCTGAAGCAACAAAAAACACGAACCAAGTTGTTCAGCGCATAGGAGCCCTTAATGTTAAACACTTCAAAGATCGTAAGCGTTCAGTTTATTGTGGGCCTGTTGCCATCTGTGTCAGAAGAAATTTATCACCGAAATGGCTGAACAGACATTTCTCTGAGATGCTCTTAAAGAGACAGTACCGTTTTAGCGCCTGTTATACGTATCAATGTAAACTCATTAGAAATGCTTGTGAATAGTACAAATTATCCATATAAATAACAAGCAGTTTCAAAATATGTAATAATTGTATAATTACTGTTACTGCAATACTGTAATATTGAAGAATTATCAAATTGGCTCTTACAGTGTCTATGCAGGAATTTGGTGAAATAGAATGTGGAATTTGGAAATTTTCAAAAAGCTTAAATTTGACAAATTATGAAATAAAATACTGTACTGTATATACTCTATTTAGCACCTTAAGTCTTGTAAGACTTTGTAATAATTATATATTTTTTTGAAAAACTACATGCAATTTATATAACATTTCTGTTTTAAACCTTTTATGTACACAATGAATAGCATACAATCATTTGTTTTTAAATAAATACATTGTAATGAATAAAATACAGGAAATACAATTATTATTATTTTTTATTTTATTAATTTTATCCAGTTAATTTTATTTAATAGAATTATCAAAATAATCAATTGTTGCAGCCCTAGATTGAAATGTTATTTATCAATGCTTCTCAAGGCTGCAATATCTACTGCAATGAATTTTCAGCCATATTGGCCATGGCTAAGTCCAATTAACACAATCCAGTATGGATGCCACATACTGGAGTGATGTGGGTCAGAATATAGTTTTTGAAATGTACCATATGAAAATTAAGATATCTATATCGATGACAAGCTCTCATGTGAATTTTGCATTAAAGGGATAGTTCACCCAAAAATGAAAATTACTTCATCATTTACTCTTCCTCATGTTATTTCAAACCTGTAGGACTTTCTTTCTTCCGTGGGAGACAAAAGATGTTAGGCAGAATGTTAGTCTCAGTCACCATTCACTTTCATTGCGTCATTTTTCATTACAGTGAAAGGAAATGGTGACTGAGACTAACATTCACTTACAACATGAGAATGAGTAAATTACCATTTAAATTTTTGAGTGAACTATTCCTTTAATGTGATAATCCTTCAAAAGGTTTTTCAATGTATTGGGAATTTATTTACAATATCCTGTATTTATTTTAGTTCATACACATTATAGTCTAGTGTAAAGTTTTTTTTTTATGTCATTGCATGAGTGCAATCAGATTTTAAGGCAGTACCTGAAACTGTGTATTTTTGTGTTTAGGTGGCTCTCCAGGGCAGGACTCTGATAAGCCTGGCACCAGCCTTGCAGAAACTCAGAGTAGGTTAGACGGTGTGGGGGCATCCGAGCTCGTCATTGACCTCATCGTCAGCACTAAGAATGACCGTATCTTTGAGGAGAGCATTCTGCTGGGCATTGCTCTGCTAAAAGGAGGGAATACACAAATTCAGGTACACACAGGTGCTGTCAACACACACTTTTCATCTGGATCTTGTGGGTGCCCTGTTCTGATGTCATTTTCTGCTATCCCCCTGCAGAACTCCTTTTACAATCAGCTGCACAAGCAGAAGAAGTCAGAGAAGTTCTTTAAGGTGTTCTACGATCGAATGGAGCAGGCTCAGAAAGAGATCCGCTCTAGTGTGTCCGTCAACATGTTTGAGCTCAGCTGTAGGAAAAGAGAGGAGGAGGGAGAGGGCTCTGGTATCAGATATAAAAAAGGTATACTTCCTCTTTTTCTATCTCTGCCTCTGCAAATTTTCTGAAACTTGTCAAGAAATGTCCGTGTCTTATTTCACCCAAAAATAAAATAAGAAATGGTATTTTGCACAAAGAAAACTAAGCCTATTTGTAGGGCCATTAAGATTTTATTTTTGTATTGTAACAATTTAGCACATTCCTCCCCACCTTTAGGCACGGTGTCGGTTAAGTCATTTACATAAGGAAAACAATGACCCATCTACTACTTTTTTCAACAACTTGTCAACTAGTAAAAATTAGTTGTTGTGCAAGGCCTACTCTTTCTTTTTTTTTTTTTTCTTGCTAGAAACCTCTCACAGAAAATGATGTGATGTGTTAGTCTAAAAATAAAGTTTTAGAAATCACTCTTTCAGTTTCTTGCTGAAAATAGAGACATGTCCTACATGCAGGGTTCTTCTTTATCATACTGTATATGCTTAATCCTAAAAAAACAACCTAGACTCTCTAAATGACACACATTGCGTGAGTTCTGTAAGTGTTTCATTGGTCATGTGAATAGCCCGTCTCTGAAAAACAAGTGTGCCTTAAAGGAATAGTTCACCCAAAAAAAGAAAATTCTCTCATCATTGACTCACCCTCATGCCATCACAGATGTGTGACTTTCTTTCTTCTGCTGAACACAAACGAAGATTTTTAGAAGAATATCTCATCTCTGTAGGTCCATACAATGCAAGTGAATGGTGGCCAGAACTTTGAAGGTCCAAAAAGCATATAAAGGCAGCACAAAAGTAATCCATACAACTCCAGTGGTTAAATCTATATCTTCAGAAGTGATATGTTAAGTGTGGGTGAGAAACAGATACATTTTTAAGTCCTTTTTTTCTATTAATTCTCCCTGCCCAGTTGGTGGTGATATGCACAAAGAATGTCAATAGTCAAAAACAGAAGAAGAAGAATTAGAAAGTAAATATTTATAGTAAAAAAAAAAAAGACTGGCTTGATGAAATCTGTTTCTCACCCACACCTATCATATCGCTTCTGAAGACTTTTATGCTGTGTTTATATGTTTTTTGGACCTTCAAAGTTCTGTCCACCATTCACTTGCATTGTATGGGCCTACAGAGCTGAGATTTTTTCTAAAAGTCTTCGTTTGTTATTAGCAGAAGAAAGAAATTCAAACACATCTGGGATGACATGAGGGTGAGTAAATGATGAGAGAATTTTCATTTTTGGGTGGACTTTTCCTTTAATGCATAGCTATTCGTGCAAGTGCCTTTCAGGCCCAAGGCAGCATAAATGAAGAGACAGTGAGGCAAATGAATGGTATCTGTCCCTATTTCAACTGCTGTGTTCCATATTCCCTGTCACATGAGGTCATGTGAGGGGTCACTGCTGGTTTATCAAAGACCTGCTGTTATGAACCAGTATTTTATTTTAGGCTTCTCATCAAGGGGGAAAAGGAGTTCAAGTTTGCCTAGTGTCAAAGAGAAATGGAATGACTTGGTCATTTGATAAATAGAAATATTGCCATACAAGGATTTCATTTTGAATAATAAGGTTCAATTGTGCCTGAATTTTAGTTTACATACCATAACTATATATAACTATTTATAAAACAGGAGCATTTAGTGCCCGAGAAATTGTTGTTGTTCAAGGAAAAATATTGTTGGCAGTAACATTTTGGGTGATTTGCATTCAGTTTAGCCACTTTTGAAAGAAGAACTGCAAATATTCATGAATATTAGTTTGCATCATGTAGCACATTCCTTCTTTCTTGTCTTGTGAAGTTCGAGACCCCTTGCATCTCAGAGAGGAAATGCGGGGTCAACTCAAAGAAGCCTCCTCAGTCACCTCCAAGGCATACAGCACTTTTCGCCGGGAGCTGGACCCCGAGATAGAGCTGATGGGGTCAGGAGGATTGGAAGGGTTGGAGGAGGTCGAGGAGGAGATCCAGATGAGCCAGGCGATCACTATCATGAAACCCATACTACGCTTCCTTCAGCTGCTCTGCGAGAATCACAACAGGGACCTGCAGGTGCTGTATTGTCATTGGCTCAGTTTTGAGCAGGATTTCAATCTAAAGTGTGTAATTTTTTTCAATTGTGAAAGTACTTTCTTTTATTCCAGCTTAAAGGGATCGTTCACCCAAAAATGAAAATTCTCTCATTATTTACTTTCACCCTCATGCCATCCCAGATGTGTATGACTTTCTTCTACTGAACACAAACAAAGATTTTTAGAAGAATATTTCAGCTCTGTATGTCAATAAAATGCAAGTGAAAGGACCTTTGTAGCTCCAAAAATCACATCAAGGAAACATAGAAGTAATCCATAAGACTCCAGTGGTTTAATAAATATATTCAGAAGCGATATGATAGGTGTGGGTAAGAAACAGATGTGAAAGTGAAACTAAACAGGCACCACATGTGGCTTTCAGATGTAAAAGTGAAAGTGGAAATTAGAGTAAAAAAGGGACTTAAATTTTAATCTGTTTCTTACCCACACCTATCATATCGCTTCTAAAGATAGGTATTTAAGTCATATGGATTACTTTTATGTTTCCTTTATGTGATTTTTGAAGCTACAAAGGTCTGATCACCATGCACTTACAATGTATTGACCTACAGAGCTGAGATATTCTTCTAAAAAGTCATACTCGGATGGCATGAAGGTGAGTAAATGATGAGAAAATTTTCATTTTTGGGTGAACTATCCCTTTAATATGCAGAGACAAGTATAAGTAAGCTAACGTATAATTGGTTCAGCCAACGTCGTAAGTTTGGTGCGAGACTACCTGTTTTTCAGACCAATGAATGAGTGTGCAGGAAACGTGTTTTAAAAAAGTCATTGTTTTTGCAATTCCATTTGGTGTCTCTAGCAGAAATGACAAACTTTACCTTGTAAGTGCTTTAAATCAGTCTAGGAGATTACTTGTGTTAAGCAGCACTGCAAGATAAGATGGGATATATTGTGTTTAGAGGTGACATCCAAAGTATTTTCATTCAGCCATAAACAAGAGGGCTTGAAATGAGTTTTTTTTCCATTGTGAGAAAAAAGCCCGGTGATGCTTACATAGTAAAATATATTGCTGTGAGTATTACCATTTCAAGGGACCCCCGACCTGGTATGGATGACTCAGTCTGAATAGAGATACCAATTACTGCCACACAGGACTCAGGTTTGTGTTTTTCATCCAAATCTTTCTGTTCTCTTGTATACAGAACTTTCTGCGAGATCAGAACAACAAGACCAATTATAACCTTGTGTGTGAAACACTCCAGTTTCTGGACTGTATCTGTGGCAGTACCACTGGAGGCTTGGGGCTGCTGGGGCTCTACATTAATGAGAGGAATGTGGACCTTGTCATACAAACACTAGAGACGATCACAGAGTACTGTCAGGGTCCTTGCCACGAGAACCAGGTACTAAAGCTTCACCCTGGAAAATGAGGATAAATCTTTTTCCACATAGACAAAAGGGTTCAGGTGTTAGATTTGATACTGTATTTGCATTTAAAGGAACAGTTCAAATCTGTAATCATTTACTCAACCTTGTTGTTTCAAACCTGAATTTTTTTTCTTCAGTGAAAACCAAAAAAGAGAAATTCTGAAGACTGTACTGGTCGCTCTTTTCTATTCAATTACAATGAATGGGGACTGGAGCTTCCAAGCTTCAAGAAGGAGACAAAAGCACAATAAAAGTAGTCCATATGACGTGTGTGCTATATTCTACATCTTCTGAAGCCATACGATAGCTGTCAGGGTGTCAGGGACAGACTGAAATTCAAGTCGTTATTGACTTGACATTCGCCATAGCTTCCCTTAGCACATTCAGGAGAGAAGAAATGATGATGATTCATGTATGAATCAGATCTTTTCCTTAAATCGGTTGATCAAGTTCACAAGCGCAGTCTAAATGATTTGTTCACAAATCGGACTGATTCGATTCCCAAGTTCAACTCTGAAGGTGAATATTATTAATGAATAACAACTTAAATTTTGGTCTGTTTCTCATCCAAACCTATCGTATGACTTGAGAAGACAGGCTACTTTATTATACTTTTATGATGCTTTTATGTCCTTTTTGAAGCTTGGAAGCTCCTGTCCCAATTCATTGTAATTGCATGGAGCAACAAAAACAACCTTCAAAATTTTTCCCTTTTGTGTTCTAAAAGTTTGTAATGGCATGAGACTGAGTAAATAATGATAATTTTCATTTTTGGGAAAACTGTTCCTTAAACTTATTACTGATTATGCTGAAGAGCAGATTTTTCAACTCACCAAAGGCTTAAAAAATTATCAGATACAGTACTTGCTTTCAGTTTCAGATAAGTTTCAGGAATGAATGTAGTTTCAATTAAGCTCCTATGGATTATAGATTATGTATTTCCTCCTCTGCAGTCATGCATAGCCAGGCACGAGTCGAACGGCATTGACATCATCATTGCTCTCATTGTGAACCCAATCGATCCTTTGGGAAAGAACCGACTTGACCTTGTGCTGGAACTGAAGGTACTCATTTGCATGCAGATACTCATGTAGTTCCAATAAGGAGACAAGTGATACAATTATAGTAAAATTCTCAGATGACAAAATAGCTTGTTTTGAAGCATTTAGTTTTGATGTTTAAAAACTTTTTCACAGTTTATCTAATAAGTGATTATTGTACTTCACAGCAATTTAAAGGTGCTGTTTTAAATACCATGTGTTGAAAGTCAGGGGCTAAGTCTAGAGAAAGATAGCTAAATGTCTGAAATAGCTTGCATCACCTTAATTAAAATGTCCTTTCTATATGATGAAAAATCAGAACAATGCATCTAAACTTCTCCTGGCCATCATGGAAAGTTGTCATGACAGCGAGAACGCTGAGAAGATCCTCTACAAGATGAGACCCAATGAACTGGTGAGCTAATCATAAATTTGCATTACATCATGTACTTTTGAGGTCATCTATTATTAGCCAAAACAAATCTCAACTTTCCCATAAACTTTATAATGTGATGTTCTGATACAGTGTGACTGTATGTATGTATACAGTTTGATGTGATGAATGAAGCCTACGATCATGTAGAAGAAAGTAAGATTGATCAAGAGACATCAAATCAGATCAGACCTAAAGACGTTGGCCACAACATCTACATCCTGGCCCATCAGGTAAGATTTAGGCCATCATTGCTTAAAATCTTTCTTAACCCTTCTACAGTCTTCGTTACTGGCCGACACTCTTAGTATTCCAGTTTAAATTTGACCGGATACAATAATCATGTATTTTATTTTATTTTTTTAAAGAAATGTAATAAAACTAACTTCACTAAAGTAATAACACTGAACTTATGCAAATGGTGTATTTAGTAAATTACTAAATTACACCATTTGTTTTCATATTAAATAAACACATTTTATATTACGTTCACTTAATTAAAACCATACACTTCATTAAACTGAAAAAATAAGAAATTAACAAAATGTGTCATGCATTTGGAGCCTCTGCTGCCATCTGCTGGAAAAAAAAAATACAGTTACATGAAATGACAATTATAACCAGTAGATGGCTGCAGTGATCCACACTGTAACAATGTTGTAACAGTTAATTTCTAGATATTAAGTTATGAATTTGGATATGTATTTAGATATTATTAAAGACTATTATTTGTCAAAGTTTTGCATTTTTTCATGTTTGCAGTCAAACTTGACCATGGTGTTACAAAGAAAAGACTCAGAATAAGCATTTTGTTGCAAACATGAAAATTCAATTCAAATTCAGTCAGTGAAGTGAATGAATTATAAAAATGTCAAGATAACGAACAGCAAGATAATGAACAGCAATAAACACATTATTCATAAAAACAATAATAAACAGTGAAGAAGAAGAAGAAAAATAAAGTCTTAAAAATCACACAGACTCATAGAATATAGTTAGCTTTTTTTGGTGTGTGTTGAGATGGCAAGTGTAGAAAAAGTCACCAAGCCTTGTACCACTTAGATGAAGGAAACCATTTTTATTACAAAAACAAAATTAAATCCATCAAAAATGATCAAACAGTAATGTATGGAACACGATTTCATTGTGCTGCTGAAATAAAACTGTGAGTAAGTCCCAAGAAAGCCACATGTATAACTTAACATGAAATTTTAGTGTCTTGTCTGGATGGTGTGGCTCCCACACATACGTGTGTGTGTGTGTGTGTGTGTGTGTGTGTGTGTGAGTGAGAGAGAAAGAGAGGGAGGGAGAGAGAGAGAGAGAGAGAGTGTGAGTGTGTGTGTGTTGGATGTGTGTGAGTGAGAGAGAGAGAGAGAGAGTTAGAGAGAAAGAGAGAAAGGGAGTGTGAGAGAGAGAGAGAGAGAAAGAGAGAGAGAGAGAGAGAGAGAGAGAGAGAGGGAGAGAGTGTGTGTGTGTGTGTTAAAGTGTGATCAAGTCTAATTCTTTGTTTTTTCTTATGCTCGGTCAAATTTGACCAGGAAAGCGAAAAGTGTAACACTGTTTGATAAAACCAACCTACTCAGAATTTTTTTTGTGTGTTCAAATGCCAAATGTAAGAAAAGTCACCAAGCCTTGTACCGCTCCGATGAAGGAAACCATTTTTATTTGAAAAATTTAAATCAAATCAGTCAAAAATGACCAAACACAGTAGAAGGGTTAAGTACAAATTTAATGAAGATAATATAGAGTTATACAAGCCAAAAAAAAATGATGTTTGGCATTGGCCCCATTAAATCAAAATTAAAGTTTTTTGGCTTTTACTTCATATCTGTTAGTGTCATGTTTCATTAGAAAGTACGTCAACACAAGAAAGAAAACTGTGCTCATCAAGCGATTTCATGAGGTCTTTAAAGTTTTTTTAATTGTTCATGGCCATCCACATGCATATTTGCCATTTTGAAAAAAAAAAAAGAAAATCCCTCTGAGAAAGGTTTTAGTCATCTTGTGAGGAAATCCTCTTGCCAGTTGTGCGTTTCTCTGTATTAAACTTCTCTTTCACTTCCACCTGTGTTCCTGATGGTCTCAGCCATCTGCCAGACAGTTTATTTCTGTCACTAACTGGCTGCTTTCATAATGACACCAGCATAACTTTAAGTGTTCCTCTATCACAGTTTTTCTGACATATATCAGACCACACTAAGGACTTAGAGAGAACAAAAGTGCAAGTGTGCACAGCTCACTCAGTTTGCTTTGCTGGAGTTAAATTGAAGTGCTGCCTATTGCCATATGATCTAGTTTGGGAGGTTCTGTTTCAGTTGAATCATCTGCACAGTGTTTGTCTGTCTAATTTTTCTCTGTAGTTCCTCACATGAAGAAACCAAAACAGGGCCTGAGGACGTAAGACACACACACACGTACACAGAGAGAGAGAGAGAGTAAAAGAATAATATCATTGGTTTGCTTGCAGTTGAACTTTCAAATCTATAAATATATATATATTTTTATCCCCTTTTCTCACAATTTAGAATGCCCAATTCCCACTACTTAGTAGGTCCTCGTGGTGGCGCAATTACTCGCCTCAATCTGGGTGGCAGAGGACAAGTCTCAGTTGCCTCCGCTTCTGAGACGTCAATCCGCACATCTTATCACATGGCTCGTTGTGCATGACACCGTGGAGACTCACAGCATGCTACTCTCCGCGATCCATGCACAACTTACCACGCACCCCATTGAGAGCGAGAACCACTAATCGCGACCGCGAGGAGGTTACCCCATGTGACTCTACCCTCCCTAGCAACCGGGCCAATTTGGTTGATTAGGATTTGAACTTGCAACTCCAGGGGTGGTAGTCAGCATCAATAATTGCTGAGCTACCCAGGCCCCCCTATAAAAATATTATTAAGTAGTTTATTAAAACTGAAGATGTCTTTTTAGTAATTCATCAATGCATTGTGTTTGTTTGGCTTAACTTCCTTTAGTTTGCTCAAACTCACAGTAGCTTTAATTGCCTCTCATGAGAGAACACTCATGCATAGAAATGTGTGTAAATTGACTTTGTAGCTCCGGAAGATGAATTGAATTATGATATAAGCATTTCCACAAAGAAAAAGAGTAAGAAATGTTTGATTGTTCCCACTTTCCCTTTTTCTTCATTGTGTTTTCAGTTTCTTTTTGTTTGCTCAGCAATGTTGGTGTTTGTCACCAAATAAGAAATATTCTTGTGCTTGCATGGTTAGAAGGAGAATGCAAAGTCAATGACATTTATATGGTGCCAGTTCAGCTTTTGACCGCATGCCTGGTCCTCTTCCAGTTTTTATAAATAGATTCCTGATGTTAGCTTTTGATCGAGAATGAAAAGGTTGCTGTGAACATTGTTGGAGTCTCGAATACCGCACATTTCTTGTGTTCCATCATTTTGAATAGGAGCAATAAAACAAGAATGTAAATGTAAAACCTTAGAACACAGAAGGAGATGTTAGGCAGAGTGTTAGATTCAGTCACCACTCATTTGCATTGTATGGAAAAAAGATGCAATGTAAGTAAATGTTGACCGAGGCTAACATTATGCTATCTTTTTTTTTCCCCATACAATTAAAGTGATGGTGACTGAGGCAATCAATGGGCCTCAAGGGATGTGAACTATCCCTTTATGATTGTGTATTATCTTATACTTGACTGAATTGATTGGTTCCTGCAGAGCGCCACTGGTTCTTCATTGTCCTTTATTGGAAATGATCAACCAATTACTTTCTAGTTCCCTGTTTTTTAATTGTGTTCTCTCTGGACATCATTGTCTCACAAATGCTTATTGCCCCACGAGACTGTTGGAATTCAGTCATTTCAATAAAAAGCAGAGTTCCTCTACATTGGTTGCTGTTAAAGTGTTTTGATTTTGAATTAATCACATTGATCAGTCTGGCCTCTTGCAGATTGACTCATCCATTTTTAAACTGGTAAACTGTCTTGGTTAAATCACTAATGTGTCACTAATGTAGTAACATTGAGCTGTTGTTGCTGGTGTTTGATGAAACAGTTGTGTTGACTGCAGTGTTTTTGATATTCAGTTGGCTCGACATAGAAAAGACCTCCAGCAGAGTTTGAAACCTGGTCTAGACCCTAATGCCGAAGGAGAGGAAGCACGCAGATACTACGCCAACCACACTGCTCAGATAGAGGTAAATTAAGAGTTTCAAGCTGAAGTGTATCATTTTTTCGATGTTAAAATACTTTCTCCTATCCAAGTTTAATATCCAGAGACAACTAGAGCTGCACGATTCTGAATAAATTGAGAATCACGATTTTTTTACTTAGAATAAAGATCATGATTCTTTCACAATTCTGAAGAAAAATGCTTATTTCATTGATTTACAAAACCTGGACATAACTGGATATTAAACCATGTAACATATAATGTACTAGAGGTTCTGACAAAATGTTCTCTGCTTCAATCTATGCAAAAATGCAGTAAAGTTGTAAATCAAATATATAAAGTTTACATCCACAAGAGCGTGTAAAAAAAGCATTATAAACCAAACATCACCTTGTGATTATTGCAAAAAAAAAAAAAAAAAAAACGATTTAACCTGTTTCCCACATGCTAAGTAAAAAGCAAAACGAGCAGAAAAAAGCTTCATTAACAGTTCTATGTTAACTTGGTATTGCACTTGTAAGCAAATATGCAATAAACCACTGTTATTTTTCAGAAGCTTTTTTTCATAAATATTAACAATTTAATTTAAAACAATGAGGCCTTCAGTTTTTCTCTTGTAAAACATGCTTCAAGAGCCAGTAATTAAATAGAGAACAGAGTAAACAGTGCTTTAAGTTTTTTTAGCAACAGTAGCAATAAAAAATTATAAAAAATTATAATATAAAACATTAAAAAAAGGTATTTTAATGCAAAATGAAACTATTTAAATACTTGACACTCTTTACTGTGTAATAGATCTACATTAATTCTGATTTGATGCCGTAAGAATGCCTAAATGCCTTTAACAGACAGCATGCAGCTTATATACATTTAGACTGCACAAATTTAACATGGTAATTCATTAACAGCTGTGTTTACATTAATATCACCTAAAGAGGGGTATTTTGATTAAAACAAGTGCAGCGTCTCGTGCAGGAGCGCTGCATTCATCACAAGACGCAAGTGCACGGGCAGACGCATGTGAGCGTTTGAGAGCTGCCAGCTATGATCACACAGCACACGGGAAGTGAATTTAGTCAGATCTTGGTAATGCCGGTATTTTTGTAGCATCGGTGGTTATTAAAATTTTTAACTTAACAGAGATTATGTCACACTCCTAGCTAATTGTGGCTGCACCCTGCAGTTTGTAAAGCATTGTGCTGGACAAACGTCTTTGGCCGTTGCGTATTAATTTATTCAGCATCTCGTGCAGGAGCGTTGTGTTTTGTAGATGCCATATACATTTTACAAAATGAACATTTAAAAACATGTCTTGAAGTGAATTTCTCAGTTAAATTTGACCGCCTTACAAATGCATGCCACTGGATCGTTCATATATATTGCAGAATCGTTGTAATTTAGATATTAGATAGCATGGGTGTCTGAATTGAGATCGCGATCTTTTAACGATTAATCGTGCAGCTCTAGAGACAACTATAATAAGTAAGCCATTCCTTGGTTGATTTTCCTGAAAAGCTTAAACACTGAGGTGCTTTAAAAACATTACTCTGTTTGTTTGAGCATCAAGACCAGCCCAACATTGGCTCAACCAATGGCATGAGTTAGACTTTTTTGTTTTGACCAATGGAAGACATTTGGTGGTTTGGGAAACCAGTTTGAAAGCGTTCATTATTTTTTCAGTTCGTTTTAGCATTGCTAGAGGCCCAGAAATAACACACTTCAGCCTAATGAAATGTTATTTGTTTCCATCATCAATTTTATTAGGATCATTCACAATTAAAGGGCTGTTCTAAAGCCAAAGCGTGCCACCTGTTTCCATTCCAGCATTTCTAAAAGCCTGGTTCCAAATCCTGTTTAGTCTATAATATCAATTAAAGATGAATGTTTATCATTCTGCCCTATTTTTTTTTTTTTCGCATTTCAGATTGTGCGTCACGATCGCACAATGGAGCAGATAGTGTTTCCTGTGCCCAACATCTGTGAGTACCTGACAGAAGAAACGAAAGTGCGCGTGTTCACAACCACTGAGCGAGATGATCAGGGCAGCAAAGTCAATGACTTCTTTCAGCAGTTTGATGACCTCTACAATGAGATGAGGTGGCAGAAGAAAATAAGAAGTGAGTTGTTTTGCTTTGCACAAAAAAAAAAAAAAAAAAAAAATGTAACAATTTATCACCACAGCACTATTTCTTATTGACTTCATATTGAGTTATTGAACTGATGTATCGGTGTTTGTTTGCAGATAACGCACCACTTTTCTGGGTGTCGAAACACATATCTCTATGGGGCAGCATTTCCTTCAATTTGGCTGTGCTGGTCAACTTAGCTGTTGCTCTTTTCTACCCATTTGGAGATGATGGAGATGAGGGTATGGCATCCAGAATCATTGTTTTCTGACATATACACTGATAACCCTAATAAGTTTATTGCGCTCATTTGATTGAGTAAATTTGTTCCCTTCATTTCATTGAGTAATGAGGTCTCCCAAAACTTGAGTATTTTAGTTCAATCAACTTGGTGTTCAAGTAGAGTAAACGTAACTATTTAAGTTGACTTAACTACATGCAAGTAGACATTAAAGGTTTAATTAAATTTAATTAAAAGATAACAGCGTTGGAGCTGTTCTAATATTCAGGGGTAAACTGTTCCAAAGCTTTGGGGCCACTACTGCAAATGCACGGTCTCCTTTTAGTTTGAGTCTGGATCTAGGTACACTCAAAATCCTCTGATCAGATGACCTAAGAGATTTAAGGGGCTTGTGTAAGTGTAATAGGTCTGAAAGATAGCAGGGTGCTAACCCAATTTAAGATTTCATAACAAACAATAAGATCTTAAAATCAATTCTATAACAGACCAGCAGCCAATGAAGAGGTTGCTAATATTGGGGAGTTGTGGTCTCGTTTACGAGTACCCGTCAGGAGTCTAGCTGCAGCATTCTGAACCATTTGTAGTCGTGACAAAGATGACTGGCTGACTCCTATATAAAGGGAATTACAATAATTTAGACGTACAGTAATCACCCTCTCAAAATCATTAAAAAGAAAGAAATATTAATGAAATAAGTGTCTTGATATATCTCACTGGTCTCTGTGACAACTCTAGACTCTGTAAACAGCAAACAAAAATGTGTCCGCAATCCACGGACAATGATGCTTTCTGCCTGTCAGTCATTTTGCATGTTCTAGTATTGAAGTTGCAGCGAATTATTGAGGATTAATGACACTTTTATGCCATCTTGCTCATAACAGTTGTCAGTTGAGGGTGCGATTTTGCTGCTATTGTTTTTGACAACCGTTTCTGCTCTTGTCGGTCTCAATAAAGCTCATTTGTTATCTTTGGAGTGTGGGGTTTTGGAAAAAGCATTTAGCATGGCTAATCCAATGGCTCAGTTTGTAGAAACTGTAGAACGGCAAAATCGCTTACAGCATATTTAACTCAGGTTTGCTATTTAAATGTTGTTTCTACTGTTGTTAATCATTTTAATTGAATTGATTCAAGTTTAGATCAAACAATAGCACAGCTCAAATAAAGATGATAACTGATTCTAGTTCAGTCATTAAATAAACTTAATTCTCCACAGAAATGCATAAATGCTTGCACTTTAACTGCACATGCACAAGGAGAACTGAGATAATGTTAACCGGGTCCAACTTGACTAAACACCAAACAACTGTTTTCAACAGAACAACATAAATAATGCAACAAAACCTCTATGAATTCTTATTAACAACTATTTAAATGCTCCCATATGTTTCCTATGTCCAAGGAAACATAAACATTATTCAAGCAGCAAGGGACTGTGGGTATTCCTAGTAGCCTCAATTTTGTACTCAATAGAGTTATTAACACTTAAAATCTTAAGCCTATGGATTTTTAAGATAAATAAGTTCAATTAACTTAAATATTTGACTTATGGGCCCAAAACTTGACATTTCAAGTAATACTTAATTAAGACAACTTGATATTTCCAGTAATGACAACTTTAGAGTTTACAATGTAAACTCATCTTTTCTTGTTTATAATTAAATGATTTAAGGCATTTAAGTTGTGTACAGTGTTATTGTAAGTTGTTTATAATGCACATAAGGTTGACCGTTTAGAAATTACAGCATGTTTTGTACACACTGCCGTTTTTTCGTATACTGGCCTCATATGTATGAACTCATCCAGTAGTTGAGTTAGCATTATGAAGTTAGTAAAGAGTTTTTTATAAAATGGGCAGCTCTGACTCTAAATCCTGATTGGATGAGACACGATCAAAGCTGTTGTAAGGGGGGGCCTGGGTAGCTCAGCGAGTATTGACGCTGACTACCACCCTTGGAGTTGCAAGTACGAATCCAGGGTGTGCTGAGTGACTCCAGCCAGGTCTCCTAAGCAACCAAAATTGGCCCGGTTGCTAGGGAGGGTAGAGTCACCTGGGGTAACCTCCTAGTGGTCGCGATTAGTGGTTCTCGCTCTCAATGGGGCACGTGATAAATTGTGCGTGGATTGCAGAGAGTAGCATGAGCCTCCACATGCTGTGAGTCTCCGCGGTGTCATGCACAACGAGCCACATAAGATGTGTGGATTGACGGTCTCAGAAGCGGAGGCAACGGAGACTTGTCCTCCGCCACCCGGATTGAGGTGAGTAACCGTGCCACCACGAGGGCCTACTAAGTAGTGGGAATTGGGCATTCCAAATTGGGAGAAATGGGGATAAAAAAAAACAATAAGTTGTAATAAACACACACCTGTGACCACATTTATATCAATATGCTCTGTTGCTTGGCAATGCCAAGAATTGCTTATTACAATTATTTATAATAATATTGCCGTCTTTGATCATATTGCTGTTGCCGCCATTTTATCGCATATAAGGGAGTTTTAACAATAATACTTACCTGTGATAAAATCTAAGTAATACACAGTCTCTTGTGGCTTTTTGCTTTGATGCTTCTGAAATATGCATTTGGCCAAGCATTTAGAAATGACTGTATGTTTTGTACCCCGTTACGCTTTTTTTTTTTTTTTTTTTTTTTTTTTTTGAGCACCAAAGGATTTTACTTTGAGTAAAATTAGCATCAATGGTCAGAGATGTTGTATCATCCCAAAGAATCTTAGGCATACAGTATTTATTCACCAGATAAAGAAGTTCCAGATAAATCAATGTTTTATTTGTTTGTTTTTCAGGTATCTTGCCACCATTCGTGTCCATCTTGCTTTGGGTTGCGGTGGTCGTGAGCACCTTCATGTTGTTCGTCCTACCCCGGCCTGGGGGGATTCTGGTGTTCCTGGTCACCGTCATTCTCCGCTCCATATACACGCTGGGCCTAGCACCCACACTGCTGCTGCTGGGGGCCGTTAACGTAAGGCAAATTCATTAGCAACCCTTCACACTTCATTTAGCCCGTCAATTCTCTGAGACAATGAAATATTAGAAAAGACCATTCGTTAACAAATAAACATTGTATGCCAGTACTGCTGGTGGTGAGGAAGTCCACAGATTAATTGTTAATATTGATTAATTACTGGAAGCTGCTCAATATCAGCGTAATATGAAAGATGCCAGGAGAGTATCTAGCTTTGCCATTTTCTGTCACTATCACTTACGATGACAGAAGTAGCTGATGTGCTTGATGTGCGTTCAGATAAAAAATTAGAGTGATTTCATGCCTCTCTCCCAGCCAACTGGAGCTGCAGTCTCGAAACTGCTGACACTGCTGACTCTGTTGTGTCAGTCTGTGTGTGTCTGTTTAAGCTGGCATCTCCCACAGCCATTATGGCACCACATGAAGAACCAACAGACACGTGCTCAAACAGATTCTAGGAGTCTGGGATCCGTTTTATATTAGACGCCACAGAAGTTAGATTGATATGACAATAAGGCCTGAACTGAATGCTGTTGAAACGTGCCTTAAAATGTTATTGGAAGGATGTTAATGTTCAAGTTAATTCTGTCTTCACAGCTGCTGAATAAAATTGTGTTCCTGGTGAGTTTTGTGGGGAACCAGGGCACGTTCACGCGAGGGTATAAAGCGGTCATCATGGACGTCTTCTTCCTTCTCCACATCAGTTTTGTCATCGTGTGCATGTTGGGTCTGTTCGTACACGAGTTCTTCTACAGCATTCTGGTACAAGTTCACATGATTTGCTGAATAATCTTGAGTTACAGCAATAAATGAAATATTTATGTTATTTTTTTATTTTATTTTTTTATTTACGTGGTTATATTATGTTTAGGTCCTTTCAAACACTCTCTTTCTCATCATCTTTCTTTCCCTCTCTACAGTTGTTTGATTTAGTACGTAGAGAGGAAACACTTCTAAATGTAATGAGGAGTGTGACGAAGAACGGCCGCTCCATCTTCCTCACAGCTGTTCTGGCTATAATCCTGGTCTACCTCTTCTCCATTGTGGGCTTCCTCTTCTTTAAAGATGACTTCTTGATGGAAGTGGACCGCCTACCTGGCTTAAGTAAGTATGAAGTGTATATGATGCCCCAGTCATGTTCTCTGGTATGGTAGCCTCCCTCCTCTCAAGCTGTATATTTTACTGAAGCAAAGGAACTTGTGGTCTCAGGCTTACATTTCATATTTCCAAAATGTTCTGAAAGTCATTATCGAATTTCCATGTGGAGTTTCATGACACACCCTATGTATCAAAATCCGATCACAATGCGCCTGGATGCATTTACACCTGAGTTTTAATATGGTTGAATGCTATGCAATTGTAATAAAAAAAAACACATATTAATGGGATAGTTCACCCAAAAATGTACATTCTCTCATCATTTTTTCACCCTATTGCCATCCCAGATGTGTATGAATTTCTTTCCTCTGCTGTACACAAACGAATATTTTTAGAAGAATATCTCTTCTCTGTTGGTCCATAAAAAAAGGCAGCATAAAAGTAATCCATAAGACTCCAGTGGTTTAATCCATGTTTTCTAAAGCAATATGATAGGAATGGGTGAGAAACGGATCAGTATTTAAGTCCTTTTTTACTATAAATTCTCCTCCCTGCCCAGTAGATGGTGATATGCACTAAGAATGTGAATTGCCAAAAACAAAAGAAGAAGAATGTGAAAGTTGAGAGTTATAATAAAAAAGGACTTAAATATTGATCTGTTTTTCACCCACACCTATCATATCGCTTCTGAAGACATGGATTAAACCACTGGAGTCATATGGATTGCTTTTTGGACTGTCAGAGTTCTGGCCACCCTTCACTTTCTTAGTTTGTGTTTAGCAGAAGAAAGTAAGTCATACACATCTGGAATGCCATGAGTGTGAACTATCCCTTTAATGACAGGTATAAATCTAAAACGTAAATATGGCTGGCCATTTAGAAATTACAGCAAGTTTTGGACACATTACCCTCTTGTTTAAGCACAAAGGCATTTCACGTCCAAATGATTTTAGAATACTGGCCTATGTATTCACCCGTTGTGTTGACAGTATGAACTTGGTAAACTTTGTTATCTACTGTAATGTCTAAAATGTGCAAAGGCTTACCATTTTGAAATTACTGTTATTACTTTAAGTTTTTTGTAAATTTTTTAAAGGACATGATATGAATAGCACTAAAATGTTTCTGCGAGATTATTAAAAGGATCTAGAACTGCCAGATCCGTGACATAGTATGTACTCGGTATATGTTTATTTGTACTTGCTACACATGTGGATGTGCTACCGCAATGGAAGGTGTAGATATTTATGTCAATACATGTGTGTGTTTATATGAACACATGTGGCCATGTGACTGTCTTGAGATGGGAGAGGACCTGCTAGCACATGGCACCTAGCCATGTGACCCAGCTGTGGTCACACTTTCTTATGTAATGACTTCCTGTGCACTGTAGCACTGTACAAGCACTGAGGACAGAAAGGGCACACTCGTAAAACACATGCATGCACTGGAAAAAAATCAGCATGATTTATTAAAACATTAAAAAAGAACATTTGACTGTGAGCTTCGGATGTCCTGCTCTTTGCAGTTGAAATAGTTTTTACGTAAATATGAAAAATAAACTAAATTTTTAAATGTTTATGCACGTGATACAAATGCAGGTTTTATTGTTTTGACAATAGCTCATGGAAAAGTGGATTTAGCTACTGACTATTTGTCTGGTTCGTCTTTTAGAGAGACCAGACATGAAGGAGCCTATGACCTGTGTTAGTGAGACCTGTTCTAACTCCCCCTTTAGCCCTCAACACGGTAAGTCAGCGCAACTTGATTCATTCTTACAGTGTCCCCAAAAAGTATCTGGACACTGAAGCCACTCTTGAAATGTATAAATGTCATTGCATAGGAGATCTCCTCTCCACTTTCTTCATATACAGTGGCCCCAAAAAATATTTGGACACTTAAAATAGCAAACCAGGTGGCATTTATTTAAAGAACGATAGCACAAACACACTTTTCAAGCAAAGTATTTCACAAAAAGAAGTTTGTTAGGTTTTAAATGATAAACAATAGATTACTGTTCAAAATGAAGACAAAAGGTATTTGGACACTTTCTGGTTGTCCTCTGGTAGTTAATGTGATGACCTACACCAGTGATTACTCTTATAGGACACCTGTGTGAACTTGACGGGAACTGACCTCATAGATTCACTAAAATGGTTAAAAGTAATTGCAAACATGAATAGAATCATTTGTTTGCAGATGCCACATAGTTTGATATTTTAGTTTTGATATCTAAAGCAGGGATTTTAAAGGAATATTCCAGGTTCAATACAAGTTAAGCTCAATCGACAGCCTTTGTGGCATAATATTGATTACCACAAACATTTATTTTAACTTGCCCCTCCTTTTCTTTAAATAAAGCAAAAATCTGGGTTACAGTGAGGTACTTGGAAGTGAATTGGGCCAATCTGTAAACGTTAAAATACTCACAAAATTTCAAAAGTATTGCCACAAGACGAGAACAATATACTTGTTAACATGATTTTAGTGTAATAAAATCGCTTACTAACCTTTTCTGTGCAAAATTTTACAACTTTGTTGCCATGAAAATGTAATGTCAACAAACCATAAAACAACTGTAAAAATGACGATTTAAACAGCTCCACAGCTCAAATAATACATGAGTTTTAACAGAAAAATTTATGTAAATGCTTTTTATATATATATATATACACACACACACACACACACACACACACACATTTGATGTCAGACATTTACATACACCTTAGCCAAATACATTTAAACTCAGTTTTTCACAATTCCTGACATTTAATCGTAGAAAACATTCCCTGCCTTAGGTCAGTAAGGATCACTACTTTATTTTAAGAATGTGAAATGTCAGAACAATAGTAGACAGATTGATTTATTTCAGCTTTTATTTCTTTCATCACATTCCCAGTGGGTCAGAAGTTTGCATACACTTTGTTAGTATTTGGTTGCATTGCCTTTAAATTGTTAAACTTGGGTCAAACCTTTTGGGTAGCCTTCCACAAGCTTCTCACAATAAGTTGCTGGAATTTTGGCCCATTCCTCCAGACAGAACTGGTGTAACTGAGTCAGGTTTGTAGGCCTCCTTGCTCGCACATGCTTTTTCAGTTCTGCCCACAACTTTTCTATTAGATTGAGGTCAGGGCTTTGTGATGGCCACTCCATTACCTTGACTTTGTTGAATGTCTATTTGGAAGACCCATTTGCGACCGAGCTTTAAAATGCCATCTATTTTGTGAAGTGCACCAGTCCCTCCTGCAGCAAAGCACCCCCACAACATGTTGCTGCCACCCCCATGCTTCATGGTTGGGATGGTGTTCTTTGGCTTGCAAGCCTCACCCTTTTTCCTCCAAACATATCGATGGTCATTACGGCCAAACAGTTAAAAAAACAATTTCATCAGACCAGAGGACATTTCTCCAAAAAGTAAGATCTTTGTCCCCATGTGCACTTGCAAACTGTAGTCTGGCTTTTTTGTGGCAGTTTTGGAGCAGTGGCTTCTTCCTTGCTGAGCAGCCTTTCAGGTTATGTCGATACAGGACTTGTTTTACTGTGGATATAGATACTTGTCTAACTGTTTCCTCCAGCATCTTCACAAGGTCCTTTGCTGTTGTTCTGGGATTGATTTGCTCTTTTCGCACCAAACTACGTTCATCTCTAGGAGACAGAATGCGTCTCCTTCCTGAGCAGTATGATGGCTGCACGGTCAAATGGGTTTTATACTTGTGTACAATTGTTTGTACAGATGAAGGTAGGCCTTAAAATACATCCACAGGTACACCTCCAATTCAGTACACCTATTATCAGAAGCTAATTGGCTAAATGTCTAGACTTGACATAATTTTCTGGAATTTTCCAAGCTGCTTAAAGCACAGTTAACTTAGTATATATAAACTTCTGACCCACTGGAAATGTGATATTGTCAGTTAAAAATGAAACAATCTGTCTGTAAACAATTGTTGGAAAAATTACTCATGTCATGCACAAAGCAGATGTTCTAAACGACTTGCAAAAACTATAGTTTGCTAATATGAAATCTGTGGAGTGGTTAAAAAATGAGTTTTATTGACTTCAACCTAAGTGTATGTAAACTTCTGACTTCAACTGTGTGTGTGTGTGTGTGTGTGTGTGTGTAAATATATATATATATATATATATATATATATATATATATATATATATATATATATATATACAGTACTGTGCAAAATTCTTAGGCACATAAGATGTTTCACAGAAACATTTGTCTTGTGTTATTTATATCTGCTACTTCTGTAAGTTTTTTACAAGTACCTGAAACTTTTGCACAGTACCGTGTGTGTGTGTGTGTGTGTATATATATATATATATATATATATATATATATATATATATATATATATATATATATATATATATATATTTACACACAGTACTGTGTATAGCCTTATGCTAAAATGCTTTTAAAAAAAAATTTAATAAATCTATACTCCATACCCCATAATGACAAAGCAAAAAACTGATTTTTGATAACTTTGCAAATTTATTAAAAAGAAAAATTGTAAATATCACATTGACATGATTAAAGCCTCAAGTGTTTTTGGGTATGATGCAACAAGCTTTGCACACATGGATTTGAGGATTTTCTGCCATTCTTCTCTGCAGAGCCTCTCAAGCTCTGTCAGGTTGGATGGGGACCATCTGTGGACAGCCATTTTCAGGTCTCTCCAGAGATATTCGATTGGATTCAGTCTGGGCTCTGGCTAGGCCACTCAAGGACATTCACAGAGTTGTCCCTAAGCCACCCTTGCGTTGTCTTGGCTGTGTGCTTAGGGTCATTGTCCTGTTGGAAGGTGAACCTTCAGCCCAGCCTGAGGTTCTGAGCGCTTTGGACCAGGTTTTCATTAAGGATATTGGTATTTTGCTGCGTTCAGCTTTCCTTCAACCCTGACCAGTCCCTCAGTCCCTGCTTCTGAAAAACACCCCCGCAGCATGATGCTACCACCACCATGCTTCACTGTTGGGATGGTATTGCACAGGTGATGAGCGGTGCCTGGTTTCCTCCAGACATGACACTTGGAATTGAGGTCAAACAGTTCATCTTCATTTCATCAGACCAGAGAATCTTGTTTCTCACTATCTGAAGTCCATTAAGTGCTTTTTTATGTGTCTTGCACTGAGGAGAGGCTTCCATCTGGCCACTCTGCCATAAAGCCCAGAACGGTGGAGTGTCGCAGTGATGATTGTCCTTCTGCAAGTTTCTCCCATCTCCACATATGATCTCTGGAGCTCAACCAGAGTGACCATCAGGTTCTTGGTCACCTCTCTTACCAAGGACCTTCTCCTCCGATTGCTCAGTTTGGCCATGTGACAAGCTCTAGGAAGAGACCTGGTTGTTCCAAACTTCTTCCATTTAAGAATTATGGAAGCCACTGTGCTCTTGGGAACCTTAAGTGAAGCTGAAATTTTTTTTAGCCTTTCTCAGATCTGTGCCACGACACAATCCTGTCTCCTCAGTTCCTTTGACCTCATGGCTTGGTTTTTGCTCTGATATGCATTTTCAGCTGTGAGACCTTAAATAAACAGTTGTGTGCCTTTCCAAATCTTATCCAGTCAATTGCATTTGCCACAGGTGGACTCCAATCAAAGTGTAGAAACATCTCAAAGATGATCCAGAGAAATGGGATGCACATGAGCTAAATTTCAAGTGTCAAAGCAAAGGGTCTGAATACTTATGTCAATGTGATATTTAAGTTTTTATTTTTAATAAATTTGCAAATGTATCAAAAATGTGGTTTTTGCTTTGTCATTATGGGGTATGGAGTGTAGATTGTTGTGAAAATATAAATAATTTAATTTAAAACATTTTAGTATAAGGCTGCAACATAAAATGTGAAAAAATGTGAAAGGGTCTGAATACTTTCTTAATGCACTGTTTATATATATATATATAAGAATAAATCTGCGTATATTTTTTATATATAGTAAATCCTAATAAAACTATTTACTATCCATAAACCTTTAAAACTGTTGTTGTCTTTGTCTGTATGGCATGTGTTTGTGTGTGTGTGTGTGTGTGTGTGTGTGTGTGTTCATGTCTATCCCAGCAGAGGAAGATGATGAAGATGGTACAGAGCGTGTATGTGACACCCTGCTGATGTGTATCATTACGGTTCTGAACCACGGGCTGAGGAACGGAGGAGGAATCGCAGATGTACTGCGCAAACTCTCTAAAGAGGTGAACATAACAACAACAACACACTCAGACATGAAAGATGCCAATAACTCCTTTCCATTGTCACCAATACTGTCAGTTTAATCCAGTGGTATCAGCAAGCATCTGTACATCATGCTTACACAGGCTTCTGCATTTGTTTTATTCTCTGTGTGCATCTGTCTATATACTTTGAAGCTTTGCAAAATCAATCATGCTGGCTTCAAAGACTGTTGTCTGTTCTGGGGATGATTAAAAGCTACAGATCAATATTTTGATGATAAAATGTAATAGAGGAGATGTCAGCGCTGTTGTTTATGAGTTCTGTTGGCCTAACCTTTTGCTTTTAGAGCCAATATCTATAAAATAACATCTTCACCCATGACACTCCAATTGTTGCTACTCAGGAGCCCATGTTCCCGGCACGCGTTGTGTACGACCTCCTGTTCTTCTTCATTGTCATCATCATTGTGTTGAACCTCATCTTTGGTGTGATCATCGACACCTTTGCTGATCTCAGGAGTGAGAAACAAAGAAAGGAGGAGATTCTGAAGACCTCCTGCTTCATTTGTGGTATGTCTTGCTTAAAGGGGACATGTCATGGAAAACAGTATTTTCCTTGATCTTTTAAAGAAAAATTATATCATTATTTACTCACCCTCATATCGTTCCATACCATATGACTTTGTCAAACACAAAAGGAGATATTTTAAAGAATGTTGTGATCACTGATTTCCATTTAGCAGTTGATTTTAACTCACTTTAGTTTAAAGCTGAAAAATGCACCCAAAAGTGTCATAAAAGTTAATTCCAAAATGTAAGTCATTATTCACTATCAAATAAAATATATCCTTTTGTGTTCCATAGACAAAAAAAGTCATATGGGTTTGGAATGACATATGGGTTAGTAAATAATGACAGAAGTTTCATTTTTGGGTCACTATTCCTTTAAATTAAGAGATTGACTTTGCTCACAACGAACATTCAAAACGTAGCTGCTGCAGTGACTTATATTTCCGTGTATCCCTCACACAAAGCTATCATATGACTTTAGAAGACTTGGAATATAGCACACAAGTCAAATGGACCACTTGGTGTTTTTTGTCATTTTTGAAGCTTTACGGCCCCAGTCCCTATACATTTTCATTGTATGGAAAAGAGCAACTTAGACATTCTTCAAAATATTTTGTGTTCCATGGAATGAAATCACACTGGTTTGGAACAACATGAGGGCAAGTAAGTGATGACAGAATTCTTGTAAAAAGATACAGTAGCTGTAAAATCTTATTCATGAGGATCAGAGTAAGAGTATAAAACTGTGAATAAAACCAGTCTGTTTTAATGCAAGAAACTTACATAAGAGGATTTTAATGGCAAAAAAAAAATGCAACAAAAGTGGTCCTTTAAAGGACCACTCTTCCCAACATCTGCACAACAGTGAAACCTCTCACTGGAACTAGCCATTAGGGCGGCTCTAAGCAGATCATGCCCTGTCATAGTCTATTACACTGACATCCTTTGAATTTGTATATGTGGTCTGTGACTGGGCTTTTTATTTGATGGTTTAAACTATGATTATGGTGACATTTAAACCTCTATAGAGGAAATAAAGTCTATGTAAGAGAATAACAGATCTGGGGGAATGTATTACAGTGTTTGTAAACATATCAGTGGAATGCCATTAATGAAACAAGAGATTTTGATAGACAGAATGAGACTTTTCATTTTTATTATCTGTTGTTCTTCAGGTCTTGAAAGAGACAAGTTTGATAACAAGACTGTGTCATTCGAGGAACACATAAAATCAGAGCACAACATGTGGCACTACTTGTACTTCCTTGTCTTGGTGAAGGTGAAGGACCCCACTGAATATACAGGCCCTGAGAGCTATGTGGCCCAGATGATTAAGGTTAGTCCATCACTGGCCTGGTACCATGATGTCAATTGCCAGCATAAGGAATTTTTCTGTTGCAGTCTGGCCATTAGTTCCAATTTTGACTTTCCCTGCCAATATTTTCAATGACCCCACCCCCAAAAAATAAGAAGATTTTGTTTATTTAGTAACATATTTCAGAAAAAAAAATATATATATATATTTATCATTAAAAATTTTTTAATTTGTTTTAATAATAATAATAATAATAAAAGAATGGCAACACTTTACAATAAGGTTCCATTTGTTAATATTAGTTAACAATATTAGCTAACATGAACTAACAATTAACAATACTTTTACAGCATTTATTAATCTTAATGTAATTTTTTTTTAACAAATACATTTTTCAAAATCAAAAGTTGTATGTTATCATTAGTTAATTCACTGTGAAATAACATTATCTAGCAATAAACAATTATAGTGATAAAATAAAATAGTATTTTATTAACAAAGAGGAATAAATGCTGTAAAAAATATTGTTAATTGTTTGTTCATGATACCTAATGCATTTACTAATGTTAACAAATGGAACCTTATGCTAAAGTGTTACCAAAATAATTTTATATTTTTTACAGATATAATGAATCTTCATGAGAGCAAAATTCATAAACATTTTTGCTGGAAAATGGTAAAACATTATGCAGTTGTTTTCAATTTTCAACCCCTTCTAACTGATACTGTCAATACTATTAAAAGTTATTTGTGAAATTTTGACAACCTCATTCAGCCAGCTGGAGAACATCTTGGTGACGCATTAACATCAGCAGAATTCATATAACAATAATGTTCAGAACATTGTAGAAAACAAATAAGTTTACAAAAGCATGAAGGCACATGCACATGATCATTGAATGCTAGATCCTTTTTCTTAGTTGTAGCATGAATTGTTTTGATTAAATAAGTTTGCTTTGTAATTGAATTCTTGTTTGCTTTGTCATTGTTGACATTGTTGGCAGTGACAAACCAAGGACTTGCCCAGTGTGTGTGTGCGTGTGTGCGTGTGTGTGTGTGTGTGTGTGTGCGTGTGCGTGTGCGCGTGTGCGTGTGTGTGTGTGTGCGTGTGCGCGCGTGCGCGCGTGTGTGTGTGTGTCTGCCTTTGACTCCAAGCTGACTAGGCTCCAGCAGAAAGAGGTAGTGAACATCCCTTAAGATTACCCTATGTGTGTGCGTTCAATTGTTTGTTTATGTGTGTGTGGCCTTCTCTTGATCCTTGTTTCTCACAGAGCACACTAAAAATCAGTGTAGTAATTAAAACCCTCATTAAGAGGGCTTCCTCAGTATGATATTGGGCCAAGCAGGGCTAATGATCATATTGGAGGGGAGGAGAAAAAAATATGTTTTATGCAGAGATAGTTAAGATCTACTATATATAGATGATTTCATTCATCATTCAGACCCACATGAAAGGAAAATCTGCAGAATCAACTGATATCTATAGAGAGCATATAGTATTGTTATAATACTGATATATACTGCATACAGTGGCAAGAAAAAATATGTGAACCCTTTGGAATTACCTGCATTTATGTATAAATTTGTCTTAAAATCTGGTTTGATTTTCATCTAAGTTACAATAATGAAAAATGATTGTATTGTTCTTGTACATATTGAATACATCATTCAAACATTCACAGTGTAGGTTGTAAAAAGTATGTGAACCCCTAGGCTAATGAAATCAACAAAAGCTAGTTAGAGTCAGGAGTTGTCAAACCTGGCATCCAATCAATAAAACAAGATTGGAGGTGTGGGTTACAGCTACTTTGACTTATAAAAAGCACTCAAAACGTTGAAATTTGCTATTCACAAAAAGCATCTGCTGACGTGGACCATGGCTCGCAAAATCAATTCTTTCAATTCTGTAAAAATGTGTGGAGCGAATCAATGCAGATTCTATGCAGGCCTAGTGAGGACACATTAAATTCAATTAGTACGATATTAACAAATTATCCTGTGTTATTACTACAAACACAAGGGCTCTTATTAAGTCTGAGATAGCAAAGATGAGACATTGACGATGCAAGCAACAATTAATTTTTTCTTTTTGATAGTGTAATTATTTGTTTGTTTGTTCATTCTGTCTATAAAAGGATCTTGCATCAGCCCACATGAAACCGTAACAGAATGCAAAATATTACAGTCTGGCTCTGTGTTTTTGTGTGTGCGCAGACTCCAGTCACCTGAAAAGACACAAAAAAGACTCCAATTAAGCCCAGCTTAATCTCTTTAATTAATGTAAATGGTGTTCACATTATGAATTGTGTTCTGAAACGTTTTGGAACGCAACAATGCAAGAAATCAAGCTTAGTGTTTTCATTCACATACATATATACAGAGTATATTTTTCACAGTACAAATCATTTCTTTAGGGGTAAAGCTTTTTTACATTGGAAAAAAGTTACTGATTGCACTTTTAAAGGTAATAACATAGAAAGCCTTACATTGAAGCAAGTAGATCTCTGTATACTGGTGTTTTGTGTGTGTGTGTGTGTGCGCGCGTGCGTGCATGCGATTATCACACTGCTAGAGAGAGGGAGTGTGTGTATGTGTGCAGGTACTGCAGCAGTCACAGCTTTGTTATGTAACCCATCTCAAATGGCCGACTGTTAGCTCAGCCTAGCCTCTCACATACTCTCCTGTCCCTCACATACACACACACACACCTGCTACACCGCTCTTGAACGCACAGTGAGTCAGGTGTCTCCTTGGCAACACCGTCGTCATGCTCTATCGGCAGAAACAAGAAAAAAAAACTCCTCTACCTCTAAGACTTGTGATCAATGTAAGTTCAAAGGTCACGCATTCACCATGGGACCTCTCCCTTTCTCCTCTCTCTCCCAGCTGCAGGAGTGTGTGCAATGGCCAGTCACGCTAATCAAACTGATTATTGCAATCATGCAGCTATTTCCAGAACTGGTTTGATGGCAGCGCTCTGAAACTGCATATCCGTTACAAAACAGCGGCTTTATGGGGATGAGAGACGAATACACGTGATCGAGCAATTATGCTGTCTGTCAGATGGGAAAAAAGTTTAATAGCACTTTAATGATAGCCCATTCACCTTACCCACACAAACATCTGCAGCAGCGTCAGTGTTGAAGTTTTTTGTGTGTGTGTGTGTGTCCACATGTGTGTGTCCACTTGTGTGTAAATGTTTTGTAAGTTGTGAGCCGTAAGCTAAAGCCGTTATTAGCCTCTGTTTTACTGGGATTGGTCCACTCTTAACTGGCAATAGCATGCTAGTGTCTACCCGTGACAACTGTGTCTTACTCTGGACAGATTTCAGTAACATTCAGGCATTTACTCTGAGGTCAATTTTAAACCATGAACTCTTTTACTTTAAGGAAGGTACACAAATGCAGGTGCGAATGCCTGGCTAGCACGTTGTGCGTGCCTAATGTGCATTCTTGCATTACTGTGGTGGTAAAAAACTTTACTTAAGGGCATGATAGTTCCTTCAGATGTTTTTGGCGTTAAACTGGATGTGTTATTATTCAGGTAGCTAGTTACTGTATAATCATATCAACAGTTTATTTAACTAACTTCAGCTCAGCAAGATTCAAATTCAAATTGTAGCTCTGCCATGACAGTAGTTGACCTATAAGAGAAAAATGAGCATAAAAGAAGTTTGTTCTGTTTTGCAACAATACTGAGAAATACAATGCACACTTGTGTTTTGTTATAAATTGCATTATTTGGAATGCAGTGATGCATAAAATTAAGCTTGCCTAGCTTTAAGCGTTTGCGTTCTGTTACTTGCTTAGAAAGGGGTTTTTCAAAGTGTCCTGGAATATTTTTTAAGATTAATTAACTAAATGTACATAAACTGTAAAGCATCACTGTTTTATTATGCTTTCTAAAAACAGAAGGTCAGAAATAATGAGATTTATCACAATTATTTTATTGTATTGGCTATGCTATTGTGAAAAGTGCCATACAGATAATTAACATTTAATTTAATATATGTTTCTCTTCAAGACAGGTTTATTCATCTAACATTACTCTGGGTAGTGGGTAGAAAAACGTTAGGCTTTCAACTTAATGCAAAGTAAATATTTTCCAGGTAAAATTTTAATGACAATATAAAAGACAATATACACTCACTAAGCACTTTATTAGGAACACTATAGTCCTAATAAAGTTCCCGATGTGGTCTTCTGCTGTTGTAGGCCATCCGCCTCAGTGTTCGACGTGTTGTGTATTCTGAGATGCTATTCTGCACACTACAATTGTACAGAGTGGTTATCTGAGTTACTGTAGCCTTTCTGTCATTTCAAACCAGTCTGGCCATTCTCTGTTGACCTCTGGGGTCCTTGGCGTTAAAAAGTTTGAAATTCCCTGGTTTATAGTATGTTTAGGGGACAATGCTAAATGCAGGACCAGAGCATTAGTGTTTTGCAGGTGAAGTGTCATTTGTGATATGAACCATGATGTATATCCAAATTGGCCTGATGAAACATAATTGTTATTGGTTGTTATCATTGTTATCTGTATGAGGTCTGCTGGAACAAGCATCTGCAGCAGTATAATTACACCAGTCCCATAACAAACAATGTTCATTAGTTTTTAATGTTGTATTGGAAAGAGTTGTCTAACATTTATACCCAAATGTATGTGGAACAGTTAATGAAGAGGAGTTTGTATAGAGTGAGGATTTCTGAGATTTGGTTTGTGTTTATGTGTGTATTGCAATATTTGTTCATGGCCCTGGAGATCAGATTTATTGCAGTATTTAGGTAGGATGAAACTTTAAAAACTTTAGATTTTAAACAAAAGTATTACTTGGTCTCAAGGTTAATGAACCAAATCAGACAATAGATTGATATGTTAATATAACTTAATATATGCAGACATTCTTGTATTTTCATGTCTACTTGTAGATATGGGAGCACTGAGAAAAGGCGGACCCATTGATTGATTGCATTGTATAGATTTTTATGTATTACCTATTCTAATTCACATTATCACTCTTTTATATTTTGGCCATATCATGGAAAAGAGGATTCTTCAAGCTCTTTATATATAGATCTTAACACACTATGTAGACATACTCTTGTAGACAAATGTTTGAATAAATGTTTTTGGTGGACTGTGAATGTAAACAAAATTGCAAAAAGGGCCATTTGGTAATCATCATGGCAATCATGTCACAACCATGAGCACATCAACATATTCACACACATTTGCATACCAACACCTATGTAGTATCAGAGATATTAGAGACTGGTATACAAATGAATGTGAGAAATCGCAACGCTAAATATGGCAGTTTTAACCTCCTGAGACCCGAGCGTCACACATGAAACAGATGAATGATGTGTGAATTTTCCATTTCCTTTTTTGATTTGTAAATAGTAGCCCCTAATAAAAAAATGGCAACAAAAAAAAAAAGTTTCTAGAGCAAATCATTTTCCTAAAAATGGTGGTAACATATGTGGACAGCAGGACTAAGTTTAGACATTTTAAATAATACCAAGCTATAGAAAATCATAGAAGTTTTTTTTTTTTTTTATCAAATTGTTTATTATGTTTCCAGGAGTGTTGGCAAATCACTGCCAACAATGTTAAAATAAAATTATACATTATAAATTAAAAAAGACTATGTATCCGACAGTGGATCATGTCGGATTTTAAGAGTGAATGCACTTAGTTGCATAGGAAAGCTATAGGATGCTCTCTTGCTCCCTATTTAGTGAATGACTTAACCTCCAGTGTACTGTCTGTCTGCACTGGTCTCAGAACAGTTTGAAATGCACCTTATTTTCATCCTAACTCCATATAAAGCCTCTGAAAGCAAAATTTTCCAGCTTTTGGATGAACCCATTGATTCTCAGTGTGATAATGCACAGTAAATAGAGGATTTCTAAGGAAAAAAGATGTTTTGTCACATGACTCCATATGCTGAAAATTTAAACCTTTACTGACAGGGTCTTCTGAACTGAGATCAGTCAGTATAAATTTATTTAAATTATGCATTGCATATAGCCAAAATACATTGTCCACGCGTGTGTACCCGGGGTCAGTTTTAGTAATTTTTCAGTACGTTTTTATTCATAAAGAATATGGCTTCTTTGAATGTGGTAAATCATTTCTGAAAAACCTCTATCCTAACACTAAGATATTCAATATCTGAAACTATTAATATTTGCTATGCACAGAGAGTTTATCAGACAGCTTGTTGGCACTCTTATCACTGAATGTTCAATGTTCAATTAATTAGTAATTGATAATTGAACAAGTAATGATCAGTTGGCCTTGGATAAACTCCATTGTTCAATGCTGTCTGAGTCTCATGAAAAAAATACTTTATGCACAGTCTTTCTTTTTTTTCCCCCCCTAACCTGCCATGAGAAAACTGCCATAAGAAAGCTGAGTTGTTTTTGTGTTCTCTCTTGTATCCTTAGGTAGCATCTTTCAGTACCAGACCTTGTAAAATTGGATATTTCATGAGACTTGACAGTCTAGCCTCTGTTCCTCTGTCCTCACTTCACCTATGTTTTAGCACTCCTCTTCTCGTTAATGTTTTCCATAGATTTCATAATGAACCATGCCCAGGAACCAATTAATTGTAATTTTTGCCCAAGGCAAATTTTCCCCTTGTTCCCATTTTATTTCCCATGGAAACCAGATGCAGACTTTTCCAGACATATACTGTAGAGGTGTAGAGGTGCTTTGTCCTGATTTTTATGGGAAGTTTACAGAGGTGTATTTGACCTTGTGCATGTACTGCTTTCTCAGAAGAGCAGCATGTTTATCCAGTGTGGTTTTCTTGGAAAGACTCATTCCCTATTGTATAGCGGAGAAAGGTGCTGTGTATTGTCAGAAGCTTTATGCACGGGTGTGTTTCCTTGTGAGTGTATGTAGCTGTGTGTTATTGCATGATTGTGTAAGAAGGGAAGGCAGTGTTTTCCCCACCTCTAAACATATCCTGGAACTCTCTGCGCACCTTGCAGCGCTCTTGTCAGGCTGACTGTGAAAAGCACCTTATATAACTGTATCTGATGAGCCTCCGCACTGTGACCCCCCCTCCTTATCTCACACATCCCCCCCCCACCATCACCACCACCAGACTAGATAAACTCATGTACACACTAATCACACATGGCAAACGCAGGCTGCAAAAAATGTCTTGTACGTAAGCTGCTGTGTAGGCCCACACACTTCACAAAGCATAATGACTCACAACAGGCTACTTCCTGTTTTCAGAATTATCTTTTAACTGTGCTTATATTCTTATTTTCTTTAGCTAACAGCAGTTGAAGCAGATCCCAAATAGGGATGGGTGAGGATGATCGACTAGTTGAGTAGTCATCCAAAAACTTTGTTTTTTTTTTTTAAATATATTTAAAGCTGAACTGTGTAATATTCTTTGGTAAATACCTTCTCCTATCCTGCTTAATATGCAGAGAGAACGACAATTAAAACATTTGTAGGTTGACTGAAAAGTGTAAACACTATGGCTCTATGGAGCAATAAAAACTAAAGGTCGACCGACATTGGATTTTGCCGATACCGATTACTAAGGTAGTGGTAAAGGCAGATAACTAACTATTCATTGGCTGATAGTTTTTAAAATGTATTTATTGAATGTAAAAAATATGTAATTGTTTAAATAACATTTAAAAATATTCTTTCCTTATTGTGACAGGCACAGACATAGAAGCAAAAGAGTCCAAAGTGAATAAAATCACAGATGCATTTTACTGAGCAACCAAAATCCCAATAATAACCAGACAAAAATAAAGATATGGTGCATAACGCAGGACTTTCAACTATAAACTAGCCCAAAATACACTAGGACTCTTATTTTGAAATGTCTGCACTGTTCCATTCCAAAAGCAGATATCGTACCAATTAATCGGCAAAACCTAAAAGTCGTTCGACCTCTTATAAAAACATTACTCTGTTTGTTTGAGCATCCTGGCCAGCCCGAAACAGCAATATTGAATCAACTGATGCTGTAACTTGGGAGTGTGACTATTTACTGTACCCATAGGTGTTTTTGAACTGTGCAAAGTACCATTCAGATTTCTCTCTTACCCTTAGGAGAAGAATCTGGACTGGTTTCCACGAATGAGGGCCATGTCTTTGGTGAGCTCTGAGGGTGAGAGCGAACAGAACGAGATACGATCGCTGCAGGAGAGGTTGGACACCACCGTCACACTGGTGACTCAGCTGTCTAGCCAGCTTGCTGAACTTAAAGAACAGGTAACATTTACATTGAAGCAGCTGGAAGATGCTTTTATCCAACGTGACTAACAAAGCATTCAAGGTATACTTTTTATCACTTTGTGTGTGTCCTGTGATTCAAACCCATGACTTTGGTGTTGCTGGCACCATGTTCTACCAGTTGAGCCACAGAAACCAAGTCGATGTCCAAAAGGTTGCCCAGTTTCACTGCCCGCACTGAGCAAAAAACAACCGTTTCTGGCTTTTTTCCTTTTTTGGCCTCTGATGTGTGACTATTAGGCCCTGCTGTGGAATTCCATCAGCATAGGGGTGGGGCAGTGCCTTGTGGCCATGTGGATGTTCCGGCTCTGCTCCGCTGTGTCGGATCACTGCTATCACCTGCCTGGCCCACATGTGATTCTGCACAAACAGTTTAACCAGTTCACATGACACAAGGAGAGACTAGAAAGGGAGAGCTTTGGGTTCTAATAGGATGACTTTAGAAAGAAATTGCTGCCCCATGGATTTGAACTGTGCTGTACTTGGACATAAACACACAGGAATTGAAATCTTGCATAGTCATTGAGAAACACCACTGATCCCAGGAGAGTGAGCAAGAAGCAGTCGATGCACATTTTCCTTTATCTTGTGTGGAAAAAGAGCTTAATCTACAATGGAATTTTTTTTTTTTACGTTCAGGTGTTGGAAATGAGAAGATAGATAGATAGCTGGATAGATAGATACTATTATTCTTAAACAACATTTTACAATTTAAGAATTAAATATGTAAACATTTTACAAACCTTGAGCTGTTTCAGACAGCGTGTAGCACCTACCACTCTTCATATCCTCCTGAAGGATCCCAATGTTAGGAAAAAGTGGCTTACATTTATTTTTAACCTAAATGATGAGAGAATTTCCATTTTGGGGTGAACTATCCCTTTAACTATTTATGTGGCACTTTTCAGCATGAATTGATTTTAGGAATCTGTCAAAATATGATGCAGACTTGGCAAAGAGGCTGTTGAAGTTAGACAGGGCAGTTAAAATATATACTGTATATTCTAAACCTGGCAGCGTTGTTGTTAATTTCACATGCATTTTTTATAGGTACAGCAGCAAAAAATAGACTAGTTTTAGAATTGTTTTATTCTAAATGTCAGAGAGAGAGTCAGGATAAAATAAATCCGAATTTTTAAAAATAAATCCGAATTTTAGTGCAAAAACAGAATGATATGACCCCTTTAACAAAACCACAACAGGTACAGTAGACAAATCAGGGTGGCCCCCTTCACATACACAAGTAGTCCTTTTAATTCATGGCGGTCACGAGAAGTGGGCTTACTGTAATTCTCCTGGCAGTGCTGGATGTCAAATAACTTATTAAAATGATTTCTCTCTCGACAGCCAGGCTTAATTAAACAGATCATCCTCACCTCTCAGCGCTAGCCAGGCTCAGATCCAGTAGGCGAAATCCAAACTTGTCATGTGTTCAGACAAACAGCCTCTCTCCAGTTCAGTGTTGCAACACTGTGTTCCACCTGTTTTCTTGGTGTAGGGCTGTTTACTTACTAGTCCTATCTCAAGAAAGGTCATATGCCAGTTCAAATCCTATATGGTGGAAAAATAACAAAGACCCATCAAATAAGAAGTTATGCTCTACATCAATGCTTTTGTACTCTCTTAAAGACATTGTTCACCCAGAAAATAATCAATTCAGTCATAATTTACTCACCATAATGTTGTTCCGTTTGACTTTCTTCTGTGGAACACAAAAGGAGGTATTTTAAAGGATGGCACGTTCGCTGATTTTTTTATTTATTTATTTCTCCTCTTTTTCTCCCCAATTTGGAATGCCCAATTCCCAATGCACTCTAAGTCCTCATGGTGATGTAGTGACTCGCCTCGAGTGGCAGAGGACGAATCTCAGTTGCCTCCGCATCTGAGACCATCAATCCGCGCATCTTATCACGTGGCTTGTTGAGTGTGTCACTGCGCAGACATAGCGCGTGTGGAGGCTTCACGCTATTCTCCACGGCATCCACGCACAACTCACCACGCACCCCACCGAGAGCGAACAAAATTATAGCAACCACGAGGAGGATACCCCATGTGACTCTACCCTCCCTAGCAACTACAGTGCAAATTCTCTGCGTAAAAACACAACTTCACTCATGAACTCTTGAACTGTTTTATAATCATGATGTACATAATTCCTTTAGGTTATGTTTAACTGAGATTCAAAATCCCAAACTGTAAATAGGGACAGATGGCAACAAACATTTGTGTACTTGTAATGCAAGTACACAAATTCAGATGCTAATGCTTGGCTAATGTATTGGAAAAGCACAGTCCCATTCGTACATGGGACAGTAAGACTCAAGATGGTGCCGAGTATGGCTGCTGCGTTGCGAGCTCCGACACAACATAGTAGTGTTTTGTTTGTTTTGTTCACAATTCTTATGTTTTTTTTGTCTTGGATGTTGTCTGCCTTATTGTCTACGACAGACAAACACTTTTGGACATTGGTTCAGCAATATCACACCGTAAACAGGACTTTTGATTTTTGACTTTTGACTTGAGATTTCTCAATGCCGACCCGCTGTTTACAAACACGCAAGCGGAGCCCTTTGTCTGGGCAGCACGGCCGCGGAAACGCAAAAGGAAAAGGGGAAACAGAGCCGGTGTTCTCATCAGAGTAAGACACCGCGCAAATCGACCCCCGCTACCCACTATTCTTCTGGCAAATGTTCATTCTCTGGATAACAAGCTCTGCGAGCTGAAAGCGCGGATCTCTTTCCAACGAGATACAAGGGACTGCTGCATTATCTGCCTTACAGAAACTTGGATGTCTGCGGAGATTCCAGACTCAGCCATTGAACCCGCGGGGTTCTCCGTGCACCGAGCGGACAGAGTGAAAGACCTCTCAGGTAAAAGCAGAGGAGGTGGTGTATGTTTTATGATCAACAAATCCTGGTGTGATCAGAGGAACGTACATTCTATCAAGCTTTTCTGCTCTCCTGATCTGGAATTTCTCATGCTTCTGTGTCGACCATTCTGGCTACCGAGGGAATTCACAGCAGTCATTATCACAGCTGTGTACATTCCCCCACAAGCCGACACAGACCGGGCACTCAAGGAACTGTATGGGAGTATAAGTGAACAGGAAACCATGCACCCTGAGGCCGCGTTCATTGTGACCGGGGACTTTAATAAAGCCAGTTTAAAATCAGTCGCACCAAAATACCACCAGCACATTAGTTTCAACACACGAGGGGACCGGGTTTTGGACCATTGCTACTCTCCGTTCCGGGATGGCTACAAATCCCTCCCCCGCCCACCATTTGGCAAATCGGATCACTCTTCCGTTCTGCTTCTGCCCGCTTACAGGCAGAAACTGAAACAGGAAGCACCCACTCTCAGAACGATCCAGTGCTGGTCGGACCAATCAGATTCCATGCTACAAGACTGTTTTGATCACACGGACTGGGAGATGTTCCGGTCCGCCTCTGATGACAACATCGAGCTTTATGCTGATAGCGTAATGTGTTTCATCAAAAAGTGCATGGAGGACGTGGTTCCGACCAGAACAATAAGGATATATCCGAATCAGAAACCATGGATAAATAATGATGTTCGCGCGTCACTTAATGTGCGGACCTCTGCTTTTAATTCCGGGAACGTGGAGGAGCATAAACAAGCCAGTTATGCCCTCCGAAAAAAAATCGGAACAGCAAAACGTCAGTACAGGAGCAAGATTGAAGGACAGTTTAACACCACCAACTCTAGAAGCATGTGGCAGGGAATTAACATCATCACGGACTTTGAAGGGAATAAAAACTCCGCCATGAACACCGCTGCCTCTCTCCCGGATGAGCTAAATACTTTTTATGCTTATTTTGAGGGAAATAACACCGCCCTCGTGGAGAGAGCTCTCGCGGCCGAAGCTACAGAGGTTAGTTCACTCTCCGTCTCTGTAGCGGATGTAACCCGATCCTTCCGATGGGTGAATATCCGCAAAGCCGCGGGCCCAGACGGCATTCAGGGTTGCGTCATCAGAGCGTGCGCGAACCAGCTGGCTGGTGTTTTTACGGATATTTTCAACCTTTCCCTCTCTTTGTCTGTAGTCCCCACATGCTTTAAAACATCCACCATTGTGCCTGTTCCAAAACAATCAAAAGTAACTTGCTTAAATGACTGGCGTCCTGTTGCTCTGACCCCCATCATCAGCAAATGCTTTGAGAGACTAATCAGAGATTACATCTGCTCTGTGCTGCCTCTATCTCTAGACCCATTGCAGTTTGCTTACCACAACAACCACTCCACTGATGATGCCATTGCATCCACAATACACACTGCTCTCTCCCACCTGGAAAAAAGAACACTTATGTGAGAATGCTGTTTGTAGACTACAGCTCAGCATTCAACACCATAGTGCCCTCCAAGCTAGATGAGAAACTCCAGGCTCTGGGCTTAAACAGCTCGCTGTGCAGCTGGATCCTGGACTTCCTGTCAAGCAGACACCAGGTGGTTAGAATGGGCAGCAACATCTCCTCATCACTGACCCTCAACACTGGAGCACTGCAGGGCTGTGTTCTCAGCCCACTATTGTATTCCCTGTACACACATGACTGTGTGGCAACACATAGCTCCAATGCCATCATTAAGTTTGCTGATGACACGACGGTGGTAGGTCTGATCACTGACAATGATGAAACAGCCTACAGAGAGGAGGTGCACACTCTGACACACTGGTGTCAGGAGCACAACCTCTCCCTCAACGTCAGTAAGACAAAGGAGCTTGTGGTGGACTTCAGAAGAAAAGACAGAGAACACAGCCCCATCACCATCAATGGAGCACCGGTGGAGAGAGTCAGCAGCTTCAAGTTCCTGGGTGTCCACATCACTGAGGAACTCACATGGTCCGTCCACACTGAAGTCATTGTGAAGAAGGCTCATCAGCGCCTCTTCTTCCTGAGACGGCTGAGGAAGTTTGGAATGAACCGCCACATCCTCACACGGTTCTACTCCTGCAATGTAGAGAGCATCCTGACTGGCTGCATCTCCGCCTGGTATGGCAATAGCACCGCCCACAACCGCAAAGCACTGCAAAGGGTGGTGCGAACTGCCAGACACATCAGGTGAGCTTCCCTCCCTCCAGGAAATATATACAAGGCGGTGTGTGAAAAAAGCTCGGAGGATCATCAGAGACTCCAGCCACCCGAGCCATGGGCTGTTCTCACTCCTACCATCAGGCAGGCGGTATCGCAGCATCAGGACCCGCACCAGCCGACTCCATGATAGCTTCTTCCCCCAAGCAATCAGACTTCTGAACTCTTGATCTCCCACGATCAAAATACATCAGCACTGCACTTTATTACTCTTACTCTTATATCTCACACCGGACTGTCATAAATTATATTATTATTATATTATATTCTCTCTTAACAACTGACTATCAACCGACAGCCTGAATGTCAATACAGTACAATACTGTACATTCTATATATACTATATATACTTTTTTATGTATTTTTATTTTTTATATTTATTGAATAATGTGTATCTATATAGTGTGTATTGTATACTGTACAGTGTATGTTATTATTTGTATATTGTTGAGTGTAATTATGTGTATATCAGATGTTTAAATTGTGCTGTGTTAATTTAATGTTATTGTAAATTGGTATATGTCTCATCACTGTCACGACTGCTATGTTGATTGGAACTGCACCCAAGAATTTCACACATCATTGCACTTGTGTATATGGCTGTGTGACAAAGTGATTTGATTTGATTTTGACATACTAAATAGGAATTATCAGGGTTTAATACAAGTTAAGCTCCATCGACAGCATTTGTGGCAAAATGTTGATTACCACAAAAAAATTACTTTGATTCATCCCACATTTTCTTTTTTTAAAAAAAGCACAAATCGAGGTTACAGTGAGGCTTTTACAATGGAAGTGAATGGGGCCATTTTTTGGAGGGTTTAAAGGCAGAAATGTGAAGCTTATAATTTTATAAAAGTACTTACATTAATTCTTCTCTTAGAACATATGTATTATTTGAGATGTAAAGTTGTTTAAATCAACATTTTTACAGTCGTTTTAAGGTTTTAGAGCCATTAACATGATGATAGATTAACTCCCTGACACTATTTGACCTGAAAGAGAAAACTCCATGTATATTCCTGCTGTAGTACCCCTTGTGGCAACGCTGAGAATGCAACACATCTTTGCATTGCATTATGTACTGCATTCTGACACGTTTCAGAAAAACGTTTCTGACAAGTTTCAGAATGCAGTGACTCGAGAGGTCAAGCTTAGCTATCTAGAAGCATTTGGGTTACATAGTTGAATAGAGTTTTGACCCAGCTAATTGTCTATTATTTAAATATCTGCTTCTGTAACAATGGTTTCTCTGTTTTGTGTGTTTCATGTACATGTACAGATGACAGAGCAAAGGAAGACAAAACAGAGACTAGGCTTCCTGGGACCGTCACAGATGAACCATCACATGCCCCCTGCACACTGAGGACGACCTTACAGTATCACACCTCTGAACACACACTCTCACACACATGCTTATGTTCACACCATGAACAAAACTACACTCATGGTGACATCACACTTTACATTGTGACAGTTGTTCAGTTACAAAATCAGCAATGACTAAAGACTTAACCATCATCTCATATAAGTGGTTTCTTTATAAAGTGCATGTTGTTTACTCTTTCTTGAAAATATTATTTTGGAAAATCATGAACACTGTACTTATTACCAGTATTGTTCAGGGTATTGGAACATGCAGTCCATTTTCTCCCTGTTTAACTTCGACAGCCTTTGGAATGGCTGTCTGTTTTTTTAGCTTAAGTATTAACTCCTTCGTGTTTTTATTGTCATTTAAATAACTGGAGTATTGCTGTAACTCAGGGTGGACTTTCTGTACTGGAATAACTGGAGAGATAAAGTGCCTTTTGACAGTCAAACTTTTTAAAATCGCTGACTTGTGCCTTACAGTTCCTTTGATGAAAGATATAAAACTGGAAAAATTATCATCTCATAATCATGGGACCATCTGTATCTATTTGTGCCGCCTTCTACAAACACCTAAACCCTCTGAACTCTAGTCTTAACTCTCACATGATGATTTTTACATTTTATTTTAAGTCAGAAATGTGACTACCCTGCACATGCACTGTTTGTGCCTGCCTTACAAAGGAGTACAGAAAGTAATAAAGAATGTATATTTGTTTATTAGAATGGTTAGCTTTGACTGTTTGTTTGTCTAAAACTGTCAGACCCCCCACAGACCTACTGTAGCAGAATTGCAATGATTGTTTAAAGAAATTACATAATACTTATTTTTGTCTTGAACTGGGTAAAAACTACATATAACAGTAGTTGGCACTCTTAACTTTATCACAACAACAGTTTTGGTGGGGAAAAATTGCATATTGAATGTCACAGCTTGCTAAAATCACACAAAATTCACCCCAAAACAAGATATATTTAAAATCAAGATTTGTATTATCAGTGGCTTACAAAAGTTCAAGTTCAAGACTTTATTGTCATATGTGTGGTCCTTTTAATGCAAGTGAATGGTGGCCAGACCTTTGAAGCTCCAAAAATGCACATAAAGGCAGCATAAAAGTAATCCATACAACTCCAGTGGTTTAATCCATATCTTCTGAAGCTATGCAATCACTTTGGGTGAGAAACAGATCAATAATTAAATCCTTTTTTTTACTATAAATTTCCACTTTCAGAATGTGAAATAATGTCAAAGTGAAAGTGTAGCTTTCTAGTAAAAAAGGACTTAAATATTGATCTGTTTCTCACCCACATCTATTATATCGCTTCTGAAGACATATATTTAACCACTGGAGTCTTATGGATTACTTTTATGCTGCCTTTATGGGATCTTTGGAGCTTCAAAGGTCTGATCACCATTCACTTTCATTGTAAGGACCTACAGAGCTGACATGTTCTTCTAAAAATCTTCATTTGTGTTCATCAGAAGAAAGAAAGTCTGGGATGGCATGAGGGTGAGTAAATGAGGGACTTTTCGTTTTTGGGTGAACTATCCCTTTAAGGTTGTTGTGGTGAAAAACAGGCAATGGAAACAATAGAAGCAATCATAAAAATTAAAGGAATAGTAAACCCGAACATTTCCTCCATTGCTAACCCACTCTAATGCTGCCTAAAACTTGTATGACTTTCTTCTTCAAAACACAATTGAATATATTTTGAAGGATGTATGATGTGTTTTTGTTCATACAATGTAAGTCAGTGGGGTCCAAAACTTTTAAGATCCAAAAAGGACATAAAGGCCTTTTATGGATTAAAATTAATCCATACAACTTCAGTGGTTTAATCAATGTATTCTGAAGTGATACGATCATTTTTGGTGAGAACAGACCAAAATATTAGTCCCTATTCACTATAAATCTTGACATCCGCCATCTCCTTGGTGCATTTGTGAGAGAAGGTAATTCACACACTTCCAGTTGGGCTATTTTGAAAATGCAGACATAATTTAAAACTATAGTTGTGGGTTGAATTTTTTTGGGATACTTTTAAAATGTACGTTGGTTGCTAAAATGTTGGTTATAAACACTAGAAAATGAAAATACATATCGATGTGTAATGATACTGGAATTGAGAGCAAAGTCTTATAAAGCGCAACTGGTACTCATGTTGATAAACATTGTTAGAATAATATCTCTATAATAAAACATCAGTTGATTGCTTTAGATATAGTATTCCTTGTTGTTTATGGTAGATCACCCTCCACAGTTACTAGAGAATCTTGTGCTTCAACTCTGGTTAAAATTAGCCTCAAACAGCTCCATTATAGCTCACAGCTGTCACTAAGTGAGGGAAAGTCCAGCACTTCTGGAATGCTTCATCAGGGAAAAGACAGCTGGATAGCTGCCACTCTCACCAACTGTCCCCACTCACACCGATCGCTCATCCGTTGGCAAACAGGCTCTTTTACGATATGGAACAGGAACAAACAATGAACAGCAATAGTCATGGTTATTCTAGTTATTCAATGAACAGGTTTCAGAAGCTTTTGTTTTATTATCAACACTGATCACTACTGTATTTATCCTTCCGTAAAGGCCAGTACACATACACTGTCTGTCTCGCATAAGATTATATTGTGCCGGTCAATAAAGGAGGTGTGCGCAGTTATGGGGGCACGGGCAATAAGGGACGACACATTTAGTAAACAGCATCCATAATAAACAGTCACTAATCTAAATATGCCTACCTCCCTTCCTTCTTTCTGCATGTGATGTGTCTGCATGTGATTCTGCGTGTTGTTGTCTTGCTGGCAGGATGGAGAGCAGACGAGATCTGTCACATGAGCACATCTCCAAGCAGCAATGGATCACCCCTGCTGCACTCTTTTCCAAAAGTACAGGGAATGAGAGGGGGATTTTTCATTTGACTCAGCGTTCTTGCTTAATCTAATAGTGTGAAAAGTGATTCGCTGAAACACTGGAGGAAAGAGAGGGCTGATCTCTGAGATTTGCAGGAATGTGGTCTAAATAAAATATTAAAGACATTTAGGACAGTAGCATTGTTATATTAATGAAATAACAACAGGAGATTACAATGACACATTTAATTGTTCCTTTTAGTTTTTATTGTTGTGTGTAATTCCCATTATTCTCAATGGTCATTCTCATTAGACTTTCATTACTACAATACAGTACCATTTTCTGTATTACAGTAAACAAAAATACTGTAATACAGTATTTTTAAATAAAATCAGCATAATTTAAAGGCAGTAAAGCAAATTTTCATGACTCATGTCAATTTCCTTCACATTACAGTAATAAGAAAAAATGTGCATTATGGCAATGAGAATTTGGGGGGAAATTTGCTTAATTATTGTGAAAATAATATCACAATGCAAAAAATCTTAATGGTTCTAAACACAGGTTTTACTGTATTTAAAGGAATAGTTTACCCAAAAATGAAAATCCTCTCATAATTTACAAACCCTCATGCCATCTCAGATGTGTATGACTTTCTCTCTTCTGCTTAACACAAAGATTTTTAGAAGAATATCTCAGCTCTGTAGGTCCATACAATGTAAGTGAATAGTGACCAGATCTTTGAAGCTCCAAATGGGCATAAAGGCAGCATAAAAGTAATCCATAAGACTCCAGTGGTTAAATCCATGTATTCTGAAGCGATATGATAGGTGTGGGTGAGAAACAGATAAATATTTATGTCCTTTTTTACTATAAATCTCCACTTTCACATTCTTCTTTTGTTTTTGACGATTCCCATTCTTTATGCATATCGCCACCTACTATGCAGGGAGGAGAATTTATGGTTAAAACATCTTAAATATTGATCTGTTTCTCACTCACACATATCATATCGCTTCTGAATATAAAGATTTAAACATTGGAGTCCCATGGATTACTTTTATGCTGCCTTTATATGCTTCTTGGAGCTTCAAAGTTTTGGTACCTATTTACTTGCATTGTATTGATGTAAAGAGCTGAGATATTCATCTAAAAATCTTTGTGTTCTGCTGAAGAAAGAAAGTCATGCACATCTGGGATGTCATGAGGGTGAGTAAATGATGAGAGAATTTTCATTTTTGGGTAAACTTCCTGTAAGCAAAATAGAATTATTTATTTTTCTTTAGATTTTTAGGTGAAATATGACCTTTAAGTTATATGTTCTTATGAGATTCACACAGCAAGGAAAGTGATTGTTTATTAATTACGCCAGAAAGTTTTCCTGTACAGCAGTTGCAGTGTATAGCAGTATTATTTTATATGAATATTATTTGATCAGATGTATTAGCGATAGGATACATAAAATGGATTTGTGGAAATGAACCAATGAAGGCATATTTCACATTAGCATCATGGCAGAAACAGAAGACTATGAAATTCAGTTAATCATTTTTAGAGGACATGCGATTTAAAGATGAGGGAGAGAGTTATGTAAATGTCTTTTATTAGAAATCAGCTCACAGGAAAGATGAGTCATACAAAGTGTTCATTTAGGGCTGTTTTTTTTTTTTCTCTCTCTTCTGTACCAAACCATCATGTTGCATCTCTTCCAAACACCAGATTGAAGGATGTCTTTAAAGAGACAGGACTTTTGAACACCCCCAATCAGCTCTCTTCCTGTTCTAATTAGTAGTCTTGTTTATTTTAGTTTGGTTACAAGTTTCATTAACTATAAGTTGATGAGTATAGAGCTTCATGCATTTTTGGTTTAGTTTTCAAGTTTAACACTTGTTTAATTTTCACTTTGCCTCAAATTCAAAATATGTTGTAGACTACTTTGGCATGTGTTTCAATGTAAAATGTAAAAAAAATAAATAAAAAAAAAATGGAGGGAAAAGTCAATTTACCCTTCAGTTTCATGTAGCTGGAGGCAATGACCTGCTGTTTGTCCAAGTACCCCTTTAATCCCCCCCCCCCACACACACACTCACACTCACACAATCTGGCTGTGTGAACTATGACCTCAGTCCACAAGCCTGGCCAGTCTCATCATTGGACACACATTTCATTTTTGTTTGTCTTTTCAGTTATTTTAGCAGTTCTTTTCTTAAAGCAGTACTGTATCCAATAATCTGATATTTTTATCTATGTTTTTTAGAAATCTGATTTTTAGAAATCCAATTCCATTTAAGGCAGGCCATTAGCATATACTGTGTGTATTCTTCCTTCATAACAGATTTTATAATATGGCTTAATTTATAGAAAATAATACATTAATACTTGTTGTAGAACATAACACTAGTAATTACATTTAAAGGGATAGTTCACCCAAAAATAAAAATTCTCTCATCATTTACTCACCCTCATGTCATCCCAGATGTGTATGACTTTCTTTCTTCTGCAGAATACAAATTAAGATTTTTAGAAGAATATCTCAGCTCTGTAGGTCCACATATTGCAAGTGAATGCTGACCAAACATTTTAAGTTCCAAAATCCACATAAAGGCAACATAAAAGTTCCTGTAGCTCGACTGGTAGAGCGTGGCGCCAGCAATGCCAAGATCATGAGTTTGATTCCCAGGGAACACACAAACGTATAAAGATAAAAATGTATCTTTTAAATGCACTGTAAATGTATCTGTTTCTAAACCACACCTATTATATTTATTACATACACACTTTTGAAGATATGGCTTTAACCAATGGAGTCATATGGATTACTTTTATGCTGCCTTTATGTGCTTTTATTTTAGCTTTTAAGTTCTGGCCACCATTCACTTCCATTGTATGGAACTACAGAGCTGAGATATTCTTCTAAAAATCTTCGTTTGTGTTCTGCAGAAGAAAGTAAGTCAGACACATCTGGGATGGCATGAGGGTGAGTAAATGATGAGAGAATTTTCATTTTTGGGTGAAATATTTCATTAAGAACAGTCTCTCACGATAAGGCAATTGTCATCTAAATTGGTCATCAATCTTAATGATACTAAAGTTAAAAAATATGTTTATTAAAAAAAAATTATGCGCAAGAAGCAATAAAAATGCTTATTTAAACATCATTTGCACATATTAGCACCAACAGCAGGAAAACAAACAGGAACATTGTCCTGGAACAGTGGGGGCCCCTGTAGTGAGTGATTAAAAAGGGGGGCCAAAGGTTTTGCAGTGTCCTACCATAACTTTCAGCATGGCCCTTTCTAGCTATAAGTGGTAAAAGCATCCACTTAAGGCCCCCGAGCCACCAGGGGGCCCCACAAAGCAAGGTCGGTTTTTAATGTTTTTTTTAATTATTATTTACATTTTTTGTATACAGTTATTTATAGTCATTTATATAGTTATTTATTGGTAATTTCTTGTTAATTGTTTTGTGCGCAAGTTGGAATTCGCTCAATATTACAGATTAAGATGTACTAGCAAGAAACCAAGCAATCGTGTAATTGAAAAGAAGTTCACCGTACATCCACAGCATGAAGTTTTCTTTTTAGCTGAAATTATTACATATTCATGTGTTTTTCTTTGACTAAGCAAACAATTAAGTAAAAATTACATTTTATGCATATTGTTATCACCACAGAAACAACAACAGATTGTGCAGCTCATTTTTGCGAAACGACAAGTCTCGTTTTGCATCATATACAGGTTTCAGAGATAAAAATACTCTCCTTGCCAGTGGCAAAAGTAAAGATGGTTTACCTTGATCAGCGGAAATTTTCAAAAATCCAATGTAGAAAAATACCTCTAAAAATCACAAAACTTTCCATGATATTGTAATATTGCAATACAAACATAGCATCAATCAATTGCTTTTAAAAAAGGTCACATATGACACAAAACTTCCGTTGGGGCAGATATTGCAGCAAAAAGTTTCCAACCTAAAGGCACAAACACTCCCACACTCCACATGATTTCTTCTACTCAGTGCCCTAAACATTCTGCCACTGCAGGGCAGAGGGGGATCCCGTCTGTAGTCCAGCAAAAAACACCTGGTAGCGATGCTTCCATATCATGAAGGCCCCCACCAGGCAAACAATGGCCTGAGCCAGATTCAGGACCATCTGCAGAATGTTGTACATTGGTAGTGTGCTTTTGATGGCTCTGCAGTCTGTCACACCACTGTAGTTAAATGTACGGGCAATAGGATCTTTAGGGTCCAGGGTGCAAATGCAGTCCTCCCCTTTTTTATCGCAGGTGAGGCTGTAAGTAAGGGCGCAGTGGTGGCACTGGTAGGCGATGACCAGCATGGAGATGACCAGCCCCATCATGCAAAGGAGGAAGTACAGGAGCTGGAGGGAAGTGAGAGAGTGGCTAGAGATATTTAAGATGGTTAAAGGGTTAATTCCCCCCAAAATTAAACTAATGTCATCATTTACACACTCTCATGTTGTTCCAAACCCCTATGACTTTGTTAGACACAATGTTCACAACAGTCACTATTCAGTTTCATTGTGTGGAAAAAAGATGATATGAAAGTGAACATTCTAACCTTCTAATAAGTCAAAAGTCAAGTAAAAGTTTATTTCTATAGCACATTTAAAAGCAACTTTAAAACACCGAATATATATATCAGTTGTGCTCAAAAGTTTGCATACCCTGGCAGAAATTGTGAAATTTTGGCATTGATTTTGAAAATTTGACTGATCATGCAAAAAAACTGTCTTTTATTTAAGGATAGTGATCATATGAAGCCATTTATTATCACATAGTTGTTTGGCTCCTTTTTAAATCATAATGATAACAGAAATCACCCAAATGGCCCTGATCAAAACTTTACATACCCCTGAATGTTTGGCCTTGTAACAGACACACAAGGTGACGCACACAGGTTTAAATGGCAATTAAAGGTTAATTTCCCACACCTGTCGCTTTTTAAATTGCAATTAGTGTCTGTGTATAAATAGTCAATGAGTTTGTTAGCTCTCACGTGGATGCACTGAGCAGGCTGGATACTGAGCCATGGGGAGCAGAAAAGAACTGTCAAAAGACCTGCGTAACAAGGTAATGGAACTTTATAAAGGTGGAAAAGGATATAAAAAGATATCCAAAGCCTTGAAAATGCCAGTCAGTACTGTTCAATCACTTATTAAGAAGTGGAAAATTTGGGGATCTCTTGATACCAAGCCAAGGTCAGGTAGACCAAGAAAGATTTCAGCCACAACTGCCAGAAGAATTGTTCAGGATACAAAGAAAAACCCACAGGTAACCTCAGGAGAAATACAGGCTGTGTGGTTGTTTCAAGGAGCACAATACAACAATACTTGAACAAAAATGAGTTGCATGGTCGAGTTGCCAGAAAGAAGCCAATGCCACAAAAAAAGCCCGGTTACAATATGCCCGACAACACCTTGACACGCCTCACAGCTTCTGGCACACTGTAATTTGGAGTGACGAGACCAAAATAGAGCTTTATGGTCACAAATATAAGCACTATGTTTGGAGAGGGGTCAACAAGTATTGTGCTCCTTGAAACAACCACACTGTGACTTGTAGGCCTCTCCAGGTCTCCGTCTAACCATTACATGACCAGGTGGAGGATCAGTGATGATCTGGGGGTGTTTCAGCATGGCTGGAATCAGCAGATTCGTCTTTGTGAAGGACGCATGAATCAAGCCACGTACAAGGTTATTCTGGATGAAAACCTGCTTCCTTCTGCTCTGAAAATGTTTCCCAACTCTGAGGATTGATTTTTCCAGAAGGACAATGCTCCATGCCACACAGCTTGGTCAATCAAGGTGTGGATGGAGGACCATCGGATCAAGACCCTGTCATGTCCAGCCCAATCTCCAGACCTAAACCCCATTGAAAACCTCTGGAATCTGATCAAGAGGAAGATGGATGGCCACAAGCCATCAAACAAAGCCGAGCTGCTTGAATTTTTGCGCCAGGAGTGGCATAAAGTCACCCAACAGCAATGTGAAAGACTGGTAGATAGCATGCCAAGACGCATGAAAGCTGTGATTGAAAATCAGGGATATTCCACCAAATACTGATTTTGATTGAAGTTAAAACATTAGTATTGTGTTGTTTAAAAATGAATATGAACTTGTTTTCTTTGCATTATTCGAGGTCTGAAAACACTGCATCTTTTTTGTTATTTTGACCAGTTGTCATTTTCTGCAAATAAAATTTGGAATTTAGGAGAAATGTTGTCAGTACTTTATAGAATAAAACAAAAATTTTCATTTTACTCAAACACATACCCATAAATAGTAAATCCAGAGAAACTGATAATTGCAGTGTTCTCTTAATTTTTTACAGAGCTGTATATATACAGTTGAAGTCAGAAGCTTGCATACACTTATGTTGAACTCATTAAAACTAATTTTTTAACCACTCCACAGATTTCATATTAGCAAACTATAGTTTTGGGAAGTCGGTTAGAACATCTACTTTGTGCATGACACGAGTAATTTTTCCAACAATTGTTTACAGACAGATTGTTTCACTTTTAATTGACTATATCACAATTCCAGTGGGTCAGAAGTTTGCATACACTAAGTTAACTGTGTCTTTAAGCAGCTTGGAAAATTCCAGAAAATGATGTCAAACCTTTAGGCAATTAGCTTCTGATAGGAGGTGTACTTAATTGGAGGTGTACCTGTGGATATATTTTAAGGTCTGCCTTCGAACTCAGTGCCAATTTGTTTGACATCGTGGGAAAATCAAAAGAAATAAGCCAAGACCTCAGAAAAACAATTGTGGACCTCCACAAGAATGGTTCATCCTTGGGAGCAATTTCCAAATGCCTGAAAGTACTACGTTCATCTGTACAAACAATAGTATGCAAGTATAAACACCACTGGACCACGGTCAGGAAGGAGACCCATTCTGTCTCCTAGAGATGAACATAGTTTAGTGCTAAAAGTGCAAATCAATCCCAGAACAACAGCAGACCTTGTGAAGATGTTGGAGGAAACAGGTAGACAAGTATGTATATCCACAGTAAAATGAGTCCTATATTGACATAATCTGAAAGGCTGCTCAGCAAGGAAGAAGCCACTGCTCCAAAACCGGAATAAAAAATAAATCCAGACTACAGTTTGCAAGTGCACATGGGGACAAAGATCTTACTTTTTGGAGAAATTTCCTCTGGTCTGATGAAACAAAAATTGAACTGTTTGGCCATAATGACCATTGTTATGTTTGGATGAAAAAGGGTGAGGCTTGCAAGCCGAAAAACACCATCCCAGCATGGGGGTGGCAGCATCGTGTTGTTGGGGTGCTTTGCTGCAGGAGGGACTGGTACCCTTCACAAAATAGATGGCATCATGAGGAAATGAAAACTATGTGGATATATTGAAGCAAAATCTCAAGACTTCAGCCAGGAAGTTAAAGCTCGGTCGCAAATGGGTCTTCCAAATGGACAATGACCCCAAGCATACCCCCAAAGTTGTGGAAAAATGGCTTAAGGACAACAAAGTCAAGGTATTGGAGTGGCCATCACAAAGCCCTGACCTCAATCTGATAGCAAATTTGTGGACAGAACTGAAAAAGTGTGTGAGAGCAAGGAGGCCTACAAACCTGACCCTGCTACACGAGTTCTGTCTGGAGGAATGGGCCAAAATTCCAGCAATTTATTGTGAGTAGCTTGTGGAAGGCTACCCAAAATATTTGATCCAAGTTAAACAATTTAAAGGCAATGCTACCAAATACTAACAAAGTGTATGTAAACTTCTGACCCACTGGGAATGTGATGAAAGAAATAAAAGCTGAAATAATTCATTTTTCACTATTACACATAATTCACTATTTTTCTGACATTTCTCATTCTTAAAATAAAGTAGTGATCCTTACTGACCTAAGACAGGGAATGTTTTCTACGATTAAATGTCAGGAGTTTAAATGTATTTGGCAAGGTATATGTAAACTTCTGACTTCAACTGTACATACACATACATACATAAAACATAAATACACATAAACACATATGCACATGCACACATTTACACAAATAAATATACACAGATACACGCATCTACGTAAGGTTACGGATGCTTAAAATTTCTTACATTTGATCAAGAACAACCATTACAACCTCAAATTCAGTCAAAAGCTAAATAATATAGATGAGTTTTTAGGTTTGATTAAAAAACTAACATCTCCTTTTGTGTTCTACAGAGGAAAAACAAAGTCAGATGGATTTAAAGCAACATGAGTGTGAGTAAATGCTGACAGAATCTTCATTTTTGAGTGAATAATCCCTTTAAGGCAATAAGGCAATGCTTTTCAGAATCCATAGGTGTAGAGGCACAGATATAACTTTGATTAATAGGAAATTCTGCATACTGGCATGACATGAAATCTCACTTTTAAATGGATTAAGTTAATGGAAAATTGTTGTAATAGGCTAAAATGTCCATACTTGTTCACTTAAGCTGAATGTTGTGTCTTGATGACTCATGAATCATGTTATTGCCAGTGTCAGTGATGTCAATGGTCCATTAAATATTGATGGTACGTCTAATTAAAAGTACAATGATGATATAAAGAATTATTTCATTCATCCTGCTGCTGGATATCTGCATTGCTGCCAAAGATGTTCCCCTCTCTCAGAGCTGGAGTACACTTCTGTGTAACTCAAAGCACACTTGTTTATGAGGGCTTTAATTCAATTTAATTATCTTCTTTCCTTAATTGGTTTTGAATTTAATTTATTTAGTCTATTTAGAAGAATAGTTTTTAGTTCTAATTTCATAATATTCTTATTTCTGTCTTATTCTCTTATTTTTATTCTCACTCAGTTTCTTGTATCTCATAACATATAAAATCTGTATGTTAACATTTTACATTAAATGCCACATGGTTTGATATTTTAAAGTGTGGCTAAATTGTCCATATACTTTGTAGGGCCACCACATAATTTCTTCTATAAAGCACTTTGTAAACACATTTTTATAAGTGCTATAAAAAAATAAAGTGTTACTTATTTACTGTGTGTAATGTAACCAGCTCATGCACAAAGTCAATATGAAATGCATTTATAAATACCAGCAATTGCAATTAAAGGGATAATTCACCCAAAAACACAAATTATCTAAAATTCTCTCATCATTTACTCACCCTCATGCCATCCCAGATGTGCATGGTTTTCTTTCTTCTGCAGAACACAAACAAAGATTTTTAGAAGAATATTTCAGCTCTGTAGGTCCATACAATGCAAATGAATGGTGACGCTCTACAAAATTGCATAAAGGCAGCATAAAAGTAATCCATGTGACTCCGGTGGTTAAATCTTTGTAATTCTTTCACATTCTGTAAGTGAAAATGGAGATTTATGGTAAAAAGGATTGAAATATTGATCTGTTTCTCACCCACACCTATTATATCGCTTCTAAAGATAAAGATTAAACCACTGGAGTCACACTGATAGCTTTTATGCTGCCTTTATGGGATCTTTGGAGCTTCAAAGTTCTGGTCACCATTCACTTGCATTGTATGGACCTACAGAGCTGAGATATTCATCTAAAAATCTTTGTTTGTGCTCAGCAGAAGAAAGAAAGTCATACACATCTGGCACAAGTGTGAGTAAATGATTTTTACATTTTTTGGTGAATTATCCCTTTAACAATTACACAAAACATGCATTCCTTTTTCCACCTTTGTTATAAATTGTGCTGATGCTCTCTCATCAGGCACTCTGTTGATGCAGAAGAGTATGAATCCCACCAGAGACACCACGCACATCTGCAAAACACAATGCAGAGGTTTTTTGAAAGACCTGCTGTCACTCAGACCCCAAATCTAGCATCATATTTGAACAAATCATACAAGCTAATTGACCATGGACATAGGAATTTTACGATCTGTTGCTGAAAAATGTTGCCATTGTTGCCAATTTATGAACACATACAAGTCTGCTGGATTGCACTAATCTTATTTGCAGTGCAGCAGGCCTTCATAGTTCTCTGTGTTTACCAGGCCTGTCATGGGCCACCCATAACCCTTATTGTAATCAGCATTGTGCAACTCAGCATTCAGTTGTCATCTGATAATATATTGACTGCCGTTGCAAATTGAATAGTTTGACCCCCCCCACCCTCTGAGATATCTTAATCTCTCACGCTCTTTATCTTGCTCTTTTATTCTGTCTGTCTCTCTCTCTCTATTCCCCACTCTTTCTCTCAGCATGATTGGAGTCTTGTGACTAACGTGTGGTATCTAATTTGATTATTTTTACCCGGTTTTTAGGAAGAGTTGGAGAAGTCCTGGTGACCTCAGCTTTTTTTCAGGAACTGCAGCTCTGGTCTCGTGAGGCCTGATCTTGAGATGCCAGAGAACACAGAGATGCTCTCTGATCTACCTTATCACTCCGATAATTTATAATTATAATTTTCTTTATTTATCACACATTATACATGTGTGTTATACATTATACATATAATTATAATTTTCTTTATTTATCACACATACACAGTGAAATTCTTCTTTTCACATATCCCAGCTAGGCTGGGGTCAGAGTGCAAGGTCAGCCATGATACAGCACCCCTGGAGCAGATAGGGTCAAGAGCCTTGCTCAAGGGTCCAACAGTGGCATCTTGGCAGTGCTGGGGCTTGAACCCCTGACCGTCTGATCAGTAACCCAGAGCATTACCCGCTGAGCTACCACTGCCCCCGCTGAGCTACCACTGCCCCCCCCCGATACTGTGTGTGAGTCTGAACGTGTGTGAGTCTGAACGTGTGTATCCAACAACATATAGGCCTCTCATAACACATTGCCTCAGATTATTGCCACACTAGCAATTATTTTGCATGATGAAACATCTGTGTACACAAAAATTCTTGATGTCAAAGACTAATTTGTATGAAGTGTTATGCATGAAGGCTCACAATGAATTTAAGCAAAACAGTTAATTAAATAATGTACTTTTTATCATATGTACACTGTAAATTCTTTTTTTTTTTTTTATCATAATTTTAAGGGAAAAAGCAGAGCAGATTAAGTTGTTCCAGTAGGTTTGTATAATAACATTATATAATTTAATGATCTTTGAGAACTGTGAAATAAACAGGTGACAAAATGACATCCCGTAATGCTTGAAACATGGTAACTGTATTTTTACTTTATATTTTTGGCAACCACAGCTGCCATTTTTTATGCGAATTTAACAGGATTTTTATTTATTGTTTTTTTTTTTTTTTACTGTGTACTGTATGTCCTGCCAAAGCCAATGCATGCAAGGACACTGTGCTGTGTATTTAAAGCACTCTTGTTATCCTGTCACATCGCCAATGTGACTGAACATGCATGTCTGTATAGCCTTTGTACACAGCTGGCTTGAATCTTTTGAAGACCTTTTCATCTATTTGTAAAAGTATTGACTTGATCTATTCTTTTAACAGCTGTCAAAGCAAACAAACAAGAGCAGTCTTTTAAGAAGGAAGCTGAGGAAACTCCTGATAATGTCAGTCATTTGCTTTCAGTATTGGAACTCTCCTGTACTTTCGGTATGTTACATGTTTAAACTTTCAATCAGTTTTTGTTTTGTTTTTTGGGGGGGGTTATACAGTTTTTACAGACTTGATACTTTTCTGAGCAAAGGTAAGCAGTTTGGACATTATTCAGGTGTAAATTCTTTTTAACCCTTGTGTTTGTTTTGTGATAACACCTTTTGTGTTCCTGGTCAAAAATGACCGGCCCACTAAGATTGTTAATAAATCTGTCTTATTGCATATATTTTCCCAAGATACTGCATTAGATCTTTTTGTCAACTTCTTTTTTAGTAATTATGACAGGTTTTGTACTTGTTTTTTGAACATTTTTAAAATATATATTTTTTATTAATATAAGGATTCATTGAACTGAGCTCATAACGGGCTAGTGGGGGGCACTCCCTGTGGAAAAATAAATACAAATAATAATAATTATGTAATAAATTAGTAACCACTCGCTTGATCTAAACAAAATAGGTGTAATTTTAAAGCTTAGAATCTGGAATTTACCATTTTTATTTTTATTTGTTTTGTTCTCATAATTTGCAAATTTATCACAATAGTTATATTTAGAGTTGGTAAAAACATTAAAAAGATGAGATAGCCATGTGTTATATATTGCAGGAAAGGTCTCAATTAGTAAAAATTTAATGAGCAAATTTGTTTCCGCAGTCAGAATATATATATGTTATTCCCACTGACACATAAATATAATAAACAGGAGTGTCTTTTTGTCATGTTTTTCCTTATTACTTCCTGAAACATACATATAACATAAACAATGACATATCAGAACACAGCAGACTATCCTGATTCAAACGAGCCCAAACACAACATAATATGATAAGTAGATCTTTAAATATTCCTCAAAGAGTGTACATGGAAAGATGATGCACAAAAGGGCACTCAACACACATTTTGTGTGCATGTGTGTGTGCGTGTATCCGAGGAATTTTTGTGTGCAAACACACATCAACATGTGCTCATCTAAAAGACTGGGATGCTCCTGAACACTTAATATTTCCGTTCATTTCCAATGGCCAGTCACTTTAAACCAGGAACTCCACAGGTGCAACAAAGTGAATTAAAACCAAAACATTTTATGAAAATGATCTAAAAAAAAAATTAAAAAAAAAAGTTTGTGTTTGGATGCCCTGTGTGAACAAAGCCATGGAATTTTATTCCAACTGGATGAAATAAACTGCAGTTTTCAGAGAAAAAAAATGAAGTAAATTGGTCAGTTTTGACCGGAACACAATATAAGGGTTAAATCACTGCTGACCGCTGTCAGAGTGCGATTAGCACTTGTGGATGTTTATCTTTAGAGCAGATTACTTGCACTATGACACTTATATTTGGTAGTATTCATATCAGCTTTAGAACTTAGAATTTCATCTAAAATGTACTATATGTAGTTACTGGTCTCAATAAAATGTTATTTTTGAACTTTCACACTTTACATGCACACTGACAAACATGCACACTGACAAACAGAATTGTTAGTTTCTGTAACAGCAAGCTTATGAACATTCTTACTGTTTATGTAAACAGTATACTTATGAACAGTATGGCCTTATGGCCAATTAATCCATTAGGTGTTTTGGTGAGATGGCCTCATGCATGGCCCTGTAAAAGTAAACAAGGCATGCCAGGAGTTGAGGAAGAGGAGGATGAAGAACAAGAGGATTGCTTACAATGATGCCGGCCCAGTAGGGTGTTTCCCTTGCTAGCAAAGAGGGGCTTAAGGCCACCATGAGGAAGGCCACGCCTGCTATCGCAATACCCAGGAGAAGCTGTAGCAGAGCAACCAGCAAAGGAAAACGACAACCACAACACCTTTGGGCTTCCTCCACCACTGGGCCTCCAGTTTCTGCTTTTTCCTTCTTCTCATTGCCAGGGAGTGCATTGCCTCCTCCAGAGGACCCCACTGGACTCTTCCCGGACCCCATAATTCCTCCTCACTTGGGCTGAGGTTCTTAATCTTCCTTTGAGGCCAACTGGAAGTTCTCGCTCCCTCCCTCTGTCTGTTTGTCCTTCTTTTTCTTGCTTGCCTGGTGCCTCTTTTGCTCTCCTTAGCCTGACTGTTCCTTCACTCTGCCTGCCACCCCCTTCCCTGCCCTTCCCCTCCCTCCTCACTGGAGCCCTCGCTCTATGCGAACCCTGCTCGGGTGCTGCTATTCGAAATCATACAGGGCTCTGAACTAATATGGAAAACATTTGGAGCAGATTCCACAAGCAGCGTGAGAGCCACATATAGAGCAGAGCAGAGCAGAGAAAAGAAAACGGAGGGAGGGGAGGGGAGGAAAGGGGAGAGAAGACATAAAGGGGGGACTCCAACACACGACAACGACTCCCTGAAAGTAAACGAGAAAAATTTATTTTACAGAGTGCCAGAAATGCACTGTTATTTTCAAGCATTGGCAAAAACACTTCCTGTTGCTGGGGCAAGTGCGTTAGTCCTGCCAACCTCTTGCTACACACTGTGCAATCTCATAACATCAGTCACATGATTTTGATGAAGTTATGTGACCTACGTGCATGTGAGTGGGTTACTTTTAATCTCTTATAAATATAATAAGAGAGTGTAGTTAATTTTGCTTTAATTATGCGGAGTCATTAACTATGTGCATATGCGCTCCACCTAATTAATGTGTCTCAATTCAATTATGCCTTTTGTGCAACAATTACAATTTTTCATTTTATATAATTTTTTTAATACTCTGCAAACCTTGATCAAGAGTTCACCAACTTCTTCTGAAGGCTAGATATTGACAGTATTCTGTAGTTTATTTTCAACCACACTTTATTGAGGCCTTGTTTATGTGCTGTTGTATGTCATGTCACACCTCAGTTCAAATTGCATATACAGTATAAGCAAAGCAATCTCAATAGACCTCCATTCAAACTAAAACATGAACTCTGTTGTCATTTTTCTTGCAATGCACGGAACTTCAGTTTATAAAGTTGCAAACATTTTTTTAGCAATTTGTTGATATGAAAAAGTCAAAAATAACACATTTGAGTATTTTAATTATTTAATTATTTTAGTAAAAATAAATACAGTTTAAGAGTGAAATGTAAGTGACAATGTTGAGAATGCAAAATTATTTGAATCTTAATTGTCCGTACTGAGAAGAAAAAAAAAAAAAAAATTTGCTTCATGTGGTGATATTGAAATTTAATGGTATGGTTCAAGTAAAAAAATATTTAACGTCTGAATTAACCTGAATACATTAGGTTACATCAACAAAACAAATGTTAAGGGTGGAAATAGCTCCTTTTCACATACTCTAAAGGAATATTAAAAATACAAGTTAAGATCGATCGACAGCATTTGTGGCATAATATTGATTACCACAAAATGTAATTTTGACTCGTCCCTCCTTTTCTTAAAAAAAAAAAAAAAGCAAAAATTAGGGTTACAGTGAAGTACTTACAATGGAAGTAAACGTTAAAATACTCACTATTTCAAAAGTATAGCCACAAGACATAATATGTGTGTTAACATGATTTTAGTGTGATAAAATCACTATGTAAAGTTATATCTAAATTTATAACTTCATTGCCATGACGATATAATGTCAACAAACCCTAAAACGGCTGTAAAAATGACGATTTAAACAACTTTACAGCTTAAATAATACACGAGTTTTAACAGAAGAATGAATGTAAGTGCTTTTATAAAATTATAAGCTTCACATTTCTGCCTTTAAACCCTCCAAAAATTGGCCCCATTCACTTCCATTGTAAATACCTCACTGTAACCTCGATTTGTGCTTTTTTTTAAGAAGGGACGAGTTGAATTACATTTTTTGTGGTAATCACTATTATGTCAAAAAATGCTGTCGACTGAGCTTAACTTGTATTGAACCCGGAATATTCCTTTAAGGTAACAATTGCAGGTTACCACTTTTTACAGAATGGTTGCAATAAATTATGAAGTCAATTAGAACATTGTTCCTTCAATATATTAATTATTGCATTAAAACAACCATAATAATTACTGTACATTAATAATTGGAAAAGCTGTTAAAATAATTTGAAAACAGCTTCCCAGTATCTCATTAAACAAACATCTCTCCTTACACTTCTATAACACTGTTATTAAGAGTATTGTTCTCTGTTGACCCTGAAGACACCCTCATGTGCAGCTCACTGTGGCATTATAGTTAAAGGTGTGGTGAGTGTTTGTATCTGTGTAAATATAGGCTTAATGTAAAACGTATTGTACACTACCATGTATAGGTTGAAGGTTTTTTAAATGTGTATATAGACAAATATAAATTGTGCTTAAAATATTTCTTTAAAATCCAAAACATAACTTCAGTTATTATTTTCCAGGTGATACCTAATGAAGCTGGTTGAGAGGATGACAAGAGTGTGCAAAAATATAGCAGTTTTGATTTGTTTAACATTTTTTAAATAATGTCAACACAGAATTTGTCAATACATAATTACCATACTTTCTTTTTTGTTATTTCATAGTATTGATGGCTTTACTATAATTCAAACATGTAAATAAAAAAATAGTAATAATAATGAGTAGGTGTGTCCAAACTTTGTTAGTGTACATATAGATGGACAACATTTCACTGTTATTCCTGAGACTTAAAATACAATAAACTTCATTCTTTGGAGCGATATGCTATGGTTTATCGTTTCATCCAACAGACAATTCAGCATTGAACTGACAGCTTTCCCTCCTCCTTGAACTTCTGAGCAAATCTCTAATGAAGAGCTCGAGCGTTCATCTAATTCCCCCAGTCTCTCGAGCTGGTGCAGTTAACACGTGAGTCAGCGCGCGGTTCCTGCTGGAGGCGCGCGTGCGCTGTAGTTGCCATGCGCAGAGTGAGCGCGCGAGAGTGTTGGGCAAAGTGGCAGCTCATTCTAGCGCGCGCACACAAACACACATCATCATTCAGAGGTTCTGCGCAATACTGGAAACAACGCGCTGCCGCTCCGCTCATACTGGATTAACTAAACGCGATTGCAAAAGAATTGCACAAGAAAGTGGAACAAAGTTATGGATGAAAGAATACCGAGAATGCAGGGCAGACAGTTCCTGAATCACGCTGAATTCTTGGGGTAATTGTTATGTTATTAACGCAACTGATATTTCGTTTATTAAAATTGTGTGGGGTTGGTGGCGAGATGAATGCATTTGCTTAAGAATTAGGCCTTTGTTTTTATAGGGTTGAATATTCGTCTCTCTACATGTGCAAATCGAAAAGAGGGATGAAGAGAGAAGAAGGAAAGGTAAGCGAACTGTGAACCCGTGATGAAAACATGATGTCTGTCAGGTTCAGATAACACGCTTGGTGTCATCAAGGATACTTTTGGAAACTTTTTATTTTTTGCATTAACAATGGATACTTCTAATTCACAGGACGTTTACAAGTTACCACACAGACTGATAGAGAAAAAGAGGAGGGACAGAATAAATGAATGTATTGGGCAGCTGAAAGATTTATTACCTGAACATCTCAAACTCACGGTAAACTCAAGTGAATTTTGTTTAACCTTGTGAAAATGTGCTGTGTGTGATTTGATCTCAGCCACATAAGCAAATTAATGAAGTAGGTTACACTTATAAATCTTTAAATCAGATGAGTAAATGTTTGTTATGTCTAACAGACCTTAGGTCACTTGGAGAAAGCAGTTGTTCTTGAATTGACGCTGAAGCATTTGAACGCTTTGACAGCTGTCACAGAGCAACAGCACCAGAAGATCATCGCATTGCAGAATGGTAGGCTGAATTACATAATCACAAGCAACCCACACAATTGCATGATAAATACATAAATAACTGTCTCATAATGAAATATATGAAATGTGTATATAAACACATGATTATGTATTGTGCAATATTATCCATCCATTTATCTATATGTAATGTATTTTGTATGACAGGAAATTTTTTTTCCTCTTGCATATGACAGGGGAACGATCGTTTAAGTCCTCTCTCCAGGCTGACTTAGACGCTTTTCACTCAGGCTTTCAAGCGTGTGCCAAAGAAGTCCTGCAGTATCTGAACAAGGTGGAGAACTGGACGGCGCGCGAGCAGAGGTGCACGCGACTCATCAGCCACTTGCACAAAGTTTCCGCGCAGTTCCAGCCGGGCGCGCGACTCCTGCAGCATTCATCGCCCGACGACGACGCTCAAGAGCGGGACGTGCAGAGAGATGCTCAATCCAACTGCGTCCCTGTCATACAGAGGACTCAGAACCTCGAGCTGAACGAGAACGACACTGACACCGACAGCGGATATGGAGGAGAGGCGGATAAAGGCGACGGTAAATGCGAGAAAGGATGCGACGCGGCGAAAGGAGTTAAAATCAAGCAGGAGTTCGGAGACGAGCGCGTCGCCAAGAAACCCAAAATGAACTGGTCTGCGAACGGCGCGTCTTGCTCAGACTCTGCCAATAACCGGCCGGACTTGGCGCTAATGAACTCGTTAATGGGAATGACAGGTGTCGGTGGACAGCAAACTCCGTTTTGCATGCCATTTTACTTCATAAACCCGTCCGCGGCGGCATCGTACATGCCTTTATTTGACAAAAGTAATTTGGAGAAGCTTGTGTATCCAGCAACAGCAGCGGCGGCGCTGACCACCCCGTTCCCCTGGCTTTACCCCGGGATTCCCGCGAACGCCTCTGCCGCAGCCTTTGCGTTTCCCGGAGTCTCCCAAGTTAAGAGCTCTGGATTTGATGCAGCATCCTCTAAAGACAACGACCCGACGTTTCCCGATGATGAGCTGTCAAACGAGGCCGTGCTGGCCTCTCCCGAATCTGGGGAACAAGGGGCAGAGAGTGATGCTGGTCATCAGCACCAAAGAAACGAAAATGATGGCACATAAAGCTGATACTTTAATCTTTCAGTGCGCACTAGTTTGCTTGTAAAACTGCTTCTATTTATCTGATTCTTAAATTTAATTGTCATTATTGAGTATTTACAATAGTGTTTCTATGGATTTCCAAACAAAGGCTGTTCATTTATTTTTTGTATTTTTTTTCCATTATTATATTTAGTTGAAAAACACAACAAAAAATTTCACATCAAATTTACTATTTAGTTTTTAAGGGTAGACTGGGGGATGTTGTAACCAGTGTTGGGTAGGTTACTTAAAAATAGTAATCCACTACAAATTACTAATTATTTATCTGAAATTGTAATCAGATTACTTTACTGGCCGATAATGATACCAATATGTTGCCACTTACCTTATTTAGTCATCAGATTTACTTGGGAATACATAAACATTTATTAAAAAAAAAAAACGTAAAAAACTTTTCTAACAATAAATAATTTTATATATATATAATTTTCGATTATCTTAGAAGTCAAGGGTGTAGATTTGGCTTGAACATTTGGGGGTGGGGGGTGTTTGCAGCATTGAAGTATAAATAATGGTGGGTTGTACTTGCTTGTTTTGATTATTGCTGGGGGGGGGGGGTGGAGAAGTCAAAGTCTGCTGGTTTCAAAGTGTTTTGGATGATTTCCCTCATCATGTAGCCTATACGCAAGTGTCACGTCCATTTATGGAGTTTTATTACGTGGATTGGATTGTGCATTTGAATTCACAGTTTTTACAAAGTGTGTTACTAATTAAATACAAATAAACCATCTGTTTTTAATATCGGTGTTTTTATGCTTATAACCGATATGCAGATGGTTTTAATTTGGTCAATAACTGGCCGATAAATATCGGCAGCCAATACATCGGTGCATCCCTTAAAATAATGTCTATATTTCTTTTGTTGTTCATTGTCACTCTCAAATCATACACACAGCAACTCACATTTCTCCTTCACAATGACTCGTTATGGGGCCATAATTCATGTATTCTACATAAATAACATATTAAAAATAAGCATAACCCTATAATGTACTTAAAAGTAATAAAATTAACTGAAAGTCAGTAACTAATCTGACTACAAGAAGTTAAAATGTAATGCATTACATTACTTTTAAAATAAAAAATAATTTGATTACTGTAACTAATTACTTTGTAATTGTTTTACACCCAACACTGGTTGTAACAGCCAGTGCCTTTTGCACTGAGATATTTGAATAAAAATAAAAACTTATTGACCTTTATGTCTTGCCATCCAATGGCATATTGGTTATGACTGAAAATGTGTCAAATCTCAGAATTTGATCTGGAATCATTGTGTTGTTGTGGTAGGATTTTTATTTTTGATGAAATAACGTAGTTTAGTGCAATGCGTATTAGTAATCTTCTTTAAGCTACAGAAAGTTATTTTCAAAGATTTGGAATTATATCACATATTGGACTCTTGGATGTAATGTCTGATACTGACCTCATGCAGGCTGGTGTGACTGCTGCAGTATTTGTCAGATAACTTTCTCTTTGCTATAGTAAGACTGGAAGCAGTCATAATTTCTCTTTTAATGTTCAGCACTTGAAAGAGTAACTTAAATACCTCAACATCCTTAGAGATGCTCCTCTGGTAGGGGTGGTGATAAAACATTTTTAATTGGACAAATAATGTGAGCAGCAATCCTTTGATGTAATGTTACAGCACCCCTGTCTTTCTCCCCCCAAAGCAATTCATATAAACAATTAAGTTTGAATCTGTTGTACGAAGGAAATCAACACTCCAAATTACAGTAGAAAGGCAATCCCCCGTCAATCATCATTAAAAGTACTTGTGATTTCACGATAATGTTTTGACAACTCTTTGTCCCCTGTCATGTGACTTAGTCACATTGCTTGCACCTCTAACAAAAATATAAAAGGTATATTAGCACCTTATGGAACTTTATATTGAATGTAATCTGTGTTCTTTTGGTAGATATAAAAGTTTGTACTGTATATATTCTGATAAAAGTAGTTATTTAATCCAGAGGTTAAGTGCACTTTTTCTTGCCTTCTCAGTTTCCTAACACAATCCTCACTCTTAATTTTTAAGTCAAAGTCCTTCGAATTCATACTATAATGTATGTTTTCTTAAAGAAATCTTCTTAACTGAAAGGAAAATATTGGATTATGTGTATCTATGTATGTATAACATCACGATAAATGATTTTTGAAGCTCACTTTTACCAATATTGGCTGGCTCAAGTCACATCCTGGGCTTATTTTCAAGATTTACAATGATTCTCCAGTGACAGTCCTTAGTGTCTAGTTGGGGAGACAGCTGTCACCATTTTTCTTCTTTTTTTTTAAAGTAAGGTAAAACTTTTAAAGAGATTATATCAGTCATGTTTTGCTTTACTGAAACATTGTAACAATTCATGACTTATGACAAGCTAACTAAACAAGGGTCATGCTGTGTATTGTATAACTGTTGTAGAGCACCGTAACATGACACATGAATAATGTAAACAAACTTTTGAACTGGATAAAAATTCAGAAGGTGCTTTTACATTAAAGATTGACTGACACGGCAATGGAAGGCTCACAAGTTATACTGAATGTGTTCATGAATGCATAAGAACAGTGAAGTAAACTCTGCCATTTGTTTTTACATGGTAACACATTTCATAGGCCCTATAGTGTCTTTGCCTCAACTGTCATTTTGCCTAAACAGTGGCATTTGGATGTATATAGTTTGTGAATATGCTGTATGTTTAATGTTCATGTTGTAGAGGAAATCTGTGGATTTTTTTAAAGGATAAACTGAGCAACTGCTGCACATGTCCTTAATGCTTTACACATTTGCTGTTTGAATTTATGCAGCTCAGTTGTCAAATAAAAATAAGCTCATATGAACAAAATGTTATTATTCCCCTCATTCATTTTAAGCACTGAGAGTTACATGATATTTATAGAGTACACTGTCATTGTGTTCATAGCACACAGTATAACTCTTGTACAGACAGCTGACAGAATAATCCTTCAGTTCTCTTCTAACTTCATTACAGGTCAAAGTACACATGTGACACACTCAGTCTTTCAAGACATCCACTACAGTGTCACTTTCAACGTGAACCTCCCAACCTACAACTACTGATCTCAGTTATACATAAACTGGTGTTTAACACCAGTAACCTTCACTATTTAACAAGACAACAAGAAAAATCAATGTAATCACTTAATAGTGTGAAACTGTCTCTGTGGAACACCAGAATGCTTGAGAGGACCCATTTGGATCAATAAAGGTTTATAAAAAGCATCCTGTGATAAATAAAATGTGTCCTTTTATTAATTGTTTACTGCCACTAATATAAATATATGGATCATCAACCACATAATTGGTCTGACAAAAGAGCCTGTTATACTTTTAATAATGGACATTATAGTCCATTACAGGGTTGTTTTGTGGATTTTATAGTTGTAGAGAAACAAACAGCTTGAAAGTCTGCTGACATGAGATTCATAGTGTTGTAATGTAAAAGCAACCAATGTTAACAAATCACGTGATTTGAGAATGAGATGTATTCACTGTACAAAATGATCACATACCTCAAATCATTTCAGTCCCTATGACATCATTATAGCTTGTGGGATACAGAAAATTAGTAAACCAATAAACCTTTTTCACCGACTGTGATGACGCGTTTCCGCCTGATTTAGCAGGGTAAATCTAGCAAACATTTTTATATTAGTAATTTTTTAAATATTGAGTGTAAGTTTATAACATCACGCTTTGTGTTATATTACCCTGGAATAAGTTTTTTAAAAATTAGTTACCATAGCTGTGATGGGGTTTCGTATCCAGCTGCTGAGAGTGTAACAGTAAATTTGGCATCTTCTGTCATAAGACAGTCGTAATTCACCGCTCCCTATTTTATCTCTTCTAGAAAGTCAGTGAAAATTAATAGTGGGTTTTTTCGTTTGCTATTGGAGCAAATGGGCAAGTGAAAATATTATTTGCTGTGATCTCACATTTAACGCTGTAGAAGTTTACTCTGCAAACGTTTACTTCCGCATTCCAAAACCCGGATGGTGAAAAAGGTCTATAGCAAGGAGTCATCCACTAAGTACTTATGTAAACATATAATTTAAGATTGACAGTATCTTAATCTTAAAGCTTTGGCTACAATAGGCCTGAAAATCCTATGTGGAGTGTATTCCAGTGGTTGTATTGACTAGAAAGAGATCCTGTGCTACAACTCAGTTACCTCAAACAAACAAGACATCCACGCACTCGAGACTGATATCCCACATTCTCACAGTATCAGTAAAATCAGCATATGTTTGGAAGTCTGCTGTCTGATCAGCTTCCAGAATGCAACGAGAACGGTTTATTAATGAGATAACACTGCCCTCTAGTGGCAAAGAGATGAAGTCACAATTTTTTCACTGCTGTGGGTGTAAATGTCCCTGCGTCTCAATATACTATGAAGGTATTTTTGGAGCAAAACAACTGAGCGCCTGTGACAGTGAAATGTGTAGTTGTAGAGATTAGCCACACATGTGTATCAGTAAATTTGAAGTCACAGAGAAAAATGTTTTAAGAGTTGCAAACTTGTAGATTTTTTTCTCTCTCCCACAAACACAACAGTTACACCTTCTCAAATTCTTCACTGCAGGTGCACAAATCCTATTCTACGAATCACAAATTAAGAAACTCATAGGCTCACATTTTTGCTACATTTGCTGCAGTGAATATGGTGCAAAACACATTCACACACCCGCATCAAAAAAACGTGAAGTCACGAACAAAGTTTGCTCATCCGCAAATCAGTATGTGAATTCATCCAATGAGAGTTGCACACTTGTAGAATATTTTCTCACAGATATTTTTTTTTCTTGGATATTTTTCTAGCACAAACACAAGTATATAACTAAGTGCTTGAATCTGCTGCTACGAGTCTCAAACACTGTTTTTCGCGCGCTCTCCCCTTTGCACCACATATCTGTGTAAAATATGGAGCAAAAGTGATTTGTGCATCTGTAGAGGCAGCGGCGGCACTGTTCAGAGATCAGAGAATTTTGGCCAATCAGAAGAGCTAGTTTGGGCGCTTATCCGTTGGCGGAACTTGACGACCGAACGAGTAGGAAAAACTAACATGAGCATTTTCCCGAGCTGGCAGTGGCAAATACCAATAAAGGTATGTTTTTTCTTTCTTTTTCTGAAATCACTCACCGTTATACATTTGTTTAGTTTAAATATGTGTGCTGGTCAGCTACATTGGTAATCAGTGTTTCTTAGTTAGGTTAGCCTTTCTTGTTTCACGAAAGGTAAGCTAACGCTAGACTACCTGCACTGTTAAGTTTGCTATTCAGTCATCTCATATTAAATGAAACCCTCATATTAAACGATTTACTCCTTATATTCTCTTCTGCTTTACCTTCTAGAAAAATCACAGAACAGGGTGGGTCTTCGCAGGTGAGTATCTTATCATAAGTATGCACCTAATGTAAGATTACCTTGTGCGACTTTACCATGGTCAGAAAACCATGGGTACCATGTTTTTTTTTCTTTTTCTTTTTGTTTGTTTTTGGTGGATAGTAATTTTATTGGAATACCATAGTAAAGGGATGTCTGAGTTTGCACTACAGTAGGCAATTTGCCCAGTAATTATTACTCCCATAGGGAAGCAGTCCCGAAATTGGAAGCTGCAGTGAGTCACAGAGCGGGTTAATTAAAATTTTATAAAGCCTATAGGTGATTTAAAGCATGTTTTTCATCTGTCACTGCAAATAGGTTTTCCATATAATATAAAATCAGTATTTACATGGTCTAAGAATAGTAAGTTATCTCACTCCCATGTGCCCTGCAGTGTCCCACTAAATCACGTCTGCTGACCTGCAACAGAGGCTTAATCTCTTGGAAACAGGTGCTTCCTCACAAAACTAAGCTAGAGTTTAGTGAGTGAGCGATAATGTTAGGTCATATTTATCATGGTTTCTCTGTGCCATGACTATAACAAATAGAATTCTGGTATTTTAATTTCAGGGTTTTTTTTTTATGCAAAACTGATAAATGATTATAGTCCATGTGTGATCCACATTACACATATGTTTAAAATGTTTAATTAACCCGCTCTGTGACTCACTGCAGCTTCCAATTTCGGGACTGCTTCCCTATGGGAGTAATAATTACTGGGCAAATTGCCTACTGTAGTGCAAACTCAGACATCCCTTTACTATGGTATTCCTATAAAAATGACTATCCACAAAAAACAAACAAAACAAAACAAGCAAAAAGAAAAAAATCATGGTACCCATGGTTTTCTGACCATGGTAAATTCTCATAAGGGTAATCTTACATTAGGTGCATACTTATGATAAGATACTCACCTGCGAAGACCCACCCTGTTCTGTGATTTTTCTAGAAGGTAAAGCAGAAGAGAATATAAGGAGTAAATCGTTTAATATGAGGGTTTCATTTAATATGAGATGACTGAATAGCAAACTTAACAGTGCAGGTAGTCTAGCGTTAGTTTACCTTTCGTGAAACAAGAAAGGCTAACCTAACAAAGAAACACTGATTACCAATGTAGCTGACCAGCACACATATTTAAACTATAAACAAATGTATAATGGTGAGTGATTTCAGAAAAAGAAAGAAAAAAACATACCTTTATTGGTATGGAATAACATAAATGGAACTATGGGAATTATGTTGTGACTAAACAAAATCCAAAATAAATCAAAACTGTGTTATATTTTAGCATCTTCAAAGTAGTCACCCTTTACCCAGAATTTGCAGAAATGTACTCTTGACATTTTCTCAACCAACTTCTTGAGGTATCACCCTGGGATGCATTTTTAAACAGTATTGAAGGAGTTCCCATCTATGTTGGGCACTTATTGGCTGCTTTTCTTAATTATTTGGTCCAAATCATCAATTTCAAAAAATTTTACTTTTGTTTTATTACATTTTAGTTTTATAATGAAATAAATTAATATGGTGGCACAAATATATTTTTGTCTACAAAACTAATTTCAAACATTTAAGCATACGCCTTCAGATCAAAAGAGTTTTAAGATTGTGACAAACATTTCAGGCAAGTGTTTCAAAACTTTTGACTGGTAGTGTAGGTTAGGGTTAGGGTAGGTAGGGTACGGTTGGGAAGGGTTAGGCTTAGGTTTGTGCATGGGGGAATGCATTCTGACAGCGGAGAATGTTACCATCACAGCCACTAACCACATCCTCCAAAGTTTTTGCATTGAGTTAATATGCATTATTAATAAAAAATGTATATCCTTTCTTATCTGCTAAAATGAGAACTTTCCTGACCCATGACAAAAAAAATGTCTTTATTTTTTTTCCTTCACCTGTATTGTCTTTATGATTATATTCATACATTGTTTGATCTTATTGAACATTTATATAGAAAAAAACTCCACAGTTTTAGCACAATGTGTGGACTTTTCAGACGGTCCCTTACCACACCCTCCACAGTATTAGCACGTTTTAGCACAATGTGTGGACTTTTCAGACGGTCCCTTACCCACCATAGGCAAATTTTCCAATTTATATTAATGTTGAATTGGCGATCTGGAACGATTTCACCCTAATGCCATCTGACCAGCTTAAATACGGGACAAATCAATACGGGACGCATCATTTTATCTTTAAATACGGGACGATCCCGTATTTTACGGGACGGGTGGCAACCCTACCGGTGTGGTTCCCAGATATTCAATACCGGAATCATTATATATGAATAAGATGTTGTATTTTCACAACCTAGTGTCTACTGTCCATTTTTAAGTATCCCAAAAACCACAACCCACAATTCTATGATTTTAACCCATGACTGTGTTTTCAAATTAGCCAAATTTGTTGTGAAAGCACGACCCTGGCAACACTGCACAAGAGCTGCAGCTGCTCTGAGGAAGAGAAAGGGAGATGTGCAGTGTTTAGAAAAAAACGCTGATTCTCACTAGATTGACAATTGCAATCCTTTTTTTCTTTCACAACTGCCTTATTTTGTGGTCGTTATTAGAGAAGTAGCCTATTTTAAAAGTAATACAGGTGATTGAAAACGTAACGTAACAGTTACTTTATTTGTGTATTCTGAATACGTAACGCCGTTACATGTGTTACGTTACAGCCCAACCCTGCCTTGCGAACAATGTCTCTAACCTTAACCCTAACACAACTATTTTTACATATTTTATATAAATGAAAATATTAATACTTGTGAATATAAATAAATATATTAATATTTACATGTATTTATATTAAATAGACTTGTTTCACATTTTAAGTGAAATTAAAACGTGATTTATTATTTCAGTCATTATCCAACCTTTTACTGCGCAGAATAACGCGCAGTCTTGACGTTCATGAGTGCGCCGGTCCCTCATCACATGACTGTTGGGAAAAGTTGCTCTGCATCAACATCAGCTGACTGCAGCCGTTTGCCCTGAATATCAGATCACGCGACACTACACTGTCCACACATCAACACAATTCCTCAGATGCGCTAACACCCCTGAGGGCTCGCCAACATGAGACTCGCCTGTCTGCTGCTAGCTGCTGCCTTTGTATGGACATCCGATGCGATTGTTCGGTAAGGTCAAAGTAACTTAACAACAGCGACACAATTTGTTCATTAGCGTAACAACACACGATGTGCCTGAAAACCTCGTGACAATAGCTCCAGTGTGCTTGTTCTTGTTGTTGATTCACGATGGTTGTATTTTATGGTCCTGTTTAAGCCAGTTCATTTGACAGACATTAGCTGGATCTCAAATCGTAATTAGATTTAGTGGTTTTTACACGTTCAAACGTCGTTATGATGCCCAAAAACGCGGTCTAGTTAAGTAGCTCACTAGGATTTGTTTCGCAGCCCTTGTGTAAGACATTATAAGACACATAGACGTCGTTTGTGGGTCTCCCTCAAGACAAGAGCCTATCTGGACCGTTTGTGACTTCAGAATCATCTTGACTTGCCCCTCCTTTTCTTTTTAAAAGCAAAAGTCTGGGTTCCAGTGTGGCACTTACAATGGAAGTGAATGGGGAAAATCTGTAAACGTTAAAATACTCACTATTTCACAAGATGTAAACAACGTGTGTTAACATGATTTTAGTGTGATAAAATCACTTACTAACCTTTTCTGTGTAAAGTTATAGCCAATTTTACAACTTCGTTGCCATGACGACGTAATGTTGTAAACACTAAAACCTTAAAGACTGTAAAAACTACGTTGTAAATAGGGTCGCAAAGGGGCGGAAAATTTCCAGTAAATTTCCGGAAACTTTCCAGTAACGTTCCATGCGAAGTTAAGCAGGGGAATTTTGGAAATATTGTAAAAAACTTTGGGCACTTGGCTATATGCTGCTGCATCTTTGTGGCATTCTTAACATAGGTCTTTGCACAGTATTTGCAAATGTACACAGCCTTTCCTTCTACATTGGCTGAGATGAAATGTATCCACACATCAGATGGAGCACGTGGCATTGTTCTGTAGAATAAGATTAGAAAAAAGCTTGTAAAAAAAAAGTATTCATTTGTCCAGCATCAATTGTAAAATATTTTTACCATTCCAGAATATTCCAATTGTTAAGCTAACTATTTATATATCTGGCATGCTTAACAATTGGAATATTCTGGAATGGTAAAAATATTTTACAATTGATGCTGGACAAATGAATAGAAATAGGCTAGATGAATAGATGAACACTCCTCAATCAGCATGCTTAATCAAACTATAACCTATGTTCTTGTATGATAACAGAAAACTGGCTAGCAGAAGGCAGAAGAAACAGCATCACAGTTGAGTTAGCTAGCACCATGATAGCTAGCCTCTTAAATTGTCAATGAAATGGTGTTAGCTAGCTTACATTTAGCATATCTGATTTACTGGCTAGCTAGCTACTGTATAAACACATTTTGATTTAGTATATGCTAGTTAAACTTTAGTACCATAGATCAAATATATTTACCCTAGTAATATCATCAAAACTTACTTGACTGGATGTAGTCCTTGGGCTCAAATGAAGTAGTGTGGCTTCAATAGTTCTGCTGTAGTAAGTAGCCTGCAGTAAGTAGTGTGCTGTGTGCATGTGATTGAGGAATGTGCAGGGTAGAAATTCAACTGAATTTGCATTAAATCTGATTGTTTTAACCAAGATTATGCTGCAAGATTTAAGTTCCCTGTTATAGGCTAACTTGCAGTTTTGCAAATTTCCAGTTTATTCCCATTAATTCCCATATATTCCCATGGAAAGTTTACAACTTTGAAAATTCCTGGAATTTTGCAACCCTAGTTGTAAACAACTTCTCAGCTCAAATAATACACAAGATTTAACAGAAGAATTAATGTAAGTGCTTTTATAAAATAAGCTTCACATTTCTGTCTTAAATCCTCCAAAAATTTTCCCCATTCACTTCTATTGTAAGTGCCTCACAGTAACCTCGATTTTTGCTTCTATTTTTAATTTAAAAAATAAATAAAATTAAGGATTAGTCGAAATACATTTTTTGTTGGAATCAACATTATGCCACAAAAGCAGTCTATTTGAAGCTGGAATATTCCTTTTAAGTTCAACCTTTAGAAATCCAGATTCTAGTCTAGCATGCTTCGATTCCAGAACTAGCACAAGTATACATCTATTGATGTTAGTTCCGATCATGAAAGACATCTGTTTTGAGGTTCTTGCTTTTGTGGGTTATGACTTCAATGATAGAAATTGACCTCATTTGTCAGAGGATTTTCTTGACACACATACTGAGCTGTTTAGGCTTTTTCACCACCCTGTCAAAGTCCAAAACACAACAGCATTTACTGCATCATAACAACTTGCCCCATACATGAAAAGAGAAAGTTACATTTGATCTCTGTAAGCAATGCAACTACTTGCATAGTTTTGATGAGAAAAATAGCTGCCCTAACAGTTCTAATTAATTGTTTAAAACCTTTAAGTATATGTTTGAAATGGGTATGTATAATAACAAAGTATTGCCCAGCTCATATTATTTGGGCTATTACAGGGCAGTAAACATAGTCCTCTGCAACCAGCTGATTTGAATCCTAATAATTGATTATTTAGGTGTGTTCATGTGTGTATGAAAAGGAGCCTTGACTCGTTTTCAGTATGAGAATGTTTACAGTTTGTCACAGGTCATTTTTTGTAAGTGACTGCAAGATAACAGTGTATACTGTAGTAAGTCTGAATGAAAATGAATGTTGGAGGCAAAGACTTGATAGCATTTCTGTGTCTGTCTCTCTCCAGGATTCCACTTAAGAAGTTTCGTTCCATAAGACGGACAATGAGTGACTCTGGTAGAGCTGTAGAGGAGCTTGTGGCTGGTTCTGTACCCTTGAAATACAACCTGGGCTTCCCAGCTAGTAATGGTCCAACTCCTGAAACTCTCAAAAACTACCTAGATGTGAGTACTGCCTATTTCCTGTGCTTCAAGTAGCTTTCTGTCTAAGGTAACTGTGGTCTGTTTTAATCCTGTGGCTCCATTTACTGTAAAAGCCTCTTAATCATTTACTAAACATCCCTACTTGGCCTGGTTTTTCAGTAGATAACTTACTCCGGCATAATGGCATTGAAAATCAGTTGATTTAGCTGGGAGCCTCTGTGTGTGTCACATGAATGTCTACTCTTTGTAACCACAGATGTTGCATAAAGTTGCACACACAAACTGGACATAGTGCAATATGAAGACAAGAAGTTGTTATAGTTGATGATACAGACCTTTTGCTCAATCATATGATTTAAGTTTCACCATGTCATCAGGTGGGAACGTGACTGACACCAGCAAAAAATGAACTTGAAACCAGTTATGTTAGTTTTATTCAGCAAAAACTGTGGACTTGCATTTCCTGTCATTAGCTCTTATGGAAAGCGTGATGGTCCATTTTAAGTGGTCATGAGACTGTTTGTCATGCCTCTGAAACAATGACTCAACTAAAGTTGAGTGGACCACACAATCCGCTTTGGCCGTATGCAGGTGATATTTTTGCCAACAATAGTTTTTCAAGAATCAACCAAATTGAAACATGATCTAAAACCCCTTAAGAACTTGTATCAATAACAAAGTAAAAAAAAAAAAACTTTGCATATAAAATTGTCATATTTGCATAGGGATAAATATTAATGTAGGAGAAAATTCTCTTTATTTTTTATTTTTTTTTCTCCCCCAATAATCCCTAAACGAAGACCACAATTTTTGACTAACTGCTAGAGCTTTCAAGCTGCCTCCACCAAACTGGGAACTGACCTTCAGGCTGTTCTTGACTCTGGTTGCTATATCTCTTTTTTTTTTTTTTTTTTTTATCTGATAAGACTTATGGTTTTCACTCAGCAGACAATCAACTTTCAGACAAGGCTTTGTCAAGCCGATGCATAGTATAATAAATCGTGCTGTAAATCGATTCAATTTTTTAATCCAATTAATCACATGGTATACCTTTTAATTAATTGAATTGATCGCATATGTAGATATTTGCTGAGAAAGCCCCTCAAATAACAAAAATTCAATTTATTATGATAAAATAATTATAAATGGCTGTATTTATAAAAAAAAAAAAAAAAAAAAAAATAGTAATTAAAATACATTATTGTGGCAGACGAGTAAAGCATTGATGAGCCAAATGTTCAATAATTTGTAATTATTTTTTATCAGTCTATCATTGGCCTACAGTCTCCAGCAATCATTTAGTATTAAGGCTATTCTATGGTACGAGGACATTTTTAATTTAGTTAATTTTTTTTTAACGAGTTATTTATATACATATATAATTAATCGCACTGAATTAATGCGTTAAATCGTCAGCCCCTTATAATAAGATTATAAGTAGATACATTCATGTCACTTCTCACTATCAGAGATCTCTACCCCTGTAAAAAGTTAGAATCATACTAGAATGTTACAATTGATACAGTTAACTCTTTTCAAAGTTGGGAACTAATAAGCATAAAAAGTTTTTCTATAAAATCATAATGGATTATAATGTCCTGAACTCTGTAAAAATAGAATATTTATTTATAAAGTACCATTTAAGGTTGTTTTAAAATGCTGAGATTTTCAATTCAGTGTAACTAAAATTTTGTGAATATGCATCACAAGCAATACAGTAATTGTTGATATCAGTAACATTTTCTATCAGTAACAAAACCCTAGAAAATGTCGTCATGTGAGAATAGTGGGGGTTTTCTTAGGCTACAGCTGTTCTGCTGATACATTTTGAACTAAAGGAGTGTTTTTGTTTTCAGGCTCAGTACTATGGAGAGATTGGCCTTGGCACTCCTGTCCAGTCCTTTACTGTGGTGTTTGATACAGGATCCTCCAACCTGTGGGTGCCTTCTGTCCACTGCTCCCTCACTGATATCGCCTGCTGTAAGTCAATGAGCGTAGAATGTTTATTTCAATCTTTTTGTTGACGTTTATTTTGACAAAAGAAATTTAATAATGTTAGTGTAATTATCCTTTTAATGCATTAGAACAAAAGGTTCCTTGGCTCTACTCTGGCAATATTTGGTAAACTAGCTTTTCATGTTCTCCAATATTGTTTTATTCTGTCTGATATTCCGTCATTGATTGTTTATAGGCACTAGATCATAATTTACTTTGTAATACATCTTCAAAATTAATTCTAAAGGAAACAAGAACCAGTTCAAAGTGGTCAAATTACTCAAGTTTGTCTGTGGCCTCTTTTTGTGAAATGTTAAAGAGTTTGTTCCCGTAATCTGTTTGGGGGGGGGGGGGGGAATTAGTACCAAAGACAGCATCACCCCCTTTCTACGAAGTTAGATATTTTTTTTTTTTTTTTTTTTTCTGCAACTTCTGCAGTTCTAGAGTCTTGCAGAACAGACTCGATGATAAACTTCTAAGTGCATTCCTTCCGGTTTGATTTGTTTGGGTATTTCATAATGAGATTAAAATTCTGTATGTTTAGAAGCATTTTTATCCAAGCAATAAACTTATAAGGTTATCCAATATGGGTGTTGTGCTGTGCAGTGATATACACAGTAGTTAGGTGAACAGTTTCTTAGATGGATGAGTGTGTATCTTTTCTGACAATTTTTAATCTTATAGTGCTTCATCATAAGTACAACAGTGGCAAGTCCAGCACCTATGTTAAGAACGGGACTGAGTTTGCCATACAGTATGGATCTGGAAGCTTGTCGGGGTATCTCAGCCAGGATACGTGCACGGTAGGATTCAAAAAGTCTAGCATGTCTAAAAATGTTCTGTCACTTGAAATGATGAAAGAAACAAACCGATCTGTTACTTCTCTTTTAGATTGGGGATATCGTGGTTGAGAACCAGATATTTGGAGAAGCGATCAAACAGCCAGGAGTGGCCTTCATTGCAGCCAAGTTTGATGGTATTCTTGGCATGGCCTATCCTCGCATTGCAGTGGACGGGGTCCCTCCTGTTTTTGACATGATGATGAGCCAAAAGAAAGTGGAGAAAAATATTTTCTCTTTCTACCTGAACAGGTACCTTTATAGATTTACAACCTTCTGATCCATCTCAGACCTTTATTAAATAAAAAAAGGGGTTCTCAGAATGGGTAGTTAATTTAGCACCTCTGCTGTTTTAAAATATAAAACGGTTAGTTCCAGTCCTCGATTCTGATTGGACGAGAGACGTTCTAAGAGTGCTGATGTCTCAGAAAAGCAGAGTATCAGTGCTGTTTGTATCACTCCGCTTGTGTTTGTGGCATTCTACACTAAAGTGGAAGAGCAGCACAAATGTGTAAAAGAGCTAGATGCATCTCTTCATTTATCCCAGTGACATTAAATACCATTTTTGTGTGTTATGAGCGAGTTGAGCTGATGTTCATTTGTGCTGCCAGTCAGCGAGCGGTTTCTTTGAAGTCATCGGTATGGACCCTTTTCACACATCCACGTTCACAAAGCTGTTGGTGAATGGGGAACCACAGCAAATAAGATTGAGCTTACCTGTTTGCTCCAACAGCAAAAGAAAAAATCAACAATTTCACTTTCACAGCTTTGCAAAAGAAGATAAAAATATACAGCGCTGGTTAACCCCTCAGCAGCTGTGTTAGAAGCCTCATCGCAGCTGTGGTAACAGAATTATTTTTTTTTTAAACATAATATAAGATAATATAAAACAAAGTACAATGTTATAAATTTACACTAAATATTTAAATTGTAAATATAAAAAGATTGCTACATTTATGTTAAAGGCGGAAACGCGTCATAACAGGTCCGTGAAAAGGGTTCATTGTCTCTAGCTCCGTGATCGCTCTGTTTACTACTACACTTCAAATGGGATATAGTTAAACTAACAGCTTCAGCATTTAGGCTTATCACAGAGACACAACAGACTGAGTAATCACACATACGATTACTTGATACTATTGGATACCGGAGTGTCTTCTTTGGAAGGAAATGTAAACAAACATTCAACATGGTGGAGGAGAGTACGGTTTCTATAGTGAATGACTCCTGCGCACCGCTACTGCGAAATAGGGAGGAATACCCCTGCTTGGCGGCTATTTTTACACAGAGAAAATAGGATTTATTTTACCAAAATTACATTATCACCAGCAAGCTGACTAACACTACAGCTGAGGAATAGAGTTTATCAGCTATAGCTTTACTCGTCATCTCTGCTTGGGAGTCGTGACAGATGCGCTCAATCACTTTCACTCACTCACACACACACACACACACACACACACACACACACCCTTGTTTCTCCAATAACTTGTAAGAAACCACCCAAGCCATCGAGCTAGTTCTAAAGTGATGATTTTTTTTTTATTTTATTTTTTTTAATGTTTTGACATTTTAGTAACAGAGGCTTGGGCACATCTATTTAACTAGCAACAGCAGATCCTGATCTGTGGCGTAAGAAAGTAGTTCCATGCACAAATGCTTTATTGTTGAACTGCTGTGTATAAGATTACCTTTGGAAGATTACTTGAACTGTGATTACCTCCGCACTCAGCCTGCGGCCTCGTGCCTGCAGCCAAATCACAGCCGTGCTGATAGGGTCATACAGCACTTGCTCGTGTGATATTGCTTTAGTATCCTGCTTATTTAAAAGACCATTATAGATATAAGGTCATTCTGTCATACACATGGTGTGCCCATGGTGTTTACATTTTCTGTTCTTCATATGGTTTTGAGTGTTCTGGAGTCAAATTTGTTTTTTTGCATGATTGTTGTGGATGACCCTGTTTATTTGTTCGGCAGAAACCCTGACACCCAACCTGGTGGCGAGTTACTCCTTGGAGGTACAGACCCCAAATATTATACTGGAGACTTTAACTATGTCGACATCAGCAGACAGGCCTACTGGCAGATTCACATGGATGGGTGAGAACTTGCCTTTGTATTACCCAAAAAACAGGTTTTTAACAGTACAGAGTTAATCTAAACATTCTTCATACAAATCTATGTGTAGAATCAAAGTTAGTGTTTTAAGGGCAGCATCTCATTGCAAATCCTCTATCGGTCCTGGCTGTTTAAGCATTCCCATTATGCATTACTCTTTGCCACTATCAAATCTTAAGTGCACAATAAATTGTCTAATGTTAAGTGCACTGTTTCCCACCATTTAGAGTAGCTAGGAGTGAAAAAGTATTTCGCAGGTGGTTCTATTGTTCCTGTAGTTAATCTAACCTCTGCAATGGTAAAAGGCTTCATTCTGTTCATTTAGCATCTTTAAATGGTTGTACTCTTGGCTGACATTTGTATAAAGTCTCTACAGACAGAATGAGTATTTCGTCTTATTGAATTAGAGCTTAAAAGCTTTATCTGTTTTAAGATACAAGAAACCTCAAGATATTAGCAGCATTTTAGGGCAACATTGAAATTCTAACTTAAGCAAAAGCAGTTTTGGCACCAATTTTAAGACTTGCTGGTTCAAGCCTATTTAGGAATGGCAAACCTGTTAATTTGTGTATGTAATGAATATGAAAAATACCATGCATGTGTAATCAGATCGTGGTCTGTTATGTAAAAGGTACCACTTAACCAGCAAAGCGGAATAATACTTGTTTTTAACAGTTCTGTGTGTGTGTATGTGTGTGTGTGTGTAGCATGAACATTGGTGGTGAGCTGACACTGTGTAAGGGAGGATGTGAAGCCATTGTTGACACTGGAACATCACTGATCACTGGTCCATCCGCTGAAGTCAAAGCCCTGCAGAAGGCTATTGGAGCGATCCCTCTGATCCAGGGAGAGGTACTAAAACTTTAAAAATTAATACAATTTAACATCGCTGAGGCTTTTAACTTAATCTCTCTATGAGATTGAATTGAAATTGAATTTTCTTTTCACCCTGTTGAAAATATTGCATGCTTGTGTACATGATTAAATGCATTTTAAATTGCTTAACAATTTGTCTTCTCTAATTACATCTGTTCTCTCTCTAGTACATGGTTGACTGTAAGAAAGTGCCCACACTCCCCACCGTCTCATTTATTCTGGGTGGAAAGACTTACTCTCTGACTGGAGAGCAATACATTCTGAAGGTATGTACATTCTCTATCTTTTCTGGCACTGATCGGTGCTTCTGTTTTGATGTGGTGCTTTGCATTGTCAAAGTTGTGAAATTGACGTGTTGTTTGTGATCAGGTCAAACAGTATGAGTCACTAGAACATAATCATGTGCCTGGATTTTTTTCTAAATCACATGTGGCTTCTAAGACTGTGTGATAAGCTTTCATGTTTGTTTTTCCACAAAGACTTTTTAAAGATTAGATCCTTTTTCTTTGTGTTAGGACAAAAAGAACATGAAAAAGTTTTCTTTTTAAGTGGAGGGTGTGGGTTAGTCTATAGTAATTATAATTAGCTTTATATAAAGTCCACGTTAGGTCCCCATTTAGATTGCAATGTAATTATGTGTGTGTTTGCGCCTCACAGGAAAGCCAGGGTGGAAAGGATATTTGTCTGAGTGGATTCATGGGCCTGGATATCCCAGCTCCCGCAGGACCCCTCTGGATTCTGGGTGATGTGTTCATTGGGCAGTACTACACTGTGTTTGATCGTGAGAATAACAGAGTGGGATTTGCTAAGGCCGTATAAGCCCAGCTGTAGCCCTTAACACTGAAGAGGTGTCATGAGAGTAATAAGAAATCTAGGAACTTTGTCAATATCATCTCTGCTTAAATGGCAGAGTAGCGGTATGATTGTGTTGTTTGCACTGCTTTTAGATTTTCAAATGTTTTTGTTTTATAAAGGAGTATGTGGAGATTAAATGATTCAGGGAAAAGTCCTAAAATGACAAGTTACATTCATTTGCTTTTTAGCGGACGCTTATCTCAATATCTGTGATTATAACACCATGTTTTAACATTTTAATTTATGATTGTGTTGTTGACGTCATTTGATTTTAGACACTACCAGTTTTACTGTTGAAAATTTACCTCCAATAGTTGAACAAATTACAATGGAAAAATAAAGAGATTTTAAAACCACCTGTATTATTCTCTCATTTATGTGTCTGCCTTATTTAAGTGAAGCACTGTAATACTATAACCTACGGATATTTTTCCCCATGTGAATAAGGGCTCAAGATTTAAGGGTAAATATACAACCAGTCAAAAGTTTGGGCACTAGACAGACATTTTTGTTTCTCAATGACTACATTTACATATACACCAGAAAGCGGCTCATTGCGAGAAAGCAGCGTTCTGGTTTACATGCACTGTGTAAGTGGCATACTGTTTACTCCTGTATACATACATGCGTATCGGTCAGCAGCTTTATCCACTGCTACGCAATTTCCCTGCAATGCTGGAGTAAAGAACAAACATGGAATCCAATGAAGACTTTGCTATTTTATTCTCTGTTGCTTCACTTTATTTCCAGATATTCTAGAGTTGTTACTGTGTTTGTTCTTTAATTTTCCTGATCTGCAGCAGAATTGCTCTGCAATAGTGGGGTTTCCCTCTTACATAAAAGTCAGTGATTCCCCCAATGTAGGAGCACATTTATGCGAACGTGAGGGACCGTCGATATTGGGTATAGTTTATAGAGCATGTTTTTTTGTTTTGTTTTCTTCTTCACTGTACTCCCAGAATTTTTGAATTCTTTCTGCTGTTAACTTGTTTTTGGGCTCCATCCTATGACGTTTGTTATCTGGTCTGTTCACGCACATGCGCACTCTTCAAACACTCATCAGAACACCACTTATGTGTTTACATGGCCACTTTAGCTGCATTCTCTGGCAGAAACCCAGGTGTGTTAAACTGCTTTCCATTAAAGGATTATTCACCCAAAAATTTAAGTTCAGTCATTGTTTACTCACCCCTGTGTTGTTATAACCCCATATGACTTTCTTTTTTTTTTTTTTTTTTTTTTTTTTAACACAAAGGGAGAAATTGTAAAAAACAATGTTGTGCTCAGTGATGTCATACAATGGCAGTTTATGGTGACCACCTCTTCAAGCTTCAAAAGGACATAAAAGTATAATTCAGAAGTCTAATAAATGATTCCATGAGACTCATGATTGTTATGAAAGCATACGATAAGGTTTGGTGCGAAACAAACCAGAATGTAATGTATTATTTAGTAAAAATATTCACTGACAGTTGATTTCCTGTGCTTTAGAGCTATTTGCATGAGAGCAACAGTAGTTAAGCAGCACGCACGAGATGGGGCGTTCAAGCGAAAACTCATTTTGTTTTGCTTCAACCCTATTTGCATATTACGTAGTCTGCATAGGGCACCAACTCCCTAGGAGGGCACCACCTAACCCAAGGGGGTTATCAGAAACTCCACTGGCTGTCGCACGTTATACCTTATTCAAGGACCCGAAAGCATTCGCAGAACACAGATAATGGCCTCGCGCTCACACCAGGCATCGCATTTTGGACCGGTGCCAGTTCATAGCTGACGGGGTTACTGGGCGCAACGACAAATATAGAAACCAAGCGATTGACAGAATGTCCCATTGCTCGTTGCAGTTGCTTAGAACAAAAAACTCTGATTAACATAGAAAATAGATAACTTTTATTGCATGTCGTTTGGCGTCTGAATAAGACACGGCGTGACTGTAGCTACCTTCCGCCCCATCTCTCTGTTTGATGGAGGACTCCATTGAAATGCATCTATTCTTCCCTTACAAATTCTTCAGACATGTTTGTAAGTTCTGTTCTCTAGTTTGTGTGCAGCTATGTTGTGTTTTTTGTTGTTAATATCGCTGGTGGTCCTGTTGAAACGAAACAAAACAAGTTTTTGCTTGAACGCCCCATCTCACGTGTTCTGCGTTCCTACTGTTGCTCTCATGCAGAGTTTTAAAGCTCACGTGCTGACTCATGAATGTGGACAGGAGATCAATGGTCAGTTAATATTTTCATTGAACAATACATTAGATTTCAGTTTGTTTTGCACCAAACCTTATCGTATGCTTTCATAACAATCATGAGTCTCATGTAATCATTTATTAGACTTCTGAATTATACGTTTGTGTCCTTTTGAAGCTTGAAGATGTGGTCACCATAAACTGCCATTGTATGACATCACTGAGAACAACATTTTTCACAATTTCTCCCTTTGTGTTAAGAAAAAGGAAGAAAGTCATATGGGGTTGTAACAACACAGGGGTGAGTAAACAATGACTGAATTTTCATTTTTGGGTGAACTATCCCTTTCAGAAAAAGGAAGAAAGACATATGGGGTTATAACAACACAGGGGTGAGTAAACTGAATTTTTATTTTTGGGTGAATTAATCCTTTAATATCTTAAACGGCATTAGGAAATTACATGATGTTTACACAAAGTTTCAGAACGCCACTTTCTGCAAAAACCCTGGAATAAACCGTTTTCGTAAGGGAATGTAAACGTGGTCACTATCTTAAAAACCTTTTGATCTAAAAAGGCTTATGCTTTAAAGGATAGTTCACCCAAATGAAATAAAGGCAAAGGGTGGCTACTTTGTAGAAGCTAAAAAAATTTTTATTTAACATTTTTGATCACTACATAATTCTCAGATTTTAATTTGTTTCATAGTGTTGAAGACTTTATTATTCTAAAATATTGACAATGGTGATAAAGTGAGTGGCTGTATGAAAATTTGGTTGTATATATATATATATATATATATATATATATATATATACAGTACTGTGCAACATTTTTGGCACTTGTAAAAAATGTTGCACAGTGAGGATGTCTTCAAAAATAATGACATAAATAGTTTTCATTTATCATTTATGTCATACAAAGTCCAGTAAACATAGAAAGCTAAATCAATATTCAGTGAGACCACCTTTGCCTTTAAAATAACGCCAATTATCCTAGGTACACCTGGACACAGTTTTTCTTGGTTGTTGGCAGATAGGATATTCCAAGTATCTTGGAGAATTCGCCACAGTTCTTCTATCTATTTAGGCTGTCTCAATTGCTTCTGTCTCTTTATGTAATCTCAGACTGACTCGATGTTCAGTGGGGGGCTTTGTGGGGGCCATGACATCTGTTGCAGGGCTCCCTGTTCTTCTAATCTTTTCTATTTGCAAGAGTAATGTTTGGGAGTCTAACATTTATATTTCCTATTGACACACTAAAGCTGAAGATATAAATAACCATCTTAAGACAAATACTTTTGTGAAACAACATCTGTGCCTAAGTCTTTTGCACAGTACTGTGTATATATATATATATATATTATGTAACCTGCCATTTCAGTTCAAGGAAGTAACAAAGCAAAGCAATGTGTTTGAATCCTTTCTTTTAATCTCAATACTGAGAAAGTAAATACTGCGTTGTTGAGCAAATTCATGAAAAAATATTTACAGGAAGTGTGCAGAGTATACAACCCCTTACATTGATAGCACATCAGCAAACATACAAACAAAAAAGTTAGCATTCTGGATTAAGCACTTCTTACCAAAATCAACATGATCTGTTATCCAAACTATATTCCGATTATTCATGATGTATTTACAGGATACCTTAAATTTACAACATTCACCTTGTATTAATATTTTAGAATTAATTAGGCACACAGTTGTAGAACGATGAGTTACAGTAGGGTTGTTTTAAATGCAATACATACGCTTATGCACAATGATTTAATTACATCCAAAAGAAATGTACTGCATGTTTTTGACATTTTATGCATTAATTTTTCCAAAGCTGCTAATATACTTCTAATCTTGTTTTAGGTGGACAGTAACTGCTCTGACTTGCAACAATCTCTTTGTACAAATAGGCCAAGCCATTCTACAGTAAAGCATATCCCAGTGGTCTACAGACCCCTACAGACAAACCAAGGCTGGTACGTGCATGTAACAGTTGGGGCAATGGGTTCGGGGTGGTAGGGGGATCTGGGGTGAATCAGTGCTTGCTACAGACATATATAATACAATTTGAAATATTCAGACCTTTTTCTGGACCAGTGTGGGGGAAAGAGAATTGTTCGAACTCAAGGTTAAAAATGGGTGGTAGTGAGGTTATTAGACATACAGGAGAGGGAACTTGATTATGATTGGTTAAGGAGATGACTGACTGTTGATATGTAGGACACTGCTGGAGGCAACAGTTGGGTGAATTCCATTCGAAAGTGAGCATAACTATGCCCTACTTACTCCACTTTATTTTGAATTTCAATAATACCCTGACAGCATAGCGTTAAACATAAAAGAAAATATTGACAATATGAAAATAAGAAAACATGAAAATATATAGTCCCTGGGTGCATGAGAGCAACTGAGGGTTTTAAAATCCCAGGAAATATCTTACATAAATTACCTATTTTTCCTAAACCTGACCCTAACCCTAACATTTTATAATGAATTATGAGAATTTGCCACCCATGATCACCTTGAAGTGACCATTGTATATACACTTCACTCACATGAAGGCATACAGTTGCTCACTTTCGTTTGGAATGACCCTACGAGTAGCGGCCACTTTCCGCAGTGTACTTCAAAGGTACAAAAACGGAATTTAGAATTCACCCAGTATGGCTAATAGTAAAGGTGATGAAATGGACAAATATTACACAGGGTTGTGTTCTCAGCCTTTACAGTACACATGAAACTGGACAGGTCCTCACAAATCAGATTCAGGCATATCTGGAATGTCTGTAATATTCGGCATTACATATCCTGTGCCACAGCTACCATTGAGCGTGATGTCTTTGCCCAATGGAGGGCCGCTCTTCTTGTGGTAGTTGGCCGGCATGGGTGAAGGGGCTTCACTGGGTGTCTTTGCCTGGAGAAGACTGGCATCGTCATCTTCATCCTCTTCTCTGGTCCTACTAGTGGTGTCTTTGATAATGCGACCCTTCTTATAGGAGATTGTGGACAGGCCGCCTGCATTCTCGTCGATTATGTTCAGACAGCGCAGAATGAAGACCACAGGCACAGGGAGAATGGCTATGACTACAAGTGAGATGCAGACTGCCAGGCCCCAGGGCGGGTAGCTGAGAGATTGTTCTTGAGCCTGAGAACAGACACAGCAATTGGATTATTCCGGCAAAGGAATAATTCCACCTTAATCCTGTGGTAAATCTGTGCATCACAAGGCCCTAAGAAAGACCTGGCCTTTTTTGGTCAAAATCCTGTTGTGTGTGGAAATGTATATGGAATATAATCCTGGAAGAAAAAATGGTGCTTGCAAGACAGCAAAGAATAGTTTGAAAGTTTTAGGTTTTAAACTTTGGTTCTATGTTAATGAAATGCTGCATCAGAGCTACTTTGCCATTGTCATGATACTCAGCATGCATCAGCTACACACAATAACAACACTGTCATTGTGCAGTATACAGTAAGGCTGCTTTAAAAGGTTAAATATTATATTTGCAAATATGTGTAAGAAAAAAGACCGATCTCAAATAAGCAAATATTACAATGACATTATCATATTGAAAGGCAGAAATGTGAAGCTTATAATTTTATAAAAGCACTTACATTAATCCTTCTGTTAAAACTTGTGTATTATTAGCTGTAAAGTTGTTTACATTTTCAATTTTACAGTCATTTTAGGGACTGTTGACATTACATCGTAATGACAACGAAGTTGTAAAATTGGTTAAACCCAGAAGTTTACCCAGAAAAGGTAAATTATTTTACCACACTAAAATCATGTTAACACACATATTGTTTATGTCTTGTGGCTATACTTTTGAAACAGTGAGTATTTTAATGTTTACGGATTGGTTCCCCTTGACTTCCATTGTAAGTGCATCACTGGAACCCAGATGTCTGATTTTTTTTTTTTTATAGAAAATGTATGTATAAATATTATGCCACAAATGCTGTCGAGTGAGCTTAAATTGTACTGAACCCTGAATATTCCTTTAAATAGTATAAAGTTAGCAAAAAACAAAATAAATATCACACCTAAAGCTGAATGACGTACAGAACAAAGTTCGAATCTGGAGTATGTGCGTTTAGTGATTCAAAAGACTGAAAACCAAACCTATTTTTTATTTTTTTATTAATTCTACTGTTATAATAATCTGAGTTCAAAACATTTTTCAGATCTCAAATCTTGAGTATTAAGGTTTTTAAAGGGCATATTAAGGGTCAAAATGTATTAATCATTTGATAGTTAAAACACTACTGTAATTCAATTTTACCTTTCAGGGGATCTCAAATTTTAACACTTTGAATTCACTGTTATGATTTAGTTGTTGACAAAGGCTTTCAATCAACAGTACTTACCAGTTGCTGGTTCCATGCACTGTAGCTAGGAGGCGACAGTACCAGCTGAATGATACTTGTGACCAGAAGGCCCAGAAGCAGAATGGGTGTCACAAACTTCCACATATAGTAATAGAAGCGGTACGGAGAGAAACCCAGCATGTCCTTCAAATCCTCAAAGAACCTGAATGACCACAGACATTCTCATCAGGCCAAATTAGATCAGAGTTTGCTTACAGCTTATGGACTACTTTACAAAATATGTCCAAAATTGTGCATAATGTTCAATTATTGCCGTCATTTTGGTAAAATTGCAGAGCTTATTATTACAAATCTAGCAAATTAAAGTTTTCAAATAATGTTATTTAGGGATGAAAAAAAAAAATGAAATGTGTTCCAATATGCACTTAGACACCTACGCCTTATGAGTTAAAGAAAAATATTTGTTTATTTTCATTGCCTGTTTAAATGTAAAAAACATCCACAAATGCAATATCAAGCTTCAGCCACTAGAGGGCGCTGTGAGCTCTCTAATAGAATTCTCCAGCTGAATCCCTTTATTTAAAATCTATGTAACATACTTCTCAGTGCCATACACCCAGGCCACAGCAATGTTCTCCAGAAGAACCACGATGAGGAGAGGAAGAGTGGCAGAATAGTCATCAAACATGGCCACAAAGTAGTTCCCAGATCGCTGGACAAATATTAAACCAATACTGAAGGCAAGTACACAGCAACCAACTGTAAAGACAGCAGAGAAAAGAATGGGTGAGCTTGTATAATACAACTAACAGGTGAACTGCACATCAAAATGTTATCATTACAGCATGCTCTGAGTTATGTAAACACTGTTTGTTTAGCCTAGTGATTAAAAGATCTGGACTGGTATATAAGATTATCAAGAAATCCATGACAATACATTCATTAAAGGGATAGTTCACCCAAAAAAGAAAATTCTCACATCATTTACTCACCCTCAAGCCATCACAGATGTGTATGACTTTCTTTTTTCTGCTGAACACAAACAGAGATTTTTAGAAGAGTATTTCAGCTCTGTAGGTCCTCAAAATGCAAGTGAATGGTGGCCAGAACTTTGAAGGTCCAAAAATTACATACAGGCAGAATAAAAGTAAAGACTCCAGTGGTTAAATTCAAATAAATTCAAAGCAGTATGATAGGTGTGGGTGAGAAACAGATGTCAGAAGTCCTTTTTTACTATAAATTCTCCTCCCTGCCCAGTAGGTGGTGATATGCACAAAGAATGCAAATCGGCAAAAACAAAAGAAGACTAATGAGAAAGTGGAGATTTATAGTAAAAAATAATTTTAATATTGATCTGTTTCTCACCTATACCTATCATATATCTTCTGAAGATATTGATTTAACCACTGGAGTCTTATGAATTACTTTTATGCTGCCTTTATGTGCTTTTGGAGCTTCATAGTTCTGGCCACCATTCACTTGCTTTGTGTGGACCTACAGAGCTGAGGCTTATTTCTAAAAACTTTGTTTGTGTTCAACAGAAGAAAGAAAGTCAAACACATCTGGGATGGCATGAGGGTGTCAATGATGAGAGAATTTTCTTTTTTGGGTGAACTATCTCTTAACTTTTGCCCTTGTTTTAGAAGTTGTACTAGTCCATTGTGAGCGTTCACAGGGCAGCCCAGATATGCTCGTAAAAGTGCCGTGGGTTCGCTGTCCTTCTCCCATGAAATGCTCATATTCGGATGGTGAAATGCTCTGAATCTGCTCCATGACAATGGCCTTTAGTCTCTTTGTATGTGTGTGCGTCTTTCAAAATGCTGGGTTTTGGAAAGAGGGGGTGTGGCTAATTCAATGCTAGTCTGGTGGAAGTTCCAATGTCTAAAATCGCTTACAGCACCATTAAGCAACTTAACACTGCCACACACAATTTTTTTTTTTTTTTTTAAAGAAATAACAGCACCAGCATAGGTTCAATGGTCCCTTTCCTATTGCATTTGATTTTCTAAAATAAGGACAACCAAAAAACTAATACAATTACATAATTTTTGCACAGTTATCTGTATTTGGCTTTTGCTTACTTACCTGTGAGGTATTCCTTGCGCACTTTGAAGGTGTCCACGATGGGCGTGAGGATGCCCTGGATAGTGCCGAACATGCTGCCCAGCCCCAGGTTGACCAACATGAGGAAGAACATGACGGACCAAAAAGGTGAGGCTGGGAAATGGGTCATAGCTTCAGTGAAGGCGATGAAGGCCAAACCTGTACCTTGCACTGCCTGTGAGAGAAAACAGGGAAACATGCTGAAAGATTCAAAGTGTCTCAACCTTCTGGCATGCATTTAGAAGTCCTTATATAAATACAAAAACACAGCGTGTGATCTGCAGCAATATGAAGTGCCCCATGTTTAAGACACTTCTTGCACTCTTTCTTCATACAGATCTGAATAAACCCCTAACCCTAAGCATTAGACTTTGGCGCATAACACAACCTGCACTGTTTGTGCTACGGACATGAATGATATCTTAAATCTTGTGGCTTGTTGAGGAGAGGTGTACCATTACTTTTCTAAGGAATAAGACTTATGATTTTCACCTGGTGGACGATAAAACGGGCAAAAAATCCCATTGACTTTCATTGTCGAAAGAACTCAAGTGATATTTAGAGACCAGAAAATGTGGTCCCTCCTTTTCTTTAAAAAAAGCAAAAATTGAGGTTACAGTGAGGCACTTTCAATGGAAGTGAATGGGGACAATTTTTGGAGAGTTTAAAGGCAGAAATGTGAAGCTTATCATTTTATAAAAGCACATTAATTCCTCTGTTAAAACCTGTGTATTATTTGAGCTGTAAAGTTGTATAAATCATTGTTTTTATGGTTGTTTTACGGGTTTAGGGTTTACGGTGTTATGTCGTAATGGCAACGAAGTTGTACAATTGCACATAACTTTATCCATTGTAAGTGCATCACTGGAACACAGACTTGTGCTTTTTTTTAAAGAAAAGGAGGGACGAGTCAAAATAATTTTTTGTGGTAATCAACATTATGCCACAAATGGTCTTGATTGAGCTTAACTTGTATTGAACCCGGAATATTCCTTTAAGTCTTTAAAGTGTTGATGTTTACATTTTAAAATAACATTAGATCACTGCCAGTAGGAATGCTGTACATATATCTGTTAATTCTGTTACATAACTGATGGTTACTAGGGTGTTGCTACGGTATTAGTACTAGTGGTTACCCCAAGTCAAAAGAGCCCATACCAAAGTCTCTTCAATTCTGGCTCAGGTCCCTACTTCAGTGTAATTCAATGGGATTCTGTTGCCTGTTTTATCCTCTGACAGGCAAAAATCACAAGTCTGATCACATAGAAAAGTAATAACTAGCATCAATGTAATTAGGAGGCAACACTAATCAGGTTTCCCACACTTTAGACTTTTCTGTGACTTCGTTTGTGATTACTGGAAATTGATTTTTAAAAAGCATTCAAATTCAGACAGCTAATGACTCATTCAGTCTCATTTGTGAATCGGTTCAAAATATTCATTGAAAATACTCAAAATAATGTTTCACTCACAAATCGCATGTCATGGATTGCACGCAAGTTTTACTCTTTCTAGCCGATGAAATATTTGAGAGCAGAGTTTAACTAGAAAAAAATATTCACTATAGAACTTTCCATGACTTTTAAGATTTTATTGATTTCCAACACTTTTCTGGGCCTGGAAAACACTTCTTACCCCCTTGTATTTCCAGGTTTTCCATAATCGTGGGAACTCTGATTAAAAAGACTATATGTATTCCTGAATGATATGGGAATAGTTTTTTTTTTTTTTTACAAAGGCATTTTGACCAATAATGAGTGCTCACTTGTGTTGTTCTACCTTTCAAAACATGAATAGAGCGAGAGCGTATCCTGCAGGGTTAAATTCCAATGGAAAGTTTGTGTATATCAGTTGTCACTCAGTGTAACAGTTGGCTTGAGCTCCATCTTACCTTGTTCAGCTCCTCTTTGATGTCGCAGTTTTCTAAGCCTAGGCGTGGATAATCGTCTTCCACCACACCCCGGATGATGTTAGTCATTTGCTGGTAGTCCTCAGGGCTAACATGACTGAAGTTAATGTGGTGTGGGATCAAACTGGGATTGATCTCTTTGCCAAGTAAATCTATGATCTTCTTAGTGTTCCTAAGATACATCAAAACAAGAACTGTCAACATACAGGCCACTGGGTGATGCCCAGGATCAGATGGAATCTGCTGACTTTTTTTTCTCTCCACACTTTTACGCTGATTTTTGGGGGATACAGTCTCTGTAAAATTCTGCAGAATGGATTTAAACATGTTAAAGTGGAAACTATGCCACCAAACTGTCTCATAAACGGACTAGATAAACTGGGCATTAATATTTAAAGAGATAGTTTACCCAAAAAAGAACACAAAAGGAAATATTAGGCAGAATGTTAGAGACTGACAGCCTCTGTCTCCATTCACTTTCATTATATGGGAAAAAGCAGTGTCAACATTCTTCAAAATTTCTCCTCTTGTGTTCCAGGTTTTGAAAATTATGAGGGTGAATTTTTAGGTGAACTAACCCTTTAAAAATATCAGAAAACAAACTAACAGTCTTAATCCTTTTGTGCTTAAATCAAATGTTTTGAACTTACGTTTCCACACACTTGGCGATCATGATGTTGGCTTTGAAGCCTAGTACAGCAAACACGACCAGAGTGGCCAGCACTGAGGTAAAGAAGTTAATGAAGGAGACCAGCACAGCATCAAAGTGGCAGTTGTTGTCTCGCTTGTTGTAGCTGGAGAAGGCTATCACACCACCAAAACCAAGACCCAGGGCAAAAAAGACCTGCGTGGCAGCTTCACGCCACACTTTCGACTCTAACATGATTTCAAGCTGTGAGAAAATAGTTAATTTTTTGTCACATGGTGGGACACAGTGACATTCCTTTTTTCTACAAGCTATCATGCTGTTTCAAGCAGGACAGAGGTTGTAGCCATGCCATCATTGATTCAAAGCAACACTGGACAGACCCCCTGGAGAAAGTTGAGGTTAAAGGGATAGTTCATCCAAAAATGAAAATGTTCTCATCATTTACTCACCCTCATGCCATCCCAGAATGTGTATGACTTTCTTTCTTCTGCAGAAAACGAACAAAGATTTTTAGAAGAATATTTCAGCTCTGTTAGTCCTTCCATTATTTCACATTTTGAAAGTGAAAGTGGAGATTTATGGTCAAAAAGGACTTAAATATTGATCTGCTTCTCACCCACATCTATCATATCGCTTCTGAAGACATTGATTTAATTTCTGAAGACATTGCCTTTATGTGATTTTTGGAGCTTCAAAGTTCTGGCCACCATTCACTTGCATTGTATTGAGCTGAGAAATTCTTCAAAAAGTCTTTGTCCTGTGTTCAGTAGAAGAAATAACATTACACACATCTAGGATGGCATGAGGGTGAGTAAATGATTAGAGAATTTTCATTTTTGGGTGAACTATCCCTTTAAGTGTCTTTAGGTAGAATAGTGAAAGTACATGGATCACCACTTGTGGGGTTTGGAAATACAATCTTTCAGTTACCAGCCGAGATCTTTTAACTAATGGTTGACTGTTATGGATTTCTCAGTGGCCAATGGCGATACAGTAACAACAGAGCAGGGTGGGTATTGGGCAATATGTCAAATATATACAGTAAGTAGGCTTATACAGAAGTACACTGATAATACACAGATTTATTTTACACAATATTTACTCAAAATTCACAAAAAAATATTTGAAAACGGAAACTGCATTATCCATTGGGTGTCAAAAGGGACGGCTACGCTAACGTCAAAGAGGGCATGATTAACGGCTGATGCTGATAATCTCAAAATTGCCAAATTTATCAGCACGGCCAAAACCTAATGTAACCCTCTGCAAATATAAATATACTTAAGCAACTTTTATAGCTCCTGAGCAGCACCCTTGATGTTTAGCGTAGATGTAAAAATAGCTTCTAAAATCAAGGATAAAAAGTCTTAAATCTAAAACATTTCATTAACAAAATTAAGTTCTCTCTTTTTCCCATTTCAGCCTCATTAAACAATCCAGTGCTTGTAATTGCTCCATAATTACCCTTGTGTGTGACACAGTACTTTTCTAAAGCAGAGGCTACACACTATCATGTATTTGTACTGTATGTTACAAAAAACATCCTCTTAAGAGACACTAAAGCGACACATACCACACAACAAGGGACACATTTACAAGCCCCTACGTTTGTATTTATATCTTTGTGGAGACTTTACATTGACTTCTATTGTTTTATACTTTGCTAATTATATTTTCTATTCCATTAACCCTCACGGAAAACTTTTTGCATTTTTAAATTTTAAGTTAGATGTTAAGATGTTATTAAGATATTTTTCCTGTTGGGACCCTTAGTTGGTCCCCACAATGTCAATGATTTCAGGTTGTACCATCCTAATATTCCTACAATGTTGGCAGAACTTTACACACACATATTGTGAATTGCACTTTATTAGGAACACCTGTACTCCTACTTATTCATGTGATTATCTAATCAGTCAATCGTGTGGCAGCAGTGCAATGCATCATGCAGATACGGGTCAGGAGCTTCAGTAAATGTTCACATCAACCATCAGAATGGGGAAAAATTTGATCTCAGTGATTTCGACCGTGGCATGATTGTTGGCGCTAGACGGGCTGGTCTGAGTATTTCTGTAACTGCTGATCTCCTGGGATTTCACACACAACAGTCTCTAGAGTTTACTCAGAATGGTGCTAAAAACAACAAACATTCAGTGAGCGGCAGTTCTGTGGACAGAAATGCCTTGTTGATGAGAGAGGTCAACAGAGAATGGCCTTACTGGTTTGAGCTGACAGAAAGGCTACAGTAACTCAGATAACCACTCTGTACAATTGAAGTGTGCAGAATAGCATCTCAGAATGCACATGTCACACCTTGAGGCAGATGGGCTACAACAGCAGAAGACCACTTCAGGCAATTTATTAGCACAACAGTGTTCTTAATAAAGTGCTTAGTGAGTGTATATGTAAAGTAGCTGACACAGTGAGGCAGACTGCTGTGTTTCAGTCTCCACTGAGTGAAGAGTTAATTAACTTCTGCTGAGTCACAAGCACAAATGCATGCTGGGATCATTGTTTCCATAGATACATTTTCTGGCTTCCACTAGACTGAGTCGAGGGATACACATAGGAATTACTAATGGATCATTACCATAACTTTGAATAAATTAGACTAATTGCTGGTGTATAAACCAGAGCATGTAGAGTAAATTGGTCTAATCATTGTTGTAATGTGTCTTTGGGTTGATGATGTTGAGAAAAAAGCTAGCACCTATGAACACATACACAGTTCCTATCTGTTAGGATCTTACCTTTGGGGTAAACATGTGGACAATACCATCCACAGAACCCTTGAGAAGGAGAGCACGAACCAGGAAGCAAATCAGCACCACATAGGGGAAGAGAGAGCTGAAGTACATCACCTGCAATCAGTCATACCCAAATGGATTTCAGAGGCACAAATAAATAATAAATAAAAAAATAAACTGTAAAATGTTAATTATGTCTGCACAACAGGGGGCCTGGGTAGCTCAGCGAGTAAAGCTGCTGTCTACCACCCCTGGAGTCACAAGTTCGAATCCAGGTTGTGCTGAGTGTCTCCAGCCAGGTCTCCTAAGCAACCAAATTGGCCTGGTTGCTAGGGAGGGTAGAGCCACATGGGGTAACCTCCTCGTGGTCGCTATAATATGTGGTTCTCGCTCTCAGTGGGGCGCATGGTGAGTTGTGCGTGGATGCCGTGGAGAATAGTGTGAAGCCTCCACATGTGCTCTCCGCGGTAACGCACTCAACAAGCCATGTGATAAGATGCACGGATTGACGGTCTCAGACGCGGAGATTTGCCATATTTAGATTTTTTTGTGAAATATGCTTTTGTGGAAATTGATATTCTTTTGTGGGGTAAAGCCTTGATTAAGCTTCAAAGACTGCCCTTACCCCCTTCAGAGTAGCATACTTTATCCCATACTTTACCTCAATATCGCTAAATGATTACGAATATCCTTACTAACTGAGGGGCCACACGTGGACACTAAAATCCTTTTCAAATACCTTTAACTGGGAATAGATTAACAAGGACTGCTCATCAGAAACTTAAAATATTAAATATTAACATCTTACTAGGTATCTGAATTTGATTGGCTAAAGCTGTAATTGAAAATTACATAAGCATAACAGATTCATTTGTATAAGTAATGCAGTCACTTGACTCAGTAGCTTCCTTACCTTAACTTTGACCATTTTAATACTTGAGAAATGAGAAAACCTGAAAATCAGCTGTTTAAAGGGAACAAGGTCAAAACACACTGACGTCAGAGTGCCACATGTGGGCAAATCCAAATGGACACTGTACACAGTCGCTGATCACATGAGTGACCAATGGTTCTCAATGACACATAGTATCTTCAAAGGAGAGCCAAATGTCAGTTTGTTGTCTTGAGGTCAAATTTACCTCAAGGCCTTGGCTGTCTTTTATACTGTGACTTACCAAAAACAAAATACCTTTTGTAGTTATTGCCTTATTGGGGTATCACTAGGCAAAAAAACTTGATTTCCTGGATAAGCCATTCTTTGAGATTATATACTATATAACACAACAGTGGTGTAAATCATCCACATGAATAACCATGACAGTTTTCTTACCTTTCCAGAAGATTGGATGCCCTTAATCATAGCAAGGCACACCATGGCCCAAGCAATGAGTAGACACAAAGTCATCTTCCAGTTGAGTCCTCCGCTCTCAGAGATAGAGTCGGAGATGTCCAGGGCCACACGATACCAGTAGAACGTAGTGGCAGAACTTTTCTCACACTCTGGCTCAACATCTAAACAATAACATGAACACTAAAAGATCTACCGGAACACTGATATAACATATTTTCTTGGGCAGAAGTGAACTTAAAACATTGTACATTATCATATGTCAGAAGATGTCTAAATGGATAATTCTCATGTCATATTACAGTTAAAATGTTACTCTAATATAATTGTTTTTTAAATTTAATTCTGAATAATTAAAGGCAGTACAACAAATACTACAGTGATATGTGAATACTTCAGAGTTTAAATAATACATTTTTTGTGTGCATTACAATTATGAGAATTAGATTGGTGGTAGGGGTGTGTTTCTAATTTTTATGAAAATAATGTCACAATGCAAAAAACCAAAAATTAAATACATAATTTCAATGTTCTTTTAAATACAAGTCTTACATGTTGTGGTTTTGTTTTTGACCAAGGGACACTCGTGCCAAGGTAGAGGCTGCTGAAAGGACTGCGAGAAATAGAAAAGACTCCAGCCAATGATGACGTTATAGTAGAGGGCCACAAAAAAACACACCTGCAATAAGAAAGAATACAGTCAAGTCCACTGATTGCGTATATTAGGATAGGTACAGGCTATGACATCAATTCCATCTACCTAAGTTTTTTGATAGCTTAATTAGTTGCCTCTCCCCGAGCAAAGATGACACCCATCCTTGGCTATTATTACAATGCATTTGAAATAATGTCTGTATGAAAGCACAGCCTGATATTTACCAAACAGCTGGCAAAGCCGATACCACCCAGGCGTGGGCTGATATAGTTCCACACTCCAATGCTGCCCCGACGGATGCGCTGGCCCGCGGCTAGTTCCAGAAAGAAGAGGGGAATCCCTATGACCACCAGCAGAATGAGGTAGGGAACCAGGTACGCACCTACAAAGAAAATAATGTTTTCAGGGACCATGAATTATAACTATTCACACGGGTGGTATGGCTTTGATTATTTAGGAACCCAATGCTCCAGTCTCCACACTGGTGTACTTCAGATATATTCTTTTCATAGTATACACGATGGCTCCAGAAATTATTTGGACATTTAAGCCAGATTTAAAAATGTATTAATGTCACTGCATTATATACAAAATATTAAACCAAGTAACATTTACTTTAAAGAAAGATAGCACAAGCACTCTTTGAGCAAAGGAATTCACAAAGAGAAGATTTAAACCAATCAGACTGGGTTCAGATTGCCCCAACCAGTGGTGATAGTCCTCCATATTTGGGTAGATTCATGTGATCAATAACTCTAATCACATATGGCCACCAGGAGATGGCACCACAGACTCAATGATGACTCAAATGGCACAGAACGAAACTCATTATGTGAAATCTCATTACTAAATTCAAGTCTGCATGCTATGCAAACCTTTAGTCACTGTTGTGTTTGCATGTGTAATTAGTTCTTATGTACAATAATTATGTTTTATTTGTTTGGAGAGGCTTTTGGACACCTGGAGACATTTTTAGACACTAGGATAAATTATTTTTGTAATGCTATACATTTTGATTGCTTTGTTGTATCAACACAAAATTGTACTCAGTTACAAGTGACATTATTGTGAACAAAACAAAAGCTGTTTTAGCTACCTTGTTTACAGCCTGAGATATATAATGTCAAATCAGAAAAATAAGGAAAAAAAAAAGTTCATTTATGGATCAAGTTTTTGTGTGAATATTTTAGCAGTTTCTTAGGCTGAGAGTCTCCACATTTATCATAATCTATATCATTTAAAAATTTGAAAAGTTTTCTTTACAGTAATTATTAATTATTATTATTATTTTATAAGCATTTAATTTTGGGTATGCCACTGAAACAGGAAATCTTTAAAAACATCCTCAAAGATTAAAGGGTTCAAATGTTGTATCTAATTAAATAAAGTTAATAATTAGTGCGGCTTACAGTAAGTGTCCAAATACTTTTGGGTTCAATATAATAACATTTGATGTAATTTCATGTATTTAAAGTAATTACCCAGAGTAATCAATCATTACTCAAGGACAATATTTGGATATTTTAAAATATGTTTATTGTCACCCTTGTGTTTCCAACAGTATTCAACCTAAAACTATATGGATTCTGCTACCTTTCAACCATCCATGTTTCTTTCATTTATTCATCTGTTAATGTTACTGTGTATTTGGTATCCCTTTTAACTTAATTATTTTATAACTTGTTTAACTTATTGCTTTTTTTGTGTTCAAATGTGTTTATTTCTCAAATGTGTTTATCATGCATATTGTTTTTGTATCCAATTACCTGACTATTTCTGCAAGATATGAAAGAATGAGGTAACTGTTCTGATTGTGAATATTACTCTTTCTTGAATTTACACTTTCATTACAAAGAGGCAAATGAGGAAGAGACTGATATTTCCAAACAGTTCAAGCATTGCCAGTGGCAGAGTTTAGAACATTCCTTCCCAGTCCCTTAAGGGGAAAAGCTTTCATACAATAGTGTTGCTTTGACAGTAATGTACATGTGGTACTCTAAGCTCTCAGGGCCTTCAACCATGTTGTAGTCATGTGCTCTAACACACAGAAACATACTAAGATTCATAGACAATGACGATTATTTTAGAGACCATCTTTTATACCATCATATATTTAGTGACATTGAGAAATCTAATCAGGAAACATTAAAGGGATAGTTCACCCAAAATGAAAGTTTTCTCAACATTTACTCCCTTTTATTCCATCCCAGATGTCTATGACATTGTTTTTCTTCTGCTGAACACAAACTAAGATTTTTATAAGAATATTTAAGCTCAGAGAGTACGGTGATGCCATGCGAAGGGCAGACATGTGAGAGACAGCTCTGCGCACTTTGCTAATTTTTTTTATTATTTTCATGATATAATCCGGTGAAATTCGATACACCCAGTTACACATTTACTGTTTGAGGTAAACATGGCAAAGAAGTTAAAATCCTCAGGCTCTGGAGACATTAAAAGACACTTACGGGTTCAAGATGAAAGCCCAGACAGGCCTGTGGACCGGGGACTCGATTTGAATGACGTGGCAGGAGAAGGAATCCAGTGTCAACTGTCCAACATGTCGGTGATGCTGACGAAGGTACTTACGGACTTGGAGGATCTCGCTGTAATACGTCGATCAATTACGGCGATGGAAAAAAATTCTCTGAGCTAGTCACAAGAGTGACAGATGTTGAAAAACGAATCGATTTTTTGGATTCATCAGAGAGGGAATTAGCCGCTAATCCGCCCGCAACCAAAGTTGATTTGGAACATGTACTTGAAAAGCTTGAAGATCTTGAGAATAGAAGCCGCAGGAATAACATTCGAATTGTTGGAATTCCTGAGCATGAGGTGGGCAGAGATATGGTGAAATTCCTAGAGGAGGAGTCTTCTCGACATAACAGGCCACAAGCTCGAAATCGAGCGAGCTCCCAGATAACAGATTTGCTGAGGGAGTAAGGCCCCGATCGATTCTGGCCAAATTTTATAGATCATCCGATAAAGATCTCGTGTTGCACCAGGCGAGGAGCAAAGGAAAGCTTTCTTGGAAGAATTACAATATTTTCTTGTTCCCGGACTTTGCGAACGCGACAAGAGAGAAACGCGATCGGTTTAGGGGATGCAGAAACTCTTACATCAGCGGAAGATCACTTTTGCTCTGATGTTTCCAGCCAGACTGAGAATAAACAACAAGGACGGCAGCAAATTATTTACATGTCCCAATCAGGCAATGTCTTTTATTGAAACAATGGGTGAGTAACCATTGGGTGTTTTTCTTGTGAGTGGATTGACTCACTGTACATACTCTGGCTTTCAGAGGAAGCTGGGCGCCATTTTTGTTTCCTTTTGCGTTGGCTCCGCTGAGTGGTTGGAGTTTGTTTTGTTTTGTGGATTAACACTTTTCCTTAAAGAAACTTTTGCATTGACAGAAGATCACTTTTACAATGAACGAATGACCGCAAAATATCTACATGCCCACACAAAGGATGTCTTTTATAAAGTTGGCGGACTGTGTAAATCATGGGATATATTTTTATGCGACCTCCGAGTGAATTGACTCTTGACCATCTGAGGAACCGGGATGCGTGTTTCGTTTCCTTTTGTGCTGGTTCCGCCTAGCGGCTGGAGTTTGTTTTGTTAAATAACATTACTTCGGGACAATTATGGATGAATCTGTCAGTTCCTTGTGCTTATGCCTCCTTTTGGCTGGAGTATGATTTGTGGAGTATTTTCGTGGGACATTGGAATGATTATGTCATCAGCTGCACTCATCAGCTGGCTCACTGAAGATTTGTTTGTCTGACCGAGGAAACTGAACGGCTTTATATCAGTTGGAATTTGTTTTGTGAAGGAACACACCTTTGAGACAGTTCTGTGAATGAGTCTACATGTTCTTTGTGTTTATTCTGCCTATTGGCTGGGGTTTGTTTTACAAAATATTTGATGTTATGTAATTCTGCCTTACAAATTTGTGAGGCAAAATTGAGCAATCCGATGGCCAAGTTGTCGCGGGGGCTCTCGTAGGCGTACATGGACTCTTTGAGTTTAAAGAGATTGACACTGGTTGGCGCTGTCGTGCGCGGGGTTAATGCGCACGTTTTTCTTTTTTCTGTTTGTTTTGTTCGGGGGGAAGTTTGGGGTTTTATTGTTGTATTAATGTTGAAATGTGGTCTTCATAATTTTGTTTTTGGCACACAATTTATTTTTTCTATTATATCAAAATGTCAAATGTTAATATGAGTGCACTATCTCTCTCAACGTGGAATGTGAATGGGTTGGGGCACTCCATAAAAAGAAGGAAGGTTATTTCTTTTCTTAAACGTAAGAAATATGATATAGTCTTTCTTCAAGAAACGCATCTTTCCCCACAGGAAGCTGAAAAATTTGGGAAGATATGGGGTGGACATGTTTTCTTTAGTGTTGGCTCAAGTAAGAGCAAGGGAGGCATTATATTGGTAAATAAACATTTACAATTCAAATTTCTCAAACAGTTTAATGATAAATTAGGAAGAGTCATTATTGTTTTAGCAGAAATTCAGGGGCAAAGTCTGATTTTGGCTAATATTTACACACCTAACGTTGATGATCAGGGCTTTTTTATAGATCTTGATGGGATGTTGCAAACCGCTGGCACCCCTCATGATATAATATTGGGAGGAGACTTTAATCTTTTGATGGATTCAGTCCTTGATCATAGTGAAGCAAAATTGTGTAAGTCCCCTAGAGCAACATTGACGCTTCACAGGATGTGTAAAAATCTTGGTCTTACAGATATTTGGAGACTTTTGAACCCAACTGGTAGAGACTATACATTTTTTTCATCAGTCCATAAGATTTATTCTAGAATAGATTTTTTTTTTTATATCCAGATCCCTCATTTCATCTGTTGTTGATTGCTCAATTGGAAACATTTTAGTCTCAGATCACGCCCTGGTGAGTTTAGAGGTGTTGCCACATATAAAGAAAAAGAAATCATATAGTTTGCTCCTTAATGTATCCCTTTTGCAAAATCCTGATTTCCAACAAATGTTAAAGACTGAAATCAGTGTTTATATGGAGACCAACTGGTCCTCGGTATCCTCTGTGGGCGTGGCTTGGGAGGCACTTAAGGCTGTTCTTAGGGGTCGGATCATACAGTATGCCTCATTCATCAAAAAATCCAAAGCACGAGAACTCGTGGAGTTGGAAAGAAATATTAAAAGTGCAGAGGCAGAGCTGAAGCGCCGTATGTCATCTGATGGCCTCAGAGAATTGACCCAATTGAAATATAGATATAATACCATTTTGTTGCAGAAAGTGGAGTTTTGGTTATTCAGGGCAAGACAGTCATACTTTGAGTTGGGGGACAAAGCAGGGAAGCTTTTGGCTAGATATATAAAGCAGAGAGAGTCTTTTTCTACCATTCCCTCAGTGAAATCTGCTGGTGGTGAAATTTTTACCTCAGCCATTGATATTAATAATGACTTTAAAGAATTCTATCTTGATCTTTATAGTTCCATGTCTTTGTCTACTGATGAAGATATTAGAAACTTTGTGGAACCATTAGATCTTCCTAAACTGAAGACTAAGCAAAAAAATGCTCTTGATTCTGAGATAACCTTGGAGGAGATTGATAAGGTAATTAAGTCCCTACCTACTGGCAAGGCTCCGGGACCAGATGGTTTTGCCGCAGAATTTTTTAGATCCTATGCTACAGAACTGGCTCCAATTTTGTTAGAGGTTTATACTGGATCATTAAAGAATGGAAAGCTTCCTCCAACCATGACACAAGCCTGGATCAGTCTGACTCTTAAAAAGGTCAAAGATCCAAGTGAGTGTAAAAGTTACTATCCAATCTCCCTGATCCAACTAGATGTAAAGATTTTGTCAAAAATTTTGGCTAACCGATTAAGTAAGGTTATGACATCTCTTATACATATAGATCAGGTGGGATTTATTCGGGGCCGCAGCTCTTCTGATAACATCAGGCATCTCATCAATATTATGTGGTCAGTGGCAAATGATCAGACTCCGGTCGCTGCCATCTCACTTGACGCTGAAAAAGCGTTTGATATGGTAGAATGGGATTATCTTTTTAAGATTTTGGAAATGTATGGGTTCGGGAGTACATTTATTGGTTGGATTAAGTTACTTTATAAACACCCTGTAGCAGTGGTACAAACAAATGGATTAATTTCAGATTATTTTACTCTGGATAGGGGCACTCGGCAGGGTTGCCCTCTTTCCCCATTATTGTTCTGTCTTGCCCTGGAACCATTAGCAGCCGTGATAAGAAAGGAGGATGATTTTCCAGGGGTGATTGCTGGAGGTGTGGCACATAAGCTTCTGCTTTACGCAGATTATATTTTATTATTCGTCTCCGACCCCACTAGATCTATGCCTTGCCTCCACAGAATTATTAATTCCTTTTCCAAGTTCTCCGGATACAAAGTCAATTGGTCTAAATCCGAAGCTTTGGCTTTGACAGCATACTGTCCAGTAACGGCATTCCAGCTAGGCGCCTTCCAGTGGCCCAAACAGGGCATTAAGTATTTGGGAATTTTATTCCCAGCAAATTTGTCTGATTTAGTTGAGTTAATTTTGATCCCTTAATAAAAAGGTTTTCGAATGATGTGGACAGGTGGGCTTCATTACACTTATCGATGATTGGGAAGGTTAATGTAATTAAAATGAATTGTATTCCAAAATTCAACTACCTGTTACAATCTCTCCTTATAGATGTCCCCCTCTCTTATTTCAAGCAATTTGGAGTGGTGGTGGCGTAGTGGGCTAAAGCACATAACTGGTAATCAGGTTGCAGGTTCAATCCCCACAGCCACCACCATTTTGTCCTTGAGCAAGGCACTTAACTCCAGGTTGCTCTGGGGGTATTGTCCCTGTAATAAGTACACTGTAAGTCACTTTGGATAAAAGAGTCTGCCAAATGCATAAATGTAAATGATAACATAGTGAAGTCCTTCATTTAGAATGGTAAGCGTGCCAGGTTAAATTACAATAAGTTACATAGGCCGATTGACAAAGGTGGGTTAGGCCTACCCAAGAATTTGTTTTATTATTATGCATTCAGTCTCAGACATTTGGCTCATTGGTCGCTTCCACCTGAGAGAGCCCCTCCCTGGTTTCTTATTGAACAAGAAGTTCTTGGCCCTATTTCGCCATGGCAAAGCCTTTCGATCAAACTAACCAGAGAAGTTAAGTCACATCCGGTTATTTCGCATTTGCACGTGGTTTGGACTAAAGTGTCCAGAGTGTTTAATTTGGACATTTATTTAAATGTTGCCTCAAGCATATGGCTGAACCCTAAATTACATATTAATAAGTCCCTTTCTGTTGGTCAGAGTGGATTGGGAGGGGGGTTACTACATTCTGTGACCTATATGAAAGTGGAGTACTGACATCTTTTGATAATTTGGTTCAACATTTTAAGATTCCTAGATTCCACTTCTTTAGGTTTTTACAGCTGCGCCACCTGCTCTTTACTGTTTTTGGGAGCGGTGTACATCCCCCAAAAGCGGCAGATACTTTGGAAATGGTGATTACTGCTTATGGGAAAGGTCATGAAGCTTCTGTGTATTACTCCCTGTTAATTCAGAGTCTGGGGGATGGAGCTTCGTCTTCTCTCAAGAGATTATGGGAGAAAGATTTAAACTTGGTATTGGAGGAGGGAGAGTGGGCTAGGATCCTAAAAAGCATCAGGTCTGCATCTAGAGATGCAAGGATCTGTCTGATGCAATTTAAGATTTTGCATCGGTTCTACTGGACCCGCTCTACATTGTATAGGCTTGGTCTTAAAGTCTCACCCACCTGCTGACGATGCCAGTCAGAAGATGGGGACACAACTCATGTTTTTTGGGGTTGTATTAAGATTCAGGAATTTTGGTTGAGGATCCAGCGTTTTGTGTGTGACGTACTGGACACTCAGTTTTCATTTTGCCCCAGACTTTGTATTTTGGGTGATGGAGGGGTCCTGAATATAGGAGATAAATATATGAAAAGCTGGGTCCTAACCAGTGTGATGATTGGCAGACAGCTAATCCTTAGGGGTTGGAAATCAACTGATGCACCCTCATTTCGTGAGTGGTGCACCGAGTTGGGTAAAGTGGCAGCTTTCGAGGAGATGACTTCCAGACGGCTGGGGATCCTGTCGAGTTATGGCAGAAAATGGGGCGGTTATTTGTCTCATTTGGAGAGGTCCTAGTGTGGGGCAGTGGAGGGAGACAATTGTTTTTTTTTTTTTTTATTATTTCATTTTTTTTCCCTATATGTTGAACTTTGTCTTTTTTTTATGTACTTATGTATTTCTATTTGTGTGTCTGTTTATATGTGGGTATTTAGTTATTTTATATTTGTGTGTGTGTGTGTGTGTGTGTGGGGGGGGGGGGGGGGTTTGGGGGGGGCTATAAAGGGTTTAAGTTGATTCCTAATGCATAATTTTGTGATTAAATTTATTTTTGTCTGTCTTGGAATCAATAAAAAATGTTAATAACAACAACAAAAAAAAGACTATTTAAGCTCTGTAGGTCCATACAATGCAAGTGAATGGTGGCCAGAACTTTAAAGCTCCAAAAATGACATAAAGGCAGCATAAAAGTAATCCATAAGATTACAGTGGTTTAATGTATGTCTTCTGAAGCAATGCAATCACTTTGGGTGAGAAACAGATCAATATTTCAATCCTTTTTAACTATAAATTTCCACTTTCACTCTCAGAATGTGAAAATGAAAGTGGAGATTTATTGTAAAAAAGGACTTAAATGTTGATATGTTTCTCACCCACACCTATTATATTGCTTCTAAAGACATGGATTTAACCAATGGAATCATATACATTACTTTTATGCTGCCTTTATGTGGTTTGGTCACCATTCACTTGCATGTTTTGGACCTACAGAGCTGAAATATTCTACTAAAAAAAGTCATACACATCTGGAATGACATGAGGGTGAGTATATGATGAGAGATTTTTCATTTTTGGGTGAACAAACCCTTTAATTGAAATGCCAATTACAAAAAGGTATCCCCCAACCATACAAGTAAAGAAATGAGCAGGTCCTGATGGAATTTGCTGATTTTATATTTTATTTTTATTTTTTTGCATTTTCTATACTGATTTTGAAGGTATACCTGCTCAATTCTGCTGAAGGGATTTAAAAATTGTAAAATGTGTTAAATTGAGCTGAGAGTATCCGCAGAGTTTTCTGCGGAGTTCTGCACGCACAAAATCTGTCTGGGGAAATAAGTAATGACTTGTACAGCTCAAGATTGGTTAATATTCCAGTATATTTCAAAATATCTTGGTCTATATGATCTATTTCAATAAATAAAGGATCTTAAATAAGTGCCAACTTAACAGTGAAGGCTTTGGGATAGTAAATTGTGGTATTATTTAGTCATGTTATTTGGAAAAGAATGAACCATTCAGGGACATTGATTTCCATTTTTTATATAGGCATTATCCACTTTCTGAGGCTTTTATATAACCCTCTCATTTCACCCATATACTGAAAAGGCAAGCTTAGCAACTGATTACAATGTTTTAACATTAACGTTTTTAACAGCCTGGATGTGGCCAACAATAGGGGTCATAAGGTCTTGTATTCAATTGATTTTCTTAACAAATAGAGTCTCACCAAAAGTGATGCTTTTGCATTTAGTTTAAGGCTCATAATAGTTCAGGTCAAGGCACTGTGAAATGCTGGTTGCAAAACTAGTGGATTAATTGCAAATGTGTAACAGTAAAACTACAGGGTGTGTGTGAGATGACATCTGGAAGATTGGGGCAGACAGACGTTGTAGGGGTGTTTCTTTGAGAACAAAATGTGCTGTCATTTAGATGGCACCCAGATGGTGCACTGTTGTCATTGCGCTGCCCTGGTAGAGACAGAGACAGACATGGCGCACACACACACACACACACACACACACACACACACACACACACACACACACACACACACACACACACACACTGAGTGGCCTGTTTAATCTAATTACAGATCTGCACAGCAGGGTGGCCACACTCACTTATAACAACCTGGAATATAAGACCTAGCAGGGATGTGGTGTTGGGTTCAAACCCTTTCGTACAGACAGCCCGACAGACAAACTGGCACACTGTCTCTGATACAGATGAAATAAATTTGTATACAAACACAGCTGCTTCCTACTATGTGTTAAACTTGCAACACATAGCAGCAGTGTTTACAAAAGGAATCATATCTCTCCATTTTTATTTTGTCTAGTGCAGAAAACATTCACTCACTCTCAGTGTCTTTCTGCAAATGAAATAAATTTTAGACAGAGACCTGAGCAATCATACCTACTGAATGTCATTGCTCACAGGGAGGCCAGGGTAAGGAGCTCTAATCTGCTTTCTCTTGACATTAAAGAGCTTTGTATAATCACAGATGGGTAAAATTACCCGAGATTATCCTGCACATGCAAAATATTACATTTCAACGCTGTGCCTTCTTACTGTATCGCAATACATCTGGTACTTCAACTATAAATCCTTCACCCAACTCAACTAATTCTAAAGTTTTGTTCCGTTTATTTATTTGTTGTAATTTGGGTACTATTATTACAGTTTGACTTAATTAATTTGCTATGCTCTCCACAGAAGTGTTACACAACAGTTTAGAAAGGGCTGTTTCTAAAAGGTTAGAAAGGCCCAGTGCTACTTCACTAGGATTGATATTGGCTTATATTGACTAACATCATTTTCATAGTTGTAATATGAGTTCTGATGCCTATGCATTGCAATTCTTGTCTCTTCTGTGTTTAATTCTCTCTATAGCACAGAAAACACAGTTGCACGCAGACAAACTTCCAGGAAGAGGAAATGCATAATGAGAACTTGGCAAATGAGGTGTCAGACATATGTCTGACTTTAGAAGCAGTAAAGACGTCAGTTCTTTAAATAAGGTTTCTCTTTAAATAAAGTTATTTTAAGCATTATAAAAACATCTGTTTCCTCAACTTCATCCATAGGGGTTTAGCAAGGGTTGTTACAATATAACAATATTCTGTTATTGTTTTGTCAGTTTAGTTTCGTGAACTAATTACAACTCACTTTTTCAGACCCAATCTTTGGTCCACAGACACCTAAAGAGTCTTCATTCATATACAGTATGTAATTGTATGAGCCAATGTACATTTTAAGAATCAAGAAAGAATACTGAATTTTATTTTGCAAGCATTTTGTAATTCCTTATAGAGAATAGGGACTGCTATTCAATGCAATGGTGTACTGAAAGAAAATTAGGTTCAAGAGTTAGCCTAATGGAGATCATATATCCTCATTTTTTACACATTAAATTGCATTTACACTGATGTCAGACAAGAGCAGACAATGCACTGAACTTATAAAGAATACATTTTCATCATCTACCCTTCTGAACCTTGTGCTAATTTTGAATTCATTTTCATTACTGAATTCAACCTACCGCCACCATTTTTCTGGCACAAATAGGGAAACCTCCAGACGTTGCCCAGGCCCACTGAGAAACCCACTTGGGCGAGGATGTACTGGAGCTTGCTGCCCCAGGCGGGCCTCTCCTCCTCCTCTTCCTCTGAGCCCTCCTCAGCATCCCGCTCCTCATTCTGAGGAACATCTCCCACCATCAGAGAGCTCTTCTTGAAAGAATCATCGCAGGTATCTTCATTGGAGAGTAAATCTTTGACAGATTCCGTAACATCATCGTCGTCAATTTCTCTCCTGATGGCTTTGCTGTTTTTGGGCATTTGAAAATGTCTTTTGGCTATGGGCTGGGAGATATTCAAACTAACCCTTTTCAGCAGGGGCAGGTTAGGGTCAAAAATGACAAAGGTAGGTCAAAAAGACGGATTTAGTAAATAGAGGAAAGGGTGGCTGGCTGAAATACCTATCTTCTCATTTTGACGGAACAGGCTTCCTATTAGATACAAAAATAAAGAACAGAAACAAGACTTTCAGGTAATTCCCCTAACATGATGCAATGCATCACTTATTTGCATGTATTTTGTAAAACAGGCAGGTTTTCTTATTATTAAGGTGAACTAATTATTTTATAAATTCTCATGACAAAGTTTGTTGCAATATTGTTTGGCTGAACTAAATACATATCCGACATTATATTATATCACTCTTATTTACAAATGGTATTGTTTAACAGGAATGAACAACTAGTACCAGCAAACTTGCACGACGCCAAGTCACAACACAGTGTTTACAATGGCTGCTGGCTTTGAGTGACCATTACTCGCATCGCAGCATATTCTTTGTAACAGCAAAAGTGACTTGAAACCAATTGGACCGTTCGGAATACGATCATACTTCGCGCCTAAATAATTTAGCCCCTCTTTAGAGCACGAGGTCGATTAATTTGCATACGTACCCAAACAGACAAGCGCGGGTTCTGTAGTCACGTGGCAGAACAGCAGGTTGGTTCTCAATACACAGTAAGAATGAAAATAATTCTATTTACCTTATACAATCAATATTTTGTGGCTTAAAAGATCTGGGTTTAACTATGAGTGTACAAATGACAAAAAATCAACGAAACGACATAATGATGCGTGCGCGTGCTGCGCTCTTAGTCGCAGCTCGTGATAAATAGATTTATTTTAGGGCAACACCTTTATATATATATATATATATATATATATATATATATATATATATATATATATATATATATATATATATATATATATATATAAAATCTGCCACTTCGCCATTGAATTTTATTGAACCTTGGCAACCTGGACTCTTAAAATGCGCTCATTCAAAAATCAAATTCAAACACTTGGAATAGCAATAGCATATTACAATAAGGACACAAATACTAAGACCATAAATGTACATGGAGACAAGAATAAAGCAAAATGTTTAGAAAATAAAATTATGTGTGAGGAAATTCTGTGTCACGTTACCTAATTTATTTCAGAATAGCCTATTTTACGGGGGGGAATGAAACATTAATTCTATAATCGCCAATTACGATTATTAGTAAAGAATTTAAATTCTCCCACCACCTAAATTTACCATGTCACCCATGTGAGAGGTTTCATCATACACATTGAATCTTGATGCGCAGCCCTTCTCCCATCATACTGTATGTTAAAGCATCACTTACGAAAAAAATACTAATAATAATAATAATCTTACCTTAAAACGAATGAAGAGAAGAAAATAAGATAAGGTTTGTAGAATTGCTCTTTTGACTTGAAACGCTTTATATGATTTCGATTGTCTGAACATACAGTAATGGCACATACAGTCTGATGCAAATGTGATGTAGCCGGTGGTGTGCAGGAGGCGCAGATGCTCTATTGACGAGATTATCGGGGAAACTGCTTTGAGTTCCCTGGAGAAGTGAACTAGGCGGGTCTTTTGTAGGCTGTTAACATAACTGTTTTAAATAGTTTAAATAATATGACAATATTTCATTACTTTTTTTCTTTAAAAGCGTTATGTTTGAACATTTATTTCAAATCGAACTCCCCCTATTAAATGTAACTGAGTGGTACAATCCAATATAGCGCCCACAAGCTGATATTTAGGGGTGTACCACCGTAACCTCGTGCTGGGAAATCTTACATCAGCTTTACAATAAAATGGCCGAAATCACAGATTTTGGCACCTGCTTAATAATTTATTTTACCCTACATTGATTCATTTATCATTATTGCTGAATGCATGGCGAGAAGGTTACTGCAGTATAGGCTATATATGAAAATAAGGATAAATTCTTTCCTTTTTATTTAACTGTATAATAGGCTACACACTGCAATGGCAGTACTTTCACCCTGCGTTCCAAACGGCATAGATCAGCCTCCGAAGGGCTCTTCGAAAGGAGAACAATTATAGTAGCCATGCTGTAAGATTGCTTCATACATAATTTCCAATAAAAATGACTTAAAAGGTGAGTTCGGAATAAACGTTATTTTTGAGCCCCACACCTTTCTGCCCTCCAAAGCTCTCACAGCGAATAGTAAATTCTTTGAAGGGAATAGGGCATGGGGGGATGAGCACTCTCAGAGGTTCTGTTTCAATGAGCAGTCGTCGTACGTCGTGCGCCCCTGCTGACAAAGTCCATAATGAATATTCGGGTTGAAATAGTGCATCATAAAATATATCCTGTCATGCAGTAGGCTAGCTACCGTCCCTTTGCTGAATATTCCAGCATCTCTTACACTGGTAAAACCAATCTGTGCAAAACCTAAGCAGACAGATTGTCCCACAGTCACAGTACATTTCAGACTTAGCACATCTGGGGTAGCTCTAAGCATAAATTTGGCTAAAGGATTAGTGGAATATGTTGCCATTTTGTAGAATGAGATTATACACAGTATGGGATGCAATAAGCTAATCAAAAAGGCAACCTTTTTTGTGTTGCATATACAGGTATATATACACACTCACTGAGCACTTTATTAGGAACACCTGTACACCTACATATTCATGTGATTATCTAATCAGCCAATCGTGTGGCAGCAATGCAATGCATAAAATCATGCAGATACGGGTCAGGAGCTTCAGTTAATGTTCACATCAGCCATCAGAATGGGGAAAAAATGTGATCTCAGTGATTTTGACCATGGCATGATTGTTGGTCTCGGACGAGCTGGTTTGAGTATTTCTGTAACAGCTGATCTCCTGGGATTTTTACGAACAACAGTCTGTAGAGTGTAGGGAGAATGGTGCGAAAAACAAAAAACATGCAGTGGGCAGCAGTTCTGCAGGCGAAAACGCCTTGTTGATGAGAGAGGTCAACAGAGAATGATTCGAGCTGACAGAAAGGCTACGGTAACTCAGATAACCACTCTGTACAATTACAGAATAGCATCTCAGAATGCACAACATGTTGAACCTTGAGGCGAATGGGCTAAAACAGCAGAAGACCACATCGGGCACTTTATTAGGACCATAGTGTTCCAAATTAAGTGCTCAGTGAGTGTAAAATCATATAATTCGCTGAATCTCCCTACACGATCAAAAATAAATAATAATAAAAAAAAAAAATTTATCAGTTCTCGGGCAGCACTTCAATTTTCAGTAGAATAGATTTTAAGGCTAACACAGTTAGTTATGTTGAGAGTTTTAGAATTTTCCACTCATATCATTTATTTTGCACCTGAAATGAGCTTCCAAATCACCCATTTACAGATTTCATGTTGGAATCTTCATGTTTCATTGTACTCTAAATGAGTAGTCAATTGTATGAATGAAGTTGCACTTTTCCATTCAAGCCACTGGTGGTTAATGGCAGTGTGCAGATAGACATTTAACAATTATTTACATTTTATGAGTTTAGCAGACACTTTTATTCCAAGCGACTTTCGAATGAGTGTTCCAAGCAATTTACCAGGAGTGCTGAATGATGCAATACAAAGTACCAAAGTTGTCCAGAAAAGTACAAACCCAGTTAACAGTGCTTTATTTTATTATTATAATTTTTTTAGAATTTTCCTTGCCTTAGCATTTAGATTGTAGGTGGTTGTGTATTAAAGGATAGTTCACCCAAAAATGAAAATTATCTCATAATTTACTCACCCTCATGCCATCCCTGATATGTATGATTTTTCTTTCTTCTGCTGAACACAAACAAATATTTTTAGAAGAATATCTCAGCTCTGTAGGTCCCTACAATGCAAGCGAATTGTGATTAGCACTTTAAAACTCCAAAAAGCACAGACAGTCATAGTAAAAGTAATGTGAGAAAAGACAAAAATGTAACTAATTTTTCACTGAACATCTTGCCATTGCAGTCTCTATTGGCACAATCATGATTTCAAGCTCAGTTACACTTCCTAGTGCTTGACACATGCGCAAAGGTCTAGATGGCACTATAGGAAGTGTAACTGAGCTTGAAATCACGATCGCCAAGACTGCTGTCAAGATTTATAGTAAAAAAAGAGTTATACTTTGGTCTGTTCTCAACCAAAACCAACTGGATCACTTCAGAAGACATTGATTAAACCACTGGAGTCATATGGATTACTTTTATGCTGACTTTACCTCCTTTTTGGAGCTTTTGGAGTTCTGGACTCCATTCACTTTCATTGTATGGACCTACAGAGCTGAAATATTCTTCTAAAAATCTTTGTTTGTGTTCAGCAGAATAAAGAAAGTCATACACATCTGCATGGCATCAGGGTGAGTAAAGGATGAGAGAATTTTCATTTTTGGGTGAAGTAACCCTTTAATTGTCCAACTTTTTCACCCACTATGCTTAGCATGTTCTTCCAATGCGGATGCTACAGACTTCTGCTTCGCAGCTTATTCCCATTACCAAGCACTGAAATATCTCTAACAACAGTCAGAAACGAGTGAACAGTCTGTGTTTACTTAACGTAAATCCCTTTCTCACTAAAGGCCGTGTGTGGACATTCGGTTTCGACGGCAATCCCTGAATAGATAAGTACACAATCATACACATTTACATGGTAAGGTTACTGGGCTCTAGTGCTCTCTGCACGCGCCCTGTATGTGTGTGTGTGTAAAAGAGAGAGAGAGACAGACATACAGCATGAGAGAATTCATGTACATATATGATGCGCTAGATTTAATTACATTTTTGTTGAGCAGTTCAATATGAAAACAGCCAAATCGCAGACATTTAGGGAATCTAGAAATCCTGACTGGTCGCTTTTTAAGGTTCGAAAAAAGAGGACATGTCCGTGAAAAGAGGGTGTATGGTCATCATAGGTTACATTTAAAAATCTTCAGATTTGAGGCACATACCGTTGCATTATTTCTGCATTAACAAGTGCCGCCTTCTCACACACTCTGCCGAGAACAACTTGGTCTCTCCCTTATTTACATAGACTCACAGCACAACATGAGATATGAACCTTGTAAAGATGATTAATAAAACAAAAGCTTAGCTTAAATGTTTTTCATCTTTGTTATCTTCCATAATGACATACAGTATTTGGAATTATCTGTCAATGTTTTTTTTGTTTTTTATAAAGGCAAGTGACGGAATTAAATTAGAGAATTAGTTTAATGCAACCTCTGATTATAAAATTTGTTTCGACTCTGAATGTTTCAGCATTGGCAGCTTTTGGGGGGCTTATCGTTGTGACATTCATTTTCCAGTCGTTTTAAGCCACCTGTAGTTGTTATAACACCCTATAACAGTGCATAATTATCCAGACCCTTAGCTGCTCGCCATCACCAGTAACGTTAGTCTAGCTGATAACAACAACTAAGCGGAAGTGTGGAGCATCCGAGAGGAAGTCTCTCGCCGCAATGGCGCCGCCCATGGAGAATTCAGGATAAAGGTGGATATGTAGAAGAGTTCCATCTGCAGGTGTTTTTTGAAGATTATTAAGGACTCAACTGCTTGGGTGGAGTTTGATTCCAACGATAAGGGACAGTGAATGTGAAATACATGCTAGTATAAATTAAATTAAAATGTGCAATTGACTTAAAAGTCATAACACATTCTATTAAAAAGAACACTTGGAAGGCTTTCTTGTTTGAAGTATTTGGGTGAACATGATGTCAGATATGGGTCATGTCCTGGAACTTTAGTGTGACACATTTAACTCGGACCATTGTGATGTCATCTACTGGAGCAGTTTCCATTGATGGGAAGGTTTTGTACTTGACCATCATATGCTGGAGAAAAAGCTAATGATGTTACAGAGATCTCACTGGAACCTGAACAGCAGACCCCCTAAATCTTGTGTCCTATAGTGTCTCCTGTCCAAGACAAAGCTCTGGTCAGTCACAGATGGCAGGTTGTTCTGGCTACCTGTTAAATAGTTAATGTCTTAACTACGCAATGCATCATGTAACATGATGCTTTGTTGCTGTCACAAGTCTTTACTCATTTTCTTTTTTTCTTTTTTTTTTACGCCAAAACCAGAATGACATTTTAATCTTGTTAAATTTATCTGACTGCTCTGGTGGCTTGTGTAAAAAACAAATTACATTATTTTGAGTAGAATTAGTTACATTAATGATCTATGTATTATTATGACTAATTTAAGTTCTTCACAGAGTGAAACTAAAGACATAATCTAGCTTTCTTGGGTAATGGTAACAACACCTGAAAATTATATCGTATTGTTCTTAAAGGGATAGTTCACCTTAAAATTCTTTCATAATTTCTCATATAAAAAGCTCCAGACACCTTGCCCACAAACAAAGGGGTCGATGCCACTCCCTGCTAATTGAAGCAGACAAGGCCTGCTGGTGGACCTTTTTGAGCAATTGAACTTGGTGAATGCTTTATCGGGATCTGATGAAACATGGACAGTTGGTTTGACTTCAATTACAGACTCCAGCAATGCAACTGAAGTTGTAAAGGAGATAAAGTCGTCAGGGCCTGGGTAGCACAGTGAGTACTGACGCTGACTATCACCCCTGGAGTCGCAAGTTCGATTCCAGGGTGTGCTGAGTGACTCCAGCCAGGTCTCCTAAGCAACCAAATTGGCCCGGTTGCTAGGGAGGGTAGAGTCACATTGGGTAACCTCCTCGTGGTCATGATTAGTGGTTCTCGCCCTCAATGGGGCATGTGGTAAGTTGTGTGTAGATCGCGGAGAGTAGCATGAGAATCCACATGATGGTCATGCACAACGAGCCACGTGATAAGATGCGCAGATTGACGGTCTCAGAAGCGGAGGCAACAGAGACTTGTCCTCTGCCACCCGGATTGAGGTGAGTAACCACGCCACCACAAGGACCCACTAAGTAGTGGGAATTGGGCATTCCAAATTGGGGAGAAAAGGGGATAAAAAAAGGAGATTAAGTCAGCATAATACACCTTGTCATTGCAGCCTCTAAGCACGATCATGATTTCAAGCTCGATTACACCTCCTAGTGCTTGACGCTGGCGCAGAGTGCTAGATAGGGCTGTAGGAAGTATAATCAAGCTTGAAATCATGGTTGCCAAGAAGATGTACAGAGAAAAGGAGTTACATTTTGGTCTGTTCTCACCCCAAAACAACTGGATCACTTCAGAAGACATTGATTAAAACACTGGAGTCTTATGAATTATTTTTATGCTGACTTTATCTCCTTTTTGGTGCTTCAAAGGACTGATCACCATTCACCTGCATTGTATTGACCTACAGAGCTGAGATATTCTTCTAAAAATCTTTGATTGTGTCCGCAGAAGAAAGAAAGTCATACAAATCTTAGATGGCAAATGATTAGAGAATTTTAATTTTTGGGTGAACTATCCCTTTTAAGAGTCCATTAAGTGTGCTCATTTGTAAAATGTTTCTAATTGTTGACCAATATTACACCAGCAGACAATGTGTGTTATCTGAACAGTTGTGGCTTTGGGCAATGGTAAAAGTGTCATCCTTCTCTAGAACCTTTTATTTATTTATGACTACTCAACCATGGAATTTATTTCCAGGAATTTCATGTGATATCGCAACAGAACAATTACAGGGACAATCCACAGAGAAACCTCAAGTTCCTTGCTCAAGGGTAAAATGGTGATAGCTCATGCTCAAACCAGCGACCTTTCGGTTAACAGCCCTCCACAAAAAAACTGCAAATGTCCTCTCAGCAAAACGTTTCTAATATGAACAGTGTAATGATAAAGTCATGCATTTTGATTCTAAAAAAATATAAAATAAATGCCTCTGAGAATCATGAGGTACTCTGATTGCTGGACTGAATGAGTGTCCAATAATAACTGGACAGTAGGAGTTAGAAGACTGGAGGTCCTTTCACAAGACTCTTGAGTTAAAGAAGAGCATTTAATGTATTCTGAGACCTGAGTCATTCACACTGCATTGCTAACACTCACCCACACTGTAGTTACCTTCACCCTGATGAAAAAAGGTTCTTTATCTTTATCTCTCTCTGTCCAGTACCACTTGTCATATCTTCACTGTCCATGTTCCAAAATAGTGGAATTAATGTGGGAATTGGAGTGGACAGAGGTGCCTTCACAAGCTTTTGGAGATGTTTGACAGTGAGAGGATTAATTTTAATGTGGTCTTTAAGTTCCTCTTTCTTAGAAAATTGTTCTGTGTCATTGGGTTCAACTTAGTCATGGGATAATCAGATGGTTGGGAATCCTTTAATGGGATAATTCACCCAAAAATGAAAAATCTCTCATCATTTACTCACCCTCTTGCCATCCCACTGACTTTTCTTTTCTGCTGAACACAAAGATTTTTAGAAGAATGTCTCAGCTCTGTAGGTCCAAACAATGCAAGTGAATGGGTACCAAAAATTTGAAGCTCCAATAGCATATAAAGGCAGCATAAAAGTAATCCATAAGACTTCAGTGGTTAAATCCATGTCTTCTGAAATTATATGATAGGTGTTGGTGAGAAACAGATCAATATGTAAATCCTTTTTTACTTTCAATCTCCACTTTCGTTTTCACATTCTTCTTTTGTTTTTAGCGATTTGCATTCTTCATGCATATCACACCTACTGGGCAGGGAAGAGAATTTATAGTAAAAAAATACATAAATATTGATCTGTTTCACACCCACACCTATCATATCGCTTCTGAAGACATGGATTTAACCACTGGAGTTGTGTGGATTATGTTTATGCTGCCTTTATGGGCTTATTGGAGCTTCAAAATTTTGGTCACCATTCACTTGCATTGTATGGACCTACAGAGGTGAAATATTTCTTCTAGAAATCTTTGTTTGTGTTCTGCAGAAGAAAGAAAGTCATACACATCTGGGATGACATGAGGGTGAGTAAATGATTAGAGAATATTTATTTTTGGGTGAACTATCCCTTTAAGGAATGAAACCTGAAGTAAATATAGAGATACTACAGATTAAAGATTTTATACCAATAGATTCCCTTTAAGAACTGGAGTATTGGAATGGAATATATTTGGAACTCACAGCTGCCAGATGTTGCTATGTAGATGTGTAAATACAAAGTGTTAATAGGTATTTTACTCAGAATTTGCCAGAATATCAGTTAATTCCATGAGTCCCTTTTCAGGGAGCCCAGTTTTGTCTGTTTTTTGTTTTGTTTTTTTTTAACTTGCAGAGTGTTGACAGGTAATATAATGCTTTATATCAAATGAAAGCCTAAAATAAATAAAAAATCCACATGCAGCACCAATGCAACACAAATAACTTGCCCATAAAGAACTTTATAAAGTTTTCGCATATATTTTACATGAGATTCACAAGCTACTTTTGGTTAATTTGCCCTTCACCTACAAAGAGCTAAGTAGAAAAAGGGGGATTGCAAATTAAAATGAACACTTATATGAAAATGTCCATGTGTCACATCATGGATTAGTAAGTTGCACGTGTTTAACACTTGAAAAAGAAGTGTAGAAGCCTGTTTTTCATTTTATTTATTTATTTATTTTTTATTAAATTTGATCATTGCTGTTACATGCTCAAAGGAAAATATTGTATGTCTGTATTTAGTGATAAATGGTTAAATATGGAAATAAAGTAACAATTTTACAATTATTTGCATAGCCAACACTAAAATACTTCGTTTAGATATTGATTCGATTTTATTTTCTAATGACTCCATCTAAATGTCTAAAATGTAACATCATGTTGCCCCAGAGATCTGAGATCATTTAATGCTGTTTCTAATTCTTCACCAGTTATTCAATGTGGTATGTAGTAAGACGGAATACAGTATAAAGAAGAATCACAGATAGCAGCCCAAAACTAAAGCCACCTTTTATTCAACATGTTCTTTCCCTCTCATCCACAGAGAAAGAATGAATGGAAACAATCAGCTTGAAGAGCAGTGTGCAGATAATGGCAACAGACCAGTAACAGAAAACCCTTTACAGTGTAAACACAGGGATACTATACAAACTTGAGCTCTATTTCAAGCTGAGCATGCTATGACTGCCTAATCTGCAGTGTAAATCTGCAGCCACTGCCTGTCTAGTCCCTGTTTGGGTTCCATGCTCTCAGACAAAAAGCTCCGGACACCTTGCCCACTAACAAAGAGGTCGATGCCACTCCCCGCTAATTGAAGCGGACAAGGCTTGCTGATGGGGCCTTTTTGAGCAATTGAACTTGGTGAATGGATCTGATGAAACATGGACAGTTGGTTTGACTTCAATAACAGACTCCAGCAATGCAACTGAAGTTGTGCAGCCACTCAGAGAGACCTATGATTACAATTTGTGTGAGTTTTTGAAAGTTGACACTAGGTTTTGGAACATTATTCTTTGTATTTGAGATAAATTACTCAGAAGTGGAGTGAAAAGTCTTACTTCCCTCCAAAATTAATCTTTCAATCTGTTCACTGTATTGCATTGTTTGATGTATTCCCTTGATAAATCCTGCGAGGCTTTGGAAACATTGGTTGCAAGATCCTGAAGACATACACGGGCAGCTGGAAGTTTGGAATAATGTACAGATTTTGCTCTTATGGAAAGAAGTTGGTACTTTTTTTCACCAAAGTGGCATTCAGCTGATCACAATGTATAGTCAGGACATTAATAATGTTAAAAATTACTATTACAATTTGAAAAAAATGCTCAGAACTTCTTAAACTACTTCAAAGAGTTCTCATAAAAAATCCTCCACATGCAGCAGTGACAGCTTTGCAGATCCTTGGCATTCTAGCTGTCAGTTTGTCCAGATACTCAGGTGACATTTCACCCCATGCTTCCTGTAGCACTTGCCATAGATGTGGCTGTCTTGTTGGGCACTTCTCACGCACCTTACAGTCTATCTGATCCCACAAAAGCTCAATGGGGTTAAGATCCATAACACTCTTTTCCAATTATCTGTTGTCCAATGTCTGTGTTTCTTTGTCCACTCTAACCTTTTCTTTTTGTTTTTCTGTTTCAAAAGTGACTTTTTCTTTGCAATTCTTCCCATAAGGCCTGCACCCCTGAGTCTTCTCTTTACTGTTGTACATGAAACTGGTGTTGAGCAGGTAGAATTCAATGAAGCTGTCAGCTGAGGACATATGAGGCGTCTATTTCTCAAAGTAGAGACTCTGATGTACTTATCCTCTTGTTTAGTTGTACATCTGGCCTTCCACATCTCTTTCTGTCCTTGTTAGAGCCAGTTGTCCTTTGTCTTTATAGACTGTAGTGTACACCTTTGTATGAAATCTTCATTTTTTGGGCAATTTCAAGCATTGTATAGCCTTCATTCCTCAAAACAATGATTGACTGACGAGTTTCTAGAGAAAGCTGTTTTTTTTTTTGTCATTTTTTACCTATTACATACTGTGGCAACTCAAAAACAAACACAAAGACAATGTAAAGCTTCATTTAACGAACCAAATAGCTTTCAACTGTTTTTGATATAATGGCAAGTGATTTTCTAGTACCAAATTAGCAATTTAGCATGATTACTCAAGGATAAGGTGTTGGAGTGATGGCAGCTGGAAATGGTGCGTGTCTAGATTTGATCAATAATGACTTTTTTCAAGTAGTGATGGTGCTGTTTTTTACATCAGTAATGTCCTGACTATACTTTGTGATCAGTTGAATGCCACTTTGGTGAATTAAAGTACCAATTTCCTTCCAAAACAGCAAAATCTGTGCATTATTCCAAACTATTGCCTGCCAGTGTATATAAAGGAAGATCTACTCTAAGCATTTTATTTGTTGGTTTTTAGATTCAACACTTGGGGTAAAAGGCCCCCAGGGAGGTTATAGTTAGACCATATAAATATGGAGACAATAGTTAAAGAGCAAAATTTGTCAACTTTGGCAAATACTTTTGAGACAGCCAGTTTTAGCCCCGTTGTACCCTACAGTATAAAATGAAATGTGCACTTAAAGAAATAAGATGTGCACTTGAATGCACTGTAATTGTGATGACGATTGATTTTTTACAATAAGAGGTTGGTACAGTAAATAATCCCCATCAATTTACACTTTATCAACAACAGTGTATTGCCCAAATAAAAGATTTCACACTGACTGTACGTTGATGAAGAATTTGATGCACCGAAAATGATACAGCAGTGATGCAGTAGAATGATGTTAGGCTTCCTTGTGCAATCAATTTGTGTCTGATGTATGTATAGTTAACATCAAAGTAGCATTTACTATTTTCCAAAGTATTAACTGGTCTTGTTTCACTCATTTTGTAATAATTTGTAAAATAACAAGGCCTTTGTATACAGAGACCTCAATGAATTAGTGAATGAGTTGGCTCAAACAAGCTATTATAAATTATGTGCAGTTTCTAGATTTGTCATAGGCCTATAGTTCTTTACTTCTGATGTACATTTTCATTTAAGTAACGTTAATATTTATGATTTATATTAAATATATATTCTATTTAATTGTCACAATTGAAAATGTATATTTGTTTTATTATGCTAAATCTGGGCAAAATATCAGTTTTTTTTTTTCTGTCCACAAACTGTATTTTAATTGTACCATTTGCGGCTCCATCTGCCATTGGTTTAGCACTCGCGTGTTTCATGAAGTTTGTCCCTTACGCCACCCTGTATTCTTGGTTTCCATAGCAACTACGATAGACGCGCATGGTACTAGCATGAGGCAGATCGTAAGAAACAGGTGCTGGATGTCAAATAAAGACACAATCTTTATTTTGTTAAATACTTCTAAGACCCTTTCGGTTATTGTTATTATTATTTAGTGATGTCGTGAAGAGTTGATACTGATATATGTTTAACCTTGACGCAAATGCGCGTGATTTATAAGATGTAAAGATGTTAACAAATAGGCCTTCTGTTCGTTTTCCCAGACAGTTTATTGATTTTTGATCCGGGATGTGATAATATGGATGACATCGAGCAGGCAATTGACGAGGAGTTGAATAAATTAAACCTTGATCCCTCTGGAAATGACTTTGAAGAGTCAGAAGATGACAGCTTTACTATGCTGGATGGAAATGTAAGTGGCTTTTGCTTGTGCCATTTGATATACAGTCCTTAAACATCCTACACAACTGCTTAATAACATTTGAAATTCAATCGACTTTTCCAACAAATCAATGGGCGAAAAAGTCATACTTCCATACATAAGTTCATGTATAACTTGAACTATAAGAAATATGAACAATCTGAAAATGAGGATGAAATGTAATGTACCCTAACTTTTGTGACATTATGTAGACATAATTCAATATAGTTCAGCTATAAGGTTGCATGTTTACCTCAGCTGTCATTGTATCACTAACATTATTTGTGTTTTCACAAAAGCTGCATGCAGAACTTCCTAACTCAGTCCTCGCATATATGGAAGCTTCAAGAAATCGAATGAACGCCTTTGAACAGTTAATCCTTGAAGATTTTGAGGAAAAAGGTGAGATACAAGTCTTTTGTCTCAAAACAGATGTGATATTTTAAGGGATTCTCATTCTGCATATAGTAAATCTGTAACATTTGAAAAAATGATTAGGGTACAACAGGGCTAAAGCCCCCATGGGGTAAAATAAAAGGCACTTTTGATTTTATTTTCTCCCAAAACACTAAACAATAACAAAAAATACCACAGTACTTTCCTAAACACCTGTGTGTCAGTATACACGGAAAAATATTCCTGATCCATGAGATCTTTGCATGCGATATCTAAAGTTGGATTTTTGAGGTAATTTGATCTAATATTTAATCATTTTTTAAATGTTGAAAATGTATGTAGCTAATGAGAATCCATGAAATGATCACATTTATTTTAAAAACAAAATACTTGTTTGTCGTTTTCAGTTTTGTTCAAGGTGATTAAATCAACAGTTTTAAAAAAAGTGTCCAATATGTGAAAGGATAGTATTTGGTATAAAAAGCCCCTCTGTTGCGGGTGCTAAAGGCCCTCATAAAGCACATAGTGGGGCGAATAGAAATGTCATGAAAAATGTTTGAATTGTGCTCATATTGACTGATCCAATCACAATGGTGAATAATTTGTTTATAGAATACTTGAGATGTTATGAAATGCCAAATGTGATTGAGATTAACAGAAAATGGTTAACCCTTTTCTGAAGTGGTTATTTTGAATAAGCATTTTCTTAATTTCTTACTTGCTGTCTCAAATGTATTTGACAAATATTGCCCTATAACTATTTCCCCTGTATTTTCACAGTGTTTCCATTTGTTTTTTTTCATCAGCGGTGCTGTTGTGCACGTGTCCACAAGCCCACAACACTGGACCCATATTAACACGTGTTGGTCAAAGAATAGATTAAAACAGGGGTGTCACACTCAATTTCAGCCTGGGCCACATCATGGTTTATTTGTGCCCTCAAAGGGCCCTTTGAAAATGTGGCACCAGCACCTGCTTTGGTAGCACCCATTCAAATAATATTACATGTTATGTGCATTGAAATGCACATATGATTTGATTTTGAGGTTGGGATGAAGATGAAAATTATAATATTAACAACAGGAACATCTGTGGAAAAAATGAACACCTAATTTTTATATGGCTACATTGAAATATTCTGACAGTGTGAATAAGTTGGGTCTTCCTTACATGTTCCTTTCATCAGGCTCCTACTGATTAAACTACAGTCGTGTCTTGGAATGTCTGAAGGCAAACAAAACAACTTACATTTTCCCACAGTCAGAGAGCATTACAAGAGTACAGATTTTACACAGATGGATAACAGATAACTTGGTCCATAATTATGAAAAATGCACCATAGTGTTTCCATAGTATCCATAGTTTTAACAATGATATTTGTAATAGTTCATGGTAACCATAGGTAAAACCATGCATGGCTCCTCACTACCATGGTTAGTAACTATAGTTTCTGTATTCATTTTCATTTTTGTAATGAAATTGTTTTTCTAAATTCATTTAGAAAGTTTTTCTGCCACAACTACCATAGGTAACACAGTACAGTTAGTGTTACTGCAGGCAATCCCCGCCGTGCATCTCACTGGTTCACAAGCACATTTAAAATAGTCTGTGCGGTTGAGACCAGTCCGCAAATTACTGCACCTGCTCTGCGCTCGTGCTGCTGTGATTAAGCCATGTTGATAATTGACCCATGTAGCGCTGTTTCATTCCACTGTTGAAGCAAGCAAAATGCACTCCAAAACATATAGATGACAGGGGATGTCTCATTTATATTCACGATATTCACGAGGAAAGCGCTAACCGATTGTTCAGTGAAACGTTACAATTCCCAGCCATCCTACATTTCAGAAATGAGCTTGTGTGCCTCTTGAAATGAAGCGAGTTTGACACATGTTGTTATGCGGTGACGTCATTGTGAGTAAGTGTGTGTATTTGTGTGTGTGTGGTGGGGTCCCTTTCGCATGTAGAAAGCGCACAGCTGACTGGGGCTGGCAAGTGTTATGTTGTGTCAAGAATATTAAATTAGGGGCCTGGGTAGCTTGCTGGCTACCACCCCTGGAGTTCGCTAGTTCGCTAGCTCGAATCCCAGGGTGTGCTGAGTGACTCCAGCCAGGTCTCCTAAGCAACCAAATTGGCCCGGTTGCTAGGGAGGGTAGAGTCACATGGGGTAACCTCCTCGTGATCGCTATAATGTGGTTCGTATAGCGTGGTTGCCACAGTGGATGGCGTGAAGCCTCCACATGCGCTATATCTCCGTGGCAACGCGCTCAACAAGGCACGTGATAAGATGCACGGGTTGACTGTCTCAGACGTGGAGGCAACAAAAAAAAGGAATATTAATTTAACCATGTGAAATCCCAACAGCGGCGCGCATAATTCAGCAGTGGCGCAGCTGAATTTGTTTTTATCAAAACAACCATCTGTTATTATTTCTTTTCGCACAAATTACGTTGCTCCATCAATATTCAATGAAAATAAATGTATTTTTTTAATCTTGATACACTTTGTGACCAGAAAAAAGGCACATTTTCCTTAAGGTGTGCCTTTAGCCCAGTTGTACCCTGCATTTTAGACCAAATTACCCCAAAAGCAACCTTTTGTCATTGCATGGAAAATTTTGCAGTACATAGTGACAAACAAGTATTTAGGAAAGTGCTGTGGTGGTGTTTATTTAGAGAGAGAGAAAAAATAATTTATATAAATAATTTTAACCCAAGGAGCCTTTAGGCCCGTTGTACCCTATCAAGGTCTTATTGAAGACAGCTTTCTTGGAATATTACATTGTTTTGTTTTTTTTTTCTTTTCTGTTTACTAGTAGACATCTCAAGCCAGGAACTGTCTCACCTCAATTGCAATGATAATCTTATAAATGAATCAGATTCAGAATTCAGTGAGGACCCCATAAAGTGGAAAGAGAAGGTGAGTCATGCTTTCATTGTTTGCTGTTTGTGATTAAATGGAAATGAGACAATAAACCCATCACTCAGGAGTGTCTGTGCTTTGTCCTTAACCTTAAATACAGGTTGTCCCTTATAATACTAATGATATGTTATGTTTATCTAAGTATGTTCAGTAAATATACATTTAGACAGTTTATTCCAAAAGATTTAGCTCTCAAGATGTTATGAGGAGAGAAAAAGGACCTTATTTACACTCAGTCATGCCCTTATCCTAAAATGGCATCTCAGATAGATTTTTTTAACTAGTAATTTGAAATTAATTAAGGTTAAAGCAGCACAAACACGCTTTTATTCTGACCCCTAAGCCAAATTATCTTGCTGAAGGTGTGTGTGTGTGTGTGTGTGTGTGTGTGTGTGTGTTTTCAGGTACATTCTGAAATTAAGGAACAAGTTGGACTTCCCAAAGACATTGAGCCACAGAATGGCCAGAGGGAGATGTCACAGATGTCATACATGGATGGTAAATGTATTAACACAAGTAGAAGCCTAGCCTTGTTACAGTACTGCAGTTAAAAATTCATTATGTCATTAAAATATGTAATCATGATAATCTTGATAACTAAATGTATCAAAACTTAAATCTGTATTGATGTTCAGGTGTTGAACAATGTTCACTGCAAAGAGAGGTTTTTTTAATTTTTTTATTTTATCCCCTTTTCTCCCCAATTTTGGAATGCCCAATTTCCACTACTTACTAGGTCCTCGTGGTGGCACAGTTGCTCACCTCAATCTGGGTGGCGGAGGACAAGTCTCAGTTGCCTCCGCTTCTGAGACAGTCAGTCCGCGCATCTTATCACGTGGCTCGCTGTGCATGACACCGCAGAGACTCACAGCATGTGGAGACTCATGCTACTCTCCGCGATCCACACACAACTTACCACGCGCCCCATTTAGAGCGAATCACTTAATCGCGACCACGAGGAGGTTACCCCATGTGACTCTACCCTCCCTAGCAACCGGGCCAATTTGGTTGCTTAGGAGACCTGGCTGGAGTCACTCAGCACACCCTGGATTCGAACTCGTGACTACAGGGGTGGTAGTCAGTATCAGTACTCGCTCGAGAGTCATTTAATAGTTTGCCAGTAGATGGCACCCTTTAAAAATATACCATTAGACAAGCTTTTAAAATCTCACCTCTTAAAGGAATAGTTCACCCAAAAATGAAAATTCTCTCATCATTTACTCACCCTCATGCCATCCCAGGTGTGTAGGACTTTCTCCTGCTGAACACAAATTAAGATTTTTAAAAGAATATCTCAGCTCTGTAGATCCATACAATGCAAGTGAATGGTGACCAGAACTTTAAAAGTCCAAAAAGGAGATTAAGTCAGAATAAAAGTAATCCATCAGACTCCAGTGGTTTAATTAATGTCTTCTGAAGTGATCCAGTTGGTTTTGGGTGAGAACAGACCAACATATAACTCCTTTTTCACTGTACAACTTGTCATTGCAGTCTTTAGGCATGATAACGATTTCAAGCTCGATTACACTTGAGCATGCACAGAACGCTAGATGGTGCTGTAGGAAGTGTAAACGAGCTTGAAATCACGATCGCCAAGGAGACTGCTGTCAAGATGTACAGTGAAAAAGGAGTTACGTTTTGGTCTGTTCTCACCCAAAACCACCTGGATTGCTTTAGAAGACATTGATTAAACCAATGGAGTCTGATGTTTATGAAAAAAAAAAATTAAAAAAGTAAATAAAAATAATTATATTTAGACCCCACAGTGAGCAAGCTAAAATTGAATGTGGCAAGGAACACAAAACTCCATAAGATGTTGGTTAATGGAGAAAAAGAACCTTGGGGAAACCAGGTTCACTGTGGGGGCCAGTTCCCCTCTGGCTGAACAGCATAAATATAATGCCCATATTAGTTATTTATGTGCAGTGCAAGTCATGGTTTAAAATTAGTAAACTAGATAAGTGATAAGGGCCAGTGTTTAAACAAAAAGATTTTGTATGAACTGTAAAATTAATTACTAATGTCTTTGAAGTCCATCCTGGATTAACTGCGGAAGTTCGCATAGACGCACTGATCACTATTCACTTGCTTTTGGATCTACAGAGCTGAGATATTCTTCTAAAAATCTTTGTTTGTGTTCATCAGAAGAAAGAAAGTCATACACATTTGGGATGGCGTGAGGGTGAGTAAATGATGAGATTTATTTTTGGGTGAACTATCCCTTTAAAAACACCAAATCCACAATGTTTTTGTATGGATCACTCATTACTCAATTTACCTCATTAGGTAATTTGTTGGTTTCAGATGTAACTGAGCATGATATATGCACTGAGAGTGAATTACAATTCAATATTGAATGGAGAGAACTGGAGAAAAGACTGCAAGAGGAAGAGAAGCAGAGACTAGCAGCACAGGAGGAAGAAAGAGAGCTGCATTTGAACTCAATGAGAGAGGAGGAAGAGAGGAAGAGGAGAAGACAATTGGAGTTTGAGGAGGAGCTAAGGAGGATAGAGGAGACCACTCTGGTAGGTTTATCTTTAACATAACATTTATTAATCTTGAGATGACATCAATGGATACCTTGTGAACATTATGAGGAAGCAGGATTGAATCAAGATGTTTTGCAATATAATAATAATTCTGTATAATGATAATAGATTCAAAAAGTTGGAGGAAAAAAAGAAGTACATCCCACAGAGGATCTTCAATTGGAAATGGATAAACAGCAGGTGAGTAATCTGTTAAATGTTATGCAGTATGCATGTGTAAGTTCTATTTAAACCCTATGCAGTTCCTCGTAAATGACTGTTCAATACACAGTGTTTACCAATCAATGTTTTATGGTCAATTTCAGGAGTTGATAAGGAAGCTTGCGGAGGAGATGGTGGAGGAGAGACGAGCTTTTGAGGATGCTCAGAAGGAGGAGAGAAGGAGAACCCAGGAGCTTCACTGCAGAGCAGTCACAAAGATCCAAGCTGCTTTCAGAGGAACATTAGCACGCCAGTGGAGCAAGACAGAGCTGAACAAAAAGAGAGAAGAGAAAAAAAGGCTTGAGGAGGAGAAGAGGGAATGGGAGAAGATGAAGAAATACAGGGAGGAGGAGAGAAGGAGGATTGAGGAGGAAGAACGCACTCAGAGGGAGGAGACAGAGAGAAGGAGAGCAGATTATGAAAGAGCAAAAGAACTAGAGCGCCATCGTTTGGAGAGAGAGCATAGACTTGAGCAGAAGAAGAGGAAAGAGGAGGAAGACGAAGAGAGGAGGAGGGAAATGGAGAGGAAGAGAAAGGAGAAGCAGAACAACAATAAATCAGTTGAAGAGAAGAGTGTGAAGGAGAGTAGCCGAGGAAGAAGACAGGAAGGGGATGTTGAGACAAAGGAAACAGAAAAAGAGAGAAGAAGCAGAGCGGAGGATGAATGTAAAAGAAAGGAGGAAACTGAGGAAAGAAGGGAAAAGGAAAACAAAGGCAATGAGGAAAATGTAAGAAAAGAAGATAATAATCAAAGAGATGGGAATGGAGAGGAAAAGACAGTGAAGGTGGAGAAGAATATGATGGAACAAAATGAAAAAAGCATGAACTTAGAAGTTACAGAAGGATTAAATGATCGGAGACCAGTAACAATGAGCGATAAAGAGAAGAAACGACTTGATAATGGAGACCTTGACTCTATAACAAATCTCTCAAAGTTAAGAAAACGCCTGGAAGTTACCACAGCCACACCAGAGTCCTACATAAATGCACATCAGCCACTATATAATAAACGTGGCATTAGTCCAGTTGGTTCCCCTGGTGATACAGATCACATAAGTGTTGATACGACCCAGAACCCAGAGACAGACACGACTCAGCCAGTTTCTGATTTTCATGGTGTAGGACCTGGGATGGACACTAGGGTGCATACAAATGCTACAGACATTGAGTTGGAGAAATGTGTACCAGAGATTCGACAATTAAATTCTTTATATCTGCCTGACAGCACAGAGCAAAAACGTCTGGCCTGGATGATGAAGTGCACTCCCTGGGCCAAACTATCAATGCTGAATAAAAGAAAGGGTCCCTCTGCCCAGCTACAGTCCCAAAAGAGAGGGCCAAGAAGGACAAGAGTACCCAGCTTGCCTCCTCTGTCTGTGGACACTATTCTCAAGACAGGAGAGTGGTGCTCTATCAAACAGGTAGCAGTTTGATTAAACTTGAAGTATATAGAAAATCTGATTACTTGAATGAGACGTGTAGATTATAAGTTCATTGTGCTGTCAAAATTAGGTTACAACAGTGACACTGGAGGACCTGCCGGGCTGCAGCCTGTCCACACTGTCTGAGTGTATCAAACTGCAAACTTTAACCCTTAGACGCTGTGGACTCAGATCCTTAGATGGACTTAATCAGTGTGCCCATATCAGATACATTGATGTACAGGTAAGAAAGACAAAAGGACTGTCAAATGGTTCTTATAACAGTTCATCAAAAAAATTTAAGTTCTGCCATTATTTACTCCACCTTCATGTATTCCCGTATGGAGCCCCTTAGAGGACAGGGTAGGAATTTTTTGTTCTGAAATAGTTTTGCATGCCCTCGCAATAGTTTGCGTTCCCTTGCAATAAGCTTTGCTTTACCTCACAATAGTTTTGCGTGCTCTCACAATAAATTTACCATGTTTTTTTTCAAATTTACATACTATAGTAACCATATTTTAACCTTGATATTCGTAGTAATACCATAGTAATAAAACATAAAAATGAAAACTACGGTAAAAAAATAATAATTTTGTGGTTATTATGGTTATACTACAATATTTGTTGTAAAACCATAGTAGCCACAAAAATGACCATGGTTAATCTATAGTAAAACCATGGTTACTATATTGATACAGTATACTGTATTAAAACCATGGTTTACACCAAAAAAAAAACATGAGGTGCATCCCAAACCGCACACTTCTGCACTATTCTACACCATTTTGTTGTGTAAGTAGTACGAGTAGTAGGTTTACACTGAAAATGCAGCAAAAAGAAGTGTACTTTAAGTACCTGGATGATGCACTTTTTCAACCATCAGAACAGAGTGTGGAATGTTGTACACTTCATGCACCCAGCGCACATGGCTTGTCGTATATAGCGGAAGAAGTGGAGTTACCTGGCTGTGCTGCTGGTCTGACAAAACAATTGTAAATAATGACGAATGTAGCAGCTGGCGAAACTTCAGTGGATACAGTACCTTACAAATGTGAGTTGAATGCTTTACCATCACCCCAAGCTGTGTGAAAATGTATGTTTTTTTAATATACAAATGAGGTTGGCTAACGTGTTAAAACTAGCGGCAACACATCACATGCGTTTGGCACGTCACTTCTGTCAGCTGTTAAACGGCGAATGCTTCCGTGTAGTTAAAAACGTTAAGTGTTCCATTTGGGACGGTACTACACTTTTAACATGTCTGAGTGCATAGTATATTTTATAAGTGCATAGTGTATAATGTGTCGTTTGGGACACAGCTATTGTTACTTTACTTTCTTTTCAAAGTTACTACAATATAACTATAGTAAAACCATGATTCCCTTTCGATTACGGTTCACTTGAAATTGCGGTAAACTTTTTTGGGATTTCCTTCTCCGACAACCTAATTGAAGCCCTTGTATAATAACGACAATTCTGTGATTGGCAATGGTGTTTGAGCCCCACCCCTTTAGGCGGGCAGTTGGCCTATGTAAGTGGGTTCTGAATCACCATTTCTTCAGAATTTTCTTCCTTCGAGATCGACATCGTCTCATCTTGACTACGACTATGACTACATCTCATCTTGAAAAGCCGTCTTCACCGTCGACATACACCCTTCAGCAGACAGGACTTCCCTGCAGACGCAACAGGACGATTCATCACCTGACTCTACACCTGCAGCGAAAGACTCACTAGCCCCCTGCAGTGTTCCAGCAAAGATTCTCTGCTGATTCTCTCTGTTGCAGCTGACAACAGGTTCTTTGCTTTAGACGCTTGTCGCCTTGACAACAGCGCCTCAGCAAGAATCCTACCCGCTTCCTGCAGCATTCTGGCAGGAGCTGTATCCTTTATATGTCTATAAATCCGTCCATGGGACGTTAAAAGTTCTAAAAAAGAGCCATTTGCGTGTACTCGTCTTTCTCGTGATGTCATTCTATAAGTGTTCTGCATGCGAGCGACACATCGCTCCACCAGATCAGCATGAGAACTGTGTTCGCTGCCTGGGCCACACCCATACCAAAGCAGTTCTCATGGGGACAGATTGCCCTCTCCGGATGCTCCACTTGAGGGTCGCCCTCATTCTGAGGGATGATTCCACCTCCCATGCCCACCAATCCGCCTCCTCTGTGTTAAATTCTGAGGGACCACATGAGGAGGCATGGCGGGGCTGTGAGGTAGAGATGGAAGAATCCGAGGAGGATCTTGCGCCAGCGCAAGCCCCATGAGCACCTCGATCTTCCCACGCAGCGTCCTCCCCAGTGTAGTATGCACGTGATGAACTCCAGCCCTCTATTGGAGAGCACGGTCTGGTCACATTTGGCTGTTCTGAATGCGGAGATGATGCCATGTCCCTCACAGCATCAGACATGGGCGTATGATCCATGGAGGATATTGCCGCCCCTTCCCCCAGTGAAGTGAAGAACGAGCACAGGCCACAGACAGAGAGCTCCTTCGCATCCTCACATGGGCAGTTGAGGAGCTCGGTATCGAGTGGTCCCCTCCAGAGGAGCTGGTAAATCCCGCCTGGACGAGTGGTTCCTGCAGGCCAGCCGTCGCCAGCAGACTGCGGCCCGGAAATCTGCACTATTTTTTCCAGAGGTCCACACAGAGCTCAAGAAGACCTGCCGCACGCCCTATTCATTTTGCGTCCAGATCGGAGGAGCTGCAGTTCTAATGAAAGTGGACCATGCAGAGGAGAAGAAATATTTGAAGCTTCCCCCATTGAAGAGGCAGTTGCAGCCCATCTCTGCTCAACTACCGCTATGGGGTGGAAGTCCCGCCCCACCCACCCCTCCAAGCCATGTCGACTGATGTCCACTTATATGGTGAGCTTATATGGTGATGGGCCAGGCCAGCTCTGCACTTCATAGCATGGTGGTGCTTCAAGTCTTCCAGGCCAAGCTTCTAAAGATATAGATGAGCAAGGCTCAAACCCTGAAGTGTTTAAGGAGCTCTGCACCGCCACAGACTTGATGTTGAGTGCTACAAAAATCACTGCGCAGGCCATCGGAAAAGCAATGAGTAATCTGGTGGTTTAGGACCATCATGTCTGGTTGTTCACGGAGATGTGTAATGCGGAAAATGCCACCCTCCTCAAAACTCTGGTGTCACCTGATGGCCTTTTCGGCAACGCTGTAAAAGGCTTCTCTGAGTGCTTCATTGTGGCGCAAAAGCAGTCACAAGTGATGAAGCACTTTTTGCCAAAAAGAAGCACTTCATCTCATCCTGCTCCCGCTCTGCTTCGAGCCAGCACCCTGTGAAGAACCCTCAGCACTGAGCCATCAGTGAGACCACATAAACCATGGCCCAAGCGAAAGCCTCGCCTGACTCCGCACGAACCCTCCTGGGTAGCAGGCGTGTTCCTGACTGGCTCAAGGGTGTGAAGAGGAATCTGGACCCCACTGTTCTTCTCAGCCCAGATCTGAAGAAAACTTGGTTCGACACAAGCTGTTCCACTCCCCCTTCCCACAGAAGTTCGTCGGGACTGGGATGTTACGAAAAATGTTGTTTCTGTGTGTTGTGTAGAAAAATACAAATTGCTTTCAAAATGAAAAGAAAACCCATTTTAGATCTGAGATGCTTGACAAAATGCTCGTTCAAAATGTTAACTCAGAAACAGATCTTATCTTAAATCCGACCACAGGAGTGGTTTGTGTCAATAGATCTAAAGGACACGTACTTTCACGTTCAAATTGTACCGAATCACAGACTGTTCTTGAGATTCGCAATTCAATGTCCTCCCCTTCAGCCTGTCTTTGGCTCCCCGCATGTTCACAAAATGTGTTGTTTGCGGCGCTCACCCCTTTCAAGATGAGCGGCATGAGCATTCTAATTGAGCATATTGTTATGTGAGCACAGAGACTTGATACTTTGCCATTTGAACAGCCTAGATCTCAATGTCAACTGGCGAAAAGCACACTTTCTCACAGCCAACAAATCTCCTTTTTGGAAATTCGACTAGACCCTGTGAGCATGAGCGCGCACCTCATGGGCGAGCGCATTTGGACCATTCATCAATATCTGTCTCAGTTCAAGTCATTTCAGAGAATGCTGGGTTTTATGACAGCAGCATCCACCATCATACCGTTAGGTCTTTTACACATGAGACCTCTCCCGTGCTGGCTCAAACATCACATACCACGGCACGCCTGGAGCCAAGGGCGCATGCGCGTCACTGTGACTCACCGCTGTCTGGCACCATGGACAGCTCCAACCTTTTATCAGCAGGGTATTATGCTGGATCAGGTTTTCAGGTGAAAAGTGGTGACCACGGATGCGTCCAACACAGGCTGGGGCACGCTGTGTGACAGACGCCTGGCTTTCTGCACCTGGACAGGTGCGAAACGGGTGTGGCACATAAACTGCCTGGAACAGCTGGCTGTCTTCTTAGCCGTGAAGGCTTTACATTCCGACGCAGCGAATCATCACATTCTGATCCGGTCGGACAACATGTCAGTAGTGGCGTACAAAAATCACTAGGGTGGAACTAAATGTCTACCAATGATGAGCCTGGCGCAATGCCTCCTCATGTGGAATGAGCGCAGTCTCCTTTCTCTGCGAGTGACATATGTCCTGGGCCACTTGAACTGTGGAGAGGACATGCTGTCGCACCAAGGACTGATGGCGGGGGAATGGAGACTTCATACTCAGACGGTTCTGATGATTTGGGAAGTATTCGGCAAAGCGGAAATCGACCTATTCGCCTCCGCGGAGACCGCCCACTGCCCTCTTTGGTACTCCGTAACCCAAGCCCCATTGGGGTGGACGCCTTGGCTCACAAGTGGCTGGCGAAATGCAAATATGCATTTCCCCCAATACGTCTCCTTCACTCTGTCATCTGCAAAGTCCGAGAGGACAAGGAAACGGTTCTGTTGGTTGCGGGTGATATACAGGCACTGTCAACTTCCATGTCTGGAATTTGGACCGGGGTTTTCAAAGGCCAGAATCAAACCCAAAAAAGGCTGTGTGCCTAAGGTGCTTTCCACGCCATTTAGGGCTCAAATAGTTCACCTACAAGCTTTCTCTCCCTGTTTAATTTGGATGAGGAGCAGTTAGCGCATTAATTATGCCCTGTGCAGGCATTACACACGTATGTGGAGCGCACCTGCCAGTTTAGGCTGTCAGATCAGCTCTTTGTTTGTTAGAAGGACACACAAAAGGCATGTCCGTATCTAAACAAAGGCTCTCTCACTGAATCGTTGACGCGATTGCCCTTGCCTATAATTCACAGGGCGCGAAATGCCCTATTGGCATGGCCTCTTCATGGGCATGGACAAAGGGTGTGTCCCTGCAGGACATATGCATTGCAGCAGGATGGTCTTCGCAAAATACGTTTGTGAGGTTTCATATTCTAGACGTGGCATCTATCTCTTTGCGAGTCCTCTCTGTCTAGAGTGCTTAATATCCAAACACCCAGTGGGTGAGCCCAAGCTCCTTTACTATGGGTGGGGTACCTGTTGTAATTTTAATACAACTGCATGTGTAGGCTGTTGTCCAAATTACTCTCTCTAAAGACACAAGCACTTCCAAAATGAATAAACCTCCCTCTCAACTTCTGGTTATGAAAGGGGTTAAATTGATACTGTGTGTATTGTATGACTCAAATATATCCCCAGCATAAGATTAACTTCCCATCTGGTTGTCACCATGTGGGGTTGTTCATTATTCTATACACTTGAAATATGTTGTAATAAGTCACCGCCTGGCAGGCCTGTGACCTCAAATACATATTCTTTTTACAAGTGTTCATACCCTGGTGTATCTCTCGGGGTATGACGTCATGTAGTGCGGCGTGATGGGATCAAAGGTGTTTACTACAATGTCGAGTTAACCGTATTCAAAAGGGAACAACTCTGTTTACACATGTAACCTCGGTTCCCTGAGATGAAGGGAATGAGACATTGCGAAATCTGGCCGCACTACTACTTCAGAGTTTCGAGGTATCAGCGATGTGCTCTTGTCCTTCAATCAGAAAATTCTGAAGAAATGGTGATTGAACGGCCACTTATATAGGCCAACTGCACGCCTAAAGTGGTGGAGCTCAAACACCATTGGCAATCATAGGATTGCCGTTATTTTGCAAGGGCTTCAATTAGGTTGCCGGAGAAGGAATTCCCCAAAAGCATTTACCGTAATGTCTCGTTCCCTTCATCTCAAGGAACAGAGGTTGTGTAACCGGTTAAACTATGGTATTTGTATAGTAAAACCATAATAACCACAAAATTATAATTTTTATTACCATAGTTTTCGTTTTCCTGTATTATCACTATGGTTACATTACGAATATCATGGTTAAAATATGGTTACTGTAGTAAAACCATGGTACATTAATTGTGAGGGCACGCAGAACTTATTGCGAGGGCACACAAAACTTATTGCGAGGAACGTAAACTATTGGGAGGGCATGCAAAACTTATTGCAAGGGAAAGGAAAACTATTTCAGTCCTCTAAGGGCCTCTGTAGTCCTGAGCCTGTATGCTGTTAATTTTTCCATGGAACACAAAAGGAGAATTTTTTTTAGCTTTCATAAAACTCTAAAAAGGACAAACTAAATTTCAAAAATTATTCCTTTTACCTTCTCCTTCTTCCTCTTTCTATCCCAATTAGTAAAGGGGTAGTTCACCCAAAAATGAAAATTCTCTCATCATGCCGTCCCAGATGCGAATTACTTTCTTTCTTCTGCTGAACACAAACAAAGATTTTTAGAAGAATATCTAAGCTCTGTATGTCCATACAATGCAAGTGAATGGTGACAAGAATTCCAAAGGCTCCAAAAAGGAGATAAAGTCTGCATGAAAGTAATCTGTCAGATCAATGTCTTCTGAGGTGATCCAGTTGGTTTTGGGTGAGAACAGACCAAAATGTAATTCATTTTTCACTGTACATCTTGTCATTGCATTATCTAGGCACGATTATGATATCAAGCTGACACTTCCTAGTACTTGACTCATGCGCAGAGCGCTAGATGGCGCTACAGGAAGTGTAAACAAGCTTGAAATCATGATCACCAAGGAGACTGCTGTCAAGATGTACAGTGCAGACTCCTTTTTGTAGCTTTTGGATTTCTGGTCACCATTCACTTGCATTGAATGTACCTACAGAACTGAAACACTCTTTTAAAAAATGTTATTTGTGTTCAGCAAAAGAAAGTCATACACCTCTGTGATGCATGAGGGTGAGTAAATGAGAGAATTTAAATTTTTGTGTGAACTAACCCTTTAATTTCTATCTTTCAATAAAGAGTGTTTGATTTTGATAGTGTACTTGATGTTAAACTATATATACGTGAATACTGGGGCCAAATTCGCGAAAATGTTCTTAAGAAAAAAATTAAGAAAGTTCTTAGGATAAATTATAAGAAGTTTGTAAGATCGTTCCTAAGTGCAATTCTTGAAAAATTCTTAAGAAGTTCTCAAATATTTTCTTAAGAACATCTTAATTTTTTTTTATTAAGAATGAAAAGACAGGCTTTGACATTATCTGACCAGCCTGCTAATGGAGTTGCTTTGTCTAATAGCCTATAACAAATTCAATACTTTTGGCAAATTTATCTATTATCCTTTTCTTTTTTTTTCTTTTTTTAAAGTAGCAAGCACCTCGCGATACGTTTTTTTGAATGTAAAGTGCACGAGATGTGTTAGTTTAATGACATTATCTGTCATAAGAGTGTTTACTTGCTGCTAACCATTTGATCACTTTTAATTTTACATGTTCTTGTTGAGGAAATTACTACAAGGAAAAAGTTCTCCTTAGGAAGCTTGTTAATAATATGACATCAGTAAGTAAATGGGAAAAGGTGCCGGAGGCTGGCTCTGCTGTGCCCAACTCCGATAGGGATGTGGATGGGGGTGAAAAAGAAAGTCTAATCTTTCTGTTGTTATAATTATTATGTTTCTATGAACTCTAAAGATCGTGGAGAGAGAGAGAGAGAGAGAGAGAGAGCGCTATATGCAGCGCATCCTTTTGTATTAGCATGATTGGTCACCACATTAAGTCACATTAACAACATTTTTTGTTTGAATTTGGTGATAACATTTACATGGTTTACAAGCTGAAAATAAAAATATAATTAAACACAAAACAGTCCAAAACATTTTTTGATCTAAAATAACATTTCTACGTAATCAGCCCATTGGGACTTCAGACTCAACATGAAAAACCCAGTAAATGTATTAAACATCTTACCTTTTAGGATTTCAGACAACTGTGAGGTTATTCTAACTTCAAGATGTTATTTACGACGATATTTAAGATTTTTTTTTTTTTTGAGAATTTGAATGCTTCTAAAGTTTTTACAATCTTAAGTAAAAAGATAAGAACTTTCTTAAGAAGTTTATTTGGGAATACAAAATATTCGTAACTTTTTTCTTAAGTTACAAATTAAGAAGAAAATGGTAGTTAAGAAGAAATTTCTTAAGAACGTTTTCTATCCTATTCTTTCTTATGTTAAGGAGAACTCCATTAGCCTTATGGATTGTGGAGGTATGGCCAGACTTCAGGTCCTCCTGCTTGGCAGGAACCAGGTGACAAACATTCATGGCCTTGATGGTGCTGAAAATCTACAAGTGCTTCAGCTCTCACACAACAACATCTCCCGAATCGGTGAGTGTCTTTTTGAAAGTGTTGATAGATTGTATGCTATATATTCTATTTATTTTTTAACGAGTGCATTCAAGAAAGAGAAGAACTAAATTTTATGCATATTATGTACACTTTATATCACAACAAGTGTGGCAGTGAATTAGCATCTAACATTCAGCCATGCCATGATCCAGTAGAGGGCAGCATTGTTCCAGTTTGGTTTCTTCATATTGCCCTTCTCTCTCTCTCTCTCTCGCTCTCTCTCTCTCTCTATACAGCTCTCCAAATATATCTCACTTCTGAAAAATTGGCTTCATATTGAAAAAATATGGATAAATGTCATTAAGAAAGGGGATAAATGCAGTTAAAAGGGATATGCTGTCAGTGTTTGATGATGTCCTGCCAATATTGCCTTTTTAGATTAGATTATTCTTTGGCTGGTATTAGATATTTTCACTCTGCCCTGAATGATTCTCATACACTCTAACCAGGTTTCTACAGTGGCACTGACTTGATGAAATATCTTTGTTCTCTTAGGTGGTTTAGGATCCCTGAAAATGCTTCTGAGATTGTCAGTGGACCATAACCAGCTGCTCAGCACAAGAGGTTTGAATGAAATGTATACCCTACTGCATCTAGACTGTTCGCACAACCACCTAAGCCACATCGAAGGTTTGGAGAATTGTGCTCTGCTTAACACGCTGGACCTGAGAGGAAACAGTCTGACCGAGGTAAATCTTACTCAACCGTACAAGTTAAAAGATGACATCATGGATCAAGATCATTGTTCTGAATAATCTCAATTTGTCCTGTTTTTCCCCCCATTATTTTGTTTTTTTTGTCTGTGAATGAGAACTGTTTTGCATTCTTACTTTAATTACCTAGGCTGAAATAAGAGATTTTCACCTGTTAGATTCTATGTAGAAACATATTTCCATTCCAATGTTCAGGAAATTAGTAACTTGACAGTGTTGATTACAAGAAATGCATTTTTCATTGGAGAGAAATAAAATACAATGATGACAGCCTTTGAAAACATTATCTTCATACCAAAATTGCTCACCCATTAGACTGCAATCCTTGGCTGCCATCACTTTAATTCAATTATTGTTATCTGTTGTGCTCAGTGTGTGGCTGTTAATCAATGAGATCTCATATTCAGGAAGAGATTTGAGTTTCCACCCACTGAGTTTCCTTTGCTCATGGGACAGTGTTCATGGTTGGAACAGACAGGCTGACATTTACTGCTTGATCATATGGTCATTTTTTTGTGTCTGTCCTATGGCATAGTTACCTGTCCTGCAGAACCACGTTCTTCTGAGGGACCTTTTTCTGGATGACAATCTGATATCCTCTATACATCATCTGGAATCTTATTGGTTACCTTTGCTACAAAACCTCTCTGTGGCTCAAAACAGGTAGGCCTCAATATAGAGAACAGCTGTAGCTCCTAATCTAGTCAGCTGCCAAACTAGGGAGCTTTTGGGCATCATTTCAGCACCTACGCTTAGGTTTTGAGACACTGCCAGTGTGTTTAACACTCTCTCACAATTAAGTGCTACTTAAAGTAGAAGTTAATTCTTTCAATTAAAAATTTTCTGAGGCAGTGGCAGGGCTGTTTCTAGCTATACGTGGTATAAGTGGCTGCTTAGGGCCTCCGAGCCACCAGGGGGCCCCACAAAGCAAGGTCAGTTTTTTTTTCTTAAATTTCGGTATATACAGTTATTTATTGTTATTTCTAGAAATTTATTGTTAATTTATATATTTATTTATTGGTAATTTATTGTTAATTGTTTGTAAATTTTGTATTCATTTTTTTGCTTTTGTGTAATTAATATATTCCAATTTTAAGTCAATATATTCAAATTTGTTGAAGATAGAGTAGTGGCATAGTGTGCTAAAGCACAGAACTGGTAAGCAGAAGGTTGCTGGTTCAACCCCCACAGCCACCACCATTGTGTCCTTGAGCAAGTCACTTAAATCTAGGTTGTTCCGGGGGGATTGTCCCTGTAATAAGTGCACTGTAAGTCGCTTTGGATAAAAGGGTCTTCCAAATGCATAAATGTAAATGTAAGACTGTATTGTGGTGTCATTCTTGGGTGGGTTGGAATTCGCTTAGTGCCCCCATATGCTCAGAAACGGCCCTGGGCAGTGGTCATACAGAATGTAAGAAAATCCTATGAATATGCAATGCAAAGATGTTTGTTTATTGTTTAAAATAATGATTCACTTTTTCCTTCAGTATAACTTATTTAATTCCACTCTTGGACTTGGTCTCTTTGAAGACACTGGATGTCAGCCACAACTGTCTGTCAGGTGAGTTGTAGACATGGGGTGGCTTGACAAAAAATGCTTTTGAAAGATAAAATGTATCTGATTTGTATCTTTAAAGATAATATTAACTGAATGCACAGTGACTTTATTATGATATCTGAGTTCTAATTTAGGCCAGAATGTAACACTAATATTTGTTGTGCATTCCTAGCAGTCTCCAGAATAGAATTATACCAATAAATAGATTTAATAGAAGTGTCTCGGCCTCATGAGGAGTTGTTCTCACTTTAGACTTGCAGAACGTTTGTCTGAATCTTCAGGGATGCACTGGGCTCCAAGAAATTAACCTGACTGGCAACCCACTACAGCAGGACAACGACTGGAGGTAGGTGTGACTTAGGGAACCAGTTTAGTTATTTAGATTTAGATATTTAATGGTTGAAGATTAGTCCATTATCAGAATGTTTAACTGAGAGCAGATCATGTGTATAATGTATAATCTACTAGGCCAAAGTGAGTTCAGGAGTGTATTTGCTGTTGAGATGGACCATTTAAGCAATGTCCCATGAGCTATAGAGCACTAAGTATGGCCAGCTATTTTGAATATTTTTGCTCTGTCAACCAAAATAGCTCCAAAAGAAGCCAAAGCTGGATAAAATTTCATCAGGAAACTCACAGCTGTTTGTTAAAGAATGTAGACAAGTGGAGTGATGCAAACAGTGAAGCATCTAAGTGCTGTTATGTGAAATATCAACACTTTTGGAATGCTGCCTGGCCAATCAAAATAGAGGGCTGGAACTAGTATAATTGTTTAACCTCCTAAGACCCGAGTGTGACTACTGTGTGCATTTTCCATTTCCCTTTTTGATTTGGAACTAGTAGCACCTAATAAACATGCAAAAAAAAAAAAAAAAAAAATTCTAGAGCAAATAGTTTTCCTACTTTACAACTTAGCAGGACTAAGTTGTAAAATTGTCAATAATAACAAACTATAGAAATTTTTTTTATATCAAATTGTGTATTATGTTTCCAGGAGTGTTGGTTATCCATGTTTTTGAGACTTTACAAACATTAAAGCTGATTTTCTGTAAAGCTGGTTTGGAACAGTGTGTACTGGGAAAAGCACAAATCAAAAGCTAAACAAATACAAATAATTTGACTTACAATGTCTTTTTCTACTTTGGCAACAAAATCTCAATATTCTCTCTTTGCACTGTCAAACAAACAAGTTATAGCCCGTGCTGAAGCATTTTACCAATCAGAAATGAGCATAATTAATAAGTAATGGCCAACATCGTGTAATCACTGCCAAACATGTTAAAATAAAATTATACATTATAACTTCTGAATCTATTTACTGATTAGCATCGTCCGATGTCTGCCAACCATGTTGAGTGGTCCAAACATCATCTGCACCCTGAAACTGAACTTTTGATAGGAAGTTTGGATTTTATGCACTTGGCTTCATAGGAAAGATATAGGTTGCTCCCTTGTTCCCTATTTAGTGAATGGTTTAACCTCCAGTGTGCTGTCTGTCTGCACTGGTCTCTGAACAGCTCGAAATGCACCTTACTTTCATCCTAACTCCATATAAAGCCTCTAAAAAAAAAAAAAATAATAAATTCTCAATGTGAAAATGCACAGTAAATAGAGTATAGGCCCGGTTGCTAGGGAGGGTAGAGTCACATGGGGTAACCTCCTCGTGATCGCAATAATGTGGTTCGTTCTCGGTGGGGCGCGTGGTGAGTTGAGCGTGGTTGCCACGGTGGATGGCGTGAAGCCTCCACATGCGCAATGTCTCTGTGGCAATGCGCTCAACAAGCCACTTGATAAGATGTGCGGGTTGACGGTCTCAGACGCGGAGGCAACTGGGATTCGTCCTCCGCCACCCGGACTGAGGCGAATCACTATGTGACCACGAGGACTTAAAAAAAGCACATTGGGAATTGGACATTCCAAATTGGGAGAAAAATGAAAAAAAAAAATAAAAAAAAAAATGGGATATCAGATGAAACTAGGTGCTCTAATCTTTTGACTCAAATAGGGTTTAATGTAAAAACTTAGTTAGGTTTCTTACCAGATGTAGTTTTATTTTGCCATTTCTCCCAAAGACTCTGCTGTGATCAGCACCATGTCGGTCCATCGAAAGACTAGCCCAGAGTCTCCTGAACTGAGATCAGTCAGTTTAAATTAAATAAAATTATGCATATAGTGAAGCCAAAATACAATGTCCACGCATTTGTCCGCGGGTTCACACAAGGATTTAGAGAAGATGTGATTCCCCCTTCATTAATGGAAAGATTTATCTTGGATTGTGCTGAAGCTGTCATGTGTACATTCCAGCAAAAGTCACTGAGCATTTCATAATTGTTCAAAAATGTGAAACTAATGTGAATGGGGACATTGCCTGGAAGTGCACCAGGCGTCTAAAGCAGAATAAACATTCCTCTTTACCGCCGAGCTTCCCGCCCATATCAGCACACCAGCCATTGTATCTGTGTCTGCTATTGGATTACCCAATGACATCTGTACGCACGTGGACTTAAGTGCTCATAATTCTGAAAATATTTGCTCAGAGGGGGAATATTTTTAAAAGCAAATGTGCTCCTGCTCTAAAGTGCCAGCAGTTTGATGAGTGTTTTTAATTATACTTAAATGGGTTGATTTAAAAATGAGCAAATTGTATGTTCTTATGTGATGATAGAAAAAAATGTGTTAGAGACAGAACAAGGACATCAAGAAAATTATAGAAGCATATTGGTATTAGTTTTACACTGAGGTACCAATCAGCCTGTTCATCCTGTTAAAATCTGAAAAATTAAATAAAAATAATAACATCCTTTATTCCAAAGAGTCATGTAGTTCAATAGCTCAGATTGGCACCACATTTATTTTCCAGGACTCTTTTCAGAATCTTTCTTAAGGTGCAGTTTACACAAGATGCGTTCTTGCCCTACACAGACATTTTTGACTGTTGAGCCATGTACGCCAAATTTTAAGACTAAAAACACAATTTTCAAAATATCCTTCGAGACACCTGAATTCTGTTGCAATCAGCTGTGGTCCAACAAGATTTTTTTAAACACAAGAATGAGTTCTGTGAACAGCCCCTTACTCAAGCAACTTTTAAGGACATTTTAGCTGGTAGCAAAATATTTTGGTATTTTATTTATTTCGTTCTTTTAAACTTTATTTTCCACATTTTGCATGTGACTCTCAAGGAGAAGTTTGAGGTGAAATATATGTTGTCTTTACATTTGTTTTATTCGGGAATGACGGATAGGAAATTCACTCATCAGTCTCTGGATTCCACTGAACTTAGTCTAACCCTATATGCCAACAACGGAATTAGAGCCAGTATTTTCCTCTCTCCCCATTGCTCTTTCATCCTCATCCAGTGATAACAAAGGCTAAATTAAAGGACCGAAGGAAATTTCAAAGCAGTACACAGCGCCTGAGTGTTCAGAGTCTGGGAGAACAGAAGGACTTTAGCTAGATTAATTGAACGGCTCTAAAACTCTTTATTTGCAGGGAAGTTTTCACTAAGTGATGAATAGAATAGAGTCCACTTTTAGGTTGCAATAGGAGCCTGACGACTGAACACATCATGACCAAAAACATGACCATGCCTGATGTTTGTAAAAGTAAAGCATTTGGATTTGCTCTTGATCTGGGCCTGTCTGCGACAAAACAAGAGTTTACATTAATATGCCTTCTCAGACTTAACTGTCTGCTAAATGTCACAGTTTGCTTTTCAAAGCTCTTATGTTGCAAATTGTTGGAATCCTGAGCTGTTTATTCCTTATCTCCTCTTTTGAAGCAATTATTAACTTGAACGGGTTGTACTTATTATTGTTTATAGTAACACTTTATCACAAATAAAAAAATACATTATTTTGTTTCCTATGAGTTTGCTTTTGTACTAGTGATAAACCATCGCTTAAGTCACTGACATAAAGAGCAACTGTATAAATTAATTAAATTATCAATAACTCTAATATGCCACACCTAAAACAGTATTTTTTTTTTTTTTTACAAAAAAGGACTGTCTTGAATAAAACCAAAATTAAGACTTTTTTGTAAAATACATTTTTACATTTTGTGTATTTTGTATATTACAAAATTGTATTTTATAATATATATATATTTTTATTATTAGTACAGTTTTAATAAATGTCATAAACATATCAGCAATAGTATTCAGAATGGTAACAAGAACAAACACACAACAATCTCTAAATAAAAAATGGCTACAATAATCCTAAAATTATACAATAATTCTACAATAAATTAATTGCTACGGATTATACACTCAAATAAATAATGCTTTGGCTGAACTTGATTCTATCATGGACAGTGGTTCCACATGTTTGAAATTAGTTTTATTAAATTGAAATTACCATGTATTTTAACTTGACTACTTCAAGTAGAGGGAACATAACTGAATCAAGCAAACCCAACAAAATGTAATATGTCAAAATAACTGTTATATAAATAACTTTTAGTGATATGCTAGCTAGTGACAGTAAATGTTAGCATGCTAAGTACATGTTGGTGGGAAGCACTACCAAATTTAACTTGGTCACTATGTTATGGTTAGCACTAGGGTCGCAAAGGGGCAGAAACTTTCCGGTAAATTTCCGGAAACTTTCTAGAAACTTTCCATGGGAAGTCAAGCAGGGGAATTTTGGAAATATTGTAAAAAACTTTGGGCACTTGGCTATATGCTGCTGCATCTTTGTGGCATTCTTAACATAGGTCTTTGCACAGTATTTGCAAATGTACTCAGCCTTTCCTTCTACATTGGCTGAGATTAAATGTATCCACACATCAGATGGAGCATGTGGCATTGTTCTGTAGAATAAGACTAAACAATTGTTATATTCTGGAATGGTAAAAATATTTTACAATTGATGCTGGACAAATGAATAAAATAGGCTAGATGAATAGATGAACACTCCTCAATCAGCATGCTTAATCAAACTATAACCTACGTTCTTGTATGATAACAGAAAACTGGCAAGCAGAAGGCAGAAGAAACAGCATCACAGTTGAGTTAGCTAGCACCATGATAGCTAGCCTCTTAAATTGTCAATGAAATGGTGTTAGCTAGCTTACATATAGCATATCTGATTTACTGGCTAGCTAGCTACTGTATAAACACATTTTGATTTAGTATTTGCTAGTTAAACTTTAATACCATAGATCAAATATATTTACCCTAGTAATATCATCAAAACTTACTTGACTGGATGTAGTCCTTGGGCTCAAATGCAGTAGTGTGGCTTCAATAGTTCTGCTGTAGTAAGTAGCCTGCAGTAAGTAGTGTGCTATGTGCAGGGTAGAAATTCAACTGAATTTGCATTAAATCTGGTTGTTTTAACCAAGATTATGCTGCAAGATGTTTTTTTTTCAACTACATTATAGGCTAACTTGCAATTTTGCAAATTTCCAGTTTATTCCCATTAATTCCTGTTAATTCCCATATATTCCCATTAATTCCCATGGAAAGTTTCCAACTTTGAAAATTCCCAGAATTTTGCAACCCTAGTTAGCACAGCAATTGCTCGATGAATAAAGCAAAATCAAGCATACAAATGTATTGGTCCTCAACCTAGGCTCAAACTCCACTCTTCACCATGATGGTAACTCCAAAAGCTACAACATAAGAGAAATTCTTCTAAATATCAACATAGAAAAACATTAACATACTGTATCGCCCCCTTTGTATTCATCTTGCACAAAGACACATAAAATAGCACTTAATGTGAACATTTACTCTCTCTGTTGAGTCCCATGTAAAGCATGCTGGGAACGAGAAATACTCTGCCCAGTTTCATTTAACCAAACAAAAAATATTGTTGTTCCAACGCAAATAATAAAGCTTACAAGATACTCTTTTTTTAGTTGAATCAACACAGTTAATTTAAATTCCATTGGTTGCATGATTTTTTTGAGTAATATGAACATGGGAGGATTGAGTAAAAAAAGCTTATTTTTTTGCAAAAGTTATTTTACTTCTCTCAGCATGCTTTACAAAAGACTAGGCCACACCTGTGTTTTCTCATACATGCTCACACATTTAAAAACAGACCAACAAATGCAATAATGGCTCACATGAATAGCTGTCACAACTCTGGAGTGAGGCCAGCAAACCCTTTTTCACTTCTAATTCAAGCTGAGTGTCATCATGCTGTTTCTCACTGAGAAAGGCAAACTCTGACCAAACCTTTTACTCAATGCACAGACGTTCTTTTGATTCTCTGGGGTCCAGAATGTCAAACTCATTAAACGTTTTATACCTATTTCCTAACTGATTTCATCTGCTCAATGTAAATATTCTCCAATAGAAAAGCCATGGAGACAGGGAGGGAGGGGCTGGAACTTAAATTTCCACATGCTTTTATGATTGCAGAGGACAGTCAATTGGATAACATTACATATTACTCTGATGTGCTAACTGTTTTGGGTCTTTTAAACTATTTAAATCATAATTGTTTAAAAATAATTGATTTACCCCTATTTGTTTTCATTTTCTTTTTTTTTTAGTGGCACATTGTTTATTATTTTATCTAGATTGAGGATATAATATTATTATATCTTGAGGCCTCAAGCTGACATTTCTTGAAAATACAAGTTTTTGAAAGTTTTGCAATTGAAAGCTTTTCTTTAAAACTACCTTAAGCCTTGTAAAATAAAAATTAGACTAATTAAGTCATAGAGATTTCAGCATATTGTGTGGTCTTTTCACTTCAATTTTTCATCATGTAAATCCATGTTTTCCCTCAGGTCCTTGCTTCTGGAGACAATGCCTGGCTTGATTAAGTTGAATAATGAGCAAACTGGCACAACAACAGCGCCCACTAAAGGTCCAGGAGAGCAGTGGAGTTTCCAGGCCCTGTGTCAGGCACAGCAGAGGAAGCGTGATTTACTCCTCCAGCAACAAAAGATGGAGATCAGGTAGACATCTGATTTCAGTCTCTAGAACAGGGGTCGGCAACCTTTTTGACATGGAGTGCCATTTTTTATTTTCCTGGTCAATGGCTGTGCTGAGGACCCCCCCCCCCCCCCCCCAAAAAAAAAACCATGCAAATGTATGCCATTTCCACTTGTAAAAATGTTTCTATTTTGCATTTTTCTAATTTAATCATTTATTTTTCATTACAAATGATATTATCAGTATAACAGTTTGAGTGAAAATTTTGTGCAAAACCAATGATTATGATATAATCACGATCCTGCGTGTGAATTTTCACAGAGCATCACAGTGCTTTAATGAAAGAAAACCTGTCCTTTTGTACAAAATGAATTACATCTAATGTCACAAATTTGCTTATTTAATTACTGATCACGAAATTGTGTGGAATCTTAAATATTTCTGATATTATGCCATTGTAATCATGTAATCACTAGCACGCAAGCAACAGTGAGAGTGGAGCAGGCTGTTTTTATTTATATGACTTTTTTCGCACCTGCATTACAATCTAAATCTTGATGTAATCCTTCCTCATGAATGTGTTTTCATCAGCTGAATGGGAGACTAAACACTATTAATGTGTGACGAGACTCGCGCTGTGTGCAAGCCATTCGCACATCACAAGCCAATCAACTATTTAGCCATTTTCAGTGAATCGCACCTGCAAAATCCTAAAACTTTATTTCCAGGTTTAATTTATATTTTGAATAGACTCAGATTTTTATGTTTTCTCTTTTAATCATTTAATGTGTGACTGGTTTAAGGAGGGTGTACCTGTATGCTGGGTTGGAAATCTCAAGAATTAATAGTGGTGTTTTCCTTATTACATCACATGTTGTTCTGAAAGCAAAAAGATACAAATGAAACACAGAATGTAGGCTGTCATCTGTGCAACCTAACCGAAGCAAAGTGGGCACTTTTACTCGCGTGATTAACCAAATGTTAAGCGCTGCCGGCTCGTGATGCACGAATGACTTGCACAAGCTGCACGAGTCTGTTGGGTATAATGCAGTCTCGTCACATTTTAACTTTTTTTTTCATGAAAACATGCTGCATGATCATGAGGAAGGATTACATCAAGCTGTAAATTGGAATACAGGTGTGGAATTTATATGAATAAAATAGTCTACTCCTCTCTCGCCGTTGCTGGCGTGCCAGTGATTACTCCTCCGCATGCCAATGCTAGACCCCTGCTCTAGAACATTCTGATGAAGACCAATTTTGTTAAAGTTAAAGTGCTGGTTGTGTATTATGTGGTCCTTAACGATTTAATACACATTCAGTCAGGGGCATCATTAACATTTTTAGGTTAATCAGAAAGGTTAGACCGTGGTATAAAGTGATTTTCCACACAATGCACTATGTAGGGAACAGAGAGCGATCGATCAGATTAGATTGTGCTTAAACCTCTGGGGTCTGAGGGTGTTTTGGGCCCTGGAGAAGTTTTGACATGCCTTGACATTTGTGCTTTTTTCAGTTGCTTAAAAACATATTAATGGCTAAAGTCTGATAACACTGTATTCAGCACAAACTGGGCTACAATAATATGTGAGCAACATGTATGTACATGTTTGTATTTTTGAGAAAATATCGTTTATGCGTGGTTTTTGAAAAAACAAAAAATTAAAGTCACTGAAATAAGGCCATATAACACATACTAAACATTTGTTCACAAGACTTTTGAGGACTGGATCTTGTAGCCTAGAGTTTTTGCTATAAAATGTTGTGAAAACCATCCTGATCACTCATTCATACAAAACAATATAGTCATTTAACATTTAAGACACTTTTAGTGTTAGAAAGGCCATATGCGAGGAGGCGTGGATGATCATGAATATTGATGTGATTCACACCTGAGGAGACAAAGACCCCTCCCCTGAGAGAGAATGAATGTTTGTAGCTTATTCACAAAATCAAGTTTAAATTAAAAGAAGTAATCTGACTATACATTGTCTTTACATAAAGACTTTACTTTAGACCTACACTACCATTTAAAAGTTTTACATCAGTAAGATTTTTTAATGTTTTTAAAAGAAGTCTCTTCTGCTCACCAAAGCTGCATTTATTTGATCCAAAATACAGCAAAAACAGTGATATTGTGAAATATTTTTACAATTGAACATTTTTTAGTTTTCTATTTGAATATATTGTAAAATGCAATTTATTCCTGTGATCAAAGCTGAATTTTCAGCATCATTACTGCAGTCTTCAGTGTCACATGATCCTTCAGAAATCATTCTAATATGCTGATTTTCTAATATGGGCATATTTACAGAACATTTTACACATTTACACCCAAACAGATATTTGCAAGCACAAGCTTCGTTGATGATAATGAGGCAGCATAAACACTAGTTAAAATATAATCTAAACATGCATATTATTTTTATATCATATTACATATCATATTTATATCATACAGCATACAATTTAAATACCTGCTTTAGCCGAAACAACATTTAAATGTAACTAAAACTTGCCTATTAGGACATATTTCAAATTTCAATACTTTGAATACTGGCTGGCAAGTCTGGAAATAGTCCAACTTGTAAAATATGTATATGTTTATATAAAATAGCATGTCAACTAATATGTAAGTAAAACTAAATGATTACTCATCCGAAATTGTATCCTCGGCTGGATCAAGACGCTCTTCAAAATGCAAATGTTCCTCGTTGGATTCCCGCTCTTCTTCTGAGGAAAATGTGAACTCTTCCTCACTATCCAGGACCATCTGTGGAGCTTCCTCACCTGCGCAGCATGCCATCTTCCAAACGCGCAGGAAAGTGAATGAATCTGATGATGAACTTGATGTTTTTTAAGGCACTGTTGGGGGCGTTTACCATTTGCATTGATCATCTCAGCACATTACCGTATGAATAGCGCCCTCTGCCCATGGGTGTGATCACAGTGATAATGAGCTGAGCCAGGAGAAAATGTACATCACTTTGTTTCATACAGATTACATTGCAGGAGAATATTTGTTTTAAATTTCAATTTTAAGCTTCTTTAGACATATGTATCATGTTTGTCTGATAAGTATTCGCGGAGTTTCACTTCATTTTTGTGACGTGTTTCAGAAAGATGCTCGTGGAAACAGAGACAGCTAAAAGCGCACCCTGTTTATTTTCTTTATTTTACAAAAGCACAAGGTTTTGTTGTTTTTGTGAGTGTACACAAATAATAGTAGACACTTTATAGTTGCGCGGATTGACGGTCTCAGAAGCGGGGGCAACTGGGAATTGTCCTCCACCACCCAGATTGAGGCGAGTAACCGCGCCACCACGAGGACCTACTAAGTAGTGGGAATTGGGCATTCCAAATTGGGAGAAAAGGGGATAAAAAAATAAATTAAAAAAAGACAAATTTTTTTCTGATTGTATCATGTTTGTCTGATAAGTATTCGCGGAGTTTCACTTCATTTTTTTGACGTGTTTCAGAAAGATGCTCGTGGAAACAGAGACGGCTAAAAGCGCACCCTGTTTATTTTCTTTATTTTACAAAAGCACAAGGTTTTGTTGTTTTTGTGAGTGTCCACAAATAATAGTAGACACTTTATAGTTTCTAATGATGTCTTACACTTATCTGTATGCCCAAAAATGACGGAGTATTTTAAGTTGTTTCCGCTGTTATGCGGAAAAAATCCAGCAGGACGCGCTGGCACGTCCGTCGACCCTAGAGGTTTAAGGGAGCTGAATAAATAAAAGCTATGCCAGCTGATTAAAGTTATCTTCGTGAGCTGGTCAATGACATGCAGCAGCTGCAAAAAGTTGTCATGCAAGACAAAACAGCTGATGTCTAGTTAATGAGCTTGACAAATGCCACTAGGGGGCCTGTGTAGCTCAGCGAGTATTGACGCTGACTACCACCCCTGGAGTCACGAGTTCAAATCCAGGGTGTGCTGAGTGACTCCAGCCAGGTCTCCTATGCAACCAAATTGGGCCGGTTGCTAGGGAGGGTAGAGTCACATGGGGTAACCTCCTAGTGGTCACGATTAGTGGTTCTCGCCCTCAATGGGGCACATGGTCATTTGTGCGTGGATTGCGGAGAGTAGCATGAGCCTCAACATGTGGAGTCTCAGATGTGTCACGCACAACGAGCCACGTGATAAGATGCGCGGATTGACGGTCTCAGAAGCGGGGGCAACTGGGAATTGTCCTCCACCACCCAGATTGAGGCGAGTAACCGCGCCACCACGAGGACCTACTAAGTAGTGGGAATTGGGCATTCCAGATTGGGAGAAAAGGGGATAAAAAAATAAATTAAAAAAAGACAAATTTTTTTCTGATTAACAATTTTTTATTGATTCATATATTGAACACAGAAAAACAAAACATATATACACAGAATCAACAATTAACCCTCACTATTACCCCTCCCAATCCCCAACCCCACCCTGGCTCCCAACAACATCCCAGTGGTCATACATGATTATAGACACAAAAAAGAATAATAATAATAATCACACATCCAGAAACACCAGATATCTGCCCCATTTCCCCACAAAGAAGTTCAATTTCCCCAGTCTTCTAAATGACCCTTCTTCAAAGGTTGCCACCCTGAAATGAGGGCGCTCCAGCCGACCTCCATCCCCTTAAAAGTATCTGTCTGGCGATCATGCACTGCTTAGGAGCCAACAACTTTATGTGTCCATTCTCAACATCGATGACCGCCCTATCGTCCAAAATACAGAGTCTGGAGCAAAATGAAACCCGAGTGCCCAATACATCAAACACAAAACTCTGAAACTTCAACTAGGGCTGCAACTAACGATTATTTTGATAATCGACTAACGATTATTAGAACGATTATCCGACTATTCAGCTTGTGTTCCGACTTAAAAGGTTGTATTAAACGTGCTTGCTAACAATAAAGAGGACAAAATCATCTTTTAAAAATACCTCTAAATGACATTCACTGAGTTAAAGGGAAAAAGTACTTTTTATTATGTTTAATTCAGTAAAAATGTATCTACAAAAAAATCCTATTGTTATCAAGTATTTGTCTTTTTTTCCATTTAAAATTGTCTAAAAATCCTTAAAACAAGATACATTTACTTGAGAAGTAACATATAAGGTATTTAGACTTGCATTAAGAGAATGTATCTTAAATATAAGTGTATTTTGTATATAAGTGTATTTTTTCACTTGGTTATACTTCTGCGAGTGCAGTAAAGTAATTAAGTCTAACTAAATCACACAAATTTGCTGGGAATAAAATACCCAAATACTTAATGCCCTGTTTGGGCCACTGAAAGGCGCCCGGCTGAAAAGCCGTTATCGGGCAGTACGCAGTCAGAGCCAAAGCTTCGGATTTAGACCAATTAACTCTGTATCCCAAGAACTTAGAAAAGGAATTAATAATATTGTGGAGGCAAGGCATAGATCTAGTAGGGTAGGAGACGAATAATAAAAGATCATCTGCGTAAAGCAAAAGCTTATGTGCCACACCTCCCGCCATCATCCCTGGAAAATTATCCTCCTTTCTTATCGCGGCTGCTAATGGTTCCAGGGCAAGACAGAACAATAATGGGGAAAGAGGGCAACCCTGCCGGGTGCCCCTATCCAGAGAGCCTTTTGTTACTTAAACTTTTATTATTACTGAAACGAAGAGGATTCACATTAAAATAAGATAATAAGCAGCTGCTTTCTTTAAACATGAAGAAAAGAGAGTGTAAAGACGCTGCAAAACCTGTCAAATGCATTTCAGCACCAAAGTAAATGAACAGCAACCGATAAAAAAAAAAAAAACAGGTAGAATCTATTAGACTATGAAAAAAAACTGATTGACTGTTCCGTAGAGATCAGACATAGTTGGCAAATGCTAAATGCACTAAATTGATCCAATTAATTAGTTTTTATTACCACAACAACCCCGTTTTCCTTTGGTGCTGGACCTTTGCCGTAAGCGATCTCCTAAGCTGCCACGGGGCACCGCCTATGGTGGAACATGTGACTTGATTGGACTGAAAAAAATGTAGACATGTGAATAAAGATTTATGCCACAGACATTCTTCTTTACATGCAATAATCATTTAAAAGAATATTCTGTGTTCACTATAAGTTAAGCTCAGTTGACAGAATTTGTGGCATAATATTGATTACCACAAAATTTTATTTTGACTTTTATTTTGATTTTCTTTAAAAAAAAAAAAAAAAAAAGCACAAATCTGGGTTACACTGAAGCACTTACAGTGAAATTGAATGGGGCCAATCCGTAACGTTTAAATACTCAAAAGTACGGACAAAAGATGTAAACAAAATGTGTGTTAACATGATTTTTAAGTGTAAAGCCAATTTTACAACTTCGTTGCCATGATGATGTAATGTCAACAAACCCTAAAATCACTGTAGAAATTATGATTTAAACAACTCCACAGCTCAAATAATACATGAGTTTTAACAGAAGAATTAATGTAAGTGCTTTTATAAAATTATAAGCTTCACATTTCTGCCTTTTAAACCCTCCAAAAATTGACCCCATTCACTTCCATTTTAAGTGCCTCACTATAACCTAGATTTAAGTTGAATGTTTTGGGGGGTAATCAACATTATGTCACGTATGCTGTTAGTTGAGCTTAACTTGTATTGAACCTGGAATATTCCTGTAATTTAATTTAATTATCAAAGGTACAAATGCGTTTTTGAAATTTCAAGTAATTCATTCAAAATTCTCGGTTCAAAAATCTAAGTGGGCACATGCTCCCTCAGTTTGGCTGGGCATGATGCCTCTGCATTTAGTAACATATCAAAGCCCACACAAATTGTTGTGCCCACGGAACTCTGCAGATTTATGAAGAAATGGAACAGCCATCATTCACAAAGTTCTACACATCTTCCCATCTCTTGCATGTTCACTTATTAAATACTGTGTACATTTAATTTACTAATTTACATTTGCATTTATTCATTTAGCAGGCAATTTGATCCAAAGCAACTTACTAATGAGAATAATTCAAGTAGAAACAATTAATCAGAGGAAGAACAGGGGGCATGGGTAGCTCAGTGGTAAAAGACGCTGGCTACCACCCCTGGAGTTCACTAGTTCGCTAGTTCAAATCCCAGGGTGTGCTTAGTGACTCCAGCCAGGACTTCTAAGCAACCAAGTTGGCCGGGTTGTTAGGGAGGGTAGAGTCACATGGCGTAACCTCCTCGTGGTCACTATAATGTGGTTCGTTCTCGGTGGGGCCTGTGGTGAGTTGAGTGTGGATGCCGCAGTGGATGGCGTGAAGCCTCCACACACGCTATGTCTTCGTGGCAACGCGCTCAACAAGCCACTTGATAAGATGCGCGGGTTGACGATCTCAGACACGGAGGCAGCTGGGATTCATCCTCTGTCACCCGGACTGAGGCGAACCACTACGTGACCACGAGGACTTAAAAAAGCACATTGGGAATTGGGCATTCCAAATTGAAAATCCCCCCTCCCACCGAAAAAAATTAAAAAAATCAAAGGAAGAACACAATGGACTCATTTCCAGGTTTGAGAAGCGGAAGTAAATTATAGTGGAATAAACTTCTATAGCGGCCATCAGAGGAGACTGAGATTTACTGGCTCCTCCTTTAGAAGATGTATTTCAAACCCTATCACAGCAGTGTTTTTATTTTTTATTAATGCCAAAGAATAATGTTATAAATGTACATAATTTGTTTTAAATAAATAAAATATATATTTATATATATATACAGTATATATAAAAACTTTGCTAAATTAAGGCAAAAAAGCATCACCACAGTCTGTGAAAAGTGTCCATACCAAAGTGTATAAGTAGTACAACGCTAGAGCAGAAGTGTATGTTTTAATTTTTGAATGCAGTGTGGCAGAGAAAATTTTTACTATGTGTTTCATTTTTAAAAGCTTGTGGTACTGGCTGAGAAATCAAACATCTCTTTGTATTGGCATCTGTGTTGATTAAGTATTCCCATGTCTATGTGTGTAAGATAAAACCCCTTATGTTCTTAGGCTACACATGCTGAATATCAACAAGATATAAAATTTTCACTTCCATCAATACAAAAGCCCCCTTAGACGCTGCCACAGACCACCAGCAAATAAAGCAGAACACTTGTCATGTTTCATAAAGGATGATTGGCAGAAGTCTGTGTGTCCTGTGGTTCAAGCTGAGGTCTCTCATGGCTTGGAGGACTTTCGAGATACCCCCTAACCCTTCTGCAGCATACTCTGCACAAAGGGTCTTTTGCACTCCCAGGGGGAGTGCTGCAGCCGTTTAACATCTGACCTGACCCAGTGTCAGTCCCCAGCTTTGGCAAGGTGAAGAGTCTGGTTTAACGTTGTATTGCAGTCAGGCGACGGATGTCTGTGTTAGGCATAGAGTGGCCAACTGAACTATAAGGGATTAATTTAAAAGAAGAGTTCCCCCAAAATGAAAGTTCTTTCATCATTTATTCACACTCATGTTGTTCCAAACCCATATGACTTTCTTGCGTGGAACAAAAAAGGTTACGTTTTTGAAGAATATCCTGGCCACTTTTTTTCATAGAATGAAAATGAATGAGGACTGAGGCTGTCAAGCTCCAACATGACAAAAAGCACCATAAAAGAAAATCATACTTGCATGAGAGTGAGTAAATTATAGAATAATTGTCGTTTTTGGGTGAACTATTCCTTTTAATACCACCAAACCACTGCAATAAAATGGGATTTTCTATGGCTTGCCAGTGCATCATAAATATGCATGTTGTGTTACGGTAAAGCCACTTTAGTTCTGTGCAAACAAAAACCCTTCCCGAAATTTATCTGAGGTAATTTCAGTTGTCAGTAAGTAGAGCGACTATTTAAGAATTGTATTTATTTGCCTTGGCATACTTTTTACTACTTGTAACAAAGTTTGGCTCTCAATATGTCCATTGCGGACTGTATATGCAATTTGACATTAATTTGTTTTAATGAGGTAATCAAATTAGACTTGTTGTTATACATCTCTATGCTTGCAGTGGGTTTCAACAGTTTCAACAGTTTACTGTATTTCGCATTACAAATGTACATTGCATTTGACTCTTGTGGCTTTTTCTATGACTGTGCTGAACTGTTATATACGAGATGTGTGTGTGTTGTGGCGGAATGAGGATGCCCCTTAACCGTGTCAGAGGATTAGAATAGCAGGGACACTGGAGTGACAGAGCTGGTTTCTGAGACGGGCTCAAGGGTCAGGGGCAGGAGGGGACAAACTCGCCATGGCTAATAGAGTAATTAGAGTGGCATTGAGGCACCTTTGTGGGGACTTCAACCTCATTAGACAGTGGCCCCAAAGAGTATTTGAAGAATTGGCCACACTAAAAATGTATGACTTTCATTAGATGACAAAATATAAAACAAAGAGACCTTTGCAAACAAATGATGCTAGACCTTTTCTCAGAACTAACGTCACTTTTTTGAGCCATTTGTGCCATTTACTTTTACCTGTTGTATCTCCGTCAGTCAGTTTCCCTCAAGTTCACACAGGTGTCCTAACAGTAACCACAGGTGTAGCTTATCACATTATGGACCACTATGTTTCACTCATTTGATAATTACTTCAATTACTTGTTGTCTTAATTTTTAACAGTATATCTATTGTTTTATCCTTTATCCTCCTGAGACCCGAGCATGACTGATGTGTGCGTTTTCCATTTCCCTTTTTGATTTGTAACTAGTAGCACCTAATAAACATGCAACAAAAATCTTCTAGAGCAAATAGTTTTCCTAAAAATGTATGTTCACATATGTGTACAGCGAGATTAAGTTGTGAAATTTCAAATAATACCAAGCTATAGAAAGTCCAATTTTTTAAATAAAATTTGTTATCATTTTTCCAGGAGTGTTGGTTATTCATGTCTTTGAGACGTTACAGATATTACAGATGATTTTTTATAAAGCTGTTTTGGAACAACGTGTATTGGGAAAAGTATACAAATAAAAATTATTTCACTTGAATTAACTTTTTTCTGTTAGTGTGTTTTTCTACTTTGGCAACAAAATCTCAATTAGTTATAGCCAGTGCTGAAGCATCTTACCAATCAGAAATTAGCATAATTAATTCTGATACAAGTAATAGTTAGCATCATCCAATCAATGCCAACCATGTTAAAATAAAATTATACATTATAAATTCTGAATCTAAGTACTGATTACTATTGTCCCATGTCTGCCAAACATGTTGAGTGGTTTTACTGAAACGGTTTCAATGTAAAAATGTAGTTAGGTTTCTTACCAGATGTAGTTTTGTTGGCATTTCTTACAAAGACAAACTCCACTGTGATCGGCGCCATGTTGTTTTGTCACATGACTCCATACATCGAAAGTTTAACCCTTTACTGACAGCCCAGAGTCTCCTAAACTGAGATCAGTCAGTTTAAATGAAATTAAGTTATGTGTTACGAATAGCAAAGCCAAAATACAACATCCACACTTGTCGACGTGGGGTCGCACAAGGTTAAAAACTAACAAACTGCTTGAAACATCTGCTTGCCCTTTCCTTTAAATAAATGCCAGATGTTTTCTTTGTTATCTAATGCAATGACATTCATACATTTTTAAGAGTGGCTTAATTTTCCAAATCCTTTTTGGAGCCACTGTATTCCATATTTGCATCACACAGTGAAAACTTCAGCTGTTTGTAATGATAATTTTTTTTCCCTATGGTATTCTGTTTTAAATTCCTTATCAAGAGAATTGAATTTTTTTTATTGCATATCTCCATAGTTTAGAAATGAAATCAAATGCATTGAATCTATGTGCATTTTTTTCTCTGTTTGTCATAAAGTTCTGCCCCCTCACAACATGATGCCCAACTTCTTGCCAGTGGCCACCATGCAGAGCTGTTCAGATTGGCAGTAGATCAGCGTTATGCCCATGAATATGCCGATAGCTGTGTCACAGAGGATCCCGCACCGGCAGCAGCTGCTGACAGTAGTCTACATGATGTTTCTGACGCACCTCTATCACAGAGGCAAAGCCCAGAAGAGCAGCTTCAGTGTACAGCAGATTGGCAGATACACAATCCAGAGAATACAAAAAATTCTGACCTTAAGCTTCATTCCAACGACCTTCAAGCCGATTGTTCTGAGAAACCAGCTGAGAAGGAACCTGTTCAAGCACCGAACCTTAAAATGTATGACTCTCACACACATTTTATCTTGTTTTAAAAGCTTCAGATGTGTAGAAGATTTCTGTTTTGAGAAAACATCTCACATGATTTAGAGTACATTTATTTTTAGCTAAAGGTAACCAAAATAAAGCTCATCTCTATATCATTCAGATGACATTGGATCCCTAGTGGGTCTCTGTTCAGATGTCTTCACAAAGATGAATCATCCAAGGCATGAGTTCAGCGACATTCATTTAGTCACTCATGACCTCAGTGAGTCATCAGATAAAATTGTCTTCTGCTCTTTCACTCAGAGCGGCAGCTGTGGTGATCCAACGACGCTGGCGGAGATGTGTAATGCAGAGACATGGGGGCCTCTTAAGCGTAATTGCGAAAACTAACGAGAGATCGAATATTCATTGGATGGAAGATTCCTACATTGGGAGGCCAGAGCTGCATAATAGGGACCATGCTGCCGTTGTTATTCAGGTGAGAGTTTTTCTAGCAGCTCTCCTAATTTAAAGGTACATGGATAATTGAGCTTCATTTTGCCTTTGATTGTGTGATCTACTGCTCTGAGGTGCTTATCGTACCTCTGGAAAGGTGTTTTCCATACCTCCTTTTATGAATGCTATAAATAACTTGTATAAAATTAAATCATCTTCATTATACTATTACTGCCAAGGGCTTGTTTTGAATCGGTAGGTAGTGCTTTTAAAAACAGTCTATTCCTTTCACATGCAACTTCTAAGGGATATTTTCTCTCTCTGTCTGTGTTTAATGAGTCTCAGAGGACCAAAATTGAGAGACAAAAATGATTAATCAGATTCCAACGTGTCGCAGGAGTGGGAGCGCTCAGGTTCTGATCCGTTAAGTCTTTTTTGCCCGTGGGGAATACGCAGATTTAAAGGCATCCCGGTGTTACATTTGTCTTGCAAAGCCAAAGTCACCGAAAGTTCAAACTGCAGACCGCAGGGCAATTAAACAGAGGTTAACATGTTTTATCTTCCTAATGGGATAACACACAATATTTATGCTTGTATGTGATTCATGGCTGTGTGTATTGCCCCTGCAGGCTGCGTGGAGGGGCTACGCTCTGCGGAGAAGGCTGGCCCGCACTCTAGCCGCCGCTCAGATCACAGAGAGCGATGAGTACTTTGAAGAGGTGGACATGGACGAATTCATTTTTGATGAGGTATGAGCAGATGCGTGGTGCTCCTGCCATTATAGTGAAGTCGGTAGATTGATAGCCTGTACTGGTGTGCTGACAGACCTTTAACTAGCTGTTGTAGCAGTAAGGAGGGAGGCTGTCAGCATTGATTAGGTGTAGAAAAAGAACAGTCAATGAGTGGAGGAAAATGTTGTTTCTTTTACTTATGTCATCTGCTATTTTCTGCCCATTTGCATCATGTTTACTCAACTTTGGCTTAACCTGAGCATTACGCTAAGTGAGCTCATCCATGTAGCTTATTAGATGCTTCATTATAGTGTATTACAATGTCATGTTACATTGATCTGTATTATTGGTCTACATCTCAGGTTTTTCAATTGTTGGATCTCTCCAATTTTCTTTGATTCAGAAAGGTTCCACTAACTTGTATTCTTCTAAACATCACATACATATCGACTGAAGAAAAAAATTAAATGTGCTGTTTTGAAATGGATATGTCTTCAAGTGTTTGTACGTCTGCATGCACACACAGGGAACATCAAGTGCTTTTAGTTTAATGTGATCTGCCACTTGCTTTGAAGGAATAATGAAAACAGCAAGATGCACTTCAACAGCTGTACAAATCCCATTGATTTTGGAATGATGCAGTCCATGTTGAGCTTTTTGATTTTGTGTGTGTTTTGTGTTGTAAATAGAAAGCGCTGGAGAAAGACTGGATAACCCTACATTCCGATGCCTCACCGGCCAGAACAATGCCATTTTCAGCACAGCTGCCATTGCCAAAGGTAACAGGCCTACTAACCCTCCCTCTGTCTGTGGGTCGGCACAATCAGAGTTTCTCAGGGTGATTAAGTGCCGAATTTATTGCCTCCAAAAACACAATTACTTTCTGGGCTGCCTTAAACTTCCTTCTCGTCAGCAGATGTAATTTTTCAGGACAGTGCTTTTTCTCCTGCGGTTTCTTTTCTTTAGAGAGAGCTGGCCTTTTCTATCATGGTAGTGGTGCTGTGATGTGATGCAGCTGCTGCTGTAAAGATGTAGAGGTTTCCATTGGCACTTCAATGCTTTAGAACCAAAATGAAAACTGAGTGAGTGCAGATACAATGGAACTCCGTCCATTCTCAAAATATATTCCAAAAGAATTGAAGAACCTATGTGTGCATGTCACACATAGGTCTTTGTGTCAGAAACATTTTATTTTCTCTTATATTATAAAGCTTTTACAGATGTTATAAATAAACCTAAAAGTGTTCATAATACATAAATGAACTGGTGTAGTGTTTTAGAGGTCATTCAGACAAAACGAATGAAACAGAATGCAAATGTCTCTAAATGCATTTTTAACAGGCCCTTCTTTGCAAGACACTAAAAAAACAGTGAGACGCAACAGACAAAGACGTCTGTCTAATGCATGTTTAGTCATGACAACTCTCTGCAAGATTGAGCATATTAATGTGGGTATGATATATTGACAAGATTTTGGTCCTGGCGGACTAGATCTTCTAAGCTGATGCTGCTGTAGAGCACCAATCAGATCTACCACCTAAACTTGTGTACTGCTGCTACTCCAAAGATCCATGTGCTCAGTGTATGCTAGCTAAGTGTGCTTTTGGCCAGTTTGGCCAAATGGCATAATGCTAATGAACTAAATCAATCTCTATGTGTGTCTATGCCAGCTTGGCCATATGGGTTAAACACTAGTGATTTGACTCATAACATAACATTGTACCAGAAAACAAAAACTCCACAGGAAACCGATGAACACCGATATTGCTAGGTGGTACTATGGGGTAATTTTCTTTAAACAGGGTTAGGGTTAAGCCTACACAATAAAGCAAGACACCTTGATTTCAAACTTTGAAATTTATTTTGTATTTATTTTAACTAAAAATTCAAATGAAACTGGAAAAAAAAATAAGTGCAATTAAAATGTGTGTTGTTCAACTTTTTGAAAGATGGCTTTACAACAGTTGTGAAGGGCAACATCTCTCTGGCAAAGAACCTACTTCATCTGTGCAATCTATACCGGTCGGGTATTTCATTATCCGGCAAAATACATCATATGTGAGAATACATTCGTTTTGTTCCCTCCTTCACGATATATATATATATATATATATATATATATATATATCTCGCAATATCCAATTACATCGGCAACCCCTGGGCAGAGGGATCAGTGAATATTCTTGCTTTAGTGATTTTGCATTGAAAATTAATATTTAAAAAATGAAAAACTTATTTCAAATACATTTCTAAATTCAAATTGCACTCCAAACGAAACGAAAAAGCAATTAAAATTATGAAGTGATCAAAACAATAATATATATACAGTATAAGTAACCAGCTTTCCAAACATGCAGGCCTACACAATAAAGCAAGACACCTTGATTTCAAACTTTGAACATTATTTTGTATTTATTTTAACTAAAAATTCAAACTGGAAAAAAATTAAGTGCAATTAAAATGTGTGTTGTTCAACTTTTTGAAAGATGACTTTACAACAGTTGTGAAGGGCAACATCTCTCTGGCAAAGAACCTACTTCATCTGTGCATTCTTTACCAGTCGGGTATTTCATTATCTGGGAAAATACATCATAATGTGTGTGAATAAATTCGTTTTGTTCCCTCCTTCATGATATATATATATGTGCATTTCTCTCTATAAATTAACAAAATGTTCAGACAGTCTCCTTGCTGGTTTTTCCCGACACATTCAGAATCATTACCACTTTTGCGGCGTCGCTGCGGCTCGCTTCATGCGTGCGCTTATAACATTTATATTTTAAAGGCTCATTATTACGGTTTAGTATTTCTCTGTAATGTAGAACAGTGTTAGCAATTTTACTTATAAAATTCTTTCGCAGCCCTGGAACTCAAACCATTTTCTGGTGCCCCCCAAAATATATATATTTAAGTAATTAAATTAATATCATAAATGTGCGATAACTAGTCAACTAATGGCTTAAACTAACGACAACTAGTCGACTAGAAAAATCTTTGGTCAGGGGCAGCCCTACTAATAACCCAAGATAGCATGTGTGCCAGTTCAGATTTGGCTTACACTGGCAGCCAAAAGTTTGGAATAATGTACAGATTTTGCTCTTATGGAAAGAAATTGGTATTTTTATTCACCAAAGTGGCATTCAACTGATCACAATGTATAGTCAGGACATTAATAACGTGAAAAATTATTATTACAATTTGAAACATTTTTCAGAACTTCTTAAACTACTTCAAAGAGTTCTCATCAAAAAATCCTCCACGTGCAGCAATGACAGCTTTGCAGATCCTTGGCATTCTAGCTGTCAGTTTGTCCAGATACTGAGGTGACATTTCACCCCACGCTTACTGTAGCACTTGCCATAGATGTGGCTGTCTTGTTGGGCACTTCTCACACACCTTACAGTCTAGCTGATCCCACAAAAGCTCAATGGGGTTAAGATCCATAACACTCTTTTCCAATTATCTGTTGTCCAATGTCTGTGTTTCTTTGCCCACTCTAACCTTTTCTTTTTGTTTTTCTATTTCAAAAGTGGCTTTTTCTTTGCAATTCTTCCCATAAGGCCTGCACCCCTGAGTCTTCTCTTACTGTTGTACATGAAACTGGTGTTGAGCGGGTAGAATTCAATGAAGCTGTCAGCTGAGGACATGTGAGGCGTCTATTTCTCAAATTAGAGACTCTGATGTACTTATCCTCTTGTTTAGTTGTACATCTGGCCTTCCACATCTCTTTCTGTCATTGTTAGAGTCAGTTACAAAAACAGTTTGTTTTTGAAGACTGTGGTGTACACCTTTGTATGAAATCTTCAGTTTTTTGGCGATTTCAAGCATTGTATAGCCTTCATTCCTCAAAACAATGATTGACTGACAAGTTTCTAGAGAAAGCTGTTTCTTTTTTGCCATTTTTGACCTAATATTGACCTTAAGACATGCCAGTCTATTGTATACTGAGGCAACTCAAAAATAAACACAAAGACAATGTAAAGCTTCATTTAACAAACCAAATAGCTTACAGCTGTGTTTGATATAATGGCAAGTGACTTTCTAGTACCAAATTAGCAATTTAGCATGATTACTGAAGGATAAGGTGTTGGAGTGATGGCTGCTGGAAATGGGGTCTGTCTAGATTTGATCAAAAATGACTTATTTCAAATAATGATGGTGCTGTTTTTTACATCAGTAATGTCCTGACTATACTTTGTGATCAGTTGAATGCCACTTTGGTGAATTAAAGGACCAATTTCCTTCCGAAACAGCAAAATCGGTACATTATTCCAAACTTTTGGCCGCCAGTGTACATTGTTTTTTTTTAATCTCCCTTTATAATTTCCTATATGCTGTACCTTTTTCAGGATTAGTTTTATTTAAACGTGTTTTATAATGAGATGATTCCTTTGTTTTCCCCCCCTAAAACTTCAAGTTGGTTGAGTAAGAAGAAGAATTGCTAGTCTTTGATCATGTTTGTGCTACTTGCTGTCTCTACTCCCTCCTTTGATGCCCCCTAAGACCACTCTGTTTTTCCACAGCAACCCAAGCATGCCTGGTCAGACAGAGAAGGAACAGCCCGCTTGGAGCAAAACATGTCACTTCCCCATAGTAGTAGGTAATTAGCGAAGAGCCACTTCACACTTCGTAACATAAATTCTTTGAAAATCCAAAGAAATTGCAAGAATAAAATTTAGCAAACACACATTTTTCTCATCAATATCCAGAAACAGCACCCTTTCTGAGAGATCTGAAAAAATCATCAAAGAATGGTATGTTTCTCTGCAACTTTGTACAAGTCTCCCACTTACATGTTATACATGTAATGTACAAATATAATTAAAAAAAATCTATAGAGTTTAAGTAAATCTGTTAGTCTATATGTGTTCTTTCCGACTTTTCTATCAGGGGCTTCACTAGTAACTCCACTGTGCTTCTTATGCTGAAGAGAGCCAGTAAAATGAAGGGCAGGAAACAGCAGCAGAAGAAATTATTGGGTAAGCTATCTACAGTATATACATTCACCTACTCTTTTGAATTGTTTACTTTCATAATTCTAGAAAGGTGTATCTCTAAAAGAATTGATGATCAGTCCATGGTAAGACTACCGATTTATTATCTTTCAAATAAATAAAGCAAACTAAAATAGATACATTTAAATTACTCAAAACTGTTCACCTGTTAACTTCATTACGTTTTTTTTTTTTTTTTTTCATTTAATTTGTAGTAATTCAAACTGTTTAGCAAACTTCTCAGATTTCTCCCTCTGCGGCTCTTTTGGAAATGAGTTTCATTCTATCTGATGTCTGAAGACAGTCTTTTTGAGGGGGTGGAAGTCTAAATGAAACTTTACGAGACTTAATGAAAAATGCCCATTTCTCCAAAACCATGCCTGTCTTTAAGACCTTTTTTATAATTTTTCCTCTAGTGCTTTAGTGAGTCATGCCACACTAGCATAGAGCTTGTAATTACATGTGAAGCTTAATCTGCCATAACAGCAAGTAGCTCCACTCTACTCCATGCCTTGTCATGTTCGATTGGCCTGTCCTCAAACATACATTCATATATTATAATGTCCCCCTCTCTCAGAGGGCCCAGAACCGGCTTTGATTACTAGAACATAGGAGAACACCAATGCTCGTAAGTCTAAGAAGAAGTCCAGACACAGTAGTCCTGGTCTGGATCCTCCAGGGCTGGCCTGAAGCTGGCTTTGATCAAGGTCAGGAGTGCGTGACTCTAATGCAATGAAGGCCTGTGTGAAGCTCTCCAAGGCCTCTTTTGGTCTCTTAATGGAAAGTGAATCTTTGGTTTCTGTCAATTTTCTATTTGCACTGGTCTGCTCGATGAATCTAGCATTCGTATGAGCTCATTTTTGGCTGCGTTCCTGTCTGTGTTATGTGTTCTAGACCCAAGTGCACGTCTGGCCATGTTCAGGAGACACAGTAACCAGAATGTTTCCATTGAAACTCAAAGGCAAACCTGCCTGAGGTTCAAGGACTGCTTTGAAGGTAGGGCTGAATTTTCGACATGCGGTCACACTAGAATACAAGATATTCAAATTATGAATTAAATGTATCAGTGTAGCGCAGTGGTTCTCGACTGGCAGGACACACCAAAAGCAGGGGAAAAAATACTAAATGCAAATAATAAAATGCAACTAACCAATTTTTGCATAGTGGCATTTTATATATGACATTTTGTTAACTTTGGTACGATGAAAATTTTGGTACCTTATTCAGACGCCACTTATATCCACCATAAAATCTAGGTCCTGAAGCAAAACCTCTTGAGAACCACTGACCCAATGAACTAGAAGTTTCACATAGTCATCATTAAACAACTCATACAGAAGCTGAAAATAGATCTTGATTTGAATTTATAGTGTGCAACGTATCAACACCCTCAACACACTTATATGTTACATGATAAAAACTGATGCAGTTTAAGTTCAACCTAATTTCCTAAATTCCCAAGAAAATTCCCAGATCCATTTTCAGCAATCCCACTTGACATTGTACACCATAAACAGTCCCTTCCATCATTTCTATATCAGGGCTGGGTGATATGATGATATATATCATGGTGACGATATATATATACTGTATATATATATATATATATATATATATATATATATATATATATATATATATATATATATATATATATATGCGGTATTGTGTATATCGCAATATGTAAATATCCATGTGTGCAGCGTGGGCTTATCCATCAGAAAGAAACGTGGACATGATTTTTATGGCATTAAAAGATTTTCATAATTTAAATTAAAAACAAAGCCTCTGAAAGCAACAATTTTTTGAGCTTTTGGATGAATCTATTGATTCTCAATGTTAAAATGTACAGTGAATATAGGAAAGCATGTACTAATTTTAATGAATAGAACCATATTGTACACTGATAACAAAATGTATATTAAAATGACCCAAAGATGTTTTAATGTTGCAAGTTATTCAAAATAACTAACATGTTTTTTCAACATTTGAGGGAATAATGTCCCAAAATCCACATATTTTGACATCATGCTTATCAGCGCGATGATGCGATAAAGTGCCATATCAAACAAAGCCTCAAAGTGGTGCTACTCTTTACACCCAAAGAGGTTTAAAAAAAAAAACTTAGAGGTTTCTTATCAGAGGCACTTTTGTTAGCTCTGCGTCCATGGAAGTACTTAACGGAAATCAATGTCATGTTTTTGTGTCATGCGCCTGAAGTTTAACCATTAAATGACAGTCTAGAGTGTTGTGAACAGTATTTGGTTGGTTTAAATTAATTTAAATTATGTGTTGTGTATAGCGAAGCCAAAATACAATGTCCACGCATGTGGACGCGGGGTCGCTTGAAGTTAATTCACTGATTAGATTATCCAAAAATAGGCATTACAATATGGTTATTTAATATATAAATAGATTTTTATTGATTTCCCCCCCCCCAAAAAAAGAAAAAAAACCAAACATATCTATATCATTACCATGAAATAAAATTACTCTTATCATATATATCATGACATAAGATTTTAGTCATATCGCCCACCCCTATACATTAACTTTGTGAAATGGTCAAATCCATACAATTGATTGAGACACGCTTGGACCTGTTTTGTGTGTAATACACGAAAACATACACATCGACTGATAAAATTGAACGCACATGATGGGATCGTAAATAGCTAGCTATTAGGTTGTTTGGGATGGTAAAGAATAAACAAGGTGATTGTATTTCAGGAGACTTTGTAGTGGACCTAAAGTGTGAAATTGAGTTAAGTGCAGAGGAGGTAGGGAACTTAGGGGTTCCAGACTGAGAGAGAGTTGTCTGTAGCCCCAGTGCCACCCCAGGGGGGAGGGGCTTCCAGAGTGAGGCTACCAAGGGAGGTCAAGAATAAGAGATTAGCCCTGAGAGGGATAGATGAAGGGTCACATTAAAGACCAGGGCAAGTAAATTGGAAAGATATTCTCTTTACATGCAAACGGTTGCTTTTTTTTTCCTTTTCCTTTTTTGTTGTTGTTCTGACTCCACCAGTTCCCTGGCGTATGTAAGCTGATACCCATTTTCAAGTGAGTTACTTATGTCCAGCACATCCACAAAAGAGAGCTCGGATAAAATAAACAAGAGTGAGTCGGATATCTCGGAAAGAATCTGTCACGGCTTCGGGGGGCTAATCACCTCCAGAAGGGGGCTTGGAGTGCTCAGCTGAAATGTAAGCCCCTGCTGGGGGAGAGCAGGGAAGCAGCAGCCGGCCTGTAGTCTGAGGCTTGGGGCCATCCCTAGTGGGGATGGGGTAGGGTGGGGTTTTGGGGTTGTGTTGCTGGTGTCTTCCGCAGGTCAGCAAATGGGAAGAGCAGGTAGCCTAACCAAACCGTACAGCCAGGACACAGTTCTGAGTTACCCAGTTAAAGAGACACTCCATGACACTCTAAGGTGCTCTTTTATCTTTCTTTATACTAAATGCTCAAGTAATCTTAAGAAATGCAATCATCACACGTAGATGCCTTTTGTTAACCTCCTAGTTTTCACTGCTCTACTGTGTGTACTATATTTCCAGCCCCGTATCCTGTGGCATTGTATCAGTATATCACGCCATGTAGATGATACTTTGGTTTGGCCGCATTCCTTTGAAAACTAGTTGCAAAATCATTTTTTAGATCAGCTGAAAGGATTTACCTAACATATAATGTCTTACTTTAGTTAATAAATGAATGAATGCTGTTTAACATAAGAAATACCTCATTGCTCAAATTACATTTTAAAATATTATGGATATGTTTTATTTTAGTAAATATTAATACACATACATTATTAAAAATACAACCACTAGAACACAATTCTCGAAGCAACTCAAAACCCAAGCAATTCAAACCCCTAAATTGTTACGTATTTCAATTGCAGATAAAATCTGCCTTGCATCAATAGTTTGGTCATGTTTTCCATGTTTAATTGATTTTTCAGTAAATAAAGTTTGAAATATAGGCTTTGTCTAGAAACATCTTGTTTTTTTCCCTGGCTCCGTTGTGGTTTTATAAGACCCAGACTTGTAAGAGGCTATTCGCAACCAAAATTCTTAACCAAATAACCAAATCTAAATTAATATTACCACTGTTTCACATTTTTCCCCCACCAATTCAACCAATAATTTGTAGGAGAAATCCTTGCACCTTAAAATGTTATAATATTTCTTTCCTCCATTGATCCATCAATTTCAGTGTGGTTTTGTCAGTTTGAAATGATTGACAAGTACTTCATGCATGCATACAAGCCTCTTGCATTTCGAAAGCGTTTGCTGTGGCATGTGTTTGTGTATGTGTGTGTGTTGACCGCTGGTTGACCGCCTGTGGTCTGCCCTCTGGAGGTGAAGGTTTGACACAGGGTAAAGGAAAGTGGGAGACAGAACCTTACGATAAAAGACCTGACCTCCCTCTTTGATTCTGCTCAGAGAACTTCCAAACAATCAAAGCCCCATGGGTATGTCTCATAGTCACACAAACACACACATACACACATAAGAATCCCCCACATGCAAGAGTACAATTTCATTCAGTGTGTCCTATGCGAAATTGTGAAATGTGTGAGTGCATGTGGTGACTTAATTGTGATGAAAAAAATGTAGGCATTTTGGAGGCCAAATTGCAGTTTAGTAAGTCAGACCCAAAAATAGCTCAAAAGTTTGGCATCATCAGTGGAAGCATTTTTGATAGACATAAGATGATATCGCCTCCCCAGATGGGATTCATATAAGCCTGTTAAATAGTTATTTGAATGAGAAAAATCAGTATTGGTATGAAGGGAGAACAGTATTTTTTTAAATACCTGCAAAGTGACCTCAAGGAACTATTTTGACCTGTTCCACCAATGCTACCCCGCAGTTTGGTTCTGTCATCCTGTGCCCCCCATGAAAGAGCCGATTCACTAATTCAGAGACCAGACCCCTGCCACCACCACTGCAGTACCACACAGCCTAATATACTTATGAGATACTCTAACAGGCATGACTCCTGGGCCCCCTAATGTCCTGAGGGTGGGATAGATGGGGGGACATGGGTTCGAGAACTACCGGACACTAGATGTGATGTGCTTCTTTCCTATAAACTCTGTTAACTCTGCATGTCATTTACATAAATGTGTGTATACTGTATGTACATACGTTCTTTTCAAACAGTTCCAATTCTTTTGAATTTTTTTTTTATTTCAGCAAATTCCAAGATACTTCATATGCACCTGTTGATTCCCCAATTTGTATACTTTTTATGAATGATCTAGAACTCAAATCTTTTTCATGATACATTTTTGTTAGTTGAATGTAAAATTTTGATATAAGATATACACTCACTAAGCACTTTATTAAGAACACTATGGTCCTAATAAAGTGCCAGACGAGCTCATCTGCCTCAAGGTTCGATGTGTTGTGCATTCTGAGATGCTGTTCTGCTCACTACAATTGTACAGAGTGGTTATCTGAGTTACTGTAGCCTTTCTGTCAGCTCGAACCAGTCTGGCCATTCTCTGTTGACCTCTCTCATCAACAAGGCATTTCTGTCAGCAGAACCGCTGCTTACTGAATGTTTTTTGTTTTTAGCACCATTCTGAGTAAACTCTAGAGACTGTTGTTAGTGAAACTCTCTGGAGATCAGCACTTACAGAAATACTCAAATCAGCCCGTCTGGCACCAACAAACATGCCACAGTCCAAATCACTGAGATCACATTTTTTCCCATTCCGATGGTTGATGTGAACATTAACTGAAGCTCTTGACCCGTATCTTCATGATTTTATGCATTGCACTGCTGCCACATGATTGGCTGAATAGATAATTGCATGAATAAGAAGGTGTACAGGTGTTCCTAATAAAGTGCTCAGTGAGTGTACATTAAATAGATTCAAAAATATTAATATTGATGTATAAACATGTAAGCCTAAGAACTAGAAGTGTAATAGCTGCAATCTCTATTCTTTGATTTTGTATTCTATTCTTTTTTCTCTTTCTCTGTTCAAAAACTGTAATTTGTATGTACAGTATATGCTTGTCACTCACATATCAAAAAGTAATTTTGTGTTCTATTTATGACATAATATACATCTAAAAACAGTAGTAAGCAAGTGCTTGAAAGCCCAGAAATACAAAATACTTCGTGTTAATGCTGAATAATTGTTACATTTCAGCACGTTTTATCACCAACAAATGTGCATAGCCTTTTTTTCGTTTCTTGTTCAGCCCTTAGGGAGGAGTTAATCACTTGACATTTTTAGTGGATTTTCAATTAACCCATGACAACTGTAACCCATAAACCTTGTCTTCTTTACTTTTTGGCAAAACCATGAAAATGAGTTAAATAAATGGCTCATTAGTTCCAGCACTTGGCCGTCAGAAGTCGTTATCAATTCATTCTAGTCTCCACTGAGAGCATGTGCTTATTTTGAATTAGGGCTTTTGGGTGGCAAGTATCGACAATGTCCATAAATTTTCCTACTTCCGACTCTTTTGCTCATTTTTGTTGCTCAATAGGCTTAAACATAAACCACATGCACTGTCCACCTTTGGAGCTATATAGTAATGCCTTGCCAAACTAAATGTAATTTTTTTTTTGTTTGTACTTTTGTTTCCATTACAATCTAGTAAAAAAAAAAAAATAATTCATTTCTTGATTCACATAGTGCTTTTCAGAAATGTTATGACAAACAACCACCTTCTAAATGTAATGTTGATTTCTGTAAATGTTTAAATGGAAGTAACAGGAAAAAAAATATTTTGGATGCTTTGCTTCTTGGTTTATGTCAAGTGCAGTTCGCCATGCAAAGGAGGAAGTTTACAACGCACTGAGAGCAAAGGAAAGACAAAATTATAAGGAGAGAACTTACCAGTGGCTTCACCCACAAGCAGTCCACCCCCATGCAGAATCTGCAGACTTGGGACAGTGAGATATCTGCTTTGCATTATACTGTATACTTTTAAGAAATGTACAGATGGATGATAATTTATAAAACAATAGCTGCTAATACTAATAGATGATAGTGATGAATTTAGATGTACACCTATACATCTCAAATTTGAGAGCTTAAATCTTTGAGAATGTGCGTTGGTGTAAATGCAGTGTTAAAGGTAATCTATTCAATTATTTTGTAGGAGTCATTTCCTCCCTGAGATTGACCCTGATGTTCTTAATGGTGGAAGGGTGCAGCTTGTGGTAAGAACTGTTATTTGGCTTTTCTGTACATAAACCCTTACGCTACCATGTGCTCATCGGATGCTTTGTTGATTAAATGTTATGTTAGGTTACAGTGGTACTCATACAAATAAAATACTTTTCCACAATAATTGCTGTTGTTTTCAGCCCCATAAATACTTGTGTTTGGGATAATATTTGTGTGTGTATTTGAGGTGGCTGTTTATGCCTTTATTTAACTGGGTTTGTTTTCTCAGGCCATTGCTGGCTGCAGAGATGGTGTAGATTCGAAAGCAAAGTTTAGGGTCGACTCAACTGGTATCTCTCCACCTCTTAACAAACATACTCAGGCTCAAAGACATTCAGCTGAACACACAAGTGAGTTTCAAAACTTATATATATATATATATATACACTATAAATAAACTGAATGAATATATATACTCACATATACTGCACACACACACACACACACACACATATATATATATATATATATATATATATATATATATATATATATATATATATATATATATATATATATACAGTGTGGGGTGAAGTGCACAATGGAAACTGACATGAATATACACATCATCCTCAATAACAACACCTACAATAAATCAGATTTCATTGTTGTTCTGTTGCTGTGTTGTAGATAATGATATAGTGCCTGTGTTTGAATGATTAAGCTTAAATGCATGTGTATGTGTACATAGAGGTATGCTTGAGCATACAGTATGTGCCCGTGTGTGTGTGTGTGTGTGTGTGTGTGTGTGTGTGTGTGTGTGTGTGTGTGTGTGTGCGTGTAATTGCATGTGTGCACGTGTGTGAGCTTAGCAGACAGTGTCAAAGAGGGGGCAGAGGGAATAATCTCTCTTTCAGCAGGAATCTACCAGCGAGAGAGCACTGTCAGCTCACTGAATGAGTGCAAGCACTGTCATACACACAAAGTGACTCGCCCTGACAAAGATACCACTAAGGGACACAAGCACATTTAACACAGACATGTAGGACTGTGAAGGCCTTTCACTGTCTCTCCTAATGAAGCCAAATTGGATTCTGATGATGATTTGAAAATGAAATCCACGAGGATGCTGACAGCCTGACTGACTGACTGTCTGTCTAAATGACTGACTGAACCAAGTCTTTCATACGGAGGTATTTTTAGGTGATTTATGGGAGGTATTTTAACAAAGAAAAAGTGCATCATCAGGCTGTTTCTCTGCAGATCAAAGCTCTTGTCGTGTTGGAAGGATAAAATTGACATATATGGAAATATTCCAAGATTCATTAATAGATTGTTCATTTTGCAGTTTGTATGCATTGTATTCATTATTATTTCAAAAGCCATTCCAGTGACTCATGGTAACAATCATCATGGCCACAAATATCAGTACTCATTTTCTGAAAGGAATGTTTTATTCTCGTAGTGCATTAACATGTCTGTTGTTTATCAGCTAACATAATGCAAATTTTCCCAGTCCCTCATATAGGCCTTTTGTCATTTGAATTGAATCAGTGTGGGCCTTTAAGTCATGGGCAAAAAGTTGACAGGCTTATTACTGTGTTCAAATTCCACTAAGGAATCCTTAAGTACTACTTTGTTTTAATGCAACAAGATACCCTCTGCTTACTGGGGCAGAGCCATAAAGAACGGTTTAGGAAGCCTTAAACGTTTTCATTATGCGTGTAGAGGAAATCTCCTGGTGCCTTGTTTTTGCCCTTGTCCAAAGGTAATGGGAGCAAAATGGCTGAAAACAATTTGTTTGGTCACAGCAGTTAAATGAGTGTCTGGCCTTTTTATTTAATATCTGCCCACAAAACACAGGCAACAACAAGTGTCTCTTTTAATATAAACATCCAGGGTTTGAAGTGTGATTAATATCCATCACACACAGGCAAAGAACAACATAGACAAATTTAGCAAAAAACACAATTTTGTGTTAGGTAAACAAGTACTGCATTTGTAAAATGTATAGAATTTTTTAAGGGAAGGGGTACTTGGCGATGAGACAACATTCTCTGTCCAGCGCTGATGTAGTCTTTGAAATAAAGATGATATATATAATTTTTTGAATACATCAATATATCATAGTGGGTAGTGACTTGTGTGGTGCACACAGCCTTGAGTCTATAAAGATTTCCATATACCGTTCTGTCTTGCCACGTATGACTCCTTGCCTAGTGTGGCCATGGGTTCTACACGTGGGATACAGCGGCTACAGAAAAAAGCTCACTTTGTTCTCTGTTTGGAAAAAGAAAAACTGTTCTTATCTCAATGTGGAATGGACACAGACGGGCCATAGCATACGGATGAGGACCATAATGCCCTGCTGGGAGAGAATTTCAAATGCATTCTATCTATACTTATATATACGCAGGGTTGGGAGGGTTACTTTTGAAATGTATTCCACTACAGATTACAGAATGCATGCTGTAAAATGTCATTTGTAATGTATTCCGTTAGATTACTCAAGGTCAGTAACATATTCTAAATACTTTGGATTACTTCTTCAGCACTGGTAGATTTTTTCACTTGTTTTGACTATAAAAACTCTGCCAGTACAGTAAGACAAAATACACATGTTAAAAATACATTCTCTGAAAAACCTAAATATCTTATGCAGTGTTGTTTCTAAAACAAGATCAATCTAATTGATCTTGTTTTAAGGATTTTTAGATATTTTACAGGAAAACAATACAAAAATTAGAAATTATTATCAAGAATAAAATTTTTGCCCTAATATCAAAGGTCTTATTAGAAAAAATAAATTATGATCCAACGTGAATTTTCTTGATAAAAAAATATGATCGTGCCTGGTAACGTGCATGTAAAATGGCTAGAAATAGCATTTTAGCTTAGCATAAAGCTGGCAGTTTACACAAGGTTTATTTCTGTTTCTTCTGCTCCAAACTTACTTCAAACGTACTTCTCTGTATGCTTGTATGAATGTAACACTTCATAAGAAAGTGTTTCACCGCTGTTCAAATGCACTTTGGATCGCATCATTTATATGTATGAATGCTTTCCATCTGAAAGGACTAAATATTAAATGAAACAAATGAAAATAAAATACAAAGAAATCTCTTCAGTAATCAAAATACTTTTTGAATGTAACTGTATTCTAAATACCAATTATTTAAATTGTAACTGTAGTGGAATACAGTTACTTATATTTTGCATTTTAAATATGTAATACCGTTAAATGTATTTCATTACTCCCCAACCCTGTATATACGATAGCACTATTTTGAGATAGAGAGATAGACAGATAAACAGAGACAGACACTTTTTTTTAAACAATATCAGAATTTCAGTGTAAAATAAAAATAAATGTATTATGGAAAGTGTACATTTTAGATGTTGTGACTAGTCACCATTCGTTTGAAGTTTTCACTATTTTTATTGCTCTTTAAGCTCTGAGGGTGTTTTTAAAGACTACTTCTTTCAGTGGCATACACAAAATTAAAGGCTTATAACTAGAATATATATATATATATATATATATATATATATATATATATATATATATATATATATATATATATATATATATATATAAGAAAACAAGGAGGGTCAAGTATTTGGTATCATTGTAAAGATGCTTAAAGATGCACATTTTTAAATTATTTAGATTATAAATTCTGAGACTCTCAGCCTAAGAAACTGCTGAAAATTCACACACACAAAAAACTTAGATTTTAGACATTATACTGTATATCTCAGGGTGTCAATAAGGTAGCTCTGAAAAACTGATTTTGTTTTGTTCCCAATCATGTCAACTGTAACTGAGTAACATTTTGTGTTGATATGATAAAGCAATCAAAAGTTATATCATTTAAAATATAATTTATCATAGTGTCCAAAAACGTGTCCAAAAGCCTCTCCAACAAAAAAAAAAAAAAACAAAAAAAAAAACATAAGATTTGTACATAAGAACTAATTACACATGCAAATACAACAATGACTAAAGGTTTGCTTTCTCTCCACAGCATGTAGGCATGAGTAACGAGATCTCATTCAGTTCCATTCTGTGTCATTTCAGCCATCATTGAGTCTGTCATGAACTTATGTAATTAGAGTGAATGATCCTCTCTGCCCATATTTGGATGATTTCCACCTCTGGTTGCAGCGATCTGAATCCTAAAACGATTGATTTAGCGTTCCATGATGCTGGACAATGTACTACTTAATTCCCGATGAAGTCATCTGATCCAGGAAAGCGAACATGTTTTTAGCCAGATAACACATTATGTGCTGTGTGCACTGCTTTGTGTGGATTATCTAATGATCTATGCATCAGATTACGCTGTGTGTGGGCTCATTTTACCTTCTCTAAGTAGTGGTATGTCATATTTTATGTTCTGTTTATTTTTCGTGAAGTTATAAGCAAAATCGCAGCATATAAGCAACATCTGTTTACATGTAACATGTATGTCAAAGACATACTTAGCTATTACTTGTTATATTTTTCGGTGAGTAAAACAAATAGGCTGGTTATATTCTACTCTTTTAGAGATTTCCAACAACATAAGACATATGACTATTTGATCAGTTTGATATTTTAACCGATTACAATAATACTGTATGTGTAGTGCAAACTTATTAATAAATTATCAAAGTGGAACACTTATGATACGGAACACTGCAAATTTCAAAGAACGTTTTCAGTTTTGGTCATAATGTCTACATGCATTGTAAAATACAGCTTCTAAGCTTTAAAACAATACCAATTTTGTGTTGGTTAAGACTAGTTTTTAATATTTTGATAATAAATTTTTTTCTCTGCGGACCCGCTAATTCAAGCTTAAAGGGTTAAACACCTTTTTGCCTTCACTAGTTCATTTTAAATGGCCCTGCTGTGTGACAAATGATTTATATATATATATATATATATATATATATATATATATATATATATATATATTAAAATATCCCATGTAGTCTTCAATTAATATGAGGTTAATAAAAGCAATATGTATAATAATAATATAATTAGCAAAATGCTATTATAATAGTTTTAGATTGAGTATGTCAACTACCCTTGTATAACTGAAGGTGCATTATCATTGAAATATTGTCTTTGTTTTGACAGAAACCAAAGTGCCATCACCCAATAGAGTCAGTTCAGCTCCGACCCGAAAGGAACGGATCTCATTCCGCGACAACCCGGTCCGACGCAGTGGAGGCTGGGGTGGAGGAAAGAAGGCCAAATTGAACAAGTAAAAAGACAACATCAGCTCGTGTTTGTGAGATAATATTGATTCAGTTCTTTAGTTTTGAACTTCATATTTGTGGGTGTGTATATATTCAGAGTGTGATGGATGTCTTGTTGATGTAAGCCCTTAACAAGACTTATAATGCACATTTGATCTCCACTGAAATTCCCTGCAGCTGCTGTTTTTACTAAAATCCAGCTTCCTCTCCTGCAAATGAATTAGAAGCAATGGATGAGATATAGCCCAAATATCTGCAGGCGGTCACAGGATATGTATTGCTTTCAAGCATCATTCCAGTTAACGTGTGCACAGCGAGCCATGGAATGAGTGGAAAGCATTTACAAATGACATGCTTAATATGCAGACAATGACAAGCAATAGAAACCAGCTCATTCTTGTTTTGATTCAGTTTAGGGTTTTTTTCTTCACATTTTTCTTTTTTGTCATTTCTTTGTACTGTTCATAAAACTAAAAATTAAAGTTATATATCAAATATAGCCATCAATAAAATATTGGTTTTGTACAAATTTCCAGCACAAACATTCATTTTTAATCTATTTGATAAATTGTTAAAAAACACAGGTCTAAAATCTATGGCAAACAGGTCCAAAAGTAAGTAGAATAAATACAAAAACCAGAATTACTATTAGACTTGTGTTTTCTCTAGTGTTAATATCAGATAGCAATCTCTGTGTTTGTGTATTTTAAATTGGACATAAAAAGCTGGTTATATTCACAAATATTGGTTGAAAAATATTTTTCTGCATACAGCTTAGAGTCTTGGAGCTGCTTTCTGAGCCTAGAAATGATCAAATAAATCTTGTTAGTGAGAGTTTTGGCATTGTGTTTAGGCAGGCTGCCCATAGGTATCACGTTGCTTGACTCTGTTCATATATGAAATATGTTTATAGCACACAAAGAATTAAAATAATAAGGGAGTAATATGGTCTTTTTGAGCAAAAGAAGCATCATAGATAGATCTGCAGTGTTGCATTAACAGTAAGTTTACAAGTTTCCACTTTTGCAAAAGCTATGAACAGTGGACAGAATGACTGAATTCACTGACTGGATGCCAGTGGGTAATTCATGCCAGTTGTTACCCACAAAAAAAAAAAACATAGGCAAACCATGAGAGATAATCTTTTTGACTGTCAGCGAGAGCAGATCTGTGCAGGGTTAGCAAGAGCATTCAGAGCCATCGAAAACCTATTGGTGTGTTTGGGTTTGTAATAGACTATGTTGTACTTACCTACTCAGGAACACATTACAGGGAAAATAAATACTGTATGCATTGACTAAATCCTTTAGCCGTTTCGACAAGAAGCAAAGGCTTCACACTTAAGTAAACCAGCCTTTCAAACCAAATGTTACTCGCTGACCCAGCCTGAGCTGCCCAATCTCTGCAGCTGGAAGTACTGACTGTGGCCAATCCATTTATTATCATTTTAATTACTTAAGTGACTGCAAAGGCATATGTACACAAACCCAGCTGACATGCTTATACTGACCTCTGACTTCTACTAGGGATTCATTCTGTCTATCCTACATAAGAGAAAGAGAACGGCAGTGAGAGAAGCAGTAAACAATGGCAAACATGTCTTTGGCCTAAAAGCCTCATGTGGCCTGTACAAAAAATATTTAAGAATGTAACAAATGTAATAACATTCATAATAGAGGAAACCACCAACTTATCTCTGATTGGTCTGTACCAGTCTGACAGTGCACAAATTAAGGCAGTTCCTTTAGTCATTATATGTACCTTTTGCCACTTTTATGTTATTGGCCTATACTGTATATATACAGTATTTATATATATATATATATATATATATATATATATATATATATATATATATATATATATATATATATGTGTGTGTGTATATATTATGTTTTGACACTCACTTATGTTTTCAGCTGAATGTCTTTGAGCCTGAGTATGTTTGTTAAGAGGTGGAGAGATACCAGTTGAGTCGACCCTAACTTTTGCGTTCGAATTTACACTGTCTCTGCAGCCAGCAATGGCCTGAGAAAACAAACCCAGGTAAATAAAGGCATAAACAACCACCTCAAATACATACACAAATATTATCCCAACCACAAGTATTTATGGGGCTGAAAACAACAGCAATTATTGTGGAAAAGTAAGTATTTTATTTGTATGAGTACCACTGTAACCTAACATAACATTTAATCAACAAAGCATCCGATGAGCACATGGTAGTTATATACATATGGAGCGTTCTCTTAATTATTTCCAGAGCTGTATGTATGTGTGTGTATATATATATATATATATATATATATATATATATCATTTTTTTTTTTCTGTTTGTTCAAAAAGTAGTTGAGCAATTGTAGTTTAAAGCGGGCCTAATAAAAAAAATTAAAATAACGACAACAAAATAAGAACTGAAGAAAAAAAATTAAGTGACAATTGAAAATGTTGTCCTCTAATACAGCAATAAAAAGTGTTTTCTTTTTTTGTATTGGGTGTTTTGGGAGCATTTGGGAGCTAAGGAACTGACAGACCTTGTGTAATAGCTTAAACATTTTAATTATTTCACTGCATACATTTTCACACAAAAACAAATTTTATTTGATAAGATTTATGTATTTATTTTTACATGGGGTTATGTTCTGAACTGAGTGAAATCAGACCATAAGTCAAGTCCTTTCATGTGCTTTACTTATAATTTGCAGAAAAAATTTCAACAAACCACACAGAATTTCTCACATTTTCCCCTCAGCAAGGGGCCCAAATACAAGGTCATTTCAGAACCTTAATAAGAAACCCCCCTGCTACTTAAGAGCGTCCCTATTTATTTTCATTTTTTCCAAGAGTGGCACCATCAAACCCCAAGCATTGGAAGTGACCCTTAGATATGGCTAGCCTGGCAGGTGGTATGATTTGCTGGCAGTGGGGAGAGAGCTTCTCGATGTGTGATCTCTTTTACACAGACTTTTGGATGGTGGTATCGGATGACGCCTTTCCTGTTTTAAATACAAACATTCAGGTGGTCGCAAAATCATTTTGGTGCCGGCTTTTATTCTGGCATCCAAAAAAGACTGGCAACTGCTTATTAGCCTTATGCTCACTGTATGTTGGTCATATTTCCAAAAATAGAGACTGTTTGGAGTTTCTTAAAGTGTTATTATATCCATTATTAATGGAGTTTGGCTATAGAGTGTCAAAAGAGAACATAAAAAATTTTAAGAATTTGTGTCGTTTACAGGTTTTTTTTTTTTCTGATTGCTTAAACACTAACTGATTCCTGAAGCACTATCTCTGAAACCATTAACACTTGTAGCCAATGCATTTACAAAGTTTGCCAAACTGAATGCACATTCTCTGCTTTACACTCAGTTTGTAATTTTATAACACACTTGTAGCAAAACTGTAAGTACTGGTCTCTACATTGCTACACTATTTCGCCAATTGCCTTTCCATATTGACACATGTGAAAATACTTTTAGATAATGAGTTCACTTACAAATCAGAGCTTGAGCACTATAAATCGGCCACAGTCTTATGTCCAGACCCACAAAGAAGGCGAGATTTATTTATTTTTTTCTAGTGCACTTTTGTTGTTTGAGGGGGGTTAGAACATTGAGAAAACAAATAAATAACTTTTTCCCCTTATTTTTATTGATAGTGTGTTATATTCGGAATACACATCCATACTTTACACATTTGGATGACATGCGGGTATGTGTGTTTACTACATGTATGACAAAACTTTATTGCAAACTGCTATGCCCTGCACACAGAAAAAGCAAAAGCCACAAGTGTTTTTCATTTATACTATCAGTGCGTAGATGGTGCTTCCTGTGCTTATTCAAGAGATGGTTTGTGTGTACTGTATTGACGCAAAAACACAATTTTTTAAAAGAGTTTGAAGAGTTTTGCAAGAATTGTTTGCTTTTGCAAGAGATGTATAATGTTTTGCTGGTTTGGTGTAAGGTTTGGTGGTTAGTGTGTAGAGTTTAGGAAAAATAGCCTATATTTTCAAAGATAGTGCCTAAGCAATCAGAAAAAAACTGTAATATGTAGAAAGGACTGTTTTAAAATTGTGTGTGTGTGTGTGTATGAGGCTAGAATTGAACCAAGCCCACGTTTGCTATCTGTATTACAAGACTTTTTTCTAAAGGAAAAAATAAAAAAAAATAATAATAATAATAATAATAATAATAATAATAATATATATATATATATCAGGCATGATACTGTGTGACAATTCCATATAAATGTGCTACAATAACATATGATTAGTTTTTTCAATGTCTTCTATTTAATTCGGGTCATAGTATCGGGATTTATTTGTAATTGGAATATAATAGGACATCACAAGTTGCCATGCGCTGATCGACTCGTGGTCGGAAGATTCTAGATTCTGACTTTATTAGAGCTGTAAATGCCATTGAAAAAAGCTAAGAATGAAGATATTTAAAATATCATAGATTTGGATGAAGGTTTAGTAGTTAAGATATAAACTTATGTAATATATAAATAGTTTTTTGAAGTTATTTACAATTATTAAAAGATGTCGAATTGCTTTCTGGGTAGACAAATCGTTGAACTTTTATATGTATTTACATTTCAGGGTTCGTCATAATCAACAAACAAGTAGTTAAACAATAAGTCATATTAAATAGCGTCGGAACATTCATGCATGGGTTTAGTTTTTAAGCTGAATTCTCATATAAGGGAATTATTATTATTATTATTATTATTATTAGGCTAATTATTACCATTACAATTGTACAAAGGTTGCCGCTAGAAAAATAACGTGTGTATATATATATATATATATATATATATATATATATATATATATATATATATATATAACTTTTAACCACAAAATATACTTTACTAGAAAGTTATTTTGAAGATTTACTCGAATTATAATGTTACATTTGTTGTTACAACTTTGCAAATCTGGGGTTTAGATTTTAGATCCCGCATTTTAAGATTAATTTATTTATACTTTTTACCAATTTTAATCTGTTAAATAGGATGTTTTAGGCTTTAGCAATATCAAAATTTTAAAATGGCGCACTTTAATCGGGTTAGTCAGTTAAATAACCAATAACGATATTCAAACATATTGAAAGCGAAAGAAAGTGTAAATGCTTCATCTCGGGTCATCACAGAGTTTCATAAATCTTATTTATTGTGGATGTGCGCGTGGGTGGAGTTTCAACTTCTCCATATTCAGAAGTTGGGTGGTTGCTTGAAGCCCCCTTTCTCTGCAGTATAAAAACAGGCCCTCGGTCTCTTTAAGACAAGACAAATTAACAGCCTGTGCAAATTATTGGCTGTATTACTTCTTTTTGACATCACTAAAACATTTATGGTGTCCTTTGACGAGCTTCATGCTTGAGACGAGGCCAGAAGACGATGATGGAATACTTGAGTGACAAGTTCGCCTTGAAAAGTCAAGCGATTAAAGGCAGCGATTACTACATGGACCAGGTCATGGAGACTTTAGATAATGTGCAGTACTACAACAAGGCATCACCTAAATGCGTTCAGGCCTTCTCAATGCAGAGCAATGATCACCACAGCACAATGGACAGGTCTTCTCCATGTGACAACCAAAACAGTAAGTTTGGATTTTTGAAAGAAAGAAAAAAATGTGACATGTAAAAGAAAAATATTTTGAACCCATTAATAATAATAATAAAGTAATCCAACTCGATGTTGTTGTTTTTTTAAAGCGTAAAACAAATGTTGATCAAAAAGGTTAACTGTTAAATATTTTATTATTATTATTATTATTTACCATTGACTAGTTGAATTTATTTCTGTGATTAATGTGAAATAGCCTCTATATAAACTTTAGATGGAAAAAAAGTTGGCCTACATATTACACATTTAACTTTTTCAATGAGGGCCCGCTTTTTTTCAACAGTTCAAAATGTTTAAGATATAATTACAATTGCAATGTGTGAGACTTTAACGAGAAATTATGGTTGCTGTAAAGCTGTCCTAGTCCATTTTGTCCTTACAATATTGGGCATACTTATCAAAACATTGCTCTTTTATTTTTCTTACCCTAACTCTAGCCTATTTAATTAATAAACAGGTAGGCTAACACTTGCATTAATTAAATTAACCAAACTTATATGATGCTTTTCAGATCAGTGATACACAGTCACATACAATAAATGCACACACACACACACACACACACACACACACACACATATATATATATATATATATATATATGTCAAAGTTGAATGACTTTACTGTACATGGATTAAAGATAGTACGCATTATATAATGCAATAATGTTTGTTGATGTTATAATAAACTTACCATTACATTAGATATGTTTGAGCTACTTTATTTGCACTAAGGTATATTTTAATTGTTAATAATGACTAGGCGTGAGTTACTGCGCTCCTAAAACTGAGGACAGCAGCCTGCATTCGATGGAGAACTGTTGCAACATCAGAGCCTCACCGGTCACAACCGGACCAGAGAAAACCGACTTAGACGAGCTCGAAGAGAAATGCGACAGTAACGTGTCGAGCAGCAAAAAGAGACGCCATCGCACAACCTTCACGAGTGCTCAACTTGAGGAACTAGAGAAAGTCTTCCAGAAAACCCATTATCCAGATGTGTATGTGAGAGAACAGCTGGCCATGAGAACAGAGCTCACGGAGGCCAGAGTACAGGTAACTTAGATTCATTAAATATCTACAGTTCTGAGACAATGTTATTTTGAATACATTCTGTATGCATGTTCAATTCAAATAGTTTGAGAAAGCATTGTCATTATCAACATTTTGGCATTTAATTTTCACATGAGAATAGCCTTGAATAATCTCTTGAAACCTTATGCATACATATTGCAGGCTAAATTAGAATTTCCTACATTTAATTTAGATTAATGGACGCTTATTCGTAGGCTACTATAATAATAAAGCATAGTGGATTTACAGCAAATCGTTCTTTATGTGCGTGTTTGAGAAAGTTTGTAACTATGTAACTACGTCCCACAAACCTCTAATTAATTCTGCCTTCACATTTACTATACACCGAATAGTATCTACTCACTGACAACTCACAATCATCAAACAATAAAACACTTAGCCTTCAATCATTAGGCGAGTCACTTAAAATGTCAAAATAGGGCTAAATAAAAAGTTAGTTCCCAATCTTTAATCATTTCTTTAACATTCAGGAAATATAACCGTACGTTTCTCTTTATTTTAAGGTATGGTTCCAGAACAGAAGAGCCAAGTGGAGGAAGAGAGAGAGATATGGACAGATCCAGCAGGCCAAAAGTCACTTTGCAGCGACGTATGACATTTCAATGGTGCCCCGGACAGACAGTTATTCACAGGTGAGTGACTTTCTTTATTTCTTTATTATTTGTTTTTATTAGTGTCCTCAAAGACTTATGTAAAAGAGAGAGAGAGAGAGAGAGAAAATCAACTAAGGCATATAGACCCACCGTGGCCGATCATTTTAATTAGGTAGGCTATGCATTGGTTATAGGTTCACACTTCCTATATGCAAACGCATGACATGTGTTCTTCCAAATCAGCATTATTATTATTATTATTATTATTATGCATGGAATTTATCATGCTGCAGGCCTTAATTAACATATATTGCACATTTATTTGTCCATTATTACACTTCACTATTGCTAATACCCGCACAGTAGGTTTCATAATTTATTTGATTCCCCCCACCCCTGTAAGGCACCCCTCCCCCCAATAAAACAGGAACATGATATTGTTTGTGATGTCTGCACAGTGTAATGAAGTGTGTGTTTGGATGGGTCGCTAATAACGCATGGCAAATAACGCACAAACACTAGGCATGAATTGTCGGGTAGCAACGTCTTCCTAACTTGACTTTTGACGGGTGTGGTGCGGTCCACCAGTCAGGCCGCAAAACGTAGTCTCACGGTAACTGACAGTGATGAAGATTTTTCTGGCACTGCGGGACCTCAATTTCCTTTAGAGCAGATTTCACAGGGTTTATATTCTTCGCTCATGCGTTTTCAATATTCATAAAAAAAAAAAAAAAAAAAAAAAAAAAATTATCTGCCTTCATATGAGATTATGATAGGTCCTTGCTGAGCATGCCAAGAAGAGGAGGGAGGGCTAAGCAAGATTGCAGTGCTTGTGTTTGTCTTATGCCCTTGACGTGTACAGTCAACATTATAATGTGGATTTTTGTGGCCAACATAAATGCATTTTTGTGGGCTGCATGCATTGTTTGTTTGTTTTAAAGCCTGGTCTGGATTTATTTAAAGTCTTTAGATATAATTGAAACTGCACTTTAATTTAGTCTGAGGTCATATCTGATTTGATGTCACCAGTTTATCAGAATATATATATATGCATTTTAGCATGCCTGGGGAAAATATATATATATATATATATATATATATATATATATATATATACAAGATTTATGTTCTATACGTGCTTTGAATTTCCAAACATTTTGATTTCTTTCATTTTGATTGTGGATATTTTGCTCCATGAGTTCCTGATGTTGTTTTCCCTCCCTTTTTCATTTACTGTAGATATCCTTACTAAGCAGGGATTTTATGTCCAATTATAGTTCACCTCTCATTAGCATACACTGTACAATTTGTAACCTAAAAAACAAGAGCTTTATGTGATAACATTTAAAAGAACTGGTTTTATTGACATAGATTATTAGATATAATTGACCACTGTTATTTCTAACAAAAGTAATTTTAACGGTCAGATTAGGTACACTGTAAATATTAATAGTTATCTGAAATTATAAAAATAAAATTGTTTACTCAAGGTTAACTTTTCACTATTCTTACTAGTTTAAGTTAACGTTACTCTCTAAATCCTAAAGTTGTCATTAATAAAACATTTAAGAGGTCCTAATTAATCAGTACTTAAAATGTCACATTTTGGAATCAGAACTGAAATATACAGTATATGTTCTTTAAACTTTGGCTTTGAGTCCAGCTAACTTAAAATTATCCAGTACAAAATTGCAGCTGTGTGGAATATGCATAAGTCCTTGCGCTTGTATAAATTATGTATGTTTGGTCAAAACAAAGGAACTGATGTATAAAAATAATAATTGTTATTTAAAAATGTATAAAGTTTTCATTCTTCTGACTGTTGTTGTGTTTCGTTGTAGCTGGTTGATGAGATTTGTATGAAGTCACCATGAGGGTGATTAGTGTTACCTCTGGTGAACTTGATGCCTGTTAAATTTAAGCCATTCTTCTCTACTCAATTGTACTTTACAAAAGTGCCTATTTATGTGCACTGAGAAGTACTGAGTAGAATCCAATGTGCCGTATGGCTAACTGAGATTCCAGACATAATTGATCTTAGATGTGCTATAACTCAATTTAAATACAATAATACTTTAATCACAGATGAGTTAAGTTTACTTGTAACTAGTTAACATTACTTAAAAAAAGGAAGTTCAGTTTACTTGAGCCAAATTAGTATGTTTACTTAGAAAAAGCATGCAAACCGAATGCCTTGAAAAAATCTAATTAAGGACAACTAAGGTTTTGCAGTGTAGAAATACACTGTAGAAAGTGGTAACCTGCAATTGTCTTAGGTTATATTACTACCTGATCCAACCCATAAAAATACTGCTGTTGCTGGAACCTCATGTAGTCAGGTTGATTCAGTCATATTAAATCATATTTTTGACTTGAATAAAACCTGTAAATTTAGATGTTACCACATGATGCACATTTATTAGGTTATCTGACAAAAAAAAAATTTCAGTGTAGGTAACAACTGCATGTGTATTCACTTTTTACAGTGTATTAAATTGGAAGCTTGCTGATTTGGTGTGATTTACATACAGGTGCAATCTTTGTTTGATTTTTCATTATTCCGCCTTTCCCTGACCACACAGATTCCCAACAACTTGTGGACGGGTCCAACTCCAGGCAGCTCTGTAGTCTCTTCCTGCATGATCCCACGAGGTTCCCCTCCCTGTGTGACATCTCCCTACCCCCACTCACCGCGGGCCAGTGAGCATGGTTACGTGGGATTCCCTAATCACCAGCAAAACCAGTTTGGAGTTAATCACGTGTCTCTTAATAACTTCTTTGCCGATTCACTTCTGGCTCCTTCACCAAACAATCATGCCACATTTGAAACCAAACCTGAGTTTGAAAGGCGTTCATCCAGCATTGCTGTACTGCGAATGAAGGCTAAGGAACATGCAGCCAACATATCTTGGGCTATGTGAACTCTAAACCTATTCTAATAGTGCAGATCTGAACAGTGTTTTAAAAAGAATAACAATACAGCCATAATTGTGGGCACCAAACTGCCAAAAAAAGACTCTACCTTTTCACTATGAATCAGTTGTTGCCCCAATGACCAACAAACTATAAGAATGTGTGAAAGACTTATTCTCTATTATCAGCAATAATACTGTAAATTAAAAGACAAAGGTATCAGCAGTGATTATAGAATATTCTATTTGGAGTTTTCTGTCCTTCCAAGAATTACTGTTTACAGAAATCTCTTAACAAAACAGTGATTTTTGTAATTTTTGTCTTAGCATCTCTTGTTGTGATTATCAAGAGCACAGCGCTCAAAAGTATTATACTCTCATGATTTACAGAGATGTTGTGACTGACATACTAACACTACTGTATGTCTGTGTGCTTTGCAGCAAAGCTGTATAATGCTCTTCAGCTGTGGCTGGTCTGCACTGTGCCACATGCGGAGGAGCAATTTTTTATTTTATGGTAATAAAAGTTCATTAAAAGTTGTTAAAACTATACTTAATGTGTTCCGATTTATTCATTTTAGACGCCCCTCACTCTTATGTTAGAGCCCTTTAATTGAAGGTCAGATGAGATTTGTTGAGTAATTTCAAATCATAGCTGTTTTAAAAATGTAATTTAGCACATTTGAAACCCTGTTGTAACACACTTGCATTTTCAATGCACACTTCTTTATTATTATTTTGTGAATTAGGTATTAGTTGTGGAGAACATTGTTTTTTCAGTGATCTTAAATATGTAACAAATGTAACTGACAAAATCGTCATCATTACCAGTACTACTAAAATATTGGCTTTGTATTGATCTATTTTAACTGCTCTGTTAACAGTTATTTATGAATTTAACCTATATAATTGTTGTCTCTCCTAAGAACAAAAATAATCAAATTATCAAGTTAAATCGACTATTTAAGGCTTTTGGCAAATAAACAGCCTCTTCAAAAATATCTGCTTTTTATGGTCCTATAAAGATGTGATCATTTGATATACAGTATATAAACTGGTGATTAATACATACACAGTATTTTGATACAGATGTACCAAAAGTGTATTCTGAAAGTAGTGTAATAAAATTAAATGTTAAAATTAGTTAGGATGTTATGTAGATTATATATACACATAGTATTTAGTAATATAGACTATAAATAGTGTAAATACTATAAATAACTATAAAGCAAATCGGTCATTTGAGTGTTTTATGTTACATATGGATTAACATAAGATTAAAGTAATTTCTCAGTTTAATAACTTTGATACAAGCTTATATATTACTGCAAATTTCTAGCTTCCATGCATTGATTTTGTATTGACTGTTGTGATATCAACCTTTGTTAAAATTTATTTATAATAATTTACTTATAAATTAGGTATATTTCCTTCTTTTTTTTTTTCTTTTTTTTAAAACTTAAATATGTCAACAGAGTTCTTCCCTCATACTTAAATCTTACCTCTTGATATTTAAGACTTTCCTAACAGTGACTTAAGAGGTCTCAACTCTAAGGGTTACTTACTGATCAGACAGACAGAGAGAGAGAGAGTGTTCTTTATATTCATGTACTGCCTCATACTGTAATCTCTGCATGTATTGTACATGGTTTTGTCATCATTTCTCTTTTGGTCACTGGTCATTTCTCTGGATACAGAGCATCAGTGTAACCCTGTGTTCACTGTAAGACTGATGGTGCAGCACATATGAGGCAGAAGATCCCACCACACTCAGTTGCATATGAGATCCATCAGCAGGCAGAATGGGTTTGACCCTCTGGGGTGAGCCACAGTCATTAATAAAGACCCTCATACACTTGGGGGAGTGAGCCATGCGAAGGAGACAGATCTCTCTGTTGCCCCACACTCCAGCCCCACACTTTGGAGGGGGGAATCAAATCTTAAAGCAGGTTTAATAATGATTACAAATAAGTGTGCATAAAATAGTCTAATATTCCTTTGATTTGTCTTTGAAATGAGAGCATGTCCAAATAGATTCCACTCAGATTTGTTTCTGTTGTTGTGACTGAGTGGTAATGAAGTCCCATGGATAAATAATTTAAAGGTAAATTAGTAGGTCTTAATTACATTTAGACTAACTCCTTATTTAGGTTTAGGCTACCCCTAACACTCAAAAAATAAAAAACAAATAAAAAACTTTCAATTTTTGAAACAAAAACCAAATCAAAACACAAAACAAAACAGTGCTTTGTTAATCTTCTTTCCAAAAGATATCCACAAGGCGAGGTTTAGTCAGATTTATTTCACTTTTGGGGATAAATTTGTCCCCAAACTAGCAAAGTTTGAGTACATACTCACCAACACATTCACATAAAGCGTAACATTCTGGCTTTGTACAGAGCATACATTTTGTGATAGATATTTCAAAGATAAGCTGGCAAGTGCAACAGCAAAAATAAAAACAAGGCCCACAAGACTTTGTGTGGAAAACTGATGCTTCTTATCCAGCAATTACACCCTGACTTTGAATGACTCTGCTCCAGAACACTCATAGATTTGCCATGCCCTGTATGATTGATTTGGCCCCACTTTCCATTCAGTACAATGTGGCTTTCATAATTACAGCCTGAGAGTAAACACATTTAGTCTGTATTTCCTATGGACTGCTTATCCATTCCTGTGTACCAACAGATCCAACTGGTGCGGTACCAAAGGAAATAGTACATGTCAGACATGTCATGACACTGTCAGATGTAATGGGAACTGTAATTCTTGACATTATTTTTATATTCCATTTGGAGGTATCAGCTGCACATCTATCCAAAGGTCAATTTTATGCTATGAAGTTTATGAGTGAGTTCCATCACCCACATTATCCTCTGGGTCAAGATAATGATTTTATGTGATATGGTTTTATGTTTAGGGTAAAATTACCACACCTCTGGGAAACAGTATCCTGAAACAGCCCCAGAAAATTATATTTGAGAAAGAGGGGCAGGACTCATTTATGCTGCTCTAAAAGAAGATGTAGGGCTATAGACATCAATTAAGGATGTACTGAGATAACCTAGACAGAGAGAAACTCTGACTTTGTAATTATATAGCAGAAATGGTTCTATAGAACCTTAAAAGGTAATAATAATCCCTTCATATCTTGGAACCCTTAAAATGTTCTATATCGTACCCTTTATAGTGTTCAATTAAAATAATTCTTTGTTGGATATGTGAATTGAATAGCTCATTACCAGTAGTTACTTTATAAGAAATTGAAATAACCATAGCAACAAAATATGAAAGTATTATAGAGCCAAAATAAATGGAGCCTAAATAATAATAATTATTTTGTCACAATTAGCAATACCTCTCTCCAATAAGTCTCTACAACATGCAAATACTGACTCTGATCACTGTAAAACTCATTATCTTTATAATACTGAATGTTCTTGTCCTTACAGGACTTAGTATGAATCATCAAAACACCCCCCCCCCCAAAAAAAAACAACCTTGGGTTGTTGTGAAATATTGGATAAAGCAACATATATGGACCTCAGGGGCACTTATAGCCCGTGCTGTAAGAGTTGAAGACCAGCTAGACAAGCATACTCGGCTCTTAACTATTTCACACTTCTTGTTTTCCTTCTAGCCAAATGCCACATACACACTCTGATGGACATTTCAGCTGGGCCCTATCATTCACAAAAACTCTCAGCGTGCAGTGGGCCCTGATGTTTTTAGATCCTTGCCGAGCGAGGGGCCCGTGATCTCTCTTCCTGCCAGGACAGTTATGCATGTTCAGTAGGAGCAGTGGTGTTACAGTCCGTACCGGGCTTCGTGATTAATGAATGAATTCCCCGAACTGACTTTCCTTCACACAAGAAGCCTGATGAGTTATTATGTGTGAAGAGATTTTTTTATCACCTTTTCACACAGCGCTTGGCTGTTTTGGAGAGCAACATGGTCATATAGATCAGGTAGTGAAGCCGCAGTGGTGATGTCTATGATTAATGTAAACCCTAGCAAACGGAAAAGTTACCTGAGACCCTGAAACAAAAATGACAGAAAGGCTGATCAGGTAATTCAAATTTAAGGAAAAAGATCAACCAGAATTATGTAAAGTGTTGAGAGTTCTTTGGCCAGGCTTTGAATTAAATGGATTTGTGGGTAAGTGGGTATACATGGGCATGAACGGCAAGTAGCCTACATGACTGAATCTTTCCATTTTTGGTGGTGAACTATAGCTTTATTTAATTTCGTATCATAAAATGTGATTTTTTTTCCTCTTTTGAATCACCTTTAAGGAGTGCAGAAGTATTATATTATTTGTACAAATACACATACTTGCAGATGATGCAGGAAGATAGTCTATTCGTTCAGTCTGTATGCAGTAGGCCCTTAATACATCATTTGTTGAGCCTGATGAGTCATTGAGTGATTGTCAGTCTTGACGTGTTGTGTGCTCATGAATAGTGAAATGTGGCAGCACCCTGCTGAGATAACAATGTTTACTAATGGAAAGACAAACTGAGGCAACAAACAGACCAATTAACCACCAGAGGCAAACACACTCAAAACATGCCAAAATTACAAGGGCCGTGATGTCTAGGCTTGAGTCTTCAACTAGCATGATATAAATTACGTATATTAAATAAAACTGCATTCTTTATCATTCAGAATGTACAGAATCATTGTAACTTTAGTTGTTTTCAAAGGAAAGATTTGATTACCCACTTAATTTGACACATTTGAATACATTGTGGAATTTAGTGTATAAAATGTGTGCATTAAGGGCTAATGCAAGCTGGAAAATGTAAAAGTATATTCTTCAGTCCTTTTCCATGCTGGATATTCAACCAAAGATTGGTACATTTTAAAACAATGGATATTTTCATGAGATTTGTAGTTTCATGATGGTTGATGATGATTCATTTACCATCAAGCAATTTGTGGTTAGTGGTTTATAAACTTGAAAAAGAAAGGTATAAGACTACAGCTAAAATGTTGATAATTGTCTCAAAATATAATGTCTTGTTTAAGCAACCATTCAAACAATTCAGAGTCACATACATAAAACACAAATGATTTCAACCAAATGATTTGAAACCATTGCACACAAAAACCACAACCACATATCAAATGGCAAACAAGTGGCCTGTTCTCCAGTGACTGGCCTCATACTGAGCTCCCAGCAGGAGGGCTCACATCTGCGGATCAGCTCAAAAACCCTCAATCTCCATCATCTGCACTGGCTCATCTCTATATGTACCCAAACATCCCAAACTGATCAGTGGGAAGCACTATTCCTTCAGCCTCCCTACATTTACATTTATGCATTAGGTAGATGCTTTTATCCAGTACAACTTATAGTGCATTTAAAGCTGAAGTGTGCAGTTTTTTATGTTCAAATTAGAGCTGTCGATTTAACATCCCTTGGCCATAATAACGAATGTTCACGTTCATGTTTTTATGAGTCTCTGTCAGTAGGGGCAGTAAACGCAACTCAAACTGAAGAGGCAAAGTGCAGCTGTAAAGGCAACAAGCTACACTTGCTGACAGCAATCTTAAAGGGGTCATGCATGAGGAATCACATTTTTCTTGATATTTTGATATATAAGAGGTCATTCTACCATAAAAAAATAAAACTTAATCCCCAATGCAATAAAAGCATTTATTGAAGCCAAGCTGCATAAACACCTCATTCTACTTCTGCGACTTCTCTATGTCGCTAGGGGGCCTAGTAATTCATGACCACCTTTACAGCAAAAAAAACATCAACACCTACTTTACGTCATCGCACCCTTGGCCCGGCAATGGTGCTTCAGTACGGAAACTGAGAGAGAGCAACACATACAGGTTAGTGTGGCCTCACTATTCCTGAACACCAAAGAGGACCCATCTGGACTATTTTGAATTATTTTTGTATATAAACATGCACTAGACAGATGTCTTTGACCATTGTCATGTATCTCGCTGCTTTTAAAAAATGCGGGCTCAAGTTATAACTCTGAAAAGGAAAACCCATTCGGTTTCATCAGCTGCTCTGCCTCTTGCTGTTTTGAGCACAAACATGTCCTGGACGCTTTCTAGAGCTCATCTGCACTATTTTTAATTGTTGATATATGTAAACATGCACTAGATGGATGTCTTTGACTGTTTTGATGAGTTTCCAGCGACGTGATGCTGTATGTGTGTGCGTCTATTCCCTGTGCTTTGGACTATGTGCCTTTTTTTTTCAGCTCATACCAGTGTGCATTTTACGTTTTTTCGGCTAATATCAGCATGGACTGCTTGTGAACCAGTCATAATAATACGATTCAAGATTTGCAAAGGAACTGTTATTGAAGGATGGGCCAGTAAAAACACAGATCGCAAAACCATAAGTAAACCGTTTCATTCATGAATATTTCAAATGTCATGACTGTTTGATAGTTTATGGTGTTAACAATTGTGCTTAAGATGAACAGTGTAATATATTCATATGCAATGTGTTGGATGTGCGTTATGTGTAAACCCTGAAATTTAGTTTTATAATGTTAAGGGGCATGTTCATTCTCTTCCAACTGAGTTTTAAATATGGCTGTATTTGATTGGCTGCCCTATGTTAGCCAATCATAACAGTGGGCTATACATTGAAGTTTTAAGGAGGCACTTAATTGGTTGCTGATATACATAAATTAATATATGACTGATACGTCAAGCGCTAACAATTAGCTGTAGAAAAATGTATAAAACCACTCATTCACTACAGAAACTGTCCTCTCCTCAGCCATGTTGAAAGTTTACGACTCCTCCCATCTCGGAAACTCGGGTATCAAAATTATCTCAGAGTTTCCCAGTCATAATTGTGAATTGAAGGAGCTCATGTGCAGTTTCTGAGTGGGAACTCGTATTTACGATAATTACAATAGCATGTGAAGGCAGCATTAGAATAGCCCTTATAAGTCTGTCTTGGACAGATTGATGAGTTCAATTGCAAAATGATTTGCTGTGGACTATAGGCCATTTAGATTCCCCCAGCCATTGGGGGTTGTGTCAGGAAGGGCATCCAGCGTAAAACCTGTGCCAAGTCAAATATGCGGATCAAGGGTCCGCTGTAGCGACCCCTAACGGGAGCAGCTGAAAGAAGAAGAATAAGATCATTATTTTATCATTTACTAAATTATTTTTATTTCGGGGCCTTTCTCTGCAAATATATATGTATGTGATCAATTAAATTATTTAAACAGCACATTATTTAATTAATTAGATTTAAAATTTCCATCGATTGACAGCCCTAGTAAAAATACTTTCTCCTCTTCCAACTTAACATGAAGAGACATCTTCAAGTAAGCCATTTTAGGTTGATTCCCCGAAAAGTGTAAACACTATGGCTTTATCAAAGTTTGTTTGTTTGAGCATCCCAATCAGCCTGAAAAGGATATAGCTGCAGGCACTGCTCCAAAAAGGGTCCGGAGCTCCAAACCGCCAGCAAAGATATACGGCGCATCTAACCTAACCCTTTTCCGAACCCTAACCGTGAGCGGAAGTGAACTAACTTCTGGAGTAACCCCGTCCTCTTTAGGAGATTCCGCTCCTATTTGGAGACCTCCGGCCTGCAGCTAAACCTACTTGCCTGACATAGCAGCACTGACTCAACCAAAGGTGTTTGTTTGGAGTGGGACTATCTGTTGGGTCGACCAATAGCAGACAGGGGCAGTGTTTGGAAAACCTGTTTGAAAGCAGTCATTTGTGGGGCAGAAATGACCACTTCAGCTTTGAGGTATACTTTTTCAGTACATGTGTTCCCTTGCAATTGAACCCTTTATCTTAGCATTGCTATACTACCATGCTCTGCCAGTCGAGGTCCAAGAACTCCATGTACAGTTTTACACACTATATGAAGCGCCAACGGACCTTCACTAAAGAATGCAAAAAATGCTGATGAGCAAAAATGCCTGGTTTATTCGAAAGTGGGTAAAATACGTGGCAAAAAGATCTGGCTTGATGCAAGAGCAATTAGGTAGTAGTTTTTATATGGAATCTCTCATTTTTTAAATCTGCATTGTCAGATCCATCTCTGGACACTCAAAGCAATGATGTCAGCAGCAACTGTAACTATCCTGTGAAGGTTTACGTTTTTATGTTAGACTTTAGTTTAAAGATAAAAGTTGTGTCTTGAAAGAGAAAGTAACTCTTCCTTTGATGATAAAACACATGGATCTCAAACCCCCCTAGAAGTAATCTCTGGGTTGTGGACAGTGACATATCACTCTGTCACAATCTGAACTAATGGTAGAAATGTTCGTTTCTTATCATGTATATTAATGTGATCTGCTGACCCTGTGTGCATTTGAAGCCCATCTCCAATGTCAAGCCAAGTCCTCCCACATGGTTCTTTCCTTTTTCTAATGGCTTTGAAGTTCATTTTTCTCAAGGTGAAAAATCTCTGTGGCAAGTCACCACAAAGTCTGAAATATTAAAGATCAGAATTAATAAAAGATTACTGTGATTGATACAGAGTCCTCCAAGCAAAGTTACGGACTTGTCGTTAACTAATAAAGACACGGTGAACCACATCACAATGGTTTTCCAACTGTTACTTTCCTTATTCTAAATTTAAAGACATAGTGATTTCAAATGTCTACTTGTAAATATGTTTCAGTTTGTTTTTATAATATAATAGCTTTTTCAGTAATAAGTTATATTATTAGCAATATAATTTTATTAACAATTTGAAAAAGTTGAATTGAGTTTAACAGAATTTATTAGCATTTATAATATCCACCATTTGCTTTAGTAACTGAATACACTCAAAGTTTGTGCAAAACCTGGTGATCCGTGTTCTCCCAGCAGGATTTGGCAATGTACCAAACAGCAGCTTGTGTGATTTAATGGTAGCAAAGAAATATGACTTTTTGTACAAAGGCGTTAATGTCACAAATTTGCTTAATTGATTAGGGGCCTAGAAATGTTAATAAAGCACATTATTAAGAATCCATTTTTTTTGTTTAGATTTTAAATAAAATATAATCCCAGATTTTCAGTGAGGAATCATAATTGGTTTTTCTCTTTTCTTTTTTTTTTTTTTGTTTTTAACCAAACAACTTTTCATAAATTGTAGCTTTTGACATGTTGAAAACTTTCCCGAGGTCCTGGAGGTTTTGAATAAAATTATGCCATTGTATATCTGTGGAGGCTGCTGTGGCAGAATTCCCTGTCCTTTTTCCCAAATTAGGAACATAATCATCTGTTGACTGACAATGGCCCCTCTCAGGTGACACTGCTGATCTAAAAGATTTACTCTAAAGGGGGTTATGTAACGGACCCTGGCTGAGCACTGTACTGTAAACACAACTCTGAGTCTTTTGATAACCAATGGATTCTTCTAGTCAGATCTAAAGAGAGAGCTTTAACACCCCCCTGTGGCTCTCATTAATGGAAAAGGTTAAGTAGCTAAAGTCCTGCAGTCCCTCTGGGATACCCCCCCACCCCCATAGGGTGCACTGAATCAAGAGGCTAATGGCATCAGTGACAGTGCTGTTTTTACTGTGATTATTATCTGGAAAACTAAAGGACACATTACACTATATCGAAAAGCCTAATATGATACTTTGAACTATTAAATAAAGATAAACTATTAATTAACAGAGTACCTGTGAGGTGAACTGTTCTGGGCAGAATGAGGCCATTAAAGTGATAGTTCACCCAAAAAGGAAAATTCTCTCATCATGTACTCACTTTCATTCCAGATGTGTATGACTTTCTTTCTTCTGCTGAATGTAAACAATGATTTTTAGAAGAATATCTCAGCACTGTAGGTCCATACATATAAGTCCATATAAGTGAATGATGGCCAGACCTTTGAAACTCCAAAAATCACATAAAGGCAGCATAAAAGTAATCCATAAGTCTCCAGTGGTTTAATTTAAGTGATGCAATCGCTTTGGGTGAGAAACAAATAAAAAAAATTTTTTTTTTATACTAGAAATCTCCAAATTCACTTTCACTTTCAGAGTGTGAAAGAATGGGAAAGTGAAAGTGGAGATTTTTAGTAAAAAGGGACTTAAATATTGACCTGGGTTTCACACACATGTACGTCTTATTATCTGCTTGGAATGATAAGGGATTTGTCCTCTCATTCTCATATAAGCATGTAAGCCCATGTCGCATGCTATGTTTTCTCCTTTAGATGTACAAATATCTCCCCTAGGAGTAAAAGATGAGAGAGAGAGAGAGAGAGAGAGAGAGAGAGAGAGAGAGAGAGAGAGAGAGAGAGAGAGAGAGAGAGAGAGAGAGAGAGAGAGAGAGAGAGAGAGAGAGAGAGAGAGAGAGAGAGAGAGAGAGAGATGAGAGAGATCAGCAAATGAACAAAGCTTTTGTCTTTGAAATCACTTATTCTTTTTTATGCCTGGATTGGACTAATTGAAATTGGATGGTTGTGAAGATGTTCATATTCTGTGAACATATTTTGTTGGTGTGTGTTGTTTGTCAGTGTAATTTTATGTTACATACATTCAGTTCTCACGCTGTGATTCATTCATTTATTTTAGTTCTCCCTGAACAAGTAAATCCTATGATTCACACCAGGGATAAAAATAGCACAGCCGTAACTTACAAAGTCTCTGTGTGCACTAAATTGCATCTTAAAGACAAAAAGTATATGTCGTCTTTGATATGTTTTACAACCTTTTTAAATCTTTTTAAATCTAATATTAAAGGCATATTCACAAATAAAAATATGATTATGTACTTATAAAAGATAACCAAGTTGTAAGTTTTTGCTTTAACTGTGTATCCCATCTTTGTGACTGCACACTCAAACCAGTTTTATTATGCATCCGCCAGCAGATGGCAGTATAATACATAGCTCCCCTGAAGTCATGAATAGAAGGCTTTTAAACCAAAAATGAAACCCTACACTTTATCACAAGAAAGTTGCAGTGTCCCTGACATTGTATGCAGCATGCTCAGCACCTGTGCTGTCTCCTATTCTAATCAGTGAAAGTATGAATTTATCACTTAAAGTCCTGTGGGAGTGCCTGGTGTTTGTCTCTCATTAAATTCTCCCCTGTGATTGGAAATGAGAGGCCAGTCTGTGGTGTCTGCCAACCTCTTCTGCTTTGCGTGGAGATGGGTGTCCCAGGGGCGATGATGTGCGTGTGACCAGCTCTTCAAATATCAGTTCATCAGTATTCCGCTGCCAATCTGCCATGCTGGTCATTCAGCTCAGTGTATGTGGCTTCACTTACAACCCTAATCAATACAGTACGCATGTTTACGTAAGCGAATAATAATGGTTCCATTCATGATTAGTTTATTATGTTGTAAACTTGCCTCAACCCGAAGACCATTTTTTCATGCAGTTTCTTTACATATCAGTTCGATCAAGATGTTAATAGTTCTATTAAGAGTAGCGCCATATTTAATTTTTGACAGGATTGGATCATTATATATCATTATAATAATTGTATATCTAAGAATATTTGTGTATTTATGATGGTTTTGTGTCTTACTTTTGTTTAATCGTCTAGTCTGTCAAATCTAACACAACAGTTTGCCAGCTCTCTGCCACCACTTACTGTGCACACGCTGACATTTTTGTTAACAGTGGAATTGGTCTATACCGCTTTAAACAACTGTACAACTTTTGAAAAGACTGTAAGTCTATCCCTAACAGCATTTATTCCTGTCAAAAATGAAATATGGCTCTACTCTGAATAAAGTTTATATCGAGTAACTTACATTTTAGTTACTATATTGGCAGTTATTTTGTCTTTTTCCCCTCAGTTGACGGAAATAGTTCCGGATAAATTCCGTGTCGTCGAGCCCGAGCAACATTGAAAAGAACTGTTATCGGATGACTGAACGCAGTGTTTCCCACTCGATTAACTGTCATTTCTAGACACTGCTTTCCAATCTTTGGAATTAATCTTCCCACACCTGGGTTGGCCAATCAGATTCTAGGGGTGGCCAAGGCAACCCCAAGCCACGCTTCTGGACACGCCCCTGAGTCCAACTATGACTTAAATTGGTTGTTCTCCATCTGGATCGCTTGTTACGGTAATATTTACATTGCTTTTTATGGAGACCAGAAACCATCCAGCAGCAGTTAGAATCATCATTGTGCAGCCCAGTGGTTCTTCAGGAAAACTGAATAAAATAGATAGTTCCTACCCCAATTGGATGAGCAGTGTTCAAAGTCAATATGCACACCTGTAAACATCAGTTGAGTTATCAACTGAACATCAGTTGAAATCAGCATAGTTGCTTGACAATTGTAAAAGCCTACAGTTAGGCTAATAAACTTGGTGGACGAATTGTTGATTCTTATTCTAATTACATTATGCAACACAATTTTTGTTCCTGGGTAGTAAGTGTTATTTCCTAATTGCTTATGCCTCAAAAGTATAGAAAATGGCCATTATTCCCCACAAACTTTGCTTTTGTGACCAGGACAGTGATATGTTGAAATGTACGTATTTCCAATGAGAAAACAGGCAAATTTGTGTCTCTTCGTTCACATAAAGTCAGAAAAAAACAAAAAACATGTATTTATACTAAAGTAATTAAAAAATGACTACAAAAGATTTAGAAGTGAGTAGTTTTTCGAGACTTACGATTATACTGTAATTCACTTTCACGAATCAGCCCCCAAATGTAGTCTCCCATCATGTTCTCATTATACTGTCCTTGGTAGTGGCGTTCAAAGTCCAGTATATCCTGGTGGAAGCGCTCGTCTTGCTTCTCCGAGTATGCTCCCATGTTCTCCTTGAATTTATCAAGATGAGTATCAAGGATATGGACTCTGAGGGACATCCTACAGCCCATTGTGCCGTAGTTCTTCAACAGAGTCTCAACCAGCTCCACATAGTTTTCGGCCTTGTGATTGCCCAGGAAGCCCTGAACTACTGCGACAAAGCTGTTCCAAGCCACTTTCTCCTTACTTGTGAGCTTCTTGGGGAATTCATTGCACTCCAGGATCTTCTTTATCTGTGGTCCGACAAAGACACTGGCTTTGACCTTTGCCTCAGACAGCTTAGGGAAGAAGTCTTGAAGGTACTTGAAGGCTGCCGACTCCTTATCTAGAGCTCTGACAAATTGTTTCATAAGGCCCAATTTGATGTGCAGTGGTGGCATCAGCACCTTCCAGGGGTCCACCAGTGGCTCCCACTTGACATTGTTCCTAGAAAACTCGGTCCGCTGTGGCCAGTCTCGCCTGTGGTAGTGCGCCTTGGTGTCCCTGCTGCCCAAAGGCAAAGATAGCAGGGAAACTTAGTAAAACCGCCTTGGAGACCCATCAGGAATGCCACCATTTTGAAGTCTCCTATGACCTCCCAGCCATACTCATCATACTTCAAAGCAAGGTCTTGATATGTATCTACTTAGGCAGCTGGAACTAAACTGAACTGGTGGGCTTAAGGCCCCTGTATTTATACTACTATTTATATTACTGGAAAGTTCTAGAAAGTTCTAGAAGTTACTCCAAGTTTACTCAGCACTGAATCTATCTGGAATGTTCTGGAAAATAGGTAAATTTCAAAATATCACTGTCCTAGTCACAAAAGCAAAGTTTGAGGGGAATAATAGCCATTTTCTATACCTTTGAGGCATAAGCAATTAGGAAATAACACTTACTACCCAGGAACCAAAAAAAAAAAAAAAAAAAAACCACAACATTGTGGCTTTTTGCTTTACAGTATTTCAATGCAATACTATATAAGAGGCTGTAATCCAAGCTAACCCATTCATTCTTTGCAAACTGGAACTTGGACATTCCACACATTCCAGGAAACCTTTCAAGCCTACAGAATTTACTCAACTTCCAAATGATGGCTCTTTTCACTAATGATTAACCATTTAATGATACTAAGTGTTTACCATTCTAAGGGGAAATGGGGCATTAAGACCATCTACTGTAGGAAGAAAAAGAAGCTTCATGCCTGAGGTTTGTGCAAGTTTAACAAGTTTAACAAGTCAGTGTTTAACAACTGACTTATTTTAGTATCTGCCACGTCTAAATCAAGGCCTTCGCAGCATACCTGTGGATGACTCAGTATTCCCCCTTCAAAAAATCCCAGTCAGATGGCCCATCCTGGGGACTATAGACAGGTCTAGGGGTGACTAAACACAATAGACTGTTTCATCTGACTATGCTGGACATTTACGTAGGATCAGTAATTAACCTAATCAATTTAAAAACAGTGAGACAGGGAAGTCAGATTGCATGCTATTCACATAATTGCTCCCGCTCAAAATAGCTTATGAATCTTCCCATGCAGATATATGTTGAGCTTGGTTGATTTAATGGGTATTCCCTTCTGAGTCATTGAATGTGGCTCCAATCATCGACTGTCTGTACTTCAAGGCTTTGTCATCGTGATCATTCAAAATGGATTTTATTGGGTTTAACAGATTTGAGTCTTATAGGCAGTCTTAAAATAAAAATATGCCACATAACCACCAAGAATGGTCCCAAATTAACCAGGGGCATGGCAAAAATGCCACAGGGGGAAATTTGTGGGGGAAAAAATAAATCCAATATAGTGAATTCTTAGTTTTTGTCTAACATTTGGTATATTTTATAATGTTTTATTCTATTCTATTCATCTAGTGACTTTACAGACCTTAGTGACCTGTAGCTTTCAAAAATTGGTCTCAAGAGCTAATATGAAGTGTCTTTGAAAAAAAAAAATCTAATTAATAAAATAAAATCAGCCTTAAAATCAGCTATGAAATCAACAGCAACAACTCCAAAACAATGAGTACAAAATCAACTCTCCATGGTAGACAGTAGAAAGCTTTAAAACTAACATAGGGACAGTTCTATTATTAGAGGTCCAAGCACCGAAGGTGCAGGAACCCTACTGTATTTGTTCCGATTTTCTTATTATTTTTTTCTGCACTAAAAGTGTCTGGGCGTCAGAGACCGTAAGTCGTAGAGATTCCAAACTTGGCAGGATGGTTCCAAATCCCCCCCACTATTCAGGCGTACAGACACACATCCTTCAGATACTAGGTGGTGCTATTGCGAACAAAACAAACAAAAATCAAATTTTGGGCCATAAATCTTGGGCCGTTAGGGCTAGAAACAAAATTCTTTTTTCCTCTGATTCCTTGCCTCATGCCAAAAAGCTTTATCACCTGACAGAATTTTGCTCCGCCCCTTCATTTTCCTGCTATTTTAGATTGTTTGAAAAAAATTCAAAACGAACTCGTCCTAGGCTGTTTGCCCGATCGGAACCAAGCCCAATATGAAAAGTTATCAAAGCAATTTTTAAATTCTGATTTATCGTCAAACGGTACGCCAAAACGTTCGTAGTGGGCATGTCCATTTTACTAAAATGGTTATAACTTTTCAACAGTTTGAGGTATATTTGGTAAAGGTATGTATGAGCTCATGCTGAGGTCACACAAAAAATATTGCATACCTTTGCCTCTTGGTAGCGCAATAATAATTAAATGTGCATCTATGAACACAGTCGCATATCTTTAAAAACATGGCCGCCATCGACCAGTCAGCTTTCAGTAGCTTTTATATAGGGTTAAATAAGGCCAATCGGAACTAAACTTGGTATGACTATTTGTCTCTTGGCCCAAGAGGTCTGTGCAAAATTTGACAAAAATTGGCCACCTGGAGGCGCTATTGTGTTTTACATGCATGTAAATTGTTGTATATGCCACTGTGTTTAAAAAAGAAACACATTATTCAGACCATGCTGTAAACCTCCTCATTCTAAACAACTTTGCATTAAGCACCATTGGTTTGAAACAAAACGTTTAATAAGTACTTGAAACTATTTTAAAAGATTACTTTTTCGAACTAGTCGTAGGCCATTCGCCCGATTGGAACCAAACCAGTGCAGAAACATTCTCTGGAGTCCCAAAATGAAAAGTTATCAAAGGAATTGTAAAATTGTAATTTATCGTCAAATGGTATGCCAAAACGTTCATAATGGGTGTGGCCACTTTTACTAAAATGGTTATAACTCTTGAAAAGATTGAGATATTATCACCAAATTTGGTACACTTATGTATGAGGTTATTCTGAGGACAAACACAAATATTACGCACCTCTGCCTCTTGGTAGCGCTATCATGGTTAAAAACAAAAATGGCTCTAACTATGGAACCGTTGGTCCGATCGACTTGAAATTTTGTATGCAGTTTATTTGTCCAAGGTGTCATCAAGGTCTATGAGGACAGTCGCATATTTTGAAAAACATGGCCGCCATCGACCAATCAGCTTTCAGCAGCTTTATATAGTCAATTTGTGTAATTTGGCATCCACTGGATTTCTGTCAATTCTGATTATTTTGGTTATTTCTTCACATGACCCCGATGATTGCTGCTTGCGGCTATATTTTAAAACATATTCTGTACTCAACAAAAATATTTGTAAGATGTATGCATTTCAATTTCATAACAATTATCCATCAAATTTGAGTAATCTTTAAGAAAATGAAATTAAAAACCATTTGATATTTTAAGCTTTATTTATCTAATTTTATAAAGATTACAAAATTACATTTGATGGAAATTTGTAAGGAAATTGAAATGCATAAATCATAAAATAGGCTTACATTTTTTTTTTGAGTGTAGCAGGTTTATTGCTATGAAACCTTGTGCATTATACAGCTTCTTTGATGTGACACTCAAAAAAAGGATTCTTGTTCAGTTTAATTATTAAAATGAACTAAAGCGATACAATTCTAGAACATTGTCAACTTGATTTCACTGCGTTCTATTAATTTACATTTCAAAAATGGAAGTTTATTTAATCCATTTGAGTTGGGACTACATACAGTAAATACTTTCTGTGGTGTTAATGTAGCATTGATCAAACTGGACAGGAATGCCTTTGGAGGTTACCATTTTAGTGGCCATTTTTTTAGTGTATTTGATGTTAATCCGATTTTATAGGTAACGGCAATAATTGTTATTTGATTAAACTCAAGTATGACATAAAATGGACAACACACTGTTTTTTACATATCGTCAGAAAACATATACCCCCATGAATCAATTCCAGGGGGCAAATATTTGCCACTTAATAAAAAGTTAATTTCTGACACTGCCACTCAGTCATCAATCAGTAAGCAATCTAAATAAAATATCAAACGTAACACTGTATACATTTGACCTTTCGGGGAGATTCATGGCTGCAGTTTACACCTAGCCACTTTCACAGCATTAACCTTACCGGCAGATGACTCATGACTACTGCATTCTGTTGTACACTGCATGCTGACAATATCCACTCTTTCCGTTTCATACCTCATGGAAGGCTGCACTGATTGGCAGTCAAAAAACCATTCACTCTCAAAGGCTTCAGCAGGGCTCTGTCTTTTTCTCTGCTTTTAAAAGATTCAACTTGCTTCAACTCTCTCCCCCCACCTGTTTGAGTCAAAAGATTAGAGTCTCTAGTTTAATCCGATATGCCATTTTAACAATGTGAATTAATTGCGAAAAGCCACGCTGCAAATCACAATGTACTCTATAGTGTACAATAGCACAAGGTTTTCATTATAAATCCTATTATTTACTGTGCATTTTCACATTGAGGAAAAAAAAAAAAAATGCTTTCAGAGGATTTATATGGAGTTAGAATGAACATATTGTGCAATTCGAACTGTTCTGAGACCAGTGCAGATAGACAGCATACTGGAGATTAAGACATTCACTAAATAGGGAACAAGGGAGCATCCTAAAGCTTTCCTATGAAGCCAAGTGCATTCAATCCGAACCTCCTATCAAAAGTTCAGTTTCAGTCTGCAGATGATGTTTGGACCTCTCAACATGTTTGGCAGACATGGGACAATGGTAATCAGTACTTAGATTCAGAAGTTACAATGTCTGATTTTATTTTAACCTGGTTGGCATTGATTGGACAATGTTGGCCATTAATTGTATCAGAATTAATTGCTCTAATTTCTGACTGGTAAAATGCATCAGCACTGGCTTTAACTTGTTTGTTTGACAGTACAAAGAGAGAACATTGAGATTTTGTTGCGCAAGTAAAAAAAACCGTCTTGGATACTGATGTAACTTCTGTTCCCTGATGGAGGGAATGAGACGTTGTGTTGATGTAGGGACACTAGGGGTTCGATCTTGAGAGCCCCAATCACCTTTGCTTAAAATAGAAAAGGCCAATGAGAATTGGCGAGTGGAATTTGCATGCCACTCTCCGCCCCGGACATTCAGGTATAAAAGAAGATGGCGTACACCACTCATTCAGATTTATGCTGAGGAGCCGATAGAGAGTCCCGGCCATGTCAGTGGCCGGTTCAGTGCCACGGCAGGAGGGACACAACGTCTCGTTCCCTCCATCAGGGAACAGAGGTTACATCAGTAACCAAGACGTTCCCTGTCTGTCACTCACTCGACGTTGTGTCGATGTAGTGGCACTAGGGGTTCCTATAGGAAACGCAGCAGGCGCTGAACCGTGTCACGAGGTACGGAAGAGTAGACACGGGCAAGCTTCTGCTAGAGGTGTAAAGTAACGAATTACAAATACTCACATTGCTGTAATTAAGTAGTTTTTCCCAGGAATTGTACTTTTTTAAGTAGTTTAAAAATTGTATACTTTTACTTGAGTACATTTTAAGTGCTGTAACTGTACTTTTGCTGCGCTATTTTCCCACCGTCTGTGTTCGCTATTTCCCTTTCCTGATTTTATTTTTATCTATCAACATGATTGGCTAGAGAGAGTCTCCTGACTCCCATCCAATCAAATCACATGTAAAAACTTGAACAGCAGTTGCAGATCTGGCGCCAGCTGTGGAGGATGCCTTAAGCACAGTTCAACACCTGAACATCACGGCCGCACCTAAAAGGGCTTTTCGCAGTGAAAAAGGCCAATTGCATGACTGTGTCATGTGAGTTTATCTTGCTCAAGCCAGATATCAGCATTAATCCTGCCTCTAATTTGAAGAAACATATCGAGGTAAATTTCATATTTCTGCATACTAAATTCTGTGTCTATAACATAGCCTGTAATTTAACTATCTATCACTGAGATCATTGGGCTGCTGTGAGAGATTAATGCAATGTTATCAATAGGGCTGGGTGATAAAACTATCTAGATGTTTATCGCAAAAAAGAGAGATGTCCTCGATCAAACTTTTGAGTAATTTTCTATATTTAGCCTATGTTCTGCATCTAGAGCAGGGGTGTTCATTACAACGATTGCGATAGCAAGAGCACCACTGGTTGGTTGATCTAGATTAAATTTTATAAGATTGACTTTTTATTTCCTGACGTCTGTAGCTTTGATTGACAGACAGCTAATGTTTGTACGCTTTACATGCACATGTGCTCTGAGAGCACTAATGCGTGTTCGCGCCTAAATGGTCAAATACACTTAATAATTCTGCCAGTGCCCGTCTTGGTGAGGCATTAATGTAAACGCAGTCGTTTATGTCTAAAGTGAACTTAAACAGTGGGACAAAAAGCGTATTTGCATCAAAATGTTGGACTTGAAGTGTACATGTATGTAAATTGAGCACTGTCTAGTAGGCTATGTCATAGAAAGGATATTAATCAGACAACAATATCAAGGAAACGAAAATACCACTCACTACTTTTGGCTGAATAACTTGAGTAGCTTTAAAAGTATTAATGTAATAGAATAAAACAGTGACATTTTTAATAATAATAATAATAATAATAATAATAATAATATATATATATATATATATATATATATATATATATATATATATATATATATATATATATATATTTTAATATTGTTTGTTTTTAAATAATACCAACCACAGATGTAGAGAGTGTGTTAATTGGTATAATAAATTACCAGGAAAATTTTTTAAAAAATGTATAATTATGCTTAGCCTTTATAAAGATCAACATTTGTAGAGCAATACTTCAGGCAGAACATTCCACCAGTCACAAACTTCAGAAAATTGTGCATCATGCATTAGAATGAGAACACAACTATTTCTTGCCTTAAAGGATACAAGAAATAAATCAATGTGGAACATTGGCTGTGTCTCGTTTCGAAGGCTGTGTACTAGGTAGGACGCGTCCTTTGAAGGCTGCAGTATACCGAGCGTCCTCCTTTAAACAAATCTCATTTAAACGAGACGGCCTTCATAGGACAAATGGAAACGGAATGGAACATGGTTGCTATGACAGCACACCACTCTTTAACAAGCGTGAGCGCTTTGAGTGAGAAGGGAACAAAGTCCCTTAAGAAGGAAATGTATGAGGTACATTTTAGGAGAGTTCTAAAGATGTAAAGAGAAACGAAAATAAATTTTACAGGTGTAATTTTAGTCTAATACTTTATTTTAATTATATATTAATATAATAATACACATTATATACTCTGCACCCATCCACTGGGGTACTTCAACTTGGGAATTAACATTACTTGCATTTGAACATCATATTTACGGGCAAATTGGCATTATTTTGTTTAGACATTTCCGTTGAAGCAAAGAATTGTGGGTTGTGAGTGCCCACAAAGGATAGACCTCATGCATCCTCTGAATTCCCGTGAAAGAAGGTCGCATTTGAAGGCTGCATTCGAAGTGTCCTACTCGCTTTTCTGAAACGAGACAGCCTTGATGATGTATGCGGCCGAGAAATGCGACCTCCGGAGGATGCAGCCTTCCAAATGAGACACAGTCATTGTATCTCAAGAGGAGGACAATGTGGCCCCCCATGTGCTACTTAAAGAAATAGTTCACTCAAAAATGAAAATTATTTTATCATTTACTCACCCTCATGCCATCCCAGATGTGTATGACTTTCTTTCTTTAGAAGAACACAAATTAAGATTTTTAGAAGAATATTTCAGCTTTGTAGGTCCATACAATGTAAGCTCCACAAATCACATAAATCAGCACTACACTTCAAGTCCAACATTTTGATGCAAATACGCTTTTTGTCCCACTGTTTAAGTTCACTTTAGACATAAATGACTGCGTTTACACTAATGCCTCACCAAGACGGGCACTGGCAGAATTAAGTGTATTTGACCGTTTAGGCGCGAACACGCATTAATGCTCTCGGAGCACACGCGCATGTAAAGCGTACAAACATTAACTGCCTGTCAATCAAAGAGCACGCAGCTACAGACGTCAGGAAATAAAAAGTCAATCTTGTAAAATTTTATCTAGATCAACCAACCAGTGGTGCTCTTGCTATCACGATCGTTGTAATGAACACCCTTGGTCTAGATGTAGGACATAGACTAAATATAGAAAATTACTCAAAAGTTTGATCGAGGACATCTCTCTTTTTTCCGATAAACATCTAGATAGTTTTATCACCCAGCCCTATTGATAACATTGCATTAATCTCTCACAGCAGCCCAATGATCTCAGTGATAGATAGTTAAATTACAGGCTATGTTATAGACACAGAATTTAGTATGCAGAAATATGAAATTTACCTCGATATGTTTCTTCAAATTAGAGGCAGGATTAATGCTGATATCTGGCTTGAGCAAGAGAAACACACATGACACAGTCATGCAATTGGCCTTTTTCACTGCGAAAAGCCCTTTTAGGTGCGGCCGTGATGTTCAGGTGTTGAACTGTGCTTAAGGCATCCTCCACAGCTGGCGCCAGATCTGCAACTGCTGTTCAAGTTTTTACATGTGATTTGATTGGATGGGAGTCAGGAGACTCTCTCTAGCCAATCATGTTGATAGATAAAAATAAAATCAGGACAGGGAAGTAGCAAACACAGAAGGTGGGAAAAGAGCACAGTAAAAGTACAGTTACAGCACTTAAAATGTACTCAAGTAAAAGTATAAAAACTTTAAACTACTTAAAAAAGTACAATTCCTGAGTACAAAACTTACAGTAATGTGAATATTTGTAATTCGTTACTTTACACCCCTGCTTATATATGGACTTAAATTTTTAGGAAAACTATTTTCTCTAGTATTTTTTTATTTATTCGATGCTACTAGTTACAAATCAAAAAGGGAACTGGAAAATGCCCACAGCATTTATGGTCTGGTCTCAGGAGGGTATATGGGAACTTCTTGCCTAAAAAAACTAAAAAGCATCCCAGGTGGATGCCTCATGAAATTGGTTGAGAGAATGGCCAGAGTGTAATCTAGGTAAAGTGGCTACTTTGAAGAAGCTGATGTTAAAATTTTATTGATTTAAAGTGTTGTGGTCAATATGGATTTGAAAATATTTGTGTCTAACATATTGTAACAAAATTCTGTATTTTAACCTCCAATCAAAACCTTGTCATTGATGTTTATACAGGTTAAAAGGACAGCTTGAAAAATAAGGATTTACTCCGGATAAGGATTACTCTACTCTGAAATCCCAGATTATTTATGGACAAAAATGTCAAGGAGCAAGTTAGAATGATTCAATTCTGACACATTTTGGTGACTGTAACACAGTTTTCCAAACCATCTTGTTATATTCGCATTCCTCTTACCCATAGAAAACCTATCTGCCAGGAACAAGTTTAATGTCAGGCAATAAACAGAGGCTGATGTGAGTGATTTGAATCGGGGCATCAAAGAGAAAAACATCGTCTACCTTCCCTGAAATTGCAGAGGTAGAAGGCTGAAGGTAAAATTGGACAGATTTATTGAGTGTTTTTATGGGCCCCTTAGAAATCACTCGGGTCTTATTGAGTCCGATAATGAAGGGAAATATAAAAACAGGCAGGCTCTTTTTTTGGCACCCTTCCTGGCTTTACTCATTACCAAGGCATTGTGATGGCATTTTGTAATCTTACAAGCACATGCTTTGGAACAGTTCCTGATTTCCTTCCAAAACCTCTTGAAATATAGACGTGAGGATCCAAAAAGTTGAAGAAACAAACATGCAAACCAACTGCCACAACATCAACAAATACTTCATAAATACATACTTTAGTAGCATGTTTACATGCAATTTTTTTTTACAATGGATGGGAGTGTTATTTCTACTGGTTTCCCTGTCTCTAGATAAAGGGGAGCTGGAGATACCAGTTTGAGAGAGAGAGATGCACGTGGCCGCACTGCATGTGTTTGTTTATGTTTGTTTTATGTTGAGTTTGATATTAAACTTTACGTTGATTGTTTAGCCGGTTCCTGCCTCTTCCTTGCCTGTCCTTAACTATTACAGTGGTGCCTAAACCCGGGAAGGAGGAGGGATGCGCTGTCACGGAGTCCTCGCCGCTGCCGTCTTTCAGAGGAGCAGCCGCAGCCATCTGCCTGGGGACAGAGGGGTTGCTGCCAGCTGCCGAGAGCCGGAGGAACCGCTGCCATCCGCCGAGATATGGAAGAGTTGTTCCATCCACCAGGAGTCATAGGCCTCACAGCCGTCCGCTGGGGGAGGAGTGAGCTGGCATCTGGCAGAGGAGCGGTTGAGGACCTGGTGACAGCGTTTCCGGGGACCAGCGGGCAAGTTTTTCTCTCTCTCCTCTCTCTCTCTCTCTGTGTCTCCCGCTCACCCTTTCCCTCACCCCACGCCTCCTCTCGTCTCTCCCCCAGGTTCCCAGGAGGCGGGGTGGACCACCGGCTAAAGTAACGGCCGGAAGGGCAGTGTCTCCCCTTTAGAGATGGGGGGGTGAAATTTGGTCAGTCCAGTGGTGCCCCGGCCTGAATCGGGAAGGGTAGGAGTGTGACAAGGAGGAGGCCGTGGCCAGGCCGTGAGGGTGCACGGCCGGCGCTGATTCAGATGATCAGCGGGAGAGCGAGATAAAGGGGAGACGGAGATGCCAGTTCGAGAGAGAGAGAGAGAGAGAGAGAGAGAGAGAGAGAGAGAGATGCACGCAGCCGCGCTGCATGTGTGTGTGTTTGTTTTAAGTTTGTTTTATGTTGAGTTTGATATTAAACTTTACGTTGACTGTTCAGCCGATTCCCACCCCCTCCTTTCCCATCCTTAACTGTTACATTAATATTCAACAGTTTGTAAAGGAAGAGAAGGACTCTTGAGCATTTACAGAACTACTGTTCAAAATCCTTTTCTTCACTATATCAGAAAATTTGTGTGAACATTCTGCGTGCCTCCCCCTGCATGCTTTTGTATGCTGACAATATTAGCATTAGTGAGTTAAAATGTCCCTCATAGCACACAGCTGTGCTGGTTAATTAACATAATTTCCTCAGCAGCGCACTGTAATTGCTATTAAAATTCTAACACTGCTCTCTACATAAAATGGACAATGTCTTGCAAGTAAACTTTTTTACTGCCAGGTTTCAGGCTGAAAATACGTACACGTGGATCTGAAACAAGGAAGAAAGTAACAGGTGTTGAAATATATGCCACAACTTCATGCAGAAATTTAGGGCAAAGGATAAATTATGCCAATTGGAATACTCTTCCGTTACCTTTGCGGTAAAAGACAATGCAATGGGCCTTATTCATGAAACACGTGCAGATCAAATGTGTGTAAATCCATTCTTGCGTAAATTGTCCCATTTAATTCAATGGGACAATTTACGTTAGAATGGATTCATGAACAATTTACACACAAAGTTGCTTTGTTTGTTTTTCATGAATAAAACCTATTGAGATCATCTATTTTGGAAGAGTGACCTGACAGCAAAGTACAAACAGCAATGCTACTAAACAATTTAAAGACTATTTAAGGACAATTTAAGGAGAGTTATCGTCAAAGTGGGAAAATAAATGGCAATACCTAATTTAATTGATGAATAGAAATAAAAGACTGCAACAATTTCATGGTGTAACATGTTTTATCTTTACTCTTCAGTTAGGAAATGAGAAAAAAACATCCCCCAAAGTGAGAGCATCTTTGCTTCAGGGAGGTTTACGTAAGCATTTGGTTAGGTTAAATGCTTATTAGGAACTGCAAGATGTCCTTTAAGTTGTTCATATTTGAATAATATTTATGTCAGTTTGCTAATAAGAAAGGCTTCTGAACTGTCTGTGCTCTTTAAAGAATGTAAAACATACTCGTCAGTTATATTATATTAAAGAAACAGGCATTTGGCTCTGTAGCACAGCTCATCAACCCCCTTAAATAACAGGTATGAACAGTGCAACGTTATAATAATTAATGGAAATGTTCTCTAATGTCAGATCTTCTTTTCGTCTGGACCATTAGTATGTCTGGGGCACTAAAACCCAGGCCTCTCTTCAAATGTGATTGGTCAGTCTTTCGATATTATTCATTAGCTCAATATTGGAACCAGCAGGAAAGGTCTTGTCAGTGGTAACATAACAGTGCTATTTAAACCTATATGAGTGTCCTCCCTCAGGCATCATAAATGTGTGTGAGTAATCCTACATAAAAGCTCTATACACTGCAGAGACAGGAACTAGTTGTTGCTGGGAGAGAGCTACTGTTAGGAAGTTTATAGAGAGGTGAGACAGAGGACAGAAGCTTCTGGTAAAGACAAGCTTTTCAAATTCTAATTCACAAAGAGCTATACAGAAAGGGTTTGTAAAAAATGAAAACCCAAAATCTCCCATTGTTACATGGTTTAAAACAAAAGTCTCAATAATAAACAATGTATTTAATAACTACACAAAATCAGCTTAATAAAAAAAAAATCCAACTAAGCAAGAAAACGTGGATAAGCCAGTAGGAATGCCGGTAAAGGTGTTTACACTTAAACAAATGACAAACTAGAACTGATAACGAATTAACAAGACAATAAACCAATGAAAACAAGACACATGAACATGGAGGGAAACAGGATGATCACATGACTTGACATGGAATCAGGGAATCACATGACATGGCACGACTTTTCAAAATAAAATACATTAACATAAAACATGAACAAAAACACATCTAGATGTGACATATCCCCCCTACTAGGGGCGGCTCCTGACACCCCAAACAGAAAGTACAAGAGGGAGCTGGGTGGGGGGGGGGACCATGGTGACTTGACGTGGTTACATGGCATGACATGGTAATATGGTACGGCAGGATCCTGAATTGGCCGTGGTAGGCGTGGATGCTGACTCGTTGGCCATGGCAGGCATGAGCGCTAGACTGTTTAGCAGAGGCGGGCCTGGACCGTGGAGCAGAGGCGGACCTGGACCGTGGACCAGAGGCTTGCTTGTGACATGGCATGGAGCAGTCTGGGACTTGGCTGTGACATGGTATGGAGCAGACTGAAGCTTGGCTGTGACATGGCATGGAGCAGACTGAGGTTTGGCTGTGACATTGCTTGAAGGAGACTAAGGCGGTATTGTGACAGGCTCAGGTGTTGCTGTGACATGGCATGGAGCAGGCTGAGGTGTTGCTGTGACATGGCATGGAGCAGGCTGAGGCGTTGCTGTGACATGGCATGGAGCAGGCTGAGGCGTTGCTGTGACATGGCATGGAGCAGGCTGATGCATTGCTGTGACATGGCATTGAGCTGGCTGAGGCATTGCTGTGACATGGCATGGAGCAGGCTGAGGCGTTGCTGTGACATGGCATGGAGCAGGCTGAGGCATTGCTGTGACATGGCATGGAGCAGGCTGAGGCGTTGCTGTGACATGACATGGAGCAGGCTGAGGCTTTGCTGTGACATGGCATGGAGCAGGCTGAGGCGTGGCTGTGAAATGGCATGGAGCAGACTCAAGCATGGCTGTGAAATGGCATGGAGCAGACTCAGGCGAGCTGACTCTGGCATTGCTGTGACATGGCATGGAGCTGACTCTGGCGTGGCTGTGTCATGGCATGGAGCTGACTCTGGCATGGCTGTGACATGGCATGAAGCTGACTCTGGTGTGGCTGTGACGTGGCATGGAGCTGACTCTGGCGTGGCTGTGACATGGCATGGAGCTGACTCTGGTGTGGCTGTGACATGGCATGGAGCAGGCTGAGGCGTTGCTGTGACATGGCATGGAGCAGGCTGAGGTGTTGCTGTGACATGGCATGGAGCAGGCTGATGCATTGCTGTGACATGGCATTGAGCTGGCTGAGGCATTGCTGTGACATGGCATGGAGCAGGCTGAGGCGTTGCTGTGACATGGCATGGAGCAGGCTGAGGCATTGCTGTGACATGGCATGGAGCAGGCTGAGGCGTTGCTGTGACATGACATGGAGCAGGCTGAGGCTTTGCTGTGACATGGCATGGAGCAGGCTGAGGCGTGGCTGTGAAATGGCATGGAGCAGACTCAAGCATGGCTGTGAAATGGCATGGAGCAGACTCAGGCGAGCTGACTCTGGCGTTGCTGTGACATGGCATGGAGCTGACTCTGGCGTGGCTGTGTCATGGCATGGAGCTGACTCTGGCATGGCTGTGACATGGCATGAAGCTGACTCTGGTGTGGCTGTGACGTGGCATGGAGCTGACTCTGGCGTGGCTGTGACATGGCATGGAGCTGACTCTGGTGTGGCTGTGACATGGCATGGAGCAGGCCAAGGCGTGGCTGTGACATGGCATAGAGCAGACTCAGGATCCGGGGCAGAAGGTGGCGCAAGCTCTGTGACCATGACGTGGGACCCTGGCTCTGTGACCATGACGTGGGAACCTGGCTCATCGGCCAAGACAGGGAACTCAGCGGCCATGACGGGGAACTCTGGCTCGGTGGCCATGACGGGGAACTCTGGCTTGGCGGACATGACGGGGAACTCTGGCTCGGTGGACATGACGGGGAACTCTGGCTCGGCGACCACTGTAGGAGTGACTAGTCCCTCATCAGCCTCTCCTACAGTGAAAGAAGAACCACTCATCTGCAGGGCAATGTCGATGTATTGCACCAGACTGAAGCTACTCCGACCACCAGGCATCAGAGAAAACACCGGCTCATTCAAGCCTGCCTGGAAGAAGTGTTTGAGGGCGATCCCATTAAACCCAACCTGGTTGGCCAAAGCGCAGAAGTCTTCTATTTATTCCTCCAGGGGACGATTCCCCTGACGGGAATTCCAAAAATGTGACTACAAAACATAAACACGAACTAAACTAGACTTGACATGACTTGACATAACATAACATAACATAACATAACATAACATGACATGACATGACATGACATGACATGACATGACTTGACTTCCAAAACAACATTACATAAACAATACCTGACAAGAGACAATGGCAAACAGTATAAATACACGGACAAGTGTAACAAGACAACCAATGAACAGACAGAACTATAAACAAGATAACAAGACTAATAAACTTAAACCAATGACAAACTAGAACTGATAACGAATTAACAAGACAATAAACCAATGAAAACAAGACACATGATCATGAAGGGAACACACAAATCATGCTAATATTAACAGTGACTCTATCGGAACGCACTTCATTTCTAGTGGTCGATTTTGATTTTGAAAAATTAAATTCATTGAATTCAGTTGAAACACCAAAAAATGAAACCAAAAATATTTCTAAATTCAAAATGCAATTCAAACGACACGAAAATATAATCAAAATAACAAAGTGGTCAAAAAAATCATACTAAATCCAAACATTTTACTCTCTCCAACTTCCACCGACCTCTTTTGCAGTGACTTGGTGGAAAATACCAATACAAATTAGATCATAAATACAAATATAAACATAGTAATAATAATTGAAAAATAAACTGTGACCTAAAGACCTAAAAAAAAACTCAAAACAAATATTTGTTTCATAAATGGCTACAACAGTGATCGTCATGGACATACGTAATTTGATGTTCCACTGTATAGACTTTGCACTGCAAACAGACATGGTGTTGAAACATCTTAGCGCAATGACCTCTTTCTCTGGAAAATAGCTAATTGTGCTTTGCGCCACTTCATTTACATACAATACACTCACAGTTTGTGTGCACACACCCACAGATAGCGCAAACACTCCCACCCACACCCACTTGTGCTTTGCACTGGCATAAATAATTGTTAGATGTTGCGCACAGTCGAAGCGCTTAGTGCTGCGCTTTGTGCACTCACGAAATAGAGCCCTAAGTGTGTCATTTCTGCATAACTCGCATCACCAAACTGAAAAATTATTGTTTTCATACAGGTTTCCCAAACAATCATTTTTGCATTTTGTATTTACAAATATTGAGGTCCTTCATCCAATATCATGCAATATCACTTGTGGTAATACAATTTGGGGTGGAGAGACATGCTTGTCAAGTCCATGAGGTTCGCTAAACTCATTGACCTAAAATGAGTATGACTGACTGTTTTAAGCCCCTTCTCTGTATAGCCTGCAGCTTCTGATGGCCTCTTTTTACCATCCCTTCATGTTTCTTACTTCTCTGTCATTTGATTGGATTAGATGAAAACTGGTCCGGGTTACTTGTCACAGCATTCCCTATGGAGTCAATCCTCTACTACTGTGAACATGTGAATTATATTTCGCCTTAGGCCAGAACTCAGTCTGTGTCTATTCACATAGAAAAATACATAAATAAACTAACTTGAAGACAAGGTTAAAAACTATGATATACAGTGTCCCCAAAAATTACTTGGACACTTAAGTCTCAAAAATGTATGCCTTTGCATTATACAGTATAACAAAATATTAAGATTTTTAAGTAACATTTCACAAAAAGCTTTTTTAGATTTCAAATTATAAAAAATAGACGTGTTCAAAATTGACACAAAATACACACATTCTGGTTGTCAAACTTTGTGAAACATGGCAATAGTTAATGTAATGAACCGCATTTTTGGTTACTCTGCGAGAGCACCTGTGTGAACTTGAGGGAACTGACTTCATCCACTAAATTATCATGAGACTAGTTAGTTAAAAGTAATTGCAATAATGGCTACGAAAAGTTCTAAGGAAAAATCTAGCATCATTGTTTTAGTTTCTGTATGACAAAGTTCTCTTATTTCCATGGTGTTTACCGTTAATAGTTAAGATCTCAAATATTTAAACACTATATAGTATGTAAGTCAAACTTTACATATGCCACTTGAAAAGACCCTTTATCCAATGCTCACCGGCACCGCACATACACTAAGACAAAAGCCAGACACTATTTTGAAAATGCCTCCATTCCAATGAGTTTTCGCTGGAGACGGGGGACCTGTGCATGTTTGCCGATACAGCCACATGAAAGCTCCCACTTCTGAGTGCATGTCTGCCACTCTCAGCTCAGGGTGGTGAGAGCATGAAGCAGTAAGATAAGTAAGAACAAAGCTTGCTTTCCCACAGTGTCAAAACAAAGACTTCCCACTTCACCCTCAGGCCTGGCAGCCTTGAACGCCACACAGGAGACTATACAGTCTGGAGAAGACTGAGGAATTAGAACATAGACATAACTATTTCTTGAAACGTTTTGTTTTTCTCTTGTGTTGTGGATTTTTTTGCACATAGCACACGTTTTGGATAAGTTAGGGGAGTTACTGCACAGCTTTGTGAAGTTCAAGCAGTAAATTTAATATTTAAAATGTAATACTTGCAATAACTTTGACAATCTAATAATCTAATTTCTTATTAAATTCAAAGTTGCACTGTGAGTCACTTTATAAAATAAGCAAACAGTGCAGTATGCTTAAAAAAGAGAATCATTTCTTTCTCAAACATAGTTCTCTGTTCAAGGGCTATTAAATTGTCATTAGAAATTCACAGGTTGCAGGAGGGGAAATCCCTCACTTGCAGTCTATGAGTAAAACTGTAAACTATGGACAATTTAAGAAGTCTTCGACATGATGGTTTTCAGAGCATTTTGATTTGGCTAGCTAGAGAATGCTGCTTGCATGCATTTAAGTCAAATATTGATCACCGTGTGATGTGTGTGAGAATTGACTAGTAAAGAGGTTGAGGTCAGACTAAGGAGGTCTATAGTACCGAGAGTAATCAATCAGGTGGCATTCCTATTAATTTCAATGACAATCATTTGAGCGTAATGTGACAAATCACTCTAGAGCTGCAGGAAAATGTCATGACAATGCTGATCAGCTGATGGAACCCCAAGAAGCCATTCCTTAAGTAACCCAATCCAACATGATCACAAGGGAACATGACAAAGTACTACCGACTGTTTCGGTAACCTCCCATCAGACATATTCGCATAAATTCCAAAGTTTTCCTGAGGTGCTATTAATAGCACGTTGCATGAGTAGTCTCAGACACAGTTTCTAGTCCCATGGAAACCAGAACATAATCGTGTCAAGATATTCAATGATGGCAGTTTTTCAGGTTGGATTTTCCCTGTAAGATTTTCCCTGTTAGATTTGTATACATTTTTTGGAACTCTGCCTGCAGCTATATCCTTCTCTCAATTGCCAATACTTTCAACAACACTTCCAGATTCAGCCACTGGGGGCAGTGGTTAGAATTTCAGTAAGTACAGACCAATTTAAACTGAACTTTCGACCTACTGTAGCCAAATTTATCATGGGAAAGGTATATACTTGCAGTATAAGTTCCTTCAGTACACATTGACAGTTCTTGCAGATATTAACATTTTCTCCGAAAATTAAAGGTTGGAGGACCACGAAGTTCCAATAATGTGGCATCTGAGGAGCCCCAAATGGTGCCTTTAGTATCTCAGAATTCTTACTAGAGATCTTTTATACTGATAAAGCAACTTTTGTGTTTTCACCATAGGAGAGCAGCATGTAATGGTCAACTAGCATGTTACAACAGTAAGTCACCGTTTGCAGATCACGCACAAATGAATGGGGAGAGCAGCAAACTAACACCTAACTGTTGCAAAATTGCCTGTCTTCTCTTATAAAACAGCTAATTTATTTTAGTAAACACCACACATAGTTTATTTCAAAAGGATTGTTTAATATAAAACATGTTGAAGATTGGCAGACAGGTGGTCAGTTCATTAAGTAATGAGCTGTTTCATCACAAAAGCAGTTTATTGAGCACAATGAAGCATCTCCTCCATAGACATCCATTTAAAAAAAAAAACTGGTCTTCTCACCAGTGCACCTCCCATAGGATGTCTATGGGACTGCGTTACGCATTGTGCATTGTGTTGCTAACCTTGTGGGCTCTGTTTTAACCTTGTAGGCTCTGTTTTTACAGTGTTGTGCCATTAAACATGAACTGACAACCTGGGACAGAGCATGCCTTTTGCTGTATGTTTAGTTGAGGCTGCAGAAATGTAATATGCCCTTTATCAAATAGCCTAAATTGAATTACAAAATTCAACAAAATTATTCATGCCATATTTATTTCCCCAAATAATATTTGATACATTTCAAACGATTGTCTGCTTAGTTGGCCATGAAGCTCCACTCTACACTGACAACTTTCACAAGCCAGAGCCACCCATCTGGGACAATGGAGGGTGGTGTCCTCATGGAACAAAAGCTTGCACTCTGTAGTAAAAGGCCTCTGATTAGAGGAATTAGAGGCAATGGAAGAGGTGTGGCAAAAGGATGGCAAGACAATTCAGAAAGCACAGAAAGTACGCTGTCTTTTTGTTGATAAGCTGAAATCCATGAGTGTCTGTTTCCAGGGTTGCACATGAGTGTACGCATATAAACACACACAGTGGTACTTGGATGCTCTAACAGAAGGGACAGGTCTCAACCTCTTTCCCCTCTTGTGGCAGCATTGTGCGTAATTCAGCAGGTGTTCCCAGTAACCCAGCTGACATCATCCTGCAACACAAAGGCACATCAAACCCATACCTTGCCAAAGAAAGCAAAACTAGTGGCAGCAGAGAGAGGAAGGGCAGAAGACAAAAATACTTTTTTTTACAGGACATACTTCAACTACCACAAATCCCTCTGGGCAACCCAGTTTACTAGACTCCTGGTATCTGCAGTATCCACTCTCCATAAAATGGGGAATCAGTTTTATGCTTTAAACTAAATTTTATGGAAATGGCATAATTATTTTTTTTAGAATATAATAATGGAATAACGGATTTTTTTAGAATATAATATTGCTAATTATTTTGTTTAGCACCAAGTGCAAACAGCCCCAGTACTGTATATCTCAGTTCAAAATAAACCGAGTATTGGAGAAATGCAAATTTGTGAATGCGTATGAGTAGTTGACATGTCCTGCATGTTAAATTATATCTAAAACTCTAATTAACATTTAGCTAATTTTATAATTATATATGCAGTTTTAATGATACTTTTGAAAGAAAACATGGAACGTTGTACTTAAAAATGTATTTGTGACACCGCAGAACCATTTAAAATGAAGTTGGGGAAAATGTTATCAAAACTGTGAAACACTTCAGCACCTGAAATATACATGATAAATTTCATGTATCCCAACAATAAAATATACACATTTTAAATTTGCTCACACTAATTTCTAATATCTTATGATTTTGTTGCATTGTTCCTCTGCAAAGTAAGAATGCATTTCCAGTGTTACCATATCTTTAATAGACCCATGGGTTTATGTCCATTCACTTGTTTACTAGGGGAATCTGGGCCACTGCTCAAGAGGCCTTTCTTGTGTTACTCTGGAGTCTGGAGACAGTATACACTTGTGACCTGCTCACAATAATCCAGGAAATGGTCTGTAGCAACACATAATGTAATAACAAAGCAGCATAACGTAATAACTGCACCTAATGTAATACGTTAAATGTAATGTTCATAATGTAATTTAACACAACTTAAGCGGACAATGTAATCGGTTATTACATTATGAGAAATGTATTACATTATGAATTCACCAAAAACATTTTAATTAAAAATTTAATAATTTTATCATTGTAATAACTTTCAAAACAAAACAATAATATTATTTCTTAAGGCATAAAAATTCCTTTATAGCAGTACTTTTTTTTTTTTTTTAGCTAAATCTACTTAAACTATTATGATTTACATTGAATTGAAATATTCATGCATTTATTATTATCATTACTGCTAATATTATATATATACTAACAATTATAGACATACAACTAACAATTATAGCAATAGTTTATTTATTATACAGTATGTTTATTTTTATATTTATATAAACACTTAGACACTTTCTTAAAGTTTGAAGAGGATATTAATAAATGTTTTTCAATTTGATAAATAAAGGTATACATACTGATAAATGACAAAATGTGTGAGGTAACTATATGGTGTACAAAGTAAAGCAGGGGTATTTAATTAAAGTTCCAAGAGGTCTGGCCTCTACCTTTCCTCCTTAGCAAATGTCTGGACAACAATAACTTGCACAGTTTCGGTAGCCAAAATGGCTTGCAAAAAGATCATCTGTGATTTTAAAGTGGAATGATCAGTCCAGTGTTTGTGTTTGAGTGCATTTGAAGATTCATATGCTTTACATTCAGATACCTTATATATGAGGCATAGGAGGCTTTGTGGCTGAGGAAAGATACTGTATTGGGTTTCAGAGGAATACTACGATTCTGCAGTTGAATGGACCATTTTCGTTAATGTGAGGACCTACTAACGAGAAACAAACCACAATTTACATCAAAACATTAAGTAACATTAATGTGGAGGAGATGAAGAGAAGTTTAAAACAAAATTTGTTCTAAATTTGTAAGCATGTAATTATGGTTCTGTAAACACCCTTTAAAAAGTCTTATTTCATCCCACTAGATGACAGCGAGTACTAGAAATTGTTTTTTTTGCTTACATAATACAAATCTAAAATGTAGATGGCACTCTAATGCATTGTAGCCCTCACAGATGTGTACGTCCATAGACACCCAGTCTAATTTTCAGTTCATGCACCACCCCCAATGTTTCATAGAATATCTCGGCCTCTGAGTGGACTAGAAGCTCAAACTAGGTGTCTTTAGAAAGCTTATATCCTCCCCTTTGCAATGCTATATAACATTTTATATATAGTCCATAACATATTTTTCTGATGATTTGTTTAGCATGCTTATCCTGCTGAACTGCATATTTTGTTCTGGACATCTAAGATATAACATTGGATTATTCACTCAAGCAAGCTCACAGACAAGTAAAAAATGGCTCATTTTTTAGAAAACTGCCTAATGTAATAGCGGATATAAAGGTTTTGGCTACTTGGGGCTTACAGCTGCAGTGATTGGCACATAAAAGAGATGTTTTTATCCAATGTCTTACAGAAATCATATTTTACAACAGAATAAACTGTATAGTCACATTCCTGAAAATGAGAGCTTTCATTTGATATATGACTTTTCCAGGGATGTGCCATCCACATATGCAAGGTAAGCAGTGCTTTCCTTACAGAAGTGTGAAAAACAAAATGACACCATTAAATATTTAAATATAATTGTTAATATAAACTACTGTTTTTGTTCAAATTCTTCATCTTTCATCTCAGTTGAGCAGCACAGACAGTTATTCATTTATTCGCTTTGGCACTACCCTTAGGTATAAGCACTATGTTATGCTTTCTCTGATTCAAAGCATTGTTTATAAACCTTTAATTCAACATTGCATGTTATTTCAAATTGAGTCACACCCACTACTACAAATGGCCAAGTATGCTTACTAAAATGAGTAAGCCAATCAGATGCTCTTCCTTTAGTTACACTACCTGATCGGCTAGATTTTAGTTTCGTGTCAACATGTTCAAGTTTACGTAACTGTGTTAGCATCGGCGACCTACGAGGATTTCACAAACTTGATTTCAATGGAATCGAGAAAGAGAGGCTATCGAAATTTCAACAAGCGGGCGACTTTTACAAAAAAGTGACGGAGATGTTCATTCACAAGGAGAGACTTTTGTACAAAGACACACTTTTAGATTTTGTACTCAAGTAAAGGTAAGTTAATGTATTTATTAAAAATCTGTGTTATTGATACTAGGTCATTGTTTCTGGTTAGTCTGAGGCTATGTAGTGGTGATCTGGCAATCATGTCCTTCTTGTGTTATGCTCTGTCAGTTTTTTTCTCCCCAATTTGGAATGCCCAATCCCAATGTGCTCTAAGTCCTCGTGGTGGCGTAGTGACTCGCCTCAATCTGGATGGCAGAGGACGAATCTCAGTTGCCTCTGCGTCTGAGACGTCAATCCGTGCATCTTATCACGTGGCTTGTTGAACATTACCACGGAGACGTAGCACGTGTGGAGGCTTCACACTATTCTCCGTGGCATCTACGCACAACTCACCACGCACCCTACTGAGAGCGAGAACCACACATTATAGCGACCACGAGGAGGTTACCCCATGTGAATCTACCCTCCCTAGCAACCGGGCCAATTTGGTTGCTTAGGAGACCTGGCAGGAGTCACTTGCTCTGTCTGTTTTAACGTTAGGGCACAGTGTCTGTTTAAAAAACAAATATTGGTATGTAGACTACCGTGTCTACGTTACATTTGCCTTGTGCATTCAGGGTAAGATTGTTGTCTTTGGTGGTCAGATTAACTGCCGCTGTCAATTCCAGTGGTTCTGAACTGTGGAAAGAGTGACATGTGAGGCCTACGATGAAACTAGTAACTGGCTATCTTTGGTAATGAAGCTGACATAATTGTTTCCATTGACTGGTGGGTTCTAAGGCAACAATTTACATCAATAACTTTTCCGCAACATTACACTGACCCATATAATGTGTTTTGGGCACAGCGTTTAATAATTTTTATAAAAAATCTTTGTTGTTTGCCCAATCTCATAGCCCATGGCACACGCCTGGACTTGTCCATTTAAGTGCTATATGAAAGTTTTTTATATTTATATTATTATTTCTACCACATTACCTGAAGTTATCAGGCCTTATTTTGTTATTTTATGTAACATAAATGCAAATGTCATGATGTTCTATAAAAAAAAGTTCAGATTCTAAGCTTTCAAATGATACCTCAAATGCCTGACTTGTATCTGGGGACTTTAACATTTTAAGAGTAAACTTATTTCATGATATAGCACCTCTCTTTGGACCCGCCGGTGGGTCCATTGAGTTTAAGGGATTTTAAGGGTCTTTTCCTCTCATATACTTGGTGTTTTGTTAAAAAAAAAAAAAGGAAATGACTGTGATATCCAAAGCAAAATGATTTCTTTTTCCCCCTAAGTTGGCTGGACTCCTAAACATTGAGCACGATAAGATCATAGTAACCATTCACTCCCGAACACTCCCAGTGTTATCTCTGCATATACTGTATAAGCTGGGATAGAACGAAGTTTCACTCTTCAGCTTTAAGACTTTTTGTTATGATGCTTTAAGGATGGTGTATCAGATCCCAGTAAAGTGTCAGCATTCATTTGAAACTGCATCACCATACTATAAGGCTAGTATAGTTAAAACACATCTAGAACAGACTTGCCAAAATGTGAATTGATTTGCTACATTTATTGCAGAGGAAACAGAGAATCAAATGTCACACTGTAATACTTCTCTCTTGAAAATCACATTACAGTATATGCTTCATTACATTAATGAGTCTTCTGTACTAAAAATCAACTGAAGTACTGCATTTCCTCTTGAGAACACTCCAAGCTAACTGTTTCTCCTTTGGTCTGTTATGCGTATTGTATTTCTGGACATCTATTCAGATGAACAACAGAGTCAGTCAATTTTCCAAAATATGTTTTGCATTTTTTCTTTTTATTAACCCTAAGATACCCTTACAATATAAAGGCTGCTTTACATAAACTCTGTAGCTTTTATGTTTTAACTGCTATTTGGCATCATTCAGGTTAAGTATTTAACTATCAGTTAAAACCATCAATATTATAAATGATACTCTGAGGGCCATTCATAAACGGTAAGAGGGTGTATAAACATAACCTTACTGGACCCATTGAACTGTAACACAGAAGCGTGTTGCAACATGTAGTTTTGCCATATTGGCTTCTATATCTTTATTCCACACCAATTTTGCAAATTAACAAGCAATCTTCAGACATATATAACCTATTTTACTTTAAGCCTGTGCAGCCATGCTGTTGGTGATATCCAATACCGAAATGTTTCTCTAAGCTCTCATTCTGTTTGGAACCTGACTTCAACAGGAAATGTTGACCATTGAGTGCAGAGGAAATCACTCCCACTGAGTGTACAAAAGCAAGCGGAAAGAGACCCATAAATGTCAGTGTTATTATCTCAGAGATATGCAGGCATTCACAGACCTGGTGGGATTTGTCCTCCACTATCAAACACAGTCCAGATTCCTCTGTTCAGACTCTGTTCTGCTCAACACCTAATGAGCAGAACATCCTCTCACTGAACACTTTATTAGGAACACTATGGTGCTAATAAAGTGCCCAACGTGGTCTTCTGCTGTTGTAACCCATCCGCCTCAAGGTTCGGCGTGTTGTGCATTCTGAGACGCTAGTCTGGCTCCAACAGTCATAACATGGTCGAAATCACTGAGATCACATTTTGTCCCCATTCTGATGGTTGATGTGAATATTAACTGAAGCTCCTGACCCGTATCTGAATGATTTTATACATTGCACTGCTGCCACACGATTGGCTGGTTAGATAGTTGCATGAATAAGTAGGTGTACAGGTGTTCCTAATAAAGTGCTCAGTGTGTGTAGTTCTGGATTATATGTATAGCAGATGCGTGCCACATTTTTGTAAGCACTCATAGACAAAGCAAGCTCATGCAATTAAAAGTTGTGTGTACTTTTAAATTCAGCCTTTCAGTTATGTTATATGGGCTGATATTTATTTTATTTTCATGAAAGTAATTTATCTAGTCTGTGCCATGTGTATAATCAAATTGTAAATTCAGACTTATACATGCTGCCTGTACAAACCTATTGGTGCAATATGCAAATTCACTATTTTTGTTTGTTTACAGTTTATTTCTAATTTTCATTTTTACCATACCACCTGTATAGACCCATTTTTTCTCTGCACATACTCTCAGAGTGGCACATACTGTACCTGTTTTCTGGAGCAACTTGGTATGCCATTTCTATTCATTTTTTGCATAAATCTGTGTCTAACTTCTATTTCTGCATACAAGAAGCTTCTGCTACTAATGATACTCTATGAATCTTTTTTTTTACTGATTTCTAGAGAATTTTATTTAAGGCCAAATACTAGAATAAACTACTTGTCTTGAGTTATGCTCATTAATTTCTTGTGATTTATTTGAAACCCTTGCAAATAGCACAGATTTTGTTACCTTTAAATGTTTTTATGTGTAAATCTTGAAAGTCTTAAAGGAATGTTCTGGGTTCAAAACAATTAAAACTCAATTTTGGGCATTTGTGGCATAATGTTTATTAATTTCGACCCATCTCTCATTTATTAAATAAAAAAAGTAAAAAATAATGGTTACAGTGAGGTATCTACAATTGAAGTAAATGGGGACAGTCCATAAATGTTAAAATGCACACTGTTTCAAAATTATGACCACAAGATTTAAATGTTATATTATATGATTTTTATTGTAATAAAATCTGGAATTTACTGGTGTTACAGCATTTTACCAGATTACAGGGTATACCAGCATTACGCCATCATGACAACAAAGTAATATTGGATATAAATTTACACAGATGAGATCAGCAAGTGATTTTATAACACTAAAATCATGTATAATGCTAATGTCTTGTGGACGTACTTTTAAAATGGACTTCCTGGAACCCTGATTTTTATTTTTTAGAGTCAATTATTTATTTTTATTTAATTGTTTGGTAATCAACATTATGCCACAAATGTGGTTGATTGAGCTCAAGTTGTATTGAACCCAGAACATTCCTTTAATTACTGTATTTTAAGTGAAACCAGCAAATTGTTAGTCTTTAGTATTTTGTCTATAGAATCACCAAGCTAGCTATTTACAACATTTGTACTGTATACTGTAGTATAACTATCAAGATGAGGCATTTTGTTGCCATGGTGATTTATAAAGAGCACAAAGTGTGGATTTTGGGTTGTAGGATGAGAGCTGGAGAGGTGCTCTCAGGAAATAAACTTCAACTCAGATTAATCTTATAAACAAACTTGGGATGAGAGAACAGAAGACTGAGCAAGAAGTTAATCAAGATTAGTGTTGTGCTCAGTACAGTCTAGAGGAAGCCATGAGGAGAGAGAGAGAGAGAGAGAGAGAGAGAGAGTGAGAGAGAGAGATAGCACATCTACAGTATTTGATCAAAGGCTTGCCATACAAGATCTCAACCTTGCAGGATACTGTAGGTTCTCCCTAATTGGTACTTCAAAACCTACAAGTGGTGAGAGTGAAGGCCTAAGTTCAAAGTCTTCATCACAGACACTTCTGAGTGAACCTGGTGTCACAAAAGTACCAGCATCTGTGTTCGTGCAATCACTCAGTGGAGTATACTCTCTCTGGTTTTGATCTTGGGTGTATCAAAAGATTTAGAAAAATGAAGAAATGTTCATCTTGTATATGTATTAGTCATTAATGATAATATGAATTTCCTATTGAAGTTAATAAAACTGCCTTGATGAGATTGTGAGGCTTGTGAAACCAACAGGACGAAAAGCAAGACAATAGGAAATAATTTGCTTTGAATACTACTGGAATCTGATGTATATTTAATATATGCACTTTCACAAACAGTATTCATGAGAAGCATTGATTTTATTTAATTATTTTCCCCCAATTTATTACCATTTGTTAAATGTAGATGAGTACCTTCAATGTCCCCTCCACCCCAAAGGAATCAGCATCAACAAAATGGGGTCATGGCTTTAGGCTGATTAGCCATAATGGATAAACTCCCCATGCTGTAGGCAATCAGAGCTTATACACACACAAGGCGGTCAGTGGGGGCCTCAGAGGAAGAAATTGGTCAAGCAGGAAAGAGGAGGACCAAGCTTCAAGCAGGCTTCAAGCACAGAGTGTGAGATGGCAAAAGAAATGTTTATATAAGCAGCTAATCAGCAAAACAAACCAGGGTTATGAGTACTGGGAGGGAAGATGAGAAGGGAACAGGAAAATGTCTCGCCTTTATGCAAACCCATGTAAAAACATCAAAGAGGAAGGTGTACAACTTTCTCCTTTTCAGACCCCCACTAATAAATACAAGAATAAGTGAGTTAGTGCCATTCTAACAGGTGTGAAACATCTAAACATGTTCTGCTTTAAATTACAATGCATGGCAATGATCCAGACAACTGTTTTAATTCTTCTGGTTAACCAGCATATTTGAATATTTATTTCTGAACACTTGTTCCGCCAAGAGATTAGATGCCTGTCAAATTCTGGGCTCCCAGAGGTTTTTGTTCCCTGTCTGTCACTCACTTGACGTTGTGTCGATGTAGTGACACTAGGGTTTTGATTTGAGAGCCCCAATCACCTTTGCTTAAAATAGAAAAGGCCAATGAAAACTGGCGAGTGGAATTTGCATGCCACTCTCCGCCTCGGACATACGGGTATAAAAGGAGATGGCGTGCATCACTCATTCAGATTCTTTCTTCGGAGTCGAATGCTTGTGTGTTCGTCCTCTCACCTCTTGCTACGCTGCTGGATTTTTTACGCCGCATATCAGTGGTCACCCTCGCACGGTCGAGTGTGGTGCTTCCCCTGGGCGCTTCGGCAGCCTGAGTCTGTAGGTGTTAAAAGAGTATATTCGAAAAAGTATATTTTCTCTAAAAGAGCTTGCGCAAACACTTGGCATCTTTTTAAAGATGTCCTTCTGTGTTTGTGCTACTGGATGTGGCCGTTATCTCTCCCCTCCGGATACCCATGAAATCTGCTTCGAGTGTCTGGGGCACCAGCACGCCAAAGCAGCTTTTGTGGAAGGGTTGTGTTCTCATTGCGAGAACATGCCCATGAGAACGTTGCGGTCGCGGCTCACTTCCGGCCGGGTCGGCAAGCACCGCAGGTGATCTGGATGTGGACATGGGAGCATTTCCGCTGGCTCAGCCCCCGCGGACCACCCATCCCAAAGCACGCTCATTCTGTCTGAACGAGCTGTCGAGCGATGCAGGCGGTCTGCCTCAGGGAGGGTTTAATGTGTCGTTTGCGGCTCGCAAAGAAGGTTGAGCTTTCGGTCACGGCATCAGAGTGTGGGCTTCTGCTATTGGAAGCGGATGAAACTTCTGAGCTCCCTCCCACGGGCGGTAGAGCACAGGACGAGGATGACGCTGTGATGGCAGCTGTGCTTGCCTGGGCAGCTGCGAACATCGGGCTGAAGTGGAACCCTCCACCCTGCCCTGAGCCTTCGTGGCTGGATGATTGGTTTCTGGGCTCGGAGTGCGACTCACGGCCGGAAGTGCTCGAGGAGCTAACGAAGTCATGGAAGGTACCTTTACTGCCCGTACACGCTTCGCGGGCTCGTCCACTCTGACTACCCTCGACGGCGGAGCGGCTAAGGGATATGTTGGGCTTCCCCAGGTAGAGTGCGCCATAGCAGTGCATTTATGCCCGCAGGGCACAGCCACCTGGCGCGACCGACCAAGGCTCCCTTCCAAGTTCTATTCCTCTTTAATGACAAAGGCTTACAAGGCCAAGGGTCAGGCCGCTTCCGCCCTGTATGCCATGGCCATCCTGCAGGTCCACCAGGTGCTGAAAGATCTGCACAAGGGTAGGACCGACCCAGGGCTGATTCAGGAACTGCACACTGTGACTGACCTCGCCTTACGTGTGACGAAGTTCACGGCACACGCCCTGGGCCAGACAATGTCCACTCTTGTGGTGCAAGAGCGGCACCTGTGGCTCAACCTTGCGGAGATGTGTGATGCTGAGAAAGTCTGCTTTCTTGTGCCCATCTCCCAAGGAGGGCTTTTTGGCGACACCATTGAGGATTTTGCTCATCAGTTCTCGATGGTGAAGAAGCAGACCGAGGCGATTAAACACATCCTTCCGTGGCGCAACCCGGCCACCTTCAGGCCACCGAGTCCCGCACCCCATCTGCTTCTCACCAGAGCCATTCACCTGCAGTGCCGGCCCTGGCTCGTGTACCATTGGAGCCCGCACGCCGGCCTCAGAGAAAAAGATCCTCCCGTGGGAAGTCAGCTCCACCTGCCCGTCAGCCGGCCCCCAAGAACCCCAGATGGGCTTCGAGGTGGTCCTGACATGGGCCACCCAGGGATGAGGCAACTTCTCCTGACCGGTCTGGCCCGGGGCATCTCTCCAGCCCCACCATCGCCCCGGGGCCAGTGTGTGGTGAGTATTACATCACTGAGTGCCCTCTGGGCCACGGCACACACATGGTCAATAAAAGAGCAGTTTCCTCATTCCCTGGGCCAGCGCACTCGCAACGGCCAGGCGCTGGAAGTCTTTTCGGTCAATCAGGCAAACATGAGTACCTCCCGTTCACTCGTTCTCCATCAAGTGGCAGCCGGTGAACAGGTAAGTGTGCTGGTCTCTGGGGCTGCTCGCCCGCTCCAGTCACCGGCCACTGTTGCAAGCTTACGGAGCAGCACGTCCCCCCTCGGCTGTCTTCCAGGTGGGGCGCCTGCTCTTCCTTGCCGCAAACCACCCTGCCCTGGCACGGTAAGTCCAGTCGTCCCCCTGGTACCGCTGTTGCAGAGGCTGGAGGCCTGGTTAGTGCTCTCCAGCCCTTGCAGTGGCTCATCAGGACGATTCGCCTCGGCTACATGATCCAGTTCACCAGACGCCCGCCCTGGTTCAGTGGCATTCTCTCCACTATGGTGCAGGGCGAGGGTGCCTCTGTTCTTCAGGTGGAGGTTAACACCCTCCTGGCGAAGAGAGCAATAGAGCCCGTCCCCGTAGCCGAGTTGCGCCAGGGCTTCTACAGCCCTTATTTTATCATGCCCAAGGGTGGGGGGTTGCACTTCCGTTCAGGATGTTAACGCAGAAGCGCATCCTGGCATCAGTACGACATCAGGATTGGTTCGCAGCCATCGACCTGAAGGATGCATACTTTCACGTATTGATCCTTCCTTGACACAGACCCTTTCTTCGGTTTGCCTTCAAGGGACGAGCATACCAGTACAAGGTCCTCCCATTCGGTCTGTACCTGTCTCCTTGCATCTTTACCAAGGTCGCAGAGGCTGCCCTGGCCCCGCTGAGGGAGAAGGGCATATGCATTCTCAATTATCTCGACGACAGGCTAATCCTATCTCATTCATGAGATCTATTGTATGCACACAGGGACCTTGTGCTTCAGCACCTCGACCGACTTGGGCTTCAGGTCAACTGGGAGAAGAGCAAGCTCTCCCCTGTGCAGAGCATCACTTTTCTCGGTATGGAGTTGGACTCGGTCACTCTCAGGGAACGTCTTATGACCGAACGTGCTCAGTCAGTGCTGACCTGCCTGAAGACCTTCAGGCAGAAGGTAGCGACACCAGTGAAACAATTTCAGAGGCTCCTGGGGCATATGGCATCCTCGGCGGCGGTTCTCCCCCTTGGGTTGATGCATATGAGACCGCTTCAGCACTGGCTACAGACTCGAGTCCCGAGGTGGGTATGGCACCACAGCACTCAGTGTGTGACCATCACGCCACAGTGCCATCAGACTTTCAGCCCTTGGTCGGACCATTTTTGCATTTCTACAAGCAGCTGTTCCCCTAGAGCAGGTCTCAAGGCGCGTCGTGGTCATGATGGACACCTCGAACTCAGGCTGGGGTGCCGTGTGCAATGGGCAGGTAGTTTTGGGGCTCTGGACGGGGCCCCGACCCCAATGGCACATCAACTGCTTGGAGTTGCTGGTGACATTGCTTGCCCTGAGGAGGCTCTGGCCATTGATTCAGGGCAAGCATGTGTTGGTCCGAACCGACAACACAGCTCACATCGCAACTCGCCCGCCGCCTTCTCCTTTGGAATCAGCAGACCTTAAAGTCTCTGCGAGCCACTCACATTCCGGGCATCCTCAACCATGCAGCGGATGCGCTCTCACGGCAGGTAATGCTCCGCGGGGAGTGGAGACTCCACCACCACGTAGTCCAGCTGATTTGGGAGAGATTTGGACTTCTCCAATACCAAGCCCAATACTCGTGGTATTCCCTTTTTCAGGTGAGCCTGTATGCTCAGGCTCAGTGCTCCATGTGTGGTGATTCCCCCTTGGTAATCCCGTATGATGAGTTTCCACTGTTCGGTTTCCCCCTTAGGTGAAACCTGTGTTTCCCCTCATCAGAGCTTTCTCTGTCTCGGCCACTGTGCTGCATACCCTCTCTGTAGATAGGGTCCTCCTGTGGTATCATTCCACACGTGTACTTCCCCGTTGGTAAGTCCACGTGAGGTATGCTCCACATGTTAACCTCCCTCGAGTAGGATGTGGTCTCCATAGTGCTCTCCTTCCTGGAGAGGGAAGAGCACTTCCCAGAGCTATTCTAGAAAGTGCTCGGCGGGAGATTGCTTAACAGCAAATTTAGAAAGGCACTGCCGGTAGCCTACTAGGGTAAGTGCCTCCTCCCCCCTTAACGGGACTAAGGAGACGCCTTACCTAACTCACTGGAAGATCACGACGTGGTTGGGCGCTCACTATGAGGCACGCAGCAGCTTGCCCGTGTCCACATTTCCGTGCCTTGTGACACGGTTCAGCGCCTGCAGCGTTTCCTATAGGAACATGTAGTGTCACTACATCGACACAGTGTCGAGTGAGTGACAGACAGGGAACATCTTGGTTACTGATGTAACCTCTGTTCCCTGATGGAGTGACATGGCCGGGACTCTCTATTGGCTCCTCAGCATAAATCTGAATGAATGATGCACGCCATCTCCTTTTATACCCGTATGTCCGGGGTGGAGAGCGGCATGCAAATTCCACTCGCCAATTTTCATTGACCTTTTCTATTTTAAGCAAAGGTGATTGGGGCTCTCAATATCGAACCCCTAGTGTCACTACATCGACACAACGTCTCGTTCCCTCCATCAGGGAACAGAGGTTACATCAGTAACCAGACGTTTCTGTCTAGAAAACATCCAAATCTATATTCTTCCTCTCTACATATATTCCAATACCCACAACCTCAACCCAAAACACCACCACCACCACCTCTCTTCTCTCTGACGTGGTGCAATAATAAGAGGTTTGCTGATGAGCCTTAGAGAACACCTATGGCAAATGCTTCTAGAAACAACAGCCATTATAAGACCATATTAATGTCTGAGCCAGGGCAGAAGGACAAAAAAATAGAGACATGAGGGTGCTTCAGACCCACCATCACCTTTAAAGAATGATGGCTGGAGATACTAGACCACCCCAGTGAGGTTTGAGTATTTATGAACATTGAGGTCAAAAAGTCTGTGTCCACATTGAAAATGGGATCAAAATAAAGGCTGTAAAGAAACTAAGTTTTAGCATTTTGAAAATGTTTAAAGTTATGATGTAAAATGAATGAGAAATATTGAAAATGCTGCACTATGTCAAGGTCACAAATCAAATGTAAGCACATTTTTGACATTGTTCACTCCTTTGTACAAATAGTCATATTTCTGTGCTTACATTTTAAGCGCACAAGATGCTCTCTGGAGCATTTTCAAATCATGCTGGGAAAACATGGATCATCAGGTTATGCAAAAAGTTAAGGTTCATGCCAGTTCGAGTGCATGTTGTTATTAAAGAATCAAAATTAAAGTTATCTTTTAGTCCATGCATGTTAAATTTCCAACCCTCAATTCATAGTTATTGCACTATAACTCTGTTGCTGCTTTTTCTCTATTCCTGGGACAGCAAGATTGTTTGCCCATGAATAACAACCCTGAGGGCTTGGCTTTGTGATCAAATAAAATCACTGAACTCTGTGCATAAATCTTCTCTCCAGCTTTCAACAGTTTAAATAACTCAAATATTAATTAGAACCAACACAAATTTGTGCAGTTTATTAATGAATTAATTGAATTAATTACTTACAAAATGTAAACAAATAACAACAAAAAAATGTCATTGTACATGGTTGCTTTTTGGTATCATTTATATAAGGAATAATTGATGACGGACTGTTGAATTATTGAAAAATAATGCACACCTGAGGTGGTAATGGGGTCACGACACGCAGCAGAGTTCAACAGTCAATTATTCCGCTTATACCACGGTTACCACACCTTAATACATCGTTCAAGGTTTTATCTCAAGACATTTTCTGGTTTTCATTCCTAAAACGCTCGTGTGTGGAACTACTTTCTTCCACCACGGATTCAGCATCTTGCTCTGATACAGCTCAAGCCTTCGTTGCTAGTTTGAAAACGTCACTTTAGAACTAGCAACGGAGGATGGTGATGCTTGTGCTGCTTTACTGGAGTAATAAGGTAGTGCATTTGTGCATGTATGTGTGAGTTTGTGTGGCAGCGGGGGTGTGGTCGAGCGTCCGTTGGGAGAGAGTGGTAAGGGTACATACACCTGAGCCAAATTATGACTAACACCTGTCTCTAGTTGTAGTGAGATTGGGGAGAGCGGCATAAAAGGACCATGCCAGCACCAGATCGAGAGAGAGAGAGACTGGTTCGAGAGCCTTACTGTGAAGCTGATGTGTTATCGTGAAGCTGATGTGTTAGTGTAAAGCTGATGAATTAGTGTGAAGCTGATGTGTTATTGTGAAGCTGTAAACCAGAGAAGTGGTCAATTAAAAGTTCCCTACCTGTGTTTGAAGAATCCAGTTCCCCGTGTCCTTCCTTGTTACAAATTGTTTTTGAGGGATCGAAAGATAGAAGCTCAGAAACTGAGAGAGATCGCCTGTGGGATTATCTTTATTTGTTGCAGCTCTCGTCAGAAGTAACATCGCTTCAAAATCGCCAAGATGTAAGTTTAAACACTTCTCAGCAGCAGCGAGTGTCGCCATATTTCCGATGTAAACCTTAACTACTGTTTTTAACCCTACTGAGATGCCGGTGACAGACATGACGGCTCTATTTCTCGCTCTCGAGTAAATGTGTGCATAATGCGTATATGTGTGTATGTCCATGTGTGTGAGAGCTTAAGAGAGGGTGAGGGGAGCGCATGGGTGTTTCCCACAGATATTTTAGATAATATACAAACTATTGTATTGATCAAGTGTATCCACCTATGATACAGCTCAAGCTTTTGTTGCTAGTTCGAAAACGTCACAGAGCATAGGGTTTCCAGTTAGCATGCATTCAACATGCTAGCATTCACTGTACTAGCTACTTCTAGCTAGTTATATCTAGTTGGGTTCTCTCTACTTGAAGTGATTAGGTTGAGCTTACATGGTAATCTTAAATTCAGCCAAAGAGTTATATTTCAAGTTAAGTGCCAGTTAGCACTTAAGAGCTTACTGAGTGTTTTGAAGTTGAGCAATTAACATGCATGTGTAGTACAAGGTCAAAATCTGAAGGTTCTATTAACTTAAATTTGGGACTTTATTAACTTTAAAATTGGATGTTACTAATTACCTATTTTTTTTTTTGTTTGTTTTTTTGTTTGTTCTGGTAACTTATTAGGGTTTATAGTGAATATTTGTTCCAATTATAAATATAACAAGCACATTTGTTTATGAAATAAACTCAACCTAGATGACTTTTTAAGCAACTATAATCTGTACTGTGCTTAACATCTTTAAATTAGCTAGTCATTTACACAAAGATTGGTTCCTGTATAACATGTCCATCTCCACTAAAAATGGTACCCTTGAATACAAGATATTACAGCTTTCAACATGTAATTATGTGATTTAAACCAAGGAACATTGAGTTGCTGTCAAGTTTGCATTTCTGTGGTTTCTTTAATCCTATGAACACACCCTACACCCACACAGCACTTTATGAACAATGGTGAAAATACAGTTGAAAAGAGATCCTAAAATTAAAATTAGTTTATTAGCTTTTTGGTACAAGTTCAAAATTAATTGGTATCTATGAGTGCAACAATAACTTACAAACTGTTGACTTAAGGGGAAATAATAATAATAATAATAATAATAATAAAAACATTCAGGAAATGTCAAGGCAGGACTTTTTGTACTGATCAAGATAATCCTTGTGAAAAAGGAAACCACATCATGTGTTTATGAAACGTGAGTTGAACAGGCTCCTTGTAGTGAAGGAAACTAACGTGTCTTCTTACAAGACAGCTTAAGGGGTAAAATTACTTACCCATGCAAATATCCTGAACTCCTCTACATCAAAGCCCCCTATTATGTCATCATCCTCATTTTAATCCAAAGTGCCTGATAGGATACTACTGTTGTCGTAATTGAAAGTTCAGTGTGGGGTACCTTCCCTCACACAATCTTAAAGAGCTGTTTACTTACTGTAGAATTGGCCCGTGGAATTGTTAGTGCTGGAAACACAAACTGCAGTAGAGAGATAAAAGTCAGTAATTGCTGTTTTCGCCCAGGTAATTATGGCCGTTTTGTAATGCTGCAGAGTCCTGGCAGCACTCTGGTTCCTCCTGAATTGCCAGCGGAGGTAAACAAGTCACGATGTTGCCAGTGAAGACATTAAAGAGCCTTCTGACTTTGTATTGCCTACACCCTGCAGTGGATGCTGTGTTGGATCAGAGCCAATGAAGGAGAATTCGGTTATTATCTCAGTGCGAAGCCAGCACTCAGATGGATCCAATGAAGCAAGGCTTCATTAACACCCTCTGAAAAACCAAGGCCTGCTGCATAATGCAGCTTTTTTTTAAACCACTTGTTTTGCATTACAAGGTACTTTTATTTTAAAAATCCCATTTGTTATGAGTCATGCTGTATGACAACGGTGTAACATGTTGTCACCATTCTGGAACTTGGCTTTCAAGACCTTGCATTAATTCAATGTAGCAATGAGACCACACTCTAATGGAGCTTCTTAGTCTGTTCGCAGTTTTAAAGAAAGGAGAAATTAGGCAATTACTTGAAGCAAAATGACTCGGATGCCTCTTTACTGGCACTGATGAATGCTATGTACAAAAGTTTTCCCTTTAGAACTAAAATATTCCTCCAGTTGTGTTTGTACCAGGGTCAGAATGGATTATTTCTATAAGTGTTGTATACCACTTTAGCTGCGATGGGAATGTGAAACCACGACTTTCAGTGAACAAGTTACTATGTGCCACACTAGAAAGGACTGTTGATAACACATCTTTGCAATTACATTGGAGGAAATGTCATCACATCGCATTTGCTGTGCTAAAAAAAGCTCTCGGTGTGGTGGAAAATACAAAGTAATACAGTTTATAATACATTTGAATATAGTATATTTTAATTCAAATTAAAACATTTTTAAGATATAACAATAAATTATGCATTCATATGTGATACATCATAACTTATCTTTATACTGTGCAGTTGTTTCATTTTTGCTGTACATTTTGAAAGTCATTCTAAAAAGCAGATTCAAAAGTAAAGCTTACAGTATACAGTATATACAGTTTTAATATAAAACAATGTTATGTTCTTTGATCTTTATAATGCTATTGACCTATTTACAAAGATAGTATTAATTTATGTTCTTCAAAAATGTCTTGAGGGTAAAATGTCTTATTAGCTAATCTAGATAACTCTGTATTTACAGTACACTGTAAAAAATGTCTGTAATTTTCAGAAATAAAATGTTAATTGATTAACGAACATTAACTGTAAAAAATACAGTAGTTTTTTCAATAAAATGTTGTTAAAATTACATTTTTTAGATGTAAAAAGTATGATTTTCCTGTATAATTAATGTTAAAAATGTACATTATGTTTAACAAGAGAGTACATTATTGTAAAAATTACAATAAAAAACAATAATTGGGTGTTCCCACAATTCCATTCCATATTTCATTATATTTTATGGGAATAGTTATGTTGCTTCTTATTTTTAATATCAGTTATGTACATTGGGGTGTTCTGTTTTATATTTGATGTAGTTTAGTTAATGTTTACTGCATTATTTTAATTTCACATGTGTTACCCTGATGGTGTTTAGTGTTTGTGTGAGTGACACTGAGCACTGTCTCTACATGTTTATTGGTCATTGCTCATGGAAGGGCCACTGTTGGTGAACTTCATGTCATCATGTGCTCTTCTGTCATTTTTATGGTGATTAACAATACCTTATAAAGTCAGTTTCAGAAGGTTAATATACAAGTTTAAATACAAGTTTATGATGTTTTTTTTAATGTAAATTTAACAGAATTTTTTTTTTTTACAGTGCCATATTGATATAACTGAGTATAACTTTTTACAGTGTATGTAAACAAGTATTTCAAACAACCCAGTCTCATGATAAGTTGTAACAAATAATATGAGATAGCGAAATCTTAAGAAATCGTACTTGTGGGCTTGTACAAAAATGTACAACTTTTACTGCCATAGAAAAAAATAAATGAACCAACAAACAATGTTTTTAGGTTTTTCATAAGTTTAAACCCACACTCAAACCTAAACCTAACTATGATTTTAATAGGAAAATAACATACCATGGAAAACATTGAGTTTGGAATGAGATAAGGGAATCGTGTTACATGTTATTGACAAACATCAATCTTTTGTATTGCATAAATATGGAATGAGTGACAATTTGTTCACAGATGTTTCCTTTCTTAAAACAAAGTGTTAGGCCTTTTTCACATCACAAGTAGTGTGTATTTTTTTGCCGCTCTTGTTAACAGGTTAGAACATTCACATCGGAAGAAGAAGCAGAGCGTCAGAGCGAGGTTCAAGCGTTGCAGCAGCTGCAGTGCAGTGATTGTTCCAGCGCCAAGTTTATTTTTGCAGCGCGCTCACTCTGAATTAAAGTGACAGCACACTGTTGATGGACAAATAGAATTTGATTTAATATGAATTGCTTAACAGCAATACCCATATACACAGACGAGTATGCTGCCAAAGGTAAACAAATGCATGTGACAGCCCGTATGGTTAGCAATTTTAGAACTTAACTCACTCTTGTTTTGACGATGTATGACACAAGATTGATTGTGGAGTAACACAGTGCCATAGGACCCTCAACGTACTTTTTTTTCTTTTTTTTTCTCCCCAATTTGGCATGTACAATTCCCAGTGCGCTCTAGGTCCTTGTGGTGGCATAGTGACTCGCCTCAATCTGGGTGGAGGAGGACGAATCTCAGTTGCCTCCGCGTCTGAGAACATCGATCTGCACATCTTATCATGTGGCTTGTTGAGCGCGTTACTGCAGAGACCTAGCACGAGTGGAGGCTTCACCCTATTCTCCATGGCATCCACGCACAACTCACCACGTGCCCCACCGAGAGTAAGAACCACATTATAATGACCACGAGGAGGTTAACCCAACGTGACTCTACCCACCCTAGCAACCGGGCCAATTGGTTGCTTAGGAAGCCTGACTGGAGTCACTCAGCACGCCCTGGAGTGTCTTTGCTTGCTGAGCTACCCAGGCCCCCACTCAACTTACTTTTTAAATGATTAATTAAAAAGGAAAAAGTGTGGGATTCAGTTGCTTCGGCTGTTTAACTTTTTTTTTTTTTTTTTTTTTTGTAAGTGCATCATTATTAGGAAGAAAGTATTCAACACTTAAAAGTTTTGGCTGATATTTGTAAGGAGCATAGCAATTTCTAGCTTTTAAAGTGTTTAAGCAATTATTAATTAGTAAAGTAATCTGATTAACATTTTTGAGAAATAATTTTTACATTTTTGTAACTTACCCAACACTGTTTTTGAGCAACTACAATCTGTTCTGTGATTACAAACTTAAAATTAGCTAATAATTTACACAAAGATTGGTTCCTGTATAACATGTCCATCTCCACTAAAAAGGGTACCTTTTAATACAGGATATTACAACTTTCAACATGTAATTATGTGATTTAAACCAAAGAACATCAAGCTAAGTTTAAGCTTAAAGTAACACTTTCAAGTGATTTTAAAAAGGAAAATGTAGAACATTTTACCAAACAATTTGGACAAATTAGCTTAAACAAAGGTGACTTTAGCTGAAAGTTGAGTAGTTTGCATCCATGAAATAAGATTTCATGACTTTCATTATTTCATGTTTGTAATACTTATCAGTGGCCCACTCCAGATAAATTATGGTCATTAATAAAGGAAATACTTTACATAGTTACATTGAAATCACATTTGCGATGTGAAACAAGCGTTAGATTGGAGCTAAAATGTAATGCCAGTATTGTATAGATTTGAAATTCTGTTTGTTGATTGGTTAGTGTAGTACCTTTTATTTGATACTTTTAATGATATCTTATGATTTCGCCATCTCGTACAAATTTTTTAAGAGTTGTCATGACACTATGTTGATTTCAAATTGTGGAACATTTGGGCTTAATAAATATCATCAGAGTAATTTTGAAATTCAAACAAAACTAGAAGGTCTCTTTCTATAGTTGAACCCAAAAGATTATTATTATTATTATTATTATTGTGTAAATTTGTCAAACTGTGGAGAGTCTTTCACATATTTAATTTGGGCTTTAAGTGCATATGAGTTCTAATAATGTGGTTAAAAATCATAAGACGATAGACATAACATGAATTCACTTAAACAGTCAATTTTATATATGCTTCCAAAGCTGCACTATTACTATGTAATATGATTGTAACTCTAACGGCACAATAAATGGTTGTTACGCATTGTGCTTTTTTGTTGGAGTCATTAAATGCAGTATGAATTAAAGCATACTTGTTCAGTTTGGTTGTTTTTTCAGCTTGTTTAAACATCAGTGTCAAGAGAAGGTGACCTGTCCACGCAGGTGGACAGTGAGTCCTGACTGTGAGTAGAGCTTATTCCAGTGTCTGAATCAGTGTCTGTTGCATCTGTAGGGGAGCATGTCTTTCTCACCTTGCTGACTGTTTTCTGAGAGACAGTAGCCCTGATCTGGCTCTTCAAAGATACAGGGCTAGACTGGTCTGGACAGACCCCCAGTTCCAGTGCACTGAGTTGGGCAACAAGATGCTGGTATTCTTGGTCCTGCGATTGCAGGGCTGTTTTGTTCCACTGTATTTCCTTCTCGATTTCATGGGTTTGGGAATGGAGCGAGATCCCTGCTCGCATGCTAGACTCAAGTTCATTGCGTAAGCTTTCCAGCTCTAAAAGATCTGAGGAGGACAAGGAGAGGCCTGATTCCAGCTCCAGTTCTGGACTAGCAGCTGCTGCTCCTTTCAATTCATCTGAATCAGAGATCCAAGCACTGCTCCTCAGCTCCAATTCAATGTCTCGAGAAAGATGGTCAATGAGTTCTTGGTGTCTGCACAAATGTAATTTTAGTTGCTGTATTCCATCACTGGTGTAGAGGTACTCCTGCAGCTGGTCGTCAAATTGGGACATGGACAGGGTCAGCGTCTCACCGTCTGCACTCTCTGTGAGGCTGGAGCAAGGTGTGGGACTGTTCCTCAGCTGTTGCTCCACACATTCAATCTCCAGATCTAGCTTGCGCATCTCATGAATCTGTTGCCGGATGGTCTGGTCCTGGGAGATGATCAACTGCACCAACTTGCTGATCTCTTCAGAGCCTTCTGATATCTCTCCTTTCTGGATCTTCTCCAGTTTGCGAAAGGCCTTCTTCACCATGCGCTTTTGCTTCTCTGCAGATACGGTCTTGGCATACTGTGAAGGTCCTTGGTCCCATCTCTTAGATCTCGCTCCCCGAGACTTTGATGTCCTCTTGGTTCCCTTGGATGATGGCACAAATTCGCTGGTCTTTACCAGGACGAACTGTATGGAAGGTCTCTCATCACCCCAAGCGTTCCATAGCCGGAGAATTCGAGTGAGAGGAGGCAAAGCCCTCTCAAATCCCTTCCACCTCTCCAGGATGCAGAAGTCTTTAGGTTCTCCATGTAAGAGCCTCTTACTCTCTGGTATAGTCTTGTGGTCTTCCAATAAAGCCTTAACCACATCAGCACAGGTTGTGTGCTTGGTCACACCACAGACTACTTTTTCTTCCTGACATACCAGCACCTGGATTTCTTTCCCTGGAGTTTCTTCTGCAACTTTAGACCTGGTAAAGAAATATAACATGTGTGCACTTTAAAAAACCATAGCCACAAGTGTATTTCATATCCACAAGTATATATCTTTAAATGACAAAAGCATTTGATTAGATTCTCAAATCAATAAAAAATGGATAGTTATAAAATGGATAGTTCTGGCTGTAAAATCTGATTGGATAAGTCATGTTTAAACCTGTTGTAAAATAGCCGATGTGCACACACCTGTAATAGCACATATGCTTAATTCTATATTAATGGTTGAAGCCTTGGCTAATGATCTATATTACTTATTGTGCAAATTCCTCATTATTATTACTAATATGTTGGATTATTTATTGAATATTGGTGTATCATATTGCTGTTGCCGCCAAAAAAGCAATAGAATAATGTAGCGTCATACTGTAGCATAAGCAATAATGTACATTACAGTGATTTCACCATGTGTCACAGTCTGTCTCCCTCATTCTCTTCTAGGACTCTTATTTTGAAGTTTTCCCCCAGACTCCATTTCCCAGGATTCACTGCCCTAATCACTTCTATCAGTTCTTCATCATCTGCACCTGACTTCTATTCCCTCATTAGTTTCTCAGTGTATAAATACCCTCCAGTTTTGTTAAGTCTTGGTCAGTCCTTGAAGTGTTTCCTTATGAGGTGTTATGTTGTGCTTAGTTTGAATGTTAAAGATTTAGTGATTGTTCCAGCATTTGTTCCACTCCAGCATTTACTATTGTTGAGCCTTTCTTCTCTTTCCACTCCAGTGATTGTCCTACTCCAACGTTTATAATTAAAAGGAATCTACTCCTGCGTCACCTCTCATCCTTTCCAGGACACCCACGTTACACCATGGTTTAGACATTTCACTTAATGTCATGGTTAACCCGTTAACCATGGTTAAATCACTGAAATGCATAAACTTGAGGGTCTCCTTGCTTCATTTTAAAACATCCAATTTGAAATGAGCTAGCATATATATACTGAAAAAAGTAAAAAAAATAATAATAATAATAATATATATATATCGATCTACCGATCAGTCACAACATTGAAACCACCTGTCTAATATTGTGTAGGTCCCCCTCATGCTGCCAAAACAGTGCCAACCCGCATCTCATTCTGAGATGCCATTCTTCTCACCACAGTTGTACAGAGCGGTTATTTGAGTTACTGTAGATTTTGTCAATTCAAACCAGTCTGGCCATTCTTGGTTGACCTCTCTCATCAACAAGGCATTTCCATCTGCAGAACTGCTGCTCATTGGATGTTTTTGACACCATTCAGAGTAAATTCTAGAGACTGTTGTGCGTGAACATCCCAGGAGATCAGCAGTTACAGAAATACTCAAACCAGCACGTTTGGCACCAACAATCTTCCATGCGATTTTCTAATCAGCCAATCGTGTGACAGCAATGCAGTGTATAAAATCATGCAGATACGAATCAGGAACTTCAGTTAATGTTCACATCAACCATCAGAATGGGAAAAAAATTTGATCTCAGTGATTTGGACTGTGGCATGATTGTTGGTGCCAGATGGGCTGGTATTTCTGTAACTGCTGATCACCAGAATTTACTCAGAATGGTGCCAATAACAAAAAACATCCAGTGAGAGGCAGTTCTGTGGATGGAAATCCCCTGTTGAAGAGAGAGGTCAACAGAGAATGGCCAGACTGGTTTAAACTGACAAAGTTTACGTTAACTCAGATAACCACCCTGAACAATTGTGGTGACGGGTTGTACGGGTTGGCGCTGTTTTAGCGGCACGAGGGGGATTTACACAATATTAGGCAGGTGGTTATAATGTTGTGGCTGATCAGTGTGTGTGTGTGTGTGTGTATATACAGGTGCATCTCAATAAATTAGAATGTCGTGGAAAAGTTCATTTATTTCAGTAATTCAACTCAAATTGTGAAACTCGTGTATTAAATAAATTCAATGCACACAGACTGAAGTAGTTTAAGTCTTTGGTTCTTTTAATTGTGATGATTTTGGCTCACATTTAACAAAAACCCACCAATTCACTATCTCAAAAAATTAGAATATGGTGACATGCCAATCAGCTAATCAACTCAAAACACCTGCAAAGGTTTCCTGAGCCTTCAAAATGGTCTCTCAGTTTGGTTCACTAGGCTACACAATCATGGGGAAGACTGCTGATCTGACAGTTGTCCAGAAGACAATCATTGACACCCTTCACAAGGAGGGTAAGCCACAAACATTCACTGCCAAAGAAGCTGGCTGTTCACAGAGTGCTGTATCCAAGCATGTTAACAAAAAGTTGAGTGGAAGGAAAAAGTGTGGAAGAAAAAGATGCACAACCAACCGAGAGAACCGCAGCCTAATGAGGATTGTCAAGCAAAATCGATTCAAGAATTTGGGTGAACTTCACAAGGAATGGACTGAGGCTGGGGTCAAGGCATCAAGAGCCACCACACACAGACGTGTCAAGGAATTTAGCTACAGTTGTCGTATTCCTCTTGTTAAGCCACTCCTGAACCACAGACAACGTCAGAGGCGTCTTACCTGGGCTAAGGAGAAGAAGAACTGGACTGTTGCCCAGTGGTCCAAAGTCCTCTTTTCAGATGAGAGCAAGTTTTGTATTTCATTTGGAAACCAAGGTCCTAGAGTCTGGAGGAAGGGTGGAGAAGCTCATAGCCCAAGTTGCTTGAAGTCCAGTGTTAAGTTTCCACAGTCTGTGATGATTTGGGGTGCAATGTCTTCTGCTGGTGTTGGTCCATTGTGTTTTTTGAAAACCAAAGTCACTGCACCCGTTTACCAAGACATTTTGGAACACTTCATGCTTCCTTCTGCTGACCAGCTTTTTAAAGATGCTGATTTCATTTTCCAGCAGGATTTGGCACCTGCCCACACTGCCAAAAGCACCAAAAGTTGGTTAAATGACCATGGTGTTGGTGTGCTTGACTGGCCAGCAAACTCACCAGACCTGAACCCCATAGAGAATCTATGGGGTATTGTCAAGAGGAAAATGAGAAACAAGAGACCAAAAAATGCAGATGAACTGAAGGCCACTGTCAAAGAAACCTGGGCTTCCATACCACCTCAGCAGTGCCACAAACTGATCACCTCCATGCCACGCCGAATTGAGGCAGTAATTAAAGCAAAAGGAGCCCCTACCAAGTATTGAGTACATATACAGTAAATGAACATACTTTCCAGAAGGCCAACAATTCACTAAAAATGTTTTTTTTGTTGGTCTTATGATGTATTCTAATTTTTTGAGAGAGTGAATTGGTGGGTTTTTGTTAAATGTGAGCCAAAATCATCACAATTAAAAGAACCAAAGACTTAAACTACTTCAGTCTGTGTGCATTGAATTTATTTAATACACGAGTTTCACAATTTGAGTTGAATTACTGAAATAAATGAACTTTTCCACGACATTCTAATTTGAGATGCACCTGTGTATATATATATACTGTTTATAGTCCAGATATAGGCAGCCTAACTATGCTTTTTAACAGTCTATGATAATGCTGATGACAGATTCACATCTGTACCTCAAATGACACACTTCATGGCCAATATTATTCAGGAGAGCAGAAGGCAAATGCTTTTTGTTCATAACAAATGTATCCTAACCTCCATTATCTGAAATGGTTGTCTCATAATTTTTCAGTCTGTGCACTCTCACAGTAACATTATGTATGACTAATTTAGTCTCTTAGTTCTTTTGCATTATGATCATCAAATTAATCCATCCTTGATCAAGTCAGTTCAGCAACTATGATAATGAAAAAAAAATTGTGACTATTGTAGAGGTAATTTAAAGGCTTTTGCAAAATTGCAAACAGAAGCAGGAAATAGTGTTTATCCTTTTAAATATACAATTTTTAAAAGATGATGTACATTAAAACTCTGGATCTCATGACAAATTAGAATTATAATAAATTAATGTTACTTCTTTGCTGTTAACATTCTCCCTTTAGGCAAGGCCAATGCCAATTTTCAGCTTTAAACCAGACTCTTTTATAACTGGGAGCTCCCATGTCTGGCTACATATCAGCTTCCAGAGTGAAACAGAAAGAAATGTTTTCAGTAGAACCGTTTGTTTGTCTATCCTTTCAAAATCCCTTCAGTCTGATATACTGGCATTTTGCTTTCCACAAGGTGATAAAAATACAGTTGGTGTATTTTGTGCATCTTGATGAATGACCTCAAAAGAATGCATTACGTATGCAACAATGTGAGTGGTTAGATAATCTTTAGAAGACCATGCTACCCTAAGCAAAAGTAAATAGTTGCACTAGTCACACAGAAAACCACTTGATACACCATTGGCATAAATACAGACTAATACAATTACAAAAAACATTTCATAGGGCTAAACTTTATCTCTTAGACCCAGATAAGTCCACAGATCAAATGTAAGATTTGCACATGGTTGATACTGTATGATTTTAATAACTGTATGCTGTTTTTCACAGTCAATCCCACAGACACACCTGTGCAAGTAACTGCATATGACATAATTTTAATGACATCAGAAAAGAAATGTGCAACCCTGGCTTTTACATAATAAGCATGTAAAAGTATAACTTGTGCAAACATGTCAGCTGCACTACACGCAAATATTCAATACACTACAATACAATGCAAATATTCACACTTAACTGGTGAACACAACATTCTTATCTTCACATACTATATAACTGTAATAGAGTTTGCTAAATGGATTTACTCTAAGTTACAAAACATTTAAATTATCAACAACAGCATACTCTGAATTCAAAATTGTTTTCATGAAATTGCCTTTTTTATTTAGCCTTTTCCAAAATCCTCATGAGTACAGGAAATAAATGAGGAGAGATGGAAGCACCTGTGTTTGTCTTGTGGGAAAAATCAATGGTGACCAGCAGCATCCTGTTATATACATCCGGCCACCAAGTATATGTATTGTGAGGCAATGGAAAAATATGAATTTCAAAATATGAAATATGAATGGATATATTGCAAACAAATGAAGTAAAGCTGACCAAAAATAAAATAAAATAAAATAAAATAAATGTGTATACTGTACATTATACTAGCTGTCTTTTCAGTACAGTAACATACTGTAAATACAAAAGTTTTTACTGTGAATATTTTAAACATTTGAGACATGTCTTTGCTATTTAACTACACAGAAGGTACATCTACGGGTAACTAAACACGGTAGAAATCTTTGTGGTGGTACAGTTAAATAAACTGCTTAAAATCAACACCAAAGCTGTGTTTTAAAATGTAGATTAGATATATCTCTTGTGGCCTCATAATTACAACACCAGACACATTGTGGGATAACCAATGAAGGTGAAAAGAACAGAACACGCTGCTTCTCAACTGAACAAGCAGATACAAAAATGTGTTACCGTTAGACATGATCAGTAATACAGAGAACATTCTCTATCCTTACAGGTACAATATAGTGTCTGGACAAGGAACATAAACCCAGTTTGAACTTTTGTACTTTACACAAATATGCTAGGGAAACAACAAATTGATTTAAAAAAGATGTATAGGTATTTTCCAGAACTATACTGCATTAACATTCAGAATTCATTATCTTATATTTATACACTCAGTCACAGTAATATTGATAAAAGAAAATCAATCTATATTGGATAGTTGTAAAATCTAAGTGACCATGAATGTCAAGAGTAGATGTGAGATTGTATTATATGGATATTGGCTGTGTCATCTGATTTATTAAGAGGAGTCTGAGAGGGCAGAGAAATTTTAGTGGCCAAATGTGAACTGCAGAAATACAGGAGTGAGAGAGACTAAAGTTAAGAGAGGAATTCATAAGTCACATGTTCACACTATAATGTAAGGAAACATGCCATATTCACAGCACAGTAAAACAGAGGCAGGCTATCTAAAAAAGGATGAGAGAACTTTGAGGAAAAAACAGTTTTTTCATTGTGGTTCACTGATTTACATGAAAACCCCTTTCATTGAGAAGACAAAACATTTCCATTACATTTCTAACTGGAGCAGTTTGTCTCAATAGCACTAAAGCAATAAAGCTAAAATGTTGTAATGATACCAATATTTAGGCTACTGGAAAGTGATGTTATTCTATGCACTGAAATAACTCCACACTATGGTAGCTGAGGTAGTTAAGTGAAGCTTGATAATGACTCACAGTTGTTTAAGCATACAGCATGTTTTTTTTTTTTTTTTTTTTTTTTTTACTAAATCAATCTAAGAATTAAAGCATTAAGTATTTATAAACCAGCTGTTAGAATGGCATTCTTCTGTATGAACCACATGAAATAAAGCAGACACTAAGTTAGATCACCTTTGATTAGTTCTTCATCTGAACATTTCAGATAATTACAGCTGGCTTGTGCTTTACATGTGATTTTACTGCATCATAAAACATAGCCCAATCTCCCCTCAAAGAGCCTCCAGTTTAAACTGCTAAAAGACTGGCAAAACCAACTAAAATTCTTGCATAGAAATTGCATTTCTGGCAATATTTTTGGCAGCCTTTATTCGCTGCACATGTGTAAATATACTTTAAGGGATTGAACCCCTTCTCTAATTATACAAAAATGGATAATCTAATATCGGGAAAAACACCACATAAAACTTGCCTGGCCTTCATGGCATAGCCTTAGAGGATTATTAAATCTCTTTAATCTGACCCACAACAAACACTATTTCTGAACAATTAACAATTTAGAACATTAAGTCTAAGACTTTAAAGTCAATTACGGTGGTATCGATAACAGGATCCTTCTCCACTTCAGCCAGGTTTGCTTTTTATTCAAAGCAATAACACATAGGTTTAGAGTAAAACAAAATATTTAAGTATAGTATAAAATATATAGTATCAAATAATATAATACAATATAAATATAAATATTATGTGTGTGTCTGTGTGTGTGTGTGTGTGTGTATATATATATATATATATATATATATATATATATATATATATATATATATATAATAAGTATTTTATTATGTTATATTAACACACAACTTGGAGGCAGATAAACGTGGAAAGACAATTCAATAATTTAAGACCTAAACAAAACATATAAGACAAAGCTCAATCTTTCCCGTTCTCTTCAAGCACACACCCAGATGCGCTTATATACTCACTCTCCCGTCCGACATAAGGGATTTAATATTTAGTCGGAAAATGACTCTCATTTGAAGACACTCATTTGGCGTTACTTAACGCCAGATACCTGCATCCTAGAGGCTCCATTGCAAGCAGAACAACAACAGCATTATTGTAACTCGACTCTCTGCGACCATGTAGTAGAACACTTTAGCGAGAGCTAGTGCTGTTGTTAGTGATGTGAGTTTACAGTACACTAACCTATGATTAGGCTATTATACTCGTTTCTCATTGTGAACGGTTCAGACAAAAGCGAATGAGCAAAACCAGAAAAACGTTTTGTCTTTTACGCCCATTTAAACTAATATGCATATTTATTTATGCTATGACATAAGAACATTTTCATATGAAATAGGAGTGAATCATACCTGCTCTTCAAACGCGCTTTTAGAAAGTTTCTTCCAAAAGGAGCCATTGCGCGTCACCGAGTGTCAATATGAACACACTGGAGCGCCTAAAGCTAATCAAGAAAGTGCCACTGAAGTGCTGGTAGGAGGAAAAGTTCAACAACTAGTGAACTTCAAAGTATAAACAACGCTCATCGCGCAGGGCCTGCCCACCACACACGGAGGGAGGCGACAAAACTCAAGACTGTGTGTAGCTGATGATTGTGATACCATTTCTAACCTAATGCACGGTATTATAATGGATCATTCATAATGAATCATAATGTATAACTATTAAATCTTGACACTGACATCACTCACACATTTGGAATAGAACATTTGTGTTTTAAAGCAATCAAAATAAAATACTGTTTTATCTACAGACTGTATTGAGAGGAACTCTCAAGGTTACACATTGCACTGACGACTGTCAAAACATTTACCAAAAGCCTTCCATTTACAATTTAGCCTACCTCTAATACTAAGAGCAATAACAGAAGTATGGCGGACAGTAGCGCCATGTTGGATTTTGTAGGAAATGAAAATCAGGCTGTGAGTGATAATCTATTCAGTGGGTTTTATTGAGCATTCAGGTCAGTGGTGTAGTAGTGACTGAAGAGGTGGGCATACTGTGAATTTATCGAGATCCAAAGAAACAAACAAACAAACAAAAAAAAAACAAACAAACAAAAAAAAAAAACATGAAACATGGTCTCAAAAAGTCATACATGTACACTTATATAAAAGGTGTAAGCACATTATATTTTTCATTACATAAATAAATAATGATAACAATTTATGGTCCGTTGTAATCATAGTCTCATTTGAACTTACAAAATTTATGTCAGGGTAAGACAGTTTGTAGCTGGCATGGTGTAGCTACAGTGCACTACTAAAACTTGATATTAAATATCTCTTTAAATTAATAGGTTTGATTAACTGTTCTTTTAATTAACAGTGAAAGGGGTAACACTTTATACTTTATAATAAACTAAAACATACATTATCTTATGCACAATAAATTGTTAAGCATTGTGTAGGTAATGACTAATGTAGTAATGTTCACATTAACACGTTATCTTATATTACGATATACAGTACATAAGAATTACTGATTAGGCTATTTGTTTGTTTTATTTGTGTACAAAAATGTTCTTTTCTGTGTATAGAGTGAAATAGCTTTCCTATTAAGAAATATAAATTAAGATGATTTGATATCACAAGGAAAAAATTCACCACTGACAGCAGTAAAAGACAGAAAAAATGACTTTTGATACAATAAGTGGTTCCCTTACAACTCAGTACACTTGACATGGTGTCACTAAGCTGACGCTATGGGGAGTGTCCTCCTATACGACCTAGTTGAAACCTTTCTACAATAATGGCAATTCTAAAATTGGCTTTGGTGTTTAAGCCCCGCCCTTTTAGGTGGGAAGCTGTCCGGTATAAAAGCGCGTGTGCAAACACCATTCCTCAGAATTGTATTCCTTCAAGACAGCAATCCATCTCTTGTCTAGAAGCCTTCTATTACTTTGCCGTCGACATACACGAGTCAGCGGGCAGGATCTTCACGGCAACAAGAAGACTCTCCGCTCCCCTGCAGTGTTCCGGTGAACATTTACTCCACCTCGTCGCTTGATACTTCGCTGGTGAACGGGCTACTTTGGCATCCTGATTCCCCGCAGCGCTTCGGCAGGAGTTTTGTATCCTTATAAGCTATTGTGATATTGTGTATATATACAGTGTGTATATATATATATATATATATATATATATACAGTATATATAACTAAAAGAGCCGCTTACGTGTTCACGTCTTTTTAAAGAGGTCGTTCCGTAAGTGTTCATTATGCGAGGGACACATCCCGCCGTCAGATCAGCATGAGAGCTACATTCACTGTCTGGGCCACACCCACGCAGAGACAGCTCTCATAAAGACAGACTGCCCTCACTGTGAGTGCATGAGTCTCAAGACGCTTCGCTTGCGAATTGCCCTCATTCTGAGGGATGATTCAACCTCCCGTGCCCTCCCACCTGCCTCTTCTGTTACTCTCGAGGGATCACAGGAGGAGGCACGGTGGGGCCGTGAGGTTGAGCAGGATGAATTTGAGGTGGATCTCGTGCTGGCACAAGCCCCATGAGCCCCTCAATCTCCATATAGTGCGTCTATGCCAATACAGTATGTACATGATGAGATTCGGCCCTCTGCAGGAGTACACGGCCTCGTCACGTTCAGCCAGTAGCGGGCCGTGCATTTCAAGTCTAGGCCTATAGTGTGATTCATGCCATTAAGAAAATGGCAGTTTCACAATGAATAAGACACCCTATGCCTTTGGGCATCATACATTATGTCACAGCTAACTAGTAATACCAATTGACATTTTAAAAACACGTCCACGCACTTAATGCTCAAGCAAGCCTAATTTTAACTAAAGCATGAATGTTTTGTGAAATGAATGTCTCCCAAACAGACATTCAAAAATAATAATTTTTCATATGAATCTTCCAAGGAGGTCTATAATACCTGGAAAAATCTATCTAATAATATTTGCGATTTAAATGTTGCTTGCAATAAATTTAGTTTCGTCAGGGTACACGTTTATGCTGCGTTCCATTCAAGTTGGATGAGTGATATTCCTACTTGATATCTCCGACCATAAATGCATTCCATTCCCCGATATTTGGAAGATGATGTTTAAGAAAACAAAACTGCAATGCTCCCGTTAGCTTAGCAGGGTTTTGACTCTCATTAGACATGTCTCCTAGCAACCCAACTGATAAACAATGCTACAGCACTAGCATTTGTGCTACAGGTGTATGATTATCAAAAGAGATTATAATGTTTTATACACCTGTTTCTGCAAGCATTTGTTAAACAAGCTTTAATATAATGTAATGTGGAAACAAACTCATTTATTGATATTATTTAATAAAGTGAATGTTTATCACTTACTTTGTATATCTCACTGAGTGTCAACATGTTTGTGTGATATTATGCCCCTGCATCTCGGCGAAATCGGAGTTGAGAATTTCTGCATGAGCATACAAGTTGTAATTCTGATTTCAAGATGCATTCCATTGCACTTTTCCTAGTACGAAGTTGTCAAATCCGACTTTCCAAGTTGAATGGAATGCAGCACTACTTTTCAAAACTTGATCCGACACTGAATGCTCAAGCAGCCTAATTTACACTTAGAAAACTCCTGATGTTGCTATAACAATGCAAAAAGCACTTACCAATTTGCTTGAAGTGAAAATCAGTCCTCCTTTCCTGTTTAATAAATTCAGCAATCACAGGGTCATGCAGAACATCTCCTGTTTTTAAATCCATAAGGATCTCTTTCTCAATGGTGATGTGGCAGTGACAGCCGACTCGTCAGCAAGATCTCGCGCTCTTCGCTTTCAAATGACATCACTTAAAGCATGATTGCGTCACTCAAGGCCAGCTAGAAGGCCTCGACTGGGACATATCCTAAAGATCACACCCACCAAGAACAAATAAATCAATCTGATGGCTGATGCATCTGACAATCTGACATTAGTTGCCCATTCATTTGCACTGTTGAGGGATTCTGAAGAAATTCTGAAGGCCTGACGGGGTGGAGCTCAAACTCACGCGCTGCTTCGGCTTCGGGCATGCGATTTGTGAAACAGTTTTCACACTTTACTTGTAAGCATCAAGGAATAAATTCTGACTGGATAAATCATTTATCTCTATTTATTTGTAGATTAATTAAGAGTGGAAAGCTATTAAAAATACATAGGCAAAAAGGTCAATGAGAATGAAAAATATTTATTTATTTGGCATGTTAGGCCAGCAGAGAAGGCTTTGCTGGCCCTGACAATTTGCCACTGCGTTCAGCGGTTCTGACGCTGGGGATGATGTTATGGGGATACAGTGGTCAATGAATGACGTTGCCGCCCCTTCCCCCAGCAAGGGCAAGGAGTGTGCATGCGCCACTGATGAGGAGATGCTTCACGTCCTTGATGAATGGTTCTTGCAGTCCGGACGCTGTCAAGCAACCGCGTTCCGCAGATCTGCCCCATTCTTCCTGGAAGTTCATAACAAACTAGAAAAATCCTTGCACGACACACCATACTGTTCCCCTCTTCCCCACTGCTGTTTGTTGGGAAAGGAATATTGTTGTTCAAAATGTTGTTCAATATGTTGTTTCTGTGTCTCACATTCAATCACATGCAATAAAGAATGCAACAAAGAATACAGCGCTAGTTGCACATGCATAAGACACTCAACCTTTTTCAATAAAGAGCTTTCCCACTTCAAAGCCCACACATTTTGCACAACCGCTTCCCAATGGTGAGCGGTGCATTATATCATACAATGAACAAACCAAACTGCCCTCTGTCCCTTTACAGGCATTTCCGGCTGGGTGCTAAAAATGGTCTAACATGATTATACGATCCAATTCGCACGTTGGCTGTCCTGTTTCAACAGTGTTCTGTCTTCCACGGTTCTGTCCGAAGATGTGCCGTTAGCCGAAATACACAATCTTCTCGCTAAGAACAAGATAGAGGTTGTTTCAGATTAATTAATAAGCCTGCTGTCCCGCTGCGTGAATGCATGGCAAGTCCTCACGGGCGTGTCAGACTGGGTGTTTAAAACGATCGAGCACAGTCATACGATTCAGTTTGTATGCCGGCCCCCTCGCTTCAGTGGCGTTTTGCAGTCTGTGGTCCGACCACAGGATGTGCCGGTGTTGCATGCGAGAGAGAGACTGCCCCAGACTGCGACACACAAAGCGGGATTTACAGCCGTTATTTCCTCGTTCTGGAGAAGGATGGCGGGCTTCGGGCCATTCTTGCTCGTCACATGCCTATTCAAAATGTTAACTCAGAAACAGATCTTATCATACATCCGTCCTCAGGACTGGTTTGCATCAATAGATATGAAGGATGCGTACTTTATGTACCAATTACACCGCATTACAGGAGGCTTTTTAGATTCACGTTGAGGGAACTGCATATACATTTTATGTCCTTCATTTCAGTCTGCCTCAGGCTCCCCGCACGTTCACAAAATGTATCGATGAGGCGCTCGCCCCATTGAAAATGAACATTGTGTATGTTTTGAATTACCTCAGCGATTGGTTATTACTAGCCAATCAGAGGCGCTACTGAGCAAACACAGAGACTTGCTGTTTTGCCATATAAAAAAATCTGGTCTAATGTCAACTGAGTGAAAAGCACACTTTTCCCCAGCCAGTAAATCTCCTTTTTTAGGAGTTTGTCTCGACTCCATGAGCATGCCTGTGCACCTCATGAACAAGCGTGTACAGACCATTCTTTGGTGTCTGTCTCAGTTCAAACTGGAAAAACATTACCACTGAAGTCATTTCAGAGAATGCTGGGTTTTATGGCGGCAGCATCTGCCGTCATACCGTTAGGTCTGTTACACATGAGACCTCTCCATTACTGACTCAAGCGATGTACCACATTGCACCTGGAGCCTCGGGCGCATGCGCATCATGGTGACTCACTGCTGTCTGGCTGCTCTAGCACCATGGGCAGTGCCGGCCTTCTACCAACAGGGTGTTATGCTGGGTCAAATTTTCAGAATGAAAGTGCTGACCACAGATGCATCCAACACAGGTTGGGGCGCGGTGTGTGATGGACACCTGACTTTCGATACTTGGACAGGTGCGAAATGGGTGTGGCATGTCAACTGCCTGTCATTCTAGCTTTGAGAGCTTTTCATTCAGACATCGTGAATCATCACATTCTGATTTGTTTGGACAACACAATAGTAGTGGTGTATATAAGTCAACAGGATGCGCTGACCCACGTATGGCAAGTATGCGTTTCCCCCGGTGTGCCTCCTTCATTCTGTCATCAGCAAAGTCAGAGTGGACATGAAAACAGTCCTGTTTTTTGCACAGAAATGGCCCAATCAGTCCTGATTTCTGAAGATAGTAGAAATACTGGACGGGCCTCCATGGCAAATACTGCTGAAGAGAGACCTTCTCTCTCAAACACAAGGCACGATTTGGCATCCCCAGCCAGAGCTGTGAAGCCTACATGTGTGGCCTTTGAACGGAGCACAGCCGGTAAGGAACACCATTTTACAGGCTAGAGCACTGTCCATGTGATGCCTTTATGCACTGAAATGAAATGTGTTCACTAATTGGTGCTTTTCACACGGCAAAGACCCAGTGAACTGCCCCATACCTGAAATTTGTAAATTTCTTTAATAGCGATTGGATGCAGGGCTCACTCCGTCAATGCTCAAAGTTTATGTGGTGACTATATCTGCAGATCATGCACCTGAAGCCGGCACCTCTATAGGCAAACATGATTTAATCATAATTCCTTAAGGGGGCGGGGCAGCTAAATCCCCCTCGCCCGGCTACTGTCCCGACTTGGGACCTAACTTTGGTCTTAAATGTGCTCGCAGGGCCTCCCTTCGAGCCTCTGGACTATGTTGAATTATGTGTGCTTTCTCTTAAGACCGCATTACTGCTGGCTTTGACCTCAGTAAAACGGGTCATGATTTGCAAGCACTGTCAGTTGAAAATTCATGTCTGGATTTTGGTCCGGGTCTTTCAAAAACCACTGTCAAACCCAGAAAAGGCTATGTGCCTAAGGTTCTAACCACACCCTTCAGAGCACTGGTGGTTCACCTTCAAGCCTTCTCCCTCCTCCATTTAATTCGGATGAGGAACAGTCCTTGCGTTTATGCCCTTTGCGAGTGCTACACACATGCATTGAGCGCACCCGCCAGTTCAGACTGTCTAACCAGCTCTTTATGTGCTATGGAGGATGCACGAAAGGAATGTCCGTCTCCAAGCAAAGACTTTCTCACTGGATCGTTGATGCGATTGCCCTGGCTTACAAGTCGCAGGGTGCGAATTGCCCAATTGGTGTTAGAGCACACTCAACTAGAGGTGTGGCCTCTTCATGGGTATGGACGAATGGTGTATCCTTACAAGACATATGGTTTGCAGCAGGATGGTTTTCTCAAAACACATTCGCAAAGTTTTACAACCTAGACCTAACGTCTCGCTCATAGCAAGTCATCTTTGTCTAGAGCGCTTGCTATTTCATTGGCCAAACATATACTTTTGTCCCTCTTTTTAAGTACGGACTCCCTGAATTTTACACAACTGCCTGCACTCAGACTGTTGTATTTTCTGTTGTAAGTCACAGGTACTTTCATTACAAATAAACTTCCTTCCTGACTGGGTTCGTGAAGGGGTTAATTCATACTACATGACTACAGTTCATTTATCCATTCTAAGTGTTCCCCTCATGGCCCACCATGAGGGTCATTGACTTGCGGCATACTCATATCGGTCGCCGTCCCGTGGGACTGCGGCATCATGTTTCCTCTCTGGAAGGTTATGTCGTGTAGTGTGGTGTGATGAGACTCTGTTCCCCATTATGTCAGCTTAGTGATGCAATGTCAAATGTACTGAGTCATAAGGGAATGTCTCGGTTACGTATGTAACCTCGGTTCCCTGAGACGAAGGGAACGAGACATTGCGTAAGCTGGCTGCACTACAGACTACCATAGCCAATTTTAGAAGTGCCGTTATTGTAGAAAGGTTTCAACTAGGTCGTATAGAAGGACACTCCCCATAGCGTCAGCTTAGTGACACAATGTCTCATTCCCTTTGACTCAGGGGACCGAGGTTACATACGTTATGGGACAAAATCCTACTCGCTGTTCTGGCGCCCATACGTATCATCACTCATTTTAGGTTGGCATACACAAAATCCATGGAAATATAGGTGGGCATACGGAATATGTCTGCATATGCCCTAGACTACACTACTGGTTCAGGTCACGTCTGTATGATTTACGAGTTAGCGCACATGAACGCCACCACAAAGTTGTATTTATGGATAGGAATCTCGGGATTTTCTTTGAGCCAGGACTTTTGGAGTTAAGGGCATGTTGATTTAAAAATCATGTCGAAGCACATTGTTATTGGTAATAATTCAGTTTTACTTGAGGATGTTGACTGTGCAGTTTAGTTGGTATGCATTTTTTGTACTCTTAATGAAGAATAACGATAAAACTTGCCAGAAAATAAGACTCATTTAGCTGATTTAAACAGTGACAAGCATTTGCAACAAAACTACATTTCCCATCATTATATGTGGCCACAAGAGAACATAAAATAGATTGATAAACGTTAATTACACAATGAGTGGCGTTGCTCTTAATTTTTTTTCATTGATGCTAAAAAAGCTTCCTGCCTTCGCTAGTAGGTTAAGTAAAATAGAGAGGAAGATATATGAAATTGTTAAAGGGGTCTGTTCTTTCCTACTATAATCACTGTCCAACCTCGTAGCTACATACAAAGTTCCCATGTGAACTTGAATGCACTGATACTTTTGATTAAATTGGTGTTGATCGTTCAGCTGACGAAACACTGAAAATAAAAACAGTTCAGTGGACAAAAATTCCAGAAAACATGAGTTGTGAAAATTAGATGTGATTTAGTAGCTTTATATATAGCTTTGTAGCAGTGAATGCCTTTGAAGAGACAGTCTATCCCTCACAGCCTTGTTTTCAAAAATAAAATATGGCGCTACTCTAAATAAGGTCTATACAGAGTAGTAATTGTCCTGCTCGAGAGCAACGTCCTTTGGAAGTATAGACTACAAATGGATATACTTTCTTGATAGGATTTTTATTTCTATGTGACTCCAAATCTTTCATATTGCAAGACCTGAAACTGCTTTTGAGCTGAAGTGTATAATTTCTGTGCCACTAGTGTCACCAAACAGATCTGCAAAAATAAACGTTATGTTCAAACAGCTTTTCTGAACACCCTTCCCGTCTCTCGTTGAACAAACAAACAGATAGTCCCGCCCCAAACTCAAGCCAACGTGCTACTGTATTTCGGACTGGACAGGCCACTCAAAACAAACAGAATGATTTTTATAGTGCAAAAGATACACAGTGTTCACAGTTTTCGAGTAAATCAACCTATGAATGGCTTGTAGTTGTGTCTGCATAATAAGCTTGGATAGAATAAAGTATTTTTACATCTAAAACGTCAAACACTTCTGCTTAAACAAAGTAGTTAAAGATGGAAAAAAGGTATAGCCTATGCTAAGGAAATAAACACTATAGAAAACACAAGTCAGAACAGCATGACTTGCCCGGTATGGAGCACCTAAACTGTAATACCCTTAATATCAACCAGTTCAGATAAAACTCTGGCATCGTGCATCCTCCTCAATGTTATCTTTCATTATCATGCTTCTAAGAACTAATAATAAATAATAAATTCACTCCAAGGTGAATTCACTCCTAAATAAATTCACTTATACACTCCCCCCTCCCTCCTTTAGAATGACGAGGAACACCAAATGAGCAGTTAGGAAAGTTTTGACGTCAACCGCCAAAGTGGTTGGCATGCATTTCTGAGGTGCCTGCTGATGTCATCATGACACAGGACAAGGGGGCACGGAGGGAGGGATGGAGAGAGATATGGAGATGGATACGGGAGGGGTAGGAATGATAGTGTGGCTCCTCTGACATCATAGAGGCTCTTATATACTGGATGGAATGGAGCCCACTATTCCTCACTTCACTTCTGGGAAGCCAAGGGACAGAAGACCCAGAATACAGGTTGGATAAGAAATCAAGAGGACAACATCGTGACTTTTGCAAGACGCTCTGTGCTTCTCTATCTCTTAATCTCTTAAAACTTATCTCTCTCCTTGTGCCATCTATTTTTAACACCATTTTTTGACCTCTAACCCTATGGACTTGGGCCCAGCTTAAATGTGCAAAGACTGTGGGACAACTAACAAAATGCAGATGCAGCTGACCTTCGTGATGCTCCTGTTTTTACTGTGCAATGGACTGTGCTCAGGTATGCACACTTTATCACTTTATTCCCTCAGATTTATTTTTACTATGGTTTAACTGTAACCAAAAGCAAGTTGTAATTCACCTTTCAAAGTGGTAAAAATTATATAATAATAGAACCAATAATAAAAACAATATTTGCAAGGTAATGTGTTATTATGCTGATTTTGATTGGTAAATTTCATATGTACAAATTACATGAAAAGTATTTTTTACAGCAGGCATTTACACTTAGTCCTGATATATATATATATATATATATATATATATATATATATATATATATATATATATATTTGACAATAATTATCTGTACTAACAGTAGTATGTTTGAAAATGTAATATGTTTTGGGTAATTTTATTACCAATTGAATAAATATAAAACTTAAATGGATGGAATCAGACATAGTGGATGTATTTATAGAGCGGAAATTTCTGGAGTACATTTTTCCTGCACATTGCACAATTTCCCTTTGAAAAATCAATTGCCTGTGTAAGGTTCAGCACACATCTCCAGCGAGCCATACACATATCCCTAATATAGGGGAAAAGATTATCTGTTGGAAAGTCACACTAATGCTGAAATGTCTTTTTTAATACGTCGTAGAACATGTTGCTGGGCAAGCATTGTATCTTACATATCTTCCTAACTTGAAACAATTTGTACTTTAGTGGTTTTGAATTGACTTTAAAATTCAAAATCAAAATATTTTTTTTCTAAATGGCTTCAATTCACTTCCTTTAAAATGGATTAAAATTAAATGCACTTTGTTTGTTGTTTTTATGCTCGGTCTTACCTTAAAACATGTCAACATTGTGTGTTTTATCTCTGCAGATATAGACCAGGGGAAAAGGGCAATAGAGGAAGAGGTTCTGAGAAGTCTCCTCACTTCAAAGGTATAGTAGTGCTTTTAAAACACCTGTTGAGGGCAAGAGAAAAAAGCCAACAGAGGTGATACTGGCCTTATATAAAGTAGGGCCTTAATATAGATATGCCCTTTGACTGTGAAGAGCAACTGGATTTTAAATGGATACCATGGTTGTTTCTTTTTCTTTGTTCCTTTCTTTAAAGTATACAGTACCTGTGGTACAGAAAAAAATAAACAATGTAGAGATTTATTTCTGTGACAAATATATCAATATGTATTTTTCTTCTTCTATGTTTGTGTCCATGCCTTGTATGCATTATTAAATTAATGTATTTTCTTAACACAGTGCTAGGATATCCTCTGTATCAGTGTTTATTAAGGTATTTGGTGCTGCAGGGAAAATACTATGTAGAAGAACAGTGTGCAGCTGAAGAAAACCAAGACTAGTTCTATACAGTAATAACAGAAATAAGACATTGTTAAAGAAAAACAAGAACAGAACAGGAGAGAATATTCTCTCCCTTTACCACAACAGACCTTAGTTTAGTTTTTTTTACTAAAACTTTTAAAAAGAAAACAGAATAGCACAAGGCTTTCTTGTACATTTAAGTTTCTTTTTCTCTAATCAGTCAAGTTGTCATCATAAGGGTAGGTTTTTATGTATGACAGGGTGTAGAGTGGTCCATAAATGCTAAAGCTGATCGACTTAAAATTCAGCTACACGTTGAGATGACACGTTTTGTAAAATGCATGAAATGAAATGTTTAACAAGTAAAACAGTGATTGTAAAATAATTTTTGCCTATCAGGCAGCAAATCATGAGCAGTGTAGTCAAAAAGCACAATGGATTATGCTTTTACGCTCCATTGGTGGACCAAATTAGGGTTTATTGGCTGAGGTAATGCTCATCTTCATGCATTAAGCAATGTTCTACACTGATCTACCATCTATAACCAACTACTGTATTTATCAACTATTTGACTATTATTTATTATCTTTAAAGTGTGGAATCATTGAATTAGTCAGAGATTGGACAAACTGTATTTAGATTATTTTGAACACTGACAATAATTCATGGCAAGGCAGCTTTTGTAACTTTCAATTAAGGCAACTCTCCGCCATAGAGTTAATGAATAATTATGAATTTAAGTGCTGACATTAAATATATTGTCTTGCGCTTGTTCAAGGCTGATACTTTTAAAATGTCAGTAGGTCATATCTAATTAAATGTAGTGGAACAGAGTTTCTTTAATGGCAGATCGTCAGTCTGCTGTCTGGATATTTTGTCTGAGATGTCTGGGTGAGGTAATGGGAAATAGTTAATGCAATGACATTTTTCTCTGTAATTCAATTAGAAAAAAGTCCATCTGTCAGTCTGATATATTAAAATTACTAAGACGATTTACACTTGCATACTGTGTGATATTAATATTAGACTGGACTGAAGAACTCAAGGGAGAATTTTCCTTGACAAAATTGTTCTGAGACTGTGTTAGACTGTGCAATATACAGGCAACGGGTACAAAACAGATTTCCAGACATCAAGCCAAGCCTTGATGTTGTTAATTTCATCTTGTGAAGGCTATTTAAAGACGCTAAGAGAAAACTTGAAATGTATTTATACAGTGCTATTGAAAGATATTGTTGGCTGGAGACAGCACAACTTTTTATGAGTTCAAATAAAGCTGTGATACAGAGTGAGAGACATTGTAAGTCAAATTTTGCTCTCTCATCATGCGTGCAGGTAAAGCAGAGCAAGCACATCGCCCCCCTGTGGCAGCTGCCTCTTCATGACGTGTGCAGGATCATAAGCAATCAAGGGAAGCCTTGGCAGGAGGCCTGGGGCAGTGTGGAGGAGCAGGATGATGGGTATGTTCAAGCTGACTATGACCAGAGAGTGTCCAGTAGCTTCACCCAAATGCCTGAGGAACTGCATGACCTTCAAAACCTCTGTAGGGTACTTCAGCCCAGAGAGGTGAGATAGATGACATACAGACACCATAGAAACACACAAACTTGGATAGCCATGCTCTAACACAAAGCCAATATAATTATATAATTTATAAATACTTTACAGTAAAGATAGACTGGTAATCGGTTTGATCGATACTTTAAAAAAAGTTTTTTTGATCGATAATTAACGATATTCACACTTTTTTTTACTTAAGGATGGTTCCTTAATGTGAGGTCTATCTGATATTATATGCCAAAATCTCATTCCAAATGTTTGGAAACATTCCACTTTATCACAGTTGACTTCATTTTTCATTAAAATATTGTTATGGTTAAAATAATTATTATTAACAAAATATGTATAATGCATGGTATGTTTTTATTGTTTTAGTATAACTTTAGTAAGTCATTAATATGAAAAAGCAGAAATGAAAAATAATACAAAATTGTTTTGTGCTCAACAAATTCAAAATAATGTCTATTTTCTCCTTGTTCTTTGTTGTACACCCTTCAGCTGTCACAGAAATGCAAACAGACATACATAAAAACATATTAATTAACATTTTAATTGTATTACACCTAAATAATATTTAGTATGTACTTAAAAGTAATTACTTTCATTGAGTCAGTAACTTAAATCTTATCACAAGAATTTAAAATGTAATGCTTTTGTGCCTAAAAGTAATTAGATTACAGTAACTAATTACTTTGTAATCTGATTACACCCAACACTGAACAACACAAGCCACAAGAACAACAGATTAACTCATACAGGAACCAGACTAAATGGTTTACATACATTTTTATGCAGGTACCATTGATGGAGCAGCATGGAGTAAGTGCTTTGGTTAAAAGTAATGGTAAATTTCCATTTTATGGGTCAAAAAGTTTGTGACCTAAGACTGAATCTGCGATGCTTGCATTACCAACCAAGATGCTTGAGTATCTCCTATGTCATTAAAAAAATAAATAAATAAAAAATAATAAATAAATAAATAAATAAAAATTACCCCTGCCTTTAAAGTGCATCCTCTATCATTTTGATATAGTAGACTCTTATCAGTTATACATCTTATTCAAGCACACTTTAGAGAAAGGAGAAATGATGAGAAAAAGCCAAGCAATAACAAAAACAGCTGTCACGACAGCAGAATGACTGCATTGTCCCTTCAATTGCTGACATTGTCAGTTCTGTTATAATATGCATCTGGGTGACATAGCAGCTCAAATATTCTCTTTCATTTTAGCTTCAAGATGGTCAAGAATATCTGAATCTGGACCAAAACAGTGACAGCCCACTGAAGAGGAAATCTCCATATATACTAAAAAGGCAACTGCACACCAATAAATCAAGAAGGCCGTACATTCTGAAGCGAAGTGCATTTTACTGATGCCCAAGACCCACTGACGGAAAAACAGTTTGACATTTTGTGAATATGTGTCTGTTCTCACTGTCATAGTATCATTAGCAACATTAATTGTATGTTTTATTTTAGCTAAACTTTTGTTTCAGCTAAAATTATTTTCAGTAGTTTATCCCTTCTTCTTCATTATGGGATGGACAATGTAAATATAAACAGCATTCAATTCAAGAGTTTATTTAATATTTAAATTAATTCAATGTATATTTATTTTGCTTCCAAATGTAATTAAATCATATCATTAAAGCTCCTTAAGATATTTTGCATTATTTAATTCAGGAAATTATTCTTTATTTGGATTTTAATTTTAATTTCTCACACATAAATAATAAAAAAAGAGAATTTGTGTGAGATACTACTTGATATACTAAGATAAGTAACTTTACTTAGTATATAGACTTATATTGTTGCAAAGAAGACATAATACAGTGAAGTCCACATTGAAATGGAATTTAGTAATAATAAAAGTTTTACTATTTTGAAAAATTTTAAACAAAGAAATTATGTAAAATGAATAAGAAATATTTAGGATTCTGCACTATTTCTAGGTCACTAATAAAATGTAAGAAAATTTGTGACATTGACCATGTTAACTCCTATGTACAAAAGGTCAGATTTCCTTGCTTCAATAGAAGTGCCCAAGTTGCTCATTGGAGCATTCTCAAATCATGCTGGGATAATATGGATAATCAGGTTTTGCAGAGTCTGATAATCAGAGTCTATGCCAGCTAGAGTACATACTGATATTGAAGCAAAAGTGGAATATTTTGACAGAAAACTCATTAATATTCAGTATAACACTACCTAAAATCAGAAAGGTTAGGCCCACATAAACAGAGTTTAATCAATTACATGAAAGATGATGATGGTTACATGGCCATCTTTAATATTTCATTGAGTCGGTGACATCAGAGAGATGTCAGTGTTCACAAAGCAGTGAGCCTGGAAAATATATATATATATATATATATATATATATATATATATATATATATATATATATATTAAAAGATTATTCTCCAAACAAATATGTCAACACTTTGCAATTCAAAATTGAATGTGCTGTAATTTGAGGGCAAACCCAACATTTCTTAACAGACATTGAATGATGTGCCTTCGTAAAGTGATAGTTCAACCAAAATTGAAAATTCTCAAATCATTTACCCTCATGCCATCCCAGATGTGTATGACCTATTTTAAATCTGCTGAACACAAACAAAGATTTTTAGAAGAATATTTCAGCTCTGTAGGGCCTCACAATGCAAGTACCAAAATTTATAAAGGCAGCATAAAAGTAATCAATAAGACTCCAGTGGTTAAATCCATGTCTTCAGAAGTGATGTGATAGGCGTGGGTGAGAAACAGATCAATATTAGTCCTTTTTTACTATAAATTATCCTCCCTGCGCAGTAGGTGGCGATATGCATGAAGAATACGAATTGCCAAAAACAAAAGAAGAAGAATGTGAAAGTGGGGATTGATCTAAAAAAGGACTTAAATATTCATCTGTCACCCACACCTATCGTATCACTTCTGAAGACATGTATTTAATCACTGGAGTTGTAGAGATTACTTTTAAACTGCCTTTATGTGCTTTTTGGACCTTCAAAATTTGTATACCTATTCGCATTGTATGAAACTACAGAGCTGAAAAATTCGTCTCAAAATCTGTTTGTGTTCATCAGAAGAAAGAAAGTCATACACATCTGGGATGGCATGAGGGTGAGTAAATGATGAGAGAATTTTCATATTTGGGTGAACTATTCCTTTAAAAAATGTGCAACAATGCAAAAACTATAACATTTTCTAGGATTACAGTATCTGACCTTATACTGAGTTTCTCACCAGTCTTTCAAAGGTTAAGAAATCTTTAAAGGTTCATAATCTTTCAAAAAATGTTTTAACTAGCTGTGCTTTGATTTGTCTGTCGTCCAACAAGTTAACAATATTTTTTAATTATATATATTTTTTTTCCATTGTACAGGTCCATTCACAGCAGTATAGCCTACTGTTACGCAAAGGCTTCACTTATGAAAGATGTGTAAATATATTCAGTTACTCTCCATTAAGAAGATACATTTCTCTATAGGACATTTCTATACTAAAACAGTATCTCTCTGATAAATGAGCAATGATTTGTCAAACCCCTAGCTTCAGTATAAGCCCACCTCTTTTATTATGAAATGGAAAAGAGAGAGCTTGTTGGTTTTCATTTCTTGGCCACTTTTAAATAAAAACACTAATTCAGCTTCAGTAAGTAATTAGCTTTGAAAAGTGCTGAACAATTTAGATGGACTGACCAAATATGTTATTCCACCATGCCCTTTGGACACTGTAATATAGAGACAGACTAAATGTACTTGAAACAAGTAATATAAGATTGCATCCAGAATTCACTCCATTAAAACCACCTGCCTAATATTGTGTAGGTCCCTGCTCATGCCGCCAAAACAGCTCTGACCCATCGAGGCATGGACTCCACAAGACCTCTGAAGGTGTCCTGTGGTAATTTGTATTTTTCAGACAACCAATAAGTTGTCAGGGCATATGCACCAGGAGATGGCAGTACAGTCTAATGCAATATTGAGGGACCTCAAAAGGCAGCAAGCTTGAGGAAATAACTCTGAGACCTGGCAAGTGATAAAGATGTGTAGATAAACAAAGGGGATTTACACCATGTCAATTGTTTTTAATATTTATTGAATTTTATTTCTAATGTCTTAAAACAAATATATATATATATATATATATATATATATATATATATATATATATATATATATATATATATATATATAATAATATAATAATATACAGTATATTTTAATACGGTAATAAAATATAATTTAGATGATTTAAAATAGTAAGGCTTCGCTCCAGATCTTAGGTGTAGCTGTATGTTGCCAGTTACTGCAAAAAACATCACTTTCAAAAAGTACTTTCCACAGTACTAGGCTGCAGTACTATGTTCTTGTAGATACAGTGTGCATGTGTGCAGTTCTGTTTAGACAGAGAATCCTTTCCTTTTTTCCCATTTCTGCAGGCATTGATTGCATATGGCTGCTTGTCTTGTTTGTCACTCACTTTATTGCCTTCTGCTGAAGTATAGGGAAAAACTATTGTGTCCCTCAACAATTAAGGTCCCACACAATACAGATAGGAAGATAATATGCATATCCCTCTATTTACAAAACACTTAATTATTTGATGGTGACTTAGCATGCTGAGTGTTTGTTAAATACACCTTAGCCAAATACATTTAAACTCAGTTTTTCACAATTCCTGACATTTAATCACATAAACATTCCCTGTCTTAAAACTACTTTAAGAATGTGAAATGTCAGAATAATAGTAGAGAGAATTATTTATTTCAGCTTTTATTTCTTTCATCACATTCCTAGTGGGTCAGAAGTTTACATACACTTTGTTAGTATTTGGTAGCTTTGCCTTTAAATTGTTAAACTTGGGTCAAACATTTTGGGTAGCCTTCCACAAGCTACTCACAATAAGTTGCTGGAATTTTGGCCCATTCCTCCAGACAGAACTGGTGTAACTGAGTCAGGTTTGTAAGCCTCCATGCTCGAACACGCTTTTTCAGTTCTACCCATAATTTTCTATTGGACTGAGGTCAGGGCTTTGTGATGGCCACTCCAATACCTTGACTTTTTTTTCCTTAAGCCACTTCGCCACAAATTTGGAGGTACGCTTGGGGACATTGTCCATTTGGAAGACCCATTTGCGACTGAGCTTTAACTTCCTGGCTGATGTCTTGAGATGTTGCTCAATATATCCACATAATTTTCCTTCCTCATGATGCCATCTATTTTGTGAAGTGCACCAGTCCCTCCTGCAGCAAAGCACCCCCACAGCATGATGCTGCCACCCCCATGCTTCATGGTTGGGATGGTGTTCTTCGGCTTGCACACCTCACCCTTTTTCCTCCAAACATAACGATGGTCATTACGGCCAAACAGTTACATTTTTGTTTCATTAGACCAGAGGACATTTCTCCAAAAAGTAAGATCTTTGTCCCCATGTGCACTTGCAAACTGTAGTCTGGATTTTTTTATGGCGGTTTTGGAGCAGTGGCTTCTTCCTTGCTGAGCAGCCTTTCAGGTTATGTCGACATAGGACTCGTTTTACTGTGGATATAAATATTTGTCTACCTGTTTCCTCCAGCATCTTCACAAGGTCCTTTGCTGTTGTCCTGGGATTGATTTGCACTTTTCGCACCAAATTAAGTTCATCTCTAGGAGACAGAATGCGTCTCCTTCCTGAGCGGTATGATGGCTGCGTGGCCCCATGGTGCTTATACTTGCGTACTATTGTTTGTACAGATGAACATGGTGCCTTCAGGCATTTGGAAATTGCTCCCAAGGATGAACCAGACAATTTTATTGTTGGCTGATTTCTTTTGATTTTCCCATGATGTCAAGCAAAGAGGCACTGAATTTGAAGGTAGGCCTTCAAATACATCCATAGGTACACCTCCAATTCAGCACACCTCCTATCAGAAGCTAATTGTCTAATTGTCTAAAGGCTTGACATCATTTTCTGGAATTTTCCAAGCTGCTTAAAGTCACAGCTAACTTAGTGCATGTAAACTTTTGACCCACCGGAATTGTGATATAGTCAATTAAAAATGAAACAATCTGTCTGTAAACAATTGCTGGAAAAATTACTTGTGTCATGCACAAAGGACATGTCCTAAACGACTTGCAAAAACTATAGTTTGCTAATATTAAATCTGTGGAGTGGTTAAAAAATGAGTTTTAATGACTTCAACCTAAGTGTATGTAAACTTCTGACTTCAACTGTATGGGCAACATGACAGCTGTGCCTTTCTTATTGTCTCCAAAATATTCCATATAAATGTGATGTTTATAAATGTTCATTCATCCAATGTAACTGTATAAACTTCCATTTAAAATAATCTAATTTTTCTAATCAACACTACAAAAAATGCATCACTACATGATGGATAAAAGCTAGCCTTTAATTTCCTTGACACATCAAAAATTTACTCAGTAGCACCAATTTTTTAGTTAGACATCATAGTATTATCTATGTCATGATGCAGTTTGCCAAGTTTTAAAAATATTGTGTTTACTGACTTACACTCACTGGGCACTTTATTAGGAACAACTGTACACCTACTTATCCATGTGATTGTCTAATCAGTCAATCGTGTGGCAGCAGTGCAATACATAAAGTCATGCAGATACAGGTCAGGAGCTTCAGTTAATGTTCACATCAACCATCAAAATGGGGAAAAAATTAGATCTCAGTGATTTCGACTGTGGCATGATTGTTGGTGCCAGACGGGTTGGTTTGAGTATTTCTGTAATTGCTGATATCCTGTTATTTTCATACACAACAGTCTCTAGAGTTTACTCAGAATGTGCCAAAAACAAAAACATCCAGTGAGCGGCAATTCTGCAGACGGAAATGCCTTGTTGATGAGAGAGGTCAATGGAGAATGGCTAGACTGGTTCATGTTAATGTAATAAAGTGCTCAGTGTGTGTATGTGGATTATAATCCATTTAGTTTTCTTAAAGGGATAGTTCAACCAAAAATGAAAAAACTGTCATTATCATTTACTCACCCTAAAATTGTCCCAAACCTGTATGAGCTTTATTTTGTGGAACACAAAAGGAAATGTTAGGAAGAATGTAAGCCTCAGTTACCATTTTCATTGCATCTTTTTTCTTTTCAATGAAAGTGTATGGAAGAGTAAATTGTGACAGAATTTTCATTTTTGGGTAAACTATACCTTTAATACAAATGACAGCACAGAGGTGGATCCTGTTGCTGTGTGTTTCAGTAAATTGTCTGTGGATATACTTCACTCATGCAGGAAATGTCACATCAACTCTATGAAAAAGGTCATGTACTGTGGATGGACACCAGGGAAATGCAGTCCTCCTAAGGATCACCTGCTCTCCCTAATTGTTTTGGCCACAATCCAGTTTTGAAGCTTGCTTTAATTTAGTTAAAATTTTCCAATAGAAGCACAGATTGACAGTTTAACTTAGCCATGTGTCTTTACCAAATCCTGGGTCTGATGAAAATGAGAGTCATTGCCTTCATCTTGGCAGGGTGTTACATCTCCTACCAGGCAGTTGCATCAAGATAATTGCTTGTGAAAGAACAAGATTAGTTCTCTTTGTGAGAAATCTGATTGTGTGGACTGAATCTGATTGTGTGAATTGGATGATGGTATAACAAGCATGACCTTGTTCTCTGCCAGCAGAGTAAATAATTAGGGTCTGCATATGGGCAGCATTACCCAGCTCCGACGAAAGAAAAGAGGTTGGGGGTGGTTGGGAACTGACAGCCCCTAAAAGGAGAAACAGAGATCTAATCTAACTTACTGTCTTCTTGCAATGAACCAAACTTAAATGTCCCAGGTTGATACAATAAGCACTTTTGAGTAAGGAGTAAGAACTAATAACAGGATATGCTAACATTTTCTAAGTTGGTGGCTTCATATGAGTATGAGTAAATATATTCAGAATTTTGATGACCTTAGAAGCAAATAAGATAGATTTCCACAAGTAGAATTGTACACTCTGCTTTGTTTTTAAATTACATGACTGTGACAAAAACTACTTCCCTACCCTAAACCTTAAACCTAAACCTAAATGTGATTTTTGCTACAAGCCTTGTGTCCAAAACAACTGAAGAGCAACCAAACAAAAATGTCATTATATACCACCATTGATCCCACTGTAACATGGAACACCAGAGGAAAAAGCAACATTTTCACAGCAAAAAGCAACAATTATCCAACTCCTTTCACTCCTGTACTAGCTCTTTTAAAAGCTCCCCCTAGAGAAGTAAGAAAGAAGGCTGTTCTCAGACAGGCTCCGAGCAGGGCCATTAAAGGGCCTGATGGAGACGGCGGCAGTAATTGTCACATGGGAGGAAAGAAAGTTAGCCGCGACACATGATTTTAAATGAGCTGATTGCATCTCTTTGGCAGCCAAAATTAAAATGATTACCTTCAGCGGTGCACCTCCTATTTTCACAGCCTTCACTTGGTTATTACGTGCCCTACAATGGGAAAGAGGGAGAGGGGATAGGCCAGAATGTCTTTGTTCTCCACAGCACCATATTCTCTTCCACTTTTAGCACTCCCAGCAGTGAGGTGCTTTTAGAGAAATGCCTTGGGAAATGAGTTATCTCCACTCCACATGCAGGGAAAACCCTGCCATTAATCTTTAATTAAGGCTGTTACAATGGAGAGGGACACTGCAGTAATAGGGAAAGAGAGAGCAAAGGGGTTCGGTATAACAACAGGAGAGAAGACAGAGAGAGTGGGAGATAGAGAGTGCATGAGTACATTAGTAGAAGCTCATTTAGTCATCATCAAAAACACTTCCTCTCATGATTTAACAGACTTTGAAGAGGACACATGCCTCAGCAAATAAAGGAATAATTCTACAGTTGTTGTTTGGAGTATTGTAACATACTCAAATATTGATGTATTATAGGGTTGGATCTGTAATGGATGTACAGTATAATGTTGGCATGATAGCAAGGACAAACTGTGTTTTATGTATTGTTTACGCCCTCTCTGGGAGAACATGGATTAATATATATTGCTAACTCATTTCTAATGGCTCATTTCTTGCAAATTGATCTTTAACACCCTCTAATTGGCTTAAAGGAATGGTTCACCCCAAAAAGAAAATGTATATCATAATTTACTCAACCTCATTGTTCCCAACACATATGGCAAACCTATATTTTTAGTAAAACATAAAAGGGAACATCTTCATGCAGCACTTGCGAAACAATGATACAACAAGGCCATGTCGACCATGAGTGAACACAACTGTCAAGGTTCAAAAAGGACAAAAATAAATAAATACCCAAAAGCACCAGAAAAGTAGTCGGCAGGCATGTCATAAAATATCAGTATATCAGTTATTGACAGGCACGTTATTTTATCGGTACATTTTAGAAAAACGATTAGAAATTGTTATGCAATTTCTCTGTGTGTATCTTTGAAGAGGTTTCATTCAAGCTGTAAAACCACAAAAAGACACTAATAGTATTTACTCTATCTGATGGCTGGCAAAGTGTCCTTTGATAATGATTTGGGTCGAATTTAATGGAAAATTGTACGAGTTACGCTCCGTGGCACTGCAGATTTTTAAGCAGCCTCGAGAAATGGCGAGCCTGCGGTGTGTGCGTACATACCTTCATAGAAAATATCGTCATGTCGTCCGCCAGACGCATCCGATAAGCGACCGCCTTGCCACATATGCTTTACCAAAGTTATGTTAAGAAATATGTTTGAAAAGTTGTGCAGCTATTGTGACTATTGTGCAATGGGTAGCCCTATTTATATTTGAAAAAAATCCTGATATACTGTATATCGATAATCATTGGGAAAATTTTGCTATTATCGATGCATGAAAAAGGCCCAAGCCTAGTATTCGTTACGACTTGTGAGCCATATTCCAAGTCTTCTGTAGCCATATGATAGCTTTGTGTGAGGAAAATTTAAGTTGTTTATTCACTGGTAATCTTTCCCCCTTTTTTGGAGCTTGACAGCTGACATTGTATGACAAGAGCTGTGTAAGGAATCTTCAAAAAATTTCTACTATTGTGTTCTACAGAAATAAAATAACCATACGGGTTTAGAACAACACAAGAGTGAGAAAACTATCCAGTTAAATTTGGATATTCAACAGATTGCCAAACGTTTATGTCCGTCCTTATGGAATCATTCAGACTACTGAATAACTTTTCACTCCATCTCATGTGTTGCTTATTTATTTTATTTTTGGGCTTTTTAGCCTTTATTTTATTGGAAAGTTGAGGTGGAAATGGGATTGGACATGACCCAGGCCAGAATCAAATCTGGGCCTCCGTGAGCAAATAGCTTTAATATGCCACAGCTCTGACATCATAGTGTTGTTGAAGAGCTAATTTTACTTCTACCATTGGCAGCAGAGGTACCTATTGCTACCGCAAATTGATGGGCACCATCAGCCTCATAGAGATGCACCACAGAGGGAGAGTGTCATCAGCCAGTACTTAATATGTATGAAACTTTAATGTTTAACTGATGAAAGAAGCACAGAGGAGCAGGCAGGAGCCCAGAGCAACACTCCGAGGGGAGCAGCAGGATAAATGAGACTAATTATTGGATGAGGGTAGATCGAGCTCCAGCGCCCCTAGCGTGATATGTGACAGCGGTTGAGAAAAGCCAGATGTTACCTTGGTGCACAGCAGTGATGGGGTATTTAACTGCTGTGACCCAGGAAAGAGAAAGCACAGCCAGAAATGGTCCATTCCAACACCTGTGGGGTTGTGTCTCTAGGCCTAGAAATAAACATCTGCTTATGGGAGAGCTAACCTAAAGGCAGTGACGGGCCGTGCATTTAAAGTCTAGGATTTTATACAAAATATAAGTAACTGTATTCCACTACAGTTACAATTTAAATCATTGGTAATTAGAATACAGTTACATTCAAATAGTATTTTGATTACTGAAGAGATTACGTTGCATTTTATTGTCATTTGTTTCATTTAATATTTAGTCCTTTCAGATGGAAAACATTTATACATTTAAATGATGCGATCCGAAGTGCATTTGAACAGTGATGAAACACTTTCTTATGATGCGTTACATTCATACGAGCAGACAGAGAAGTAAGTTTGAAGTAAGTTTGGAGCAGAAGAAATAGAAATAAACCTTGTGTAAATTGTCAGCTTTACGCTAAGCTAAAATGCTATTTCTAGCTATTTTACATGCACGTTACCAGGCACAATCATATTTTTTATCAATAGAATTCACGTTAGATCATAATTTCTTTTTTTCTAGTAAGACCTTTGATATTAGGGCAAAAATCGTATTCTTGATAATAATTTTTGTATTGTTTTCCTGTAAAAATATCTAAAAATCCTTAAAACAAGATAAATTAGATTTATCTTGTTTTAGAAACAACACTGCATAAGATATTTAGGTTTTTCAGAGAATGTATTTTTAACATGTGTATTTTGTCTTACTGTACTGGCAGAGTTTTTACAGTCAAAACAAATGAAAAAATCTACCAGTACTGAAGAAGTAATCCAAAGTATTTAGAATATGTTACTGACCTTGAGTAATCTAACGGAATACATTACAAATTACATTTTACAGCATGAATTCTGTAATCTGTAGTGGAATACATTTCAAAAGTAACCCTCCCAACCCTGATCGTACATTATGTCACAGCTAACTAGTAATACTAATTGACATTTTAAAAACACGTCCATGCATGAAAGCCAGTACTTGAAACGACACTTAATGCTAAAGCAAGTTTTAACTTAATTTTAACTGCAGCATGACTGTTTTGTGAAATGAAAATCTCCCGAACAGACATTCAAAAATCATAATTTTTTATATGAATCTACCAAGGTCTATAATACCTGGAAAAATCTATCTAATAATATTTGCTATTTAAATGTTGCTTGCAATAAATTTTGTTTTGTCAGGGTACACGGTTATGCTGCATTCAAGTTGGATGAGGGATATTACTACTTGATATCTCCGACCATAAATGCATTCCATTCCCTGATATTTGGAAGATGATGTTTAAGGAAACAAAACTGCAATGCTCCTATTAGCTTAACAGGGGTTTGACTCTCATTAGAGATGTCTGCTAGCAACCCAACTGATAAACAATGCTGCAGCGCTAGCATTTGTGCTTCAGGTGTACGATTATCAAAAGAGATTATAATGTTTTATACACCTGTTTCAGCAGGCGTTTGTTAAACAAGTTTTAATATCATGTAATGTGGAAACAAACTCATTTATCGATATTACTTAATAAAGTGAATGTTTATCACTTACTTTGTATATCTCCCTGAGTGTCGACATGTGTGTGTGACATCATGCCCCTGCATCTCGGCGAAATCAGGGTTGAGAATTTCCGCACGAGCCTACGAGTTGTAATTCTGACTTCAAGATGCATTCCATTGCACTTTTCCTAGTAAGGAAGTTGTAAAATCTGACTTTCCGAGTTGAATGGAATGCAGCACTACTTTTCAAAACTTGATCCGACACTGAATTCTCAAGCGGCCTAATTTACACTTAGAAAACTCCTGATGTTGCTATAACAATGCAAAAACACTTACCAATTTACTTGAAGTGAAAATCAGTCCTCCTTTCCTGTTTAATAAATTCAGCAATCACAGGGTCATGCAGAACATCTCCTGTTTTTAAATCCATAAGGATCTCCTTCTCAATGGCGATAGCGGCAGTGATGACGATCTTGCGCTCTTCACTTTCAAATTACATCACTTAAAGTGTGATTGCATCACTCAAGGCCAGCTAGAAGGCCTCAACCGGGACATATCCTAAAGATCACACCCACCAAGAACAAATAAATCAATCTGATTGGCTGATGAATCTGACAATCTGACTTTAGTTGCCCATTTGCACCGTTGAGGGATTCTGTGGAAATTCTGAAGGCCTGACGGGGTGGAGCTCAGGCTCACGCGCTGCTTTGGGCATGCAATTTGTGAAACAGTTGTCACGCTTTGCTTGTAAGCATCAAGGAATAAATTCTGACAGGATAAACTTTTCGTTTTTCTCTATTTGTTTGTAGATTAATTAAGAGCGGAAAGTGATTAAAAATACATAGGCAAAAAGGTTATTGAGAATGAAAGGATGAAAAATTATTTGGCATGTTACGCCAGCAGAGAAGGCTTTACTGGCCCTGAGAATTCTCCACTGACTAAATGTGTTTCCTCTGACTAATCTTTCCTCTGTGGAACACACAAACACACACACACACACACACACACACACACACACACACACACACACACACACACACAAAATAATAATTTTAAAGTGATTATCCTGGCCATTTTCCCCCATGTAATAAAAGTAAGTAAGAACTGGGGCTGTCAAGCTCCAAAATAACAAAACAATCACCAAAAAAGTATCATAAAAACATTCTATATGACTTGTGTGCTATATTCCAGTGTTCTAAAGCCATAGCTTTGTGTTTGGAACTGATCTAAATCTATGTGAATCTTATGAAAATCTTGACTTCTGCCCTAGCTTTCCTTGTCATGTTTATAAAAGTTAATGAGAGAAGTTATATTTTGTGATTTGTTTAAAAATTGTTTGTTTGAGTGAGATCTTTTCAATGATTTGGGTGATCCATTTCACAAAACTGGTGATCTCGTTCTTGTATTTGACTCTGTGGCTCAATGATCCGGGTTGCAGTGGGTACTTGCTGACTGGAAAGGACATTATCAAAGAATAAGAACTTACATTTTACAAAGGAATATTCTGGGTTCAATACAAGTTAAACTTAAAGGGATAGTTCACCCAAAATGAAATTTCTCTCATCATTTACTCACCCTTATGCCGGATGTGTATGACTTCCTTTCTTCAGCAGAACACAAACAAAGATTTTTAGAAGACTTTCTCAGCTCTTTTGGTCCATACAATGCAAGTGAATGGGTGCCAAACTTTTGAAGCTCCAAAAAACACATAAAGGCAGCATAAAAGTAATCCATATGACTCCAGTGGTTAAATCAATGTCTTCAGAAGTGATTTGATAGGTGAAGGTGATAAACAGATAATTATTTTAGTAAATTTTTACTATAAATTCATCTCCCTGCTCAATCAATCTCCACTTTATCTTTCACATTCTTCTTGTGTTTTTGGTGATTCACATTCTTCATGCATACACCCCCTACTGAGCAGGGAGAAGAATTTCTAGCAAAAATGGACATAAATATTGATCTGTTTCTCACTCACACCTATTATATCACTTCTGAAGATATGGATTAAACATCTGGAGTCATATGGATTACTTTTATACTGCCTTTATGTGCTTTCTGTAGCATCAACATTTTGGCACCCATTCACTTGCATTGTATGGACCTACAGAGCTGAAATATTCTTCTAAAATTCTTAATTTGTGTTTTACAGAATAAAAAAGTAATACACATCTGGGATGGCATGAGTGTGAGTACATAATGAGAGAATTATAATTTTTGGGTGTACTATTCCTTTAATCAACTGCCTGTTGATGTTGATTACCACAAAAATTCATTTAGAAAAAAATCTGGGTTACTGTGGGGCACTTACAATGGAAGTGAATGGGACCAATTCCTAAACATTAAAATACTTTCAAAAGTATAGCCACAAGACAAACAGTATTTGCTTGTTAACATGATTTTAGTGTGATAAAATCGCTTACTGACCTTATCTGTGTAAAGGTATGTCCAGTTTTGCAACTTTGTTGCCATGACAACGTAATGCCTTAACCTCGATTTTTGTGTTAACAAACTGTACAGACCACATTTTTTATACTTTTATAGTAATATAGTGATTTATAATCATTTTGGAGCTCAATACCCCCAGTCCTTATTCTCTTCCATTATATGGAAAAGAGTGTTCAAAATTTCACCTTTTGTGTTTCATGGAAGAAATACAAGTTTGGAATGACATGAGGGTGAGTAAATGATGACATCAATTTCGTGTTTAGGGAAACTATTCCTTTAACTGTTCCAAATGTTTCAGAGGCTTTTCCCATTTCATAGTTTGTGTGGTATAACCATCTTTATTTTTCAACAACAGGAGTGTAGAGATAGTTTGATGGAATGTGGCCTCCTGTCTCAGTTACTGTTTGTTACACAATGATACATACCTGCCCCCAAACACATCATCACACAGATCACATCCTTGTCATCACAGCCTTCCGTGAGCGTGAGAGCATCTAATCGCAAAGGGACCTTAGATCAGTGGCCATCAGACAGTCGCTGGCTTTTTACAAGCTATTAATCACCAACATCTCAGTTTTTGTGCTCCTTCGCACCTTGGGGAGCTGCTTTTTTATGGGCCTTTGTTTACGGTACCCATCAATCTGTTCATGCTTTTCTTTTCCATCCGCTTCATCACGTCTTTCTTTGACATCCATATCACTAGGCCCTTAAAAAAAAAAAAAAAAAATAAATAAAAAAACATAGGTGCCAACAAGTTCCTCTGTTGGTTTTGGATGCTGCACCAAAAACGAATTAAATATGATTACAAGCGTGCCTTGATTTGCTCTTCTAGGGTAAGAAGTGAATAGCTATTAAGTGGATAATATATTTTACAATCTGGTGATATGGAAGTTAATGGCCACCAGTTTTTCTTTTTCAGGATATGGTGTGTATTTAGTGCTTGGTAATTGGTAGTAATGCATGGTCTGTTTTACCACACTTGTCATTGTAATAAATAACTGAAAATGTTAACAGATTGGTGGTTATCCAAGGCACTGGAGTTGTTGTCAAAATTTTGTTGGTTTTAAGTTTAATGAAAACACAATTCACATATGTTTCAACAATAAAACAATATGTTTTCCTCCAGAATTTTAAAGGGTCATGTCATGAGGAATCAAATTTTCCTTGATATTTTGACATATAAGAGGTTTTCTACTATAAAAACATACTGTAAATTTCAGAACTCAAAACTTAATCTCCAATGCAATAAAATCATTTATTGAAACCATGATCCAAAAATGCCTCGTTCTCTACATACGCGACTACCCTACATCACTAGAGGAACCATTAATTCATGACCTCCTCTATAGCAACAACATAAATGCCTACTTAAAATAATCACTCCCACTGGTTGCCAGTTTGTACTCAGAGAGAGAAAGAGCAGGACAAACAGGTCTAGTGTGGCCTAACTATTCCTGAACACAAAAGGGGACCCATCTGGGCTGTTTTGAATTATTTTTGTATATAAACATGAACAAGATATACTTGCTTGATCGTTGTCATGTATCTTGCCATTTTTAAAAGACGCGGTGTCAAGTTACAACTCTGAAATGAGAAGTCATTCGGTTTCATTCATCTGCACCTCCTCTTGTTGTTTTGAGCACAAATGCATCATGGATGCGTTCTTGTATCCATCTGCACTATTCTTAATTGTTGGTGTATGTAAACATGGACTAGATGGATGTCTCTGACCATTTTGATGTGTTTACAGCGATGTGCATTTCAGTGCAGGATGATACTGGAAACTGGATGTGTGTGCAACTAGTTCACACTGTGCATTGGACTACGCATGTGCATCATGTGGATATGTCTTCAGCGTATTTCAGCGTGGGTTGCATGTTTTTTCAGCTCATATCAGCGTGGATTGCTTGTGAACTAGTCATAAAATGATTCAAGCTTTGCAAAGGAACTGTTGTTGATGGATGGAGCTGTTAAAAAACTTGGACGTGATCATAAAACAATAATAAACAGTTCCATTAATGAATATTTCAAATGTCATGACTGTTTGATAGTTTATAGTGCTGAGTGTTTACAGTTGTGCTTGAGATGAACAGTTTAATATATTCGGATGCAATGTGTTGGGTGTGCGTTATGAGTAAACCCTGAAATATAGTTTTTTATTCTTGTGGAGCTGGTTCATTTTCTGCCGATTGAGTTTCAAATAAGGCTGTATTCGAGGGGCTGCATGATGTTAGCCAATGATAATAGTGGGCGTTTATGTTAAAGTTTTAAGGAGGCGATCAGGCCAAAACCGAGCGTTTTAGCCTGAGGGCCAGAAACAGGGTGGAAAATGATCATATGTTACTAAATTATGATGGTTTTGGTGGACAATGAACTTTACTAACATTATCAGTTGACCTCAGGGAAGATAATAAAACTATATATAAAAAAAATAAATATATTTTTTTTTTATGTGAATCATGGTTATGTACAATATCATATTCTATAAAACCATGAAAAACATGAAAAATGAAAATCCTATCATCATTTACTCACACAGATTGACAACCTTTCAGTCACCATTCACTTTCATTGTATGGAGATGCAATGAAAGTGAATGGTGACTGAGACTAAGATACTACCTAATATATCTTTTGGGTTTCATTTAAGACAGAATGTCATACAGGTTTGCAACAACTTGAGGATGTGTAAATGATGACCAAAAAAATAAAAATTTGGGGTGAGCTATCCATTTAAGACTAATAAATAAGATTTTGGTAATTTTTGTTTTTAATTTATTTACGACACACATTGAACACATGAATTCACAGAGCAATGTTTGGTTTTCAATGTCTGACAGCCTTCAAATGAACATCCTCTTTTGTAGCTTAATGACAAATGTTTAGGATCCTTGACTTACATGCTTTTATAATCCCAAAAGAGGTCAGTTATTTAAAGCATTTATTAGCTCCTCTTCTTTGATATCCCTGAGGCCTGGAACAGTGCATTATCACTTCCATCTTAAAACTCCATGTTTGTGATTCAAACTAAAGTTCTCTAGGAGAGATGCCTTTCATTGCAAATTTAGCTCCATGCTGTCACATTAACAACATAATATTGAGGTACTGATAAATCTATAGTTTCACTGTAGTGCTCAGGGGCTTAATCAGTTTGAAGTTGGACTGAGATCGAAGTGGAATTACTTTCATATGAAACCTGGTGAACTTTTTGAGTAAAAACAATCGACTGGTTCCCATCTTCCTGCCTTTTATATCCTGCTCATGTCTCTGAAGGTATTAACATCCATAATGATTTTCTTGGGAATCAGATGCTCTGAAAGATCTTTAGTGAGGCAGATCATTTGGCAATATGGGTAAGAAAAGCCTCTCTGCCTTAGATTCACACAGTCTGACTGTATGGTTTGCTCCCTTATTTACGCAGCACAGCTGCCAAGGAAACCTAGAATCGATTGGATGGTGCTCCGTGCAGGGCAGGAGTTATTATGGCATATTGGTTTTTCTGGACCATTCTGACACCTTTTAAAATGCACATTAGCTATGGTTTGCGATATATCTCGCCTGCCATATGGACTCACCGCAGCATTAGTTCCATTCCACTTTGAGGGGCAGTGATGCTGTAGCCTCAGCTTTTCTGTACTGGCCCAGACTAGGTCCAAATTTCTGGGTATGCATTAAAAATCAATTTCCTTCCAGTAGAACTGGCTATGTGTTACTAATGTATTTGCCTAATGAATGATCCTTTGAGATAAGGTAGTTCAGATATGCATTATTAAATGGCCTTACTCCTGGACATGATCATGACCTATTGTGGCAACGGGGGCGTGGTTGAGCATTCGTCCAGAGAGAGAGAAAGCAGTAAGGGTGCACACACCTGAGCACTATAATGTCTAACACCTGTTCCCTATCTGTCACTCACTCGACATTGTGTCGATGTAGTGACACAAGGGGTCGGCCTTGGGAGCCCCAAACACCTCTGATATCTGAGAAAAGGCCAATGAAAATTGCCGAGTGGAATTTGCATGCCACTCCCCCGGACATACGGGTATAAAAGGAGCCGGCTTGCAACCACTCATTCAGATTTGTTCTTCAGAGCTGAGCGGTGTCTATGTATTCCACTGCCATTCCATTCACCTCGAAAGCAAAGCATTCTAAGTTGTTGGATATACGGCACATGCAGTGGGTTCTCCCCCTCTCGCATGGATAAGTGCAGAGAATGCCCCTGGGCGCTTCATCAACTAAACTAAAAGAGTATACTTAAAAGAGTATTCCTCTAAAAGAGTGAGCACTGACAGAAAGCATCTTTTTAAAGATGCTGTAACACTTCTCAGTGAAAGGAGGAGGCGAAAAGCAGATTTTCTGGTTCAGATAAGCGTTTTATTCTCCCCACTGCAGCAAATGCACTCTTTCAGGACTTTCACAGTGTTCAATAATTCACTCTAAAAATAAACAACTACTTCAGAAAAATAAACTCTCAGCTTTGCAATAATAAGCTCTTGGCTTCATAATAAGGTCTCTGCTGCCCAGGCTCTCTCTCGCGTCTACTTGCGGTGTGGCTCTATTTATGCCGCTCTCCCTGTGCTCACTGAAATTAGAGACAGGTGTTAGACATAATTTAGCTCAGGTGTAAGCACCCTTACCGCTTTCTCTCTCTCCGGAGAGATGCTTGACCACGCCCCTGCTGCCACATATCCCCACCGCCCGACTCAGGCCGGGGCGGCATCCGGCCTGCCTACCACTCCCCCCCATTCCTGGAAAGGAAGTCGGCGACAGCCATCTGTGCTCCCGGTCTGTGGACCACCTTGAACTTAAACGGCTGAAGAGCCAGATACCAACGGGTGATCCGGGCATTGGTATCTTTCATGCGGTGGAGCCACTGGAGTGGGGCGTGATCGGAACAGAGGGTGAAGGCCCCTGAGATGGGCAGGTAGACCTGTTTGCTTCCTGGGAGTCCTCCCACTGCCCGCTGTGGTACTCTCTGACCGAGGCCCCCCTTGGCACAGAAGCTCTGGCACACAGCTGGCCCCGGGGTCTGTGCAAATATGCGTTTCCCCCAGTCAGCCTGCTTGCAGACTTTGCACATGGTCAGGGAGGACGATGAACAGGTCATGTTGGTGGCACCGTACTGGCACATCCAGACTTGGTTCTTGGAGCTCACGCTCCTCACGACAGCCCCTCCCTGGTGAATTCCTCTGAGGAAGAACCTCCTTTCTCAGGGATGGGGCACGATTTAGCACCTGCGCCCAGACCTCTGGCCCCTGGACGGGACGTGGAAGACCTAAGTGGACTACTACCGGCAGTGGTAGACACTATCACTCAGGCCAGGGCTCCCTCTATGAGGAAGCTATATGCCTTGAAGTGACATCTGTTCGCTAATTCGTGTTCTTCCCAAGGTGAAGACCCCCAGAGATGCGCAGTCGGGTCGGTGCTTTCCTTCCTGCAGGAGAGGTTGGAGGGGCGGCACACCACGATGCAGTGGATGGTAAGTCCTTAGGGAATAGGGAAGCACGACCTGACCATCAGGTTCCTTAGAGGCGCTAGAAGGTTGAATCCTCCTAGGCCGCGCCTCGTGCCCTTATGGGATCTCTCCGTGGTCCTGATGGGCCTGTGGAGAGCCCCGTTTGAGCCTTTGGAGTCAGTCGAGCTAAAGGCCCTCTCCCTGAAGATGGCCCTCCAGTGACTACACTCACTTCCATCAAGAGGGTTGGGGAACTGCAGGCATTCTCTGTCAGTGATACGTGCCTGGAGTTCAGTCTGGCATACTCTCACGTGGTCTTGAGACCCCGACAGGGCTGTGTGCCAAGGTTCCCACTACCCCTTTTAGGGACCAGGTGGTGAGCCTGCAAGCACTGCCCCAGGAGGAGGCAGACCCAGCGGGCGACCCCTAGTGTCACTACATCGACACAATGTCTCTTTACCTCTATCAGGGAATGGAGGTTACAACAGTAACCAAGACATTTCTGATTGTAGTAGTACTGAGGAGAGTGGGGAAATTTGTTAGATGTGAAATGTGCGATGCCTTGGCAGGGGAATCAGAGCTGGGGCGGTCTTCTTCAGCTCCATATCAGGATGATGTAAAGGGGGGGAGGCTTCAGTCTCTCCCATACTTAGAAGATTTTCTGAAGGGGATTTCCCTCTAGATCAGTCGAGAGATGAAACCCTTAGGCATGCCCTTGACCAAGTGAATGTTATTGATGGTCAACGGCTCCAGCCAAACATTGCACTTTCATATCCGTTTTTCGCTATTATAAAAGAGTGGTTGTATTGAGTGATGCAGGACACTCAGACAAAAGATGATACAACCCAGTTGTTAATACCGTGGAGCTGTCGGGAAATGTTACTTCAGATGGCTCATTATAATCCGATGGCGGGTCACTTAGGGCAGGAAAAGACCCTGAACCGACTAACGGCCCGTTTCTATTGGCGGGGCATTCACGGGGATGTTCACAGGTGGTGTGCGGCATGCTGTGAATGTCAGCTGGTGAATCCGCCAGCAACCTGAAGAGCGCCACTGTGGCACCTTACATTAATCGAGGTCCCCTTCGAAAGAATTGGCATGGACCTCATCAGGCCATTAGAGCAGACAGCATGTGGACATCACTTTGTATTAGTTCTGGTGGACTATGCAACACAATATCCAGAAGGCGGAGGCACTCTCCAGAGTAATCTCCAGAGTAGGGATTCCAAAAGAAATCCTCACTGATCAAGGCACTACATTTATGTCACTACGCGAACTGTATGAATTATTAGGTATTAAATTGATTCACACCAGTGTTTACCATCCACAAACAACGGGTTGGTGGAACGATTTAATAAAACCCTGAAAAATATGATTCGTAAGTTTGTGCATGAGGATGCTAAAAACAGGGATAAATGGATCAAACCCCTGTTATTTGCAGTTCGAGAGGTCCCACAAGCCTGCACAGGTTTTTTCCCATTTGAGCTGCTGTATTAGAGGTGGCCATGCAGTGTGGTCAATATCATGTGGGAAGCTTGGGAGGAGGGACCTTCAAACAGCAAAAATGATATTCAGTATGTTATTGATCTTAGAGCAAAACTCCACACTTTGGGTCAACTAACACAGGAGAATTTGCTCCAAGCTCAAGAACGTCAAAGCCAACTTTATAACAGGGGTACTCGGCTATGGGAATTTGCACCGGGAGATAAAGTGCTCATATTACTCCCCACATCGTGCTCCAAATTATTTGCCAAGTGACAAGGGCCCTTTGAGGTCACACGACGAGTGGGAGATCTCGATTATGAGGTAAAACGAACATATAGAGGTAACACACGTCAAATATACCATCTCAACCTCCTGAAATTATGGAGGGAGGCGGTCACTGTGACGTTGGCAATGGTAGTTCTGGAGAGGGTGGAGCTTGGGCCAGAGGTGAATGTAAAAGCCAATCATGTCGCCCCGGTCACTTGTGGAGACCATCTCTCACCGTCTCAAGTCACAGAGGTTGCCAAGTTGCAGAAAGAATTTGCAGATGTGTTCTCACCTCTGCCTGGTCATACAAAACTCATACAGCACCACATCGAGACTACGCCCGGGGTAGTAGAACGTAGCCATCCCTACCTACTGCGCGAGCACAGAAAATAATTGTTCGGGAAGAATTAGATTCGATATGGGAGTAATAGAAGAATCCCACAGCGATTGGTCCAGCCCATTTGTTCTAGTTCCTAAGAGCGACGGGTCTGTACGGTTCTGTGTGGATTATAGGAAGATCAATGCAGTGTCTAAATTTGACGCATACCCAATGCCTCGTATTGATGAGTTCCCCGATCGGTTGGGCACAGCTCGCTTTTACTTGACTTTGGATTTGACAAAGGGTTATTAGCATTTCCCCTTAACACCAATGTCCTGCGAAAAAATGGCCTTCTCCACACCGTTTGGCTTACACCAATTTGTGACACTTCCGTTCAGTTTGTTTGGGGCCCCGGCTATGTTTCAGCACCTTATGGACCGAGTCCTCAGACCACACTCTGCTTATGCTGCTGCCGGGCCGCATCATCAGAGTGTAAGCAAACCAACTGGCTGGTGTTTTTACGGACATTTTCAACCTTTCCCTCTCCTTATCTGTAATCCCCACATGCTTCAAAATGTCCAATATTGTGCCTGTACCAAAGCAATCAAAAATCACTTGCTTAAAAGACTGGAGTCCTGTTGCTCTGACCCCCATCATCAGCAAATGCTTTGAGAGGCTAATCAGAGATTACATCTGCTCTGTGCTGCCTGCCTCACTGGACCCATTGCAGTTTGCATACCGCAACAACCGCTCCACTGATGATGCCATTGCATCTACACTACACACTGCTCTCTCCCACCTGGAAAAAAGGAACACTTATGTGAGAATGCTGTTTGTAGACTACAGCTCAGCATTCAACACCATAGTGTCCTCTACACTTTATGTGAAACTCTGGGCTCTGGGCTTAAACAGCTAGCTGTGCAGCTGGATCCTGGACTTCCTGTTAAGCAGACGCCAGGTGGTTAGAATGGGCAGCAACATCTCCTCATCACTGACCCTCAGTCCTGTGTTCTCAGCCCACTCCTGTATTCCTTGTACACACATGACTGTGTGGCAACACACAGCTCCAATGCCATCATTAAGTTTGCTGATGATACGACGGTGGTAGGTCTGATCACTGACAATGATGAAACAGCCTACAGAGAGGAGGTGCACACACTGACACGTTGGTGTCAGGAGCACAACCTCTCCCTCAGCGTCAGCAAGACCAAGGAGCTTGTGGTGGACTTCAGGAGAAAAGATAGAGAACACAGCCCCATCACCATCAATGGAGCACCGGTGGGCCGAGTCAGAAGCTTCAAGTTCCTCGGTGTCCACATCACAGAGGAACTCACATGGTCCGTCCACACTGAGGCCATTGTGAAGAAGGCTCATCAGCGCCTCTTCTTCCTGAGATGGCTGAGGAAGTTTGGAATGAACCACCACATCCTCACACGGTTCTACACCAGCACCGCAGAGAGCATCCTGACTGGCTGCATCACTGCCTGGTATGGCAATAGCACCACCCACAACCGCAAAGCCCTGCAAAGGGTGGTGCGAACTGCCAGACACATCATCGGAGGTGAGCTTCCCTCCCTCCAGGACATATAAACCAGGGCAGACCGGATGACTCTTCCCGGCCTGAGTTGGGTGGTGGGGATATGTGGTGGTAGGGTGTGGTCAAGCATTTGTCCACAGAGAAAGCGGTAAGGGTGCACACATCTGAGCGCTATAATGTCTAACACCTGTTTCTGATTGTAGTAGTACTGGGGAGAGTGATATAAGGAGGAACCAGCGAGAGAGAGAGAGAGACACAGACGAAGATGAGCGTGTAAAAAGTGACTGCTGAAAAGCAAACTGTTATAAGTCAGCTGAAAAGCTATTTTTGAGTTTGTCTAAATAAAAAGACCTACCTTTTGAGTTAATGACCCAAGTTTCCCGTTTCCTCCTTTCCCACCCAACGAACTCCTTCACAACTGTGTATTATAATACCTATATGAGTTGTACTAAACTGTATGGAAAAATTAAGGATACTGTGCCCAATATGCATCATAGTAAAATTGATATTATGATACAAATAGAAATTCTGTGTGAACTACTATACTGTACATTTGACTTCCTTTTTATCTGTAATACCTGTGTCTATAAAATAATTTGTAGTACTTGATGAGAAAGTGAGAGTGAAAAGTAATAATGGTGGTGAAATCTCTATGAAATCTGCATTACTTATTGAGAGCTTTGCTGGTAGGGTGATTTAGAGTAGCTTTTATTAGAGTGATTTGCATTTTAACGTGCCTGTGCTTTCCCTGACAGACATACTAAATTTAAAAAAAAAAATAACAATAATTTGTAGAGGGGAAAAGGAGAGAAAAAAAGAATTCATAAAAGAAAGTTTCCACCATTATTCATGAGCACTTTGCACAAACACAGGCTGGCTTCAGCCGATCTTTTAATATAAAGAATTACATGTACCTCCTCTAATAGCACATACACTTTCAACAGACATCTAAAATCTGAAATGTATCTGACTTTTTGTGAATATCTTTGATCCCACTATATTCTGGCCATCAATGCATCCTTACAACATTACTTCAAGACTTGCATCAGAAGGAAAACCCCATAATTGCACAGCCTCTAAGCAATGCCATAATAACGATGTGCATAACTTTGATTGCATTTGCCTTTTTTTTTTTAACTCCTGCAACACCCAATAGTATTTTAAGAGAATATTGTTATGCCATGTTTGCACAAAATACTGTATGCTGAAATAATATACTATGGTGCAGACAAAGACAGTCTACCCAAATGGCCTGAACACTGTAAATTCATTATGAATGTATTAACATGACACAAAGCATATGAATAAACATATAAATAATGCATGAGGCAGCTACTGCTTTGGGCCATGGTTTGAGAGAATCCAGTGGCATCTGTGATCATTTTTTAAATTACTTTATATACTTTAGCACACAAGCTAATGTTTATTTCCACAACTGTGAGGAATTTCTGAATTGCGTGGCTTGTTTGATCTTGTATACACACAAATGTGATGGAAATATTCAAGCTTATCTATTGTATATGCTGACTGATACTGTGTGTCAAGCCAGTTTACTGCATTAGGGATGTGTGCATTTGCATGCAAGAAGTGTGTTTTTGTACCTTATAATAATGGTTCTTTTTATACCCAATTGTTTCAACCTGAAAACCTTACAATCTCTGGATTTCCAATGATCAAATGGCATTAATTTTTGTCAACTCAACACTTGAGTCAATGTATATTTAGGCACAATGTACAAGGCAAACAGATCTAATGATAAATGTAAAAAAATATATGTCATTTTACAATATAGATACAGTACCATGTGACAGTGTGGAGAAAATACATCATAACTCTACAGTGTAAAACATTCTCTTCACCTATACAACACAATACGTGAGATGTCAGCTGTCTTAATGTATTATCAGTACAGTTAAATTACAAATCAAGTACAGTACAATGCAAGTCAAGTTTAGAGTAGACACTTGAAAACAAGTCATAAAGCCTAAAACTGACAGGCGAACTAACACGGTCTTAGCTCATGCATGAACAATAATATTTTCGGTTGTTTTATTAGGAAGACAAAACCTTCCACTATTTTCATTTAGAACATTTTATTACACACCCAGCCCTAAAATTTAGCTGGCTGCTTATAAAAGGACCAGAGCTTTGCTCACAAGGAAGCATTACAAAACTATTGAAAACATACCGTGATGTTATATAGCCATAGGAGTCTGAAACGCATTCAAAAGACTCTTCACAAATATAATTAGGCAAGAGGTATTCACTTACAATACAATGGAATAAAATGATGCAAGTTTGACCAAGAAACACTGCAATTTTAATCTGGCATGAGAACAAACGTTTACAGCAATGTAACACATTTCTAGCCAGAGAAATAGTGCTAGTAATGGCTTCTTGATAATCATAGAAAAGCTAATTTGCTATTCACCCTCTGACATACGTGGGTGCAGGGCACCTCTTAATGTAATGTAAATGTTTGTATCTTGGGTGTTGGCAAACACGATCATACAAAGTACAAAGTATTTGTATGATATGAGGTGCCTTCGCACTTGTTCAGAATGCAGTTTACTACTCTAGTATGAAATTCAGTTTGAAATGGCAGGAAAAAATAAGCGTGTGGTTTTCAATGGGAAAAATTGCCATCTCTCAACATAAAGAAAAGAAAAACTAGGCGATAGACAGTTTGCAACATTACAAAGTCATGTAAACAGTTGACTTATTATTGCATTTTTTATGTGATCTGTTAAATTGAACAAAGTTTTAAAATGCAGTAATTGAGTTTTAATATCTCTTAAAAAATCTTGTGACAGTGTAATTGGGGAATTGTTTTATCCAAGAGTAAACAAATATTGATAGTGATAGAAATGGTCTACAGTGCACACACTCATAAAATAACATAAAACTGCATGGGGTGTCCAACAATTCCAATTGTAGCTGGTGTGATTTGATGGGGGGAACAATCCAAACAAAACCCAATTTACCTTGGTAAAATTGCACTGAGGAAAAAGCAAGGGGAAAATACTGAAATGAAAGAGAGGTTTACCTCATTCGTCACTGTACTATCCAATCACACTTCAGAAGATGGGTGAGCACAGACACTGTGTTCCAGTCCATGCCTCTGAAGGACAGCACAAACAAACAAAATATCACAACACTAAGGAGACCCTTTTGGCCTAAGGTTGATTGAATAACATTTCTGTTATCATTCAGAGGGACGATAGTATGAAATGTTGCTGAGTAGATTCATGCCACGATACATTGTGTATTCAAAGCAATACTGACCCTGTGCTTGCGGAAATGACAGCAGGATAAGCAAATATTTTATATGCAACAAAGAAAAAACAAATAAAGAATCCAAAAAATAACCTCAAAGAAATGAAATGTTTACAATTCAGTGTCAAGCAACTTTTGAACCAAGCTTGCTGCATTTTCAGTGGCTACACTTGGATATTTCTGTCTGTTAAGACATTGGAAATAATTACACCTTGGCCTGAGGAGAGCCAAGACATTTTAGGAGCTGAAAGTTTTAGTGGAGGAGCAAACATTATGGTGTAACAATGGAAATGGGGGGTATAAGAAAAAGTACTCTAAATGTCTTAATAAAAAATCTTATTGACATCAGAACTGTTTGAAACCCCTTTAAATATACCTTTAACAAAAGTATGATGAATACATAAAGATTTCTCTCATAAGAATGAATAAATAACTTAGAAATTGTAGAATTAAATAAATAGATAAATAAACTGTTGACAGTTGTGCCTTTAGCTAGGGTTCAAAAATGTTCTCATTGACTTGCACTTTGTATAGTCCACAGGCTTATGCTTCTAATTATAATCCATTCTTTCTGACTTGCCGTTACCACAATACGAACACACTCGATATCAAATGCAATCTTGTGGTCCACATCGTGAACCTCAATGTTTCCATTTTTAAACTCCCCTAACGTTATATAGGAGGAGCACTGCCTTCCCTTCTTTGTTCCTACTAATTTCTCGCCAACTTCCAGAGCTCCATGATGCAAAATATCATTCTGACGATCATCTGTTCCCGTGATGATCTTGATTTTATTGATTTTTGTTGGCTTGTGGAACACTATTACATAAAAGTCCCCAGTGGACGGAGCTTTGCCCCAAAAGTACTCGTCCACGCTACTGTATGCTTTGGCAGCATCATAGCTTTCAAACACATTGATGTTGGTGTACAGACTAGCAGGTGGGTTGTCTGGGATATCAAGGGAGTCTTCCTCAAAGTCATCATCCTTAAGTTTGTTCTCTGCCCCCTTATAAGATGAATAGTATCCCATGTGTTGGAAAAGAGATGGCTTGAATCGAATAGCATCCTTCTGGGCCAGTAGACCTCGGAAATGGATAAGAAGCCAATCACAAGGCATCTCCTGATAGAACATGAGCAGGAAATGGGCAAGTCTGGGAATGTCTTTTGAGTGGTACAACTTTCCTATGTACCCCAGTTTAGAGAACTCTAGCATGACCCAATAAGAGCCCTCTCTAGAAGCCACCACCTTCTTTAGGGCCGTGAGAAAGTTCCGGGAGCATCGTACATCGTCCTCCAACATCATGTAGAAGTCAGAGAGGTTGGTGCAGAAGTTGAGGAGAAAAGCATAATCTACATTCTGTTTTGAACGAAAGCGTACCCTATCCTCAGGATCATTATAGTTTCTCTTCAAACCGTCCAGGGATGGGTAGTACTGCTCAGGTGCATGGATGACCAGGAGTCGGCCTGCGATGATATGGTGGCCAAACTTCCTTGAGATTTCTTGAACCAGGCTCTCACACCATGCCAGGTCAAAGTCTGCCAAGTGGACAACTACAATGATCTCTTTGAGCTCCTCGTAACTTGATTGGTCAAAGATGGACTTGATAGTCTCCAACAGGTAGTTTCCTCGCTTTCTTTTTACAGATGACAATCCAATGGTGAGATACTCTGTAAAAAACATGGAAAATGATGGACCAAGTGAATTAAAAGGTGTGAACACATGCTGTGAACTGATTTAACACCATGCTTTATACAGTATATGGGTGTTCCTTCAACCTTGGGTACTTTTAGCACTGTAGACTTCTAGAAAGCACATTTTTGTTAACATTTTTCACACTGTCACTAGTTTATTTAAAGGTGAAGAATGGGGGGCCTGGAGCTACCCAGGCCCCCCATTCTTCACCTTTAAATAAAAGTGAGTAAAGATGCTGACTACCACCCCTGGAGTTTGTGAGCTCGAATCCCAGGGCATTCTGAGTGACTCCAGCCAGGTCTCCTAAGCAACCAAATTGGCCTGGTTGCTAGGGAGGGTAGAGTCACATGGGGTAACCTCCTTGTGGTCACTATAATGTGGTTTGCTCTCGGTGGGGCACGTGGTGAGTTGTGCGTGGATGCTGCGGTGGATGGTGTGAAGCCTCCACATGCGCTATGTCTCCGCGGTAATGTGCTCAACAAGCCACGTGATAAGATGTGTGGATTGACGATCTCAGATGTGGAGGCAACTGAGATTCGTCACTACACCACCATGAGGACTTAGAGTGCATTGGGAATTGGGCATTCCAAATTGGGGAGAAAAAAAAAAAAGAAAAAAGAAAAAGGTGAAGTATGTTACTTTTTTATGTCAAAATACGTCATTGACAATTATAAGTAAGCCATTCGTGGGTTTATTTCCCCCAAAATTATAAACACTGAGCTTCCCAGGCACTATCAAAACATTAATGTTTATATTTTGAGCGGCCTGCTTAGCCCCACTCATTCCTTTCTAGTTCAACCTATACCGTGAATTTGGGCCTTGGCTACTTGTAGTTAGCTGTTCAGCCAGGAGAATATGAAAATCCATGATAGATGTGTACCAGAAAAAAAGAAATTTAGTTTCGCCAAAATTCTAGGACTTGCTAAAAGACATGGAGACAGAGAACGGAGTAAAACAAGAGTATACATTGGTGCCACATTTACAAGGTGGAGGACTTTGAGGGACATTTGGGGGTCAATGGAGACGCCAAACTTGCCGAGTTGCTTCTCGACAGGTAAGCTACACTCAAGGTATTGTCACACAAGTTATCTCATTACTGTCGAGCTTCAGATAAATTTGTAAGATACTCTGAATATGTCTCGTTACGCTTACTAGTTACCAGAAGAACCATCCTACTTCATATGCTTGATCCCTCGCATTTTCGGATGACCCGATTCCTCTGCCACACTTTCTGTCCAGTGTGTATATGTTAAAGTGTCTTGTTTAGCACCACATTAAATGTTTATCATCTTTTATTTAGTATGGCCTATTTGTTTATAGGGAATCAGATCGGTGAAAGGGCATCATGAGTCTAAGGGGTGTTGGCAACTGTTGTTTGAAAACATATCTATTTGTGTAATTCTGTTTGGTGCCACTAGTAGCACAGAAATGACATACTTTACCTTTAATTTGTACACTGCAAACCCTAAAGTTATCATTACTGTAAAAATCAAGTTGTCTTATTACTTGAAATGTCAAGTTTTGGTCTCATAACTCAAATATTTAAGTTCATTGAACTTATTTTTCTTAAAAATCCATAGACTTAAGATTTGAAGTGTTAATAACTCAAACTACTTAGTACAAAATTGAGGCTACGGGGAATACCCACAATCCTTTGCTGCTTGAATTATGTTTTGTTGGTCAGAGGGAACAGATTGGGGAAATTAAATAATTGTTATTAAGAATTCATAGATGTTTTAGCTCTATTGTTGTATTATTTATGCTTTGTTGCAAATAGTTGTTTGGTGTAATGTCACCATTAGGGTGATCTGTGTCTCTTTGGTCAAGTTGGACCCTGGTCACTCTATCTCAGTTCTCTTTGTGCATGTGCAGCTGAAGTGCATATATGCATTTCTGTAAAGAATTATTTAATAACTGACCTAAAACTAGTTATCATCTTTATTTGAGCTGTGCTGTTGTTTGATCTAAAATGGAATCAATTCAATTAAAATGTACAACAGTAGAAATATTTAAAGTCTACTTGCATGTGAGTCTGTCACTCACTCAACGTTGTGTTGATGTAGTGACACTAGGGATTCGCTCTTCAGAGCCCCAATCACATTTGCTTTATTCAGAAAAGGCCAATGAAAATTGGCGAGTGGAATTTGCATGGCACTTTCCGCCCCGGACATACGGGTATAAAAGGAGATGGCATGCACCACTCATTCAGACTTGTTCTTCGGGGCCGAGCACATGTGTGTGTTCATCCTGTCACCTTGCTATCGCTGTTGGAATTACGGTGCATATCAGCGGTCACCCTCACACGGTCGAGTGTTGTGCTTCCCCTGGGTGCTTTGGGGGCTGAGTCCACAGGTGTTAAAAGAGTATATTTTAAAAGAGTATATTTTCTCTAAAAGAGCTTGCACAAATGATTGGCCTCATTTTAAAGATGTCCTTTTGCCTTTGTGCTGCTGGGTGTGGCCGTTATCTCTCCCCACCGGATGGCCACGAAATCTGTCTCGAATGCTTGGGTCGCCAGCATGCCGAGGCAGCTTTTGTGGAGGGGTCATGTTCTCACTGCGAGAACATGCCCATGAGAACGTTGCAGTCATGGCTCTCTTCCTTCTTCGTGAAGCAGAGAGCCACCGTGGCTGCTTCCTGACCCGGTCTGTCCTGGGTTGAAACTCAGGTGGCTGTGTCAACGAGCACCGCATGCGATCTGGATGTGGATATGGGAGTGTTTCTGCCGGCTCAGTCTCCGCAGACCTCCCATTCCCCAGCACGCTCATTCTGCCCGGTAGAGTTCATGAGTGAGGCATCCACCTCAGGGAGGATTTTCGTTCGTGGCTCGTGATGAGGATGAGTTATTGGTCGCAGCGTCGGAGGGTGGGCTTCTACTTTTGGAAGCAGAAGAATCTTCTGAGCTCCCGCTCTCGGGAGGTAAAGCTCAGGATGAGGCGGACGATGAGTTGGCAGCCATGCTTGCCCGGGTTGCCGCGAACATCGGGTTTGAGTGGAACCCTCTACCCCTGCCCTGAGCATTCATGGCTGGATGATTGGTTTCTGGGTTCAGAACGTGACTCACGGCCACACCCCGCCCCGGTGCCCTTCTTCCCAGAAGTGCACGAGGAACTCACGAAGTCGTGGAAAGCACCTTTCTCTGCCTGTACATGCTTCCTCGGCTCGTCCACCTTAACTACCCTCAATGGTGGAGCGGCTAAGGGATAGGTAGAGCCCCAGGTAGAGCGCGGCTTTGTGCCGTGACCAACCTCGCTCTATGGGTGACGAAAGTCACGGCCCGCACCCTAGGCTGGACGAATTCCACCTTGGTGGTCCAAGAACGGCACCTGTGGCTCAACCTTGCGGAGATGCATGACGCCGAGAAGGTTTGCTTTCTCGATGCGCCCATCTCCTAAGGGGGGGCTTTTTGGCGACACTGTCGAGGACTTCGCCCATCAGTTCTCGACGGTGAAGAAGTAGATGGAGGCCATCAAACATATCTTGCTGTGGCGCGACTCGGCCGCCTACAGGACTCCGAAGTCCCGCACCTCATTTGTCTCTCGCCAGGGCCGTCCTCCTGCGGTGTTGACCCCGGCTCCCCCATCTTTGAAGCCCGTATGCCGGCCTCTGAGAAGAAGATCCTCCCACAGGAAGGCGGCGCCACCTGCCCGTCAGCCGACCGCCAAGAACCCTGGATGGGCCTTGAAGCGGTCCTGAGACAGGCGACCCTGGGATGAGGCAACTCTTGTTGACTGGCCTGACCCAGAGGTATGCACAGGCCCCACTTCTGCCCCTGGGCCAGCACGAGGTGAGTAACTTCGTAACATCACCGGGTGCCTTCTGGCCCCGGCACAAAAATTGTCAAGAAAAGAGCAGTTTCCTCATTCCCTGGGTCATTCTCCAATGCTTGCAATGGCCAGGCACTGGAAGTCTTTCCGGTCAATGAGCGGACGCGAGTATCTCGAGTTCCTTTGTTTTACGTTGAAATAAAGCCTGCAAACAGGTAAGTATGGTGGTTCTTGGGGCCGCCCGCCCACCCCAGCCACCGGCCACCGTTGCGGGCTCGTGGGGCAGCACGCCTCCCCCGGACGATCTTCCCGGTGGGGCGTCTGCTCTGCCTTGCCGTGAACCACCCACTCCGTCCCACTGATGCCGTTAGCGCAAAGGCTAGAACCCTGGTTAACGCTTTCCAGCCCATCGCGATGGCTCATCAGGACGATCCAGCTCGGCTACCCGATCCAGTTTGCCAGACGACTGCCCAGGTTCAGTGGCATCCTCTCCACCATGGCGCGAGGCGAGGATGCCTCTGTCCTTTGGGCGGAGCGATAGAACCCGTCCCCTTAGCCAAGTCGCACAAGGGCTTTTACAGCCCTTATTTTATCAGAGTTGCACTCAATCCTGGATCTGCGTGCCTTGAACAGAGCCTTACACAGGCTTCTGTTCAAGATGTTGACGCAGAAGCGCATCCTAACGTCTGTACAACATCAGGATTGGTTCGCAACCATTGACCTGAAGGACACGTACTTTCACTTATCAATCATTCCTCGACACAGACCCTTTCTTCGGTTTGCCTTCGAGGGATGAGCATACCAGTACAAGGTCCTCCCTTTCGGTCTGTCCCTGTCCCCTCGCGTCTTTACCGCAGTAAGTGGCAGTAAGTCGCGGAGGCGGTTACTGACCCCGCTAAGGGAAAAGGGCATTCGCATCCTCGATTATCTCGACGACTGGCTGATCATAGCTCACTCGCGAGATTTACTGTGTGCGCACAGGGACCTTGTGCTTCGGCACCTTGGCCGACTGGCGCTTCAGGTCAACTGGGAAAAGAGCAAGCTCTCTCCTGTGCAGAGCATCTCTTTTCTCGGTATGGAGTTGGACTCGGTCACCATGATGGCACACCTTATGAACAAGCATGCACAGTTGGTGCTAGCCTGCCTGAGAAACTTCAGGCAGAAGGTAGCGGTCCCAGTGAAACAATTTCAGAGGCTCCTGGGGCATATGGCATCCTCGGCGGCGGTACTTCCCCTCGGGTTGATGCATATGAGACTGCTCCAGCACTGGCTACAGACTCGAGTCCCGAGGTCGGCATGGTTCCACGGCACCCAGCGCATGACTATCATGCCACAGTGCCGCAAAACTTTCAGCCCTTGGTCAGATCTAGCATTTTTACGGGCAGGTGTTTCCTTAGAGCAGGTCTCGAGGCATGTCGTGGTCACGACGGATGCCTCGAATTCGGGCTGGGGTGCCGTGTGTTATGAGCAGGCAGTATCAGGGCTCTGGACAGGGCCCCGCCTACAATGGCACATCAACTGACTTTGGAGTCAGCAGACGTTGAAGTCTCTGTGAGCCACTCACCTTCTGGGCGTCCTCAACCATGCAGCGGATGCGCTCTCACAGCAGGTAATGCTCCATGGAGAATGGAGACTACACCCCCATGCAGTCCAGCTAATTTGGGAGAGATTCAGGGAGGCACAGGTGGACCTGTTCTCCTCCCGGGAGTCCTCTCACTGACCCCTTTGGTACTCCCTGTCCGAGGCACCCCTCGGCACAGATGCCTTGGCGCACAGCTGGCCTCGGGGGCTTCGCCAGTATGCGTTTCCCCCAGTGAGCCTCGTTGCACAGACGTGCAAAGTCAGGGAGGACGGGCAACAAGTCCTGATGGTTGCACCGTACTGGCCAACTGGACTTGGTTCTCAGACCTGATGCTCCTGGCAGTAGCCCCTCCCTGGTGCATTCCCCTGAGGCAGGACCTTCTCACTCAGGGCATGCTCTGGCACCTGTGGCCAGACCTCTGGAATCTCCAAGTCTGGCTCCTGGACAGGACGCGGTGGACCTAGCAGGCCTTCCACCAGCGGTGGTACACATGATCACTCAGGCCAGAGCCCCCTCCATGAAGTGGCTGTACGCTCTGAAGTGGCGTCTCTTCACAAATTGGTGTACTTCCTATGGAAGATCCACAGAGATGTGCAGTTGGGGCTGTGTTGTCCTTCAGGAGGGGCTTGAGAGATGGCTGTCTCCCTCTACCCTGGAGGTGTACGTGGATGCTATAGCAGCATATCATGATACACTGGATGGGAGACCCTCACGGCAGCATGACTTGATCACCAGGTTCCTCAAATGCGTGAGGAGATTGAATCCCCCTAGACCGCGCCTGGTTCCCTCTTGGGATCTCTCTGTGGTACTACCTGCCTTACAGAGAGCCCTCTTTGAGCCCCTGGAGCAGGCCGAGCTCAGCACTTTGTCGCTGAAGACGGCCCTTCTGATGGCACTTACTTCTATCAATAGGGTTGGGGACTTGCAAGCGCTCTCTGTCACCAGCGAATGCCTGGAGACGGTTACGTGCCCAAAGTTCTCACCACTTCCTTCCCGGATCAGGTGGTGAACCTGCAAGTGCTCCCTTCAGAGGAGGAAAACCCGGCCTTATCATTGCTGTGTCCAGTTCATGCCCTGCGCATCTATCTGGACTGCACGCAGGGCTTTAGACACTCGGAACAGCTATTTGTCTGCTTTGGAGGGCAGCAGAAGGGGAAAGCTGCCTCCAAACAAAGGTTGTCCAATTGGATTGTGGATGCCATTTCTCTGGTTTACCAACCACAAGAACTGCCATGCCCTTTGGGAGTCCGGACGCACTCCACCAGAAGTGTTGAGTCCTCCTGGGCACTGGCGAGGGGCGCCTCTCTAGCAGACATATGCAGAGCAGCGGGTTGGGCTACACCCAATACCTTTGCGAGGTTCTAAAACCTGCGCATAGAACCGGTTTCGACCCGAGTGTTTCGGGGTGACAACACGTAGGCCGGGCAGCCGGTCGAGTGTATCGCTTGCATTGTGCCTTTCTCCTTTTTTAAGGTGATAATGTGCACTATCTTGTCCACAACAGTTCCCCGCAACTGGTGAACACTGGACACCTCTTTAATTCTTTAAGCATTATTCGGTGGCGAACTTGGCAGAGGAGTAACGCCGCCAGGCCCAGTACTTGTGGTATTCCCCTTTTCAGGTGAGGCCGTGTACTTGGGCTCAGTGCTCCATACGTGGTGATTCCCCCCTCGGTAATCCCACATGATGCATTTCCACTGTTCGGTTTCCCCTCAGGTGAACCCTGTGTTTCCCCTTATCAGAGCTCTGCTCTGCCTCGGCCACTGTTGCTGTGTACCCTCCCCATAGATAGGGTCCTCCCCAATGGCATCATTCCATATGTGAACTTCCCCATCAGTAAGTCCATGTGAGGTATTCTCCACATGTTAACCTCCCTCTGGTAGGATGTGGTCTCCATAGTGCTCTCCCTCCTGGAGAGGGAAGAGCACTTCCCCAGCGCTATTCTAGTAGGTGCTCAGCAGGCAATTGCTTAATACAAAAATCAGAAAAGGCCACCGCCTGTAGCCTCCTCAGTTAAGTGCCTCCTCCCACCCTTATTGGGACCAGGGAGACGGCTTACCTAACTTGCTGGAAGGTCACGACGTGGTCAAGCGCTCGCTGCGAGGCACGCAGCAGCCTGCCTGTGTCCACTCCTCCGTACCTCGTGACACAGTTAAGCGCCTGCGGCGTTTCGTATAGGAACCCCTAGTGTCACTACATTGACACAACATCAAGTGAGTGACAGACAGGGAACGTCTTGGTTACTGATGTAATAATTGTCTGATTGGGGCTCTCAAGAGCGAACCCCTAGTGTCACTACATCTACACAACGTCTCCTTCCCTCCATCAGGGAACGTCATGGTTACTTGTGTAACCTCCGTTCCCTGATGGAGGGAACGAGACATTGTGTCGATGTAGTGACACTAGGGTTTACTCTTGGGAGCCCGAGACACCTCAGGTCTTTGATAAAAGGCCAATGAAAATTGGCAAGTGGTATTTGCATGCCACTCCCCCGGACATACGGGTATAAAAGGAGCTGGTATGCAACCACTCTTTCAGGTTTTATGCTGAGGAGCCGATATAAGGTCCGGCCATTTCAGCGGGTAGTTCAGCGTTGTGGCAGGAGGGACACAATGTTTCGTTCCCTCCATCAGGGAATGGAGGTTACACAAGTAACCATGACGTTCCCTATCTGTCACTCACTCGATGTTGTGTCAATGTAGTGACACTAGGGGTCCCTATACGAAACGCCACAATTGGCTGAACTGTGTTACGTGAACTGGTGGTGTGTGGTGGGCAGACTACTGTGTGCCTCATAGCCAGCACACCAGGTCAACACGTAACCTCCCCCAACATAGTTATGAGTGTCGAACGGCCCTTTTTGTGGACAAGACGACTACCCAAGAGATAGAGACAGGCTTAACCCAGTCGTGGCCTCTTTTCCCCTTCTCTTTTTTCCACTCCCTAAAAGAGAAGGGGATTATCCGACTAGGCCACCAGGTCTAGTCGGGGGGTGTCCCTCCCAAGGGGAAGACACAGCGGAGACCACACCTCGCCCAAAGAGAGGGGGGAGATATTTAAGTGGAAGGATACGTCACTTGGTCTTTCCAACCATGTGGAGAGTCTTCAAGGTAGATCCTGCCCAATGGGGGAGGAGTTACTACAAACATGGAAACTGGGGCAGAGGGGCTCTGCCCAAGGAAGACGCAGTTTGCCAACAGGGAAACGAATTAGCGGAAGATATATATCGCATGGGGTTAGCCTTACAGGGAACTGCCACATGCGGAGCACCTCCCCCAGAACAGGACTCTTAGTTAGCACATGTACTGGGCCAGCAGCGAATCTCTCCGAAAACTCGACTGCCACAGGACTCGGAGGAAGTGAACCAGGGAACAAACTTGTGAACACTACTGGGAATTAATGGCGCACGTATTCAGCTCAAAAAGAGGTGGAAGGCGCTATGTGCAAGCGATACACCCGGCTGGCTATCCCGGGCTTATCCGCTTGTGTTGTGTCCCACTACCTGGGACGAAACCGGTTCCTTGCAAAGGTGTTGGGTGTTGCCCAGCCCGCTGCTCTGCAAATGTCTGTTAGAGAGGCACCTCTGGCCAGGGCCCAGAAAGCTGCTACACCCTGGGTAGAATGGTCTTGTAGCCCTACCAGGGGCGGCATGTCCTGGGCGAGATATGCCATAGTTATGGCGTCAATGAGCCAGTGGGTGATCCTCTGCTTGGAAACAGCGCTTCCTTTCCGCTGTGCACCAAAGCAGACAAAGAGCTGCTCAGAGATTCTAAAGCTCTGTGTGCAATCCAAATAGATGCGTAAAGCGCGCACCGGACACAGCAACGACAGGGCTGGGTCTGCCTCCTCCTGGGGCAGCGCTTGCAGGTTCACCACCTGGTCCCTAAAAGGGGTGGTGGGAACCTTGGCCACATAGCCCGGTCGGGGTCTCAGGACCACGTGAGAGTAACCCGGACCGAACTCCAGGCACGTTTCACTGACAGAGAACGCTTGCAGGTCTCCTACCCTCTTGATGGAAGTGAGTGCAGTCAGGAGGGCAGTCTTCAACTAGAGTGCCTTAAGCTCGGCTGACTGCAAAGGCTCAAAGGGGGCTCTCTGTAGACCCTGAAGAACTACAAAGAGGTCCCATGAGGGAACGAGGCACGGTCTGGAGGGATTCAGCCTCCTGGCGCCTTTTAGGAACCTGATGATCAGGTCGTGCTTCCCTAAGGACTTACCGTCGACTGTGCTATGGCGGCAACATATACCTTCAAGGTGGAAGGGGACAGCCTCCCTTCCAACCTCTCCTGCAGGAAGGAAAGCACTGATCCAACTGCGCATCTCTGGGGGTCTTCGCGTCGGGTAGAACACCACTTAGCGTACAGACGCCACTTAAAGGCATACAGGCGCCTCGTAGAGGGGGCCCTAGCCTGAGTGATCGTTTCTACCACCGCAGGTGTCTCCGTTTCCCGTCCAGGGGCCAGACATGGAGATTCCAGAGGTCTGGTCGTGGGTGCCAGAGGGTGCCCCGTCTCTGAGAAAGAAGGTCCTTCCTCAGGGGAATTTGCCAGGGGGGAGCTGTCGCGAGGAGTGTGAGGTCCGAGAATCATGTCTGGGTGGGCCAGTAGGGTGTTACCAGGACGACCTGCTCCTCGTCCTCCCTGACCTTGCACAGGGTCTGTGCAAGCTGGCTCACTGGGGGATACACATATTTGCGTAGGCCAGGGGGCCTGCTGTGTGCCAGCGCGTCTATGCTGAGGGGAGCCTCGGTGAGGGCGTACCAGAGCGGGCAGTGGGAGGATTCTTAGGAGGTGAACAGGTCCACCTGTGCCCATCCGAATCGACTCCAAATCAGCTGGACCACCTGAGGGTGGAGTCTCCACTCCCCCCTTAGGGTAACCTGCCATGACAGCGCATCCGCTGTAGTGTTGAGGTTGCCTGGGATGTGAGTGGCTCGCAGCGACTTGAAGTGCTGCTGACTCCAGAGGAGGAGATGGTGGGCGAGTTGTGACATACAACGAGAGCGCAGACCACCTTGGCGGTTGACATATGCTACCATTGCCGTGTTGTCTGTCCGAACTAACACTTGCTTGCCCTGGATCAACGGCCAGAACCTCCACAGGACGAGCAGAATTGCCAACAACTCGAGGCAGTTGATGTGCTAATGCAGTCGCGGACCCGTCCAGAGGCCGGCGGTTGCGTGCCCATTGCAAACTGCACCCCAGCCCATTTTGGAGGCGTCTGTCATGACCACGATGCGCTTGGAGACCAGTTCTAGAGGAACACCTGCCCATAGAAATGAGAGGTCGGTCCAAGGGCTGAAAAGACGGTGACAGACCGGCGTGATGACCATGCGATGTGTCCCGTGGCGCCATGCCCATCTCGGAACTCGAGTCTGGAGCTAGTGCTGAAGAGGCCTCATAGGTGGCCACCACCGAGGATGCCATATGCCCCAGAAGCCTCTGAAAAAGTTTCAGTGGAACCGCTGTTTTCTGTTTGAATGCCTTCAAACAAGCCAGCACTGATTGGGTGCGCTCGTTCATAAGGCAGAGGAACGTGCTGGGGAATGGGAGGTCCGCAGGGGGATACCCGGCGGAGACGATCCCATTGGGGTCCCCAAATCGCCCCCAGTGCTAGCCGCGCTGGCCTCATACCCGTAGGTAGAAGGACCGAGGCGGGGAGCCGCTGGGGTGGCTTGCTTTCTTACGAAAGCAAGCCGCGACCGCAACGTTGCCATGGTCATGTTCTCGCAATGAGAACATGAACCATCCACAAACGCTGCCTCCATGTGGGTCGCGCCCAGACACGAAAGACAGCGATCATGACCATCCGAAGTTGAGAGATAACCAGGAATAACACACAATCGGAAAGGCATCTTTAAAAAGACGGGTCTTTAAAAAGACGTTCCGTGTGTGCCACAATTTTAGAGAAATATATACTCTTTTAGAGGAGGAAAAGCTCTTTCAGAAAATATACTCTCTTGTTTTTCTGCCAAAGTGCCCAGGGGCGTTCTCTGCAGAGCACCAGTGCAGAGGAGGGAGAAGCCGCTGAAATGCACCGTCAGATCCAGCAGAGGTGAATGAACAGTAGGATTCAGTTCAAAGAGCATGACCGTTCGGCTCCGAAGAGAAAATCTGAATGAGTGGTTGCATACCTGCTCCTTTTATACCCGTATGTTCGGGGGAGTGGCATGCAAATACCACTCGCCAATTTTCATTGGCCTTTTATCAAAGACCAGAGGTGTCTCGGGCTCCCAAGAGTGACCCCTAGTGTCACTACATCGACACATCTTCGAGTGAGTGACAGATAGGGAACAGAGGTTACACCAGTAACTAAGATGGTAACTCAACTTAAATAGTTAAGTTCACTCTACTTGAAAACCAAGTTAATTGAACTTAAATACTCAAGTTTTGGGAGACCCCATTACTCAATAGAATTGAGGGAACGAGTTTACTCAATCAAATGAGTGCAATGAACTTATTAGGGTTTTCCATGTATATATATATATATATATATATATATATATATATATATATATATATATATATATATATATACATGTATCACACAAGATTTATGTGATTTCTGTCTTTTTTCTTTCTCTCTGAGAGTCATGAAAATTCCACCACAGTGTCATTTCCACTGCATCTCAAATTCTGTATTGTGCTTAATAGAATTCTGTGGTGGAAATGATGCTGATGGAAATGACATTTTTAAACTTTTTATTTTTTTAATAAAAGGCTTTTCTGTCTTGCTAAAACTAATTTCATAACTTACATTTTATGTACCCTAAATACACATGATTAAATCATATTTTCACACTTTTGGCATTGAAAAAGTACCAAAAATAAATGATGATGGTATGATGGTAAAAAGTTTGTAAGTTAGTTTTAATGTGAAAAAAGCTGAAATATGTTATTTGTAAACAAATATTAAACTCCATTAAGTCTCGAGTTAAGAGCAACCTCAGAGCAATACATTTTCCTCTGAGTTTTCAGGTTAGGTAAAAGAATAACTGGAATAAATAAGTGGAATTTCAGTTCTTCACTAAATCCACCTAAATGTGTCCCGTTTTTTAAATAAACAAATGTTTCAGATGTGAAAACACTATAGTAACACTTAAAGCTGAAATTATTTTGAAATTTTGTTTTCAAACAGGTCTTCTGAACAATTCATACGTCTGCCATTAACCAGACAAAACAGATAGTTCTGCCCCAAACTCATCCCATTGGTTGAGCCAATGTTACTTTGTCGGGTTGGTTGGGATGTTTAAAAATATAGTTCACCCAAAAATTACAATTCTCTCATCATTTACTCACCCGCATGCCATCACAGATGTGTATGACTTTCTTCTGATGAACACAAACAAAGATTTTTAGAAGAATTTCTCAGCTCTGTACAATGCAAGTGAATAGTGGCCAAAACTTTGAAAGTCCAAAAATCAAGTAAAGGCAGCATAAAAGTAATCCATACGAATCCAGGGGTTAAATCCATATCTTCAGAAGCAATATGATAGGTGTACACTACCGTTCAAAAGTTTGGGGTCACTTGCCTGAAATGTTTCTCATGATCTTAAAAACCTTTTGATCTGAAGGCATATGCTTACATGTTTGAAATTAGTTTTGCAGACAAAAATATAATTGTGCCAACATATTAATTTAATTACAAAACTAAAATATTATTTTTAAAAAAAGCAGCCACTAAGCCCAACATATAGATGGAAACTCCTTCAATACTGTTTAAAAAGCATCCCAGGGTGATACCTCAAGAAGTTGGTTGAGAAAATGCCAAGAGTACATTTCTGCAAAATCTAGGCAAAGTGTGGCCACTTTGAAGATGCTAAAATATAACATAGTTTTGATTTATTTTGGATTTTTTTTTGTCACAACATAATTTCTATTATTCCATAGTTGTGATGAATTTACTATTATTCTAAAATGTGAAAAAAAAATAAAAAAAAAAATAAAATAAAATAAAATAAAGAAAGAATGAGTAAGTGACCCTAAACTTTTGAACGGTAGTGTAGTTAAGAAACAGATCAATATTTAAGTCCTTTTTACAATACATTTTTCTACCTGCCAGTAGGTGGCATGCATAAAAAATGTGAATCACCAAAAACAAAAGAAGAAAAATGTGAAAGTGAAAGTGGAGATTGATAGTAGAAAAAGGACTTAAATATTTATCTGCTTCTCACCCACATCTACGGTATTGCTTCTGAAGATATAGATTTAACCACTGGAGTCGAATGGATTACTTTTATGCTGCCTTTATGTGATTTTTGGACCTTCAAATTTCTGGCCACCATTCACTTGAATTTTGAATTGAAATGCACCTACAGAGCTGAGTTATTCTTCTAAAAATATTTGTGTTCAATAGAAAAAAGAAAGTCATACACATCTAGGATTACATGACAGTGAGTAAATAATGAGAAAATTAACATTTTTAATTTATTTATAAACAATCCCTTTAAACAATCAGAACAATATTTTAATAGCAGCACAAACACACAGTGTTTATTCTTTTCCTTAAAAACAACTTACATTGGCTAACTTACAGTACATAGGATAGAGGAGAAAATTCCAAAATGACATAAACAAAAAATACACACTTCAACGATTACTTCAGAAAATGTCTCGTTTGCGTACATAACCTCGGTTCCCTGAGTCGAAGGGAACGAGACCCTGCGTGCTAACGCATATGGGGAGTTGTCCTTCCACACAACCTAATTGAAACCTCTCTACAGTAACGGCAATATTCGCTATGGTGTTTGAGCCCCGCCCTTTTAGGCGTGAAGTTGTCCACTATAAAAGTAGGTGCAAAAACACCATTCCTCAGAATTTTCTGACAAGGAGCGCATTGCTCACACCACAGAAGAATTCTGAGTCTTGTAGTGGGGCCAGCGAGGTTTCGTACATAACCGAGATGTTCCCTTACGATGAAACATGACGCCGCAGTCCCGCGGGACAGCCACCGACACGAGTATGCCGCAAGTAAGTGACCCTCATGTTTGGCCAGGAGGAGAGCACTCAGAATGAATATATGAACTATAGTCATATAGTATGAATTAACCCCTTCACGAACCCTGTCGGGAAGGGAGTTATTTTTATAATGAAAGTGCTTGTACCTCACGATAAATTACAATGGCCTGATGCAGGTGGTTGTGTAAAATGATGGGAAGCCCATACTTAAGGGGAGGGACATAAGTATATGTTTGGCAAATGCAATAGCAAGTGCTCTAAACAGAGAGGACTTGTGAAGAGAGAGACGTTACCTCTAAACCTTGCGAATGTGTTTTGAGAAGACCATCCTGCTGCAAAACATGTCTTGTAAAGACACACTGTTCATCCATGCCCATGTTGAGTTACACTGTGACTCGCAAGCCAGGGCAATCGCATAAACAATCCAGTGAGAAAGTCTTTGCTTGGAGATGGACATTCCTTTTGTGCGTCCTCCATAGCACACAAGAGCTGATCAGACAGTCTGAACTGGCGGGTGCGTGTAGCCCCCGCACAGGACATAACAAATGCAAGGATTGTTCCTCATCCGAAATAAATGGAGGAGGGAAGAAAGCTTGAAGGTGAACCACCTGTGTTCTGAAGGCCGTGGTTAGAACCTTAGGCACATAGCCTTTTCTCAGTTTGACAGTGGCTTTTGAAAGACCGGGGCCAAACTCCAGACATGAATTGTCAATTGATAGTGCATGTAAGTCACGACCCATTTTACTGAGGCCAGAGCCAGCAGTAGTGCAGTCTTAATGAAGAGCATTTGCAAATCAAGTCCAAAGTCGAAGGAGGACCCTGCGAGCGCTTTTAAGACCAAAGTTAATTCCCAAGTCGGGACTGTAGCCAGCCAAGGTGGATTTAATTGTCTTGCTCCTCTAAGAAACTTTATGATTAAATCATGCTTGCCTATAGTGGTGCTAGTTTCAGGTGCGTGATACGCAAATATATTCACCACATAAACTTTGAGCATGACGGAGTGGGTCCTGTGTTTAATCGCTCTTGAAGAAATATGAGAATTTCATGTATAGGGCAGTTTACTGGGTCTTTGCCATGTGAAAGACACCAATCAGTGAACACATTCCATTTTAGTGTGTAGCTAAAATGGAATGTGGAAAAGCAGCAAGTCAATGTGTTCGCTCAGTAGTGCCTCTGATTGGCTAATAATAACCAATCGATGAGATAATTCAAAACACACACATCGTTCATTTTCAATGAGGTGACTGCTGCATCGATACATTTTGTGAACATGCGGGGAGCCAGAGACAGACTGAAATGAAGGACTTTAAATTGATACACAGTCCCCTCGAACATGAATCTAAAAAGCCACCTGTAACGCGGTGCAATTGATACATGAAGTACACTTCCTTCAGAGCTATTGATGCAAATCAGTCCTGAGGACGGATGTGCGATAATGTTTCTGAGTTAACATTTTGAATAGGAGCGTCGCGAGCATGCGATTCAAGCATCTCAGAACTAGAATGGGCCGAAGCCCGCTGTCCTTCTCCAGAACGTGGAATAAACGGCTGTAAATATGCTGTGTGTGTCGCAGTCTGTGGACGCAACACAGGCATATTGTGTGGTCAGACCACAGATTGTGCTAGATCATTGTAAACACCAGCTCTGACACCAAACAGTGAATACATTTCATTTTAGCGCATAGAGGCGTCTCGTGGATGGTGCTCTGGCCTGTAAAATGGTGTTCATGACTGAATGCGTCAGTTCTGACACGTTTAGCGTGCTCCCTTCAGGGGCCACACATGCAGGTTCCACAACTTGGGCTGGGAATGCCAGATTGTGCCTTGTGCCTGAGAGAGGAGATCTCTCCTCAGCGGTATTTCCCATGGCAAGCTGTAAAACATCTCTATCATTTCCAGAAATCATGGCTGATTGGGCCATTTCAGCGCAATTAACACTGGAGGAAGTGCATACTAGCATTTTGCCGGCCATATGTTGGCCAGCATATCGTGGCAATATTTATACGCCAATACTGTTGTGTTGTCCGAACGAATCAGAATGTGGTTATTCACAATACTGGAATGAAAAGCTCTCAAAGCTAGAAAGACAGCCAGTAGCTCTAGGCTACTAGAATGGGCCGAAGCCCGCCATCCTTCTCCAGAACATGGAATTAATAGCTGTAAATCCCACTGTGTGTGTGTCATAATCTGTTTTTTTAAAGACTGTACTTCATCGTTGTAAACACCAGCTCTGACATGTCCGTGAGGACTTGCCATGCATTTGCGCAGAGGGACAGCAGGCTTATTAATTCATATGAAACAACCTCTATCGTGTTCTTTGCGAGAAGATTGTGTATTTCGGCTCGTAACACTAGTGCGTCTTTGGACAGAACTATGAAAGACAGAACACCATTGAAACGGGGCAGCCGACGTGCAAATTGTATCGTATAAGCATGTACGATCGTTTTTTTTTAGCACCCAGTCGGAATGCCAGTAAGAGTTCACCACGCGTCTGCGTAATGGGACAGAGAGCAATCTGGTATATTCATAACATGATATAATATGCCGCTTACCATTGCGAAGCAGTTGCGCATAATGTGAGGCTTTGAAGAGGGAAAGCTCTTTATTGAAACAGTGTGAGTGTCTTATGCATGTGCAATCTGCGGTTGTGCAAAATATGTGGGCTTTGAAGTGGAAAAGCCCTTTATTGAAAACCTGTGAGCGTCTCGTGTGAGCGCTGCACTCTTTTTACAATCTTTGTATGTTCATACATGATATAATGCGCCGCTCACCATTGGGAAGCGGTTGTGCATAATGTGCTAACTTTATTGCATGTGATTAATGTGAGACATAGAAAACAACATATTGAACAACATTTTGAACAACAATATTCCTTTCCCGACAAACAGCAGTGGGGAAGAGGGGAACAGTATTGTGTGTTGGAAGGGGGGGTGTTTCTCATCAGCATGGGGCTTGCGCTGTGGCGGCTGCCTTCATTTGGGCCACGGCTTGCGTGGCTTTACCAGCGGTTCGACACGACATTTGGCGGCGCTGAAGCAGCTGGTGTGTAGTTTTTAGGGAGCGAGCCGGTTGTGATGAAGTACTGCTCCGTTTTGGCATAAAATGTCTCATAGCCTGTGATTGTTGCTGAGTCGTGACGTAGTGCTCAGCAATTCTATTCACAGAGCCTCTGGAAAGGCCGGCTGGAGACACCTGAGCATCAAATAGAGCAGCTTTTCCCAGATTTGATGATCCAAAAACACCAGGTTGCTCACTGACTTGCCAATGGCCTGTGCAGTGACTTTCTTGCAGCGCTAAGTCCGTAGTGGTGCGGAGCTCTTTGAACGTCTCTGGATGGTAGCCTTGCTCGTCCATTAGTTTGAGGAGCTTAGCTTGGAAAACTTGGAGCACCAACATCGCGTGGAATGCTGAACCAGTTTGGCCCACCGCTGAGTAGCTATGCTCTTCTAGCCAGTGTGGACGTTAGTCGACATGGCTTAAAGAGATAAATGGCGTGTGAGTTCCACACTACTCGCTGGGCAGAAATGTGCCCCTACCGCCTCTTCAGAGAGGGGTAGTTGGGCTTAGTGGTTTTCTTCCCTGTGATCCACATTAGAGAGGATGAAATCGCTGCGCTGGCGAGTTGAATAGGGTGCGCGCCAGGATTTTGGCAGTTCGTTATGAACTTCAGGAAAGGACAGGGCAAATCTACGGGACGCAGTCGCTTGATGGTGTCCGGACTGCAGGAACCATTCATCAAGGCAAGATTGTGTAGGTTCCTCTGGAGGAGACCACTCAATATTGAGCTCTTCGACCGCCCTTGAAAGGACGCGAAACATATCCAGGAGAAGTGATTTATCTATAAGAGTCTTCAGTTGCGTGTAAGTGTGTTTATTTCATTGTTTTCCTTTGTTGTAGAGTAGTATTCATTGCTAGACTTGTGCTGTTTGTTTACTGGCTTGAACTCGCATCGCTTAAACGTGTGTTGTTGTGTGTGTGCTATATTGTTTTGACTTGTCCCAGGGTATTCACTGCTAGATTTAGAGTTGTTTGTCCAATGTGTGTAAAACCATCCTTGTTTTTAGTGTCTATAAACAGTGCTTCACTTGTTTTAGAGTATTATTTATTGTTAAAGTGTAGCATAATTTATTTGCGGTGTACTGAAGTCGCATTTGTTCTCATGCTGTTCACCTCGCGCGACCCGTAGTTTCGGTTGCCCACGTGACTAGCTTTGTGCTAAGTAGCATAAAGGCGTGTCCTGCTTTTTTTCACTGTATGGCTCGTTAGCATCGTGTATATATTTGATGTGAATACTGACGCGGAAGCGGCAGCGGAGGTGGTAGCCCTCGTGTAAAGCCCTCCTCGTGTGAAGACCTACTTGTATAAAGACCAGCGAGTCTACCTGTGTGAGTCCACCGAGCAAGGACACCGACAATGCACCACTCACCATAGCACATAAGTATCTTTTTATTTTATCTCTTATTTTCCTTGTACATACTAACATGTCAACTTCAAGAATAACATATGCTTTCAAGCACATCCCTGTTATCTGTTACAGACCATTTACACAATATAGACATAAGACAAACCGCAACCCACACAACCTATGGCCACATAACACTTAAGCACCTGCTCCGCTCTCTTTCTCAGTGGGACTCTGGAACTGCCAGTCAGCTGTGAACAAAGCTGACTTCCTTCCAGCCTTTGCCACACAGTCCACCCTCAGCATCTTGGCACTGACAGAAACATGGATACGTCCAGAGGATACAGCAACACCTGCTGCTCTCTCCAACAACTTCTCCTTCTCTCACACCCCTCGACACACAGGGGTGGGGGAACAGGTTTGATCATTCATAACAACTGGACTTTTTCACCACACTCTTCTCTATATAACAATACTACTTTTGAATTCCATGCTATTTCTACAATGCAACCCACAAAAATACATGTTGTTGTCATTTATCGCACTCCAGGTCAGCTGGCAAACTTTCTTGAGGAGTTGGATGTCCTGCTGTCCTCCTTCCCGGAGGATGGTAAGCCACTTGTGGTTCTTGGTGATTTCAACATACACCAAAGCAAGCCACAGGCCACTAAACTTCATGCTCTTCTGGCCTCATTTGACTTGGAAAGTCTAAGCACCACAGCAACTCACAGATCGGGCAACCAGCTGGACCTCATTTTTACACGTAACTGTACCAACTCAAATATTCTTGTTACTCCTTTACATGTCTCTGATCACTACTTTGTTCAATTCAACATGACTCTCCCATCTACATTAAAACAGACTCCACCTTTGGTTTCCTTTCATCGTAACCTCCGTTCCCTTTCACCCTCTCACCTTTCCACTGCTGTCTCTACCTCTCTTCCTACACAAAATGTATTTTCCACCCTTGATGTAAACACTGCCACAGACACACTAAGCTCTACTTTAACAACCTGTCTAGACAACATCTGTCCTCTTTGCTCAAGGCCAGCACATACTACACCACACAGCCCCTGGCTCTCTGACGTCCTTCGTGAACATAGGACTGACCTCAGGGCAGCTGAGAGGAGATGGAGGAAATCTAAAGATCCAGCAGATCTAGGTAAGTATCAGTCTCTGCTTGCAACTTTTTCAGATAATGTTAAATCTGCAAAAACGTCCTACTACCAGAGCAAGATCAACAGCACCACAGACACTTGCAGATTGTTTAGAACATTCAACACACTTCTCTGTCCTCCCCCTCCACCGCCTGACACATCACTGACAGCAGATGTCTTCGCCACATTTTTTACTAATAATACATTATACATTCTCAGCACCTCAACCTGTCAAACACCCGTCTCCTGTACACAACCCCTCTGTCTCTATGTTCTCTTCTCTGACTGACACTGAGTTCTCTAAACTCCTCCTCTCCAATCACCCCACCACCTGTTCCCTTGACCCCATTCTTTCTCACCTCCTCCAGGCCATCTCTCTGTCCATCTTACCTGCACTCACTCACATAATTAACATATCTCTACTTACAGGCACTTTTCCCACTACATTTAAGCAGGCTCGAGTAACCCCGCCGCTGAAGAAACCCGCACTTAACCCCACACAAATAGAACACTACAGACCAGTCTCTTTCATCCCATTCATGGCAAAAACACTTGAAAGGGCAGTTTTCAATCAAATCTCTGCCTGTCTCTCACAGAACAAGCTGTTGGATGACAATCAGTCAGGCTTCAAAAGTGGACACTCCACCGAGACTGCCCTGCTGTCTGTCACTGAGTCGCTGAGATGGGCGAAAGCTGAATCCAGATCATCTGTCCTGATTCTACTGGACCTTTCTGCAGCCTTTGACACAGTCAACCATAAGATCTTACTCTCCACCCTCTCTTTGCTGGGCATCACAGGAACTGTGCTTGACTGGTTTAATTAATATCTCTCAGGTAGGTCCTTCAAGGTAGCCTGGAGAGGTGAGGTGTCCAAGTCACATCAGCTACTGACTGGGGTACCTCAGGGCTCAGTGCTTGGGCCACTTCTCTTCTCTATATACACAACATCACTGGGACCCATCATTCAGGCACATGGTTTCTCTTACCACTGCTACGCTGATGACACGCAACTCTACTTGTCTTTCCAGCCCAACGACACCACAGTGACCACTCGAATCTCTGCCTGCCTGGCAGACATCTCGGCCTGGATGAAGGAACACCACCTGCAGCTTAACCCAGTCAAGACCGAACTCCTTGTCTTTCCAGCCAACCCTGCTGTTGAACACAACATCACCATGCAGCTGGGTGCAACTACAGTAACGCCTTCCAAAACGGTCAGATATCTAGGGTTAACCATCGATAACATACTAAATTTCACAGACCACATCTCAAAGACCGCAAAATCATGTAGACTTACACTTTACAATATCAGGAAAATAAGACCCTTCCTCTCTGAACATGCCACACAACTTCTTGTTCAGTCACTTGTCATAACTAGACTAGATTACTGTAATGCTCTCATTGTAGGCCTCCCTGCATGTACAATTAGACCCCTGCAAATGATCCAGAATGCAGCAGCACGTCTGGTCTTTAATCAACCAAAGAGAGCACATGTTAAAGCACTCCTTGTCTCTCTTCAGTGGCTGCTAGTTGATGCACGTATCAAGTTCAAGGCTCTGATGCTGGCATACAAAACAGTCACTGGGTCTGCTCCAGCGTACCTAAAATCATTTCTGCAGAGCTACGCGCCCACTAGAAGCCTGCGGTCAGCTAAGGAACATCGCCCTGTTGTACCAACACAAAGAGGCACCAAAAAACTATCCCGGACTTTCGGCTTCATCATACCACGTTGGTGGAATGACCTTCCCAACTCCATCCGTGAAGCTGACTCACTTTCTGTCTTCAAAAAATGGCTAAAAACACATCTTTTGCATGAGCACTTAACCAGTCACTAAAAATAAAAAATAAAAATAAAAATTCCTTGTTGCACTTTAGTCTGTTTTGAATGTTATTCTGATGCTAGTGAAACTTTGTAATATGGCACTTTTCGTACCACTGTCTCCTTAAAATGATTTGCTTATGTGCTCCTCTTTTGTAAGTCACTTTGGATAAAAGCGTCTGCCAAATGAATAAATGTTAATGTAATCTCCTTGTCAGTGGTGCGTACACGCTCCTCGCCCTCGCTGGGGGAAGGAGTGGCAGCATCATCCACTGACCACTCGCCTGATGCAGTGAGAGACATGACATCATCATCATCCCCAGCGTCAGAACCGCCAAACGAGATGAGGCCGTGTGCTCCTGCGGGGGGCCGGAGCTCATCACGCACATAATGTATTGGCATAGATGCGTTACATGAAGATTGAGGGGCTTGCAGGGCGTGTGCCGGCACGAGGACCACCTCAAATTCATCCTGCTTGACCTCGCGGCCCCGCTGTGCTTCCTCGTGTGACCCCTCAGGTATCACAGAAGAGGCGGGAGGGAGGGCACGTGAGGCTGATTTGTCCCTCAGAATGAGGGTGATTCGTGAGCACAGCGTCTTGAGACTCATGCCCTTGCAGTGAGGGCAGTCTGTCATCATGAGAGCTGACTCTGCATGGGCACAGCCCAGACAGAGAATGCAGCTCTCATGCTGATCTGACTGTGGGATATACCTCTTGCACAAGGAACATTTACGGAACGCCATCTTTAGAAAGACGCGAACACGTAAGTGACTCTTATTAATATATATATATATATATATATATATATATATATATATATATATATATATATATATATATACACAATATATAATTGCTTTATAAGGATACATAACACCTGCCGAAGCGCTGCGCAGAATCAGGATGCTGAAGCGGCCCATTCACCAGTGAAGCGTCAAGCAGTAAGGCGGAGTGATGTTCGTCGGAGCGCTGCAGGGGAGCGGAGAGTCTTCTTGTTGCCATGAAGATTCTGCCTGCTGACTCGTGTAGTCGACGGCGAAGCAGTAGAGGGCTTCTAGACGAGAGATGAATCGCTGTCTTGAAGGAAGACATTTCTGAGAAATGATGTTTGCGCACATGCTTTTATAGTGGACAGCTTTGCAGAAAAAAGGTGGGGCTCAAACACCATAACCAATATTAGAATATTGCCGTTATTGTAGAGAGGTTTCAATTAGGTCGTGTGGAAGGACAACTCCCCATGTGCGTTAGCACACAATGTCAAATGTACTGAGTCATAAGGGAACTAAAATGATCATGTCATTACTATTCAGGAGAAACTGCTACCAATCTCACAGCTGTACACAAATCAGTGAAATACTTCTATTAGTTTGTAAGACAGGACGTTCACTATAATTAGGTAACACAAAAAATAATGCAGAAGTAAGTTTTAATGTGAAAAAAGTTTAAATCTGTTAGTTTGAATAAAAATCAGCCCTTGGGTAGAAGAAACACCCATACAAGTGGAGGAACTCTTACTCTTTCGTGGTAAAGGTGTTCCAGCAAGGTACCGATAAGTCACATTAATGGTTCCAGAAAAATTGGTGATATCTTTAAAGGTGTGAACATATCGCTCAGAGTTCAGAGGATGCATTGAGGTCTCTCGCAGCTGACGTTTATCTTCCTCCTGAAACATATGACAACCATAGACAAGTCCATTAGTCTCCTGTATGCTTGTCACAGGATTCTAAATTGATCAGCAACAATCCCTATGAGATGGGGGTGAAGCTGCAAAGAGTCTTCATTAGAAGAAGAGGCTACACTAGTATATGTTATACTAGTGTATAGTGTATGTTCATGAGATGTTAGAATCCATTTGCATCTCCAAGCATAAACACTGCAGGTCATTATTTTTTAGAATTCACAATATTCCTGCCCACCCTTGTATAATCTAATCAAATACAAATGATGGCCTTTGAATAATTAATTGTGCACAAAGTATTACTCCATAAATCACTTGTCTAGCATTAAAGTATAGCATTGTTACTATCCTTCAGTCTTTTTAGTACACATTAAATGTTCACACTCTACAAAAAAATTTGTATTTTAATTAAATGGGGGTGTTTTCGAAAAGTGACTGTCAAAAATTGGTACAACTTTTTAATAATTCAACAGACAAACACACCCGACATGTTATGATCACAAAGTTTTTTATCATAAAGTTGGCCTCATGAATAATAAATGAGTCTCTTGCATTTGGACTGCCTCTACATCATGAAATTTTAAACATGCTGCATCGTGAGCTCTGATAATTATATATGCACAGCGCAGCACCGGCAGCTTTACACGCAACATTTGGTAATTAAAGCGTACTGTATAAACAAAATAAATTTCAGTACAGAGATAATTAATGCTAAAACATATGTAATAACAGTAGTCAAGTTGTTGTGAAGTCCACTATTGTCTTGTTATCTGCTCCACTGATGTTGTAAATACATTGACCTCTGTAATTTACACACTGTATATTTAACAAGCAATGGAACTCACCAGCACGTATCCATCCTCAATGTAGAGGTTTATGAAGAGCAAGAAGGTAATGAGAGCCACCAGGAAAGGAATGGCAGAACGTTTTCGGAAACATCTCATCTTGTCCAGGTACTTCAACACCAGCCTCATGATGGAAACTCTACAAGTCTGATCTGAGAAATTCCCATACAGAAAATACTTTATCAGGATGTTTCTCCATTACATAAGGATATTGCTCAGATACCAAAGTCTGCAACTAGATGTCAGATATTTCAAATGAACTTAAGCATTTCATATCAAATTCTTCCAAGAATCCAATTATCTGGGCTATGCTATCTATTTAAATGTTATAGCTTTATACTCTTATTGTATGTCAATAGTCTATTTTAATTTTTCTTAAGGAATTCTAGGAGAAACATCTGAGACAATATTGATATTCAGAAGAAAAATAACTACATAAAAGTAAAAATAATAATAATAATAATAATAAAAAAAAACCTCTGAGCAATAAAATTTCCTAAAAAGTACAACTCTGAAGTGTAATTTCAAATCTTGGCTAAACCAACCTAAATGAGTCCCTTTTTAAATAAACAAATGTTTTAGAACACCATAAAACTAAATACAGACTTCCTGAACACTCGTCTTCCATTGGCTGGACAAACAGATAGTCCCGCCCCAAACTCACGCTATTGATTGAGCTAATGTTACTTTGTTGGGCTGGTCATGATGCTCAAATGAACAGAAACATTTTATGATAGCGCCACAAAGCTACAGTGTTTACACTTTTTGTGGAAAACAACTTAAAAAAACACCACCTTTAAAGGGATAGTTCACCCAAAAATGAACATTCTCTCATCATTTACTCACCCTCATGCCAAACCAGATGTGTATGACTTTCTTTCTTCTGCTGAACACAAATAAAGATGTTTAGAAGACTATTTCAGCTATGTTGGTCCTCCCAATGCAAGTGACCAAAACATTGCAGCTCCAAAAAGCAAATAAAGGCAGCATAAAAATAATCCATATGACTGCAGTGGTTAAATCCATGTCTTCAGAAGCCATATGATAGGTGTGTGTAAGAAACAGATACATTTTCAAGTCCTTTTTTACGATAAATCTCCACTTTCACTTTCTTACACATTCTGAAAGTGGAAATTTATAGTAAAAAAGGATTGAAATAGAAATATGTTTCTCACCCAAAGTGATTGCATCACTTCAGAACACCTATATTAAACCACTGGAATTGTATGGATTATTTTTATGCTTTGAAAGTCTGGTCACCATTCACTTGCATTGAAAGGACCTACAGAGCTGCGATATTCTTCTAAAAATCTTTGTTTATGTTTAGCAGAAGAAAATCATACACATCTGGGATGGGATGAAAGTGAGTAAAGGATGAGATAATTTAAATTTTTTGGATGAACTGTCCCTTTATGTACAGAACACTAAAATGATCATGTTATTGCTATTCAGGAAAAGCTGCCACCATCTTCATAGTTGTACACACATCAGTGGAGCACTTCATTTTGTTTATAAGACAGGACATTCACTATAAGGTCACACTAAAAATAATGCAGCAGTCTCCTGGTGCCTCCAAGTCCAGTAATTAACCTGACAACGATGTAGAACATGATGTAAGGTTAATATTCTGGTCTTACTCACCAGGTATTAGCAAAGTCTGCAATCTGTGTCTTTAAGTCCTATTGTTTTGCCCTATTTTCAGGTCTGTGCACCAAGAGCAAAGTATGTTTCTTAAAAGCTATACTGCAAGTCGAAATGGCTTTTCAATTTTGGCCATCTTCGTCTAATGATGATGCATGGTTGGAGTGGCTGTCTATGAAAAAAAAATCAGCTCTGCTATGTGCATAAAATACACCTCAGGCATTCTTTTATCTCTGACCTCAAATTACGCAGAGTAATTTGAGAACAGAAAGATGGTACACGTGTTTTGGAAGGCTTTCCATGTAAGTATTAGTGTAACCTTTTCGATGACTGCTGCTAAGCACCTTAGACCACAAATGTAATACAACAAAACTTTATATTGGATTCCATGACCAGATGTGTATCAGTCCTGCCCAATGAGTCTTCCTTCTAGTTCACCAATGAATAAATAAATAAAATAAATAAATAAATAAATAAATAAATAAATAATAGCTTAATCATCCTCATGTGTTCCAAACCTGCATAACTTTCTTCCATGGAACATAAATGGAGATATTATGAAGAATGTTAGGGACTGACAACCTCAGTCACCCTTCACTTTCAATGTATGGAAAAAATATGCAGTGGACGAGAATGGTGACTGAGGCCGCATTGTGCTAAACATCTCCTTTTGTATTTCGAGGAAGAAAGAAAGTCACAGAGGTCTGGAACAACACTTTTGAGTTAATGATAACAGAATTTTTGTTTTTTGGTTAACGATTCCTTTAAAAGTTGCTAACTCATTCAGATCAAATATATAGCATTTTATACAACAGAAGTAATTTTTGAATGCATACTTTAATCACATATTAAAGGCAAATGTGTTAATTGTCTATGACACTTTAAGTTAAGACTAACAACACAAGAAAGATCTATGCAATCATATAGACAGTTATATGTATGGAGAATTCTGTTTTTCCATATACAGTATATATATATATATATATATATATATATATATATATATATATATATATATATATATATATATATATATATATACACTATATTGCCAAAAGTATTCGCTCACCCATCCAAATAATTGAATTCAGGTGTTCCAATCACTTCCATGGCCACTGGTGTATAAAATGAAGCACCTAGGCATGCAGACTGCTTCTACAAACATTTGTGAAAGAATGGGCCGCTCTCAGGGGCTCAGTGAATTCCAGCGTGGTACTGTGATAGGATGCCACCTGTGCAACAAGTCCAGTCGTGAAATTTCCTCGCTACTAAATATTCCACAGTCAACTGACAGTGGTATTATAACAAAGTGGAAGCGATTGGGAATGACAGCAACTCAGCCACGAAGTGGTAGACCACGTAAAATGACAGAGCGGGGTCAGTGGATGCTGATGTGCATAGTGCGCAGAGGTCGCCAACTTTCTGCAGAGTCAATCGCTACAGACCTCCAAAGTTCATGTGGCCTTCAGATTAGCTCAAGAACAGTGCGTAGACAGCTTCATGGAATGGGTTTCCATGGCCGAGCAGCTGCATCCAAGCCATACATCACCAAGTGCAATGCAAAGCGTTGGATGCAGTGGTGTAAAGCACGCCGCCACTGGATTCTAGAGCAGTGGAGACGCATTCTCTGGAGTGACGAATCACGCTTCTCCATCTGGCAATCTGATGGACGAGTCTGGGTTTGGCGGTTGCCAGGAGAACGGTACTTGTCTGACTGCATTGTGCCAACTGTGAAGTTTGGAGGAGGAGGAATTATGGTGTGGGGTTGTTTTTCAGGAGCTGGGCTTGGCCCCTTAGTTCCAGTTAAAGGAATTCTGAATGCTTCAGCATACCAAGAGATTTTGGACAATTCCATGCTCCCAACTTTGTGGGAACAGTTTGGGGATGGCCCCTTCCTGTTCCAACATGACTGCACACCAGTGCACAAAGCAAGGTCCATAAAGACATGGATGAGCGAGTTTGGTGTGGAAGAACTTGACTGGCCTTCACAGAGTCCTGACCTCAACCCGATAGAGCACCTTTGGGATGAATTTGAGTGAAGACTGTGAGCCAGGCCTTCTCGTCCAACATCAGTGTCTGACCTCACAAATGCGCTTCTGGAAGAATGGTCAAAAATTCCCATAAACACACTCCTAAACCTTGTGGAAAGCCTTCCCAGAATAGTTGAAGCTGTTATAGCTGCAAAGGGTGGGCCAACGTCATATTAAACCCTATGGATTAAGAATGGGATGTCACTTAAGTTCATATGCGTCTAAAGGCAGGTGAGCGAATACTTTTGGCCATATAGTGTATGTATACACTATATGGCCAAAAGTTTGTGTATAACCCCTTCTAATTAACGAATTTGGTTACTCCATTAAATCCACTAAAGAAAAATCTTAATGTTTCTTTATGTAATGGCTTGGGCTTTGTGTGCGTCCAAATTTGTGGCAACTGTTTTGGGATAACCCTTTTCTTTTCCAGCATGACAATGCCCCTGTGAACAAAGTGAGGTCCATACAGAAATGGTTTACAGTGTCTGGCGTGGAAGAAATTGACTGGCCTGCACAAAGCCCAGACCTGAACCCCACTGATCACTTTTGGGGTGAACTGGAACAGAAAATGTAAGTCAGACCCCATCGACCAACATCAGCTCCAGACCTCACTGATAGTCTTGTGTCTGAATAAGAGCAAATCCCCGCAGCCATGTTACTACATACAGTATAGTGGAAAGCCTTCCCAAAAGAGTGGAAGCTGTTATTACAGCAAAAGGGGAAATTGATGCCTAAGGTTTTGAAATCAAACGTTTATCGAGCACATATGGTGTCCACAAACATTTGGCCATATAGTGTATATATATATATATATATATATATATATATATATATATATATATATATATATATATATATATATATACAGGTGCATCTCAATAAATTAGAATGTCGTGGTAAAGTTCATTTATTTCAGTAATTCAACTCAAATTGTGAAACTCATTTATTAAATAAATTCAATGCACACAGACTGAAGTAGTTTAAGTCTTTGGTTCTTTTAATTGTGATGATTTTGGCTCACATTTAACAAAAACCCACCAATTCACTCTCTCAAAAAATTAGAATACATCATAAGACCAATAAAAAAAACATTTTTAGTGAATTGTTGACCTTCTGGAAAGTATGTTCATTTACTGTATATGTACTCAATACTTGGTAGGGGCTCCTTTTGCTTTAATTACTGCCTCAATTCGGCGTGGCATGGAGGTGATCAGTTTGTGGCACTGCTGAGGCGGTATGGAACCCAGGTTTCTTTGACAGTGGCCTTCAGCTCATCTGCATTTTTTTGGTCTCTTGTTTCTCATTTTCCTCTTGACAATACCCCACAGATTCTCTATGGGGTTCAGGTCTGGTGAGTTTGCTGGCCAGTCAAGCACACCAACACCATGGTCATTTAACCAACTTTTGGTGCTTTTGGCAGTGTGGGCAGGTGCCAAATCCTGCTGGAAAATGAAATCAGCATCTTTAAAAAGCTGGTCAGCAGAAGGAAGCATGAAGTGCTCCAAAATTTCTTGGTAAATGGGTGCAGTGACTTTGGTTTTCAAAAAACACAATGGACCAACACCAGCAGATGACATTGCACCCCAAATCATCACAGACTGTGGAAACTTAACACTGGACTTCAAGCAACTTGGGCTATGAGCTTCTCCACCCTTCCTCCAGACTCTAGGACCTTGGTTTACAAATGAAATACAAAACTTGCTCTCATCTGAAAAGAGGACTTTGGACCACTGGGCAACAGTCCAGTTCTTCCTCTCCTTAGCCCAGGTAAGACGCCTCTGACATTGTCTGTGGTTCAGGAGTGGCTTAACAAGAGGAATACGACAACTGTAGCCAAATTCCTTGACACGTCTGTGTGTGGTGGCTCTTGATGCCTTGACCCCAGCCTCAGTCCATTCCTTGTGAAGTTCACCCAAATTCTTGAATCGATTTTGCTTGACAATCCTCATAAGGCTGCGGTTCTCTTGGTTGGTTGTGCATCTTTTTCTTCCACACTTTTTCCTTCCACTCTACTTTCTGTTAACATTCATGGATACAGCACTCTGTGAACAGCCAGCTTCTTTGGCAATGAATGTTTGTGGCTTACCCTCCTTGTGAAGGGTGTCAATGATTGTCTTCTGGACAACTGTCAGATCAGTCTTCCCCATGATTGTGTAGCCTAGTGAACCAAACTGAGAGACCATTTTGAAGGCTCAGGAAACCTTTGCAGGTGTTTTGAGTTGATTAGCTGTTTGGCATGTCACCATATTCTAATTTTTTGAGATAGTGAATTGGTGGGTTTTTGTTAAATGTGAGCCAAAATCATCACAATTAAAAGAATCAAAGACTTAAACTACTTCAGTCTGTGTGCACTGAATTTATTTAATACACGAGTTTCACAATTTGAGTTGAATTACTGAAATAAATGAACTTTTCCACGACATTCTAATTTATTGAGATGCACCTGTATATATATAAAATGATTAAAATTAAGCAGGATTAAGCAATCCAGGATTGGTTGCAACCCACCGCCTTTCTTTGGTACGATGAAGTAAGGGCTGTAGAACCCTATCCTCATCTCGACCGGAGGGACAGGGTCTATTGCGCCCTTGCTCAGGAGGCTCGCGATTTCTGCACGCAAAGTAGCGGCATTCTCGCCCTTCACTGAGGTGAAACAGAAGCCACTGAACCTGGGCGGGTGCCTGGCGAACTGAATCACGTTGCCGAGTCGGACGGTCCGGGTCAGCCATTGCGACGGTTTTGAAAGCGCGAGCCACACGTCCAAACTCCTGGCAAGGGGGACCAAGGGGATAATCTTGTCGGACGTACCGGCGGGTGGGGCCTCGCAGCGGGGCGGAGCTTGAGGTGCCCCGTGGCCTTGCTGAGTCGAGGGACATCGAAGCACTTACCTGGCTCCTGCCGCCCACCATGAGATTGTCCGAGGAGGGGGGAGGAGAAGTCTCATCCCCGTGGTCCATCGGCACTAATCCAGTGTGGAGGTATTCGTGCCACAGCCAAAAACAAAAGAAGAAGAATGTGAAAGTGAAAGTGGAGATTGATAGTAAAAAAATACTTCAATATTTAACTGTTTCTCACCCACACCTATCATATTGCTTTTGAAGACATGGATTAAACAACTAGAGTCTTATGGACTACTTTAATGCTGTCTTTATATCTTTTTGGAGCTTCAAAAATTTGGTCACCATTCACTTGCATTTGGAGGTCCTACAAAGCTCGAATGTTATTCTAAAAATATTTGTTTGTGTTCTGCAAAAGAAAGAAAGTCATACACATCTGGGATGGCATGAGGGTGAGTAAATGATGAGATAATTTTTTATCCCTTTAATGTATTGAGAGTAGTAAGAGGTGAATTAATTTTAGATGCAGTACTCTATCTTGCACTACAATTTACAGCCTCAAAGGAATAGATGAGTTTAAACTCAGATAAAGCAAGAGTGAAAATTCAATAAAACTGTTTTTGAACTAAGCTAATTGAAACTTCAAATATAAATGTTTTTCAAATATCTTACAAAAACTGGCTGCAAACCCTCAGTAGTCTTACAACCCCTCAAATCTCCCTGTGAAGTGTATAGCCATTTCAGACAATTCATTATCCCTCCCTCTTTCATAAATGCATAGAGTAATTCTTGTTGACATACACAAAATCAATTTTAAGCTCTCTAAAGCAAAAGTCCTCCAAATATGGTAGAAAAACAAAGATTAAATAATAATTGAATTTCTTCCCAGACTAAAGCCGCAAATGTAGTTTGTTAAAGGGAAAACCACCAACCAGGTACCATCGTCTGTTGCGTAATTACCCCTGACAGTGCCTGATTCTAGAGCTGAAATTACAGGCAGTCTGCAGAGCTGCATACAGCTGCCGGGGATCTAGCTTTTTGTAGAAGGTCTCATCTGAGAGAGTGCTGATGTAAATAACCTGAGGCTCATACCCATTCCCTGCCACTCGGTAGATGATCACCTCCCAAGGTGAGCAGTCCTTTCAGCAGTCAATGTAAACTGCCCATTTAGAGCAATATTGCCATGCTAAACGAAGTGGTTAAATTAGAAAACAAGAAGAGTAATCTAAAGAGTTGATTTCAAATCCAGATGGTCCTTGTGTCTAACATCAGCTCATTTGTGCATTATACTGTGTTCACTAATGTGAGCTGTCACAGTTTTACCAAACTCACAGGCAGTGTACTTATAAACACCCATTCATTACAAGATGAGAACATTGTGGTGGTAGCATTCTGAGTTCTGCATTTGCAGACATTTATCTAACGTTCTTATCTTTTCATTCTCCTCTGCATGACAGAGGGGGTGTCATTTCTCCCACAGTGCCATCTCTCTCTGCCTTGGTGACATGAAATAAAGAATAAACTTAAGAATGAGAAACAAGAAGCTCCCTGGTGAGAGGAAGGCAATTACAGTCATGTCTGATGTGCCGCAAGACCCCATGAATAAGAAAAACAAATCAGTTTACAGAGTTTGCAATGGCTTACAGAGATGTTTGAGGAAGGATGTCTTCTAGATTGTGAGACTACTATGCAATTTTTATTATGTACAGTAAATGCACTATGAGAAAATGTGGAATTAGAGAACACTTGGTTTGAGTTTGATTCAACACAAACACTCCTGGCACTCAAAAACATCTCAGTTATGAATAGTGAACCTCCAAGGTCCTTTACATGAGGGGTGTTTTCGGGTATGTTTTAGTGATGTAAAATTGTATTCGAAGGCTCACTGTTGCAAACAAGATATTTTTGTGTATTCTCTAAAAACCTGATCCTTTAAGCCCCTAATACAAAATAAATATTAGTCCGCAAATTTACTTGCAGCTCAGTTGTAAAATAAATTAAGCTTCTAAAGGATCTTGTCACAGAAAATTTTTAATTTTTATTTTAATTCTAAGTCTAATTCTAACACTGTTTCCTAACCAGACGTGACACAATAAAGCAAGGAACTATAAATTCCATTGAATGAGCGACAGGGCATTTATTTTTTTTGCCCACTATTTACTGTGAAATTGGTCAAAATCCTGCTCCTCATAACTTTACATTAAACATTTTGCAGCAGTTTCACATTCAGTGTGGACAAATTGCTTGCCGTTGGAAACTTGTTACATTGGTTCTGGTTAGGACACAGTCTAATTCTAACTCTAATGGGTTTTTCACATTTTAAATTGTTCATTTTTAATCCTGAGTTAATGTAATCCTGGGTTATATTGTTTGATGTTTTACAATGTTTATACTTTACCCTGAGTTTGTTATTCACACTGAATACCTCTGGTACAACATAAAAAAAAGATGTTAACATAGGAGTAAGCGTAGTGTGAAATGTATTCCTGAAAAAGTAAACCTACACCAAGTAAACTTTCTGTTTACCACAAACAGAAGCTTGCAGATCAAACCGTAAGCTAATGTTGAAATCATGTGCCAGAGATTTTCTTTCAAATCAAGACAGCTTCATAAAACCTTTGTCAGCTGTAGCTTTTATGCTACTTAGGACACAGAGGCATACCATAGAAAAAAATCCAATTTAACTAAGAGAGAAACAGATTAATAAAGCTGGCAGTAGAAAGCAATTCTTCCACATTTGATCTTGTGATTTGTTTTACATTATTCCCCAAGGGAATGCTGCACCTCGCTGATATACAGCTCTGCACAAATATTTTTATTAATTAAGTCATAAAATTTTACTGCTTTCTGCTCTGCCTTTGTGTCAGAGCTTCAGCCACTTAAATAGATTTTTCTCCTCAACAGAAGGGCTGAAAAATAGAAAAATAGTACCAGCTTCAGATGATAAGAGACACTGCCTATAGATGAACACTGTGGGCCTGTGTGCAGTGAATAAACTTGATTTAGTTAATTAAATGAATTTCTCTGTGTTAATCAATTTGTGCATTGCAGCTCTGTTTATCAAAATTTGCCATTAGGCGTATTTACAACAAAAAATGCAATTATGAAAAGGATCATAGGTCTTTGTTGAAAATGTGCATTCAACAACACATTTGAGAAAAGCGAAAATAATGTCTGCTTCATCATGTTTGATGCAGTAGAAAATAAAAGGCTGTGGTTTATGACTAATGTTTTGACTAATATTGACTATGCTCAAATGAAGGCATTGATTAATCATTTGCATTTAAAAGCAATAATTACGATTCTCTACAGCTTGTAGTTAACCCCTTATGACCCCAGATGAGCAGTATATATATATACTATAACTATAAAAAATTAGAATAACTATAACCAAATCTTCAAAATAAATTCAGGTGTAATAGTGAAATCCCAAAGTACCTTTTAGAGAATGGAAGCTTAAATTGTGAATTGACCTACATTTTAAATGTTGTTGTGGAATTTTCATAGGATTGCAGCATTAAGATGTTTGATGAGCTGAATGAATGATACACTTTATTAATTGGTGAAAACATTGTTAAAGGAATAGTTCACCCAAAAATTAAAATTCTCTCATAATTTACTCACTTTCATGCAATCCTAGATGTGTATGACTTTCTTTCTTCCACTGAACACAAACAAAGATTTTTAGAAGAATATCTCAGCTCTGATGGTCCTTTCAATGCAAATGACTCCAGTGGTTTAATATGCAGGCTTTATGGCAGAGTGGCCAGATGGAAGCCACTCCTTAGTGCAAAAAAGCAAAAAAGCACCTAAAGGACTCTCAGAATGTGAGAAACAAGATTCTCTGGTCTGATGAAATGAAGATTGAACTGTTTGGCCTCAATTCCAAGCGTCATGTCTGGAGGAAACCAGGCACCGCTCATCACCTGCGCAATACTATCCCAACAGTGAAGCATGGTGGTGGTAGCATCATGCTGTGGGGGTGTTTTTCAGTGGCAGAGAGTGGGGGACTGGTCAAGGTTGAAGGAAAGCTGAACACAGCAAAATACAGAAATATCCTTAATGAAAATCTGGTCCAGAGCACTCAGGACCTCAGACTGGGCCGAAGGTTCACCTTCGAACAGGACAGTGACCCTAAGCACACAGCCAAGGCAACGCAAGAGTGGCTCTGGGACAACTCTGTGAATATCTTTGAGGGCCCAGCCAGAGCCCGGACTTGAACCCAATCGGACATCTCTGGAGAGACCTGAAAATGGCTGTCCACCGACTGTCCCCATTCAACCTGACAGAGCTTGAGAGGATCTGCAGAGAAGAATGGCAGAAAATCCCCAAATCCAGGTGAGCAAAGTATGTTGCATCATACCCCAAAAGACATAAGGCTGTAATCGCTGCCAAAGGTGCTTCAACTAAATACTAAGTTAAGGGTCTGAATACTTGTCAATGTAATATTTCAGTTTTTTCTTTTTAATAAATGTGCAAAGTTATCAGAAATCTGGTTTTTGCTTTGTCATTATGGGGTATGGAGTGTACATTGATGTGCAAAAAATAAATAAAATAAATTTAGCATAAGACTACAACATAACAAAATGTGAAAAAAATGAAGTGGTCTGAATACTTTGTGAATGCACTGTCTTCTGAAGCGATGCAATCACTTTGGGTGTGAAACAGATAAATATTTCAGTCCTTTTTACTATAAATCTCCACTTTCACTTTCAGAATGTGAAAGAATGTGAAAGTAAAAGTGGAGATTTATAGTAAAAAAGGACTTAAATTTTGTTCAGTTTTTTTACCCACACATCTATTATATTGCTTCTGAAGACAGATTTAACAACTGGAGTCTTATAGATTACTTTTATGCTGCCTTCATGTGCTTTTTGGAGCTTCACAATTTTGGTACCCATTCACTTGCATTGTATGGACCTACAGAGCTGAGATATTCTATAAAAATCTTTGTTTGTGTTCTGCAGAAAGAAAGACATACACATCTGAGATGGCATGAGCAGGGTTGGGAGGGTTACTTTTGAAATGTATTCCACTACAGATTACAGAATACATGCTATAAAATGTAATTTGTAACGTATTCCGTTAGATTACTCAAGGTCAGTAAAGTATTCTAAATACTTTGGATTACTTCTTCAGCACTGGTAGATATTTTCATTTGTTTTGACTATAAAAACTATGCCAATACAGTAAGACAAAATACACATGTTAAAAATACATTCTCTGAAAAACCTAAATATCTAATGCAGTGTTGTTTCTAAAACAAGATAAATCAAATTGATCTTGTTTTAAGGATTTTTAGATATTTTTACAGAAAAATCATACAAAAATTATTATCAAGAATATGATTTTTGCCCTAATATCAAAGGTCTTACTAGAAAAAAAGAAATTATGATCTAACATGAATTTTCTTGATAAAAAAATATGATCGAGCCTGGTAACGTGCATGTAAAATGGCTAGAAATAGCATTTTAGCTTAGCGTAAAGCTGACAATTTACACAAGGTTTATTTCTATTTCTTCTGCTCCAAACTTACTTCAAACGTACTTCTCTGTCTGCTCGTATGAATGTAACACATCACAAGAAAGTGTTTCATCGCTGTTCAAATGCACTTTGGATCGCATCATTTATACGTATAAATGTTTTCCATCTGAAAGGACTAAATATTACATGAAACAAATTACAATAAAATGCAAAGTAATCTCTTCAGTAATCAAAATACTTTTTGAATGTAACTGTATTCTAATTACCAATTATTTAAATTGTAACTGTAGTGGAATACAGTTACTTATATTTTGTATTTTAAATACGTATTCCCGTTACATGTATTCCGTTACTCCCCAACCCTGGGCATGAGGGTGAGTAAATAGCCGTGTTTCCACCATCAAATCAAATCAAATCAAATCACTTTATTGTCACACAGCCATATACACAAGTGCAATGGTGTGTAAAATTCTTGGGTGCAGTTCCGATCAACATAGCAGTCGTGACAGTGATGAGACATATAGCAATTTACAATAACATCAAATTAACACAGCACAATTTAAACATCTGATATACACATAATTACACTCAACAGTATACAAATAACAACATACACTGTACAGTATACAATACGCACTATATAGATACACATTATTCAATAAAAATAAAAAATAGAAATATATAAAAAAAGTATATATATATAGAATGTACAGTATGTACAGTATTGTACTGTATTGACATTCAGGCTGTCGGTTGATAGTCAGTTGTTAAGAGAGAACATAATATAATAATAATAATATAATTTATGACAGTTCGGTGTGAGATATAAGAGCAAGGGTAATAAAGTGCAGTGTTGATGTATTTTGATCGTGGGAGATCAAGAGTTCAAAAGTCTGATTGCTTGGGGGAAGAAGCTATCATGGAGTCGGCTGGTGCGGGTCCTGATGCTGCGATACCGCCTACCTGATGGTAGCAGTGAGAACAGCCCATGGCTCGGGTGGCTGGAGTCTCTGATGATCCTCCGAGCTTTTTTCACACACCGCCTTGTATATATTTCCTGGAGGGAGGGAAGCTCACCTCCAATGATGTGTCTGGCAGTTCGCACCACCCTTTGCAGTGCTTTGCGGTTGTGGGCGGTGCTATTGCCGTACCAGGCGGAGATGCAGCCAGTCAGGATGCTCTCCACAGTGCAGGTGTAGAACCATGTGAGGATGTGGCGGTTCATTCCAAACTTCCTCAGCCGTCTCAGGAAGAAGAGGCGCTGATGAGCCTTCTTCACAACGACTTCAGTGTGGATGGACCATGTGAGTTCCTCAGTGATGTGGACACCCAGGAACTTAAAGCTGCTGACTCTCTCCACTGGTGCTCCATTGATGGTGATGGGACTGTGTTCTCTGTCTTTTCTTCTGAAGTCCACCACAAGCTCCTTTGTCTTACTGACATTGAGGGAGAGGTTGTGCTCCTGACACCAGTGTGTCAGAGTGTGCACCTCCTTTCTGTAGGCTGTTTCATCATTGTCAGTGATCAGACCTACCACCGTCGTGTCATCAGCAAACTTAATGATGGCATTGGAGCTATGTGTTGCCACACAGTCATGTGTGTACAAGGAATACAATAGTGGGCTGAGAACACAGCCCTGTGGGGCTCCAGTGTTGAGGGTCAGTGATGAGGAGATGTTGCTGCCTATTCTAACCACCTGGCGTCTGCTTGACAGGAAGTCCAGGATCCAGCTGCACAGCGAGCTGTTTAAGCCCAGAGCCCGGAGTTTCTCATCTAGCTTGGAGGGCACTATGGTGTTGAATGCTGAGCTGTAGTCTACAAACAGCATTCTCACATAAGTGTTCTTTTTTCCAGGTGGGAGAGAGCAGTGTGTATTGTAGATGCAATGGCATCATCAGTGGAGCGGTTGTTGCGGTAAGCAAACTGCAGCGGGTCAAGAGAGAGTGGCAGTACAGATCAGATGTAATCTCTGATCAGTCTCTCAAAACATTTGCTGATGATGGGAGTCAAAGCAACAGGACGCCAGTCATTTAAACAAGTTATTTTTGATTGTTTTGGAACAGGCACAATGGTGGATGTTTTAAAGCATGTGGGGACTACAGACAAAGAGAGGGAAAGGTTGAAAATATCCGTAAAAACACCAGCCAGCTGGTTCGCGCACGCTCTGATGACACGACCCGGAATGCCGTCTGGGCCAGCGGCTTTGCGGATATTCACCCATCGGAAGGATCGGGTTACATCCGCTACAGAGATGGAGAGTGAACTAACCTCTGTAGCTTCAGCCGCGAGAGCTCTCTCCGCGAGGGCGGTGTTATTTCCCTCGAAACGAGCATAAAAAGTATTTAGCTCATCCGGTAGAGAGGCAGCGGTGTTCATGGCGGAGTTTTTATTCCCTTTAAAGTCCGTGATGATGTTAATTCCCTGCCACATGCTTCTAGAGTTGGTGGTGTTAAACTGTCCTTCAGTCTTGCTCCTGTACTGGCGTTTTGCGGTTCTGATAGTTTTTTCCTCCACTTTCCCGGAATTAAAAGCGGAGGTCCGCACATTAAGTGCTGCGCGAACATCGCTATTGATCCAAGGTTTCTGATTCAGATAGACTCGTACAGTTCTGGTCGGAACGACATCCTCTACGCACGTTCTGATGAAACACATTACGCTATCAGCGTAAAGCTCGATGTCGTCATCAGAGGCGGACCGGAGCATCTCCCAGTCCGTATGATCAAAACAGTCTTGTAGCGTAGAATCTGATTGGTCCGACCAGCACTGGATCATTCTGAGGGTGGGTGCTTCCTGTTTCAGTTTCTGCCTGTAAGCGGGCAGAAGCAGAATGGAAGAGTGGTCCGATTTGCCAAATGGTGGGTGGGGGAGGGATTTGTAGCCATCCCGGAACGGAGAGCAGCAATGGTCCAAAACCTGGTCCCCTCGTGTGTTGAAACTAATGTGCTGGTGATATTTTGGTGCGACTGATTTTAAACTGGCTTTATTAAAGTCCCCGGTCACAATAAACGCAGCCTCAGGGTGCGCGGTTTCCTGCTCACTTATAATCCCATACAGTTCCTTGAGTGCCTGGTCTGTGTCGGCTTGTGGGGGGATGTACACAGCAGTGATAATGACCGCTGTGAATTCCCTCGGTAGCCAGAATGGTCGACACAGAAGCATAAGAAATTCCAGATCAGGAGAGCAGAAAGACTTGATAGAATGTACGTTCCTCTGATCACACCAGGATTTGTTGATCATAAAACATACACCACCACCTCTACTTTTACCTGAGAGGTCTTTCACTCTGTCCGCTCAGTGCACGGAGAACCCCGCGGGTTCAATGGCTGAGTCTGGAATCTCCGCAGACATCCAAGTTTCTGTTAGGCAGATAATGCAGCAGTCCCTTGTATCTCGTTGGAAAGAGATCCGTGCTTTCAGCTCGCAGAGCTTGTTATCCAGAGACTGAACATTTGCCAGGAGAATAGTGCCAGGGCCAGTTGCGTTCCCACTGTTCGTGGGAAGAAAAAAAAATAAGCGGGCACAGTACAAATCCATTAAAATGCCCAATGGACAAAGCGGTGCCCAAAGAAATTACTTTCCATAGTTCGGTGAACTTTCATAGACAGTGTGCTGGGACATCGTCCCGCTGTTAGTGGAGAGACCACTCGGGACAGCATGGAAGTTACAGTCGGTGAATTGTCAATGCTTATCTCATTCGATATATACTCGATATTCTAGATAAATAGATAACATGATATCTCAGCTTGAGCTTCCCTCTTGCTTGTGGAATGGGCAGGGTGTGTGACGTTGGCACCGCAGCAGCATATTAAGGGCGGGTTTTTGGGCAACGTTGCGGATTTTGGTCTTGCGGCTCGAGGTCCGAGGCTATTGGCCCCGGCTGGCCAGTTGATTGCCCTGGCTCGCACTGGTCCGATAGTAGAAAAGTGGCTAACGATGAGAGAATTTTCATTTTTGGTGAACTATCCCTTTAAGTGGTATTAAGGACTGTTCAGGCAGAATACATTATTGCGCATAAAAAAAGAACTAGACACAACACACCAACCGGAACAGAATGCAGGTGCCTTCTCATAGTTATTTTTACTTTTAACTTCAAATGGCATTTTAAAAATGCAGAACTCCATCTAATGCATGTTTACATAGAAAGAAATAGTTGAAAAAAAAAATTAAAAAAACAGCATAGACATAGTAAATGGATCAAGATGGCACCGCGGATGGCAGCCTTGGTGTGGAGCTCTCCAATTCTTTTGTTGTTTTTGGTTTGTTTGTCCTGTGTTTAGTAATCTTTTACTCTTAACATGTGTATTTTGTCTTACTGTACTGGCATAGTTTTTATAGTCAAAACAAGTGAAAAAATCTACCAGTGCTGAAGAAGTAATTCAAAGTATTTAGAATACGTTACTGACCTTGAGTAATCTAATGGAATATGTTACAAATTAAATTTTACAGCATGTATTCTGTAATCTGTAGTGGAATACATTTCAAAAGTATATATATATATATATATATATATATATATATATATATATATATAAACTCAGCCAAAAAAGAAACGTCCCTTTTTCAGAACACTGTATTTTAAGATAATTTTGTAAAAATCCAAATAACTTTACAGATCTTTATTGTAAAGGGTTTAAACAATGTTTCCCATGCTTGTTCAGTGAACCATAAACAATTAATGAACATGCACCTGTGGAACGGTCGTTAAGACACTAACAGCTTACAGACAGTAGGCAATTAAGGTCACAGTTATAAAAACTTAGGACACTAAAGAGACCTTTCTACTGACTCTGAAAAACACCAAAAGAAAGATGCCCAGGGTCCCTGCTCATCTGCGTGAACATGCCTTAGGCATGCTGCATGGAGGCATGAGGACTGCAGATGTGGCCAGGGCAATAAATTGCAATGTCCGTACTGTGAGATGCCTAAGACAGCGCTACAGGGAGACAGGAAGGACAGCTGATCATCCTCGCAGTGGCAGACCACGTGTAACAACACCTGCACAGGATCGGTGCATCTGAATATCACACCTGCGGTACAGGTACAGGATGGAAACAACAACTGCCCAAGTTACACCAGGAATGGACAATACCTCCATCAGTGTTCAGACTGTCTGCAATAGGCTGAGAGAGGCTGGACTGAGGGCTTGTAGGCCTGTTGTAAGGCAGGTCCTTTCCAGACATCACCGGCAACAACGTCGCATATGGGCACAAACCCACCTTTGCTGGACCAGACAGGACTGGCAAAAAGTGCTCCTCACTGACGAGTCGTGGTTTTGTCTCACCAGGGGTGATGGTCGGACTCGCGTTTATCGTTGAAGGAATGATTGTTACACCGAGGCCTGTACTCTGAAACGGGATCGATTTGGAGTTGGAGGGTCTGTCATGGTCTGGGGCGGTGTGTCACAGCATCATCGGACTGAACTTGTTGTCATTGCAGGCAATCTCAAAGCTGTGCGTTACAGGGAAGACATCCTCCTTCCTCATGTGGTACCCTTCCTGCAGGCTCATCCTGAAATGACCCTCCAGCATGACAATGCCACCAACCATACTGCTCATTCTGTGCATGATTTCCTGCAAGACAGGAATGTCAGTGTTCTGCCATGGCCAGCGAAGAGCCCGGATCTCAATCCCATTGAGCACGTCTGGGACCTGTTGTATCGGAGGGTGAGGGCTAGGGCCATTCCCCCAGAAATGTCTGGGAATTTGCAAGTATATAGGTGGAAGAGTGGGGTAACATCTTGCAGCAAGAACTGGCAAATCTGGTGCAGTCCATGAGGAGGAGATGCACTGCAGTACTTAATACAGCTGGTGGCCACACCAGATACTGACTGTTACTGTGATATTGTCTTATTGTGTATTTCTATATATTTTTTATTTTCTAGCCACTTTTTATTTTTATTCTATTTTTTTATTTTTTATTATTATCTCTGTCTTGTTGCTGTATTGTCTGTGCACTGGAAGCTTCTGTCACCAAGACAAATTCCTTGTATGTCTAAGCATACTTGGCAATAAAGCTCATTCTAATTTTGATTCTGATAAATGGCCCCTTAGAAAGTTAAAAATCTGGAATGCTTACATGGACATTGAAGATACAATCTATCCTGTCCGCATTTGAATACATGGGGTGGGCAAATAAAATCCATCTGAAACTAAATATAATTCAATAATACAACATTCTGTATGCTGTATTTAGCATTTGATGAAAAGTATCTGCTAAATAACAACTAACTAGCTAAACATTTAACATTTTGTTCAATTAATAATGACCAAAATGGCTGATATACTTAGCATTCCATTTTAGCGGTATGTCAGCGTGCTTTGGTTATGTAGCACGAACACAGCAAATATGATAAATCTGTTAAGGGTATGTGTGTGTAGGTTTATAGATGCCTGCTGAAATGGCACCTTTTGACATTGGCTTTGCTCATCACCACATTCATAAGACATAAGCCGGTTCTCTGGAGCCTCTGGAGAACTGCAGAATCTTCACTAAAACACATGAAAAACATTGTTCAAATATTGCTGACACTGTCAGACACAAACCACACACAGAGACCCCCACACATATACAAAATCTTTCTAGTAGACATGAAGTATCTAGTTATAGTTTTCACTAAAACCTGCTTAGTAAAAAAAATAGTTTGTTGCTTTGCAACAGCTTAGGTAGAATTTCTGTTTTTCTTGGAAAGATGTATAAGTGACAATTCTTAAACAACGTGTGAACACTTGATGTCTAGGACTTGATGACAACACAAAAGAAGGATCTTTTTACCCCTTCCCAGGTCTCTAACTTTCCTCCAAGCAGGTGACATCTCTTCACAACTCGTGGAGTCTCATACTTAAGCCTTTCTGGAAGGTTACAGATAAAAGGCGACATTTGTTTATATTCCCATCTCAAGACTTGGTGGCAGCCTATTTATAGCGATTCTCCTGCACAGAAGCCATGGAGGTGCTTTACTGTGAGCATCATACAAATATCTCTGTGTTTTGATGTATGAATAAATCCAGCACCCTGCTTGGATTTGGGCGCAGTCCAAGCTGCAGCAGGCACCAGCTGTACAGGTGGCTTTGCTTCAGCTTGGAAGCTCTGTGAAGAGCTGGATTGATCCTGAATACAATGCAAATTCTATAATGGTTTACAAAGGCCAGCTGCCTTAATTGTAACAATAAGGGAGGCTAACAGCCCAGAATTGAAGTGCATTACTGAGAGAAAGCGAGATATTGAATATTTTACTGTTCGTTTTCCCAGGCATGCTGTACGCTCTTTGGTCCTTAAAAAAATAATACATTCCAAAATAAATGTTAATTTAAAATTAACAAATTAATGAATCAAAAATATTAGATCAATGAAGATATACATTCTAATTATAAATCCTATTTAATTATACACTCTGAGGCAACGTCCACACTAATCTGTTTTTGTTTGAAAACTCTGCTTTCAGGCTACATCCACATTAATCCAGATACATTTGAAAATGGTGTTTTCGTTTTTGAAATATTCTCTGTCCACACTGCCGTTTTCAAGTGTTTTCCAAAGGTTTCTCTTCCAAAGTGAAACGTATGAAAACTCTTAAATCCCCTTACTGCGCATGCAAAAAAATTGCAGTTCCATGTCTGGTCTGAAACCTAATTGTCTTTGTGTTCCATCGCTGGACAGCAATTATGAGTAAACTTCCAGTGAAGGAATGCAATGTGAAAGTTGTACAAATTAACATATATCTTTAACAGTGCTATCAAAGTGGATAGCAGGCACAACAGCACCACTACAACATGGACCACCATCTTGATTGTTTGGGATGAATGGATCACATGACTGCGTCACATGATAACAAATACGTCATTGTTTTCAGATATCTCCATAATCCTTGTCCACACTACAATGTGAAAACAGCCCATTTTTGAAATGTGTCCACTTGGGAGAGCATTTTCGAAAATCTCAGTTTCCGCTGGACAAAATTACCGTCTCAGTGTGGACAAAGGCCAAAATGTAGAGAAAAAGATGTGTTTTCAAACAAAAACGCATTAGTGTGGACATATTTTTTTCCAAAGTATGCAAAAATGGAGGGCGTTGTCGAAACGCTCAGTTTTCGGTGTAGAAAAACGTAGTACTAGTGTGGATGAGAGCCGTAAACAGCTAAATTAATGCGTGACCTAATACTTAATGTTGCTGCCTTGCTGTTTACTGTCTATATAGACAGCAATCTTGTATGGCAGCCAGCAACTGAAATTGAAACTCATAAGTTCCACACCACACAAATAGCGCTCCTCATGTGAAGCACACAGAGGACTGAACTCACAATTCTATTACTTATGGGTCATTGACAAATTACACCCCAAATTAAAATGAGAAACCTTTTAAAAATCTAGTTTAAAACACTTATGTCATATTCTCAGAAATTTAATCTTCCAATTTGCGTTCAACTTTCTTTCCAACACATCACATTTGTTACTTTAAGCCCCAGAAAAAATATCAATATGACTTTAAACTCAGCAACTGAAAAATTTTCATCATAGAAGAGGTGTATTCAAGTAAATAGGTTGTGTGAATTGCATTTTTTTTCCTCCCCTTTTCTCCGCAATTTGGAATGCCCAATTCCGAATGCGCTCTAAGTCCTCGTGGTGGCATAGTGACTCGCCTCAATTCGGGTGGCAGAGGACGAATCTCCGCTATGAGACCGTCAATCCACACATCTTATCACGTGGCTTGTTGACCGCGTTACAGCGGAGACGTAGCGCATGTGGAGGCCCGCGCTATTCTCCGCAGCATACACGCACAACTCACCACGTGCCCCACCGAGAGCGAGAACCACACATTATAGCAACCATGAGGAGGTTACCCCATGTGACTCTACCATCCCTAGTGTAAGGGGGAAGTCACCCATTGGTCTAAGGACGGTATCCAATGGCGTGGCTGAAGGTCTCCTGCGTGTTCTGTCTTATCGTGCGCGACATTAAATAATACTTAGATTATTTGATTTGGGTTCCATGTTTTATTAATCTTATCATTAATACTTTTCTTTATTTCATCTGACTCCAATTATGAAAAACCTCGTTGATGTATCTATGCTCTGAATTTGAGTAATTCTCTCTTCTAGACTGCTTTTGTTATTTCAATGTTATTTGGTTCCTGTGCCGGCCGGACACAGGTCCTTTAACTACAAATTCATCAGTTTCAGATATTAGTAAGTTTTAGACTAAGTCCTTATAGGTTCTCGGCTTTATTCGTTTAGTCTTATTTGGCTAAGTTCTATAATAGATTCTCGGTTTACCGTTTAGCCCCAGTCAATTAAGTTCTGTTTTACAGATTCTCGGTCCTACCTTTAGTATTCCCATTTAATTCTACTTGGCTAAGGTCTATTATAGATTCTCGGTTTACCGTTTAGCCCCAGTCAATTAAGTCCTGTTTTACAGATTCTCGGTCCTACCCTTAGTATTCTCATTTAATTCTACTTGGCTAAGTTCTATAATAGATTCTCGATTTACCGTTTAGCCCCAGTCAATCAAGTCCTGTTTTACAGATTCTCGGTCCTACCTTTAGTATTCCCATTTAATTCTACTTGGCTAAGTTCTATTATAGATTCTCGGTTTACCATTTAGCCCCAGTCAATTAAGTCCTGTTTTACAGATTCTCGGTCCTACCTTTAGTATTCCCATTTAATTCTACTTGACTAAGTTCTATTATAGATTCTCGGTTTACCATTTAGCCCCAGTCAATTAAGTCCTGTTTTACAGATTCTCGGTCCTACCCTTAGTATTCTCATTTAATTCTACTTGGCTAAGTTCTATAATAGATTCTCGGTTTACCGTTTAGCCCCAGTCAATCAAGTCCTGTTTTACAGATTCTCGGTCCTACCTTTAGTATTCCCATTTAATTCTACTTGGCTAAGTTCTATTATAGATTCTCGGTTTACCATTTAGCCCCAGTCAATTAAGTCCTGTTTTACAGATTCTCGGTCCTACCTTTAGTATTCCCATTTAATTCTACTTGACTAAGTTCTATTATAGATTCTCGGTTTACCGTTTAGCCTTTTACATACTTAACTAATGGGTTACTTCTGAAGTAGCTTAATTAAGCCAACTCTGACCATAGATTTGTAGTTAACAAGAAATATACTAGAAAACAGTCCTTCAGAATGAATCATAATAACAATTTATTTACCAGGTAATAGTAATACATTCAAACAATCCAATTTAAATAATAAATCAAACTCAAAGCTATCAGTGTACCAAGCATAATAATATAATTAAAGTTGTATTCCATTCAAACATTTACCAAACTTAAGAAATACAAATTGCAATTAACTGGTAGTGAAAAAACTACATGCAAACGACGAAGCATGGGAGATCTGATTTACAGATTCCTTCAAACATTTATCAATAATAAGAAATACCTGGTAGAGAAAAAGCTACATGCAAACGACGAAGCATGGGAGATCTGATTTACAGATTCCCCGAGCTTCTCTGCCATCCTTCCTTAAGTACCAAACGATTCCATTGTTATTTCAGATGTGTGTGTTTGATGTTATTTAGGATTTGGTTTACAATTTAGGGAGTTGTAAGTCGACCTTTGATTGAGTAGGCTGTTTGATGTTTACAAAGAATACACCTAATCTGCATACAGCATCTGGTCTCTGTGTGAGACTTGGGAGGGGCATGCCCCAGATAGAATACTGTATTTTATTAAGTTCTGAAATCTTACTTGTGATTTGACTTTGCTGAAAGGGAATGAGACCGTTTTACCACTTGCACTGAGACCTCTTGAATGATACCAAACATGTATGATCAGAAAACCTTTTACATTACAGAACAGGATAAGTCATAACTTAGTTTTTAGTGTCCTTAAAGTGACCTAAGGTGAGAGAGAGAGAGCAGATGTGAGTGTGATTTGCGTTTTATGGTCCCCAATCAGTGGGGTGTGTTTTCTCAGGTGGAGATGCTCTTCTGTGTGAGAGTTTTATGACGTTGGTTCTCGCAGAGTTCTTTGACTTTCCCGGAAGTGATGCAGATAATTTTTGTGACAGTCTTACACTAGCAACTGGGCCGATTTGGTTGCTTAGGAGACCTGACTGGAGTCACTCAGCATGCCCTGGATTCGAACTCGCGACTCCAGGGGTGGTAGTCAGCGTCAATACTCACTGAGCTACTCAGGCCCCCCGTGAATTGCATTTTTTTAAATGTATTTTTAATTTAATAGATCAGGACAAAATTAAGCGTCACTTCATTGACACTTAGGACGCATGATCATAATATGCACGTTACCCTCTGTAATTGTATTTCATGATTAATTTTGTGAAAAGAATCCATGTTATGATCATGAAAAAGGTTTTTTTCTAGATCGCTCACCCACTGCAGACATGCATTTTTTCTACTCCAATCTACTACTTGACCATGTTTGAAAGTGCGTGAAACATTTGAAAACTTGTGGCATAAGTTTCATGTGAACACTAGGAAGGACAAGTCAACCCATCGCTAAACTCTGACATGTTTGCCAGTGTTTTCAGAAAACCGCCGTCCTTTTTTGCAGTGGAGAGGGAGCTTGTGTGCACAATGTTGCCAGATCTGTGTCCAGATCTGATTGGGGATTTCACCTATAGAAATCTGGCAACCTCAAACATGTAGAAATCTAATTCTAACTGGCTAATCGCCCTTATTTAAAGTCTGTTACTGATCAAACGTAGAAAATTAAATATTTTACTTGCAAGTAATACATGACACAATTGATCTAAAGAGGATGATAAGTGGGCATGGTGGTCTTACAAGGGGGATGCTTTTTGGTATTTCTTGCAACAAAGGGCATGGCATCCTCTCGCATCCCCCCTCAACTCGAGCCTTGACTAAAATGCATTGTGCACGGCACGATGCAAGCCCGCATCATGAGCACAGCAGCTTGCATAAACTGCTCCACGGCGGGGCCGGGCCGGAGGGGCGGGCTGCGGCGGAGCCGGTGCAGTCACCGCAGGGGGATGCCCTTGGCGACGAGCAGATGGGGTGCGGGGTCTTGAGCGCGCCGGGGCAGGATGTGCCGGATTGCTTCCGTCTGCTGCTTTACCGCTGCTTTACTGCTGGGCAAAGTCCTCAACGGTGTCGCCGAATAGGCCTGCCTGGGAAATGTGGGCAGCAAGGAACCGTGTCTTGTCAGCCTCGCCCATCTCGACCAGGTTGAGCCACATGTGGTGCTCCTGGACCACTAGTGTGGCCATCGTCTGCCCGAGAGACCGCGCCGTGACCTTCGTCGCCCGGAGGGTGAGGTCGGTCGCCGAGCGCAGTTCCTGCATCAAATCTGGGGCGGAACTACCCTCGTGCAGTTCTTTCAGTGCCTTGGCTTGGTAGACCTGCAGGAGAGCCATGGCATGCAGGGCAGAGGCGGCTTGTCCAGCAGCGCTGTAGGCCTTGGCCGTCAGGGATGACGTGAGCCTACAGGGCTTGGAGGGGAGCTTAGGGCGTCCACGCCAGGTGGCGGCGCTCTGCGGGCATAAGTGCACCGTGAGCGCCTTATCCACCGGGGGAATAGCCGTATAGCCCCTGGCCGCCCCGCCATCGAGGGTAGTGAGAGCGGGGGAACTGCGGAGTCAGGGTCGGGCAGTAAAAGGTGCCTCCCACGACTTCGTCAGCTCCTCATGCACCTCCGGGAAGAATGGCACTGGAGCGGGGCGCGGCTGGTTTGAGCGGCGCCACGAGCCCAGAAACCAATCATCAAGCCGCGAGGGTTCAGGGGAGAGCGGAGGGTTCCACTCTAGCCCAATGCTCGCGGCCGCCCGGGAAAGCATGTCCGTCATTTCGGCATCGGCCTGTTTCTGAGCGACCGTCCCCGAAGGGGGAAGCCCAGCTGAGGCTTCTGCGTCCGACTGGACAAGCCCGCTTTCCGATGCTGCGCTCGAGAGCTCATCATCTTCGCGGGCCTCGAACAAGAAGCCAGACTCGCCGTGCGACGAGCCGGCGAACTCATCCGGAAGCCCGATTGGGGCAGACGAGCGTGCTGGGGAATGGGAGGTCCGCGGGGGGATACCCGGCGGAGGCGATCCCATTGAGGTCCCCAAATCGCCCCCAGTGCTAGCTGCGCTGACCTCATACCCGTAGGTAGGAGGACCAAGGCGGGGAGCTGCTGGGGTGGCTTGCTTCCTTACGAAAGTAAGCTGCGACCGCAACGTTGCCATGGTCATGTTCTCGCAGTGAGAACATGAACCATTCATAAACGCTGCCTCCATGTGGGTCTTGCCCAGACACGAAAGACAGCGATCATGACCATCCGAAGTTGAGAGAAAACGACCGCAACCAGGAATAACACACGAACGGAAAGGCATCTTTAGAAAGACGCATCTTTAAAAAGACATTCCGTGTGTGTGCTCTTTTAGAGAAATATACTCTTTTAGAGGGGAAAAATGCTCTTTTAGAAAATATACTCTCTAGTTTTTCTGCTGAAGCGCCCAGGGGCGTTCTCTGCAGTGCACCAGTGCAGAGGAGGGAGAAGCCGCTGAAATGCGGCATCAGATCCAGCAGAGGTGAATGAACAGTGCTATTCAGCTCAATGAGCATGACCGTTCGGCTCCGAAGAGAAAATCTGAATGAGTGGTTGCATACCAGCTCCTTTTATACCCGTATGTTCGGGGGAGTGGCATGCACATACCACTCGCCAATTTTCATTGGCCTTTTATCAAAGACCAGAGGTGTCTCGGGCTTCCAAGAGTGACCCCTAATGTCACTACATCGACACCAACGTCGAGTGAGTGACAGATAGGGAACCCATTGTATTGTGATTTCTGCATGGTAGCGCAAACATTTTAAATTGTTCTAATAATAAGAAAATTTTCTTGAGTAGCAAATTAGCACTTTAGAATGCTTTTGTAAGGAACAGGTGACACAGTATATGTTTGCTATCACGGGTAAAGAAAAAATGGAATAAATACCACTTAAAACAATTATTTCAAACCATATTAATAATTTGCAATTAATGATTTTGGCAATATTTTTGACAAATTGAATACAACCTTGGTGAAAGGAAGCATCAATTTCTTTCAAGAACAAAAATGTCTTTGTGTTCTAAAAATGGAAGCGTATATACTATATAGAATATAATTTTCATAAAGTTACTTGTAACATAATTATTTGAGTAGTTTTTTGGCAAACTACTTATTTACTCTTACTTGAGTCATAATATTTCTCAGTACTTCTACTTGTACTCAAGTGAATTATTTCTTTAGTAGCAGTACTTTTCCTTAAGTAAAAAAAAACAAAAAAAAACAAACAAAATCAGTACTCTTTCCACAACTTCTAAAGGTGTGATAGTCTAATAAGCACAAACACTAATAAGCATAAACATAAGTACATAGCAAACACACATATTGGCTAGAATAGATTATTTCTTGTTTTTCTAAAAAATTGTCAGTATTTTTCAGTAATGAAAGGAATACATTTATAATCAATATTTTTCTCAACTCATTCACCATCTTGGATTTTTCCACGGAGCTTTGCACAGTGCATTTTGTATTTTACCTTATCTGCGAAGGATACATGCACAGTGCTGGGTAAATTAATTCTGAATTGTAATCTGGTACTGATTACAAATTACATTATTTAAATTGTAGTCGATAACATAATCCCTTGGATTAAATTTTTTAAAGTAATCTAACCAAATTGCTTTTGGATTACTTCTGACCTAACTCTTGTTTATTTAATGTCACATTAATTTGAATAGGATAAGATTGTACATTTCGAAATAATGTACCATTACAGAAAACATACTTAAAGGTGCTGTAAGCAAATTTAGTCATTCTGGAACTTTCACGAGACTGAGCCGTTAAATTAGACATGACCCCTCTTTCCAAAAATATTCACACATTTTAAAACTCTCAGTTTGGCTTCTTGCTAAAAATGAGTAATTCATTTTTATCCAAATGTGTTCAACCCTCACTTTTAGATATATGGTGCATCTTACAAGGCTAGCCTTTTGAGTGAGGTTCTGTCATTGCCGTGAGGCAGAGTTTTACCTTTAAGGTCAGTCAGAGGCTTTTGAAATTCTATCAGCACAGAGCATAAATTGTGCACCCGTATGGTTTCTCCTTTCCCTAAAACGTAAAAGCTTCTTTGGATCTAAAAACTAGTCAGGCTGTCAGGTTGACAAATTTAACAGCAAAATGGATTGCTGCAGACAGTAGGCAAGTGTTAGGCTTATGTCCAATGATGTCAATAAAACAAACAATATATTACTGACTTCTGAAGCCAATTTTTGTTGTCTATTTAATGCTTTTCTTTTCTGCCACAGTAATGTCATGTCTTTAAATTGTCTTCATTTGATGCTTGGCATTACGACCTGAATGCCACCACCTCTAAAACAGAACCTTGTTTTTGCACATACTCTCATGTGCGTTCAGTGTAAATAAAGTAAATGCCAACACAAGTCTAAATTCAGAGCTGAACTCACAACATGTTGCTTTCTTTTCCAACAGATGCATCTAGACATCACAAGGGACTCGATACATTAACCATGGGGAGAATGACTGAAAGCAACACTATTGTGCAAAATTCTCCTCCCTCTCCTTATACGAGACAGGAGTGATGGGACAGCACTCTTTCCTAAAAGCTCTATAAAAATCCAAGGTGACTGCTGGGTCACAAGTGAGAAATGGGAAAATGACTGTGGGGTGTGCGTCCACTAGCAGATAACATGTGAAAGCACTATCTCCTCTCAGCACATTTTTGTGCGAAAGAAAATCCAGTGCTGAAGCATTCACAACAGAGACTCTTTCTCTCTCTCTCTCTCTCTCTCTCTCTCTCTCTCTCTCTCTCACTCACTCACTCACTCACTCACTCACTCTCTCTCTCACTCTCTTTCTTATTCTCTCTGAAATGATGGACAGTCCATTGTTTATCTACTAACAATAGCTATTGTGCATCAAAGTCAAGAGAAATGCTCAACAATCTCATTTCAACAATTTCATTGCTTTGCTATGATTCATTTGCAAAAGAGTGTGTGTAAGCAGGCCTGCTCTAAAATCTTTATTCACAGTCATTCGTTTGCAGAGGATTTAGCAAATATATTTAATGAGCAGCAAATGTTCTCATTGTCCATATAAAAACATTAACACTGGAATAATAATAATAAATAAATACAATTCTACATCATTGTTTTTTGCCTTGTCTTCCAGTGAAAATATCTTTAAAACATGATAACATCCTCAAAAAAAGAAAAATTTACTTGAAGCTAAATTGTGCAAGATAGGCTATAAGAAATGTTTCCAGAGAATATATGTTGAATTAAGTTTTTAAAAGCATAAACCTCACTAAATTGTGTAGATTTATGCCTAAAATAAGGAGAAAAACAACAACAATTTGACTATGGAGTAAGATTCATAAACAAACAACACAAGATATGTTTTCTCAAAACAAGTCGTCATGGTTACTTGTGTAACCTCCGTTCCCCGATGGAGGGAATGAGACGTTGTGTCGATGTAGTGACACTAGGGGTCACTCTTGGGAGCCCGAGACACCTCTGGTCTTTGATAAAAGGCCAATGAGAATTGGCGAGTGGTATTTGCATGCCACTCCCCCGGACATACGGGTATAAAAGGAGTTGGTATGCAACCACTCATTCAGGTTTTATGCTGAGGAGCCGATATAAGGTCCGGCCATTTCAGTGGGTAGTTCAGCATTGTGGCAGGAGGGACACAACTTCTCGTTCCCTCCATCAGGGAACGGAGGTTACACAAGTAACCATGACATTCCCTGTCTGTCACTCACTCGACGTTGTGTCGATGTAGTGACACTAGGGGTCCCTATACGAAACACCACAATTGGCTGAACTGTGTTACGTGAACTGGCGGTGTGTGGTGGGCAGACTACTGTGTGCCTCATAGCCAGCACACCAGGTTGACACGTAACCTCCTCCAACATAGTTATGAGTGTTGAACTGCCCTTTGGGGACAAGTCGACTACCCAAAAGATAGAGACAGGCTAACCCAGTCGTGGCCTCTTTTCCCCTTCTTTTTTTCTACTCCCTAAAAAAGAAGGGGGATTATCTGACTGGGCCACCAGGTCTAGTCGGGGAGTGTCCCTCCCAAGGGGAAGACACCGCGGAGACCACACCTCAGAGAGGGGGGATATTTAAGTGGAAAAATACATCACATGGTCTTTCCGAACATGTGGAGAGTCTTCAAGGTAGATCCTACCCAATGGGGTAGGAGTTACTACAAACATGGAAGCTGGGGCAGAGAGGCCCAAGAAAGACGTAGTTTGCCAACAGAGAAATGAATTAGCGGAAGAAATATATTGTATGGGGTTAGCCTTACAGGGAACTGCCACATGCGGAGCACCTAGCCCAAAACAGGACTCTTAGTTAGCACGTGTGCTGGGCCGGCAGTGAGTCTCTCCGAAAATTCGACTGCCACAGGGCTCGGAGGAAGTCGACCAGGGAACAAAGTTTGTGAACACTACTGGGAATTAATGGTGCACGTCTTCAGCTCAAAAGGAGGTGGAAGGCGCTATGCGCAAGCAATACACCCGGCCGGCTATCCCGGGCTTATCCGCTTGTATTGCATGCCACTACCTGGGATGAAACTGGTTCCACCCGAAGGTTGTAGAACCTTGCAAAAGTGTTGGGTGTTGTCCAGCCTGCTGCTCTGCAAATGTCTGTTAGAGAGGCACCCCTGGCCAGGGCCCAGGAGGCCGCTACACCCCTGGTAGAATGGGCTCGTAGCCCTATCGGGGGCGGCATGTCCTCTGCGTGATATGCCATAGTTATGGCATCAATGAGCCATTGGGCAATCCTCTGCTTGGAGACAGCGCTTCCTTTCCGCTGTACACCAAAGCAGACAAAGAGCTGCTCAGAGATCCTAAAGCTCTGCGTGCGATCCAAATAGATGCGTAAAGCGTGCACCGGACACAGCAATGACAGGGCTGGGTCTGCCTCCTCCTGGGGCAGCGCTTGCAGGTTCACCACCTGGTCCCTAAAAGGGGTCGTGGGAACCTTGGGCACATAGCCCGGTTTTATCCAAAGCAACTTACAGTGCATTTCAGCTATTTTATCAGTATGTGCATTCCTTGAAAACATAACTTTGGCATTGCGCTAGTTGCACAACAGAAACAGGAAAACACCTTTATTCTCTTCAAATCTATATCTGAATTAAAGGGCCTTATGCAACATAATTATTCATAGAGAGCCATAATTTGTAATTATTTGCATAGCAGTTTCTAGATAACTTATTAAAATGAATTGCATTATGTTTTTCATTTAATTTCATTGTAAAAGTGACGGAAATGTAAGGAAATTAGAAATTATATGACATCCAAACTGCTGATTTATGCTGTGTAGAGGAATTAACTGGAAATATTGAGGGGAAACAAGCTGAGATCTTTTGCAAAATAATTTTTTCACTGCTGTAGGAGTCTTATCTCCTTTGGTAATGCCTGCTTAGGGAGATGTTCATATGGCGTCAAATCAGGGTCTAAGCCATTTGTAATGCAATCAGTCCTTAATTAACGAGCACAACTCTGCTCACTGATATTTATGCTTGTAGATGTGTGGAATAACTTTCTGACTTCCACACAAGAGTTCAGCCATTTATTGTTTAATTCCCCAATCGCACTTTAAAAATGAAAAGTGTTACATCACAACCTTACATAAAAAGTCATTACCATTACCACCCAAGACCAGTTTTAATTGTTCGTCTGGGCCTACGTCAACTTTTAGGCCACAGCATAAATGTAGACCAGGTTTTAAAACTGGTTTTGCTAACCTATTACTGATTGCTAAGATACTAAATAAAAGAGGTCAAAGAGGACGTGTTGTCAGTGATTCACATTGAAAGTTGCTTAAAGTAAATGAATAAATAAACATTTAAGAATAAAACTGCTGCAGTGGCTGCTGCCAGTGCTTTTGGCTGCCAGTTTTTCACTAGGCTTTGATGTTCCCCAGCATGCCTGAGGTAATATAAAACACAAAACTTTTTTTTACTTCACAAAGGTAAAGTTTCAGTTGAGTTTCAAACCACAGGAGAATCTTACATTTGGCATCCTTCTGATGTTTAGCACACAGCACATGTTCCCTGGTTCCTCTAAGAATGAATTTGGTGCACAGACTTGCAGCCTTTCAGAACTTTCTCTCCCGCTCAAATGGTGGAATTGAAGAACAACAGCTGCTGCTATTGCGTGAACAACAGAATACTGAATTAGATAGCTGTAAAAGTCAAGGTTCTTTCATTATTGATGATAACATAAAGGATTTGGAAGTTGGAGATAAAGCGACTGTTGATCTGTATTTAGAAATGTTTATGTGTACAACACACAATCATATACATATTCTCTGTTTTTTAATAATTCTTCCTCTTTCTACCTATCATTTGTCCATACTTTTATAAATAGATACATGTACAAATTCACTGTAAACCCTAATGCTCAAAATAATCACTTGTTTTGAGTAGGGAAAAATTAAATCATACAAATTAGTTCTAATAAATTAACCTCAATGCAAGTCTCTGAAATAGTTTCAGTGGGACCGCCGTTTTCCGTCTGAACACTCTCAGTCAGTCCAGCACCGACTATGCACACTCGCTCGTGAGGTGCACCACCATCGAGACTGAGTCTAACTCCATGCCAAGAAAAGAGATGCTCTGAACCGGGGAGAGCTTGCTCTTTTCCCAGTTGACCCGAAGCCCCAACCGGCTGAGGTGCCTGAGCACCAGGTCCCTGTGCGCACACAACAAGTCCCGCGAGTGAGCTAGAATCAGCCAGTCGTCGAGATAGTTGAGGATGCGAACACCCACTTCCCTTAACGGGGCAAGGGCTGCCTCTGCGACTTTCGTGAAGGCGCGAGGTGACAGGGACAGACAGAAGGGGAGGACTTTGTACTGGTATGCCCGGCCCTCGAAGGCAAACCGTAGGAAAGGCCTGTGTCAAAGTAAAACCGAGATGTGGAAGTACGCATCCTTCAGGTCTACCGCCGCAAACCAATCTTGATATCGGACGCTCGCTAAAATGCATTTTTGCGTCAACATCTTACGGGAGTCTGTGCAAGGCCCGGTTCAGAACTCGCAGGTCCAAGATTGGCCACAACCCACTCCCTTTTTTGGGTACGATGAAGTAGGGGCTGTAAAACCCCTTCCTCATCTGAAGGGACAGGATCTATCACGTCCTTCTGTAGAAAGGACGCGATCTCCACGCGCAAGGCAACGGCATTCTCGCCTTTCACTGAGGTGAAGTGGACACCATTGAACCTGGGCGGGTGCCTGGTGAACTAAAATGCGTAGCCGAGTCGGACGGTCCTGATCAGCCACAGTGACAGGTTGGGGAGCACGAGCCACGCCCCCAAGCTCCGGGCGAGGGGGACCAAGGGGACAATTGTGTTGGATGTACTGGCGGGTGGGGCCTCGTTGGGGGGGCTCGAGCCCCGAACTCGTGGCCGTGCTGAGCCTGGGGACCTCGAAGCACTTACCTGGCTCCATATACCCACCGTAGGAGCGGTCTGGGATGTGGGAGTTGGGGGGCCCGCCTCTGCAGCGCCGTACCTGCCAAAAAGGAACGGTGCCCGGCGGTCGTGATAACGATGGCCATGGACACCGAATATGTGACCCAGGAAGTGAGGAAACCTCTCTTTTGTTGAAAATGTGGGTACCGCAGCCCCTTGGGGGTGCGGCGAAATCAACAGAAAAGGTAAATAAGGACTTTCCACCCGGCCCTCCACCGGGGGATGGAGTGGTCTTCTTACCAGCTCCTGTGCAGCGGGTTCCTAGCTCCCTGGGTTGCCCATCTCAGGGGCATTTTGAAGCCTTCCTTGGGTTCTTGGTGGCCGGCCGTGAGACGAGTGGCGTCTGCTTTCTGTGGGTGGCTCCACGCCAGGGCCGGCCTACTGGGGCGGGCTGTGGCAGAGCCAGTGTTGCTGCCGCAGGGGGACGCCCTTGGCGATGAGCAGACGGGGTGCGGGGTCTTGATCTGCGTTGGGGCAGGATGTGCCAAATAGCCTCCGTCTGCTGTTTCACTGCCGAGAACTGTTGGCCGATGTCCTCGACGTGTCGCCAAATAGGCCAACCTGGGAGATGGGGGTGTCAAGGAATTGTACCTTGTCAGCCTCCCTTGACTCGACCAGGTTAAGCCAAAGGTGGTGTTCCTGGACCACCAGGGTGGACATCGCCTGCCCGAGAGAACGCACCTTAACCTTTGTTGCCCGGAGGGTGAGATCGGTCACCGAGAGCAGCTCCTGCATCAATCCCTGGTCAGGACTACCCTCGTCTTTGAGTGCCTTGGCTTGGTGCATTTGCAGGAGAGCCATGGCATGCAGGGCGGAGTCGGCCTGTCCAGCAGCACTGTAGGCCTTAGCCACCAGTGATGACGTAAGCCTACAGGTCCTGAACGTGAGCCTTGGGCGGCTCCGCCAGGTGGTGGCACTCTGTGGGCACAAGTGCAATGCAACCACATGATCCACCTGGGGAACTGCCGAGTATCCCACCGTCAAGGGTAGTGAGAGCGGAGGAGCCTGTGTACAGGGTCTGGGCAGTAAAAGGTGCCCGCCACGATCACGTGAGCTCATCATGCACCTCCGGGAAGAAAGGTACCGGGGCGGGGCGCGGCCGTGAGCGGCGCACTGGGCCCAGGAACCAATCATCGAGCCGTGAGGGTTCAGGGGGAAGCAGAGGATTCCACTCCAGCCCGACACTCGCAGCCGTCCGGGCAAGCATGGCCGCCAGCTCCGCGTCAGCCTGCGACTGTGCTGCCGCACCCGAGGGTGGGAGCCCAGCCAAGTCCTCCACGTCGGACTGGACGAGCCCGCTCTCCGATGCTGCTATCGACAACTCATCCTCTTCGCGAGCTCCGAATGAGATCGCGAACTCGCCCTGAGATGAGCCGGCGGTCTCATCCCGGAACTCGATGTCTCAGCATGGGAAGCAACCAAACACTTGAGACAGCGATCATGGCCATCAGAAATGGAGAGATAGTGACCGCAACCAGGAATAATACACAAACGAAAAGGTATCTTGAAAAAGACGCTTCGTAAGTGCCACTCTTTTAGTAGGAAAATAAACTCTTTGTGAGGAAAGAATATACTCTTTTAGCTGCTGAAGCGCCCAGGGGCATTCTATGCACAACACATAGAGGGGGAGAAACCACTGTAATGCGCCGTAAATCCAACAGCTTCAATGGATATTAGAGGTGAATAGATCGGCAGAGTAATTCAGCTCGCTGGACTCAACCGCTCGACTCCGAAGAGAAAATCTGAATGAGTGGTTGCAAGCCAGCTCCTTTTATACCCGTATACCCGGGGGAGTGGCATGCAAATTCCACTCGCCAATTCCCATTGGCCTTTTCTCAAAGATCAGAGGTGTTTGGGGCTCCCAAGGGCGACTCCTAGTGTCACTACATCGACACAACGTCGAGTGAGTGACAGATAGGGAATAAATGTTTATTAATGAATATAAAATATAATGAAATAAATTAAGTGTTATATAATGTAAAGAATGTAAAGGAGAAGACCTGTTGAATGGAAGTCCAGGGGTGCCATTTACAAAAGAATGAAGGAATAAATTATCAATCTATTAATTTGAAAATAAATATGTGAATAAATAAACCAATTTATAAATGGACAAATAAATAGACACATTTTTTATTTAATTCATGTATTGAAGTGTACTTATATTTAGTAATAAAATAGCACATTAATAAGTCATTTTTAAATGCACCTTTTAAATGGCGTTTTAAAAAGCATTTGGCAATTGCTTTTCTTCATCCATTTGCCAATTGCTTTTCTTTATTGTTTGACTTTTCCTTTTCTTTTAACATTTGTCAGTCTATACCAGCTGAAGCCCAGGAGTGCCAATTAAAAAAGAATGAAGGAATAAATGATCAATCTATTAATTTGAAAATAAAAACTTGAATAAATAAAGACACATTTAAATGTGTGATGAATTTAATTCATGTTTAAAAATGTAATTATATTTAACAATAAAATTGTACATTAATAAATCATACTTATTTCATGTTTAAAATGTCATTACATGTAGCAATAAATTAGTACATTAATGAGTCTTTTAAATGCACTTTTTAATGCTCTTTAAAAGCACCATTTAAATTGCATTTTAAAAAGGTATTTGGCTATTGCTTTTCTTATTCATTTGCCAGTTACTTTTCCTCATCCATTTTCCAATGGCTTTTCCTTTTCCTTTTTGTTTTGCTTTTCCTTTTCTTTTTTCTTTTTCTTTTCCTTCTCTTTAACCAATTGAGAATCGAGTTAAAAAAATGCCATTGGACTGTTGATGCAACCAATGAACTTGACTCAGTTATAAGACACACCCCCTCTCCCACATGCCACTCGAAGAGGATTTAAGATGGCCTGTCATTGGACGATGGTACGAGCAGTTTATGTGATATTATTGGGTCTGCGCACAAGACACAGATGCGAAACATATCAGGACGGCTCATTCACTGTTACTGTGAAATGCTGGATGCGGCCCTACCTGAGTGTGCACAGTGATGCGTGCAGAAATGACTTATTAATGTGCTATTTTATTGCTAAATATAAGTACATTTTAAAACATGAATTAAATAAACACATTTAAATGTGTTTATTTATTTGTCACTTTTTAAATTGGTTTATTTATTCATATTTAAATGTGTCTATTTATTTGTTCATTTATAAATTGGTTTATTTATTCACATTTTTACTTTCAAATTAACAGATTGATCATTTATTCCCTCATTCTTTTGTAAATAGCACTCCTGGGCTTCCATACTGTTGGTGTTTAATGTTTTGTTGTGTTATTTAGAAGAGTTTCTGTAATGTTGTAGTTTTGAGGGTTACCATTATGGGGGATAGCTTAAGCTTAGGTTGAGGACAGGTACAGATTAAAATTGTTCTACAGTATATAGCATTACTTGTTGAGCAACTGCTATGCTAATCAAAGCATAGTGTTTCCAAGTAGCATGCTAGCATTCACCGTATTAGCTAATTCGGGTTAGTTCTAGCTAGTTAGGTTCCCTGTACTTGAACTACTAAATTGAGCTTACATGGTAGTTTTAAGTTCAGCCAAAAAGTTCAATTTAAAGATATTTAAATTTAAAGTGTTGTTAAAATTTAACTTACTCAATATTTTAAAGTTAAGAGCAATTAACATGCATATGTAGTACAAAATCAAAATCTGAAAGTTTTATTAATTTAAACTTGGGAGTTTATTAACTTAAAAAATTTGATGTATCTGAATGCCTCAATTTTTGCATTCTAAGAACTTACAGTTGCAATCGAAATTATTCAACCCCCCCAAGACAGTAAGGATTTACAAAGGTAAGCTTTTCTGATGACCCAGAATTTGTAAACTTTACATCTATATCAGTTGAGTGACACATTCAAAGTCATAGTGTGAATATATAACCTAATATTTGTAAATAGCAGGATTTTTAAAAAATACAGCCATGTCATAATTATTCAACCCCTATTGCATGTAGCTGTTTCTTAAATATGTAAGGCTACACAAGTAATTGTTTTAAAACAAAATTAAGTAATCAATCTGCAATGGCACTTTTTTAAGTTTTAAAATGTAAGTTTAGCGTTGTAAGCAAAAATGCATTTCTATGTAAAAAAAAATGCAATTAAAAATAAGCTGTCTCAAAAGCTAACAGAGGAGATTATTTCATTACACAAGAAAGGTCTTGGCTAAAAGTACATTTCCTAGGCACTTCAATTTCCAATAGACAAAGTTGGCAGCACCATTCATACATTTTTTAAACACGGTACAACAGCAACCTTCTTGGGGTGTGGAAGAAAACAAATCTTCAAGGGAAATGTTGACTTGAATATTCAAGAAGTAATTAGGAAAGACCTGTGGAGTCCTGGAAGAAGGTTTTATAGACGTATGACACTAAACTGAAAATGAGTTTTAGACCCATGGGTCAGCAGTACGTCTGGAGTAAGATGACAAGGTGATGATAAGAACAACACCATCCCCACAGTCAAGCATGGAGGTGGGTCAGTCCTGTTATGGGGTGTTTTGTGGCTGCAGGAAACAGCTATCCTGACTATGTGACTGACACCATGGATTCTTTCAGGTATCAGGCCATTTTTTCATGAAAAATGTGATGCCTTCAGTGTGTAAATTGAAGCTCGGTGATCACTGGACTTTCCAGCAAGACAATAACAGCAAGGATACATCCAAGTTGTCCAAAATCTGGTTCAGGGATAGGTCGTGGAATGTCCTTATATGGCCCTTTCAGTCCATCATTAAAATCCCATTGCAAACCTTTGTTGGGATTTCAAGGAAGCAGTGGCAGCACAGAAACCAAAGAATGTCAATGAGCTGGAAGCTTTTGCTCATGAGAAATGTGTAAAAATCCTAATAGAGAGGTGTCCGAAGCCTGAGAACACTTACCTGAAACATTTATTTGCTGTTATTAAGGATAAAGGATACTCCACAAATGATTGACTTTGGGGGTTGAATATTTCTTACATGACATTTGTGGAGAGAATTCATTATTTTTTATTTTAAAATTTGGGTAAACTGAACTCTTTGTTCTCAAAATCACTCAATTGTGTATTAAAAACTTACTTTGACTGTTTACTGAGGTTTTAATTAATGTGTTTTAATTCACATCACCAGAATGTATTGCTGGTCTGGGGGGGTTGAATAATTTTGATTGCAACTGTATAAGGGTTACAGTGTTGTTAAAAATGCCATATTTTACACCTTTGTAGCATTTTTTTTCCACTTAAAGTCATGGTTAAAAGTACCAAAACAGCCGTAATTTAGTTTTACATTTTCCACATTCTTCCTAAATTAAGCAATCTTAAGGGTACAGTACCAAAAATAGACTTTCATATGTTCATAAATGATCTCTGTTAAGACTGGCTATCATCTTTGTATGTCAGCTGCAGCATAGTTCACACTGTAGGTCATCAGGGCAAGCATCTTGAGGCAAAGAAAGACCACCATACTGTACTTCAAGATGGAAATTAAGGACACCCAGACTTCAGGGAGAAGCAGCAGAGCTCCTAGATTACAGATTCTGCTTGTTCCCTCACAGCAGCCCAGATCAACCTTTGGCTTACTGCCCACATTTCCAAGCATCCTGAAAATGAATATGCATTATGGTTCCCATGAATCCATTTGAAAGGCAGAATAGTAATGAAGAAAATGTGCTCTCAAAAATTCAATTAATCTTATGTAAATTGCCTGCCCAATGCCGCTAATTAGATGCCATTTTAATAACCACGTAAGTTATACAAGAAAGACAGTTTACTAAAGGTGGTAAATACTATTGTTCATTTGTTTAATGCCATAAAAGCAACATAAAATAGATTTTGTTCACTACAGTACAACAAATCACTCTTTTATCTTAAATAAACCTTTAGAAAATTACTGCAAAATGCTATAAACCAAACTCACAGACAGATATAGTATGCTTTCAGCAGAACAAAAACTAATTTTTACAATTTAAATGTGAAATTGGATTCATATGTTTGGCATACAGGCAATGTTTTACAGCAAGATAGCATTGTGGGAGTAGATGCTTGAGGCAAAGGATTACACTGAGCCTGCAGAATAAATGGAACACTCAACCGATAAAAACAGCAGTCCATGTTCTAGAAGCAAGGTGTCATCATGTTTTTGTTATCCAACTGTAGGTGAAAACTAGGTACTCCCACAATAAGCTTTAGGCCTGATAACATCTTCCATTGTTATTATACTATCACAGGTCAGAGACTGGGTCAACAATAAGGATTGAGAAAGGTTACTGTCTCTTTAGGCTGTGATGGAAGCTGTTCTGAGACTTGTTTAAAGCTACAGAATCTAAACATTGCGCCAAAAGGGACACTATGTTGTAGGTGTTGCATTAAACATTCAAAAGGTTTTAAAGGGACTTAACACTCAAAAATGTATCTGTTATCATTTACTCACCATCTGTCATGGATCCTTCTGACCCACCTACCAGTTTCACTCAACCCTCTCACTCTCCTGTGTACTGATCACCCACACGTGCCTCCAATCATTGCATCAATCAACCCCTCTATATTAACCTCACTCCCCTTCCATTCTGTGTCTGGTCTCAACTTCGTGTACAGACTCACTTACCTGTATCTCCAGCGTTAATGATTCCTCTCTTCTCCAGCGACTCTTCTACTCCAAACGTTTCCTCTCCAGCGACACCAGTGTCAATCTCCTCAATGCAAGCTTTGTTGTTGCAAACCCTCCACCTCAAGGAAAGTCACCATCTCTATCAGCATTAATCTTCATCACGTAAACTATCACCACTGCAACCTTCCTAGGATTTGCCAACTTCTACCGCTGCTTCATCATGAACTACAGTACCCTCACATCCCCGCTGACCTCTCTTCTCCTATCCAAACCCAAATCTCTCTCCTGGACCTCTGAAGCTTCAAACAACTTCCGACTCCTGAAGGATGCCTTCACCTCCACTCCACTCCTTGTACACCCTGATCAGAATAAACCATTTATCGTTGAGGTAGACGCCTCCACCAGCGGCGTAGGAGCAGTCTTGTCTCAGCAGCAGGGGAAAACACTGCTACTTCATCCATGTGCCTTCTTCTCCAGGAAACTCTCCCCGACGGAGCAGAACTATGACATCGGGAACCAAGAGCTGTTGGCAATTAAACTGGCCTTGGAGGAGTGGCGGCATTGGCTGGAGGGAGCACAACATCCATTCCTGGTGCTCACAGACCACAAGAACCTCGAGTATCTCAGAGAGGCTCGTCGCTTAAACCCCCGTCAGGCGAGAAGGGCCCTCTCCTTCACTTGCTTGTAACTTTACCATCTCTTATCGTCCAGGTCACAAGAACTCCAATGCAGATGCCCTTTCCCGCCTTTACACTCCAGAGGAAGGCTCCGAGGAACCACATACCATTTTACCCCCACATGTCACAGTAAGTCCCATTCAATGGTCCCTGGATGATAGCATCCGCGAAGCCTCTGCCACTGAACCAGCTCCATCGGGATGCCCTACCAACAAGACCTATGTACCCTCCTCCCAACGTCTCACACTCATCGACGCCGTACACTCATCCTTGGGCACTGGCCACCCTGGGACCAATAGGACACTCTCGCTTATCCAGGACCGGTTCTGGTGACCCCACATGGTTCGAGATGTCAGAAGGTTCATCCAAGGATGCCCAGAATGTGCTATATCCAGAACACCACGACAACTACTGGCTGGCAAACTCCTTCCGTTGCCCGTTCCTCGCCGACCCTGGTCACATCTAGGGGTCGACTATATCACTGACCTTCCTCCCTCTGAGGTTTATACCTGTGTGCTGGTAACTATAGACCGTTTCTCCAAAGCCTGCAAACTTTATGTTATGGTGCAGAAGAGAGATCTTGGATTCCTCAAAACGACATCTTGGACCCGACCCTACTCTCCAACTTCCACGACGCACATCCTGATCATCCAGCTCCGCATGGTCAGGGTCGGCCACGGCGTCGGGAAGCACATCCCTCTGGAGCGGACTCTTCTACTCCAAACGTTTCCTCTCCAGTGTCAAACTCCTCAACGCAAGCTTCGTTGTTGCAAACCCTCCACCTCAAGGAAAGTCACCATCTCTATCAACATTAGTCTTCATCACGTAAACTATCACCACTGCAACCCAGTACTGTCACGTCATCACTTACCTGCTGTCTTTGTGTGTCAATAAATACCTGCTTGGGTTCAAACATCATCCTCGAGTCTGAGTATACGTTACACCATCATGTTGTTTCATCTGACTTTTACTTTTTCTTTTGTGAAACACAAAAGGAGATGTCAGAATGAATGTTAGTCAGTCATTATTTACAGTACTTTCTTTTTACCATACAATCACTCTATGTTCCACAAAAAAATTATGAAATTTTCATTTCTGGGTGAACTATCCCTTTAAGCAAATATTTGTTGCTCCAAATGAGTGCTGTTTTATTTTAATTTACATTTTATCGGCATATTAATGGTGAAATTTTTACTGTGACAATTTGTTCAACAGTGACAGGCACTGAATGGCTACAATTATGAGACTGCTAAAATATATGGTCGGTTATCTGGAGCGTGTAAATTGCAGGTGAAAACAAATCTGCCTGTTGTGTAGTGGAGTGCCAGTTTCCATCGTTCAGCATGTTCATTTATTTATTGGCTTCAAGAAAGAAGGTCTTGGCACAGGCTGGACACTGGGCCACTGCAGTTATTCTCACCGCTCCACCACTGGACGGGAGGAGGGAGATAGGCGAGCACATTAATGATGCATGGGGACCAGTACGTTCAGTTTAAAGTTCTCCATGCTATGTGCTAGGCCCACTGAAATATGCATGAGCTACACTGCATGTGCAGGCTGCAGCACAGTGAGTTACTTTCTACCCAGGCGCAGGGTGCAGTGGCTCACGGCGCTTGTAGCAAACCAACCGCAGGCTCTTCTGATTAAGGATGCTTGAGTCGTAAGTTGTTTGTTATAATAGACCAGTTCTGCATGTTTTTGTTTCTCATGTAGAGTTCTTGAGAGTTTAATAGCTTGTTTTTGTGTGTCATGAAGTGCACTCAAGACGTTAACATTTTGGACACACCCACTTATTCTGTATTATTTCCATTTTCCACATTTTGGAATAGCAGTGAAGTCATCAAAAACACAAATGGATGTATGGGAATTGTGTAGTGACCAAAAATGTTTAAACCATATAAAATCATCTTATATTTTAGCTCCATTAAAGTAGCCACCATTTGTCTAGATTACAGCTCTGCACACTTGAGATATTCTCTCAACCAACTTCATGATGTATCCACCTGGGATGATTTTAATATACTATTGAAGGAGTTTCCATGTATGCTGGGCACTTGTTGGCTACTTTTCCATCACTATCTGGTCCTGCTCATGAATTTAAAACATGTAGTGTACAGAAATTGTAGGCAAAATTTATATTTGTCTCCAAAACTACTTTTAAGCATTTAAACATATGCCTTAGATTAAAAGGTTTTTAAGATAGAAACAAATTTAGTCAAGTGTGTCCAAGCTTCTAAATCATAGTGTAGGTTTACAAGGCAAGGAACAGTACATTACACTGTCCAAATCACCATTCACATATCACCATGGACATCCTTTCATTTCCATATCGATGTCCATCAATAGATGTTACTTTACTGTATAATGTTTATGAAGTTCATTTTAGGCCTAGTAATGTCAACTTTGAAGAGTTATATATAAAGTTTTGTTAATATTTTTCTTTTTCATTAAACGTTTGGTTTAATCACACACACACACACACACACACACACACACACACAAAATGACAGGATTTTCTACCATTTTTTTTTAAATTTATTCATTTATTTTTTTAATTGGTTTGTTATGCTGGCTTATTGGGTTATAATGAATTGTTTATTTATGGACTGGCTTCTAGACATGTTGTTTAGTCTGATGGATTCCTTTAAAGTACATAAAACAGCTAAAATATCAAAATAGCGGTTCAGGAGTTGAAGATACAACTTTAATATAACTTAAAGCGATAGTTCACCCAAAAATGAACATTCTCTTATCATTTACTCATCCTCATGCTATCTCAGATATGAATGACTTTCTTTCGTCTGCTTAACACAAACAAAGATTTTTAGAAGAACATTTCAGCTCTGTAGGTCCTCCCAATGCAAGTGAATGGTGACCAAAATATTGAAGCTCCAAAAGCACATAAAAGCACCATAAAAGTAATCCATAAGACCCCAGTGGTTAAATCCATAACTTCTAAAGTGATATATCAATGAGAAACAGATCAATATTTAAGTCCTTTTTCACTATAAATTCTCCTCCCTGCCCAGTAGGTGGCAACATGCATGCGAATCGCCAAAAATAATGAAGAATGTGAAAGTGAAAGTGGAGATTGTTAGTAAAAATGACTTAAATATTGATGTTTCTCACCCACATGTATCATATCGCTTCTAAAAAATGTAACCACTGGTTATGGTGCCTTTATGTGCTTTTGAAGCTTCACATTTTTGGTCACCATTCACTTACATTGTATGGACCAAAAGAGCTTAAATATTTTTCTACAAATCTGTGTTTGTGTTCAGAAGAAGAAAGAAAGTCATACACATCTGGGATAGCATGAGGGTGAGTAAATGATGAGAGAATTTTCATTTCTGGGTGGACTATTCCTTTAACTTAACTCAAGACAAACTTCCAAAAATACTGTCAAGTGCTGACTATGTAACAGCCAGGGTTCCCACAGTCATGGTAAAAATTAAAAAAATGTCAGAATAAATGTAATTGAAAATGAATCAAATAAGTTTTGGCAATTTCTATAGTAAATATAAATTTTTCTAGCTATACTCAGCTCTAGAATATTTCATCACTGTTCTTTGTAAGTGCAATCACTATTAAATAATTTTTAATCACAACAAACTGTAAAAGTCATGGAAATTCTTTGGTCAAATGTGTGGTTACCCTGAACAGCAGTCAGCTGTAGATGTAGTGTCTGTGTGCTCAAGGAATTCTCGAGCACACAGACACACTTTTTCATTACTTGGCACAAATATTTGAATGACCTTCAAAGTATTGTGCCATGTTGCTATTTCTACCCCACAGGTCTAACAGCGACCTCAAACATGTCAGGATCCGTTATCACTTTGTGGCGCGCAATGCCAATGAACTCTCTGTGCAGCAGGGTGAGGTGCTAGAGGTACGGATGACCTTTTTGGAGGAGGTGGAGTAGGAGGATGAGGTGTGGGGCAGAGCATGTCTGAGATACACAGTGTGGGAGGAAACAGGCAAGAGAACATGACTACCGTTCTGAAGCAGAGCTCAAGGTCATGAAGACTCTGTAGACTAATGTTTGAACATAAATGGTAAAGAAATATCCTGATGGTCAAAAGTTTGTGGAAAACCTGAGGAAAACTACACTGAAAATAACATACAGTGACCCCAAAATGTATTTGGACATTTAAAGGAATAGTTCACCAACAATGAACATTTTGTCATCATTCACTTGTATGTCTTTCTTTCTTCCATTAAACACAAAAGGAAAAGGTAGACAGAAAATCATCATCTTTTGTCCATACAATGGAAGTGAATGGTGACTGAGGCTAACATATTTTGTATTTCATGGAAGAAAGACATACAGGTTTAAAACAACATGAGGTGGAATGAATGATGACAGAAATCTCATTGTCAACAGCACATTATTTAAACACACAACAACTCACTGTGCATTCAAGGTATACATTTAATCAGTATGTGCATTCCCTGGGAATCAAGCACATGGCCTTGGACTTGCTAGTGCCACGCTCTTCCAGCTGAACTACAGGAAGTCTAGAATGTAGGAAGCCATTCTTTCAACCTGTCACTTTGAAACGTCTGCCGTTTCCCTCAGAAGAGCCTCCAGCCCCCAGGCACTCTATTTGCACAAGAACTACTGAAGTGATCAAGAGGGATTACCCCCGATTGGCTAATCCATCTGGAAACACAGATAATCGTGTTTCTAGACATGCCCAGTCTGAGCCTGGTATCACTGGGATTTAATACCAGTATCCCAATGGTACGATACGTCATTGGAACAGTGTGATTGAACTGCTGCACTATAATGAACATCTTTTAGTTAAAACTAGACAACATGCTGAATAAAAGAGGAAAAGTTACAAGAACAGATTTGTCAGGATTCACAGGAAGAATGTAGACACTGTCAAAGTTGTTCCACACTCATGCAAAGATTTAATGGAATAGTTCACCCAAAAATGAACATTCTTTCATAATTTACTCACCCTTATTGTTGTTCCAAACCTATATGACTTGTGGAGAAATTTTGAAGACTGTGTTGGTCACTCTTTTCCATGCAATTACAATGAATGGTAACGTCCTGGGTACTTTCGTAACCTCCGTTCCCTCATGGAGGGAACGAGACATTGTGTCGATGTAGTGACACTAAGGGTCACTCTTGAGAGCCCCAAACACCTCTGCTTTTTTGAAAAAAGGCCAATGAGAATTGGCGAGTGGAATTTGCATGCCACTCCACCTGACATACGGGTATAAAAGGAGCTGATATGCAACCACTCATTCAGGTTTTGTGCTGAGGAGCCGATACCAGGTCCCGGCCATTTCAGCGGGTAGTTCAGCATTGTGGCAAGAGGGACACAACGTCTTGTTCCCTCTATCAGGGAATGGAGGTTACGAAAGTAACCAGGACGTTCCCTATCTGTCACTCACTCGATGTTGTGTCGATGTAGTGACACTAGTGGTCCCTATACAAAACGCCACAACTATCTGAACTGTGTTACGTGAACTGGTGGTGTGTGATGGGCAGACAGCTGTGTGCCTCGTAGCCAGCACACCAGGCCATCATGTAACCTCCACCAATGCTCTTATGAGCATCGAATGGTCCATCAGGAACAAGTTGACTGCCAAATTATAGGGACAGGCTAGCCCAGCCGAGGCCTCTTTCCCTCTCTTTTCTCCCCAAAAAGATTGGAATTTGTTAACTGACTGGGAGCCATAAGTGTCTGCGTCGGGGGGTGTCCTTCTCAAGGGGAAGACACCGCGGAGACCACACCCCGCCCAAAAAGGGGGGGGGGGCGTTATTTTGAGTGGAATACGTCACATGGTCTTACCAAGTCTTGTTGGAAGTATGTCATGTGGAGAAGTCTCATGGTAGGTCCTACCCGAAAGGGGGAGGAGTTTCTACAGAGCATGGCGACCGGGGGCAGAGGGGCCTCTGCCCAAGGAAGACACAGTTTGCTGACAGGGCAATGATTTTGTGGAAGATATCACATGGGGTCACCATCGGGGAACCAGCACATGTGGAGCACCTACATCAGTACAGGGGCTCATTAGCGCATGTACTGGGCTGGTCAGCGAGTTTCTCTGCAAACTCAACTGCCAGAGGGCTAAGGAGGAAAGTCATCCAGGAATCACAGTCTGTGAACAAGACTGGGAGTCAAGAGCACACGTCTTCACCTGAAGGGAGGGGAAAGGTGCTATGCGCAAGTGGTACACCCAGCCAGTTGTCCCAGAACTTACCTGCTCGTGCCTGCCAATACACGGTACGAGACCGGCTCAACCCAGAGATTGTAAAACCTTGCGAAGGTGTTGGGTGTTGCCCAGCCCGCTGCTCTGCAGATGTCTGCCAAAGAGGAGCCACTGGCCAGGGCCCAGGAGGCCACCACACTCCTGGTGGAGTGGGCTCGTAACCCCACAGGGAGTGGCACGTCCTGAGCCTGATATGCCATCGCGATGGCGTCAATGACCCAGTCGGTGTCCTCTGTTTGGAGACAGCGCTTCCTTTCCGCTGTCCACCAAAGCAGACAAAGAGCTGCTCATAGCTTCTAAGGCTCTGCGTGCGATCCAAATAGATGTATAAAGCTCACACTGGACACAGCAATGCCAAGGCTGGGTCTACCTCTTCCTGGGGCAGTGCTTGCAGGTTCACCACCTGATCTCTAAAAGGGTCGTGGGAACCTTGGGCACATAGCCCGGACGGGGTCTCAGGATCACGTGAGAGTAATCCGGACCAAACTCCAGGCACGATTTGCTGACAGAGAACGCCTGCAGGAGGGCAGTCTTCAAAGAGAGTGCCTTAAGCTCAGCTGACTCCAAGGGCTTAAAGGGAGCTCCCTGTAAACCCTGAAGGACTACAGAGAGGTCCCACAAGGGGACGAGGCGTGGTCTGGAGGGATTCAACCTCCTAGCACCTCTCAGGAACCTGATGATCAAGTTGTGGTTCCCCAAGTACTTACCATCTACTGCATCGTGATGAGCCGAAATAGCGGCTACATACACCTTCAGGGAGGAGGGGGAAAGCTGCCCCTCCAGCTCTCCTGCAGGAAGGAAAGCACCGATCCGACTGCACATCTCTGGGGGTCTTCGCGTCAGGAAAAACACCACTTAGCGAACAGATGCCACTTCAAGACATACATGTGCCTCATAGAGGGAGCCCTAGCCTGAGTGATTGTGTCTACCGCTGCGGGTGGTAGGCCACTTAGGTCTTCCACGTCCCGCCCAGGGGCCAGACGTGGAGATTCCAGAGGTCTGGTCGTGGGTGCCAGATGGTGGGGGGGGGCTGTCGTGAGGAGCGTGAGATCCGAGAACCACATCTGGGTGGGCCAGTAGGGTGCTACAAGGATGATCTGCTCCTCGTCCTCCCTGACCTTGCACAGGGTCTGTGCAAGTAGGCTCACTAGGAGAAATGCGTATTTGTGTAGTCCAGGGGGCCAGCTGTGTGCCAGCGCATCTATACCAAGGGGTGCCTCGGTCAGGGCGTACCAAAGCGGGCAGTGGGAGGATTCCCGGGAAGCAAACAGGTCTACCTGTGCTTGACCGAATCGACTCCAAATCAGCTGGACCACCTGAGGGTGGAGTCTCCACTCTCCCCTGGGGGTAACCTGACGTGACAGCGCGTCCACTGTGGTGTTGAGGTCACCCGGGATGTGAGTGGCTCGTAGCGACTTGAGGCGCTGCTGACTCCAGAGGAGGAGATGGCAGGCGATTTGTGACATGCAACGGGAGCGTAGACCACCTTGACGAATGATGTACGCTACCATTGCTGTGTTGTCCGTCCGGACCAACACGTGCTTTCCCTGGATCAATGGCTGAAACCTGCGCAGGGCGAGCAGTACTGCCAACAACTCTAGGCAGTTGATGTGCCAACGCAGCCGCGGGCCAGTCCAGGAGCCGGCGGCTGTGTGCCTATTGCATACGGTGCCCCAGCCCATCTTGGAGGCATCTGTTGTAACCACGACGCACCTGGAGACCTGCTCTAGGGGAACCCCTGTCCGTAGAAATGCAAGGTTGGTCCAAGGGCTGAAGAGGCGGCGTGATGGTCACGCAATGTGTCCCGCGGTGCCATGCCCATCTTGGGACTCGAGTCTGAAGCCAGTGCTGAAGCGGTCTCATATGCATCAACCTGAGCGGTGTGGCCTCCGCTGAGGATGCCATATGCCCCAGGAGCCTCTGAAAAAGTTTCAGTGGAACCGCTGTCCTCCATCTGAACGCCTTCAGACAGTTCAGCACCGACTGTGTGCGGTCATTCGTGAGGCGTGCTGTCATCGAGACTGAGTCAAACTCCAAACCGAGAAAAGTAATGCTCTGAACTTGGGAGAGCTTGCTCTTTTCCCAGTTGACCCAAAGCCCCAGTCGGCTGAGGTGCCGGAGCACGAGGTCCCTGTGTATGCACAGCAACTCTCGAGAGTGAGCTTGGATTAGCCAGTCATCGAGATAGTTGAGAATGTGGACGCCCACTTCCCTTAGCGAGGCAAGGGCTGCCTCTGCGACCTTCGTGAAGATGCGAGGGGACAAGGACAGGCCGAAGGAGAGGCAAACCGCAGGAAGGGTCTGTGTCGAGGTAAGACCGAGAAATGGAAGTATGCATCCTTCTGGTCTACCGCCGTGAACCAATCTTGATGCCGGACGCTCGCTAGAATGTATTTTTGCGTCAGCATCTTGAACGGGAGTCTGTGCAAAGCCCGGTTCAGTACTCGCAGGTCCAGGATTGGTCGCAACCCACCGCCTTTCTTTGGTACGATGAAGTAAGGGCTGTAGAACCCTTTCTTCATCTCAACTGGAGGGAAAGTCTCAATAGCGCCCTTGCGCAGAAGGGTAGCAATCACCACACGCAAGGTAGCGGCATTCTCGCCCTTCACCGAGGTGAAGTGGATGCCGCCGAACCTGGGCGGGCGCCTGGCAAACTGAATTGCATAGCCGAGTCAGACGGTCCATGTCAGCCATCGTGAGCCACGCACCCAAACTCCGGGCAAGGGGGACCAAGGGAATGATCATGTCGAACGTACCGGCAGGTGGGGCCACGTCGAGGGGATTTGAGCCCCATGGCCATGCTGAGTCCAGGGACATTGAAGCACATACCTGGCTCCTGCCGCCCACCATAAGATTGGCTGAGAAGGGGGGAGGAGGAGTCTCATCCCCGTGGTCCACCGGACCCAATCCCGTGTGGGCGTGTTTTGCCACAGCTGGGCGCACAGGGGCGGGGGGACCGCCACTGGAGCGCCATACCTGCAAAGATGGGACGGTGGTCGTGACGACGGCTGTGAGCACCGGACATGAGACCCAGGGAACAAGAAAACCGCTCTTTTGTTGAATTTTTGGGTACCGCAGCCTCTTGGACATGCAGCGAAATTAAATGAAAACGAAACAAAAGATTCTCCTCCTGGCCCTCCACCGAGGGATGAAGTGATCTGCTCACCAGCTCCAGAGAAGCAGGTCTCCTTGCCCCTGGGTCGCCCGTCTCAAGGGCACTTCGGGTGGCGTCTACTTCCTGCATTGAGCTCCACGCCGGTGCCAGGCCACGGGGGCAGGCTGCGATGGAGCCAGTGTCGTTGTTGCAGGAGGACGCCCTTGGTGACGAGCAGACGGGGTGCAGGGTCTTGAGCCACGCCGGGGCAGGATGTGTTGTATGTCCTCCATCTGCTGCTTCACCACCGAGAACTGCTGGGCAAAGTCCTCGACGGTGTCGCTGAATAGGCCAACCTGGGAGATGGGGGTGTCAAGGAACCGTGCCTTGTCAGCCTCTCGCATCTCAACCAAGTTGAGCCAAAGGTGGTACTCCTGGACCACCAGGGTGGACATCGACTGCCCGAGAGACCGTGCCGTGACCTTCGTCACCCGGAGAGCGAGGTCAGTCGCCAAGCGCAGTTCCTGCATCAGTCCTGGGTCAGAACTACCCTCGTGCAGTTCTTTTAGCACCTTGGCTTAGTGTACTTGCAGGAGAGCCATGGCGTGCAGGGCGGAGGCGGCTTGTCCAGCGGCACCGTAGGCCTTAGCCGTCAGGGATGACGTAAACCTACAGGCCCTGGAGGGGAGCTTCGGGCACCCGCACCAGGTGGCGGCACTCTGCGGAGCTGAAAGACCGGGACCGGGCAGTAAAAGGTGCCTCCCACGATCTTGACAGCTCCTCATGCACTTCCAGGAAGAAAGGAAGGGGGCGGGGCGTGGCCGTGGGCGGTGCCCCGAGCCCAGGAACCAATTGTCGAGCCGTGAGGGTTCAGGGGAGAGTGGAGGGTTCCACTCTAGCCCGACGCTCGCGGTCGCCCAGGAAAGCATGACCGTCATTTCCGCGTTGGCCTGGGAATGTATTAAAAATACATTCTCTGAAAAACCTAAATATCTTATGCAGTGTTGTTTCTAAAACAAGATAAATCAAATTGATCTTGTTTTAAGGATTTTTTGATATTTTTACAGGAAAACAATACAAAAATTATTATCAAGAATATGATTTTTGCCCTAATATCAAAGGTCTTACTAGAAAAAAATAAATTATGATCTAACGTGAATTTTCTTGATAAAATAATATGATCGTGCCTGGTAACGTGCATTTAAATTTAAAAAAAATTTTAAATAGCATTTTAGCTTAGGTTTATTTCTATTTCTTCTGCTCCAAACTTACTTCTCTGTCTGCTCATATGAATGTAACACATAATAAAAGTATTTCACCACTGTTCAAATGCACATTAGATCACATAATTTATATGTATATCTGAAAGGACTAAATATTAAATGTAACAAATGACAATAAAATGCAAAGTAATCTCTTCGGTAATCAAAATACTTTTTAAATGTACCTGTATTCTAATTACTAATGATTTAAATTGTAACTGTAGTGGAATACAGTTACTTATGTATATGTATTATAAATATGTAATCCTGTTACATGTATTCCGTTACTCCCCAACCCTGAATGTAAACCAATAAACTAGAAAACACCCTATTTTATTTAACTGAATTTAAATATAGTGATAAACAGCAGCAACAGACTAACTGTTTTGATGAAAAAAGAAGGCAAAATCCCTTTAAAGTGATAGTTCACCCAAAAATAAAAATTCTATTTACTCACCCTTATACCATCCCAGATGTGTGACTTTCTTTCTTCTGCTGAACACAATCAACAAATCCATGTCTTCTGAAGTTATATTTTAGGTGTGGGTGAGAAACAGTTCAATATTTAAGCCATTTTTTACTATCATCTACAGTTCCCTATCTGTCACTCACTCAACGTTGTGTCGATGTAGTGACACTAGGGGTCACTCTTGGGAGCCCAAGACACCTCTGGTCTTTGATAAAAGGTGAATGAAAATTGGCGAGTGGTATTTGCATGCCACTCCCCCGGACATACGGGTGTAAAAGGAACTGGTATGCAACCACTCATTCAGATTTTCTCTTCGGAGCCGAACGGTCATGCTCATTGAGCTGAATATTACTGTTCATTCACCTCTGCTGGATCTGACGGCGCATTTCAGCGGCTTCTCCCTCCTCTGCACTGGTGCACTGCAAAGAATGCCCCTGGGTGCTTCGGCAGAAAAACAAGAGAGTATATTTTCTGAAAGAGCTTTTCCTCCTCTAAAAGAGTATATAGTTCTCTAAAAGAGCGGCACACGGAACGTCTTTTTAAAATGCGTCTTTTTAAAGATGCCTTTCCGATTGTGTGTTATTCCTGGTTGCGGTCGTTATCTCTCAACTTCGGATGGTCATGATCGCTGTCTTTCGTGTCTGGGCGCGACCCACACGGAGGCAGCATTTGTGAATAGTGTGTGAGAACATGACCATAGTGTGTGAGAACATGACCATGGCAACGTTGCGGTCGCGGCTTCGTAAGAAAGCAAGCCACCCCAGAGGCTCCCCGCCTCGGTCCTTCTACCTACGGGTATGAGGCCAGTGCGGCTAGCACTGGGGGCGATTTGGGGACCCCAATGGGATCGTCTCCGTCGGGTATCCCCAGCATGCTCGTCTGCCCCAATCGGGCTTCCGGATGAGTTCGCCAGCTCGTCTCATGGCGAGTCTGATGAGCTCTCGAGCGCAGCATTGGAGAGCGGGCTTGTCCAGTCGGACGCAGAAGCCTCAGCTGGGCTTCCCCCTTCAGGGACGATTGCCCAGTCACAGGCCGATGCCGAAATGACGGACATGCTTTCCCAGGCGGCCGTGAGCGTCGGGTTAAAGTGGAACCCTCCGCTCTCCCCTGAACCCTTGTGGCTTGATGATTGGTTCCTGGGCTCGTGGTGCCGCTCAAAACAGCCACGCTCCGCTCCAGTGCCATTCTTCCCGGAAGTGCATAAGGAGCTGACGAAGTCGTGGGAGGCACCTTTTACTGCCCGGCCCTGATTCTGCAGTTCCCCCTTTCTCACTACCCTTGATGGCGGGGCAGCCAGGAGCTATACGGCGATTCCCCCGGTGGATAAGGTGCTCGTGGTGCACTTATGCCCACAGAGCGCCGCCACCTGGCACGGATGCCCTAAGCTCCCGTCCAAGCCCCGTAGGCTCACGTCGTCCCTGACGGCTAAAGCCTATAGTGCTGCTGGACAAGCCACCTCTGCCCTGCATGCCATGGCTCTCCTGCAGGTCCACCAAGCCAAGGCACTGAAAGAACTGCACGAGGGTAGTTCCGCCCCAGATTTGATGCAGGAACTGCGCTCGGCGACCGACCTCGCTCTCCGAGTGACGAAGGTCACGGCGCGGGCTCTCGGGCGGACGATGGCCACACTAGTGGTCCAGGAGCGCCACCTTTGGCTCGACCTGGTCGAGATGGGCGAGGCCGACAAGACACGGTTCCTTGCTGCCCCCATTTCCCAGGCGGGCCTATTCGGCAACACCGTCGAGGACTTTGCCCAGCAGTTCTCGGTGGTGAAGCAGCAGACGGAGGCAATCCGGCACATCCTGCCCCGGTGCGGCTCAAGATCCCACACCCTGTCTGCTCGTCGCCAAGGGCGTCCCCCTGTGGTGACTGCACTGGCTCTGCCACAGCCCGCCCCTTCGGCATGGCCCCGGCATGGAGCCCACCGCAGAAAGCAGAAGCCACCCGTCTCACAGCCGGCGCCCAAGAACCCACAGAGGTCCTTAAAGCGCCCCTGAGACGGGCGACCCAGGGTCGAGGGAACCCACTCATGTGGAGCTGGTAGAAAGACCACTCCACCCCCCGGTGGAGGGCTGGGCGGAAAATCTTTTGTTGCATTTTTGCTTGATTTCACAGCATGCCCAAGTGGCTGCAGTACCCAACAGTTCAACAAAAGAGCGGCTTCCTTCCTCCCTGGGTCACATACCCGGTGTGTACCATCGTCACCACGACTACCGTCCATGGGTTCTTTCTTGCAGGATCGGCGCTCCAGCAGTGGACTTTCTGCCCCTGAGCGCCCAGCTGTGGCACACAGCCGCCCCTGATGTGGCAGTCTCCATGGGTTATGAGCACAGGCCTCTTCCTCCCCCTGTCCCAGACTGTTCCGGGGGTGGTCACAAGGAGCCAGGTAAGTGCTTCGATGTCCCTAGACTCAGCACGGCCACGACCATGAGGCCCCACCTGCCGGTACATCCGACGACGTAGCCCCTTGGTCCCCCTTGCGCGGAACTTGGACGCGTGGCTCACGCTCTCCAATCTGTCGCGATGGCTGATCTGGACCGTCCGACTCGGCTACGCGAATCAGTTCACCAGGCACCCGCCCAGGTTCAGCGGTATTCACTTTACCTTCGTCAAGAGCGAAAACGCTGCCACCTTGCGCGCAGATATCGCTACCTCCTATAGAAGGGCAAGATAGAACCTGTCCCTCCAGCCGAGATGAAGAAAGGGTTTTACAGACCCTACTTCATCGTACTGAAAAAAGGTGGTGGGTTGTGGCCAATCTTGGACCTGCGAGTACTGAACCGGGCTTTACACAGACTCCCGTTCAAGATGCTGATGCAAAAATGCATTCTGGCGAGCGTCCGGCATCAAGATTGGTTCGTGGCGGTAGACCTGAAGGATGCGTACTTCCACGTCTCGATCCTTCCTCGACACAGACCCTTCCTGCGGTTTGCGTTCGAGAGTCAGGCGTATCAGTACAATGTCCTCTCTTTCGGCCTGTCCCTGTCTCCTTTCATCTTTACGAAGGTCGCAGAGGCTGCCCTTGCCCCGTTAAGGGAGGTGGGCATTCGCATTCTCAACTGGCTAATCCTAGCCCATTCTCGAGACATGTTGTGCGCACACAGGGACCTGGTGCTCTCACACCTCAGCCGACTAGGGCTTCGGGTCAACTGGGAAAAGAGTAAGCTCCTCCCGGTTCAGATCATCTCTTTTCTTGGTTTGGAGTTGGACTCAGTCTCCTTGATGGCGCGCCTTACGAATGAGCGCACCCAGTCGGTGCTGGCCTGTTTGAAGGCGTTCAAAAAGAAAACAGCGGTTCCACTGAAACTTTTTCAGAGGCTCCTGGGGCATATGGCATCCTCGGCGGTGGCCACCCCGCTTGGGTTGATGCATTTGAGGCCGCTTCAGCACTGGCTCCAGACTCGAGTCCCGAGATGGGCATGGCGCCATGGGACACATCTCGTGGTCATCTCGCCGGTCTGTCACCATCTTTTCAGCCCTTGGACCGTCCTCTCGTTTCTACGGGCAGGTGTTCCTCTAGAACTGGTCTCCAGGCGCGTCGTGGTCACGACAGACGCCTCCGAAACGGGCTGGGGTGCTGTTTGCAATGGGCACGCAGCTGCCACCCTCTGGACGGGTCCGCGACTGCATTGGCACATCAACTGCCTCGAGTTGTTGGCAATTCTGCTCGCCCTGCGGAGGTTTCGGCCGTTAATCCAAGGCAAGCACATGTTAGTTCAGACAGACAATACAGCAATGGTAGCATATGTCAACTGCCAAGGCGGTCTGCGCTCTCGTTGTATGTCACAACTCACCCGCCGTCTCCTCCTCTGGAGTCAGCAGCACTTCAAGTCGCTGCAAGCCCCTCACATCCCGGGCAAACTCAACACTACAGCGGACGCGCTGTCACGACAAGTTACCCTAAGGGGAGAGTGAAGACTCCACCCTCAGGTGGTCCAGCTGATTTGGAGTCGATTCAACAGGCACAGGTGCACCTGTTTGCCTCCCAAGAATCCTCCCCAATACCCGATCTGGTACGCCCTGACCGAGGCCCCCCTCAGCATAGACGCTCTGGCATACAGCTGGCCCCCTGGCCTGTGCAAATATGCATTTCTCCCAGTGAGCCTGCTTGCACAGACCCTATGCAAGGTCAGGGAGGATGAGGAGCAGGTCATCCTGGTAGCACCCTAATGGCCCATCCAGACGTGGTTCTCGGACCTCACGCTCCTCGCGACAGCTCCCCCCTGGCGAATTCCCCTGAGGAAGGACCTTCTTTCTCAGGGACGGGGCACCCTCTGGCACCCGTGACCAGACCTCTGGAATCTCCATGTCTGGCCCCTGGACGGGATGCGGTGGTAGACATGATCACTCAGGCTGGGGCCCCCTCTACAAGGCGCCTGTATGCCTTTAAGTGGCGTCTGTTCGCTAAATGGTGTTCTTCCCAACACGAAGACCCCCAGAGATGCATAGTCGGATCAGTGCTTTCCTTCCTGCAGGAAAGGTTGGAAGGGAGGCTGTCCCTTTCCACCTTGAAGGTGTACGTTGCCGCCATAGCAGCACACCATGACGCAGTCGACGGTAAGTCTTTAGGGAAGCACGACCTGATCATCAGGTTCCTAAGAGGCGCCAGGAAGCTGAATCCCTCCAGACCGCGCCTCGTTCCCTCATGGGACCTCTCTGTAGTTCTTCAGGGTCTACAGAGAGCCCCCTTTGAGCCTTTGCAGTCAGCTGAGCTTAAGGCACTCTCCTTGAAGACTGCCCTCCTGACTGCACTCACCTCCATCAAGAGGGTAGGTGACCTGCAAGCGTTCTCTGTCAGCAAAACGTGCCTGGAGTTCGGTCCGGGTTACTCTCACGTGATCCTGAGACCCCGACCGGGCTATGTGCCCAAGGTTCCCACCACCCCTTTTAGGGACCAGGTGGTGAACCTGCAAGCGCTGCCCCAGGAGGAGGCAGTCCCAGCCCTGTTGTTGCTGTGTCCAGTGCGCGCTTTATGCATCTATTTGATCGCACGCAGAGCTTTAGAATCTCTGAGCATCTCTTTGTCTGCTTTGGTGCACAACGGAAAGGAAGCGCTGTCTCCAAGCAGAGGAACGCCCACTGGATCATTGACGCCATAACTATGGTATATGTCGCCCAGGACATGCCACCCCCGGTAGGGCTACGAGCCCATTCTACCAGGGGTGTAGCGGCTCTCCTGGGCCCTTGCAGAGCAGCGGGCTGGGCAACACCCAACACCTTTGCAAGGTTCTTCAACCTCCGGGTGGAACCGGTTTCGTCCCAGGTAGTGGCACGCAACAAAAGCGGATAAGCCCGGGATAGCCGGCCGGGTTTATCGCTTGTACATAGTGCCTTCCACCTCCTTTTGAGCTGAAGACGTGCCATTAATTCCCAGTAGTGTTCACAAGTTTGTTCCCTGGTTCACTTCCTCCGAGTCCTGTGGTAGTCGAGTTTTCGGAGAGATTTGCTGCCGGCCCAGTACACGCGCTAAGAGTCCTGTTCTGGGGTAGGTGCTCCGCAAGTGGCGGTTCCCTGTAAGGCTAACCCCATGCAATATATATCTTCTGCTAATTCGTTTCCCTGTTGGCAAACTGCATCTTCCTTGGGCAGAGTCCCTCTGCCCCAGTCTCCATGTTTGTAGTAACTCCTCCCCCATTGGGCAGGATCTACCTTGAAGACTCTCCACATGGTTGGAAAGACCATGTGACGTATCCTTCCACTTAAATATCCCCCCCCTCTCTTTGGGCGAGGTGTGGTCTCCGCTGTGTCTTCCCCTTCGGAGGTACACCCCCCGACTAGACCTGGCGGCCCAGTTGGATAATCCCCCTTCTTTTTTAGGGAGTGGAAAAAGAGAAAGGGAAAAGAGGCCACGATTGGGTTAAGCCTGTCTCTATTTTTTGGGTAGTCGACTTGTCCCCAAAGGGCCATTCGACACTCATAACTATGTTGGGGAGGTTACGTGTCGACCTGGTATGCTGGCTATGAGGCACACAATAGTCTGCCCACCACACACCGCCAGTTCACGTAACACAGTTCAGCCAATTGTGGCGTTTCGTATAGTGACCCCTAGTGTCACTACATCGACACAACGTCGAGTGAGTGACAGATAGGGAGCGTCATGGTTACTTGTGTAACCTCCATTCCCTGATGGAGGGAACGAGACGTTGTGTCCCTCCTGCCACAACACTGAACTACCCGCTGAAATAGCCGGACCTTATATCGGCTCCTCAGCATAAAACCTGAATGAGTGGTTGCATACCAGCTCCTTTTATACCCATATGTCCGGGGGAGTGGCATGCAAATACCACTCGCCAATGTTCATTTGGCCTTTTATCAAAGACCAGAGGTGTCTCGGGCTCCCAAGGGTGACCCCTAGTGTCACTACATCGGCACAACGTCTCGTTCCCTCCATCGGGAACGGAGGTTACACAAGTAACCACGATGTTTCACTTTCACATTTTCATTTTTTTTGGCAATTCACATTATTCGTGCATATCGCCACCTACTGGGCAAGGTGGAGAATTTATAGTAAAAAGAACTTAAATATTGATCTGTTTCTCACCCACACTTACATCTCTTCTGAAGACATGGATTATGGATTACTTTTATGCTGCCTTTATGTGCTTTTTGAGCTTCAAAGTTCTGGCCATTATTCACTTCCATTGTATGGACCTCCATAGCTGAAATATTCTTCTAAAAAACTTTGTTTGTTTTCAGCAGAAGAAAGGAAGTCATACACATCAGGGATGACATGAGGGTAAGTAAATGATGAGAGAATTTTCATTTTTGGATGAACTATCCCTTTAAGGTTGCACAGGTCTCAAGAGAATCAGTAAATCATTTAAGTTAATTAGTTCATTTTCATGAATTGTTCGAAAGAACCAACTCCCTAAAATTAATTTCCAATGCTAAATATGAGGGAAGGGTTTATTTTAACCATTTAATTTACTCAAACTGTCAGAAAGAACCGATTCATTTAAAAGATTTGGTTTTCCCAGTGCTAAATATGAGAGAGAGACAGAAAGAGAGAGGAAGGTTAAAGTGAGCACGTTTGATTATCTCTCGACTCCATTGCTGGGTTTGCAATACGATGTGACAAATGTTGTGTTTTGTTGCGCTACTCGTTGCAAATTGTATAGCTCATTAATGGAAAAGCTACACTATTGTGAAAATAGCTTAATTACTGTCAAGCTACTGAAAAATTTTGTTAGTAGCGTCGCTACTTTTAGTTAACTACTCCCCAACACTGGTGACTAAAAATTTCTATCTGTTTCTCGCACAAAGCTATTGCATACCATCAGAATACTTGTAATCTAGCGCATGAGTAATTTGGATACATTTTATGATAATTTCATGGTGCTTTTGCATCTTTTTTGAAGCTTGAATGCTTCTCAATTCATTGTAATTGCATGGAAAAAGCAACCAGCACAGCCTTCAGAATTTGTTCTTCTACAGAAGCATGTGGGTGAGTAAATAGTAGAATTTTCATTTTTGAGTGAACTATATCTTTAATGCTACACATGAATCTCAAAAAGTCCATGTGTTATGGTCTAGGTCTTGGAAAACAACAAACAGTGGTGGCTGCTGAGGAACCGCAGTGGTCAGTCAGGCTACGTGCCCTGTAATGTGCTACAAGAGGTCAAACCGGGAGAGCAGCAGTACAATCGTGCTGCTCTCTTCAACAGTCAGGTTAGTTTACGGTCCAACAAACCACCTCACTTGTCACACTGTTCACCCACAAGTCGGCTTCATTATTTGCACTCTACAAATAGATTCCAACTCTACGTGGAGGGCATAAACTCTTTCTTTGTTTTTCTGTATCTCTGTCTTTCCCTGGCTTTTTGTTTTCTCTGTAGGCTGTGAATCCTTATAAAGGTACCTCCACTGCCCCTGTAAATCATGGTGAGGTTTTGGATATGAATAAATCCTCCCAAGACAAAGACAGTACGTACTTCTTATCTGCTCTGTGCATTCGCTGTGAGATTGAAAGCAGGGAAAAATGCAGGGAAGTGGGAAATTAATTAGGTGTGAGAGTGCTCTTATGTATATGATTTGCAGATGCCCACAACATCTCATTGCTTCTGTCTTGGGCAATCTTATTCGTTATGTCTCCGTCTTTCTATCTCTTTCTTCTTCCTTCTATCTCATTAGACCGCAGCCAGCAGAAGGAGGTGAATGATGAGCTGTTGAAGAGGATAACCGACAGTAAGGCCCAGCCTCCAGCTCGTAACTTTCGGGTGGAGCGATCATGCAGCACAGTGCCCATCACGCTTCAATCTCAGCCCTTTGAGGTCCAGGCTTGGCTCAATTCAAAGGGATTCTCCAGACCGTGAGTGACATGTTAACTGTAACATGTAACATGATATTTCAAATAATACAGTGACACCAAAAATTATTTGGAGACTTAAACCACACTTTAAAATATATGAATGTGTTTCCATTGCATAAAAAAATATCAAATAGAACTAGCATACTTTTCAATCAAAACATTTAAGGGGACAGTTCACTCAAAAGGACTGTTTTATTTATTTATTATTTATTTATTTATTTAATATCTTTTCTCCTAATTTTGAATGCCCAATTCCCACTACTTAGTAGGTCCTTGTGGTGACGCGGTTATTCACCTCAATCCAGGTGGTGGAGGACAAGTGTCAGTTGCCTCCACTTCTGAGACTGTCAATCCACGCATCTTATCATGTGGCTTGTCGTTCATGACACCGCGGAGACTCCGCATGTGGAGGCACATGCTACTCTCCGCGATCCACACACAACTTACCACGCACCCCACTGAGAGCGAGAACCACTAATCGCGACCACGAGGAGGTTTCCCCATGTGACTCTAGCCTCCCTAGCAACCGGGCCAATTTGGTTTGGCACACCCTTCAAACTCGTGACTCCAGGGGTGGTAGTCAGCATCAATACTCGCTGAGCTGCCCAGGCCCCACTTAAAAAGGATTGTTAGTCTCATTCACCATTCACTTCCACTCAGTCACTGAACAGCATCTTCTTAATCTTGGATATGTAATCAGTATATATATATATATATATATATATATATATATATATATATATATATATATATATATATATACACACACACACATACACACACACACACACACAACTGGTCAAAAGTTTTGAAACTCATTCTTTATTATAATTTTCACATTTTAGAATAATAGTAAAGTCATCAAAACTATGGAATAACATAAATGGAACTATGGGAATTATGTTGTGACTAAACAAAATCCAAAATAAATTAAAACTGTGTTATATTTTAGCATCTTCAAAGTGGCCACACTTTGCCTAAATTTTGCAGAAATGTACTGTTGGCATTTTCTCAACCAGCTTCTTGATGTATCACCCTGGGATGCTTTTTAAACAGTACTGAAGGAGTTCCCATCTATATGCTGGGCACTGAGTGGCTGCTTTTCTTAATTATTCAGTCCAAGTTATCCATTTCAAACAAAAAAAAATTTTGTTTTGTAATTAAATTAATTAATATGTTGGCACAATTATATTTTTGTCTACAAAACTCATTTCAAACATTTAAGCATACGCCTTCAGATCAAAAGGTTTTTAAGATCATGAGAAAAATTTCAGGCAAGTGACCCCAAACTTTTTAACTTTTTATACTGTATATATATATATATATATATATATATATATATATATATATATATATATATATATATATATATATATATATATATATGTATGTATACCTACTAGGGATGTAGGTAAATATATATATTCAAGGGATATACTCTATAAATAACCCTACAAAGGATGAAACAGCAATCAATCCAATATTAAGTGTTCACTACAAGTTAAGCTCAATCAACAGAATGTGTGACTACCACAAAAAAATAATTTTTCTCTCTTTTTCTCAACCCTCCTATTCTCTTACAAGTAAAGACATTATAAATACAGCCTCGTTTTTGGTACTGGAACCAAACATTGTGACTTTGTCTAGACCATCAAAACAAACAAAATAAAGAAGAAAATTAATTTTTGTATCTAATTGTTTAAGAGAACAAATTGTTCCTTCTATTGTCTTAACGGGTCAATTTTGACCCGTTTGTGCAGAAAAAGTTGTGACCTTTCTCCTTCAGACATTCTGGATATGATTCAGCTATAAATAGTTCTTGTACATCTATGAATTTAATTTGACCTAAATTATTTAAAAGTTTCTTAAATTTAGCCACTAACCCCATACTGTTACATAGCTTCCCGCTTCCTGTATCCTCTCAAACAGAGTTTGTGCACACATGCACGTCCACACACACAAGCACACATATAGAAAGAGTATTTTTTATTTTTTTACAGTTTTGAATAGGTAATATGTTAGTAAATAAGTTTACGAACATGATTTCATATGATAGGGTACAATGCCCCCCCCCCCCCCATTGGTAAAAGACCTATTGAAAATAATTTGTGAGAAAAAAGAAGTGATTAAAATAAACATAAGTTGAGACATCTTTAGTCAATGTTTGCCAAGTGTTTTAACTTTTTTTTCTTATCTGAAAAAAATTATATTCTTCCATTAATATTCAATATACAATTTTTTTTCCCTATCATTATTCACTTTGGGACCACAATAAAACAGATTTTCATTAAGGAGGGTCTTTAGTGTAGTCGTACACTAATCAACAATTTATGCATTTTTAATGGTTTTCTTTGCCAAAGTTAAAATGTTTTTTTTTTTTTTTTAACGAGAATATTATGCAATGTTCTTTTCATGTGACAGGGTGGTGGAGTGTCTGGGTATTCTGAATGGGGCTCAGCTCTTTTCTCTCAGTAAGGATGAGCTAAGAGCCGTGTGCGGGGACGAGGGCTCCCGTGTCTTCAGTCAGATCAGTGTGCAGAAAGCTCAAATTGAGGTCAGTCACATAGAACAATATCCATCCATATCATGACTTAGTTTAAAAAAATATCACAAAATCCTAGTGGGACTAAATATCACTTACATTTGCTACAATGTAAATGCAAGATTAAACATTCAAATACAGTTCCAATGTTGGTTTGACAGGGTTGTGGTCTCGAGTCGCATGACTTGGACTTGACTTGGACTCGAGTCACAAATTTGATGACTTGCGTCTCGACTCAACATAATCAAAGAAGATTTGCGACTCACTTAGAAGTTTGACAACAATGACTTGCGACTTGACTAGGATTTGAGCCCTCTGACTTGGAAAGACTTGATACCAGGGGTTAAATTGGGCCTGTACGGTTCGAAACGGCTTGCCGGCACCTTCGATTCCAAAAAGGAAAAAAATGCTTGTTTGTCAATCCATCCCATTTATTGTATTTTCCGATGCGGTTTTTGTTGGATCCCCTTGAGACATTCCATCTCCATTTAGCGAGTGTACTTGTTAAAAAATATTTCAAGCTCATTAAGTTTCGTTCCAGTCAGTTGTGGACACTGGTAGAGGCAGCATATACGAGAGCAGCACGAGACCGTGTGCCCCCGCATAGATGCACGTTCTGCTTCTGTGCTGCACCATGGTCCAATCTCTGATTCATAGAAATCGTGCAATATGGAATCAACTGCTCACCCGTTTTTAGATCCACTGATATTCAGTAACGATTTACTCAGTTTTGTTAAAAAGCTGTATAAATGAAGGGGTTTTGAATCAGGAATCAATCACATCCAAAGTGACATCAAATCAAAATATCATAGGCCTACAACTTGAGAACAAAAGGCCACTTGACCAACACACTGTAAAAGGTTTCACTGTAATTTTTTTTATTTTTTTATTTTTTATTTTTTCTAGCAAATATACAGTGGGATTCACTATAGTGAAAATGCTTCTTCAGGTGGCGGTGAAGAATTTTAAACTCTCAGAATTTAAGTTTAATTCTGATATTTATTTAAATGTTGCCTCAAGCATATGGCAGAACCCTAAACTATGTATTAATAAGTCCCCTTTTTGTTGGTCAGATTGGATTGTGAGGGGGGTTAATGCACTTGATGACCTATATGAGGGTGGTGTATTGAGAAAATTTGGTTCAACATTTTGGCATTCCCAGATCTCAGTTTTATAAGTATTTACAGCTTTGCCACCTACTCTGCACTATTTTTGGGAGTGGCACGCACCCCCCTAAAGCGGCAGGTGCTTTGGGAGAGGTGATTGCTGCTTTTGGAAAAGGCCATGAAGCATCAGTGTATTACTCCCTACTAATCCAGAGTCTGGGGGATGGAGCCTTGACTTCTCTCAAGAGAGTATGGGAAAAAGATTTGAATTTGGTATTGGAGGATGGAGTGTGGACTAAGATTCTTAAAAATGTCAAGTCTGTATCTAGAGATGCAAGGGTTCGCCTTATGCAATTTAAGATTTTACATAGATTTTATTGGACCCCCTCTAGATTATATAGGCTTGGTCTTAAAGACACACCCACTTGCTGGCGAACACTACCCATGTCTTTTGGGGGTGTGTTAAGATCCAGGAGTTTTGGTTGAGGGTTCAGAGGTATTTGTGCGACGTTTTAAACACTCAGGTTTTGCTTTGTCCCAGACTCTGTATTTTGGGTGATGGAGCGGTCATGCATTTAGGGGACAATCATATAAAAAACTGGGTTATGACCAGTCTCATGATCGGCAGGCAAGTAATTTTAAGGGGTTGGTAGTCAAATGGAGCACCCTCTTTTTCGGAGTGGTGTGTGGAAATGGGGAGGGTAGCTGCATTTGAAGAGGTGGTAAGTAGAAGGCTGGAGTTATTTGCTAAAAAATGGGGCAAATATTTAGTTTTTTTGGGGGAATCTCGGGGAGGGGATATGGAGAGTGTAGTTTAATCATGTATGTTTATTATTTTATTTATTTGTGTGTATGTATATATATATATATATAATATATTTTATTTTATGTAAGTGTATGTATGTGTATCTGTGTATGTATGTATATGTATGTGTGTGTGTATATATGTGTATATGTGTATGTATGTGTATGTATGTATGTATATATATATATATATATATATATATATATATATATATATATATATATATATATATATATTTTATTTTTTTGGATTGTGTGTGTGTTATGTGGGACCACAGGGGTGTTTGTTAGGGGTCAGGGTAGGATTGTATTAATAGGGTTTAAATGTAAAATGTTGATTCATTATATATGTGTTGAGTTTTTTTCACTGTCATATGCACATGAATCAATAAAAATGTTAATTACAAAAAAAAAAAATAACTCTCAGAATTTAATGCAAATGGTTTCATTACCAATTATATCATCAGAATAACAATTTGAGTAAAAAGTAGTCGTGCAGAAGGTGTTTTTTTCCCCCGTTAAGAACAATGTGCATTTACTTTTAAATTGTAACATTAGATATACAAGTTAAGCCGGTTTTATAAGATGACTCCCAACCTAGGGCAAGAAGTAACTTGTCCCAGCTGTCATCTGATTTTTATAAAATGGATAAAATACATGTGATATCATTCTTAATTTTTTTTTTGTCATCTACTTAACCAAATTTTCCAGGTAAATATGTATTTTCACAATTAAGTTGAATAATAACACACATAAATAATGATAGACAAATCATTAAAACAGAATCCCAGTCAAATCAATTCATCTGAAAGAAAAAACTTGAATTACTAACAAACAGGCCTATTAATAAATCCATATTTATCAACCCCTGCTTGATACCTTCTTAAACCAAATATCAGAGTTCTATATTTAAAAATGTGCAGCAAATCAATTATTAATTTTACCCAATAAACAATTCATTTGATTTTCAAATCTGCATTTCCACACTCCATATTCAACCAATCAGACAACCAACCAATCAACTTCCACGAGAGTAGGACCAATTTTGAAGATTGCGCATTCAAGGACAACACAGCCAAAATGACACCAAAATAATATCATTTGGATATAAAGAATACAGTATCGAAGGCAACAAAAGGATTGCAACATGAAGAACATGGGGTTCAAAAATGATAGATGCTTCATCAACAATGTCCAATTTTATAAGGCATCTGAAAACCCACAGACAGAGATATGTTGGGATTGTTAACGTTTACATGTCAGCTATGATTCAGTAGCATTTAACTTACCGTATTAGCAGGGTTAGCTTGCTATCTACTAGGGATGGGACAATATATCGATATATATTTGATAAATTTCCCCCACCCACACCCAAAAAAATAAAGACAAACCATATCGAGGCAAAACTCGATATTTCAAAATTTGCAACAAACATCAAAAGTCATAATCTTTTTATTGCATGATTTTACCCCTACTGCGCTTTTTTCTACACTGTTTACAGGGTTCGCACAAGGTCCTTGAAGTGCTTAAAGTTAGCTTTTAGAAATGTAAGTACTTGAATACCTGGAAAATCGCCTTTTTGTTGAGAAGTGCTTGAGATTAAAACAGAATTTCTTCCGTGCAATGTGTCCATCAAAGATGAGATCCCGCACTTCGCTTTCATTGAATAATGTGTCTTTTAATATGTTCTTTACAGTCAGATAAAATTTTAATCACAAATTGCATGGATGCGCTAAAAAAAGAGAGACTTCTCTCTCGTTAATAAACTGGGGCACCTGCACGAGTCTGTGAGATGCTAGTTGCTTGTTTAAGTGACAGTGACATTTTTGTGCTTGTTAAAGGAGTATTCCAAGTTCAATACAAGTTAAGTTCAATCATTTTGTGGCATAATACTGATTACCACCAAAATAATTTTGACTCATCCATCCTTTTCTTTAAAAAAAGTAAAAATCTGTGTTACGATGGATGTGAATATGGGCCAATTTTTGAAAGTTAAAATACATATTTTTTAAAAGTATAGCCACAAGACATAAACAATATACGTGTTAACATGATTTTAGTGTGATAAAATCACTCACTAAGCCTTTCTGTGTAAAGTTATAGCCAATTTTACAACTTCATTGCCATAATGATGTATAGTCAACAAACCCTAAAATGACTGTAAAAAATACAATTTAAACAACTTTACAGCTCAAATAATACATGAGTCTTAACAGAAGAATGAATGTAAGTGCTTTTAAACCCTTCAAAAATTGGCCACATTCACTTCTAATGTAAGTGCCTCACAGTAACCTTGATTTTTGCTTTGAAATGGAGGGAGTCGAAATTACATTATTTACATTATTTAATTACATTAAATACAACATTATGCCACAAATACTGTCGATTGAGCTTAACTTGTATTGAACACGGAATATTCCTTTAAGACACACTTGTAACTTTCAAGCACATCCCTTGGCAGACAAATTGAACTGAGATAGATTAGTGCCCTTAGTGAGATTATTTTTTATTTATATTTATATCTTGCATGAAATTGACCTTGGGAGGTGCTGAACATACTTTAAAAGCCTTCCTGATATAAATTAATATACATTTAACATAGTAATTAATACTCGGACACTAATTTAGGCAAAGAGCACTAATAACTTGTTTAAGACTTGAAGCTTAAAGTTGAGGACTTGTGACTTGACTTGGACTTGCCTGTCTAGATTGGGACTTGACTTGAGACTTGTATGCAAAGACTTGAGACTTACTTGTGACTTGTAAAACAATGACTTGGTCCCAACTCTGTGGTTTGAAAGTCATAGCCTTCCTCCTCAAGTCTGTCTTTCTCACAGATGAGCCTTGGAGACTCAGAGCTACAGGAGATCATGAGGCGACGGCAACAGGAGTTGGACGAATCAACCTGGGAATGATTACAGTCAATCAAGCCGTCACTCATAGCTTTATTACATCACAATTTTCTTCAATACCCTAATTCACCTTACAATCAAACAGGCACCCATAGGAATTCAGAACAGATGGACTACACAACTCCAGTCATTACTGAAGCCCAGTCTAGCCCATTTCCTTTATGACTTGTATAATGTAGTGCTTAACACTAGTGCTTAAAATGATGAACATGAATGGATTGAGAGTGAAGTGTTTAACCTCCATTTATAGTGAGGAAAGTGATTTTGATTACAGCCATTGACTTGCAATAGGTCCTAATTCAACATTTGAAAAAAGTACCATCTGTCCCTGCCTAAAAATCATCATAATAAAATAGAAATAAAAATAATAAAGATATGCTGTATTACGATACTTTGTAATGCAGAACTATTATTGCATACTTAATAGAGCTAAATGAATGCTTACTCAGTTCTGAACAATGTGTCATTATTTATTTGTCAAAACATCTGTGTACACATACTTCATATTTGATGGTGATCAATGCACACAAATCTTTCCTCATACTTTGTTATAACACTTAAGCAACCCAAACAAATGTATGAATTGGATAACATTAGATACAGTAACAAGGTCAAACAAAGTCTCCAAAGATCAAACTCAAGTTCACATAGGTATCCTAATAGAGTAACCACATGAGCAGTTTTGAACATTAACTATGGACATGTTCCACTAACATTTGACAACAAGAAAGTGTCCAAACACTTTTTGTCTTCATTTTGAACAGTATATCTATTGTTTATCATTTAAAACCTAACAAACTTTCTTTTTGTCAAATGTTTTGCTTTAAAAATGTGTGTAAGCTGTCTTTCTGTATAGATGCCGCCGGGTTTGAAATTTTGTTATCAAACGCAATACCATTAATATATTTTTAACTGGAGTCACACAAAGGAGATTTCTTGTATACCGTCTGTGTCTTTTATTGCCATCTAGTGCATTATCAGTCTGAATATAGTTTTTGTCACTGAAATAAAATAAGAAAAATAATAATCATTATCTGGAAACAAGCTCAATTACTTATGTGTGTTAAATGCTTTGATTTGGACAGTGATGATTTAAGATGCCACAGCAGTCAGACATCATTATACTATCACTTTTCAGAGCACAAATTCTTGGCTCCCCTCTTATCCACTGTAGTCAATAAATCTCCTATTTCAACTCTCTAAAAAGCATAAGGCTGAATCTCATACCGACTCACTGACTGACAGCTTTGCTACTTACCCTCACAGGGGACACATAACTGATCTTTCAGTTTGTCTTGTTGCTTTATTTCTAGAATAGATTGTGAATGCATCAGCGCGTATTGTGCTGTGTTCAGGATGAGTGAGAATGACCTCCGTCTCTCCCTTTGTATGCACTGTCAAAACGCCTCCCAGGCCAAAGAGAGGGTGGATGTGGCTGCATATTGTCACTATGATTCATGGCATGAATCAATGCCTAATGATGGGATTTACAGAGAGGAACATCAAAGGAAAGATACTGGAGATTTGCAGTGCAATGGAGGCCAGTGAAGTGGAACCATTGTCATTCACATCCACAGAATTGACCATTTTTAAGATAATTTTATTTATCTGTTCAAAGAGGGATTGTGGTAATGTAGATTTTTTGATTTAGAAGTCAGGCTGAGATCTGAAGACTAAAACAAATAATTTGCACCTCAAATAGGATAAAAAGATAAATAAATATACAATATATACAGCAATCTACATGGATGCATGGCAGACATCTGATCATGCAGCAAAAACATTGTAAGCTGTAATTTATCCAAAATGCAAAAATCAGGCTATGAAATGGCCACTAGCAGAGACACTGAATTCCAAAATCTGATCATTTGGTGAAGAGTCATTTACAAAACCAACCAGTACAGAATCAACAAATATTTTTCTTAATTTTTTTGTAACATTATTCAACTCTCATTACAGTGTTTCTCCTAGGATGTTTTTCAGCAGCGGTGCTGTTGTGCGTGTGTCCACGAGCCCGTAACACCGGACCCGTATTTACACACGTCGGTGGAGAAATAGCATAAAACTACCTTAGAATCATTATAGATGGGTTATTCATTTTCGCCTTGTCCTGTGTGTGTTAACTGGGGGCTTTTGAAGGGCTCTGGATGGCTCTGGGGGTCAAATTTACTAAAATATATGAACATTTACAACAATCTTACCTAAATCTCACAGGGGGTTACAATTCTTACCTCTAGTTTTATTCAGATGATTTTTAAAGTAAATAGCCTAATTATGGACCTCTGTTTCAGTTACTTGTTTCTCAGCAAGACATGATGCAATCATGTGCTGACTTACATTTATGTTGTTATTTTTGGCAGATACCTTTAACAAAGACTATAACAGGTAGTTAAAGGGCAGTTCACCCCAAAATGAAATTTCTGTCATTACTCACCCCCAAGCCTGTATGAATTTCTCTCTTCTGTGGAACGCAAAAGGAGATGTTAGGCAGAATGTTAGTTCCAGTCACCATTCATTGTCACTGTTTTTTTTTTCTCCATACATTCTCCCTAACATCTCCTTTTGAGTTCCACGGTAGAAAGGAAATCATAAACGTTTGCAAGTGATGACAGAACTACTATCACATTAAGAGTACAATACTCACAAGTTACATTAAAATGGCTTTTTAATGTTGACAAAATGCATTGAAAATGTTAACAGACGAAATCCTAAGAGAGAACCTTGCTTATATTATATGTATATTAAAGATATAAAAGGATGTATTTTTCAAATAATGTATATTATTAATATTATAGTATTTATTTTACTATATTATTATTATTTATGCATATATTTTATATACTATTTAACACTGACTGATTCTCAGGGCGGAGAAAATACCTGTACAGGTCAGATGGCACTCCAGATAGATGGAGATGACAGATGTAACAGGTGTTTAATTTTCCCTGTCTGTCTGTGGGTTCGATCTTGAGAGCCCCAATCACCAAAATTTTCAAAATAGAAAAGGCCAATGAAAATTGACGAGTGGAATTTGCATGCCACTAATTTAGTTATGGTCGTGGCTCACTTCATGAAGCAAGGAGCCACCGTGGCTGCAAACCAACCCGGTCCGTCCTGGGCTGACACTCAGCCGGCTGGGTCAGCAAGCACTGCGGGCGATCTGGATGTGGACATGGGAGCTTTTCCACCAGTTCAGTCCCCGCGGACCTCCCATCCCCCAGCACGCTCGTTCTGTGTGACAAGCTGTCGAGCGATGCAGGCGGTTTTAATGTGTCGTTCACGGCTCGCGACGAGGATGAGCTTTAGGTCACGGCATCGGAGGGTGGGATTCTGCTATTGGAAGCAGACGAATCTTCTGAGCTCCTGCCCACGGGCGGTAGAGCACAGGATGAGGCGGACGCTAAGATGGCAGCCGTGCTTGCCCAGGCGGCTGCAAATATTGGGCTGAAGTGGACCCTCCACCCTGCCCTGAGCGTTCACGGCTGGATGATTGGTTTCCGGGCTCGGAGCGTGACTCACGGCTGCGCCCCGCCCCGTTGCCTTTCTTCCCGGAAGTGCACGAGGAGCTAACGAAGTCATGGAAGGCACCTTTTACTGCCCGTGCATGCTTCGCGGGCTCATCCACTCTGACTACCCTCAACGGCGGAACGGCTAAGGGATATGTCGAGATTCCCCAGGTAGAGCACACCGTAGCAGTGCATTTATGACCGCAGGGAGCAGCCACCTGGCGTGACCTTCCAAGGCCTGTAAGTTCTCTTCCTCTTTAATGATGAAGGCTTACAAGGCCGTGGTTCAGGCTGCTTCCACCCTGCATGCCATGGCCATCCTGCAGGTCCACCAGGCCAAAGCGCTGAAAGAACTGCACGAGGGTAGGACCGACCCAGGGCTGATGCAGGAACTGAGCACTGCGACTGACCTCACCTTGTGTGTGACGAAGGTCACGGCGCATGCCCTGGGCCGGATGATGTCCACTCTTGTGGTCCAAGTGCAGCAACTGTGGCTCAACCTTGCGGAGATGCCTGACGCCGAGAAAATCCGCTTTCTTGATGCGCATATCTCCCAAGGGGGGCTTTTTGGTGAAGCAGACCGAGGTTGATTAAACACATCCTGCCGTGGCGCGACCCAGCCACCTTCAGGCCACCGAGGTCCCGCACCCTGTCTGCTTCTCACCAGAGCTGTTCCCCTGCGGTGCCAGCCCAGGCTTCTGTACCATCGGAGCCTGCACGCCGGCCTCAGAGAAAAAGATCTTCCCGTGGGAAGTCGGCTCCACCTGCCTGTCAGCCGGCCCCCAAGAACCACAGACGAGCTTCAAGGTGGTCCTGACGTGGACCGAGGGCATCTCTCCAGCCCCACCATCGCCCCTGAGCCAGCGCATGGTGAGTATTACATCGCCGAGTGCTCTCTGGGCCTCGGCACCCACATGGTCAATAAAAGAGCAGTTTCCTCATTCCCTGAGCCAGCGCACTCGCAACGGCCAGGTGCTGGAAGTCTTTCCGGTCAAACTGTGATTACGTGCATGTATTTGTGTGTGTGTGTATGGTGGGCTCCCTTTCGTTTCATAGTACAGCTGACTGGGCCTAGCATGTGTTACGTTGTGCAAAGTATATTAATGAACCATGTGAAATCTTGCTGACACAATATGTGGTGACTTGCTGACACAATATGTGGTGTCCTTGCATCATTCCACCACAAGGCGGCACCCTAAGAACATACTGTTGATTCTAATATTCTAAATAAGCAAGATTTGTCTTAAAAAGTTGACTTGTTGCAGATCAAAATCTAAATCAAAATGTTATTTTATAACGTTAAGGGTTGTTGATCAACAGCATGGAGGAGAGGTATCTACATGCCATTTACACGTTTCCACAGTACTGAATAAATAAATGCTTTTATAGTGATAATAATGTTGTAAATCAGAAAGTTTCAAGAGCCAAGGCTTTTGACACAATTTGTCATCATACAAAACATATAATGTCTTATCACCTACTATCTTTTCATTGCTAAACTATATTTTTTATGTCTGGCTCTTTAGGACCAAGTTGTTTGATGGTCAATTTGTCTTGAATCTGCAATAGAAACAACACGCTGTTACACACACATTTATCAATAGCGCTCGCCATGTTCGTGATCTGCATGCTGGCACGCACTAATACTAAAGTTACCTTTGGTTTGGCAATACATTTATGGGCAGATTTATTTCTGCCCCAATGGCTCTCAATAAGGGCTCACTGCAGTACGATATTTGACCACAGATTTCCATTGGAAAAACATAGGGGCGCTGCGGAGTTTGTGAAGGCAGCAGACTCTCTGCCCCACATGCTTGAAAATCTGTATCAAACACTGTGTAACGGAGCTTTCAGCTACTTTATGATTTAAAAATAGGATAAAAACTTATACTAGGCCTGGTTTTAAATATATATGTCAGCATTTTGAACACATTTACGGGCAAACCAATTACATTATTGCCAGTTTATAGTATGGATCTATGTTTTCAAGTGGATGAATATTTAGGCGGGGCTCTGCCCTACCTGCCCATATAAATGAGCCACGCCTGTTTAGATGACTAACCGAGATGCTATCGCTACAGTATGAATCAAATCGTGTGCATGATTCATTGGATTCATTGGAATAGATTTTTACATTTTCTGAAAATAAATAAATAAATAAAAAATGTGAGTGCTGCTTGTCTGGGCAAAACACATTGCGATCCAGGGTGTCTTAGATGGTTGCCAGGGCATTGCTAGGTGGTTGCTTGGTGGTTAATTACTGGCCAAAGTAAAAAAAAAAAAAAAAAAGCCCACCATTAAGTCTCTAATACTCTGGTTCCTAAATATGGCTTGGGTCCCTACTTCAACATACATCTATGGGATTTTTTTGGCAGTTTCATCATCTACCAGGAAAAATTTGTAAGTCTGATCCAATGAGCTCTAAAATACCTGGATAAAGCTCTGGGAATTCTAACCTGGAATCCTTTAGAATTCCTATTGATTTAAAAATGCATTTGCTTAGCTATCACAGGACTTCCTGAAGTATGCGATCTGTTATCTTTGCTTATGGGTGCTCTGTTCCCAGATCGGCTGTCATGTGACTGATCACTAATCAATGGTAACAGATAGGGAAAAATAAGTCTTGTACTATAATGTAATGAAATAATGACATTATAGACCTGTAATTTTTATTATTTTTCAGGAATCAAGGCTACTTTTGAATGGTTGTCAAATCGTCCTCAACAAGGCACACGATTTGAGGTATTATTCATGTCCGTAGCACAAAGAGTGTAGGACAAGTTACGTGCAAAAGTTTAATACTTGGGATTAGAGGTTTGTTCAAATCAAAATGCAAAAATGAGCAATAAATAACCCTAGCCATAGCAAGCACCATTCCAATACAAGGGGAAAAAAACAGTCCTGATTTTAACATCATCTGTTTTTTTTTTTGTTTTTTTTACATTCAGTTATAACTAACTAGAACACATGAGCGAAAATGTCATGATTAGTTTGACATTTCACCCTGGTGGAGTAGATTGCAATAACTTGTGACAGATCTGGCATTTGGGGCTGTGCTTGTGTGTGTGTGTGTGTGTGTGCGCGTGCAATGGGGGGAGGAAAGTTTTTTCTGGACAGACAGCTAAATGCGCTATATCACTCACACCCTTACTGTCAGCTCTGCAGGAGACTGACGATTGCAAACTTCTTATTTCACTCTCTGCACCACCCAGTGGGCAGTCATTTAAAATAGAAGACAATAACATGCATGGGGGCTCCTTTGAGGTGGCACTAAAAGCGTGCCTGATGGAGCCTGATGCCTGCAGATAAAACTCCTGTCTAGTGTGGGTGCCAGTTTGCATGGCATATCAGATTTAAGAGTGGCTGAATATGGCTACGTAATCAATAGTCTATTGAACCGCATATGTAATGCATATGTATCTGAACATATTCTAGGTTGTAGGGTGCGATGGAAACGTAATTTAGCTGCAGCACATCATCCGCAACATGAACCTTAATCTATCCCGAGATGTTATAAGCGATCTGCCACTTTAAGACAGCTGAGGTGACACAGATGATTAGGGGAAAAGGGAACAACATGACAATGTGCATATAGCATCTCCCTAAACCCTTGCAGAGATTCCTAATTCCCTGTGTTTATTTAAGAGGATTAGTGTGTGCTCAGCACTCTGTACCAACTCATCGAGTGCTCCCACTAATTCTTATTCAACCATGACAAAAGGCGAACAAAATTCTTAAATTACTCTACTGTTAGTCTTGCATAATTTAGATTCACTCCACGCTGTCTGGTTACTCAGAGGTGAGGTGAGCCTTGTTATTATTTAGTTATTCCTCAAATGACATTTTCCCCCTGCCTTACAGACATTTGAGATTTACACTCTAATTGCGACTAACTAAACAAGTGCCCTTTCTTTCGGCTAGACCTCTTTGGCATTAATAGTTCTGATTAAATCAAATGTCATTCCACGCTTAAGTAATTGAATTATATCTCTGTGACATCCACATTGATTCATTTTCTTTCCCTCTTTTGTAAATCACTCAGTACTTCCATTTAGATTTGTGTCTCTCTGTTTTCGCCAGACGGAGAGAGAGAGGGATCGATCTGGTTGCCCCTTCAGCATCTGAAAGGGTATTAACGCTTACATGGCACTATCAATTTACAGTGTGGAACGCGGTTTCTTTTTTAATCCATAGAAAAACAAACTGTGAGCAGTTATTGGTTATACAGTCCACAAGTGTGTGTAACACTGACAGTGAGGACAGAACAATATGTGAGAGGGTTGATGGCCATTTAGCTCAAGGCTAATGTATAAGGATAGCCATTTAATCTTTCAGAACAGAGACAGATCAAGTTAATACTCCCTGTCACATCCTTTCTGCCTCAAGACAACTACGCTCAATGTATAAAAAAACCCTTTGGCAAAATCGGCTGAGCGGGTTTAGGGGATATCAAGAGACCAGCGGTGTAAAAAGTACTCCGAAATTATACTTAACATTTTACCCAATTAAAAGTCCAAGTATCTAGCCAAAAACATACTTGAGTGAAAGTAAAAAAGTATTCACATTAAATTGTACTTAAGTATTAAAAAAGTACAAAGTAAAAATTTTCCTAGCTAGATGAAATCAAGAGAGGAGATTGTGTGAGAGAGGATATTGTTAAATTTGAATGGTTTGTTAAGTTGCCCTTTTACTGTCTTCGAAGACTTCATATTTCAAATTCCGTGGTAGCTCAACTGATAGAGTGTTGTATATGCAATACAAAGGACCGGGGGATGAGTCCTGAAGAGCACATGTGTGGCGATGGGGGTGTGGTCGTGTGTCTGTCTATGGGAGAGAGGGAGTGGTGTGCTATTGTGGAAGCTATTGAGTGTTTGTGAAAAATGTTTGTTTATTTTTGAGAGTGAATTATTGAACTGAGTGAAAAAACCCTGAAAAGAGTGCATCTGCTGCACAGAAAGAGTGAAATAAAAGCGTTACCTAAAGCGTGTCACTGCTCCCCATCTCCTCCTTCCCATACCCGAACCTGGAGTACTGTTACACTGGTGCTGAAACCCAGGACCCGAGGAGACATGTCGTCATGGAATCCTCACCACTGGACGAGGTGATCAAGACCCACGCCGGCATCCAGCAGATCCAACATCAGGCCCTCGTCGAGCTGCGGCTGGAGCAGGAGCAGCATTTTCAGCTCCTGTTCCAGGCCCAATCAGAGGACCGACAGGCATTCCGGAGCCTGGTCAGACATGAGGGGGTTGCTGCTGCAGTCCCGGAGCCCACCCTGGATGTCCAACCGGTCACCCTCATCAAAACGGGGCTGGCCGATCCTAAAGCGTATCTCGATCTCTTCGAGAAGACAGCCGAGGAATTGCCGCCTGATCAGTGGGCGGCCCGACTGTTGCCACTATTCTCCGGGGAAGCGCAGCTTGTTGACAAACAGCTCCCTGCAGCCAACCTCCTCGTTTATGCAGACTTGAAGAGAGCCATTCTGCAATGGGTTGGCCGGACCCCTGAACAAAGCCGACAGCACTTCTGCACCCTGAAGCTGGGCAAACACGGCCACCTGTTCGCCTTCGCACAGCAGCTCCGGGACGCCTGCCGGAAATGGTTGCTGGTGGGGGAACCCCGCGGCGCCCAGGACATCGTGGACAAGGTGGTGCTGGAACAGCTCGTCACCCAGCTGCCCAGTGGGATGGCCAAGAGGGTCCAGTGCCACCATCCGATGTCGCTGGATGAAGTGATCCAGCTGACCGAGGACTACATGGCAGCGTTTCTGTGAAAGCAGTGATCCAGAGTCTCTCTCTCTGTCTTCTCTCTCTCTCTCCTACCCCCAAACCCCGCTTCCACCCCTCCTCTTTCCATCCCTTTCCTGCCCCCAGGATTTAACAAAGGATTATTGGCAGATCCCCTTAACTCCAATCTCCCGAGAAAAAAACAGCTTTTTCCACACCGTTCGGTTTACACCAATTCGTGACCCTTCCGTTCAGTTTGTTCGGGGCCCCCCCACGTTTCAGCGTCTCATGGACAAAATTCTCAGGCCACAAACGTCATATGCCACCACTTATCTGGATGATATCATCATTTACAGTAATGATTGAAGGCGGCACATGCAACATCTGAGAGCTATTCTGAGATCACCGTGGCGGGCGGGGCTCACGGCCAACCTGAAGAAGTGCGCAATTGGGCGGGTGGAAGTTAGGTATCTGGGGTTCCACTTGGGCCATGGGCAGGTGTGTCCCCAAATTAACAAAACCGCAGCGATCGCTGCCTGCCCAGCGCAGGTTGGGGGTTTGCAGGCCAGATGTTGCCCCGGCCTGAGTCGGGCAGTGGGGTATGTAGTGATGGGGGTGTGGTTGTGTGTCTGTCTGCGGGAGAGAGGGAGTGGTTGACATGATTTCTAACAGTTGTTTCTCATTACAGTGATAGTGGAGAGATGCCTTAAAACCACTGAACATGCCAGAAGAGAGAGAGAGAGAGAACGAGTGTGCAGCATTGTCAACTGCTGACATTGAGTGCTGAAGCTATTGAGTGTTTGTGAAAAATGTTTGTTTATTTTTGAGAGTGAATTATTGAACTGAGTGAAAAAACCCTGAAAAGAGTGCATCTGCTTAACAGAAAGAGAGAAATAAAAGCATTATCTAAAGCGTGTCACTGCTCCCAGTGTCCTCTTTCCCATACCTGAACCTGGAGTATTGATACAACATGAGTCGACACGTGAGCCGAAAGTGTCATAGAAGCACCACAAAATGATGTGGTTGCTTCAGAAATGTTGTTTATCATGTCATATTTGCTTATTATGACACTATCAGTAAGGTTTAGGTTTAGGTTTAAGGTTTAGGGTAGGGAGGTTGGTTGGTTGGTTTTGTAGATTTAAATCTCAATAGAACATTAACCTTAAAAACCTTCACTTGCTTTTAGCACCACACAGTGTCATTTCACTCAGAATTGCCCTGAGACATGTAATGAACCACATAATTTTATTTAGCAAAAAAATTGCCAGTCACGCAGTGTTCGTTGCATGGGAGAAGGCACTTACATATTGCGATGTCAGAGCACCCAGCCCCTTGAGAAATAGAGAAAGATTCAAAAAATTCAAAATAACCTTTGAAGAAAGTTAGATTGGTGTTGGTTTTTTGCTTTGAACAGATGGATGAATTCAGTAAAATTCATAATTAATATTTACTCAGATTCCATTATTTTATAATCATTATTATTACCATTATCATTGCTGGTTTAATAGTTATTATTATAATTAATAGTTGCCTAACGAAAACAACAACAACAATAATTCAGCAAATAGGTAGTAGAAATTCAAAGATATGATTTCAGTATGAATGCAAATGTAGAAATAAATGACATGTACACATTTAATTACAAAAGCCTTTTGTTTATATATATATATATATATATATATATATAAACACAGTATATATACATTTGCAACATGAATTATCCTTTTTTACTTCATAACTGTTCAATATGTAGAAGTAGCAGGCGTAGAATAAACCGTCAGTGTTTCTCACTTCGTGCTTATAGTTTTGAATGAGTACATCTCATTCAGTCAGGCAGTCACATACGGTCTAATAAAATAAAATAAAATAAAATCACTTTTATTGTCACACAACCATATACACAAGTGCAATATTGTGTGAAATTCTTGGGTGCAGTTCCGAGCAACATAGCAGTCATGATAGTGATGAGACATATACCAATTTACAATAAACATCATATTTACACAACACAATTTAAAATCTAATATACACATAATTACACACAACACAATATACAAATAATAACATACAATGTACAGTATACAATACACACAATATAGAATACACATTATACAATAAAAAATAGTATATATAGTATATATAAAATGTACAGTAGGTTGCACTGTACTGTATTGACATTCAGGCTGTCGGTTGATAGTCAGTTGCCAGTGTGTTGTTAAGAGAGAATATAATTTATGACAGTCCAGTGTGAGATAATAAGATTAATAAAGTGCAGTGCTGATGTATATTGATCATGAGAGATCAAGAGTTCAAAAGTCTGATTGCTTGGGGGAAGAAGTTGGCTGGTGCGGGTCCTGATGCTGTGATACCGCCTGCCTGATGGTAGCAGTGAGAGCAGACAATGGCTCGGGTGGCTGGAGTCTCTGATGATCCTCTGAGCTTTTTTCACACACCGCCTGATATATATGTCCTGGAAGGAGGGAAGCTCACCTCCGATGATGTGTCTGGCAGTTCGCACCACCCTTTGCAGGGCTTTGTGATTGTGGGCGGTGCTATTACCATACCAGGTGGAGATGCAGCCAGTCAGGATGCTCTCTACAGTGCTGGTGTAAAACTGTGTGAGGATGTGGCGGTTCATTCCAAACTTCCTCAGCCGTCTCAGGAAGAAGAGGCGCTGATGAGCCTTCTTCACAACGGCCTCAGTGTGGACAGACCATGTGAGTTCCTCAGTGATGTGGACACCGAGGAACTTGAAGCTGCTGACTCTCTCCACTGGTGCTCCATTGATGATGATGGGGCTGTGTTCTCTTTCTCTTCTCCTAAAGTCCACCACAAGCTCATTTGTCTTGCTGATGTTGAGGGAGAGGTTGTGCTCCTGACACCAGCGTGTCAGAGTGTGCACCTCCTCTCTGTAGGCTGTTTCATCATTGTCAGTGATCAGACCTACCACCGTCGTATCATCAGCAAACTTCATGATGGCATTGGAGCTATGTGTTGCCACACAGTCATGTGTGTACAGGGAATACAGGAGTGGGCTGAGAACACAGCCCTGTGGGGCTCCAGTGTTGAGGGTCAGTGATGTGGAGATGATACTGCCCATTCTCACCACCTGGCGTCTGCTTGACAGGAAGTTCAGGATCCAGCTGCACAGCGAGCTGTTTAAGCCCAGAGCCCGGAGAGGCACTATGGTGTTGAATGCTAAGCTGTAGTCTACAAACAGCATTCTCACATAAGTGTTCCTTTTTTCCAGGTGGGAGAGAGCAGTTTGTAGTGTAGATGCAATGGCATCATCAGTGGAGCGGTTGTTGCGGTAAGCAAACTGCAATGGGTCCAGTGAGGGAGGCAGCACAGACCAGATGTAATCTCTGATTATTCTCTCAAAGCATTTGCTGATGATGGGGTTCTGAGCAACAGGATGCCAGTCATTTAAGCAAGTGATTTTGGATTGCTTTGGTACAAGCACAATGGTGGACGTTTTGAAGCATGTGGGGACCACAGACAAGGAGAGTGAAAGGTTGAAGATGTCTGTAAAAACACCAGCAGGTTGGTTCGCGCATGCTCTGATGACGCGGCCTGGACCCGCGGCTTTACGGATATTCACCCATCGGAAGGATCGGGTTACATCCACTACAGAGACGGAGACTGAACTAACCTCTGTAGCTTCGGCCGAGAGAGCTCTCTCCGCGAGGGCAGTGTTATTTCCCTCTAAACGAGCATAAAAAGTATTTAGCTCATCTGGGAGAGAGGCAGCGGTGTTCATGGCGGGGTTTTTATTCCCTTTAAAGTCCATGATGATATTAATTCCCTGCCACATGATTCTAGAGTTGGTGGTGTTAAACTGTCCTTGTTTATGCTCCTCCACATTCCCGGAATTAAAAACGGAGGTCCGCACATCAAGTGCTGTGCGAACATCGCTATTGATCCAAGGTTTTTGGTTGGGGTAGATCCGTATTGTTTTGGTTGGAATAACATCCTCTACACACTTTCTGATGAAACAGGTTACGCTATCAGCGTAAAGCTCGATGTCGTCATCAGAGGCGGACCAGAACATCTCCCAGTCCATGTGATCAAAACAGTCTTGTAGCGTAGAGTCTGATTTGTCCGACCAGCACTGGATCGTTCTGAGGGTGGGTGCTTCCTGTTTCAGTCTCTGCCTGTAAGCGGGCAGAAACAGAATGGAAGAGTGGTCCGATTTGCCAAATTGTGGGCGGAGGAGGGATTTGTAGCCATCCCGGGAAGGAGAGTAGCAATGATCCAAAACCTGATCCCCTCGTATGTTGAAACTGATATGTTGGTGGTATTTTGGTGCGACTGATTTGAGATTGGCTTTGTTAAAGTCCCTGGCCACAATGAACGCGGCCTCAGGGTGCGCGGTTTCCTGCTCACTTATACTCCCATACAGTTCCATGAGTGCTGGTCTGTGTCGGCTTGTGGCAGGAGGTACACAGCAGTGATAATGACCGCTGTGAATTCCCTCGGTAGCCAGAATGTACGACACAGAAGCATGAGAAATTCCAGATTAGGAGAGCAGAAAGACTTGATAGAATGTATGTTCCTCTGATCACACCAGGATTTGTTGATCATAAAACATACACCACCACCTCTGCTTTTACCTGAGAGGTCCTTCGTTCTGTCCGCTCAGTGCACGGAGAACCCCGTGGGTTTGATGGCTGAGTCGATGGCTGAGTCTGGAGTCTAGGCATCCGAAGCTCAAATCAGATCCGAAATTCTGCCTCTGCAGATAGTCTGAACTCGTCACTCCATTTGAAATGACTGACCTCTGATCTGTCATCTGTCATTTGATGTATGCAGTAAAAGGGCAGCTTCAGTCCAGTAAGATGAAAGAAAATTATCTGCAAAAATGTAATGAGTACTTTTCAAGTTTAAATAAAATTGTAAGGAGTAAAATGTACCGGTGGCCAATTTATGTGTGTTTCCAAATAGAGATGTTTAGTTGTGACGTCAATTTGTATGCCACCCTGGAATGGTAATTCGTTGTTGGTGCTCTAGGAAATTTCCAATGGGTTTTTAGTTTTTAAACAGTTACCTTTTGTTATCAAAAATTACCAGTGTCTATAGTGGTGAATGGGAGACTACAGCAAATATTATTTTTACATTCCATTTTGCTCCATTAGCAAAATAAAACCTCCATTATTACATTTCTATGACTTTCTGAAAGCGGAAAAAAATAGAGAGATGGATTACAGGAGTCAGAAGAGAAAAAGGTGCCAAATTTACAGTCACTCCCTTAGTAGCTGTATTTGAAAACCCAATGCAGCATTGATTAGGTTTTTTTCTTCTTTATTAATGATACTATAGCCTAACACAATTATTTAACCTAATATAGCTTAACACAATTATATAGCCTAACACAATTTATAAATGTATAAATACTGTAAAAATGTATATTATGTATGTATGTATATATATATATATATATATATATATATATATATATATATATATATATATATATATATATATATATATATATAAGTGAAATAAGGTGGAAACGTATCATCAGTTTCTGTGAAAAGGGTCCATTTAAATTTCACACAGTCATTAAATTGCTTACTGGTTGCTAGATAAGAACTACAACGGTTGTCCCATTAAATAACACAAACAGTACTTCGTAAGAAACTACAACTATAAATTTAGGCTTGGAGCATACCTACTACTAGCTAATTCTGATTAAAGTAACAGATGTTCTAGATATATTAAAAGGATAGTTCACCCAAAAATGAAAATTCTCTCATCATTTACTCACCCTCATGCCATGCCAGATGTGTATGAATTTCTTTCTTCTGCTGAACACAAACAAAGATTTTTAGAAGAATATTTCAGCTCTGTAGGTCCTCCAAATGTAAGTGAATGGGTATCAACATTTTGAAGCTCCAAAATGCACATAAAGGATACATACGGTAATACATACGACTCCAGCGGTTAAATCCAACTTCAGAAGCGATATGATAGGTGTGGGTGAGAAAAAGACCAGTAAGTCAATTTTTACCATCAATCTCCCTTTTCACACTTTGACTTCATTCTTCTTCTTCTGTTGTTGGAGATTCACATTCTTTGTGCATATCACCACCTTCTGGGCAGGGAGGAGAATTTATGTAAAAAAAAAAAATTAAAAAAAAAAGGACTTAAATACTGATCTGCTTCTCACCCACACTTATCATATCGCTTCTGAAGATATGGATTTAACGAATGCAGTCATATAGATTACTTTTATGCTGCCTTTATGTGCATTTTGGAGCTTCAAAATTTTGGCACCCATTCACTTGCACTGAAAGGACCTACAGAGCTGATATATTCAACTAAAAATATTTGTTTGTGTTCAGCAGAAGAAAGAAAGTCATGCACATCTGGAATGCCATGAGGATGAGTTTTCATTTTTGGGTCAACTATCCTTTTAATGTAAGATGTGTAATTAATGGAACAATGGCTGTAGTCCATATGAAGTAACCTGTTAGAAACTTTTTTGTTTGAGGTCTAGATGTGTGTAATTTATGCTTTAGAACAAAACATGAAAGTCTCTACAAGTAATGTTAATCACAGTCCTTATTTTACTCACAAATTGAAAATTAATATTCTAAAACCCCTTTCTAAATTCCAGAGGGAACCCACGGCTTGAAAATTCTCTTGTGGGTTTTAGAACTACAAACTGAACAGCTCTATGAAGTGCATCGGTTCTGACCACACAAACAATTTGAAACAAGTCTGACTTTCTAAACAGACATTTTTTCTTGTGTCTTTACTAGAAGAAAATCACATGATAAACTTGGTTGCCAATGCTTGTGATAACCCCACTGGAATATGTCAGTGCTCAGAGTCCCACAAATCTGTACAAAGGTTTGAGTAAGGCCTGCATTGAGTGGCTGTTGTAATTCTCAGAGAGACAGGGCTGCAATCTCCAGTTTCCCAGACACAAATCCTGCTTATCTGCTGAGGGGAATCCTCCCCTCCAGTCCCTCTCTGCGCTCCAATCCCACGGGTTCCACCAGCTAAGCCCAACCAACCAAAGGAACAAAAAGCAGAGAATTCTATCACACAGCTGGTGAACACTGCCAAAGCTGAGCAATGAAACTACATGTCTGGGATCCTGGCATATTCTGAAGTGAAAGTTATCTTTGGACTTGAGTCTTCAAAATGTCACTTTATAAAAAATTAAAAAAACGATAACGTATGCATAACAGGGGCAATATTCGCATAGCACAATCCCCAAACTTTCCAGTCAGTTCTAAATGATAGATTGTGGAGGATGCAGCGACAACCAAGAATATTGTTTCTCCACTTTGATCCAGGCAACTAAATCTAAACCTCATGTTCATTGGAAGAAAGTGAGTCATATGGGTTTGGAACAACATATGGATAAGTAAATGATTACAGAATTTTAATTTTTAAGTGAACTATTCCTTTAATTTAAACACGCATTTCAGTGCATTTAGTGCTTAGTAAAACAGGATTGCAGGTTGTTAGTGAATAAAACAAGGTTTTGTTTTTTAGTGAATTCACCCCTTTTGTCTTCTTCATAGCTTCCAGCAGGTTCCTGGAGAGCTCTTTAAAAAACCTTACATGAGCAGAACTTGTAATAAATGGTGTCAGCCGTTCCAGGTTTCAAAATGCATAATGGAAAGATGCTGTATCTGTGGTGCAAATGATCTTAGACCACAGTGAAAAGGCATAGGCTTTGGAGGAGAATGTTGGTCAGCCTAAACTCTTTGCTTGTTTCAGAGCAAAGAGTGGAGGGAGCCATGAGATAAGAATCTGGATTTTGTTCATCACATGCAGATGGTAGTCCATAATGAGTTTCTAGCTAAACAGGACATGGTAGATTTAAACAGCTCAGAGAAGCGTTCCCTGAGCAGGACAGTCTGCCAGATTGCAAAGATGTTGAGTGGGAGGCTGGGAGCTTTTAGACATTACATCTTGGCACACCATGAATTAGTATTTTGTCACAAAAACATAATCTAATTGTGTAAATATCAGATCTCTATGACAGCAAAATCCATCTTATACAAGTGTTATTTTTAATACAGTTGATTTTTGAATTTCCCATCATGTTTTCATACAGCTTTCTCACCTTGAATTTGCAATTGGCACTGTAAACTGTATTTATGTATAAATGTGAGAATAATTTGACATTACACGGCTGTGAAGGCAGATGAAAAGTGAATGATTGTAAACATGCTCACTGAATGCTCATTAATTTGAGTTGCTATGACAATGTACAAATGCACTGTCTCTCAAAATCATCCCATAACTGAAGTTACATAAAGGTGAAGTGTGTAATGTCTGCGCCTCTATAGTACCAACAAACGCAACTGTAAAAATAATGATTATTTTATAACAGGTTTCCAGAACACTCCTCCATCTTCCATTGGTTGGGAAAACAGGTAGTCCCACTCCAAACTTATGCAATAGGTTGAGACAATGTTGCTGTGTCTAGCTATTCAGGATGTTTAAACAGAGCAATGTTTTGATAGTGCATCAGAGACACAGTGTTAACACTTTTCAGGGAAATCAACCTACAAATGGCGTAATTATAGCTGTTTCTGTATAAAATTGCACACACCACCTTTAAAATGTAAATCATTCAACATGTTGACTTCACACTGAATATTGATTCTGCACAATGTCATCTCTGGAATGAAGGACTTTCCAAATTAAGATTTTATTCGAAAACATCATACCCCAGTCTAAATAAATGTATTGCACCTCACTAAACTCCAAATCAGGTTCCTCAATTTGTTCTCAAGGACTGACAGATTATTAAAAAATGAAAAGGCATAAATTATAAATATGTTTCATAGATTTTCATGGGATGGGCTTTAATGACAAATGTTCTAGTTTCTCCTGTGTGTGATGATTATGACAAACTGCCAAAATGTCATAATTCACACCACCTCCTCAAATCTAACTCCTAACGATATAAGCGATGAGATGTCATCTTAAATCATTGAGGTGGTTGATGTCAGAGCTTGCTCATTAGGTCTGGAAAAAAAATGTCCCACACTGAGGAAAAACAGAGATTATTAAGCAGATACGGCCGCTTCTATTAAAATGAATGGGAGAAATGTGATTACTGAACCAAGGAGCTCTGAGCGCCCAACGGTCAACAGATGTAGAAAGGAAGTCCTCAATCAACTTTTAGATACAGACATCACCTGTCAATCAACTCTAGAACACGCATTAGCTATACAAGTGTAATATGAGGTAAATAATCACAATTTATGATACCAGTATTGTAAGATTTTATTGTTGATTTGAAAAATGTTCTTAGATCTTTATCTTGACCGTTTTTGAGATGTTGGTCTTCCTCCATTCAAGTAGATAGGAGCTACACTGGCATGACAGGAAATAGCCTCCCCAGAGCATTTCAATGATGACCGACAGTGGACTGACTTGCTAGAAAAACTTTGGGAAAAATTACGCTCATTTAAAAGATAATACAGGACCATCACTGCCTCATTGTATTGTCACTTTAGTGCTTTGCCATCTCACTCTAAAATATGATATGGAGGTGGTGTTATAGGTTTATTAGTTTCCTGGTGCTTTGTGCTTCATTATTCTGCCATGACAGTTTAGTCTGGAGGCGGGGGGTGTTTTTCATTAAATGCTTGTATCATCTCCAATGCTAATGGCAAATGTGGGGAGAACAGGAAATTAAAACTTACATCAAAACGTGAGAGGCCTTCCACAAATAATAAAAAAGAAAAGAAAAACCTTTTCAATCAAGACTCCCAATTCATTATATGCTACAATGCAAAAAATGGATGGCCATATGTTTTCAGATTTCCATTTTTATTGATGAATCAGTGTAAATTGGCACCATACTTTTGTTCCACATATTTAGGAATAGTACACCCAAAAATAACAATTATATTTTCATTTACTCAACCTTATGTCTTTTAAAAAGTGCACGTCTTTCTTCCACAGAGCACAAAATAAGTTCTTTATAGCAGAATGTACAAGGCTATCTTTTCTGTACCATAAAAGTAAATGGTGAACACAGCTTTCAAGCTAGATTTTCTTAAAATTTCACAAAAATGTCAGTATGTTACTGAAACAAAGCTATCATACAGTTGCAATCGAAATTATTCAACCCCCCAGACCAGCAATACATTCTGGTGATGTGAATTAAAACACATCAACTAAAACCTCAGTAAACAGTCTAAGAAAGTTTTTAATACATATTTGAGTGATTTTGAGAACAAAGAGTTCAGTTTACCCAAATTTTAAAATAAAAAATAACGAATTCTCTCCACAAATGTCATGTAAAAAATATTCAACCCCCAAAGTCAATCATTTGTGGAGCATCCTTTATCCTTAATAACAGCAAATAAATGTTTCAGGTAAGTGTCTCAGGCTTCGGACACCTCTCTATTAGAATTTTTACACATTTCTCATGAGCAAAAGCTTCCAGCTCACTGACATTCTTTGGTTTCTGTGCTGCCACTGCTTCCTTGAAATCCCAACAAAGGTTTGCAATGGGATTTTAATGATGGACTGAAAGGGCCATTTAAGGACATTCCATGACCTATCCCTGAACCAGATTTTGGACAACTTGGATGTATCCTTGGTGTTATTGTCGTGCTGGAAAGTCCAGTGATCACCGAGCTTCAATTTACACACTGAAGGCATCACATTTTTCATGCCAAAATGGCCTGATACCTGTAAGAATCCAAGGTGTCAGTCACATAGTCAGGATAGCCATTTCTTGCAGCCGCAAAACACCCCATAACAGGACTGACCCACCTCCATGCTTGACTGTGGGGATGGTGTCGTTCTTGTCATCACCTTGTCATCTTACTCCAGACATACTGCTGACCTATGGGTCTAAAACTCATTTTCAGTTTAGTGTCATACGTCTATAAAACCTTCTTCCAGGACTCCACAGGTCTTTCCTAATTACTTCTTGAATATTTAAGTCAACATTTCCCTTGGTGAAGTTCTGCTTTCTTCCACACCCCAAGAAGGTTGCTGTTGTACCATATTTAAAAAATGAAGAATGGTGCTGCCAGCTTTGTCTACTGGAAACTGAAGTGCCATGGAAATGTACTTTTAGCCATGACCTTTCTTATGTAATGAAATAATCTCCTCTATTAACTTTTGAGACAGCTTATATTTAATGTAATTTTTTGCATAGAAATTGTTTTTTGCTTACAATGCTAAACTTAGATTTTAAAACTTAAATTAGTGCCATTGCAGATTGTTGACTAAATTTTGTTTTAAAACAATTACTTGTGTAGCCTTACATATTTAAGAAACAGCTACATGCAATAGGGGTTGTATAATTATGACATGGCTGTATTTTTTAGAAATCCTGCTATTTACAAATATTAGGTTATATATTCACACTATGACTTTGAATGTGTCACTCAACTGATATAGATGTAAAGTTTACAAATTCTGGGTCATCAGAAAAGCTTACCTTTGTAAATCCTTTCTGTCTTGGGGGGTTGAATAATTTCGATTGCAATTGTATGTCTTCTGAAGATTTGGAATATTTAGCAGGAGTCATATAGACTACTTTAATGATGCTTTTATGGTGTATTTTTGTCCTTTAAAGCTTGACAGCCTCTGGTCCCCACCCACTTTCATTTTATAGAAGAAAGCAGTATGAACATTATTCAAAATCACATCTCCTTTTGTGTTACACTGAAGAAAAAAAAGATGTACACATTTAGAATGACATGAGGGTGAGCAAATGATGACAGAATCCAGGGGTGCAATCACTTGCATGCATTCATCAACTCAGCACCATATTTTCTTTTTTCCTTTTTCATTACAGTTGATAGGGGAAGGAACACAAAACACATTTGGGCCCTCTGCACTCCATAAAGAATATAATCAATTCTTTATTATCACATTCGGGAGGCTTGAGGGCTGTCAGACTGGGGAAAATTAAATTGCTGGAGACTAAGAGAAGATAAATTTGCGTGCTGAGCTTTGGTAATGGCAAATGGGATCAGGCACTGTCCAGTTTGTATGAGTCACGTTACTGATGATGAATGACAGTTTGACAATAACCCATTGTGCGACGCGTGTCACCTCTAATGGCAACGTGACAACAACGATGGCATGATAGTAGGGTACAGATAGCAGGAATAGATATCAAACTCAATCCTCTGTTGAGACCCTCTGGGATCTTGTGGAGCGCACATTAAGCAATCCTCCAGACAGGTTGACATGTTTATACGCATTTTATAGCCATTACAACCACATTAAAGGATGGCAGCCAGAGAGCCAGTATCTCAGCCGGTCTGGCTATATTTGTGTGATGAAGGTCTCCATAGTGACCTGAGAGGTAGCATCTTTAGTAGAAGTCGCCACAGTCAATGAAGTGTAAAACATCAAAGGCGACTAGCATTTGTACATCATGTATGAAATAATCAAACAGTGTCTTGAGATTTGTTCACACCACAATCGATAATGTATCCAACTCAGCTTTATAATAACTGACAGCTCATCTGTTCTCCCACATGTTTTCTGGTAATTTTCCTTTTTTTTAATCGGAAAAACTGTGTGATAGCTCGGCATAAAAGAATCAATATCGCAGAAAAGAAAACAAGGAATGTTGAGGATTTTATAGCACCGCTAAGCTAATCTTGGACTGGGAGTCATTCCATTAAACTGAAATATGATTCCTCCAGGGCCCAACTTCTGTCATCAAACGCTAAACATTAATTGGCTTATCAAAGGTTAATTGCTCAATGGATACTAGGCAGTTGGATTTTAATTGTGCCATTAAATGCTCTCACTAGAGCCCAGGGTTTGGGTAATGGATTTTGTAATTTGAATGAAAACATTATTTGGTGGCTTCTGGACTGATAACAGTGTTGAGCATTGACACATCCGTACCCTCTTACACAGTGCCTGTCACGCAGAGACAATACGCAGAAGCACATGAGTACACATGCTTGCCTCAAATAGTGATTGTATTTAGCTATGGTTTGTAAATCTAAATGACTCATTCTTCACTATGGCAGACTCATCTTTCTGGATGCTGGATTTTGTGAACGCATCTCTGCCATTAGGGTACAACAACAGGATGAGGAAATTGGATGAGCACCCATGTGGAATACATAACCAAAATATTAAAACAAATAGAAAAGAAAAATTAAGGTTCATCTGAGGTTTGCCACACTAAATTACCATTCTGCCTTTTTATGGTTAAATAGAACATTAAATAGGAGTTGTTTTGTCATAATTTACTCACTCTCATGTGTTTTGAAACCCTGTATGCCTTTCTTTCTTCTGTGGAACATAAAATGACTTATTTAAAGCAGAATGTCCAAGCTGCTTCTATACATAGAGTGGACCTCATTCATGAAACTTTCAGAAATATATGTGAAAATTGGAAGTGATTTGCATGCAAAATGTATAGAAAGTGAGGAACTTACTGTCATTACATGTTCTTGCTGTCACTGGAGGATCTTTCGTGAATCGCTCAGTCAAAGAGGTCAATAAATATGGCAAAAATAAGTTTGTGTGTTAAAAGGTACCAAGGAGGAGAAGGAGGAGGTCCACCACCATTAACTGGTGGTGGACCTGTTAACGGTCAGTTTTTTTATAGGTCTACCAGCATTAACATACAGTAAACCATGCGTAATTAACTAAACGTGATTTATCGATGCCTATATTAAATAAGTGAAATGTAAAGTATAGACCTCATATTAAGTAAAATGGTCAAACTAGTCATATTAGGAGGTTATTCATTTTTTTTTTCTTAAAAAAAAATTAAAATAAATAAAAAACACAAACTGCCTCTTCTCACAACCTTTTCACAGAGTTGGGAGTAAACTATACTTTGAAGTTTCGTTCTTTTTGGAGCTTGACAGTCCCTGGTCCACATCCACTTTCACTTTATGGAAAAAAGAAGCTCAGACATTCTGATAAACTTCTCTTTTGGTATTCCATTGAAGAAAGAAAGTTATACAGGTTTTAAATGATGGTGCATACATGATGATGGTAAAATAATCCTTTAACTAGAAAATTAAGCACTCGAAAATGTTGTACACTTAATTAAATTCACATAATCATGTGCATCAAATGCCATGACATTCACTTTTTTTTTTTTTTTTTTACTCTTTAGCATTAAATACGGTTCCAAACCTGCAAAATGCATTTGTTGTATCAGCAATGTCTCTCTTTTTTCACCCAGTGCTTCTTTAATGATCACTGGGTCATCCTCTGCGCAATTATTTCAAATAATTGACCTTGAATTGTTGCTTCCAAACACCCATTCTTCCCGTCCATGCTCAATTAATCAGGACATCCACAGTAATTAATCTCAGAGGAGAAATGATTATGTGGCATAAAGCAATGGGTTTGTATTACACCGCTCTGTGGGCATCAATAACTAAATTTTAAATGAGTGAAAATGCAAAAAACAACACTTTGTTGATTACTAATGGCTTTGGCTGGTGTCCCGGGCAAATAAACGTTTTTTTTACATAAATGAATAACTGGATAATATGTTTATTACATGCAAGTTAAAAACTGAGGCCATTCCTTCAGCAAAAATTGAATTATTAGAATAAGGCTACAGTATATTAATTAAAGGTGCACTCAGTAATTTTTTCTTCATTAAAAAAGTTTTAACCCTAAAGAAATTAGTACATTTGAAAAATGTTTAAAATCATGTACACTCACATGAGAGATGGACTCATATTCATATTATTACCCTAATAAAAGCTGATTTATTTAATATGGAAATGGCCTCCCTCATGGGGCCAACATTTTGAGATCACATAACCAGCCGAATATTGCTAATTTTATCTCAGTAACCCCCAAATTATTATCAGACACTATCACTCAAATAATATTTAAAAAAATGTATCATGGTTGACAACAAATAGCACATTTCTACAATGGCAATCTTAAAGGCACTGTAAGCGATTTTAGCGATTCTGGAATTTCCACAAGCTGAGCTGTTGGATTAGCAGTGCCCCCTCTTTCCAAAACCATGCACTCCAAAGGTTCCAAATGAGCTTTACTGAGACTGACACTGAGCAGAAGCAGCTGTCAAAAAAACAAAAAACCCCTGCTGCAAAACAGCGGCCTCACCAGACAACTGTAATGAACAACATGCCATAAAAATAGCATTAAACCTCAATAATTTGCTACAACTACAACACTATGAGAATGTGCAAAATGTTTGACAGGCAGAGAGCATCAGAGAACTCATTTTTGTTTGCTGCTTACAGAGTCTAGTGCTGTCAGATATCTCACAACACTTTTTTTTATTCGTTTCTTTCAGGGAGATATAAATTTTTTTGGCATATCTTTCCATGAAAAAATCGCTTACAGCACCTTTTAATGAAAACTATTTATTTTGCATGATGCAGCATCCACATCACTAAATGTCAGTATAAGATTGATTTTCAAATCGGCCAGGACCATAAAAAAAGAAAGGAAAAAAAGGAAAAAAAAAACCCGAGCTCACCTTTAATTTAGAAAGCAATATGCGTTTTCTGAAATGCCTGTTTAATAATGCAGTAGTAAAGCATATTTACAGAAGTGATCGCAATTCCGCCATGCCATTTAGTGTTTCAGTCAAAAATGCCATCCAAATAAAAACAAACATTGGGAACAAAGGCCCCGTGCCTCCACAAATTAGAGTTCTGCTCAAGGTGCCAGCTGTGTTTGCTGTCTGCGTGAAGGTGAAATGAAATGCTTGACAGTGTGTCACATCTAACCACCGCAGTTCTGCCAAAACTGCAACACTCTACGCCTGACCCTCGCTGCCACAAAAGAGGTACATTTACCTGTCTTTCCATCTCCTCCGAGTGCAGCGCCTGTCAATCTACCTATTCAAAGGTTCCCCTCTCGCTGGGAGAGCCTGTTCCTGCATCTCTCCATTTGGCCCTGCCTATATGTGTCACTTTAGTTTAAATTTCAGCACAGTCCTGGCTGGAACCTTAGAAAAAGCATTCCCATGGAAAGTTCAGCGGGGTGGAGCAGACCTGCTGTTTCATTAGCACTCCAGGGAAGGAACGGTTTCAAAAGCAAGCTTGCGTCAAACTGTTGATCCCTTTAGCTACATCAAAGAGTGCTTGTGATGATTGCATGGGGACATCCAATGCCATACAGGGCAGTTGTAGAGAATAAAAGTTGACAGTTTGTGTGAGCATTTAGCAGGCTAATTGGACAAATGGCCATCTGTACAGTACAATATCTGTAGCCCAAGAGAGTTTTGTATTTAAATGCCAATTTTTATAATTCAACAACTCTGGTAGAGCGGTTGAAGCAATGATCACACACTGGCAAGGGAAAGGAGTGTACTGCAGCATCTGTTGGGAAATAAACCAATGTTTGTCAAAGACTTCAGGAAAACAACAGCAGTGTAATATAACCCAGCACCAGCAAGCAAGACCTCGGAATGGCACAGATAAGGAATGCAGGGAGAAATGTGAGATCCAATACACACACACACACACACACCTGTTAAAGTGAAAGTTCACCCAAAAATGAAAATTCTCTCATCATTTACTCTCATGCCATCCCATATGTGTATGACTTTCTTTCTTCTGCTGAACTCAAACAAAGACGTTTAGAAGAATATCTCAGCTCTGCAGGTCCATATAATGCAAGTGAATTTTGACCAGAACTCCAAAAGCTCCAAAAAAGAGATAAAGTCAGAAAAAAAAGTAATCCTACAGACTCTAGTGGTTAAATCCAAGTCTTCAGAAGCTTTATAATAAGTGTAGGAAAGAAACAGCTCAATTAAGTCATTTTTCACTGTACATCTTGTCATTGCAGTCTCTAGGCATGATCATGATTTCAAGCTCGATTACACTTCCTAGTGCATGATCCATGTGCAGAACACACAGATGGTGCTATAGGAAGTGTAATCAAGTTTGATATCATGATCGCCAAGGAGACTGCTGTCAAGATGAACAGTGAAAAAGGAGTTATATTTTGGTCTGTTCTCACCCAAAACCAAATGGATCACTTCAGAAGACATTGATTAGACCACTGGAGTCGTATGAACTACTTTTATGCTGACTTTATCTCCTTTTTGGAGCCTTTGGAATTCTGGTCACCATTCACTTGCATTGACAATTCACAAACACAGACACACTTACACTTTCTCGTCACTGCTGCATTTGAAATTCATTTTGACTCCCCCTCTCCACAAAGTCTCACATTTATTTTTTAGTTCTTTGCCTGGGAAGCATGTGAACATTCAATGAAAATTAATTTCAACCCCCAGTGGTGGTAAAAAATAAATTTCTCAGAATATGTTTACACCTGTGCAACACTGATATAGTTAACTTTTATCATTTACTGTATCTCCACTTAGCCCAGCCAGTGTTGAGAACAAATATCCTGTCCGAATAATCCAGATGAGCCTAATACTTCAGCTATGATAGCTGAGATGGTAAAGGAGAGGCTTTTCTTTATGCCCAGGGTAATTTAACATAGATCATAATGAGCAGCTCTCACATTTAACATGGTGCTTGCTGTGATACACTTGATTGCGTTCTGCTGACCATGATGTAAGCGGTTCGCTGTCCTATCACCTCCACTGCAGCCTTCTTAACAGACGCTGACTAGTCTATGGGATTTTTCTCTTTTCTCGTGCTCCCCTCATCACTACCAAGATAGTAATAATAGTCCAGATGAGGACATAAATGTTATCTGTGCATAGCTTGAAGGGTGGCCTGAGGCTATGTTTTAAAAACAGTTCACAAGTTATCTCTACCTGTCTTGTCCATGTGCAGCCATCTGATACATGAACCGTTGTGGGATTGGAGTGTTGTGGAGAGGACACAGGATAAGCCAGTAACAAAAGGCAGAAAGCTCCATAAAATCCCTTACTTCATCATTTTGACCTGTTAGTTCATGAAAAGTTTGCACAAAAAAGAAAACTATGTCATCATTTATTCACCCTTATGTTGTTTGAAACCTGTATGACTTTCTCTCTTTTTTGAAGAAAATCCTGGCAGCTCTTTTACATACAATGAAAGTAAAAAGGGACTAGAATTGTGCTCCAAAATGTCAAAAAGGCACCATAAAAGTGGTCTGTAAGTGGTCATATTCCAAGTCATCTGAAACCATATGCTTTGTGTGAGAGGGAGGGAGCTGCTTTTCTGCTAGGAAGACACATAATAATGCATAGCTTGGATCTGCAGAGTTCGTTTCCGCCACCAAACTCTTTATTACAAGACGTGAGCTCCCTGGGAACTGCTCTACGTTATCAGCGCCCATCAAAAGCACTGTCAAGAAATGTAAAACTGGGACTTTCAGTGGCTGCCTCAGATGCTCTCCACATTTAAATGAGACAGCCTTATTAATTCTTCAAAAGCTAGGCAGCTTCCCTTTTTCCCCACGACTAATTTTGGCACATTTACTTACTATAAAAGCTCTGTCACCCTCAAAAACATACGTGGATGGATTCAAACATACTCAGAGGTCCACTTTCCAGTCCATTTTTGTATTTAGATTTGCAACGTATAGAATAGGGCAAGACATGACTTCCCTGTCTTTATGACAGTCTGCTGTAAGTAAATAAAATAAGCTTGTGCATGTATTGTGTCCAGAAATATGTAAGTTCTATAGAAATATATGAGTTGAGCGACTGATGGCTTGGCAGATGAAACTAGCATGCATATATTAGACTTTGTAATAATATATTAATGGGCAAACATGAAAGTTACATTATAAACATAAGTGTGGGCAGGGGCACATAATAAACCTTATCAGGCTGGTTCGTGAACATTAATTAGCTGACGTAACGTTCGGCTAGTAGTGCTAGGTCCAAACTGATTTTCGAAAAGGTAGGTAAGTGAGCACTAGCCTGGTCAAATCATAATAGGATTACCACTTGCTGCTTTCATTCAGTCATCAGGAAATTCAGGAAATTTTCATTTTTCAGATGTTGCTTTTTCATGGTTCTGAAGGCTTAATGGAGTTCTCAGTACTATTTTGTTAAGGTGTCAACTTTGTCTCTCTTAAAATATTTCTTAAAATTCCTTAGGATAAATAAAAATAGATACAAGCTTGACAATAGCTGACATGGCATAGAGTTATAAAAATCAATGTTGATAGATAATTTGTTTAGAAGAACCTGATGAAAAATGTTTAAGTTCATATTGGCACCCCTGACTTTTGATTTACAAATCTGAGCACAGTTTAAGACATTGATGAGATACATGAGATTTCAGGGATCTTTTTCCCCAAAAGAAAAAGCTGAGAAGCAGGAGACTTAAAGGAATATTACGGGTTCAACAGAAGTTAAGCTCATTCAACAGTATTTGTGGCATAATGTTGATTACCACATAAAATTTATTTCGACTTGTCCCTTCTTTTCTTTAAAGTGCTCATGACATGTTTTTTAGGGGTCAAGCCCCGAAGGGGTGAAAGACCCCTATTGTTTTCGTTAGTTTTCTTCTTATTATGCTTACGCTTCTTCTTCCGCTCGAGTCTATGGCTGCCCATAGAACCACTTGCAGGAAAGTTATGAAATTTGGCCCAGATAGAGGACAGTCTGATGTGTTACCACAGCAAATCTGGCGTCTCTACCTCAAACCCTCTAGCGCCACCAACCGCCCAAATTTGCACTCACGTTTATGTTAATAACTTTTGAACCGTGAGTCCTAGAATCAAAATAATTTTTCCTCTGATTCCTTGGCTCAAGACGATTTGAGACCCTATCACATTATTTTCCGTCATGAAAATTTCTCTGCCATTTTGAATTTTCTGAAAAACCTACTTTTTTTAACTCGTCCTAGGCCTGCATCATCTAGAGGCACTCACGACAAAAAGTTATTCACAGAATTTTAATAAACTATACCGTTTTCGAATGGAGCTTCAATGAATTCGACGAAGAGCACGCCAAAATGGACGTGAGGGTATATCTCCGTAACGCTTTAGTGTATTCATACCAAACTTAGTATTTGTCATAGGCACCATGACTCGAGGGTGCCTGCTCAGTTTCGGAACAGTGCCACCTAGTGGTCACGAGATATGAAAAAAGCAAAATTTTGCTTATAACTTCTGAACAGTTTGTCATAAAATCATCAAATTGGTCTCATTAGATTCAGTTACATCTATTCATAGAAAAATTCCTATGTCGGCCATTTTGGACATCGGCCATTTTGAATTTAGTCATAAAATACTGTATTTTACCAACGACTTGGCGTATCATTACGAAACTCGGTATGTGTCTTTGGCACCATGCTCTGAAGGGACTCAAAAAGTTTTGGGATTATAAAAATTATAATACTGTTTCTAAAAATGCTAATAGCTACTGACTCCTTTTGCCTACTGTCATAAGACTGGTCTTGATAGATTCTGTGGTTCATGCCGAGAAAAATGATACCAATTATGTCATGATCGAGCAAACTTCCTGTCCACCATTTTTAAATGTTTGAAAACATACTTTTTCTAACTCCTCCTAGACTGTTTGTCCGATTTGCATGAAAATTGGCCTGCATCATCTAGAGGCATGCATGACAAAAAGTCAAATTGAACTTGAGGCTGTATCTCCACAATGCTTTAAGGGATTGGGACGAAACCTGGTTCGTGTCATCACCATTAGGCCCTGAGGTTACCTGCAGCATTTTGGCACACTGCCCCCTACTGGTCAGAAGATAGGAAAATGGCTATTTTGGCTTTTAACTCTTGAATGCTTTCCTGCATGATAACCATCATGCCCAGATACTACCTGAGCAGTTTCAGAACAGCGCCACATACTGGACAAAAATTCTAAGAAGTAGCTATTTTCAGTTATTTTTAAAATAAATGTTTTTTTTTTTTATGATTGAATGTTTACTTTTTCTAACTCCTCATACACTGTTCATCGGACTCTAACCAAAAACATGTCACAAAGCTTCTTTTGCTGCTCATGGTGCCGATAATTGGCTTGACCCCGGTATCGCTGCTTGCAGCTATATTTTTATTTATTATTTTAATGTTCCTTGAGGTTCAGTTATAATATTGGTGAAGTTTTTTGCACAAAAAACAGTCATATATTAGTAAAACATGATCATTTTCCACCCTCATTCTGACACTCTGTCAGAAAGAAATGCTCAGTTTTGGTGTTGCTTCTCCTTTAAGACTTGACAGTAAATACCCACTGTTATGATTGGCTCTCTGCTCTTGACTGACCTGCTCTCTCATTGCCATCTCACTGCTCACAACTACCGGATGGGTTATGGAAGTGATTAAAGGTAATGTAGGCATTGATGTGGTGCCGTGGAGCCGATCAGCGTGACATCACAATGTGGAGGAAGTAGAGAATGAGTGGTTTTGGCAGCTTGATTCAACAAATGCTCTTTTTGCAGTGAGGAGGAAGTTTTGAGTTCTGAAACATACAGTTTGTTTTTATAGTACATTAACCTCTTATATGTCAAAAGATCAAAGAAAATGTATTTCCTCATGTCATGATCACTTTAAAAAAAGCAAAAATCTGGGTTACAGTAAGGCACTTACAATGGAATTGAATGGGGCCAATCTGTAAACATTAAATTACACACTGTTTCAAAAGTATAGCCACAAGTTGCAAACAATATACGTGTTAAAATTTTAGTGTGATAAAATCGCTTACCTTTTCTGTGTAAAGTTATATCCATTTAACAACTTTGTTAAACGACTGTAAAAAAGAATTTACAGCTCAACTAAAACACAAGTTTTAACAGAATAAATCTTAAGCTTTGGATTTCTGTCTTTATATCCTTTAAAAAAACAAAAATGCTGTTGATTGACCTTAACTTGCATTGAATATTCCTTTAAGCAAATGTATCAATTTGAACACCAATTGATCTCATTGCTGTCTAAGAGAAACAACTGAGATTTTAAAGAGATCTCATTTGTGATTTTTGATTCCTATGGGATGAGACATGTGACAAAGTCAAAAAAGGCCACACTTGTGTTCAGAGACACTTTCAAGCGAATATGTCATTACATGGACAAGAAGTTCCAATTCAGCTCATTGAAACAACATTAACCCACCTGGATCATAATGCAAATACAGAAAGTGTGGCATCGGCTTTTCCTCTGAGCATTCAATAATTCTGTGATTTGTTCAAGCCATCGCTGTCATATATAAAAAATACCAGTCACATTAAAACGTGTGTCCTATTCAATTTAAATGGAAATGGAGCAGTCTGGGAGGAAAAAAAACAAAACAAAAAAAACAGTGGAGAGCAGGTTGACTTTGAGGAATGCTACAAATGAGAAAATAAGGTGATTAAATTGGAGAAATCTCTTGTCAATACATATGTAAATGAATTTCTGCAGTCTGTTTATCATCCATGAAGGACTGTGCAGCATGTGAGAGAGAGCTCTTACATATTCGTTGTACAGTAGCAGTGCTCTCCCCATGTGTACTCGGTCGCATAAAGAAAAGAGAGGTCAAATGAATGTAGAGAGGAGCAGTAGTCGTGACCTCTTTCTCTGGAACAGAAACAAATATTTCTCACGTTCCCTCAGAAACGTATTATTGGAGGCAAGGCAAAGAGTTACATGATGGTTTGTTTTATATAGGGGAATGAAGTGCCTGTTGTTTGCTTTATTTTTAAACTTGCTCAGCTGCAGAGTTGTAGTTTCTGACATGGGACATCAAAGCTCTCATTATCTTAATTAGATATACTTCAGAATCTATTAGCATCAGCTGCTTTGCACATCTAAGGAACATTCTAAATGTGCTATTGAAAACAAATTTTGAAATGCAAATTTTGAGGTTGTAATTGATACAATTTCTAGATCGATAGGCTTTAACGTTGTAGTGTGGTCTGGGCGGCTCATTATTATAACTCCCCCAAGGAGTCACAAGCAAATACTAAGTGGAAGGCAATTTTCTAGCTAACAACTAAGTATATTTAATGTAACATAAAAAAGTAAAAAATAAAATTCCCATCAGTTTATGGGGTTATAAAGTTACCCCATAAACTAACTGAAATAAATTATAAATCTGAATAAACTCATCAATTCTAACCAGCAAGCCTATCAAGGCATTTCTGACACAGCTGGTTCTGGGAATATTAATTCCCATAAATATTAAAAGAATCTCTCTTTAAAGGGATAATTCACCCAAAAATGTTTATTCTCTCATTATTTACTCACTCTCATGCCATCCCAGATGTGTATGACTTTCTTTGTTATGTCAAAAACTAATGAAGGTTTTAAGAATATTTCAGCTCTGTAGGTCAATACAATGCAAGTGAATGGTGGGCAGAACTTTGAAGGTACAAAAATCACATAAGCAGCATAAAAGTAATCCTTATGACTCCTGTGGTTAAATCCATATCTTCAGAAGTGATATGATAAGTTTGGGTGAGTAACAAATTAATATTTAAGTCCTTTTTAACTATAAGGCTCTGTCCGAAACCAGGGAAATGCCGCTTCTGGAGCTGTATATGGAGGCAGGAAGGGATCAAGGTATGTCTGAATCCAAAGTTCGTGTCACATCCTGTCTACTGAGATACCTTCATTTGATTAATTTTTGAAGGCAGAATAGATGTATCCTTCACTGCCTATGAAATCCCACAATCCTGTGTGTGCTGCTCCACAGCGGTTGAGCTGTGGAAAAAAAAAAAGAAAAAAAAAAAAAGGCTGCCAAAGAGGCAGTTGATAGCTATTTTGTGTATAAATGTGTTTATATTCACTTTTTCCAACTTTTGATCCCATTTCTAGTGAGAAAGTAGTATTGAAGTTATATATACACTTAGTTATCGCCAAAACTCTCAAAACTTGATTTTGTTTTAGATTATTTGACCATTCTGGTTCGGTTGGACTGAATGAAACAGACGCATTACCTTTAGTGGACACCAGATGCTGATAATCAGTTGCTGGTATCCTATCAATGATGTAAATGAATGTTATATTTATATAGCGCTTTTCTGACATCATAATCAAAGGACTTTTCATACAGAACAGGGGAAACTCCTCACCCACCACCAGTGTGCAGCATCCACCTGGATGATGCGACTGCAGCCATAGTGCGCTGGTGCGCTCACCACACTCCAGCTGCTGGTGGGGAGGAGAGAGTAGAGTGGGATAGCCAATTTATAGATGGGGATTATTAGGAGGCCATGACTGATAAGGGCCAATGGGAGGAATCTGGCCAGGACACCAGGGTTACCCCCTACTCTTTTGCGAAAAGTGCCCTGGGAATTTTAATGACCACAGAGAGTCAGAAGGACAAGGTTAGGTTATTGTAACGAAGGGCTGGCAATGACAGGCAGACAATTATGATGATGTGTAGAACCCAAGTGCAGTTTAATTCAAATGTGAAATCCAAAAACAGTAAATCCAAACATGAACAAAACAACTTGAACTTGAACTTGAACTTGAACTTAGACCTGACCTGACCTGACCTGACCTGACAATGTTACAACACACAATACCTGACAATGGACAATGGCAAACATGAGGCTTAAATACATGGACAAGGGAGAAACATGACAATGATAACCAATGACAAGACAGAACTGATAACAAGGTAACAAGACAATAAACCAATGAAAGCAAGACACATGAACATGGAGGGAAACATGAAATCGCATGACAAGGGGACCACATGACATGAAACAGGGAATCACATGACATGGCAGGGAAACAGGTAATAACATGACATGGAACACATGACTATAAAACAGGAACTAAACTTCCAAAATAAAAGAAATTAACACAAAACATGAACAAAAACACATAAAACCATGACAGTTATGCTGCCTCCATAGCCTGTCCAATACCAGTTTCTGGAGGTACCTTTGTAAGTAAACGCTGTCTGTTGAGTCATTGACTGATTGGGCAGCAAGGCAACAAGACAACTACATTTGGTTTTGGATGCAGCCTAAATCTTTACCTTCTCTTTCACTTTCACATTCTTCTTCTTTTGTTTTGTCTATTCACATTCTTTGTGCATATCGCTGTTTACTGGGCAGGGAGGAGAATTTATAGGAAAAAAGGACTTAAATATTGATCTGTTTCTCACCCACACTTATCATATAGCTTCTGAAGACATGGATTAAAACACTGAAGTGATGTGGATTACTTTTATGCTGCCTTTATATGGTTTTTGAACCTTCAAAGTTCTGGCCACTATTCATTTGCATTGTATGGACCTGCAGAGCTGAGATATTCTTCTAAAAATCTTTATTTGTGTTCTGCAGAAAAAAGAAAGTCATACACATCTGGGATGGCATGAGGGTGAGTAAATGATGAGAGAATGTTTATTTTAGGGTGAACTATCCCTTTAAGACCTCTTAAAACAAAAACTTGTATGTCCCTTAGTTTTGAGGCCTCCTATATGCTAGTGCACTCCTAAAAGTTGACAAAATAGACTTATACAGATATACACATTCAAAATGTACAGTATTTCTCTTCTGGGAAAATCTTGCACTCATTGGCGTATCCAAATTTTTGTCTAATAAAATGCTCTCTAGAATGAGAATGTCCCACCCCAACTTCTTGTTTTAATAGGAAATACATTAACACAGGAAAGAAAACAGACACCTTATTGGTCTTTTTTAGTTTTAATTGATAACCTAATGGTTTATATCTAACCGTTGGTGGATACTACTGTTTCAATGACATAGTCAAGGCACTCTAGTTAAACACTCTTAAGCAGGTGGCTAAATTGTTTCTTCCATCAGTCCAAGCGCCCAACATTCTCAAGGTTCACATCATTGGAGCACTACATTTTAACAATCAATACCCTAAGAATGGACCACAGCAAAAAAAAAAAGGCTGTTTTGGTTCCGGTCAGTGAGTCTGAAGGGCTGACCAGCGCTGGAGCTTGGGTGGATAATCCGCTGGATCGAGTCTCCTTGGGAAATGGCCAGTTGGCAGCTGAATGGTTTTGAGCAGTCAGACCGGTCAATCCCCACACTCTGGAGGTCCACATACAGTTGATGCCAGAGGTCAGAAAAGAGACAGACTCGCTGTGGCTATGTACTGTGGCCTTGCAAGATCTGAATATGCTTCTAAAGTGATGGACATGCTGTTTGTATAATCTGAAGAGGTTTTAGGCTTTAAGCAGACTGGAAAAGGCTGTACAGTATTCATAATATAATTCAATGTCATGTGTGCCCTTTCATATACAGTATGCGCTTACACAAATCACTACATCTATTTCAGTTACAGTGCGATCCAAAAGTGAGACAACTTGCGAAAATGCTTTTTTTCTTAATTTTTATAATTTAATACAATATGTTTTCTTACAATTTTAGCATAACAATTTTGGTGAAAGTTTGGATTTAATTTGTTTATCTTCTGTTTGCTTTAATGACAACATGCACTCGAGGTTGTACAAAACCTGATGATCATGTTATCCCAACATGAATGTTTCAAAGCGCATCTTGTGTGCTTCAATGAAAGTAAGGAAATCTGACCTTACGTACAAAGGTCATGGTACGGTCAATGTCACAATCTTGCTTACATTTAATTAGTGAGAATTAGTGCAGAATCTATAATATTTGTTCATTTTACAATTAAGTTTCTTTGTTTTAAATCTTAAAACTGTTTATTTTCAGGTTTAACTTAGACATCGAATCACATATTTCCAATGTTGTCTCAGACTTTGGACCCCATTGTAAATGAGTACTTTTTAATCAAGTAATGAAATGAATGTACGACAATCCATATTAGTTCATCAAAATGAAATCACCATTCTGATTAAACAATCATTATTACAATTTGCGGGGCCATTAATTTCATTGTTGTACATACCCCACACAGCTCCCTTGGTTCCACCAAACCTTTGACAGTTTGTCTCTTTTCTCACCTCTAACACACACACACACACACAACAACACACAATGTCTCTCTCGATAACACTTTCGCTCTCCCCCTTTCTCACCTATGTCCTTCTCACTCTTTTCCATGCTCTTTCTACAATGTCTCAGCAATCTTTCTCTCACCCCCACGATCCTCGCTGAAGCCCTATCTCTCTCTTCCTGTCATGTCTTATCTCAGGGGAATTTCAGGGTTTTGCTTAGAAGAACAGCTTCTGCTGGAGGAAAAGGTAAGGTAAAGGAGAATTCCTAGCCTTGAGCATCAGCACTTCACTGGAAACTGTACCCATCTCCTCCATAACGAGAGATGTGTTTATTTTCATGACCTTTATTGGCTGCCTTTGCTCCAATCCAGCATGCACTCGGTGGTTTGCCATAATTACTTTTGCAGATGGAGGTGAAACAGGGTGCAGTCGCATTATATGAGGCACTCTCGCTGGTCAGGTGTCTGCATTTTCCAGAATACAGATTTGAATGCCACTGTAAGGTTTGGCCATGTGACTTCAAACGTTGCTTCCTATGAGATTGCTTGATTTGTGGGATAAATGCATGAAGCAAATATGCTTAAAAAAAAATGAAAGGAAAAGTACATTAATGGGGCCAAAATAAGCTTTAGAGTTCATCAACTATTATACAACAGGTCCAGTTCTCTAATCTCATTGGACTAGTGACATTCAAAGAGAGCTAATATTTAGTATAACAGCTCTGGGATGTTTAACTGTTTGTATCACTCCACTTGTCTGTGTTAACGGAGTTCCAGACATGCTGTCTCTGTGTTATTTGGCGACATGCAATGTTTGACCCTGCTTTGACTTCATTTGGAACTCTTTTCGATAACAAAGCAAAAATAGACAAAATAATTGGACATATTGTGTCTAAAATGATAGTTTTTCAATACCTACTTCTTGTTTAAACTGTTGTGTAAAAGTGATTTATCTTGCTTGATTAAATTGCTGTTGTTTGATTAAAATTTTAATCAAATTAATCACAACCAATCACATATTTTTGGAAAAGGTTCCCAAATATCAAAATATTTATAGATATAATATATAATAAATGTAATAATTCTGATTATTTAAAGACATTAATAATTGTTCCATTGATTCCTTATGTAATTTACTTATGGTCAGTGTGCATGATTAATTGCATAATTTTTTTGTAACGCTTTATTGTTTTACATAATTAATCCAAAAGTATTAACAAATGTAATCAACATCCTTATTTTTTATACAGAATATATAAATAATATTTTTGATAATTATATATTGAATTAGCTGTATGTGGGGGGGCCTTCTTTTTCTTTTTTTTTTTTTTTTTTTTAGCAAATATTGATATGTGATTAATTCGATTACTTACCAGGAAACTAAATCGATTAAACATTTTATCGATTGACAGCCCTATTAATTATATTTAAAATTATGTACTTTAGTAAATTCTCAGCATGTGCAAATGGAAACTGTTTACCATAAAAGTTGCATAATGCCACCATATCTGAGTATGCACCATGGCGTTAGTTTTAAAAGTAAAACATTTATGAATGCTGGAGCTGATCTCCGAAATTTAACAATAATGTTAAATACCTGCCTGAGAATAGACTCACTGAACTGTAAAACACATTTTTAATTGTGACCTGGAAAATGCTTAGGCATTTCTCAATCTCATCATGAGGCAAAACAAGAAAAGAAAATTTAAAATAAATGCATAATGAGACAAAAAAGGAGTGAATGCATGGCAGCACAACACAACAACACAGGGACCTACTTCCTCCCCAACAGCACACTAACAAGCCTTGGGGTGTAGCTCTCACAACAAAAAACAAGATTTTCTTTCATTCTTCTGAAGAACATGAGTTTCTTACCTTATTCAAACCCCTACACCCCCCTTCAAAATCCTCTGCTCTGGGATCTGGATTCAACATGCCACATCCCCGTATTCCCTGATGCTTTCCAACATAAGTGTCTCAACATCACATTTCTTTCCTTTTGTGTTTTATTTTCAAATTCAGTGGTTCTCAACTGGTGGGTCACAACCCAAAAATGGCTTACAGTTCTGTTCTGATAGGGATGTGGATAGCAGAGAAAAACAATGCAAAAAATGCACAAACCATGTAATTGTGCATAGTTAGGATAGCAAAATAAATAGACTTATCAACTTTCAAAAGTGTGGAGAAAAAACTTCCATACCTATAATTGTTAACATCAAAATCTGTGCATCTAATCAAACTCTACAGTATTTTCATGCAAATTTATTTTGTTTGGTAGAAACTTGCCAAATTAGGCAGATGTCAATTTGGACAGGTAGCATGGCATGCCCTCATCCTCAAAAACCACGAAGAAATGTTCCCATTCAGCCCATGTCACCTTAATAAATGTACATATTGTTGGGCCTATGCAGGTCATGGTTATATTAAAGGGATACTGTAGTTAAATGAATTATTTTTTTATTTTTTTTTAATTCTGTCATGATTTACACATCATTATTGTTGTTTTAAACCTGAATGACATTCTATTTTCTGTGAAACACAAAAGGAGATTTTAGCTCTGTTAGTCTCAGTCACCGTTCACCTTTATTGCATCTTTTGTTCAATACAATGAAAGAAAATGGTGACTAAGGCTGTCACTCTGTCTAACATCTTTTGTGTTCCACAGAGGAGAAAAAATCATCCAAGCTTGAATAAATAATGGCATCATTTTATTTTGGGTGAATTATTAATTTTAAGGATATTTTTGCTTACTTTTGGACAATAAACAATTTTGGTACTGTGTTGGTTCACACTGTTCTAAGGAATAATGTTTCTATTTCAGAGCGTTACTGCCTTGAAACAGTCTTTGGATCGACAGCCCCCTCCCTTCCACATATGCCAAAAGCCAATACCCAGTGCATGTGTGTCTGAGAAAATGCCTCTACAGCTCTAAGTGAGAAAAAAAGAAGCTGCAGTGGATTTTCGAATGCTGTCTGCCAATGAGATCTTTTGATCAGCTGCCATGTGATGACAGATGATCTGCATTAATCTCTCTCTCTCTCTCTGTCTCTCTCTATTTCTCTCCATCTCCAGCTCTCACTCTTTCCAAACACAGGGCATCAGACAAAGGCTCATCAGTTTGAAAAGTAAAATGATGCCACATGGGAATTCTTTGTTTCTTATTTTTTGCACTCTCTCCTCCCATGTCTCATTGTTTGAGTAAAACTAGATTACATCGTCAGCTGAGCCAACGTGCTAAAAAACAACAGAGGAACGAGGTCAGCTCTTGTTAGCATGTTAGCGCTGGAAATGGCCTATGGTGGGATGGATGTAATTTTTGCACAGGTCTACTCAAGTTAAAGGAGCTCTAGCAGTTTTGATCCTCATACTTGATTCCATTAAACTTTGCAAACTACTAAACAGTTTAATCATTTATCAGCGTAGATCTGCTCTCTCTTGATTTCATTGTGACCACTCCATCAATAAAACAGTAAAACAAATTTGCTTATTGACTTTTGCTGGAGTTTTAATTGTGATAATTCCCAATTACTCAAAGAGGACAGAGCAAACTTATCTGTCGACAGTTAGCTATAAGTACTTTGAAGAAAATCAGGTTTTCAACAGGCAGAATGATATGCTCTACTAAGTAATTTCCTCGGTCCCCATACCTAGTGATCTACCTATGTAGGCAATATTTTAAGGCAGCATTTAAGGCAACGAGAAGGCTGTTCTAAAAAGAACACATCTTAATTATGCCACCTCCTGAGATAATTGTTTTGACCAAAATCTAAGGCAGCATCGAATAATTCCTTCATGGAAAAGGAATCTCAGAATGCATTTCGATGCACTCAGTGAAAAAAAAAAAGGGGGTTTTTATTTTACTATTTTGTGGCAGGATCCTGTTTTCTTTACTTCTGTTTTTTGCACATGTGTTTGGTTTGTTTTGTTTTCCTTGTGTCTCAGCTCCTCTCCCTTCATTATCCCATAATTGTTTATCATTTTCTCCCACTCTTCTTGTTTGCTCTCCTCTTTGCAAATTTTTCCCACCTGTTCGCCATTAACTCAAGTGTATTTATAACTGTTTAGTTTTTCTTTGGTCTTGTATTTGTGCTTTTATCTGTCTGATGGTTTCCCAGTCTAGTCCTTGTAAAGTCGGTCTGTCAGTTTTGTTAATATATATTTTGTTGTTTAATTACATTGTATTGATTTTTGTATCTTTTGGATCCCATTCAGATCTCTGTTCCAAGGTATCTCAGTTTTGTTTAAATTATGTTGAGTTTAATTATTTTGACTTGGTATGTTTTTGAGTTATTTTATTATTAATAAATCGTTTTCTCGCGCACATGCCTCGCAACTGTGTCCGTTTGTTCTCAGATCCCTGATGGAAGGCAGCAAGTCAGCTCACTATTTTGGAACAGAGCAATTGATTTTGGGTAGTAATAAATTTGTTGTGTGGATCAGTGGATGAAAGCTCTTAAAATGCATTTCTGTAAATATTTGTGAGAAAATTCCCACCCACAATTTTCTGACATGTCAGAAATTGGCATTCACAACCGATTACACAGTGCCATTCATGATATCAACACATTTAGTGACACTGACCTTGGAAAATCCTCTCTCCAAGGATAAAAATGACATGACATAATTTACTGTAGTACTGCTGCATAAAGGAGAAATGGCAAGGCAGAATATGTCTGTTTGTCTTCCATCAGTTCCAAATTAGCCTGAGGGATGCAAACGCTTGGCCTGACACACGTTCATGTTTCACACATGCCCCGTCAGGGCAGATTGACCCCACGACAGATGGTGTGTATCACATGTATCACTTCAGAATCATCACAATGAGAGTTGTCACTATTAAGCAGACCTGGACCTCTTGCCCCTTTCTCAACGTCCAAGTGTGAGGGTGATGGGACAGCAGCATCATTAAAGCAGGGTCATCACCTTAAAGGGATATAACACCCAAAAATATATACATTTTGTAATTCTGTCAATATTTACACAATCTCATGTCAATTTAAACCCTTATGCCTTTTTTTCTTCTGTGGAACACAAAAGGAGGTGTTAGGGACGTTGACAGCCTCAGTCACCATACACTTTTATTATATGAAAAAAATAATAATAATGCAAATAGTGACAGAATTTTCATTTCAGTTCACCCAAAAATAGAAAATTCTGTCATAATTTTTTTTTTTTTTTAAACATGATCAATTATCATTACATTACATTATACATTTCACAATATTATTTACTATTATTTACTGTCATTCCAAACTGAAAAAGGCCTGCGTCCAAAATGAAAAAATTGGGCGTCAATATCAACAACAAAATGTTATTGGTTCTCTCGTGTAGTAAATGTTATTGATTTTCTCATGTATAGTAATTAGAGCTGTCAAATTTAACACGTAAACGCATGCGATTAATTTAAAACGTTTAACATGGTCATTTTTCTTAATCACGATTAACACATTTACCTTTAATGCAGCATAAACCAGCATAAAACACTGGTTGAAAGGACGAAAACTTTGCCATCGCATGTGGATGTGTCTGCCGGGAGTCATTACACTGATGCACACACCTCAAACACACACAACAGCCGTGTCAGTGAACAAATGATGGAGAAAGGAGCTCTTGGCGCTATTTGTTGTACAAAACAAGCCTAGATGGAACTTGTGATAGTATTTTATAGCTTAAGTAAGGCACATTTTAATTACCACAGAAGCACGCCAAGTCTTAACTATCATCAAAACGCAGAATGAGACGTTTTTGTCTGCAAGTGCTTTTCATGTGGACCATGATCGCCCTGTCGCGAATCATGAATGCGGCTTCATGATTGCTGTAACAAAGCGGATAGCCAAAGTCTGCCGGCTGATCAACATTGTGGAGGATGAGAGTTTAAGAGATTTGATGCCCATTGCAATAAAAATGCAACCTATGGGAAGACTAGATCTTTCAATTAGTCAAACTCACAATTATACTTGGAGAAATGTTTAATGTTACTTTAATCGGTGATATTTTAGTGTTAGGGCTTTGTTTGGAAAATGTTAATAAAGCATTATATTGTTACATATTGTTTTTTCCTAAGAAGGAAGTACATGCATTTTGACAGGAAAAGAAGTAGAAGAGTTAAATTTCAGCACTTTCAAAATTTGCGATTAATCGTGATTAACTACAAAAAATTATGCGATCAAACATTTAAATTAACTGACTTGTAGTAATATATATATATTTTTTATTCTGGACACGACTGCAAGGCTAGACATGAGCTTTGGGGCAGGGCAATATTTCCTAGTGAATATTGACTTAAATTATAGTCTGCCATTTTGTCTTCAAAAAATAAAATAAAATTCATCCATGGGTTTGGAATGACAGATTTTTATTTTAGTTTTTTAGTTTTTTGCTGATCTATGCCTTTAACTCTACAAAGCTTTCATCTTTGTAATATCTGCAGCTGCTTACAGCTCAAAAATATTATGCCGATTTCTCCCCACACCTCTAGTCACAGCTAACAGCTGCTGATGAACGAGAAGCGACGGCTTATGATGGTGCTTCTCCATTAGAAAAACATAACCAGCTGTTATTTCGAAAGGGGATGGTGGGCTTATTACTGTGATTTCCAGTGGGAGTAGCTCTCCTGTTTGGCTGATTATTTTGCATGGCTGAGCTTCTGCAAGAGAGGTACGTGTTTTGTGTCTCTGACAGATAGCAGCCTTTTCCTTTCACCAAGGTCTGAGGACAAAGGACAAAATATTTTGTAGGTTGGATGAAAATTGTTATATCTTGTCTGGAAGTGAATTTTATCTTGCCAAAAATAGGCATATGTTTCACATGGCGCTCACTGCTGAATTTGCCATTTTGTAATTTTGAGAGATAAATGTTACTCTGAAATATGTGACCTTTTCACTCTACTGAACGAGGTCAAGACCTTTAACCTAACATTGTGTTCCGAGTTTCTAGCGAAAATTAGTCTGTCCACACTGATTGTGAAAATGCTGCACTATGCTGCTATCACAGCAAATCAGAAAATATTTAATGTTTAATATACAGTTATGGATTTTGAGCAAATTAGATTTTATAGTGGGTGGGATACCAAATACGATGCCACAACAAATAAACCAAGTGATTGACAAAATGTTCTGTTGCTTATTGATGTAAACTCAGATTTTCACAGATTAGGACACAGTTAGAAGCAGACGATATGGATTGATAAACTATGAACATGATAACAAAAATGCTTTCACAAATTAGTCTAACAGCACTGAAAGATTTTTTTTAAAACACAGAATAATAACACTTTTTAGATTTTACAACAAGAGACATCAAATAATTAGTCTTAAGATTCACTTTGAATTTTTTTGCATTGCATTGTGATAATTAAGGAGTTTAATTTTACTGGACTTTTTCCAAAGCGATTATCTATATTTTTTCCAAAGCACATATGGACTTTTTCAGAGCAAATATCTGACTAATAGTCTAATATGGCTGTTTGGCTTGTAGCATCAAACAAAAGTAATAAAGAGAGCAGAAACTGTACAGAGATACCAATACTTATGGTTAAAGACTGTACTTAGACAGCATTGTCACAAATATGGTCAGTCTGTTCATTCACAATATTTATACCATGATCAATGGAAACATGGGTAAATGTTTCATGCTGCAACTCCCCCAATGTTCAAGCCAAATGTTCAAGAAACTGTATGTCAAATTCAAGCACAAAATCTTGGATTTTCTTTGAAATTTTTTGCAGTATAAGGTAAACCTTTTAATCATTGGAGACACATCCTGGGTGTCATATATCTTGGCTGGCTCAACTGCTGGTGTAATACAATGAGCTTTAGTAAAAATGTCACCCTTGCATCCCACACTCTCCTGCTTTAGAATCTGAGCACATGGCGGTGGATTGTGCTGTCCTGGATAAGGAACAGCTGTTTGAATGAAACTTTAATGTTCACTTATATCAGTGTTTTCCTCTGCCAACTGTACATCTGTACATTCTCCACAGTTTCAAGTGCCTATCATTCATTAACCCACCACAGCTCACTCCTCACTGAAATCTACTGTATGTGTGTGTGTGTTTTATAAATATGTATATTTGTTAGTTAAAAGTACAGTGTAATCACACACCTAAAGAGAATGCACAGCGAGTGTACAGTATGCACAAGCTGTGGAAAATATGAATATAGATAACTTACAACTTATCCAAAGCACCTTACAGTGTATTTTCCTTTGGAATCAAACCCATGACATTGATATTGCAAGTGCAATGCTCTACCGCTTGAGCTACAGGAACTGAAATTAAAAGCAAAGTTACCCATTCACAGAACATCTATCTACATATTTACTGCTGATGAATTGCTTGGGGTATCGGATCAGTTAGTGTATCACTGAACTTGCTGCAAAGTTTTGAAATAATGCCACGTTTTTAGGCTTTAGAGACAAGATCTCACAAAAATTCAATTTATGATAAAGTTAATTGCTGCGGTAGATAGTTGATTGCTTATTTTACCACTAATGCCTTATCTCAAAGCTCTTGAATATATTTGATAGTCCACCACTTAACCTGACTATGGAGTTTATAAAGTATATCAGAGCATCTCTCGAAGAGAAACTTTTCATGCATTACCTCTCTGTTACCTTTTAGTATAATTGCAGTACCATGTTTAATGCCAGCTCAAATACAATGTTAATCAGCATCAGAAAAGAGGTCAGACGTGCTGCAATTTTTGCCAGGGTTTAAAAGGATAAAAGCCTGTGCTTGGTTCAACAAAACAGCATATCTTCTGGTCTCTTCTCACGTCTCGCTTTTGCAAATGAAAATGAACTATTTTAATGTATTTTTACATACAGATAAAGGTCCATATTCTGCTTAAGCCTTTATTCTAAACAAAATAATAATAATTTATATGCTTCACTATTGGAATATCACTGTACACATGTTAAAGGAATATTATGGTTTCAATGCAAGTTAAGCTTAATTAGCAGCATTTGTGGCATAAAGTTGATTTCCACAAAAAAATTATTTCAAGTTATCCCTACTTTATTGTAAAAAAAAAAAAAAAAAAGAAACAAAGAAGAGGCAAAAATCGGTTTCAATGAGCCACTTACAGTGGAAGTGAATGAGGCCAGTCCATAAATGCTAAAATACACACTGTTTCGAAAGTATAGCCACAGGATGTAAATATTATACACGTTAAGATGATTTTAGTGTGATATGATTGTTTACTAACCTTAACTGTGTAAAGTTATATCCAATATTACAACTTCATTGCCATGACAACAAAACCCTTTAATCCTGGTAGTGGACATAACTTTACACAGATAAGGTTAGGAAGCAATTTTATCACACTTAAGTCATGTTAACATGTATAATGTTTACATTCTGTAGCCATACTTTTGAAACAGTGTTTATTTTAGCATTTATGGACTGGCCCCATTAATTTACATTGTACATAAAGTGCCTTGCTGTAACTGCTTTCTTTTTTCCTTTAAAAAAAAAAAGGGGTGAGTAGATTTTTGTTTTAATCAACATTATGCCACAAATGATTGAGCTTGATAGAGCTTAATATGTATTGAACCCTGAATATTTCTTTAATAGCATGTTCCGAAAAAACAAAACAAAAAAACAAAAAACTAAAAAACAAAGACATGCACATTCTTTTTCCTGATTTTATGTTTTCAGGAAATATTAGTTAAGCCTTTATTCTATAAAAAAATAAAAATAAAAAATAAAAAAAATACATTTACATGCTCCACTATTGCATTATTTTTATGTTTTTTTTTTTTTGTTTTTTTTTTTAATGTTTGTAATATGTTAGTAAACAAATCCACTTCAAAATTGTTTTTATTTTTTTCATAGCTTGACTTTTCACAACTTTCACAAGTTGCCTTTATTTGGGCATGTACAGATTCAGATATATGAATTTTCAATTAAGGTGGATATTCTGAATAACAGAATAAAATTCTGATTATTACAGGCATACAGTATGCCAGCTGTCTTATTCAGATTTCTAGAAACTGGAATATTAGCTTAATCAGGTTATGGCAATCAGGTCAGGTGATGTGTTTACATGATGCTTACATGATCAGTATATGACCACATCCTGATTAAATTCTGAACATTCTTCTGCATGTAAATGCAGTCAATGACAATGATGAAAGAAGGGAGATTTGTCTGTAAAAACTTCAAATTCGATTAATTGAAAAATCCAATTCAAAATTTCAAATTAAATGGATTAGAATCCATGAACAAAAAATAAATAAATAAAAATAATTAATCTGCATTTACCTGTTTGCAGGACTCAGATGCGTTTGTCGGAAGGCATTGCAGGGTTTGACAAGGTGGCAATAAATGGATCCATAGAAAACCGCTTGTTTGTTATCTCTGTGAAACAATCAGGAGACAAATACATTGCTCATTTGCAGCCGCATTTGTATGTGTTTAAGTGTGTGTGTGAGAGAGAGTGAGTAAACATGAGCTACCAAATCCTCCTGTTGAGAATTCTATTTCTGATTATTTTCTCATTGGAGGAGGTAACTGTGGGTGCTCAGGGGAGTGGGACTCATATGAAACGTCAAAGTATTCTCTCTGCGTGCACAAAAGTGCATTATGGGATTCCACAGTGCTCACACACAGTACAGGCCTAACTGACTCTTGATGAAGGTCCATAAACATATATCACAAATCCCATGCCCAAGTGCACAGCCAGCTGAACTATTACTGCCGCTGTAGCCTTCCCCCCATGTGCACACGCTCGTATCCCAACTCATTCAGAGGCTTGAACACAAATATTAACTCAAACAACATGTTTATGTTAGAGAATGAAATGAACAGCTGCATTCATTTTCACAGACACAAAAGCAAATTCGCATTTGAACACATTCAGACATCTGTACATGGGCTAATGTGAAGACAGGGAGGAAAAAACACCCATGGCAGTTCAGTAGTCGCGCTCCGGCTGTGAAATCACACTGCCTGCACAGTAGACCTGTCCTCACATCATTTTATTAGCACTAGAGGGTAGGGAAGAGGGGTCTGCAGGAAACAAAGCCACTTTGAGAATATAGAATCTGACTAATGCCCTCTTCGCTTTGTTAGAATGTTTGTGTGTGTGCACGCTGTTGTGCTATAACCTTTGTAGTGCTCGTATACACACTAGACTTCATCTGAAAGCTAAAAGGAAACATGGATTGCTCTGGGGTTTCTCTTTAACTGGTAAGCAGATTTAAAGGAGATCTGTTACGTTATATTTAAAGGTGAAGTTTGTACATTTTTGGATCTTAAAATATTCTCTCTTCCCAGCTTAATATGCAGACACAACTATAAGTATGCTATTCATAGTTTGATCTTATTGAAAATTGCAAACAATGTGTATCTGTGGTACTTTCAAAACACTGAGATGTTAAAGAGATTTCAAACAAATAGGAATGTTTTCAAATCCACACTTTTTATTACACTTTTAAGTGAAATGAACCTACAAATCACTTAGTTATAGTTGAATCAGCATATTGAGCTGGGATACAAGAAAGAATGTTAACACAAAAATGACATGCAGTACATCAACTTTAAGATCGTATGCAAGCAAACATCTCAGTAAAATGAATCTAATTACAGTAAAAAGAATCTTAGACATCTAGTTTGATTCAAGAATGAATGGCACATTCTGGATGTAAAATATCTGATCCTCAAATTCTTAAAATAGAACTCACTGCGATGCACCTCATTGATCTCTGCCTGCATCACCTTTGTATTCCATTTTAAAGAGTGTAGTACATCAAAAGACAAAAACTATAATTTAATTGCCAACAAAAGCCTTCATCGGCCAACTAACAAAGGACAATGCATCTATGTGAATTTCTGCAGTTAATCCAGGATGGACTTCAAAGACATTAGTCATTAATCTTAGTTCATATTCTTTTTTTTTTTAAACACTGGACCTTAACACTTACTTAGTTTACACATTTTAAACCATGACTTGCACTGCACATAAATAACTAGTATGAGCATTATTTTCATGCTGTTTAGCCAGAGGGGAACTGGCCCTCACAGTGAGCCTGGTTTCCCCCAAGGTTATTTTTCTCCATTAACCAGCATCTTATGGAGTTTTGTGTCCCTTGCCACAGTCGCCTTCAGCTTGCTTACAGGGGTTCTAAAAACAATTACTATTTAATTATTAAATTTTTATACACAATTTACAATCATATTTAATCAAACAATGATCACTCTAAGACTTTACAGATATTACAGTTTCATACATTTTTTTTTTAATACATGATTTCCTGTAAAGCTGCTTTGAAACGATGTGTATTGTGAAAAGTTCTATACAAATAAAAATGACTTGACTTGACAAAGGAAACAGAAATAGGAATTATTTTATCCAATTAATCTCTTAAGAGATCCTGAATGTGATGTGCACACAGGGGCGGGTTTACGATTTCTGAGGCCCAAAGCATCCGACCAAGCCGTGGCCCCATTTCGAAAATGTTTGCTTAAATTACATAAAATTTATTTTAAATCAAAATTTTAAATTCATCCTATCAACCATTGTAGCCAAATACATTCAAAATGTTTAATGAAATAAAAATACAGTGAAAAAAAAAGTCTCGGTTACTGTCGTAACCTCCGTTCCCTGATGGAGGCAATGAGACGTTGCGTCGAAGTAGTGACACTAGGGGTTGCTCTTGAGAGCCCCGATCACCTCAGATCTTTGAGAAAAGGCCAATGAGAATTGACGAGTGGAATTTGCATGCCACTCCCCCGGACATACGGGTATAAAAAGGAGCTGGAATGCAGGATTCATTCAGGTTGTGTGCTGAGGAGTAGAGACACGGTCCCGGCCATTTCAGCGGCTAGTACTGTGTTGTGGCAAGAGGTTCCCCTTCTGTCACTCACTCGATGTTGTGTCGATGTAGTGACACTAGGGGTCCCTATGGAAAAATGCCACAACAGCTGAACCGTGTTACGTGAACTGCCGATACAGGTGCAAGCAAGCTGCTGCGTGCGTAATAGCAGGTGCATCAGACTGCACGTAACCTCCCCCAACGCCCCAAAAGACGTCATGTAGTTCCCCACATCCCTGAGGGGGGGAAGCGACATAACTAGCATGGGAGCAGGCCACGCCAGCCGCGGCCTTTTCTCTCTATGTTTTCTCTCCACAGAGTATTAGATTCAGCTGGGGCCATCTAACGCTATCATACGCATTGGGGAAGGTGTTCTTTTCCTTTCCTATTCTTTCAGGGAGAAAAGACCCCGCGGAGACCACATCCTGCCCAAAAGCAGAGGTCAGCATGTGGCAATACAACACATGGGCTCAGCAGCTGCACATGGAAGAGGTGCGGTGGTAGGTCCCACCACGAAAAAAGGGGGGGGGGGGGGATGACTCTACAAACACAGTAACTGGGGGCAGAGAGAGCTCTGCCCAAGGGAGACATGGGTCTGCCGACAGGGAGACCGTACCGCGGAATATATATCACAGGGGTTACCGGAGTAATCGGCACCTGTGGAGCACCTATCCCAGTACAGGGCATATTAGACCCCCTAGTGGGGCTGGCTGTGAACTCCTCCGTCGAGTTCGCGAACCATAGGGCTAGGGAGGAAGGACGCCCAGGGTCCACGACTTCGTGAACTCGACTGGGGGTAAAAACGCACGTTTTCGCCTCACGTGAGGGGAAAGGCGCTATATGCAAGTGATACACCCGGCAAGCTGTTCCGTATTACCAAACTCTACCTGTTCGTACCTGAAAGAACACAGGATGAAACCGGCTCAACCCGGAGATTGTAAAATCTCACAAAAGTATTGGGTGTTACCCAGCCCACTGCTCTGCAGATGTCTGCTAGAGAGGTGCCATTGGCCAGTGCCCACGAGGATGCCACACTCCTTGTAGAGTGTGCTCGAACCCGCAAGGGGGCGGGCACGGCCTGGGTCTGGTAGGCCAATGCAATGGCGTCCACGATCCAGTGGGCAAGCCTATGTTTGGAGAGGGCGTTCCCTTTCTGCTGTCCACCAAAGCAGACAAAGAGCTGGTCAGAGCGTCTAAAGCTCTGCGTGCGATCCAAGTAGGTGCACAAAGCACGCACCGGACACAGCAATGACAGGGCTGGGTCTGCCTCCTCCCGGGGCAGCGCTTGCAGGTTCACCACCTGATTCCTGAAGGGGGTCATGGGTACCTTGGGCACATAGCCCGGTCGGGGTCTCAGGATCACGTGAGAGTAGCCCGGACTGAACTCCAGGCAAGTGTCGCTGACAGAGAACGCTTGCAGGTCCACCACCCTCTTGATGGAGGTGAGCGCAATCAGGAGGGCCGTCTTTAAGGAGAGGGCTTTCAGCTCGACTGACTCTAGTGGTTCAAATGGGGTTCGCTGAAGGCTCAGGAGGACCACGGTGATATCCCATGAGGGGAAGAGGCATGGCCTGGGAGGATTAAGCCTCCGGGCACCTTTGAGGAACCTGATGATCAGGTTGTGCTGTCCAAGAGACTTACCGTCGACTGCGTCGTGGTGAGCCGTTATTGTGGCTACATAAACCTTGTACATCTCTGGGGGTCTTCGGCTTGGGAAGAAGGATCTGGAATAATGTTAAACATTGTAACAGTTCCCTCTTTGCAACTTGAACTTGTTCAGAACATTAAATCTTTGTGACACCTGCGCTAAAAAAAAACAATCTAGACACAGTTCAATGACTGATACAGAATGCAGGTGTCTCGGCATGCATTTTTGAAACCCGAAGCTCTTATTAACTTGATACAGTGTCAAAAAATGTGCCAGTCCTCCGTGAGACACTGAAGAAATAGCAAGACACGGTGCAGCATGTATGGATGTTCATCCAGCGTGTTTACACAGAAAAACAATGGAAAAACAGAGCAGACGCAGGCAAAAACAAGTTCGTGTGAATGGCCCCTAACTTATCTGTTTGCGCGTATCTGTGAGTGAAAGCGCGTGCGAGAAACAAGTTCGGATGGCCTATAAATATATGTATATATATATATATATGTGTGTATATATATATATATATATATTTTTTTTTTTTCTTTTTTTCTTTTTTTTTTTTTTCATAAATTACAAACCCGAACCCTACTTAAACTCACCTGTCCCGACCCCGGCAGCTTCTAACGTGAACCGCTCTAAGAGCGCTGACAACAGCTTATTTGCGCATGTACCCAGAACATCATGTAACCCCTCAAGCATTTTTTTGCAGAGCTTTCCTACCGGGGTGAGGGCCCCCCCGACAATTGCATGGTTTGCGTGGTGGTTAAAACCGCTACTGTGTGCACACACAGTTTCTGCCCTGGTATCATAGGAAAAGAAGTCACAGATCAGGGCACAGGAAAGGAAAGCAAGAGGGAGAGAGAGAGAGAGAGAGAGAGAGAGAGAGAGAGAGAGAGAGAGAGAAAGGAAGAGACAGAAACACTCTTCTCTGACTGGGTCTTCACAAAGAGGAGTGAATCCATGGTTGGAGAAGAGAGAAAGAATGTCTGCTCATTATTCAGCCTGGCACTCGAGGCCACAGAAAATAGCTCTCTTCATTTTTCTTGTCAAGCTGTGGCTCTGTTAATGGTGTGTTCTCAGTCAGTGGTGAGACAAAAGGGTGACTTGAGCTGGTACCAGCCAGAGAGGCAGAATAAGCACTAAGGCCCTTTCCAATGACCGCTCGCTCCGTCTGTCCTGACCACCCACAAAGGAAAGCTACTATAGCACTTCAGATAAAACACCTAATAATTTGCTCACTTCCTTTTCTGGGCCAATTCATCCTTTTGAATGAAAAGGGCTTCCTGCCTTGGAGACTGCAGACAATTTTGATGCTTTTGATTCCGCAAATGTCTCTGAAAAGTTTTACTGTGGCAGAGTTCATGCAAGCATGGGCGTCACTTGGTTTAAAAAGTTGTGGGGACAGCTGTTGCACAGATGTGCTGCTGATGACCTCACTAAATGGCAAAGGCTTATCTTATGAATATTAGGTTATTCCCAAAAAATTGATCATCTTTTACTGTTTTTAGAAATAAATAATAGTCTAATGTTATTTTATTGATCCAGAGATCAAATCTGCTCATTTCCATGACAAAACCAAACTGAAATGTAAACAATTGCATTAAAAGAATTTTCCAGGTTCAATACAAGTTCCCTATCTGTCACTCACTCGATGTTGTGTCGATGTAGTGACACTAGGGGTCACTCTTGGAAGCCAGAGACACCTCTGGTCTTTGATAAAAGGCCAATGAAAATTGGCGAGTGGCATTTGCATGCCACAGAGAAAAGTGTTTCTGTCTCTTCCTTTCTCTCTCTCTCTCTCTCTCTCTCTCTCTCTCTCTCTCTCTCTCTCTCTCTCTCTCTCCCCCTCTCGCTTTCCTTTCCTGTGCCCTGATCTGTGACTTCTTTTCCTATGATACCAGGGCAGAAACTGTGTGTGCACACAGTAGCGGTTTTAACCACCATGCAAACCATGCAACTGTCGGGGGGGCCCCCACCCCGGTAGGAAAGCTCTGCAAAAAAATGCTTGAGGGGTTACATGATGTTCTGGGTACATGCGCAAATAAGCTGTTGTCAGCGCTCTTAGAGCGGTTCATGTTAGAAGTTGCCGGGGTTGGGACAGGTGAGTTTAAGTAGGGTTCGGGTTTGTAATTTATGAAAAAAAAAAAAAAAAAAAAATATATATATATATATATATATATATATATATATATATATATATATATACACAGTGGTGTGAAAAAGTGTTTGCCCCCTTCCTGATTTCTTATTTTTCTGCATGTTTGTCACACTTAAATGTTTCAGATCATCAAACAAGTTTAAAGACCTTGGCTTGGCTGACCTGCAGTAGAGCCATGGCGTGCAGGGCAGAGGCAGCTTGGCCAGCAGCGCTGTAGGCTTTAGCCGACAAGGACGACGTGAGCCTACAGGGCTTGGATGGGAGCTTAGGGCGTCTGCACCAAGTGGCGGCGCTCTGCGGGCATAGTTGCACCGCGAGCGCCTTATCCACCAGGGGAATTGCCGTATAGCCCCTGGCCACCCCACCATCGAGGGTAGTGAGAGCGGGGGAACTGCGGAATCAGGGCCGGGCAGTAAAAGGTGCCTCCCACGATTTCGTCAGCTCCTTGTGCACTTCCGGGAAGAAAGGCACTGGAGCGGGGCGTGGCTGCTTTGAGCGGCCCGGGAAAGCATGTCCATCATTTCAGCATCAGCCTGTGACTGGGCAATCGTCCCCGAGGGGGCGAGCCCAGCTGAGCTTTTTAATGATGCCTTTCTGATTGTGTGTTATTCCTGGTTGCGGTCGTTATCTCTTAACTTCGGATGGTCATAATCGCTGTCTTTCATGTCTGGGCACGACCCACACGGAGGCAGTGTTTGTGGATGGTTCATGTTCTCATTGCGAGAACATGACCATGGCAACGTTGCGGTCGCGGCTTGCTTTCGTAAGAAAGCAAGCCACGCCAGCGGCTCCCCACCTCGGTCCTTCTACCTACGGGTATGAGGCCAGCGCGGCTAGCCCAGGGGGTGATTTGGGGACCCCAATGGGAATGCCTCCGCTGGGTATCCCCCCACGGACCTCCCATTCCCCAGCATGCTCGTCTGCCCCAGACATCTGCTCGTCTGCTCATCTGTGCCAGGGCTTGTCCAGTCGGACGCAGAAGCCTCAGCTGGGCTCGCCCCCTCGGGGACGATTGCCCAGTCACAGGCTGATGCTGAAATGACGGACATGCTTTCCCGGGCACAGTGGCAAACTCACTGTTTCAAAGACATAACCAAAAAACATAAACAAAATGCATACAAATATGATTTGAATGTGATAAAATAGAGCTAGTAGATAGAGCGATAAAACGATATCAGTATTTATAGAAAAAAAAATCAATATCGATGATAAACTTTTGAGTAATTTTCAATATTTAGCCTATGTTCTACACCAAGACGATCGGATCAAGTATGTGTTGCTAAAAACGCAAGTATTTCGGCAAAGTTATACACACAACTAGCTGAATCACAGGCATGAAATCAGCCGGTTAGGAAGTATAACCCCTGTGAGCAGGCAGCCCTGCTGTCATGGAAACCGGTAATGAGGCCAGATGAGGCTTGGTAGCTGTTAGCTCACAGCTAGCTATCCAGCTAATATGATTTTGAGACAGGACTGACAATGCAATACAGCTTTTGACTGAACACAACAACATCTCTGACATCAACACCATTGCTGTTTATTTATGTACTATTTAGTTAAAATTTTTCATGATCCATAGCGCTGTCACAGGAAAGAAAGTATTTCTTCTTATTCTTGTGATGTTTATTGGCGGTTGGCAATCCAGCTTATGGTGCATTACTGCCACCTACTGAGCTGGAGTGTGGAGCGTCACAAAAAAGTCTTTCAGTGGAGTCAAACGTCAGTTGAAGATGATGAAATTGGCTAAATTTAATCAAAAAGAGGTCACACACCTTATGTAGGATTAAATCCTAAAGTTATCTTACACTCTGGAGTTCACTTGTAAACAAACAAGTTATGTTTAATTAATTATTGAAGCCTAACAAACATGTGGAATGCAGTTCCACCCCCATTAATAATGAAATATATATCACAATAAATATCGATATTGAACGATATAGAAAAATACTGTGATAATTTTTTTGGCCATATCGCCCTGCCCTGTGAAAAAAATTTCTGTGTAAAGTTATATCCAATTTTACAACTTCATTGCCATGTCAACATAACGCTGTCAACATAACCCTACAATCCTAGTAAATTATGATTTAAATAACTTTAAAACGCAAATAATACATGAGTTTTAACAGAAGAATTAATGTTTGTTATTTTATAAAATTATAAGAAAAAACTGGCCCCATTATAACATCGCCACTCATTATAACACAAACAAATGAAATAAAGACAAAATGGAGATGCTTCTTCTGCAGTAGATACTGTACATATTTGCTGCAGGCTATTCCATAAAGTGGTGGGGACAAAATCGTCTATAGCAAAAAGTGCTACTTTAAATGACACATATACCTGCAATAATCAGGTGACTAACAGGCAGAGCTGAACAGCCATACTCCATTAGAGATCAAGACTGACTTTTTAGCAATGCATTGTACTGTGTCCAGTTCTTCCACCATCTGGCTCATGATTGGACTAATTCAATGAGCTGATAAGATGAACTGATAAAAGTGGACCGGCCATCATTATGCAAATATTGTATATTAGTACACCAGCGACAGGATATTGGCTATTTGCATGCATGAAAAAGCATGTGATCCAAAAGTCCACCGAGAACTCCTTGATTATGTGTCTATATTGAAGAAAACATGGTAGGATTACACATTTATGATGGATTATGGATCCCGGCTACCATATGGAGAGATTATATGCAAAGTACTTTCTCACTGCGCAAATATACTGAGTCCCACAATCACAATATTTAGGATGACAGCAAATCAAGTCATCTATCTTTCATGAATGAAGTCGGGACAGCCATGACAGAATTCAGGGTTGCAGGCAGTTGTTAGTGAAGGCATTGTCACCTGTCATCTGACAGTCTCTACACAAATCCTATATTAAAGGGGTCATGAAATGGAGAATCAAATTTTCCTTGATATTTAGACATATAAGAGGTAACGGTACTATAAAAACATACTGTAAATTTCAGAATTCAAAACTTCCTCCTCAGTCTAAAAAGAGCATTTATAGTTGCCACCCTTCTGAAACATCTCGTTTTGAAATCTGTCTGTTTGTGACGTCATGAAACATTGCTCATTTGTATTTACACATTCCACAACATGCTACATTACACCCTTGATGCCCACTGGTGCGCAATTCAAGTCAAGAGAGCAGGCCTTCCATGGCTAACTATTCCTAACATAACACCTAATGGGACCCATCTGGACTATTTTAGATTATTTTTAAATACATTAATGCACTAGACAGAAATCTTTGACCACTTGATACATATCTCGTGCTGCTTTTAAAAGACGAGTTAAAACTCTGAAAGGAAGAAGCAATTCTCTTTCATTTTGCTGCTGCCTATGTTGCTTTGAGCACAAATACGTCATGGATGCGTTCTTTCGCCCATCTGCGCTATTTTTAATTGTTGGTGTATGTAAACATAGGACGTCTTTGACAATAGACGATGGACGTCTTCGACCGTTTCGGTGTGTTTCCACCAATGTGAGCCTCAGTGCACCTTCAGTATGTATGTGCATAATTTCACCATTCTTTGGACTATGTGTGTGCATTTTTTTTTGGCTCACGTCAGCATGGATTGCTTGTGAGCAGACAACATACGATTCAAGCTTTGCAAAGGAACTGCTTTTGAAGGAGGGGGCAGTTAAAAACACTTCAAACACATAAGTAAACCATTTCATTCATGTATATTTGCCGTTGCCGTGAACACCGCTGCCTCTCTCCCAGATGAGCTAAATACTTTTTATGCTTGTTTCGATGGAAATAACACGCCCTCGTGGAGAGAGCTCCCGCGGCCGAAGCTACAGAGGTTAGTTCACTCTCCGTCTCTGTAGCAGATGTAACCCGATCCTTCCGATGGGTGAATATCTGTAAAGCTGCGGGTCCAGACGGCATTCCGGGCCGCGTCATCAGAGCGTGCGCGAATCAAATGGCTGGTGTTTTTACGGACATTTTCAACCATTCCCTCTCCTTGTCTGTGGTCCCCACATGCTTTAAAACATCCACCATTGTGCCTGTACCAAAGCAATCCAAAATCACTTGCTTAAATGACTGGCATCCTGTTGTTCTGACCCCCATCATCAGCAAATGGTTTGAGAGGTTAATCAGAGATTACATCTGCTCTGTTCTGCCTCCCTCATTGCAGTTTGCATACCGCAACAACCGCTCCACTGATGATGCCATTGCATCTACACTACACACTGCTCTCTCCCATCTGGAAAACAGGAACACATATGTGAGAATACTGTTTGTAGTATACAGCTCAGCATTCAACACCATAGTTCCCTCCAAGCTTGATGTGAAACTCTGGGCTCTGGGCTTAAACGGCTCGCTGTGCAGCTGGACCCTGGACTTCCTGTCAAGCAGACGCCAGGTTGTTAGAATGGGCAGCAGCATCTCCTCATCACTGACCCTCAACACTGGAGCCCCACAGGGCTGTGTTCTCAGCCCACTCCTGTAATCCCTGTACACGCATGACTGTGTGGCAACACATAGCTCCAATGCCATCCTTATGTTTACTGATGATACAACGGTGGTAGGTCTGATCACTGACAATGATGAAACAGCCTACAGACTCTGACACGCTGGTGTCAGGAGCACATCCTCTCCCTCAACGTCAGTAAGACCAAGGAGCTTGTGGTGGACAGAGAACACAGCCCCATCACCATCAATGGAGCACCAGTGGAGAGAGTCAGCAGCTTCAAGTTCCTCGGTGTCCACATCACAGAGGAACTCAAATGGTCCGTCCACACTGAGGCCATTGTGAAGAAGGCTCACCAGTGCATCTTCTTCCTGAGACGGCTGAGAAAGTTTGGAATGAACCACCACATCCTCACACGGTTCTACACCAGCACTACAGAGAGCATCCTGACTGACTGCATCACTGCCTGGTACGGCAACAGCACCACCCTCAACCGCAAAGCCCTGCAAATGGTGGTGTGAACTGCCAGACACATCATCGGAGGTGAGCTTCCCTCCCTCCAGGACATATATACCAGGCGGTGTGTGAAAAAATCTTGGAGGATCATCAGAGACTCCAGCCACCCGAGCCACGGGCTGCTCTCACTGCTACCATCAGGCAGGCAGTATTGCAGCATCAGGACCCGCACCAGCCGACTCCATGACAGCTTCTTCCCCCAAGCAATCAGACTTTTGAACTCTTGATCTCTCACAATCAATATACATCAGCACTGCAGTTTATTAATCTTATAATATAATACCTTACACTGGACTGTCATAAATTATATTCTCTCTAAACAATACTGGCAACTGACTATCAACCAACAGCCTGAATGTCAATACAGCACAATACAACATAATGTATATTTTATATATACTATTTTTATTGTATACTGTGTATTCTATATTGTATGTGTATTCTATATTGCGTGTATTGTATACTGTACATTGTATATTATTACTGTATATTGTGTTGTGTAATTATGTGTATATTAGATATGTAAATTGTGTTGTGTAAATCTGATGTTTATTGTAAATTGGTATATGTCTCATCACTGTCATGACTGCTATGTTGCTCGGAACTGCGCCCAAGACTTTCACCCACTGTTGCACTTGTGTATATGGTTGTGTGACAATAAAGTGATTTGATTTGGTTTGATATTTCAAATGTCATGACTGTTTGATTCCTTGTGTTAACAGTTGTGCTTGAGATGAACAGTTTAATATATTCAGATGCAATGTGTTGGATATGTTTTATGTGTAATCCTGCAATTTTGTTTTATAATGTTCTTCTGATTGAGTTTGCTAAATTTTAGGGGCTGCATAATGTTAGCCAATCAGAACAGTGGGCGTTTACACTGAAGTTTTAAGGAGGCACTTAGGCCAAAAACAGGGTGAAAAATGATCATATATTACTAAATTGTGACTGTTTTGGTGCAAAAAAACTTTCATAACATTATCAGTGGACCTCAGGGAAGACAATACAATTATAAAAATAGCACATCATGACCCCTTCAAGCGTTCCACACCATATGTTTTCCAGTTCTACAAATACATAAAAGGCTTCATCCGTGGCCTTTTGCTCTCTATAAACGTATATAAACCTCATACCCTGGATTCATTTAGATATCAATCAGAATAGGATTGTGCCTAATGTAGGCCTTTGGATTTGATCCAAAGAAGAATAAGTGCACATAAGTGCATTTACAGTAGAATAACACAACATATGTCATTCTAAAATAGAGATTGAGGTAGCTTATATGACAGCGACAGGAAGGGTAAATGTATGCCAGCACTGTGGAAAAAAGGTCACAGAACAAACCCTGAGTTCAATGGTCAGAATTCCTATATAAAGTGCTATGTTGTAACTCTCGGCTTTGCAGATGAGCCAAAATGTGAAAAAATAAAAATAAAAATGTGTGAGCAGTGTGTGGTGAATTTACACAGGTAAGTACAACAATTTCCCCCTAGCTAGGGACATATTTTGGAACTTGAGAAAACAATAATGATGTGAGGAGAGTAACACTTGGAATAAATGTTTGTTATAGACAAAGGAGTTACTGTCTCTCCAATAGGAGTAAGTAAAAAAAAAAAGAATGCTTAGAAAATAAAAATAGAGACAAATGAGAAAATTGTTGACATTAATTAAGAGTATCGAGCTATGTAATTAATGTGGATAGCATAGCACAGAAAATTTGACTAGAAATGTTAGAGGCTCTTGATTGTACAGTTTTCATTGCCATGACTGAGCACAGTTTGTGACATTGCTTAGATCTCTTCTAAAACTCTAGAGGAGACAGGAGAGATAACTCTGGGCAATTTTTTTTTTTCTTTTCAGGAGAAAAATTCAAAGCAGGAGTCTACAGCATTTGTTTTCAGCTCAGTGCAAAACTATCTCAGGAGAAACAATTAAGATAATTGAGATCTCATTCATGATTTTTCCTTCTTTTGGGCATGCATACAGTATAAAGTCCTGCCATCTAGTATTTAAGAGCTTATGTCATCAAACATCTCGGTAAACATGATCCTTATTTTTGAAGACATTTACACCATTTATCCTTTTGTTGGCAGATATTATGTTTATTTCAGTAAACTCCACTTCAATGCAATGTAATAATGAGTTTGCATTGGCTTATTATCTCAGTAAAACCTACTTTAATGTAAGACAAAATGAGAGAGAGAGAGAGCATGTGAGTATCTGTGCAGATAAAAGAAGCTGTCCATGGTGCTGATTATTAAGCCACAGTTTATGTCTCATTTACTGAGTAGGCTATGTTCTGAATAACTATATTGCTTGGTAAGTGATTAATAAAAGATACAGAAGCTAGAGTGAATGAGACATGGTTTGATTTGAATGGTGGATTTGAAGAGCCATTATTTTACGCTTAACCACTGCAATGGATACTACGATTTGAACACAAGGTGTTCTTGAAACTCGATGGCTTCAGGAAAATTTTATATTAGGTTCATACAAAGTTAGACTATTTATGAATCTAACTGCACTAACTAAAAGAAATACTGTCAGTTCCTCATATACAAAGACATTCGATAGCTCTGTTCCAAAACCTAGTAAGATGCCTCGCTGCCTACACAGGCAGCATCCTAACCATCATAGAACTTCATAAGTGACTGATTTGGAATAGTTTATATAGTCAGCAACCAGAGTTGGGAGAGTTACTTTTAAAATGTATTGCACTACAGATTACAGAATACATACTGTAAAATGTAATTTGTAACGTATACTATTAGATTACTCAATGTCAGTGACATGATCTAAATACTTTCGATTCCTTCAACACTGGTAGATTTTTTTTCACCAGTACATTAAGTTAAAAATACATTCTCTGAAAGAAGCCTAAAAATCTTATGCAGTGTTGTTTCTAAAACAAGATAAAGCAAATTTTTTCTTTAAATATTTTGTACAGAAAAACAATACAAAAATTCTCATCAAGAATAATATTTTTTCCCTATTATCAAATGTCTTACTAGGGGGAAAAAATATGATCTAACATGGATCTAACATGGATTTTCATTTTACTTTCTGTAAAATGGCTAGAAACAGTATTTTAGCTTAACATAAAGCTAAATGTTCACATGACAATTTTACACAAGGTTTATTTCTATTTCTGCTGTTTCAAATTTACTTTAAACTTACTTCTCTGTCTGCTCGTATAAATGTAAAACATCTTAGTAAAGTGTTTCACCGCTGTTGAAACTTAGTGCTCCAGGAGCATGGGACACTCAAATTGATTTCAATAGGGTTTGGCATTAGCATTTTGCTAAGCTAACTGTGTGATACTCCAATACATAAAAATACATAGCACACACAAATAATGGGTCAAATATAGGGCTTTATATCTATACTTTTTGCCAACCTTTTGGAACACACTTTGCATCTTTAATGTACCTTAAAATGCTGTCTACATAGGCAGCTAACAAGGAACAGAGCAAATGAGTTCAAAAGAAAAAGAAAAAAATCGTGTGAATTATTAGGAGAAACAGTTCTAACCTAATTAACTCCCTTTGTTTGATACAGCAGCACTGACCTCTGTTTACGCACTCCAATATTCACAAGATTTGTTTTCATACTCTATGGCTTTAATTAGCTTTGGACCTTGCTTCAGGGAGATTTGTAAATCCATATTGATATTTGCCCAGTATGCAGAGAGGACAATATCTTAATTTCCATTCTTTTTTGAGGAGCTGGATAGTTTAAATCATTTTGCAGTTTTTTATGAGCTCTCTGTTTACACTGCCCTAGAGGAAGACGGTTTTATTTTTAGCCGACTAAAAGAAACTGCAACCTTGGGAGAAAAAAAAACAAAGAAAAAAAAAAAAAAAAAACAACTACATTCTTCAATAAACGTACAGTGAGACCAGAATGGTCCAACAAATTATTAATGAGCTGGTTATTTTTAATGAATAAGTCAAAAAGACTTTAAAATCAGTCTTGGTATGAATCAGTCCATCACTCATTGAATAAGTCAGAGCAGTTCATCATTGAATCATAATTTACTATTATCATGTTTCATCATCTTCAACTTAAAATGAAGTGAAAACTGCTAATGTATTCTTAGTAATTTAAGGGATAGTTTACCCAAAAATTCTCATCATTTACTCACCCTCATGCCATCCCAGATGTGTATGACTTTCTTTCTTCTGCAGAACACAAACAAAGATTTTTAGAAGAATATTTATGCTCTGCTGGTCCTCACAATGGAAGTGAAGGGTTACCAAAATTTTGAAGCTCCAAAAGGTCATAAAGGCAGCATAAAAGTAATCCCTACGGCTCCAGTGGATAAATCCATATCTTCAGAAACAATATGATAAGTGTGGGTAGGAAACAGATCAATATTTATCAATATTTCTTCTTTTGTTTTTGGCAATTTGCATACTTAACCTACTGGGCATGGAGGAGAATTTATGGTAAAAACAAACCTACCCACACCTATCATATTGCTTCAGAAGATACAGATTAACCACTGGAGTCGTATGGCTTACTTATATTCTGCCTTTATATGCTTTTTGCAGCTTCAAAGTTCTGGCCATTTTCTGGAAATATTTTCTAAAAATCTTCATTTGTGTTCAGCAGAAGAGAGAAAGTCATATACATCTGGGATGGCATTAGGGTGAGTAAATGATGAGAGAATAATTTTTGGATGAACTATCACTTTAAGGTTTATTAGACTTAAATCAGAACATTCTGAACTGAGTTTTGTTTGAATAAATGGTACTTAAATATATAAATATTTAAACACTGTATGTTACCAAAAATAAGTATTGTTTTTGTTTAGTATATTTGTTACATTTATACTTAGATTCCAATCTGAATTCACGTGACAGTCATTCAATATAAAAGATAAACAGTTTAGTCTGTCCTCAGGCACTATATTTGACACCCAGTAAGTCTTTAGATTAAGCCAGAAAACTGAATTTCTAATAATCATGCTTGTTGCAGGCCTTTTATGAGTTTCAGCATTGCATGCTGCAGGTTAGCAATATAGCATTTGATCTCATAAACTGCACTTCTTTTGTCATGTATCATGAAACAAGAACCAAAAATCTGCCATATATTACAAAAACTTCTCTCTTTCCCTCTCTGATGGATACCTGTTTTAGCCTGTGTATTTCCAAGTGACAGCGTGCTCTCCCACCACTGATGAAAATGAAGGAACTTTCTCAAGCTGTCAAAGATTTCCCTCTACCTCAAATCACTGACAGGTGAACTTTTATTACACACTCATACTCACTCTTTCAATTCTCTCTCTCATGCACACACACAGAAATACAAAAATCAGAGGGGTCTGCTGTCAAATTTATTTTCTTCCTTTCGGAAGAAAGAAAAGAAAAATGCTTTTGCTGAACCCTGAACTTTTCTGAAGTGCAGTACAGAAGAAAAAAGTGCATAATGTTATCTGCTACCTTCTCAAATACATGTATTTTTCAGATGCAGACCAAACTGACTCTCTCTTTTTGGGAAGGGGGGAATCGTAATTTCAAAGTATCACAACACGGCAACCTCCACCACCCAACCACCACCAGTTGAGTCCCGTCCTGCACGGGGGTAGGCTCCTCGCCCCTGCCTCCTATCTCCGGCCGGATATGACGGTTCTGAGTACAACTTCTTCAGACCGCCAGACGGGGCATATGCCAAAAGAGATTAAGCAACACTAAGGTCAAGTATGTGAGAATACAAAACATAGTGCAACATTAAGTCAACGAACACTCAATTATTTCCATTCACACCAAATGCAAACTCAAAACAAGCTTAGAGTATTAGTCTATAACTTGTTTCCTTGGTAAGAATTTTTTTACAGATCCTCCATACAGCTAAACTTCAGTGGGTTTTCGCGTAATGATAAAAACACTAGAACCAAAATATGATATTTCCTCACAATGATTTATTGTTATTTATTTTTATATTTTTTATATTTTTCTACGATGCATTAAAGCAGGAAGTTTAGCACTTATTCCACATAGTAGCCTGCCGAAGTGCAATGAAGATGAATGAGAAACAAGTGAGTAAAAGACTGCAATATCTCGCAGTTTTGAACATAAACACCAAGAACCCAGATAACAATACAATATTGTGGCTCCCAGCCCTACTCTTTTGTCTCTCATAAAAAATATCCTCACAATAAACTCAATGCACACGCTGTCAAGATGTCTACCAGTGAAATATGACAACACCAAAAATAAATGACCATAATTACTATCCGTCAAGTGTGATTAACAATGCCTGTTATTTTATTTTAGGTGCATGAAATTGAGCACACTTATACACTGAATTAGCAAACATGTTAATCTATTATGAGGATCCAAAATCAATATCATTTTCATGTTTCATTGAGGTTATGGTTAGAGGGTGCACATGAATTATGAATGATATGAAAAGAGATCCAAGATATATAAAGTATACACTGTGGGAATGCCTAGTGTCTGTTTTATGGATTCTGTTAATAAAGGCTTGCCCACAGAGATGCAACATAGCAGATCAATAGAGATCTAAGACATGCAGCCAATGAGCAAGTGCCACACAAAGCAAGACAGATAAAGGCAGGCGAAAGTCAGCAAGACTGTAAATACATCCAGCTGCACTCACTTATATGGCTTATCCTATGGGCTATTACTGGTGGGGGCTTTCAGCACAAATCAAACTGGCATGCATTTTCAAACCTGCAAGAGAAAGAGAATGCAAGACAAACAAAATAAAACATTGTGGTTAAAATTAATAATTTGTGGAATCATAAAAGGGCAGAGGGGGAATAAAAGTGATCTTGAACTAAGTCACGAGCAGAGAAGCCATTTATTTTTTTTATTTTTTTTTTTTACAGAAGAGCCAGTTCATCATTCTCGGAGACACCTGCGAATCGCGATCAAACCCTCCTTTTGTTTGTTTGGGATTCTGTTACTTCAAAGCTGTTTGCCGTGATAAATCCAACCCCTTGCCTAAATCTCAAAGATGAGGAATGCCCAGATCAAAGGGACAGGAGTGGATGACATCATTGAAAAAGATTCTTTCCAACTGACACTAAGCGGTAAGTGAGCCTAAAGGAATAGTTAACCAAAAATTAAAATTCTGTCATTATTTACTCACCCTTATGCTTTTCAAACCCCTTTTTTAGTAGATTTCACTGGATTCAGTGGAATTTTTTCAGTGGAACACAAAACATATAAATTTGTGAAGAATTGTTACAGTTCACAGCTCTTGCCATACAATGGTATTTCATGTTTTTTTGGAGTCTGACAGCTGTGGTTACTATGAACATGATGAAGTATGATGCTGTATACAGGGCAGTAGCAAGGAATTCTGTGCTCCCTGACTGAATAAAACTTTGGGCCCCCCACCTTATTTATTTATTTCCTTTTTAATCATTGTTTTTATAATTTTATAGCAGATTACTGCTCAGAATTAATATATGTAAAATCAAATCCATAACACTCCAGTGGTGAAATCCATGTCTTCTGAAGTGATCTGATAGGTGTGGGTGAGAAACAGATCATTATTTATGTCCTTGTTTACTATAAATTTTCCTCCCTGGTGGCGATATGCACAAAGAACATGAATTGCCAAAAACAAAAGAAGAAGAATGTGAAAGTGGAGATTTATAATAAAAAAGGACTTAAATATTGATCTGTTTCTCACCCACACCTAGCATATCTCTTTTGAGGATATGGTTTTAACCAGTGGAGTCGTAAGGATTATTTTTATGCTGCCTTTGTGTGCTTTTTGGAACTTCAAAATGTTGGTACCTATTCACTTGCATTGTATTCACTTCTAAAAATCTTTGTTTATGTTCAGCAGAAGAAAGAAAGTCATACAAATCTAGGATGGCATGAGGGTGAGTAAATGATGAGGGAATTTTCATTTTTGGGTGAACTATTCCTTTAACAACAAGTAAGATGAAAACCACTCTCCCTTTCATTCCTAAACTAGAGCACCAATACCTGTTTCAAAGTAAACCCTCTAGTGCATAGAGTGGACATTCTATTACCTTCAGTGCACACTTTCATCTGAATGCTGTCTTTAATCTTTTCTCAGCATCTTTGAGCCTGGTGGGAAGTAAAAGAGGGGGATGTATCCAGAAACCTCAAAATCCCCTTCTAGAGCTAAAAAAAGGCGAACCTATGACCCCAACCCACCTCTCCAGCAGCTAAAAAAAACAAAACAAACTCTAGTAATTTTGGGTAAAAGCTAGAAAAGGAAGGATAACCACTGACAGCGATAGTGCTACATACCTGTCTGAGCGTGTCTGATTAATCTGGATTTAGACTAAACAACATTAAAGTGTGGATTTTAGCTCAAAATGATATTAGAGAAGCCATTTAATTTTATGTTCTGTGGTATAAAAAAAAATAAAATAAATAAATAAATAAATACATTTGTCAAATTGAAAACACTATGTCCAAAATGGACAAAAACATATACGATACTACTTACTGTGCAATACTGTATACTGCCTGCTATTTATTTTTTTTAAATAGTATTGAAACATTGTGTGAAACAGTAGGCATTATTACACGATACATGTTTCAAAGGTTAAGTGTGAAATAGCACTGTACCATAATACTCTTACTATTTCTGTTGTCTGAGTTGTATAGTAGAATACTTTTCCGAATATAGCAAACGACCCGTCATAACATCATCAGGTTGCATGTTTAACACAGCAAATGTCGTCCAGCCTGATGAAAATGCAAATTCTATCATCATTTACTTACCCTCATGACATTTCAAACCCATGTGATTTTCTTTCTTCAGTGGAACACAAGAGGAGATATTTTGAAGAATGTTAACACTGCTCTTTTTTGACATTCAATGAAAGTGAATGGTGACTGAAGTTCCCTATCTGTCACTCACTCGAAGTTGTGTCGATGTAGTGACACTAGGGGTCACACTTGGGAGCCCGAAACACCTCTGATCTTTTGAAAAAAGGCCAATGAGAATTGGCGAGTGGAATTTGCATGCCACTCCCTCGGACATACGGGTATAAAAGGAGCTGGTATGCAACCACTCCTTCAGATTTTCTCTTCGGAGCCGAGCGGTTGCATTCAGTGCACTGAATACATTCCTCTTAAAAGAACTCACCTCGCTAAAGACTGCTGGATTTGATGGCGCATTTCAGCGGCCTCTCCCCCTCTGTGCCTGTGCAGTGCAAAGAACGCCCCTGGGCGCTTCAGCAGAGCAAAAAAAAAGAGTATATTTTGAAAAGAGTATATTTTCCATTCATAAAAGAGCGGCACACACGGAACGTCTTTTTAAAGATGCCTTTCCGTTTGTGTGTTATTCCTGGTTGCGGTCGCTATCTCTCTGCTTCTGATGGCCACGATCGCTGTCTTACATGTCTGGGCGCTGCTCACATGGAGACATAGTTCGTGGATGGATCATGTCCTCATTGTGAGAACATGACCATGGCAACGTTGCGGTCACGGCTTGCATTCGTTAGAAAGCAAGCCACCCCAGTGGCTCCCCGCCTCGGTCCTTCTACCTACGGGTATGAGGCCGTGCTGGTTAGCACTGGGGGCGATTTGGGGACCTCAATGGGACCACCTCTGCCGGGTATCCCCCCACAGACCTCCCATTCCCCAGCATGCTCGCTTGCCCCGATCGGGCTCTCGGGCGAGATCGCCGGCTCGTCTCAGGGCGGGTTCGACATCTCGTCCGGCGCCCCGGAAGATGATGAGTTATCGAGCGCAGCATCGGAGAGCGGGCTTGTCCGTTCTCCTTCGGGAACGGTCGCCCAGTCTCAGGCCAACATGGAAATGACGGACATGCTTTCCCGGTGGCCGCGAGTGTCGGGCTAGAGTGGAACCCTCCGCTCTCCCCTGAACCCTCACGGCTCGACGATTGGTTCCTGGGCTCCGGTTCCTTTCTTCCCGGAAGTGCATGAGGAGCTGACTAGATCGTGGGAGGCACCTTTTACTGCGTTCACTCGCGGATCCCAGTCCGTTAACAAAATTCCACTCTTTTTGGGGAGAAAAAAGAGGGAAAAAAGGCCTCGGCTGGGCTAGCCTATCCCTATTTGTTGGGCAGTCGACTTGTTCCTGAAGGACCGTTCGACGCTCATAGCAGCGTTGGGGGAGGTTACGTGACAGCCTGATGCGCTGGCTATGAGGCACACAAAGGTCTTCCCGTCTCGCACCGCTAGTCCACGTAACACAGTTCAGCTAGTTGTGGCGTTTTGTATAGGGACCCCTAGTGTCACTACATCGACACAACGTCGAGTGAGTGACAGATAAGGAACGTCATGGTTATATTCGTAACCTCCGTTCCCGGATGGAGGGAATGAGACGTTGTGTCCCTCTTGCCACAATGCTGAACCACCCGCTGAAAGTGCCAGGACCTTGTCTCGGCTCCTCAGCACAAAATCTGAATGAGTGGTTGCATACCAGCTCCTTTTATACCAGTATGTCCGGAGAAGTGGCATGCAAATTCCACTTGCCATATTCTCATTGGCCTTTTTTGAAAAGATCAGAGGTGTTTCGGGCTCCCAAGAGTGACCCCTAGTGTCACTACATTGACACAATGTCTCGTTCTCTCCATCAGGGAACGGAGGTTACAAAAGTAACCATGATGCTTTCAGTGCCCTAACATTCTGCCTAACATCTCATTCTACAGGTTTGGAACAACATGAGGCTGAGTAAATGATGATTTTACTACATTAACTATCTCTTTAAAAATCATTTCTGATATTATGTCTGGTTCCTCATTACATATGGGAGGTCAAGTTGAAACTCTGTACTACACATTTTGGCAAAAATAGTAGGTCATCCGTGTATTCTATGCATACAAAAACTTTGCATAATATGCACAGTATACTGTACATACTATATATTCTAGCAATAGTAAGAGTAGTATGGTATTCTAAGCATAACCTATGTGTAGTATTTACCTTACTGTAATACTGCACAAACTTGTACCCTTTCGTAATTTTTAATTAATCCCCAACATGTACCACTGTTCGTGGTGTACAATAGGCAAGGTTTACCAAGCCCACCTGATCTTTCTCTCCAGGCCTTTAAAATACTATTAATAACTAATGGGCTTTCTCATTCAATGCACTTACAAACATGTTCTGGCCATTATGAGCTCCATTTACTATCGGGTCTCATGCCTGCATGCCTAAATGTGAGTCGTCTGCCTTCCCTGATTCCCTCTGCATGTAGCAAACATCTAAGATGGGCATGAAATCCCCCAGTCACTAGAGACTGCATGTTTGGGGCAGTGGTGTCTCAGCAGTTAAGGCTCTGTGTTACTGACCAGAAGGTCAGGGGCTCAAGCCCCAGCACCACCAAGATGCCACTGTTGGGCCCTTGAGCAAGGCCCTTGAACCTATCTGCTCCAGGGGTGCCGTTTCATTGCTAACCCTGTGCTCTGACCTCAGCTTAGCTGGGATATGCAAAAAAAATAAATAAAAGAATTTCACTGTATATGCTCAAAATTTATATTATGTGACAAAAAATAAAGGCTTCTAAAGGCTTCATCTTGTCTGTGTGTGAGTGTGTGTATTTGTAGCCCAACTGCTTGTTTAAAAAAAAAAAAAAAAAAAAAAAAAAAAAATTTTTAGGGTGGCGAACAGAAAGCATAATGTTCACATCTATATAGATTTTCCTCCCCAGAAAATCTCAGGGATTCCCCTTCTGTTAGGAATGACCTCAGAATAATATTTCACATCACTTGGCCTTGAAATACAAAGAAGCACATACAGACACACAGAGAGAATGCCACTCTGAAAAGCCTCTGAAATAACAGCTCTTTTAATGTAGGCTCTTTTTAATGTTTGTTTAATGTAAACAAAAAGGAGTGATTTGTAAATTATATTCACCCTTTGCTATATTGAAAGCACTACAACTAAACATTATATGATGTTTTACCTTGTGAATGTAATATGTTTTTATTTATTTTATTTTTATTTTTTATTTTTTTTATGTACAGTACTTTCAAATCAGATGATTTGAAATTACAACACACTCCAAAATAAGTTTAGACAGGGGCAATTTAAGACAAATAACAATTTGACGATTAAAATAACATGGCAATGTGAAACAGATGTTAAACAGGTGAGTCAATCGTGTCATAGTATATAAGGAGCCACCAAAAACAGGCTAGTCCTTCAAGAGCAAGGATCATTCGAGACTTTTCAATTTGCCAACAGATGCTTCAGCAAATAATCCAGCACTTTGAGAACAATGTTCCTCAAAGACAAATTGGAAGGATTTGGGGTATTTCACCCTCTAAAGTGCACAATATAGTTAAAAGATTCAAGGAATATGGTCAAATCTCGGTGCGTAAAGGGCAGGACGAAAACTACTTCTGAATGTGCGTGATCTCTGATCCCTCAGACGTCACTGTCTTAAAAAACATAATTCGTTTGTAATGGATATCATGAACATGGGCTTGGGATAACTTTAGTAAACCTTAGTCAACACCACTCGCCGCTGCATCCACAGGTGCAAGTTAAGACTTTACAATGCAAAGCAGAAGCCCTACATCAACACTGTTCAGAAGCGCTGCCGACTTCTCTGGGCTCAGTCTCATCTTAGATGTAAAGTAGAACAGTGTAACTGTGTTTTTTGGTCCGATGAGTCCACATTTCAAATAGTTTTTGAAAAACACAGCCGTAGTATTCTCCGGGCCAAAGAGGAAATGGACCATCCAAGCTGTTATCAGCGTCAGGTCCAAAAGCCAGTGTCTGTATGGGCCAGGGGTGTGTCCATGCCCATGGCATGCGTAACTCGCACATCTGTGAGGGCACCATTAATGCAGACAGATATGTACAAATTTTAGAGAAACATATACTGCCATCCAGTACCGTCTTTTCCAGGGACATCCCAGTATTTTCAGCAGGACAACTCCAAACCACATACTGGCCGAATAAGCAGAGAGTGCGGGTGCTAGATTAGCCTGCCTGCAGTCTTGACCATCTCCAATTGAGAACGTGTGGTGCATTATGAAGTACACAATATGGCAATGAAGACCCCGTACAATTGTGCAGCTGAAGACCTGCATAATGGATGAATGTGGGAAAATTCCACTATTTAAACTTAACAAACTTGTGTCTTCAATGCCTAAATGCTTAAGTGTTATTTGAAGAAATGATGTTTCATAGTGGTAAACACTCGACTGTCCCAACTTTTTGGAGCGTGTTGCAATCATCTGATTTGAAATTACTGTACATATATAAACAGTGGCGTATCCAGGAAATTTTTACTGGGGTGGCCAAGATGGGGCACAGACCTAGTGTGGGGTGGCGATACCGGGAGAACCTTTATGAATGGTACATGATCAAAATGTGTAAATATCGCATTGCTTTGCTTCAACCTCTACACATGTAGAATAAATGAATTCTTAAACTCATGTTAGCATTCATTCAATATCAGACTTTTGTTTTGACATTTGACAGTTTTCTGTTCCTGTTCTATTTCAACCTATTACAGTTTCTGGGAATCTCTGGTTATTTTAACATAACATCCATTTTTAAATCAGTAATTGTTTAGGAAAAGTCAGTTACACATTTTTAAGAGCTATTCTCATTGTAGAGAATTAATCTGTGTATAACATCAGGTATAGTGTATAATCATAAAAAGATACAAGTACAGGTGATAACTGATTGAGGCGCAATTCAGTCAATCATTCAATCAATTATTCATTCATTTATTAGCTATAACTGCACTGTCCAGCAGAAATATTGTTAAATTGGGTACAAATCAGTGTGTGAAATTGGCTACGAGGGCTTATAGGTGTCTGTCTGGAAACCCCAAAATTGCAGATTGAGCTCTGAATACAGTAAAAAAACAAAACTCTATTTACAGTATCTACTCAGGTTTATTTGTTTATCTGATAGCTTCAATTACTTTGAATATTACCAAATAAAATAGTTAGTCAAATCATTTGCGGCATTTAAGTGCAATTTGCCCTGCCTCTGCATATTTAAAATGTCAAATAAGGTATAAAAACTTTGAAGATTTTATTGGTCTGACTGACCAATAATACACATAAAGAGCTCATAAATAACTCGTAAAGATTTAAAGTACAGTCACAGCACAAACCCTTCCATTTCACACACAGGTTAGCCATATATATAACTTTAGCTATTGAACATATACATCTGTATAACTCTTTACACACCTCCATCATTAAATCAGAAAACATGGCATTTCATATTTCATGTCAATATAAAGATAACATGTTGAATGTGGTGTAGGGTCTAGCTTACTCTTTAACCTAGCTACTGTTAATAATGAAAAAATGTTTTCACATTCACATGGAAATTCGGGATAAATTAAACGTTAGATTAGATTAACATACCTCTCAAATAACAGCTTTCTTTTTGACCACAAATCGACGTCGTCAACTCATTGTCAGCTTCGTGGTTCTGACCGACCGTTATACTTCAGATCTGGCGCCCACTGCCCGCGACCTGCGGCACCTGCCTGGCCACCTGCGGCCTGCCCCTCCCCCCACTGATCAAAGATCAGCTCACACAGCTTCAGTCCCACCACTACTATAATGGTCAGAAATATAAAACTGACCCTGGGTCAGTGTGGCTCTAAATCAACAAATGACCTGAGATGTCATCTCTGATTGACAGGTGTTTCTATTGGTTCTTCGTTCTTGTGTTGATGAACATGATGAACTACCAATCAGTTCTGGGGTGGCCACAGAGTGGCCAATGAGATTTCAGGGGTGGCCCAAATCACCCTTTTTTGTTTTTATTAGGATTTTTCATACTGTCCCAACTTTTTTGGAATTGGGGTTGTATGTGCAACTCAGAATTTTTTTTGGGGGGGGGAACTTTTAGCTCTTATATAATTGCAAATGCACTATCCCTTTAATTTGCATTTCATTTAGAACTACCAATTCATTGCTGATATATCAGGGCATCTCTCCAGGTAAAGGCTTTCATGTCAAACTTTCATCCAATAACTATTTTATACATTTACTGGGTCTATGAAAAAACTGAATATAATCCATTAAAAATGTAAATTTTCTAAAATAGATTGCAAGTGTTATTAAGATTAATACCTGATAAGCATTTAAATATCAGGAAATACAAGTAAACTAAGTAAACATCCATTGCTTCAACCAGCACTACATTAATTCATTTGGCAAATGCAACGTGCGTTTATGGTACACACATTTGTTTAGTATGTGAATAAAATCAAACAAACACACTTGCTAAAACTGACCAATCATTCTCAGCCATTATCAATGATAATGGCTAATGACTCTTCCCATAAATCCCCTTTCCAGTGAAAACAGAGAGTAATTAACAGTGAGTGGATTACATGATTGCAATGATTTACAGATTAATGTGCACGGTTATTCCTAACATCACCAAGCTGCATTGACTGGGCTCTTTCAAAGGCCAGTTTTCACTCAAATTGTTCAAGAGAATGAAACAGAAAATTGCAGTGTGATAAAATTGCTAGTCATAAAACTAACTATTAGAGCAGATGAGCCACTTCCTGGAATTGCTTTGATTTCTGATGAGTGAAAAGAAAGATCAATGCTTAATTGACAACAACAATGGATCAGAATGGGAACTGCTCTGAAAGGACACTTCGATGGAGCGACCAACTTGAACAGTCCCTCGCTCAAAACCACTCTGAGGTAATACAAGGCACATCCCATGAATATGGGTCACTTGAGTGTCTCATGACTTTTTTTTTAAAGAATTAAAGACAAATAAAATGGCTTTTCTTTTTTTTTTTTTTTATTGTTACAACTATTAGTTTTGTTAGATAAACTATTATCTATTATAAATTAAACTGGGATTTTGGTCTGCCCCACCTCAGAGAGCTTGACCTTTATTCTATCCAACAAAATCATACAAAAATGCAATCGTTTTTACATGATAATGAATTGATATTTACTAACCCTCTTAAGAGGACAAAGCGGGAATTTTTTTCTGAAATTGTTTTGCATGCCCTCCCAATGAGTTTTGTGTTCCTTCACAATAGTTTTGCGGTCCCTTGCAATACATTTACCATGGTTTTACTACAGCAACCATATTTTAACCATCATATTTGTTGTGAAACCATAGTGATAATACAGGAAAACGAAAACTATTATAATAAAAATTGTGGTAACTATGGTTTACTACACAAATACCATAGTTTAATTATGGTTACTGTAGTAAAACCATGGCTTTAATACAGTATATAGTTGAAGTCAAGTTTACATACACCTTAGCCGAATGCATTTAAACTCAGTTTTTCACAATTCCTGACATTTAATTGTAGAAAACATTCCCTGTCTTAGGTCAGTTAGGATCACTACTATATTTTAAGAATGTAAAATGTCAGAATAATAGTAGAGAGAATGATTTATTTCAGATTTTTTACATACAATATGTTACTATTTGGTAGCATTGCCTTTAACTTGTTTAACTTGGGTGAAACCTTTTGGATAGCCTTCCACAACCTTCTCACAATAAGTTGGAATTTTGGCCCATTCCTCCAGACAGAACTGGTGTATCTGAGTCAGGTTTGTAGGCCTCCTTGCTCGCACATGCTTTTTCAGTTCTGCCCACACATTTTCTTTCAGATTGAGGTCAGAGCTTTGTGATGGCCACTACAATACCTTGACTTTGTTTTCCTTAAGCCATTTTGCCACAATATATCCACATAATTTTCCTTCCTCATGATGCCATCTATTTTGTGAAGGGTACCAGTCCCTCCTGCAGCAAAGCACCCCCACAACATGATGCTGCCACCCCCATGCCTCACGGTTGGGATGGTGTTCTTCGGCTTGCAAGCCTCACCCTTTTTCCTCCAAACATAACAATGGACAATATGGCCAAACAGTTCAATTTTTGTTTCATCAGACCAGAGGACATTTCTCCAAAAAGTATGATCTTTGTCCCCATGTGCACTTGCAAACTGTAGTCTAGCTTTTTTATAGTGGTTTTGGAGCAGTGGCTTCTTCCTTACTGAGCAGCCTTTCAGGTTATGTCGTTATAGGACTTGTTTTACTGTGGATGTAGATACTTGTCTATCTGTTTCCTCCAGCATCTTCACAAGGTCCTTTGCTGTTGTTCTCGGATTGATTTGCACTTTTCGCACCAAACTACGTTAATTTCTAGGAGATAGAATGCGTCTCCTTCCCGAGAGGTATGATGGCTGCGTGGTCCCATGGTCTTTATACTTGCGTACTATTGTTTGTACAGATGAACATGGTACCTTCGGGCATTTGGGAATTGCTCCCAAGGATGAACCAGACTAGTGGACATCCACAATTTATTTATTTTTTCTGAGGTCTTGGCTGATTTCTTTTGACTTTCCCATGATGTCAAGCAAAGAGGCACTGAGTTTGAAGTTAGGCTTAAAATACATCCACAGGTACACCTCCAATTCAGTACACCTCATATTAGAAGCTAATTGGCTAATTGTCTAAAGGCTTGACATCATTTTCTGGAATTTTCCAAGCTGCTTAAAGGCACAGTTAACTTAGTGTATGCAAACTTCTGATCCACTGGAGTTGTGATATAGTCAATTAAAAGTGAAACAATCTGTCTGTAAACAATTGTTGGAAAAAAAAATTGTGTCCTAAAGTAGATGTCCTAAACAACTTGCCAAAACTATAGTTTTACTACACTAATACCATAGTAACCGTGATTGTGGTAACTGTGTTTTTTTGGCAGAAACCATGGTTTTACTATAGTAATATTGTAATAACCATGATTGTTGTAGGCTAACCATTTTTTGTGTTTTGATTTTTGTTTTTGGCCGAAACCCTGGTTACTATAGTAATATTATTGTAACTATGAAAAGTTCCCATTTGAAAAGTACATTTTTTTTGGTGGAAACCATGGACTAACCATGATTAATCTTGTGGTTACTATTTTTTTACCATGGTATTTGTAGTAAACCCATACTAAACTCAAAATAAAAAATTTTATTTCCATAGTTTTTTTTTTCCTGTCTTAATACCATATATTTACTACGAATATTTAGGTTAAAATATGGTTACTGTAGTAAACCATGTAAAACCATAAATTAATTGCGAGGGAACGCAAAACTGATCCATGAAAAAAAAAATTCCCTCCTTGTCCTCTAAGTGGGATCCACAGATATTCAATTAATTGCAGTAAAAAAAAAATATAAGTAATCTGAATTTCCAAAAACGTAATTTTTAGTCGTGTCCCATATTTTGCACCCAACCTTGTTACAGCATGATTTCCCCCATATAAACAAACCCTGCAACATTCCTTTATTTTTCTTACCATTTATTAAATTTTTGAGTGACATGCCTTTTTTTGTAGGCCTTTTCCTATTCATGGAAAGTGGCACTGAGTGGGTATAATAATGTCCAATCCTTGACACCTTAGGGTACAACGGGGCTAAAGGCCCTCCTGCAGGGGCAGACTGGGAAGACAAATTGGCCATGGATTTTACATAGAAACCAAATGTGCTTATATTTGGTATTCTGCCACCAAGCAACTACTATAAAACATTTGGGCTCCTGCTCTTCAGAACAAATTCTCCTTGGAGAGAAAGTTGTTCTTAACTTAACCAGCTGTAGATAGACGGGCTTTAAGCTAGAGGTAGCCACTGCTGTGCTGGTCTGCAACTGATCTGTTTTGCATGGCTCCTGATGTGGGACGTGCACCTGTGTGGGTTGCTTTAGGACCGAAGCGCCTGGTTACTCCATCACATATTACTACACTCAGCAGAGCACGTAACAGATGTTGCACAGAATAACAATTACGCTTCAGTTTGTCATGGTTCAGCACAATTCTTTTGGCCAATTTATCATGTGAGCACATATGTACAACCAAAGTCAGCTCCATCACTATTTCCAATCCTTATCCTTGATGACTACATGCTTGTGACAGTAAGTAGTTTTTTTTTAAACTGCAAAAAAATAGTAATTCAATTTCACGTGGGAAATGTTCTTACATATGCATTCGATTGACATTATGAGGTTATAACGAGGTGCATTGTGTAAGCAGGTGGGGGACTTGTATATAGGATGGCATTAGTAGATTTGGCTGACTCACTGGAAATGGATGAAATAGTACAATAGGGCCAAGAGCGATTTAGATGATAGAGCTTCCTGTCACAGCTGGGGGCATCTCACTGTACTCCACATTCAAGTGTTCGTACACCTACCGCAGAGCATCCGCTAAACATGTCACTGCTCATCTTACTAATTACCGTCATTACGTACCAACTCAGGCTGCTCTCCTGCCTGACTAACCACACACAGCTGTCAACCTCCATTTAGCTTGCAAGAAACAATGCAGTTTCAGGTTAATATTTTAGTTTCTTACCATGAAAAATCTAATTTACCTTTTGTTTAGTTCATGTACAATAGAAATATATACTCACTGAGCACTTTATTAGGAACACCTGTACACCTACTTTTTCAAGTGATTATTTAATCAGCCAATCATGTGGCAGCAATGCAATGCATAAAATCATTCAGATACAGGTCAGGACATTCAGTTAATGTTCACATCAACCAACAGAATGGGGAAAAATGTGATCTCAGTAATTTTGACTGTGGCATGATTGTTGGTGCCAGATGCCTGGTTTGAGTATTTCTGTAACTGCTGATCTCATGGGATTTTCACACACAACAATCTCTAGAGTTTACTCAGAATGGTGCCAAAAACAAAAAACATCCAATGAGCGGCAGTTCTGCGGATGGAAATTTTACCCGTCATGGTGAGGGTACTAGGAAAATGCCACACAAAATAAAGAAAGAAAGAAAATTATTCCTAAACTAAAGAGCAGTTATGATGACAAAGACTAAAATCAGTGTTGGGTAAGTTACTCAAAACAGTAATCCATTAAAAATGACTAATTACTTCTCATAATGTGCAATTATATTACTGATTACTTCTAATTACTTATTACTATACTTTTAAGTTACTTTCTAAAACACTTACACAGCAATTGTTGTTCAAAATAATGTTTATATTTCCTCCTTGTTCACTGTTGCACACCCTTCAGCTGTCACAGAAACGCAAACAGACATGCATATGAACATAAGCATTAATATTTTAAATGTATTGTTCATAAATAACATTATTTTAGAAAAATGTGACTCAGGAAGAGACCTTGACTAACAAGTAAATAAAATGATAAAAAATGCATAATGACTCCTTTAATTATTCTGTTTAAACATGCCGAATCAGAGATGAAATGGAGATAGGCACATAAATATATTTATAACATGAAAATGTGCACTTCTGCATGCGCATCCTCAAGAAAGTTTGTGTGGAAAAAAACAAAGTGTGCACATATTGGATGCACATCTGAGGGTTACCATCAAGTGGGGCTCAAAGCAAAACAGTCAGCAACATTACTGCTGGCACCACAAACCAAAGAGTCAGAGCCAGCTGTAAATTCCCCTCCTTACATTCATATTCCACTCTTCCTTGGGGGCCACAAAAAGCTGTCTCCATTTTTAAAAGAAGGAGGAAATTCCAGTATTACATATGAAACAATGTGGACTATATATAATCTGCAGAGGGAGAACCACACACTGTACACTCAACTTGTATTGTTTGTTTAAAATACACTGATGTCAGTGAGAGATTGTCTCCACTTATGCGCCATCTGTTTCTTAAGGGCCCCCTCATTAGAATGGAGGAGATACATACAAATGTCTTAGGTTTTCTCAAATGAACCTGATTCAGACTGGTCATGCTGGGAAAGGGAAATGCCCAGGGAGCTCAGACTGGCCTTATTTCAGTCTCCAATCCATTAGGTGTGCATTCACAGCATGAAAACCTGATCTATTGTGATGAGCAGTGAGCGGAACAGAGCATATTCTTATTACGGCTATCCAATACACAGCACAATAGAATTCACTTCGATGTTCATTCTGAACTAATGATCTTCAGCTAAAATCCAAATGAACAATTATCTTTCGAATTTTACATGTGAGAAAAAAAATATATTAGGTATTTTAGCCTTAGGGGAAGAAAAATTGCCAGTGTAGTTAAAAAAGTCGTTTTGTTGGCATCTCATTAGAGCCAGTAAATCATTAAGTATTGGGATGTTTTACTCATCGAGAGCAGTGATACTCTCTGTCTTAGCCATTCATCTTAATTTACCACAAAGTCAATATATGGACAATTCCACCTTTAGCCCTGATGCACATAATACAAAAATAAATGTTCTGGATATAATTAATATTTCCACTGGGATATAATGACTAATCCATCAATACAAATCTGCCCTTTTTTAGATCAATGTAGACGATCGAGTTGTGGGATTAGTGAGATCAAAACCAAGCTCTGTGGGCTGTCTCGTTTGTTGATGTCCATTTTACATTCAAGTTCTAAATAAATATTTAAAGGTGAAAAGTGTCCATTCTGCGACACTAGCATCACCAAATGAAATTGTCAAAATATTGCTCACAAACAGATTTCTAAAACACCTCCCGCCATTGCTCAAAAAAAAAAAAAAAAAAGGTTGCTGTGTCGGGCGGGTTGGATGCTCAAACAGAACAACATTTTGAAAGCGCCACAGAGCCACAATGTTTACATTTTCAGAAATCAACATACAAATGGTTTGCTTATAGTTGTCTCTGCATATTAAGCTGCAAAAGGAGTGTCATGGCCATGTAGCACAATGCATATTTTAATTTAATGACTGGTTCTACCAAGACTGTTTAATTATTATTATTATTATTATTTTATAATCACACAGGTTAAGGCAGTTTTAAAACACTTAAAAAACTTTAGTATATGCAAGAAGGTGCACACTTTATTTATTATATGGGCCTCGTTTCCCAAAAGCATCGTAAGCCTAAGTAGATCATAGAATCCATCTTATGATTCATCTTAGTTTCGCGGCTCATTTCCCAAAAGCATCGTAACTTAAGTAGTACTTGAAAATGCTTGTAGATTTACAAGTGCTCTAGAGTACTCGTACAGCGCAAAGAGCATCGTAAGCACAAAGACTTACGACAAATGTGAAATTACACCTGATATAATTTAAACACCTCTAGCTACACTTTATGCTAAAACTTTAATATCAGGATACTTATTTTTATTTTAACAGACAAGTCTAATAATAATAATAATAATAATAATAATAAATATAGCTGCAAGCAGCAATTAAGGGGCCAAGCACATCAACCATTGTTAGGCATAACAATGGCAAAAAAAAAAAAAAGTAATTAAATCAATATGGTCATGATTTTAGGCAAAATGGTTGAAAAACCATGAATACTATCAATTGCATTGGGACATAAAAGTGTATTACTTTTGACCAACAAGTGGCGCTGTCACCAAATTGATATGGTGTGGTCAAGGTGCGGTCATGATGACACATATAAAGTTTCATGCAAATACTCCAAAGCGTTGCCTAGATAGAGCCTGAAAACCATTCTGGCACCAAAACAAAAACAGTTTGGTTTATCAACACGAAATCCATAAATTTTTGTCAGCATGGTCTGAAGGTGGTCTGATTTGATTTGAGTTAAAATCTGACAAATGCTCTAGGAGGAGTTCGAAAAAGTAGGTTTTTAAAGGATTTCAAAATGGCGGACAGGAAGTTCGATCGATCATGGCATAATTGGTATCCACATTCTCAGCACGAACCACGGAATCTACCAAGACTGGTCTCATGACAATAGCACAAAGTAATCAAAAGTAATTAGCATTTTATGAAAATTTGGTATAACTTTTGACTAGAAGGTGGCGCAGTCCCAAAACTTTTTGAGTACCTTCAGGGCATTGTGCCAATGACACATAACGTGTTTCGTAATGATATGTCAATGTATTTGAGCATTTTACAACAAAATTCAAAATGACCAATGCCCAAAATGGCCAACATAGGAACATTTGGCATCATTCAACTCGGCATCCTGCACAGAATCTAACAAGACCATATTTGTGATTTTAGGTGAAACCGTTCAGAAGTTATAAGCAAAAATATGCATTTTTCATATCTCGTGACCACTAGGTGGTGCTGTGCCGAAACTGTGCAGGTACTCTCAGGTCATGGTTGTCATAACACACACCAAGTTTGGTGTGAATAAGCTAAAGTGTTGCACAGATATAGCCTCACGTCCAATTTGGCGTGCTCTACGTCGAATTTGTTCACGCGTTATTTCAGAATCGTTTGACTAATTAACTTGAATTCCATAACTTTTTGTCAGCCTGGTCTGAAGATGATCTGATTCAATTTTTGTGCAAATCGAACAAACGGTCTAGGAGGAGTTAGGAAAAGTTGGTTTTTCGAAAAATTCTAAATGGCGGAAACAATTTCAAGATGGAAAATGACAACATTGATTCTAGCACTTACGGTTCAAAAGTTTTTAGCATAAACATGTGTGACATTTTGGGTAGTTGGTGGCGCTAGAGGGCTTGAGTTAGAGACTCCAAATTTGCTCCAGTTAATGTTCAGATTGTCCTCTATCTGTGTGCCAAATTTCACAACTTACCCTCATACAGTTCTTTGGGCTGCCATAGACTAAGTGGCGGAAGAAGAAGAAGAAGAATCATAAAAAGAACACTAACGATTACAATAGGTGTCTATGCACTATCAGTGCTTGGCCATTAATAATAAAAGAACACTAACGATTAAAATAGGTGCCTATGCACTTTTAGTGCTTGTCCCCTAATAATAATAATAATAAAATGCATAAAATAGACAGTCTATATAAATGGATAAATAGATTAATAAGTAAACAAATAAAGTTATTTGTGTGGACTAGTTGGTAACAGCAAAGTGGTGGCATGATTTATGCAGACAACTGTATAAATTAAAATCAGAGAGAGAAGAAATAAGTCAACTGCATGAAAATCATCTGTACATATTGGCTAATACTTGTCTCCTCTTCCTATCTGACAAGTTGTGTAGCACCGCACATGCAGCATTGCTGTCACTGTTATCAATTTTGGGAGTATAGAGCAGACCTCCGCTTTACTTCCCTAAAGTGCATCTTCTAAACGTCTCCTTGTTTTGCACTGCGTGATAACATGGTGAAGCTCGTAATATTCAATGAATGCTTGTAATTAGCAGGATCATACACAGGGCCTCCGCTGTCTTCACTAATCCTGGAAGCTTTCATATCGAGAGAAATGTGTGAAAAAGAATATTACACATGCACACCTGATTATGGAAGCAGATTGTGTAAAAGAAATAGATTGTTCTGCACAAAATTATTGTATAATAATATGTAAATATGTAGTTAATTAGGTTGAATATTTAAGAAAATATTTGTAATCAAATATTAGTGAGGTAAATTACAAATTATTGTAAAGTTACGCACAAATATAATAAAATTACAATGATGAGCAGTACTATACGGTCATATTTCAGCACTGTCGAAAGGACAGAGACACTCTTATTTAACACTTAAAACGCGTCCTCGCACGTTCATGTTAAGTGCAGTTTTGGGAAACGCACGTAAAACAAATAACAAACGTTCCTAAAATCACTTGTAGAAAACACCCTTCACTAAGATCGATCGTTATTGGGAAACGAGGCCCTGTTTAGTCCAAACCAGCTTTGGAGATAAGGGAGTGACTGCAGCATTTCTAGATACCATCAGGCAAAAGAAGAATTAAGGCTTTGACTCCAAAGTCATGCCATTCCAGCAGAAAATGTAACCCTTTTCGGTCAAGGAAGAAGGTCCCGCATTCATGTTTGCAATAGTTTGATGATACATTTTGTATTCATTTAGTTATGCTTCAATTCGTATATTTACATAAATATTATAGGTATTTTTTTGGCACTACGAGCAGCGCGTGAAGACTTTTTATTTATTTAATTAATTAAATCGCAGCCTTTGCGTTTGGTGTCATTGGGTTTTCAATTTTATTCTGATTAATCATTCAGCCCAATAAGGTTTCTTTATTGAATATTATTATTTAACAATACCTTCCTTTTGTGTTTTAGGTAGAACCAGATCTATTTAAATGATCCTTGTTAGAGGCAGAGATTGTTTTTTATTTGTTTGTTTGTTTTAGCTGTAGGGCTCTCATTTGGAGGCATAGTCCTTTTTTGCTCATTTTCATGATTTGCTTAACCTCGTGCGACCCCGTGTACACATGCGTGTACACTGTACTTTGGCTTTGCTATATGCAACACATAATTTAAATGAATTTAAACCAACTGAATACTGTTCACAACACTTTAAACTGTAATTTAAGGGTTAAATTTCTGACGCACCGAGTCACATGACACAACAGCATGGCATTGATTTCCGTGAAGTACTTCTATGAGTGCAGAGCCAACATAAGTTTCTCTGGTAAGAAGTTTTTTCATTGAAACCTGTTTGGGTGTAAAGAGTAATGTCTCTAGTTTCGTTTGATATGGTGTTTTAAAAGAAAATCATACATTTTTCGCGCGGTAGCGCGATAATAATATAATGTACACATACGTGTACTGTGGGACATTATTTCCACAAAAGTTGAAAAACATGTTAGTTATTTTGAATAATTTTCCACATTAACAAATCTGTTGGTTATTTTGCTTAATTTTAATATGGATTTTGCTATATTTTATTTTGTTATCACTGTACACTACGGTTCTATTCATTAACATTAGTAAATGCACTCCTATATTCACTGTGCATTTTCGCACTGAGAATCAATGGGTTCATCCAAAAACTTGTTTCTTTCAGAGGCTATATTTGGAGTTAAGATGAAAATAAGGTGCATTTCAAACTGATCTGAGACCAGTGCAGACAGACAGCACACTGAAGGTTAAGCCATTCACTAAATAAGGAGCAATGGAGCAAGGGCACGTTCTATAGCTTTCTATGCAGCTAACTGCATTCACTCCTAAAATCAGGCCAAAAGTTCATTTTCAGGCTGTTGATGATGGCTGGGTTTCCCGAAGCACTAAGTAGAACGTTAGTAGCACTTAATCTCTATGGCACGATAGAGCATTAGTAGTGAAGGCCCAACAATTATGGAACATCCTGCCCTGGGACATTAGATCTGCTGAATCTGTGTCTGTTTTTAAGTCTCGTTTAAAAACTCCTTTGTATAAACTTGCTTTTACTACTTTGTAAATTGTTGTTTTAACCTGTGTTTTGATTTTATGTTTTGTAGTAAATGGTCTGCACTTATATAGCACCTTTTTTAACCTTAGCATTTCCAAAGTGCTTTACACTGTGACTCATTCACCCATTCACACACACACACTCACACTCACACACAATGATGGCAGAGCTGCCATGCAAGGCACTAGCCTGCCATTGGGAGCAACTTGGGGTTCAGTGTCTTGCCCAAGGACACTTTGGCATGTGGAGTCATGTGGGCCAGGAATTGAACCGCTAAACCTTTGATTAGTGGCCAACCCACTCTACCACCTGAGCCACAGCCACCACAAATTTGTGAAGCTTTGTGAAGCCCTTAGTGCTAAATTGCTAAAAGGTGCTATATGAATAAAGTTATTATTATTATGAATTCATTTAAACAGACTGATCTCAGTTCAGAAGAATCTGTGCTGCCAGTAATAGGTTAAACTTTTGACGTACGGAGTCATATGACAAAACAACATGGTGCTGATCACAGCAGTGTTTGTCTTTTGGGAGAAACACAAACAAAACTACATCTGGATTAGAGTCTCTTGTTTCATCCGGTATGGCATTTTTCAAATTTGAGTGATTTATTGCAAAACGCCACTCTGCTAAACACAATGTACACTAATGTGTACTTCAGTGCATTTTTCCTTAGAAATCCTCTATTTACTGTGCATTATCACATCGAGAATCAGTGGGTTCCAAAAAAGCTGAAAAATGTTGCTTTCAGAGGCTTTATATGGAGTTTGATGAAAATAAGGTGCATTTTGAACAGTTCTGAGGTTTAGTCATTCACTAAATAGGGAACAAGGGAACAAGGGTGCATCCAATAGCTTTCTATGCAGCTAAGTGCATTCAGTCCTAAAATCGGACCAAAAGTTCAGTTATCATGCTGCAGATGATGTTTGGACCACTCAACATGTTTGTTAGATATGGGACAATGATAATCAGTACATAGATTCAGAATTTATAATGTATAATTTTATTTTAACATGGTTGGCAGTGATTTGATGATGCTGGCCATTACTTTGGATCAGAATTATTTATGCTAATTTCTGATGTAATGTCTGTAATGTCTCAAAAACATGAATAACCAACACTCTTGGAAACATAATAAACAATTTGATGAAAAACATCTGACTTTTTATAGCCTGGTATTATTTAAAATTTCACAACTTAGTCCCGCTGTCCACACATGGACATCAATTTTTAGGAAAACTATTTGCTCTAGAAATTTTTTTTTTATTATTATTTACGATGTTTATACGATGCTACTAGTTACATATCAAAAAGTGGAAAATGCATGCAGCAGTCAAAAATTGCACACATCATGTTTAAAATATTTTTGTTTCTAAAATCAATTAAATAATGTATATCTACACATTTCTTACAGTGTTTACAAAATAAACATTTTCCTAACTACTTTTAAAACTGATTAATTTGCTATCCTGCTAGATAGTGCTCAATACTGGTGTTTACACATTTGTACATGATGTTGTTCACATCACCAGTGTGTAATCTTTTATCTGCCTGCTGTTGTTCAACCCCATTGAAGGTCACTCCAGAATGAGCACTGGCTCCTTTACAAGCTGACATATGATACACTCTAATGGTTTGGCTTTAACCCTAATGCCAAGACAATTAGACTTTCCATTACACTCTTGGTCTGGAAATATAGTCAATCACTCTCAAAACCTAAATAAAGTCTTATATTACCCCAAGCCATTTTCATTTGGCTTTCATTTCATTATATCACTTTAAAAGATAGAACCCTTGCTCGGGCACCACCAGAGACCTTGCTTCCCCCTCTTCCCCCACTGTGTTTCTGTTATTCCAGCTGCACGCATTCCGATGGTGAATCAGTGGGAAAGCTCCTGTCTAGTAAGCTTGATATTTACAGTTCTACCCACTCATCTCTACTTGTTCTTAGAGAGTTTGGAGAGCTCTTAGGGGAAGTACACATGCCACACTGCAGCACTGTGAAAACACTGCAGGCTATGTAGGGGGAAGAGGGAGCAGCTTAACCTAAAAACCCTAGAGGCACCGACTACAGTCAGCCTTTGTAGGTGCAAGACAAGTGCAGGTTACCATTTCTTTTCTGTCGCACTATAATTTCTTCCCTTTTTCACAAGTGTGTCAAAGATTTAATTTGCAAACTTGATGAATTAACAATAAGCTTGCATTTGAAAAGCAAGCATCATCAACAGGGGGTTATGGAGAAATTTGTATTGTTGATCATCTCTGTGATATTAGTGTACTCTCTGATCTTGTGTTCAAATATCTTATTCAGTTGAGTCTGACAAAAGTGGTATTGATCTCTATATATTAATATGGTGCTACCAAATCGATTAGACCACTGAAAGTAAAAAAAAAACAATTAATGAAAAAATTAAAATGCAGTGTAAACTACACTTTTTAGTAGCTTGACCAACATGACAACATGACTTGTAATCATTTGTATGAGATGGCGAAATCATAAGATATCCCACTACTTGGCTTTATTAGCACTTGCTTATCTGCTTAACTTATTCATTGCTATGTTTTTGACTCAGTTACTGTGAATAAATAAGGGTGCTATTGTATAATTTTAGTTGTATTTAGTGTAAAAGTATTTGTTACTTTTTTTTTTTTTTTTACAAGCTTGCAGTGTAGATAAGTACTTTTTTCAAAAAATGTAGCTTAACTGCTTTAGAAAGAAAGAATCTGGTTCCTTTAGTCCTTCAGTTTATATCTCCAAATAATTCCACCATATATTTTGCTGAGAGGCTATTCTCTGATTATGCAGGCAGTGGAAGCTCTCATCTTCATACATCCTCGTCTTTGCTCTATCACTTTTACATTCTTATTACCTCTTTACCCGTAGACAGGCTGTGTGTGCGCGTGTCTTTTTAAATGCGGGTAGCTGTCGGTATTTATCTCATTTCTCTCCCTGGGCTCACAGACAATTACTCCTCCATGAGTCTCATTTTGAGAATGAGAATGGTACCCATCTCCCCGTGATCATGACCCCCCCTTATTATGACCTTTGAGAGCTCACCATGTCCCACACGACCCGCCATACTGCGTCTGTAATTATCCATCCTAATTACAGCATAAGTGCCATAGCAATGAATTCTCAAAGAAGCACTCCTAAATGTGGCAAGAGAGCAAGACAGAAAGAGAGAGGAAGAGAACTAGAGAAAGGGCATTATAGAAAGGAGAAGTAATAGAGAGAAATATCTTTGCTTAGTCGACCCCTCAATGCGACCTGCTCCCAAAGGAAAGCAATTTAACGCTCGTCTGCTTCCCGAGTAGTATATCTGAATCACAAAATAACCTTAGATAAATTACAGACGGCTACTTTTTCAGCTCCGTATCTCGATTCTGGAGATCTGTAGGCTCACCTCAGTGGAGACACAAAAACCACATAGCAGGGGGCCCGTGGCACACTGTCACTAAGCAACGGTCACCAAATTGAACATGTAGCAACACAGTGGGTGGGAGGGAGGAAGTCGGAGGCATTCCTATTGCATGCTGTCTGAAGTCGAGAAGTTCTACTTAACAGGAGCTCTGACTTCTGTTTGGCTGTTTGTCCTTATGTGAACGCAAAGCTGTGTTACCCTCTGAATTACATTTGTGTACACATTCTCTAACAGTGCCACACAATAACAAAGAATGAAAGAAATGCTGTTATTTCCACAGAAATTCCAAAAAAGGATTCAACGCAGACAGTGCTGTCCCAACAAATGAGTTCCACAAATCTATGCTTAGCTTTCCATAAACAGCAACAAGCCTCCATTTATTGTGTGCATGAAAAGACCAAGCTTTGTCTATTTACCTTCTTTCTAGCACTTTGGTCAGCTCCCAGAAACACGGAAGAATTCAATTACATGCTGACTGGGGCCTTGACACTGCTCCACTTCTGGTTCAATCACCCCACAGTCAGATATAAAGAGGTGCAGGAGGTTGTGTTACTGTGTGTGTGTGTGTGTGTGTGTGTGTGTGTGTGTGTGTGTGTGTGTGTGTGTGTGTGTGTGGAGTAGCCAGTGAGCCATGCAGTGACACCAACAGGTCCACTGGGAACAGGACGGAGAGATACTGATCCTTGTTGCTTTGTACAACAACTAAGGACAGACAAGTGAGATGAGATTGGCTCTATTGAAGGAATGCTGGATTGTGATTGTTTCTCATTGGCTATTAAAGAGACATTATACATGTGCAATCCCACGTCCATGTGTGGACATAGTGTTTTGACTACACTATATGCAACGCATAATTTAATTTCCTTTAAACCAACTGATCCCATTTCAGAAGACTCTGGGCTCTCAGTAAAGGGTTAAACTTTAGACGTATAGAGTCATGTGACGAAACGTCATGGTTACTGGTGTAACCTCCGTTCCCTGATGGAGGGAACGAGACGTTGGTGTCGATGTAGTGACACTAGGGGTCACTCTTGGGAGCCTGAGACACCTCTGGTCTTTGATAAAAGGCCAATGAAAATTGGTGAGTGGTATTTGCATGCCACTCCCCCGGACATACGGGTATAAAAGGAGCTGGTATACAACCACTCATTCAGGTTTTATGCCGAGGAGCCGATAAGGTCCGGCCATTTCAGCGGGTAGTTCAGCGTTGTGGCAGGAGGGACACAACGTCTCGCTCCCTCCATCAGGGAACAGAGGTTACACCAGTAACCATGACGTTCCCTATCTGTCACTCACTCGACGTTGGTGTCCCTATACAAAACGCCACAAGGCTGAAATGTGTTACGTGAACTAGCGGTGTGTGGTGGGCAGACTTGCTGTGTGCCTCATAGCCAGCACACCAGGTCGACACGTAACCTCCCCGACACAGTTATGAGTGTCGAACGGCCCTTTTTGGGGAATACCAATACCCAAAGATAGAGACAGGCTTAACCCAGTTGTGGCCTCTTTTCCCCTTCTCTTTTTCCACTCCCTAAAAAAGAAGGGGGATTATCCAACTGGGCCGCCAGGTCTAGTCGGGGGGTGTCCCTCCCAAGGGGAAGACAACGCGGAGACCACACCTCGCCCAAACGGGGGGGATATTTAAGTGGAAAAATACATCACATTGTCTTTCCAACCATGTGGAGAGCCTTCAAGGTAGATCCTGCCCAATGGGGGAGGAGTTACTACAAACACTGGAGAAGAGGGGCTCTGCCCAAGGAAAACGCAGTTTGCCAGCAAGGAAACGAACTAGCGGAGGATATAGATCGCATGGGGTTAGCCTTACAGGGAACCGCCACATGCGGAGCACCTACCCCAGAACAGGGCTCTTAGTTAGCGCATGTACTGGGCCGGCAGCGAGTCTCTCCGAAAACTCGACTGCCACAGGGCTCGGAGGAAGTCAACCAGGGAACAAAGTTTGTGAACACTACTGGGAATTAATGGTGCATGTCTTCAGCTCCAAAGGAGGTGGAAGGCGCTATGTGCAAGCGATACACCCGGCCAGCTATCCCAGGCTTATCTGCTTGTGTTGCGTGCCACTACCTGGGATGAAACCGGTTCCACCCGGAGGTTGTAGAACCTTGCACAGGTGTTGGGTGTTGCCCAGCCCGCTGCTCTGCAAATGTCTGTTAGAGAGGCACCCCTGACCAGGGCCCAGGGAGCCATTACACCCCTGGTAGAATGGGCTGGTAGCCCTATCGGGGGCGGCATGTCCTAGGCGACATATGCCATAGTTATGGCGTCAATGTGCCAGTGGGCGATCCTCTGCTTGGAGACAGCGCTTCCTTTCCAATGTGCACCAAAGCAGACAAAGAGCTGCTCAGAGATTCTAAAGTTCTGCGTGCGATCCAAATAGATGCGTAAAGCGCGCACCGGACACAGCGACGACAGGGCTGGGTCTGCCTCATCCTGGGGCAGCGCTTGCAGGTTCACCACCTAATCCCTAAAGAGGTGGTGGGAACCTTGGGCACATAGCCCAGTCAGGGACTCAGGATCACGTGAGAGTAACCTGGACAGAACTCCAGGCACGTTTCGCTGACAGAGAATGCTTGCAGGTCACCTACCCTCTTGATGGAAGTGAGCGCAGTCAGGAGGGCAGTCTTCAAGGAGAGTGCCTTAAGCTCGGCTGACTGCAAAGGCTCAAAGGGAGCTCTCTGTAGACCCTGAAGGACTACAGAGATTAGATGAGGGAACGAGGCGCGGTCTGGAGGGATTCAGCCTCCTGGCGCCTCTTAGGAACCTGATGATCAGGTCGTGCTTCCCTAAGGACTTACCGTCGACTGCGTCGTGGTGTGCTGCTATGGCAGCAATGTACACCTTCAAGGTGGAAGGGGACAGCCTCCCTTCCAACCTCTCTTGCAGGAAGGAAAGCACTGATCCGACTGCGCACCTCTGGGGGTCTTCCCTACGGGAAGAACACCACTTAGTGAACAGATGCCACTTAAAAGCCATACAGGCGCCTCGAAGAGGGGGCCCTAGCCTGAGTGATCGTGTCTACAGCTTAGGTCTTCCGCGTCCCGTCCAGGGGCCAGATATGGAGATTCCAGAGGTCTGGGCGTGGGTGCCAGATGGTGCCCCTTTCCTGAGAAAGAAGGTCCTTCCTCAGGGGAATTCGCCAGGTGGGAGCTGTCACGAGGAGCGTGAGGTCCGAGCACCACGTCTGGGCGGGCCAGTAGGGTGCTACCAGGACAACCTGCTCCTCGTCCTCCCTGACCTTGCACAGGGTCTGTGCAAGCAGGCTCACCGGGGGAAACGCATATTTGTGCATGCCAGGGGGCCAGCTGTGTGCCAGCGTGTCTATGCCGAGGGGGGCCTCGGTCAGGGCGTACCAGAGCGGGCAGTGGGGAGGATTCTTGGGAGGCAAACAGGTGCACCGGTGCCTGTCGAATCGACTCCAAATCAGCTGGACCACCTGAAGGTGGAGTCTCCACTCTCCCCTGAGGGTAACCTGTTGTGATAGCGCATCCGCTGTAGTGTTGAGGTTACCCGGGATGTGAGTGGCTTGCAGCAACTTGAAGTGCTGCTGACTCCAGAGGAGGAGACGGCAGGCGAGTTGTGACATACAACGAGAGTGCAAACCACCTTGGCGGTTGACATATGCTACCGTTGTCGTGTTGTCTGTCTGAAATAACACGTGCTTGCCCTGGATCAATGGCCAAAACCTCCGCAGGGCAAGCAGAATTGCCAACAACTCGAGGCAGTTGATGTGCCAATGCAGTCGCGGACCCGTCCAGAGGCCAGCGGCTGCGTGCCCGTTGCAAACAGTGCCCCAGCCCATTTTGGAGGCGTCTGTCCTGACCACGATGCGCCTGGGGACCAGTTCTAGAGGAACCCCTGCCCGTAGAAACGAGAGGTCGGTCCAAGGGCTGAAAAGACGGTGACAGACCGACGTAATGGCCACGCGGTGTGTCCCGTGGTGCCATGGCCGTCTCGGGACTCGAGTCTGGAGCCAGTGCTGAAGCGGCCTCATATGCATCAACCCGAGCGGGGTGGCCACCGCCGAGGATGCCATATGCCCCAGGAGCCTCTGAAAAAATTTCAGTGGAACCGCTGTTCCCTGTTTGAACGCCTTCAAACAGGCCAGCACCGACTGGGCACGCTTGTTCGTAAGGCGCACCGTCAAGGAGACTGAGTCCAACTCCAAACCGAGAAAAGAGATGCTCTGAACCGGGAGGAGCTTGCTCTTTTTCCAGTTGACCCGAAGCCCTAGTTGGCTGAGGTGTGAGAGCACCAGGTCCCTGTGTGCGCACAACACATCTCGAGAGTGAGCTAGGATTAGCCAGTCGTCGAGATAGTTGAGAACGCGAATGCCCAGCTCCCTTAATGGGGCAAAGGCAGCCTCTGCGACCTTCATAAAGATGTGAGGAGACAGGGACAGGCCGAAAGGGAGGACTTTGTACTGATACGCCTGACCCTCGAACGCAAACCGCAGGAAGGGTCTGTGTCGAGGAAGGATCGAGGCGTGGAAGTACGCATCCTTCAGGTCTACCGCCGTGAACCAATCCTGATGCCGGACGCTCGCCAGAATGCGTTTTTGCATCAGCATCTTGAACAGGAGACTGTGTAAAGCCTAGTTCAGAACTCACAGGTCCAAGATTGGCCTCAACCCACCGCCTTTTTTCGGTACGATGAAGTAGGGGCTGAAAAACCCCTTCTTCATCTCGGCTGGAGGGACAGTTTCTATCGCCCCCTTCCGTAGGAGGGTAGCGATCTCCGCGCAAGGTAGCAGTATTTTTGTCTTTCACCAAGGTGAAGTGGACACCGCTGAACCTGGGCGGATGCCCGACGAAGTGAATCGCGCAGCCGAGTCGGACGGTCCGGACCAGCCCTCGCGACGGATTGGAAAGCGCAAGCCATGCGTCCAAATTCCGCGTAAGGGGGACCAAAGGGACAATGTCATCGGACGTACCGGCAGGTGGGGCGGAGCGGTGGGGCAGAGCTCGAGGTGCCACACCACGTCATGGCCGTGCTGAGTCTAAGGACATCGAAGCACTTACCTGGCTCCTTCTGACCACCCCCGGAACAGCCTGGGATGGGGGAGGAAGAGGCCTATCCTCATGACCTGTGGAGACTGTCACATCGGAGGCGGGAGACCGCCGCTGGAGCGCCAAACCAGCCAAATAGAGTGGTGGACGGTGGTCGTGATGACGGCTGTACACACCGGATACGTGACCCAGGGAACAAGGAAACCGCTCTTGCTGAGCTCTTGAGTACTGCAGCCACTTGGGCATGCAGCGCAATTAAATGCAAAAGGTAACAAAAAGATGGAGATCTGCTTACCAGCTCCAGAGCAGCGGGTTTCGTTGTCCCTGGGTCACCCGTCTCAAGGGCGCTTTGAAGCCTTTCACGGGTTCTGGGCGGCCGTAAGATGGGTGGCGTCTGCTTCCTGCGGTGGGCTCCACGCCGGGACGAAGGGGCGGGCTGCGGCGGAGCCGGTGCAGTCACCGCAGGGGGACGCCCTTGGCAATGAGTAGACGGGGTGCGGGATCTTGAGCCGCGCCAGGGCAGGATATGCCGACTAGCATCCATCTACTGCTCTACCATCGAAAACTGCTGGACAAAGTCCTCAAAGGTGTCGCCGAATAGGCCCGCCTGGGAAATGGGGGCAGCAAGGAATCATGTCTTGTCGGCCTCACCCATCTCGACCAGGTTGAGCCAAAGGTGGCGCTCCTGGACCACTAGTGTGGACATCGTCCGCCCGAGAGACCGCGCCGTGACCTCCGTCGCTCGGAGAGCGAGGTCAGTCGCCGAGCGCAGTTCCTGCATCAATCCCGGGGCGGAACTACCCTCGTGCAGTTCCTTTAGCGCCTTGGCGGACTTGCAGGAGAGCCATGGCGTGCAGGGCGGAGGCGGCTTGTCCAGTGGCACCGTAGGCCTTGGCCGTCAAAGACGACGTAAACCTACGGGCCTTGGACGGGGACTTTGGGCACCCGCGTCAGGTGGCGGTGCTCTGTGGGCATAGGTTCACCGCGAGCGCCTTTATCCACCGGGGGATTGCCGAATAGCCCTTGACCGCCCCACCATCGAGGGTAGTGAGGGCAGGGAAGCTGAAAAGATCGGGACCGGGCAGTAAAAAGTGCCTCCCGCGACCTTGTCAGCTCTTCATGCACTTCCGGGATGAAAGGAACGGGGGCAGGGCGTGGCTTTGAGCGGCGCCGCGAGCCCAGGAACCAATCACCGAGCCGCGAGGGTTCAGGGAAGAGCAGTGAGTTCCAATCTAGCCGACGCTCGCGGCTGCCCGGGAAAGCATGTCGTCATCTCCGCGTCAGCCTGTGACTGGGCAATCGACCCCGAAGGGAGGAGCCCAGCTGAGGCTTCCGACTGGACGAGCCTGCTCTCCGATGCAGCGCTTGAGAGCTCATCACTTTCACGGGCTCCGAATAAGAGGTCGAACTCGCCGTGAGACGACTCGGCGGACTCACCCGGAAGCCCGATCGGGGCAGACGAGCGTGCTGGGGAATGGGAGGTCCGCGGGGGGATACTCGGCGGAGGCGGTCCCATTGGGGTCCCCAAATCGGCCCCAGTGCTAGCCGCGCTGGCCTCATACCCATGGGTAAAAGGACCGAGGCGGGGTCCTCTGGGGTGGCTCGCTTTCTTACGAAGGCGAGCCGCGACCGCAACGTTGCTATGGACATATTCTCGCAATGAGAACATGACCATCCCCGAACACTGTCTCCGCGTGAGCAGTGCCCAGACACGAAAGACAGTAATCGTGACCGTCAGAAGTCGAGAGATAACGAGCGCAACCAGGAATAACACACAATCGGAAAAGCATCTTAAAAAAGACGCGTCTTTAAAAAGACGTTCCGTGTGTGCGCTCTTTTAGAGAAATATATACTCTTTTAGAGGGGAAAAATGCTCTTTCAGAAAATATACTCTCTAGTTTTTCTGCCGATGCACCCAGGGGCGTTCTCTGCAGTGCACCAGTGCAGAGGAGGGAGAAGCCGCTGAAATGAGCCGTCAGATCCAGCAGAGGTGAATGAATAGTAATATTCAGCTCAGTGAGCATGACCGTTTGGCTCCGAAGAGAAAATCTGAATGAGTGGTTGCATACCAGCTCCTTTTGTACCCGTATGTCTGGGGGAGTGGCATGCAAATACCACTCGCCAATTTTCATTGGCCTTTTATCAAAGACCAGAGGTGTCTCGGGCTCCCAAGAGTGACTCCTAGTGTCACTATATCGACACCAACGTCGAGTGAGTGACAGATAGGGAACAACATGGCAACAACCACAACGTAGTGTGTCTTTGGGAGAAACACCAACAAAACTACATCTGGTAAGAAACCTATGAAACACGATATGCCATTTTAAAAATTTGAGTGGTTTATTGCGAAACGCCACACTGCTAAACACATTGTACACTAATGTGTACAATAGCACAAGATTTTCATTAGAAATCCTCTATTTACTGTGCATTTTCACATTGAGAAAAAAAAAATTTGCTAAATGGAGTTTATATGGAGTTAGGATGAAAATACGGTGCATTTCAAACTGTTCTGAGACCAGTGCAGACCGACAGCACACTGGAGGTTAAGTCATTCACTAAACAGGGAGCAAGGGAGCATCCTATAAATTTCCTTTGCAGTTAAGTGCATTCACTCCTAAAAATCAAAATATAAGTTCAGTTTCAGGCTGCAGATGATGTTTGGACCACTCAACATGTTTGGCAGACATGGGACAATGGTAATCAGTGCTTAGATTCAGAATTTATAATGTATAATTTTATTTTAATATGGTTGGCAGTGATAGGATGATGCTGGCCATTACTCTGAATCAAAATTATTTATGCTAATTTTTGATTGGTAAAATGCTTCAGCACTGGCTATCACTTATTTGTTTGACAGTGCAAAGAGAGAACATTGAGATTTTGTTGTCAAAGAAGAAAAAAATCATTGTAACATTAAAGTCAAATTAAGTCAAATAAGTTTTACTTGTTTAGTTTTTTCATTTGTGCTTTTCCTAATACACACTGTTCCAAAACAGAATATCATCAGAATATCATCTTTAATGTTTTAATCAGCTTTAATATATATATATATATATATATATATATATATATACACACACACACAGTATATAATTATAATTATTTTATTTTTTTTCTTGTTTTTTAATTTTGCATGTTTATTAGGTGCTACTAGTTACAAATCAAAAAGGGAAATGGAAAATGCACTCAGCAGACACACAAGGTTAAAGAGTTTAAAGGTGTCAATTTAGAAGTCAATTTAGGTTTCAATTTAGAAACCAAACCCTTGACAACAAAGGTGTGTAATTTAATGCTAAAATTATTTATCCCAGCTTAATATGCAAAGAAAATTATAAGTAAGCCATTTGTTGGACGATTTCCCCAAAAAGTGTTAACACCGTGGCTCTGAGGCACTTCCTAAACATTTTTCTGTTTGTTTGAGCATCCTGACCAGTCCAACACAGCAACATTGGCTCAGCCGCAGGATTATGTTTGGGGCAGGACTATCTGTTTGAATGACCAAAGAAAAACAGGGGAATGGTGGTGTTCAGGATGCCTGCTTGAAAAAATTTTTGCAATTTAACTTCACCTTTCACGTAAATGCGAAACACTTTGTGCAAACCCGGGGGGGGGGGGGGGGGGGGGCATTACCCATATAGCAGGATGGAGCCAGGTGGTTGGAGTGGAGGACTAGAAAAAAAAAAGAGGGATTTGTGACATCAGCCAATACAAAAGGTGTGGGAGAGCTTTATGGAAACTCAGTTACGTGCCATTAACAGTTTGGATGAGGTTATAGTTCAAGCTTGTGTTAGGGAGCTGAGCGACTGACTGCCCTTGTTAGTATACCGCTGTTTTCTGATTGGAGGAGGAGGTGAGACAGAAGGGAGTGAGACAGCTCTTCAGCTCTGCTGTAGAGTCGAGATCTGATTATAACCTGTGCCATTAGTAAGTGAAATTAAAAAAATAACACAGACAGTGGCTACTGTACAGCCAGCGCAAGTTTTGCCAAATACATTTTGTTATAAAAACATAATAAAACAGGTTTTAAACACATGAATTGTTTCTATTCATATTATTATTATTATAATTTTTTATTTATTAATTTTTTTCATCATGTTGGTGCCGCAGATGGCTGCCTCAGTGTGGAGCTCCTCAGTTCTTTTGTTGTTTTTGTTTGTTTGTCCTGTGTTTAGTAATCTTTTTCCAGTCAGTTTTAACCGAGACGAACTGCTGAACATTCGACAGCATGTACCAGGCAATCTTTTCCCGGTTTTCGAATATTCAGACATTTTGCTAGACATTTTAGTTGGAGGCACAGCTCTGCTGTTCAAGAGACACAGGCGAGGGACATGAGCCGGTGCGCTGGTCAAACTCTGTCGGCACGGATTTCGAACAGTGCTGCCGAGTATTCACTTAGCGAATCTCCGCTCTCTTACTAACAAAACGGACGAACTACACCTCCTCACTCGCACAAACAAGGACTTTTCAACCTCTGCTGCCTTGTGCCAGAAACCTGGCTGAGTGAAGCCATTCCGGACAGCGCATTACATCTGCTGGGCTTCCAGCTGTTCAGAGCGGATCGCATCGCCGATTTAACGGGGAAAACGAGAGATGGTGGAACATGCTTTTATGTCAATGAAAGTTGGTGTACAGATGTAACAACGTTAAAGAGGATGTGCTGTCCTAATTTGGAAGTGCTCTTTATTAACTGTAAGCCTTTCTACTCGCAGTGGGAGTTTTCCTCGTTTATTCTGGTGTGTATATCACACCAAATGCATGTTTGAACACAGCGCTGCAACAGCTGGCTGATCAAATCACAGACATGGAACAACAATACCTGGACTCAGTTATTATTATTATTATTATTATTTTAACAAAGCAAATCTCACACATGAACTGCCCAAATACAAACAGCACATCACATGCCCCACCAGAGACAGGAACATACTGGATCATTGCTACACAACAATAAAGGATGCATATCGCTCTGTCCCTAGAGCAGCTTTTGCATGGATTGGAGTGTTTTTGAGGCTGCAGCCACAGACCTGGACGAGCTCACAGATACTGTTACATCATATATCAGTTTCTGTGAGGATACGTGCATTCCTACTAGGACTTATTTAAAGTTCAACAATGACAAACCGTGGTTTACAGCAGAGCTCAGGCATCTTCGTCAGGCCAAAGAGGATGCTTACAGGGGTGTGGATAAAGTCTTGTACAATCAGGCCAGGAACACACTGAACAGGGAAATCAGAGTGGCTAAAAGAAGATACTCTGAGAAGCTGAAAAACAAGTTTTCAGCTAACGACCCTGCATCAGTGTGGAGTGGCATGAAACAACTCACAAATTACAGAACTCCTACCCCCAACCCTGTAGGGAACCAACAACTGGCTGACGACCTGAATGTTTTCTACAGCAGATTTGAAAGGCCCAATCTCACACCCCACACCCACCCTGACCTTCACTTCACACAAACATCAACACCTCCTGCAACCCCTGTCCTCCCCCCTCCTGCTACTCAACCTGCACTTAAGATCTGTGAAGATGATGTGACATTGTTTCCGATGTCTTTCGGAAATAAAAGACGAGGGAGGCTTCACGCCGAGATGGCGTCTCACCAGCATGTCTCCGATCCTGTGCTAACCAGCTGGCCCCCATCTTCACACAGATCTTCAATAGATCACTGGAGCAGTGTGGAGTCCCATGCTGCTTCAAACACTCAATCATTATTCCTGTCCCAAATAAACAGAAAAATCACAGGACTTAATGACTACAGACCTGTCGCCCTGACGTCTGTGGTCATGAAATCATTTGAAAGACTGGTGTTGGCCCACCTGAAGAACATCACTGGACCCTTTCTGGATCCCCTTCAATTTGCTTATCGAGCAAACAGGTCTGTGGATGATGCAGTCAACATAGGATTGCATCATATCCTGCAACATCTGGACAGACCAGTGACATATGCAAGGATCCTTTTGTGGACTTCTGTTCAGCTTTCAACACCATCATCCCAGCTATACTCCAGAATAAATTACACCAACTCTCTGTTCCCATGTCTATCTGTCAGTGGATTTCAAGCTTTCTGATGGACAGGTAGCAGCTTGTGAGACAGGGGAAACTCACTTCTAGCACCTGTACAATCAGCACTGGTGCCCCCCAGAGATGTGTGCTCTCCCCACTACTCTTCTCCCTCTACACCAATGACTGCATCGCCAAGGACCCCTCTGTCAAGCTCCTGAAGTTTGCAGATGACACCACTGTCATCGGCCTCATCCGAGATGACGATGAGTCTGCATACAGAAGGGAGGTTGAACAGCTGGCTGTCCAAAACAACCTTGAGTTTAACACGCTCAAAACGGTGGAGATCATTGTGGACTTTAGGAGAAACACCCCAACACTGACCCCCCTCACCATTCTAAACAGCACTGTGGCAGCAGTGGAGTCATTCAGGTTCCTGGGCACTACCATCTCACAGGACCTGAAGTGGGAGACCCACATTGACTCCATTGTGAAAATGGCCCAGCAGAGGTTGTACTTCCTTCGCCAGCTGAGGAAATTCAACCTGCCACAGGCGCTGCTAATACAGTTTTACTCAGCAGTCATTGAGTCTGTCCTCTGCACTTCAGTAACTGTCTGGTTTGGTTCAGCTACAAAATCAGACATCAGAAGACTACAAAGAACAGTTCAGAATGCTGAGAGGATTATTGGGTGTGTCTGTACATATGTGTATAATTAGTTTTATTTTTTATTTTTTATTATTATCTATGTCTTGCTGCTGTTTTTGTTTTGTTTTTGTATTGTTGTACACTGGAAGCTCCTGTCACCAAGACAAATTCCTTGTATGTGTAAGCATACTTGGCAATAAAGCTGATTCTGATTCTGATTCTGATATTCTAATATCCTTCCTTCCAGTTGACAGATTATTTAAAAATAATGTATAATTTCTGGCTTTTCAGCCACTTAAAAATAAGATGTGGCAATTATTTTAAGACTACATGGGAAGCACAGCTTCTCCTTAAATTATATATAAAAAATGTTGAAATGGTGTACATACAGTATAATCACTAAAGGCTATATTTGCAACGTGATCTCATGAGAACTCATATGTACTCTTACGTAAAGTTTGGTTCTAGCAAATGTACATTCTCTTACGTTTGCATAGACACCAAAACGTACAATACTGACGTATTGACAGCATGTAAACATCATCATTTTACATATTAAAACCTATAGAAATGTACAAATGTTTATATGTACTGTTTGAATTGATTAATATTGAATAATTCATAGAATTAATCAGTTAAATACATTTAATTTATAATCAATGAGGTTAGTTAAATGCCATCACATTTATTTAATGCAGTTAACATTATAATATGACATTTTCATTCAGTTCTGCTGCCCTATACAACGTTTTAAAGGATTATATCACTTTAACCAAGACTACACTTTAAAATGTTAAAATGTAATTTAATTTTTGTTTGCCATGGGACACAAAAGGAGTTTTCAGAATATGCCAAAAAACAAAATAAACCACAAAAAGCACCATAAAACAACAATAAAATTAATCCATACATTTGTTAGCTATAATGTGAAGAATAGACCCAAATTCAAGCCTTTTATTCAACGATTTCCATCTCCATCTTCCATCGCGGCCGCTGTAACCGTCAACCTGCGTTGGATTCGTTTTCAAAAATCAAAAACTGCCGCCTCAAGCATTACGACCAGCGGTTTTATAACAGTGATGTCGAATGCTCATTGGCTCTCAAGTGTCTCGTGACCGCATGCGACATGCTGTATTCTGCGATGGATATGTTTGAATGAGAAATGACAGCGCCTTTCTGGAGGGCATCAGGAGAACATTTAATAATAGCAATTAATAATTAAAATTCTACTCTACACCTACATCTACATCAGGAAGCACATCTACATCAGGAAGCACATCGGATGCAGCACATCGCCCTTTGGACTACTTGTGTACATAATTTTGCAATTTTTCTTAATAAATTATTGTGATTAAATTTATCTGCCTGTTATGTGTTTTATATGCTTAATAAATGGTTATGGTTAGATTTAGGAGTAGGTGTGGGATTAGTGGCTGTAAAATATATATAAATGAAGATATTTTAACAAAAATTATTGATACTGTACATTAATCTACTTGTTACATGTTTTTATATTGTTGAAATGTGGTTATGTTTAGAGGTTGGGGTAGGGTTAAGGGATCTAAAATATCTATAAAACAGTACAAATGTACAAATATATCTATAATCGATTTGCATATTCAAATATAGTTGTAATGGATTTGTCAATATTTAACGTTTCTAAAGCTGCAAATACATTAAAAAAAATTACGTTTTAGATGCATTCAAACATCCATATTGTATGTTTTAGTGTCTATTCAAATGTAAAAACGTACGTTTAATGTTCCAAATATTAACGTACAAATAGCTACGTATATTAATGAGATCAGGCTGATATTTGTAATGTAGTCGAAGAGACGATGATGTGTGATGAACCCAAGTGCAGTTTTATTTACAAACGTGATATCCAAAAAAACATAACTCCAAATGTAAACAAAACAAAAACATGAACTTGACTTAACATGACTTGACTATGAACTTGGCACAAACAATAACACAACGTTACACAAACCATACTTGACAATGGACAATGGCAAACATGAGGGTTAAATACTTGGACTAGGGAGAACACATGACAATGAAAACCAATGAACCCTTAGGACTCTAAACAAGATAATGAGACTGTTAACAACCCAATGAAACAATGAACCAATGGGGACAAGACACAAGAACATGGGAAACACATGACAAGATCACATGACAAGAAAACAGGAATAAACATGGCATGGAACAAATTTATCAAAGACATGAACAACAACACATACAAACCTGACATTACATATTTAATTTATTTCTTGCTTTAAAGTGTAAAATACCACAGAGCATTATTACACAGTTTGTTCAATTAACACAATCTTATTTAGTCTACATTAATATACAGCATCTGTAGGAGTCAGGGGATCCCATAGAGCCCGTTTGAAGCTTATGCTGATTTTAATGGAGCAAAGATCAATGTTAATTGGACAACAGGCTCTAGAAATGCCATTTTTAGAGCATCAAGAGTGCTATTTTCATAGAACAAATATCTGAATGCTTACAGGACATTGGACATTTACTTTTTTTTACCTTCTACATTGAGTTTTATATACTAAAGTAAAAAGGAAAATTTCCATCTCAAATGACTATATCTCAACAGCGGTTTAGACAAACCTAATAATTACATCATTAGAAAGGTGAAAGTGTTTTACTTTAGTGCTTAAAACTTAAGTGTGTTTCTGGGTCAAAGTGACTTAAAATGATGAGCAGGTCATATACAGTATGACAATTGGGCAGACTGATCTCATAGTGAAATCGGAAACAGTAGGTTGAATTTTTTCGGTCTGTGCTTGCCGAAATGTGAAACACTGCCTCCAGTGGCCAAAGAGGTAAGTGTTGTGTATGGTCACATGTGAGCTCCATTTTCCAGGTGTAATGTCCACAGAGGGATACCAAAAGTGAGTTTTGAAGCAAGTTGTTTTCAGCTGTACAGGCTGCAACACGGTGAAGAGGAATGCTCTTCATTGTAGTTAAACTGGTAGAGTATGGCACTGGCAAAGCCAATATCATGGGTTTGATTCCCAGTGAACACACAAACTGATAAAATGTATAGAATTACTGCATTGTAAGTCGCTTTGGATAAAAGTGTCTGCCAAATGCATAAATGTAAATGAATGCATATTTTATAAACTGTACCCCCAAACCCAAACCTATCCAAACTTCCTGATTTCAACGCGGGATCGCGCCACAAGGGAAGGTTTCTTATGTCTGATAGGAGATGCAGCTTGTCAGTGAGTCAGCATAAACAGTGACTCCCCCCAGTCTTCTGGTTGGCAAACAGATACTGTAGGCTCACGGCATCAAATAGTCTGAATGCTCAAACAAACAGAGCAATGTTTTGAAAGTGCCATATGAGCCACAGTATTTACACTTTGGGGGAATCAACCTACGAATGGTTTACTTAAAGCTTTCATATTAAGCTGGGACAGGAGAAAGTACTTTAAAATCTTAAAATTTACACACATCACCTTTCAGTAAATACACTGTTAAGTATTAATAGTGCTTTGGGAGAAACATTGTAGACACCAGATAAATAAAAGTACAGTTTTGCCATTGAAAGCACTAACTGTCAAGAAGGTGCAAAGCATGAAACATGAAGTCTTTTTGCAAGTCTATTTTTGTTGCTATTGAAGTTAAAAAGGGGTTTACATGGCCCAACAGTTCCTGACCTTCTTGTGAAATCTACTTGAATGCAGCCCTGTGTGTAATTAACAATTCCACTGTTGCATTGCTCATTGGGGTGCACCATAACCCCTTTTAGAAAGTGAGCTGATAACCACCACGAATGATTTACAGGAAGCCCTCATGGGTCAACAGATTATACCAACCGTACAGAGGAGCACCACACCAGCAGGAAGACCAAAAAAAAAGGTTGACAATGAAAAGTATCGAGACAATAATTTATTCAGCGCGAGCTACAGAAGGTTTGTGATATCTACCATATTCCGGTGGCAATAACAGACTCTGTTAATGTATTCCGTCTCAGGTATTGCCTGGGGACAATGTTTTCATGTCACCAGCCAGGAACCATTGGTGCCTTTGCAATTGAGCAGGCTGTCTTATATGTGCAGAGATGGAGAGTAATGTAAGCCCTCCTGGTGCTTTAGTGTCTGCATACTCTATATTGTCTGGATGAGCTGAAGGTCTCCAGAGCTGGGTGAGGTGTTAAACCAGACAGTACCAGTGTGGACGCTGCATTCCCATGCTGCTAAAATATGCATCACATTGCTTTATTCCCCCAAGGGTCAACTGTCCTGGATGATTGAGCAGCCGTCTGTCTAAAAAGTGGCCAGATAATTTAACAGCCATTGCTTTAAGTTCCTCAGGGGACACTCTCCTTTTGCCTATGTTTATACTTCCTAATTTATGCATAGTCTTTTCTCCAACACTAATTTATTTAAGAGCTCCTAATACTACAGGTGTCAATCTGAAAAGTGCAAATTACATTTATAATGGGAGACAAACAGACACTGTGCCCCTACGCTCTCTTGATCCCTTTGATAAGGAAACTTTTGCACAGAAAAAACTTAAACATCAGGCAGACATGTGTAGCTAAAGAAAAAAATGCATTTGATGTGAGAAAATGTAATCTATCTAGATACATTTATGCCAATTAAAAATGTATGAATGACTTTCCATTATGCAGTTTAACAAAATCTCAAACTAAGTGGCATTTATTTTAAAGAGATATATAACAAAAAATAGTTTGTTTTCAAATGATAAAACGGTAGGTTTTCAGTTAAAAATGAAGGCAAAGTATTTGGACACTCTCTGGTTGTCAAACAGTGGAACATACAGTTAATGTGATTAACTACACCTGTAGTTACTCAGCTAGGACACCTGTGAACTTTATACATCTACTAAAAATTACCCTGGGATTAGTTGGTTAAAAGTCATTGCAAAAATAAAGAAAAAGTGAAGTTAGTCTGGCACCATTTATTTGCAGATGCCACTTATTCTGATATTTTACAATGCAATTAAATTCATAAACTCTTAAATGTGACTTTAGTATCCAAATACTTTTTGGGCCCACTTCATATTTTGCATATAAATTGCTATGCCATGTGTTCTGTAATTTATTTTAGGACACTTTTACCTGGAATATGCAATATTTCAGGACAGATAGGAAGCTTCCTGGTGACCTCTTTCTTTCTCTTTCTATCTCTTTGTAACCTGCGGTTATTTCAGCCAGTGCCAGACATTTAGCAAGACTCCAAGCTTCCGTCTCCTCATTTCAGACCTCATTCAGCCTGCCAGACTGCAGCCAGACTCCACATTCACACCAGCCTTTCACAGAGCCACTGCCTGGCACACACACGCACACACACACACACACACACACACACACACACACACACACACACACAGCTTCTCTCTCTTTTCTACTGTAAGGATTATTCCACATGTTAACACCTCGTGTGTTAAGTTGCCCGTGATATCTCTCAATATTATCAGAGACTAAAGCTTCATTATTTTCAGAATCCCGATGGATTGTTGACTCTAAGACCACTGACATCCTCTTTAATATATATTTCGTTTTTTCATCATCTATGTCATCAATACTTAATGACAGCATTCACTCTGCCTGCCTATTCCAAAGAGAGGAGTTTTATAGGAATTACTCTGAACATATGCAGTCATCTGTTGTTTAAGTGTAGGTGGGAAAGAAACAGACTGTCCTGTATAACTTCATGCATTACAACTCGAAATTGAACCTGGATAGATGCAGTACACAGACGTGTAGAATATGTAGATTGCTATGATATGATATGAAGTTATGAACAAGAGTTTAAGCATGTCTTAATTTGTTTTAGTTCTCCAAGAGTATTAAGAATGGGAATCGTATAGGAATTTTACGATTCTGGTTCCAAATACGGAATCCTTATTCTGAAGAAGAGTGTCAGTGTAGTATATTGCAGTGCCCACTCTTTCTCTTCCATCGCACTCAATGCACACTCCCAAAAAACCTAAAACACTCAATATTTTTTGGGGAAAAAATTGTAAGAACTGGTTCTTCATTCCCAATCCTACTGACTATATTGAAAGATCTTGATATCGTTCAAAGATATACAGAGTATTCCAGAGAAATCTTTGATGAAGCTTTGACAGAATAAAATTGAACTTGAAACAGAAAAAAAAAAGAATTCCCCCATGAAAAATACATTTAAAAAGATTCTAAGCAAAAAACACTAAACCAAATTAACTACAAGCAGTGCAATGTGAAAGTAAATAGTTAGAATAGCAAAGATTCTACTGTACTTCCATGAACCTCTGAAGGGTGTGAAACAGAGCTGAGAAACTCTGCCAAGTGCGATAATGAGTTATATTTTAAGAACATTACATTTGTCAAGAAGAATATTTAACAACACATGAACCATCAAGAGCTTTATCCAATTAATGGCCCATGCAAAAATGTGTTATCCATCATTATCACAAAGACCTCACAACATTTACCAGACTACACAAAGCAGGGAGACATACATGGTAATGAGAAATGGTGAGCCCACATTCTTTAATTGGATGAATCATAAAAAAACAGAAGCTTTCAATCAAATTAGCAATGTAGATGAATATGGGGGCTGGGTAGGAGCACATTTGAACTGCAATTATGTAGAATTCTCATCAGATGGGACAATCATACATCTTTTTCTCATCAGCTGAGCATGAGAAGCTCTAGGCATGAAAACATACACAAGATGAAAGCAGCAACCATTAATAGACTTTACTTCATTGGGTACATTTGAGCTGTTGCTGCACCTAATCCATCTCCTGTATAAGAAATGGCAATGATTATGTGGTGCATCAGTTATGTTTTATATAGTCTACATGCTGTACCTATCAAAGCACTGGCTGTACAGGGTTAAAATCAATAAGCGGATAATTATAAGCATTTTTAACCAGCATCATGGAGATGCCAAGAGGTAAAACCCTGCAGCAAGGATGTGAGAAATCAAAGCAAACATAGTATATCTCTACTCATTACTAATGGATTCCTGCTGAAGTTACAGCATAAAACAGTAAAATAATGTGTTGGCCAATTAATGTACAAAACATCAAGGTGACTATACGTTATATGTTACTGTGTCCTCGTGAGGAATACCCTCTTCTCGACTCATGAACTATAAAATTTTTTTTTAAAATAATGTGCTGCTTCTACACCGTAAACTAAAGGTTAGCACCCATGCTCCAACACATTGCGCTGTGGTGCTCATGTGGGTGGTGCGAATTCGAATCTAGCTTGGAAAACATCCCAATACCCCCACACCCTCTTTTCCATTAACATTGCTAATAATAATAAAAAGTTTATTTTCATGGGCTTGAATGAAATGAAGTTTATACAAAACTTGGAAAACTGCATTGAGTGAAATCACATTTGGCTTTTGGTGTGCAGTTTAGTCATCTACTCTGTTCTTCTCCATTAATTTTAATAATTGAATAATTTGAGCTTTCAAACACCCTTTGTAAACATCAAACACCAAAGACTAATTTACAGAACGCAATAAGAATATTTGAAATCCCAAACAGGCTGGTTTAAAATAATAAGCACAGACAGGAGAAAACAGAAGCCAAATCAGTTGAGAAATAAAACAATTTTTGTCCATTTGCTTTATTTAGCAGTTATGGCTCAGATGAATTACATGTCCTTGTTTTTATAAAGATGTGTATTTGTGTTAAAAAAAAAAAAAAATTCATTTTCCTGTGTATAACAGAACATAACGTGAAATAGAAAAAGTAATTTGAAAGTAAATGCACTAGTTTTGAAGTGATGCTATTACTTTTACTCACGGAAACTGGAGCTCACCTGTGCCCATACGTTCATCAACACTTCCAACACTTTATGACATAAAGAAATAAAAATATAAAGGAGTGTATTTTAAACCTTCTTTTAACAACTCTAAAATTTAAAAGATTGTTTCCCTTTCATTGTGGATGACAGACAAACAACATCTCCTTTAAAGTGAAAATAAGACTTTGACATCATATATTTACACTTGTGCTTGTCTTCTAATGACTTGAGAGACTACAGAAGACACGATGACATTTCCGGTAAGGGAACATAGTGAGCAACAATGCTCCCTGGTTTTTACGGTGCATTGTGGAATTTTTTAGGGAGTGAACGTTTCAGTGCACTGGAACGATTTTGCGAATGAGACGGCCCTAAAAAATTATGCCCTGTCCACTGAACTAGGGGCTGACTGAGAGGCACCCCTACTGTCGCCGAATTTAAGGTGATAATCAGTCTGGAACAAGCCAATATCGCTAAGTAATAAACTTCTGTACTTTACTTGTCCAATACCTTTTGGGTACTACAGACACAGATCGTACCACTACTTGTGTGGCTTTTCTATGCGATCACACTCATGATTTTGATTTGGCGCTCAAAACAAAATTGGTTGAAAAATCCTGCAGACTAAGGCCATGTCCACACTAATACATTTAAGTTTGAAACCTCCTTTTTCAGTATCCTATTGCATCGTTTACCAAACTTTGCAGAAATGGAGAGCGTTTTCGAAAAATTCTGTTTTTGGCAGAGGACTACGTCTGTGAATGAGAGGCATAACGTAGCAAAATGTATGCGTTTTCAAACGAAAATGTATTAGAGTGGATGTGGCCAAACATTGAAGGAGGGACTCAAGCCAAATACAAAGACCAAAATATCAAAGAACCTGTTTACACTTGGCATAATGATGTGTCACGGGTGATCCGATCGCATGTGGTCATGTGACACACATTACTGTTTACACCTGGTATTACCATCCATCTCAAATACATCTCCTGTGACCACTTGTGTTTGGGTTTCGAGGGGGTGGTCTCTGATTTCATGATGACCAGGGTTTGAAATGAACACCTGCCAACCCGGCAAATGCAGGTAACTCCGTCACTCTTCTAGCCACTTTGGAGAGTGACGTTTTAAAGGTTTTTCATGCACTGAAAATTCTGTGAATGTTGGGCGACTCGGAGCCGCAGCCAAAGCAAATTTAATTATATTCATCTTGCATTCATTGCTTTACAACATTAAATATTCCTCTCATAACTTATATGCACGTACACTATATTGCCAAAAGTATTCGCTCATCTGCCTTTAGACGCATATGAACTTAAGTGACATCCCATTCTTAATCCATAGGGTTTAATATGACGTCGGCCCACCCTTTGCAGCTATAACAGCTTCAACTCTTCTGGGAAGGCTTTCCACAAGGTTTAGGAGTGTGTTTATGGGAATTTTTGACCATTCTTCCAGAAGCGCATTTGTGAGGTCAGACACTGATGTTGGACGAGAAGGCCTGGCTCGCAGTCTTCACTCTAATTCATCCCAAAGGTGCTCTATCGGGTTGAGGTCAGGACTCTGTGCAGGCCAGTCAAGTTCTTCCACACCAAACTCGCTCATCCATGTCTTTATGGACCTTGCTTTGTGCACTGGTGCGCAGTCATGTTGGATTAGGAAGGGGCCATCCCCAAACTGTTCCCACAAAGTTGGGAGCATGGAATTGTCCAAAATCTCTTGGTATGCTGAAGCATTCAGAGTTCCTTTCACTGGAACTAAGGGGTCAAGCCCAGCTCCTGAAAAACAACCCCACACCATAATCCCCCCTCCACCAAACTTCACAGTTGGCACAATGCAGTCAGACAAGTACCGTTCTCCTGGCAACTGCCAAACCCAGACTCGTCCATCAGATTGCCAGATGGAGAAGCGTGATTCGTCACTCCAGAGAACGTGTCTCCACTGCTCTAGAGTCCAGTGGCGGCGTGCTTTACACCACTGCATCCGACGCTCTGCACTGCACTTGGTGATGTATGGCTTGGATGCAGCTGCTCGGCCATGGAAACCCATTCCATGAAGCTCTCTACGCACTGTTCTTGAGCTAATCTGAAGGCCACATGAACTTTGGAGGTCTGTAGCGATTGACTCTGCAGAAAGTTGGCGACCTCTGCGCACTATGCACATCAGCATCCGCTGACCCCGCTCTGTCATTTTACGTGGCCTACCACTTCGTGGCTGAGTTGCTGTCATTCCCAATTGCTTCCACTTTGTTATAATACCACTGACAGTTGACTGTGGAATATTTAGTAGCGAGGAAATTTCACGACTGGACTTGTTGCACAGGTGGCATCCTATCACAGTACCATGCTGGAATTCACTGAGCTCCTGAGAGTGGCCCATTCTTTCACAAATGTTTGTAGAAGCAGTCTGCATGCCTAGGTGCTTCATTTTATACACCTGTGGCCATGGAAGTGATTGGAACACCTGAATTCAATTATTTGGATGGGTGAGCGAATACTTTTGGCAATATAGTGTATATGCAGGGCAAATGAAGCATGCTTTCACGCAAACACCGCAGTGCACATCAGCATGCTCCAGAGACAGCGCAGAGCAAAACTTGCATGATTCAATCAGGGCATCACTTGATAACCCAGCAGCTGGCTGAGGCCACAAAACCTTATGTGACCCATTTCAATTCTAGAGTCAACATTCTAGGAAGTCAAACCTTTCAAACTGCTAGACCGCCCCTTCATTATAAACAGCATCAACGAGGTAAAAAGGCGACAAATACACATCATCTGTTTTTAAAATACACATCATCATCCTTACTAAAATGTTTTTTTACTGCAGTAACACTAACTGTAACTGGTATCAAATTTTTATTAAATCTCTTAGGGCAATTCTATTAGACTTTATTTTTATTACAACTGTGAAAGTTGTAGATAAAGGTTTCTGAATGTGTTTAGGCTATTAGTTTCTTTATAACAAATCCTAATTTATTTTTTTTAGAAAAGACTATTAACATTAACCTAACCACAGATCTTACCTGTGGTAATGGCATTATCATTACAAATACCAATGTTAAACAATGGTAAACTTTCATATAGGTAAGTACAATTTAGTACAATTTACTTCCATGAATTATGGACAAATTATTGACAAGTTTTCCTATTGTTCTATTCTACTCCTGTTGTAACTGCCCATGTTTGCCTTCAGATATTCTAAAGGTGACTAAAATCATTAGTCTTGTAACCTGCTAAACAAATATAATTCTCATTTAAATAAAATGACCAAACAAATGCATGCAGTTACAGTCTCCAGTCACCTTTATCACTTTTTGTGGGGTGGGGGATTTTGGCTAGTGAAAATTCTGAATGGCTAATGACCTTGGAACACTACTAGCCACAGTGGCCAGTGAGCAGTGGTTAATTTCAAACCCTGATGACGACATACATCAGTCGCTATGGGATTGTATTACTGCATGATAATAAACTGTGGAAAAGTAAAAAAAGACAAGGAAAGCAACAACCGTCATGCTGTTTCTCCCAGATGCAGTTGAAATTTAATCTAAGCACAAACGCAACATTTCAAGCAGAATTCTCACATATTACCTCTATTAGCAGAGCTAAAAAATTGTGTGCTTCTCATCTGTGTCACTGCATGTTGATATCAGACACACTGACGAAGATCCATGAAATTCTCATGCTTGTATATGTATTGGCTCTTAAATTTTTTCGATCAGACGATTATTTTCTTTAAAAAGCTTGTAACCAGCAAAGTTTAAACTCTTGTTTTAGCGCAGCAGTTGATTGACAGGTGAAGGTTGGCACTTCACTGCTGTCTGGGATGCATTCAGGACAGACTGCATTTCACACCTCAAATGCGATGTGGTCACATGCTTTTTTGACTACCTCCATATGTGGTTTTTGTGATCCGATCACAAATCGTTTAAGACTCCGTTTACACCTGTATTTAGCACTGACCACTTGTGATCAGATCACTCGACATCAAACACATCTTAATACCAGGTGTAAACAGGGTCATAGAGACTTGGTATACTCTTTTGACTTGGACCAGAAACCACCCAGCAACAACTTAGAACATTCTAGCAACCAGCTAGCAACAACCTAGCAACCACCCACTGTAAAATAGCATCGTGGCAGCAACCTCTGTACATACAAGAATCACTTCCATTTTCTTAAAAAAATAAAAATAAATAAATAGATCTAGTTTAAATATGACCTTGTTTGAAAGCAGTACATTTGGAGTGGTGAGGTTTGGTGTGTTCCACAAAAATGGAGTTAATAAAGAACACTTTGGCCCTTTTTTATAGTGAATCCCTTCCCCCCACCCACCACCTCCTCCAACACTTCCTGTGGTGATAGCTGCCTCACATGAAGCTGTAATGTATGAGATTTGTCAGTGTCAATTTTACAGCTAATCTCTCTGGTCCAACTAGGCTCTCCCATTCCCCACCCATTAATTCTGTAGCCTTCTACACCAGATAGCGAAGAGAACAGAGAGAGATTGCTTTGCTTTCTCTGTAGTCATTCCAGAAAAGTTTGTAATATTCTAGCCAATATTTAGTAAAGTTGTGTTGTTTGTGGCCGCTGAACCTTTAGCCTTAAAAAAGAGTCCAAAAAGTGGAATTACTGTACAAAAAAAGCTTTATGTCTTCAAATTGCCAGTGTCTACTATTGTCAACTAATCAGCTATTAGTGTGTTTAACTAGTTTATCTAGATGTTTTCTTGATAGCGTGCTGTGCTTCATTTTATCTTTAAATTCATCCCATTTAAAGCACCTCTGCTACAGTCGCGTCTTGACTGTTTAAGTGTCTTGCCTCGAGCTTTGTGTTTTTAAGATGATGTGTCAAGTCTAAAATAGTTCAACTTTTAAAAACATGTCTCAAGACTCTTTTGTCTTGCTGTTTTTGAATGCAGGAATATGATTAAATGAACACACCTTAATAAATGCATCCGATCGGGGTCAAGTGACCCCAAATCAGCCTAATTTTACAGGGTCTCCTTATGACTAATTGACTAGTCATTCAGGTAACCAAACAACTACTTTATTTTGAAAATATATCATTTTGCAGGAGTGAATCCTAAACGTACACCATCCACCAAAGAGATCTATAGATATAAACGTAATTTTTGCAAATGGCCAAGAAACTGGCATCAATATCTCACCAACGTAATATTCCTGTTCTGAAGACTGTTTGCTGAGAATGAACTGACTGTTTGTTTCAGATGATAAATTACACATTGCCAAATTCATTGCACAACCTGATAAAAATCCAGGTTTATTGATCTGCAAGCTCAGTGAATGTAAATGTTTTCTATTTCCTACCACTTTTAACCTACAAGTGCAATTCAGTACACACCTACAAAGCATTTACATGTGTCCACACACTTCCACCTGTGTAATCAAGGTGAACTGAGGTATTCCAGCAGTGAATTACAAAGCTACTATGTATTTCCCCCCCCAAAAACAACTGACAAATAAGACAAGACTCAGCTGAATGAAACTGAGCCTCATTCATGCTTAAAATAAATCTGTAGTACGACTGATGATACAATGATTAAATTCGTGCTATGATGAGTTTCAATACATTAATATTTTGCTTTGATTAAGCCTTTTACCACACGCCTAAATTAAAATGATTGTATAACAGAAGCAGATGAAATGCTTTGCTTTGTTACAACAGAAAAAAAAAAGAAGAAAATAAAAATCAAGGTTTAATAAATCAAGGGAGTAACCAAATTTTCCAGATGTCTATGGTGGTTTTGGCCTGATATATGATTTCATCAAAGTCAACACTTAACGGAGCTTTTCTTAAAGGAACAGTTCATCAAAGAATGAAAAAGGTGTTTTGGCCAGAACTGTACACCACTTAGAATTGCTAATGGGTATTCTGGAACATTAAAATTATATTGCAGATTAATGTGCAAATAGAATATAGAGCAAGATATAAGCAAAATCAGAATGGCACAACAAGTCGACAGTTATGTTTAGTGTAGGAACCGTATATCTATAAGTACAGACCATATGGAAAATGGCTAAAAGGATAAAAAGCCATTTTCAAAAAGCATATATCCTGACCCAAGGAGTTTATGTGCAATTTGTATTCTGCAACCACCAATAAATGAAGAATAACACCAGAGGCTGAGGCAAATGTACGCTTAGTGGCCACTGAACTGTACCTAATCCACGTGTAAACAGCCCCAGTCAGTGGGAACCACTAACATTTACATGTTCAGCATTCAGAAAACGTACAAGCTTTTATACGACAGATAAATGAGCATTACATTTACATTTACATTTACATACACACACACACACACACACACACACACACACACACACACACACACACACGCACACTACATTTACATTTTACAGCTTGGAAAATACACATTAGTTAGTGCTCAACTAAGAAAATAACCTGTTTGCACAGGACCATGTAGAAAAGTGTGTCCATTAAAATAAGACTTAATGGATGATCAATGATGCATGCAATTGTGGTTTAGTCCAGTCCCAGAAGGCTGTAGATACAGTTAGTAGAAGGTCCTGATTAAGACTTCCAAATCTATAAAGTTCAATAACAGGGAAGTTATTCTAATTAATATGCATATTAGTACAGAGTGCCACAGCGCACTTTGGCATACTGCATATATTAAGAGATGAGGTTTCATAACAAATACAGGATTCCCAAGACTATTTAAGAGCATGTTAGCACAACAGACCAACAGAGGGTTCCTGCGCCTTTAATATATAATGAATGTGATATCCTGTATTGCTTAAATAGCAGCACTAGGAAACTATACTCTGTACCTTACAAACCACAGGGATCAGCGCTATTCTTCACATTTCTAGCAAAGATGTTCTGACCGCTGTCCAATTAAGAGAAAACCAGACTCCTTGTACTTTCTTCTGCAAACTGTATGTCTTTATACAGTCTGTTATATGGCAATAAGTGAAAGAATGTCAAACTATTCACACAAAGTATAGAGATGTCTTTGAAGAATCTACAACACATTCTAGAAGTGAATGCATCTAAAAATACAGACTTTTAAGCATATAATGTGGAAGTAGCATGTGAACTGACTGTATAAAATAGAGATGTGTGAAATTTCTTCGGCAGATGGAGAAACGCTGACCTGCCGTAACCCACTTCTCACTGATTTATGTTGATGGCCTGCCCTGCAGACAGCACTTTGCCCTGGGTGTCATCAATCTCCCCAGATATCCGATAAGAGCCATCAGCTGTACTCTGATCTGGCATGGACCACCACATACCCAAAATCCCTCAACCCAAACCTAAACTCAATTCTAAGTGTAAGAAAGGCTCAAGTGTCTCTAAAATAATGATCCCTAAAAGGATCATTCAAAGTGTGCTATACCATGTACACACATCTATATTCAGATAAAAAGGAACATGAATTGGCAAAGAGCAAAACACGTACATGCCTACAATTGTTAGAGAATATTCAAGGATTGTCATTCAGCTCACATTTGAAGAGAGATTCCAAAACTGTGTGATTAAAGTTGACATGAATCAGCATTCGCAAGCCGTTTTTCTCACTACGTTCATTACATGACCTCATCAAGCTGCATGTTTTATTCAGTGATTGGCATTCCGTTAACTCAGAAATAAAAATTTCTTTTTTGTATTTTAAATCCAATTTTGTGTAAAAAGAGCATTTGGCTGTCCAAACAAATGATGACTAAAAAACATGATACTACTTGTGGTTCATTTGTCACAATGAAAATGTTAGGGCAAGTCCATTACATTATGTAATACAGTATTCCACACAGAAAGCTCTGTTATAGCACATTTTGGGAAATATAGTAGGTCAAGAGAGTATTGTATTAAGGCCCCGATATATGTCATATGAAATCGAAGAACGATTGGGTGTGATGTCATTTAGAACTAAATCTGTCCAAAAAGGTGTTTTTGCATTTGTTTTGGTGGTTTGTAACCAAACATTTTTAGAAAATCTTTTTCTAGAATTTCTAGAAATTCTTACCAGCTGCTAAACTCCTTACTGCCATTGGTCCACATCATCGGTAGGTATGACCTGGAGCTCCGCCTACCTTGCAGCTAATTCCCGTTCACCGTGTTCAGTCAGTTAAGATTAGTCAACATGAACGTGCAGTTATTAGCAAATGGGTGCAAATTTACCTACATCTTCACGATTGTTCACATAGAGACATTTTCCAAGAACATACTATGCATTTTTTTTTTTTATTAGCCTCCAAAAGGAATCAAATCTGCTCATATAAAAAAATTATAATAATAATGTCACATGCATTATAGATCTGATATGGATCAATGAAAACTTAATGCAACATAATGACTTGATGCAAACACACAAACAAACAGACGGTATGTAAACTGTGGAACAAGTTTGCTATAAAGTGAGTGAGTAAACAAGTGAGTGATTTCGCTTATTATTATTTATTTAGGCTTTGTTCTATTCATAGTTTAACTATTTTATGGAGAAATAATGCATTTTATGGAGATTAAAGAAAAATAAACAATTTATCGTAATTGGAGAAGAAAGTGACAACATTGAACTTACTGTTTTCAAATGAACACAAACATTTTTGAATAATCCATCCTTCCATTTACCCACTTATCCTATCTAGGGTCGCAGGGAGTGAACTCTGCAGCATGAACTTTAATCATTTAAAGCAGGGACTAAAACAACTAACTGTTTTTCATTTTGCTTCGCTCTGAGCAGAAACAGTATTTTTTCGTTCCAGTTCAGAAGTTCCGCAGCCTCTTTTCCAAATGGTTACCGGTTAGAATGAAATAAAAGTACGGTTAATAACATTCTTTTTAAAATGACAGTACTCTAAGTGTGGGTGAAATATACCAGTTGCAGTGTTTCCAGATCTCACAAGAGAAACAAGCACCTGTTTCAGAAAAACAAGCTCAAAATAAAGCACTTGCCTCACCCAAAATAAGCAAAAATAAAGATTTTTTCCCATGTGGGAGAATTTTTATTATAGAAATCATAACAATCTTAGTATGCAGAAGCATATATAAAGCAATGTCTTTTTTTTTTTATTATTATTCTTAATATAAAATATATTGCCAAAAATATTTAAAATATTTAAAAAAAACATCTGGCCATGTAAAATCAATTAATAGCCTAAATCTCTCTCTCCTGCATGCACACACACACACTGCATAGCCACATTTGGAATAAATATCACCTTTTGCTGCCCAAATTATTTTTTTTAACAATGGTTTAAACTAGCGGTTTCCTTCAGAATCAAAGCGCATGCTTATGTTCCACTAAAAGGAGAGAAGCCAAATGTTTTCAGGCAGCAGGAGGTGGTGTAATTATGAATATTTACTGTGATAAACCCTTTAGTCTTTGATTTCATGAAAAAATTGTCAGAAAAAAATTTAACGGTTATTAACGGTTTACCAGCATTAAAAAATATATAGTTTACACTACAGAACAATTGAAAGGGATTTCATTCTCGTTTTCGGTTACGTGCTGTAAAAAAATTTTGTTAGTTTTCGGTCCTTGAACACTCGGAATTTCTTCCATCACTAAGAACAAGTGAGAGAAAAGTGTTTCCTAGAGGTGTTCCAACCCCCAAACCCCCCGTATGTGTGTGGTTCCACACCTGCCTAAATGATCTCCATGACACAGGAGCAGATAATTGGCTCACCACAAAGTGCAGCAAACATTCATCATGTGCAATGGCATTACTGCTGAAGCTTGCAGACACACTTTCTCTTTCTCTCTCTCTCTCTAATATGAGCTCTTTCTGTCTCTTTGACAAGTCTGTAAACCCTGCTCTTCATTTACTTCCCTCCTATACCACCTGCTGTGGTCTTAAAGGTACAGTACTCATCTATCCCCTGTGGATTTTTAAATTAACCCTGACAGGGGGTTCTGAACACAGAAAATTATACCTCAAATCACTAGAGCATAATTGGTATCAATAATTCACAAGATCCACTTAAGCACAGCCAAATGCAAATGTGTGTCTAGAAGATCGGACATGGTGGTACAAAGGTCAGTTGGGTGGACCCAAGCTGACCCAATTAACCTGTACAGTGATTATTCTTTAATTCAGCATAGTTCAGTATTCACGGCAAGCGGAATTTCCTCAAATCTTTACAGTCAAGAGGTTTGTACCATTTCACTTCTCCGTGATTCTACGCCATTTTGTAAAAAGTGCGAGTAGTGTGATTACACTGAAAAATGCAATGAGACGTAGTGTACTAGGAGTACTTCTGTGAAGAAAAAACACAGCACCTTATAAATGTGAGTTGAATGATTTACAATCATCTCTTATATGTAAAAAATTTGTTAGGGCACTCCTACTGAACTTAGATTTAGGTTAGCTAATGTGCTAAAGCTAACAGCAACACCATACGAGAGGATGTGCATTAAAAACGTTATTTTCCTTGACTGAATAATACGAATGCTTCCATGTAAAAAAAAAAATACAATAAAAATTTGTTGAGGCCATACTACTCTTCGAAAATTAATTTACTTCATAGTCTATAGTACATAATTTGAGATACAACTTCTGTTTGGATGTCTTGAATGAGAAACATGGATCTCCGCCATTTCAAGTAATGTGCAATCTCTCATCTGTTGTGCCACCAGCGTGAATGATGATGCGTTTATTTCCAAAGAGGTGTCTCTCTTCACTGCTGTCTAAATAGCTGTTGCCGGAGAGTTGGCTCTTCAATAAATAACCATTTCCGATATTCCTCCCCCAACAACAAACGCAGTTTTGCCTTTGTTCTTTCTTGCACTTCGATTGATGCATATTTTATGGAGAACTTTTGCGTGCTGCCTTTGAGTTGGGAAGACTGCTCCAAGCTGACAGGCTGCCTATTACCAGACATTACAATCACCACTGTCCTTGTCGCTCAGAACATATCTCTGCTCCAGATCCCCACACATCAACTTGTTTTTGTTAAGGTAATGGAATAGCAATGAAATAGTAATGTAATGTCTCTGTGCTACAAATGAGACGCTAGCTTTTTACATAACATCGACCTAAATAATATGTCTACTGATTTAGCCTATTAGCACACTGACAATCTGAAGAGTTTTACTGAGAAAGCAAGGACATATTGGGATATGTTGTCTCTGCTGCAGACTGTTACCTAAAAGCACACGTCAGGATGTAGGAGGGTTTGAATACAGAGAGCTCTTCTGAGCACGCTCCCCATACTCCTTTCATGTGAGTGCCAATACCCAAACGCCCTGAAGGCTGTCAAGAGTAATAATGCATGGAATTAATGTGTTCTGTAATGGGATACATTTTGTATTCTAAATTCATATTTTCTGTTCATGTAAACAAAAGCCTCTTACATTTTGTGTGTTGCATTGAAAGAAATACCATCTTAAAACTGGAATTACATAAACATACATAAGCATGCAATGTAAATGAGTAACAGGAGAGCTAAGAAACATTATTCATTAAGTAATTAGTGGTGCTTGCAAAGCAAAGAATCACTATTATTACTTATTATTCTTCTGTAAAAAATGTCAGCACTCATCCCGCACCATTTGTCATAGACCCACAAATGAGGTGTCACATCAAGCGGCTTATTGAGGAGACACGTGCTATGACTTTTATAAGCGATTGTGCGTATGATGTTCGCCTGGCAGATGAAAAATTGTCTGGAAAAAATGGACTGAAAATTTGTAGGATCATATCTCTGGATCAGAAAGTCAGAAACATGGGGCAGGCTATTTTGACTTAGGCTAGCAAGCAGTCTTTGAATATCAACTTTGAAACATCCTAGCCATGCCCTAGCAACCACCCAGAGCACCCTTGCAACCCTTTGGATATCTTCAGATCAGAATGTCATAGAGACTTCAGGGTTGACTCTTTTGACTCAGGCTACCAAGAAGCCTTTTTTGTATCACCCTAGAAACCAGTTGGGGCCACCCTTGCAACCGTATTTGCAAAACCTATATCTCTGCACAAGAACATCGTAGAGACTTTGGGGTGGGTTCTTTTCACTCAGACTAGCAAGCTGTCTTTAAGTATCACATTGGCAACTGCCTAGAAATGCCCTAGAAACCATCCAATGCACCCTAGCAACCATGTAGCAACATGTTCCAGCCATATCTCAATATCAGAACATTGTACAGACATGGCGGCAGGTTGTTTTGACTTCTTTTGTAGTATCACCCTGGTAACTGCTTAGCAACCAAATGGAACACCTAGCAACCAAATTGCAACACTCATATCTCTGCACCAGAACATCGTAGAGACTTGGGGGTGGGCCATTTGACTCTAACTTGAAAGCAGCCTTTTTATTATTACTCTGAAATCTGCCTAGCAACCAGATGTAACACCCAAGCAACCATAAAACAACATCGATATCGCTGCACCAGAACATCATACAGACATGGGGGTGGCCTCTTTCAACTTGGGGTAGTTGGTGGGACATTGTGGTGACAAGTTTTGTCATGGCAAGCACCACTCACATTTTTTACATAAAATGTACCTATCTAGTTATTTTTGCAATTCCTTGTGGTAATGTTAGTGCAGTACAAATTACACACTTTACCTCTAAGAAGAACCTTTAATTATGTGATTATATTAACACAAAAATTAAATAACTTTTTGTTTTCATTACATGAAACAACATTACATAAAAATGGGTTTCCTGCTAGGATATACGGTGATTTCAAGATTGAGGATGTGAGCATTTAATCAAGATATTTTTAATAAATGTTAACAGAACAAAATAAACTAGAAAACATCAAGTTACAAATGTTAAGTCAACTCCACCATCATCATAAATATTAGATTAAGGAAAAATGCTGATATAGTTATGAAACAAATTCTGACACTGCTAAAAATCTTTGGTGAAATGCCAAAAAACTAAATACAAATTCATTGAATGGCTGCATGCAGAATTTAGGTATATGACCAGTCAACTGAGCCAACTGAGACTTGTTTTGTGATATTGTGCTGCTGTAGCAAAACAAGACAATCACAGGGGGACGTCATGTCTTGTCACTCAAATGAGCAGCAGGAAATAAGTCACACTGATGATTCAGATACAATGAGTCACTTAAAGCAGGACACTACAGTGTTTGACCAAAACAACTGTCAGTCGTTTTCCTCTGCAGTAAATATGACAAATCTTTTCGATGAAAAGGCTACTGAAAAAAAAAAAAAAAAAACATTGAACATTTTTATTCTTTAGTAATACACATCTAGTCACATTTCTGAGGCATTAAAGGGATGGTTCACCCAAAAAATGGAAATTCTGTCATGGTCCACTCACCCTCATACTGTTCCAAACCCATATGACTTTCTTTCTTCCCTGGATCATTAAAAAGATATTAGCCAGAATACTGCCTCAGTCGCCATTCACTTTCATTGAATGAGAAAAAGATGCAACGAAAGTGAACAGTGACTAAGGTTAACATTCTGCTTAGCATCTCCCTTAGTGTTCCACAGAAACAAAGAATGCCATATGGGTTTGGAACAACATGAGGGTGAGTGAATAATGACAGACTTCTTAATTTTGGGTGAACTATCCCTTTAAGCCTTAAAAGTATTAGAATTATTTATCTCTGTTTTGTTATTGAACATGGGCTCTCAGAAACCAGGTTAAAATTCTACTGCTCACCTAAATTCTAACTTTAGGGTGAGTGAGAGAATGTATGACTTCTAATCTAACTCACATAAACTGAAATGACCTTATCAAGGGCCCTTAATGTGCAAAAGTATTAATTCCCTTAGGCTAACAAAATACACATTATCATCTCTTAATTATTGCCCCTTATGTTGTTATTCAGCTCTGAAAACAAGATAAACAAAATAATCATGGCCTTAGTTATTATCATTCATGCTCAAGAAGCAAGAACAATGTGTAACATCACAATGAACATAATTTTCAGACAAGCCGATAAGTTTAAGAGCTGTACTAGTGTAGATAAAAAAACGACTACTGTGCTGCTTTGGGCTAGTTCAAATCAAGCACAGATAGAGACCAAATTACTTAGCAACTTTATCTTAAAGGGATAGTTAACCTAAAAATGTAAATTCTCTCATTATTTACTCACCCTCATGCCATCCCAGATGTGTATGACGTTATTTCTTCTGCAGAATACAAACAAAGATTTTTAAAAAATATATCAGCTCTCTGTGACGTGTACAGAATGGGGGCAGCAGGGGCACAAACCCCTGCCCCTTTCATTCACAGATCTAAAGGTGCCCTTCTGATAGTCCAGAAAAAAAGTAGAAATTTTAATAATTAAATTAAAATGGTTAAATAAAACAAAATTAAAATCACGTAATAATCTCAAAATAACAGTAATAATGTGTTATTATGAGGTTTCTTTGTAAATCGTGGGCGTATTAAAGAAAATTAAGTGTAGGTGCCTTTAAGAGCGTGTGCTACAGCAGATCGGGGCAGATTCCAATCACAAGTGGTTCTCTATGCCCTACTCACTACGAGGTGCAGAGCCCTTGAAGTGGGTACCCTGAAGGGAACACGGCACATGAATGTGCCCTTCGTCTTGTGGAAGGGCCCATTCATTTTCTCACTTTCGTTTGGAACGAGCTTTCAAGTGGCGTCCCCTCACGCTGCAGTGCCCTTTGTGGGAATAAAAATGCTGTTTTGAATTCACCTCGGAGCATCGAAGTCACGTCACGAAGCATCAGCTGTTTTTTTATTCTGTTTGTGTTTCATGAAGTTACGAGCGAAACGCGAAAGAAGATATCTGTTTACATCTTATAAACTCTAAAAGCTTTTTTCTCCAGGCCATTACTTGATATTAATTTAATATGTGACTGAAATAATGTGTTGTTTTCTACTCGTGAACTTTCTGATTGGCACAATGATTTGACCTTATGTTTGACAGCTTGTGCACAGTAAATAATCCTTATTTCATAATTTATGGAAAAGGAACACTTCTTATTTGTCAGCAAATTAAAAAAACACCTGGTAAGAGTTTGTTATAATGCATTGTAAAGTCTTTAAAACGACACCCATTTTGTGTTATTGAGGCGAGCAGTTATTATTTATTATGATGATTTATTTTTCAGCATGGAACATCAAAAGTATGCCAAAATATGTTTATGTATTATTATTTGAGTGAGTCAAGAGCAAGCATACAGTAATTTCCTCATTTCTTTTTTTTTTTTTTTTTCTTTTTTTCTTTTTGGACATGTGGTCTACCCATTCAAAACCATGACGAGGTCAGAATGGAAGCAACAGAGATAAAATGGTAAAATGAGGGTGCAGAGATGAGAAAAGTGAAAAGAGTGATGAGACAAGAAAAAGATTAGAGTCATATAACAAAAAAAAAAAGACACTGTTGTTGTTACCAGGGTAATACCATGGTACTGAATACAAATACTCATATTTCATGATACTGTCATAGTACTCCAAGATACTTCAAAAAATACCATGGTTTTACAGTAACACATGTCAAAAACATGGGATTATCACAGACCATGTCTGAAAAAAAGTGTAAAATATGGTGCTATTTGTTAGGAATATAACAGAATAGGCTATTATTTGTGCCTTTTTATATCCTTTCGCCCCTGTCCCTGCTGAGGCCTGTGCATGCCACTGTCAGCTCTGTAGGTCCACACAGTGCAAGTGAACTGTGGTCAGAACTTTGAAGCTCCAAAAAGCACATTAAGGCAAAATAAACTCCAGTTGTTCAATCCATGTCTTCAGAAGCGATATGATACAGTAGGTGTGGGTAAAAAACAGATCAATATTTAAGTCCTTGTCCTTGGTTGGGATGCACAAACAAACATAGAATTTTGTGATAATGCCACAGAGCCATATTATTTAACCTACAATATAAAACTTACATTCCATTCTGTGGAGAGAGCTTTAATTGTTGGTGACTTCAACATTCACATAGATAATGAAAACGACACATTGGGGTTAGAACTTATTGATATTCTCAACTCTCTTGGAGTCAGACAAAATGTGACAGGACCAACTCATTGCCATAATCATACGCTAGATTTAATTCTGTCATATGGAGTTGATGTTGATACTATAGAAATTCTGCCACAGTGCGATGACATCTCAGATCATTACCTCGTCTCTTGTATGCTGCAATCAGCTAATGTTACTCAATCTACACCATGCTATCATTCAGGTAGCACTATTCTTTCGATGACTAAAGATAGCTTCACTAATTATCTTCCAGATTAATCTCATATACTCAGTAAGCCAAAAAGTCTAGAACAACTTGGAAGTAATCACAAAAATATAAATACAGTCTTCTCTGGCACTCTTGATAGTGTCGCTCCCCTTCGATTAAAGAAAATTAAAGAAAAAAGTCCCGCACTATGGTACAATGATCACACTCATGCTCTCAAGAGACCAGCTTGGAAAATGGAGCGCAAGTGGAAGAATACAAAATTAGAGGTATTTTGCGGTGCATGGAAGGATAGTGTCTGTAGCTACATACAGGCACTAAAAGCTGCCAGGTCAATCCTACACAACAATCCTAGGTGTTTATTCAGTACTGTAGCTAATTTGGTTAGGAATAAAGCCTCAACTGAATCAGATATTGCGTCACAGCACAATCGTAATGACTTCATGAATTTCTTTACTGATACAATTGAAATCATTAGAAATAAAATTGGAATTATGCAATCGTCTGTCACAGTACCTCAGAAAACAGTGTCTAATAATTTTCCTCACGAGCAACTTCAATCCTTCCCTGTCACAAAAAGCTAACAAAACTTATCGAAACATTAAAAGCTGCATAAAGTATGTTAGACCAATACCAACTAAGCTCTTAAAAGAGGTATTCACTGTAATCTCAGATCTGGATACTTCATATGCCACTGACTGAACCTTGGATTTAGGATAGACCTCACCGAAATTACCTGCCGGCTGAACTGACATGCACCTCACTGATCTCTGCCTGCATCACCTTGATCTAAAGATGGACTACACTCTTAAAATTTAATCCACAGAATATCAATTACTGGCCAACAAAAGCCTTCATCAACCAACTAACAAAGGGCAATGCATCTATGTGAATTTATGCAGTTAATCCAGGATAAACTTTAGGCATTAGTCATTAATCTTACAGTTCATACAAAATCTTTGTCTAAACACTGGCCCTTAACACTTACTTAGTTTGCTCATTTTAAACCATGACTTGCACTGCACATAAATAACTAGTATGGGCATTATATTCATGCTGTTTAGCCAGAGTGGAACTGGCCCCCACAGTGAGCCTGGTTTCTCCCAAGGTTATTTTTCTCCATTAACCAACATCTTATGGAGTTTTGTGTTCCTTGCCACAGTCACCTTCGGCTTGCTCACTGGGGTTCTAAATACAATTATTATTTAATTATTTATTTTTATACACAATTTGCAATCATATTTAATCAAACTACACAATGATGACTCTAAGACTTTATAGATATTACAGTTTCATTTTCTGTTAATTCATGATTTTCTGTAAAGCTGCTTTGAAACTATGTGTGTTGTGAAAAGCGCTATACAAATAAAAATGACTTGACTGAAAAGACCAACTGTAAATAACAATAAACGTAGTAATTCAGACAGGCAGGGGTAAATCACCAGCAGCAGTAATATCAAAGGCAGTCCAGAGGGGTATTCAATAAACAGGCAAGAGATCGGGGCAGGCGGCAGACAATCACAGGTTATATCCAGGTAAAACAAGGCAGTAATAGTTGGCAGGCAGCAACGGATCAAAGACAGGGTAAACAGTCCAGGATAATACACAGCTAATTCAATAAACTAAGAAAATGCTCAGAAATGTCAGCCTGGGCAAATCAAGACTTCGCAATGACAGCGAGTGAGAGTGAGACTTAAATAGCTGAGTGAATTGGAAACAGGTGAACAGGTAATCACTGACAGGTACGGGGATAATGGGAAATGGAGTCCAGACAGTTAAAGTAAAACCCCAGGTGATGGAGCCCTCTGGTGGTGAGCAGGAGGAACAACAAAGGCGGGATTCATGACAGAGGCCCCCCCCCCCAAGTGGCTCCTGAAGCGAGGAGGCAGGCGACGCCAGGGTCCAAAGAAACCCAGGCAGATCAGGTAGACGACCAGGGAACCAAGGGAGCCCGAGCAGACCAGGCAGACGCTATGAGACTAGGGATACCACAGCAGGTCAGGTGGACAGCCAGGAGACCAAGGGAGCCAGAGCAGACCAGACGGACGGCCATGAGACCAGGGATACTGAGCAGGTCAGGCGGATGGCCAGGAGTCCCAGGAGACCAGAGCAGACCTCTGTGGTCATGGGCATGGACTGAGGCTCGGGAACGACCTCTGTGGTCGTGGGCGTAGACAGAGAGTCGGGTACGACCTCTGTGGTCGTGGGCGTAGATGGAGACTCGGGTACGTCCTCTGTGGTCGTGCACATGGACTGAGACTCTGGAACAACCTCTGTGGTTGTGGGCGTAGACAGACTCGGGAATGACCTCTGTGGTCGTGAACATGGGCATAGTCTCGGGAACGACCTCTGTGGTTGTGAACATGGGCATAGTCTCGGGAATGACCTCTGTGGTCATGAACACTGGCAGAGACTTGGGAATGACCTCTGTGGTTGTGAACACTGGCAGAGACTTGGAAACGACCTCTGTGGTCGTGGACGAGAGCAGAGACTTGGAAACGACCTCTGTGGTCGTGGACATGAGCAGAGACTTGGAAACGACCTCTGTGGTCAAGAACACTGGCGGAGACTTGGAAACGACCTCTGTGGTTGTGAACACTGGAGGAGACTTGGAAACGACCTCTGTGGTCGTGAACACTGGCAGAGACTTGGAAATGAAAGACTCTCCCCTCCTCCTCCTCTGGACGGCCGAAGTAGGCAATGCAGGCTCTGGGGCGGACGAGGCTGGCAACGCTGGCTCTGGGACGGACGAGGCTTCCAGCTCGTTGACCGTGGCAGGCGTGGGCGTTGGCTTGTTGGCCGTGGTAGGCGTGGGCATTGGCTCGTTGGCCGTGGCAGGCAAGGGCACTGACAATTTGTGGGAAAGAGTCTTCGTGGCCCTATGCACCAATATCAGTGGCGGATAATTCAACTTGGAGACAAGGGCCGTGAAGGCCTTCGAGCAATAAGTCGCGGAAGGCTGGACTGTGGCATGGTGTGGAGCAGGCTCAGATGTGGCTGTGACATGGCATGGAGCAGGCTGAGGTTTGGCTGTGACATGGTATGGAGCAGGCTGAGGTTTGGCTGTGACATGGTATGGAGCAGGCTGAGGTTTGGCTGTGAAATGGCATGGAGCAGGCTGAGGCGTGGCTGTGACATGGCATGGAGCAGGCTGAGGCGTGGCTGTGACATGGCATGGAGCAGGCTGAGGCGTGGCTGTGACATGGCATGGAGCAGGCTGAAGCACGGTTGTGACATGGCATGGAGCAGGCTGAAGTTTGACTGTGACATGGTATGGAGCAGGCTGAAGTTTGACTGTGACATGGTGTGGAGTAGACTCAGATGTGGCTGTGACATGGCATGGGAAGGCTTCAGATGTAGAAGACTTAGAATCCGGGATCGGGATTGAGAGAGGAGGCTCACCCGAAGCGAGTGTTTCGCGTACTAGCCTCACATATACCTCCCACGTGTAGTCTCCGGAGTCTGGCAATTCCCTCCACTGGCGTGCTGCGAGTCCGATCCGGTATATGGATTTCAAAGTGGCATCATCAAAACCAGTGTGGGTGGCAATGGTGGAAAAGAAATGGGAGTACTATCTTATTGATAAGTCTGACTGGCTTAATTGAACGAAGAATGCTGCTATATCCATGATACGGTGAATTGTTCTAGCTGAGGCCAGGTGTGCCACTGGGTTTGATGAAGGAGCTGAGACCTCAGTGGTTAGTTGAAAAAAGCCGCTGGATCGGTTTTTGGTGAAGTCTTCTGTAATGATGAGTCAACAGAGTTGAGATCCAAGTGCAGCTTTTAATAACAATAAACGTAGTAATTCAGACAGGCAGGGGTAAATCACCAGCAGCAGTAATATCAAAGGCAGTCCAGAGGGGTATTCAATAAACAGGCAAGCGATCGGGGCAGGCGGCAGACAATCACAGGTTATATCCAGGTAAAACAAGGCAGTAATAGTAGGCAGGCAGCAACGGATCAAAGACAGGGTAAACATTCCAGGATAATACACAGGTAATTCAACTAAGAAAACGCTCAGAAATATTAGCCTGGGCAAAACAAGACTTTGCAATGACAGCGAGTGAGACTTAAACAGCTGAGTGAATTGGAAACAGGTGAACAGGTAATCATTGACAGGTACGGGGATTATGGGAAATGGAGTCTGTGGGAAGTGGTGAGCGGGAGGAACAACAAAGGCGGGATTCGTGACACCAGCATTGCTGGTCACCAGCTTATGTTGTATTTTGGGTGCTGGTTCCCCAGCATGAAATGCTGGTGTGGTGGTGTCTCCACCACATTTTTAAACTAACTTAACCAGCTTCATCAGAAAGACCATGCTGGTCAACAAGCAAGATTTAGCTGGTGAAAAGCATGGCTATGCTGGTCCACCAGCTAGACCAGCCCCAACCAGTATTAACCAGCATAACCAGCCTAGAACAGCATGGGAATTGCATGCTGGTTAAGCTGGTCTTTTCAGCAGGGTTGTCCAACAAAGACAAACCCAGAAACAATGCCAACACTGAAAAATGGCTTAAAAAGTTTACCTTGGTTTTTCCACACCATGTATAATAAAAACACTGGTTACACTTTATATTAGGTGGCCTTAACTACTATGTACTAACATTAAATACATACAAGGCTATGTATTTACTGTGTAACTACATGTTGTTCTGCAAAATTCCCACATTTGCTGCTACTGAGGTTTAGGAGTAAGGGTAGGGTTAGGGGTTAGAGTTAGGTTTTGGGGTAAGGTTAGGGGTAAAGTTAACAGTGTAACTACAAACCAGCTATGCTGGTCCACCAGCTAGACCAGCCCCAAACCAGTACTAACCAGCATAACCAGCCTAGAACAGCATGAGAATTGCATGCTGGTTAAGCTGGTCTTTTCAGCAGGGTTGTCCAACAAAGACAAACCCAGAAACAATGCCAACACTGAAAAATGGCTTAAAAAGTTTACCTTGGTTTTAGTGTGGATATTGTAGTTACTACTGTGATAGGAGAAAATATTTGAATATTGAAAAAATACAGTTTTAATTCTGATGCAGAGACAGATTGTGAAACATGGATGGAAAGCCAAAACACTTCCTTGACACTAACAAATCAGGCTTTGGCTTCAACTTTCACAACAAAGCCTGTTTGTGCTGTTGAACGACGTCATTGTTGCCCACAAAATACTGCTTGCTAACTCTAACAGATGGCCCAGATTCCACCCACCTTCCTCTCCTATGACTCTGCCTTCTCCTTGCCCTGACTCAAGCCTGCATTCATCAAAACCAACCAGCCAAAACCTTGCTTCCACTTCCCCATGCGAAGAAAATTAAATTCACCAGTCCTAAAAGTAATTTTACCTTTCACGGGGTGGAAGACAGACACAATTAGTGCCTGCACATGCATCACATAAGTACTGTAGCGTTTCATTTGAACTCTAGCACCCGGGCAACACCGTAACCTTGTTATATCAAACCCTTAAACAAAAAATAGGATAAATCCAGTTCAAGTTAAGCCTCACTGCGTAATAACCAGCTATAACAAGCATTTGTGATATGTACCTGTTTGTGCTCCATTCACTTTCTTTCAAACATACACTAATGTGGGAGAGCGGAAAGGCGAAAGGAATTAGGGCTGGATATTGATACAGATTTCCCGATTCGACTCCGATTCACAAGTCCTCGATTCTATTTGATTCTGATTTCAATTCGATTCCAATTCATTGTGGTATATTTTAGTTATAATGTCCATTTTGTTTACATATGAGAAAAATTCATTAATTATGCATGTGACTTTCTAACTTGGTACATTGAGAAAAGATTAATTTTTCAAATTATATTTTATCAGTTTTTCATTTTAGTCACATTTTAGCTTTTTAAAGGTGAATTCAGTCATTTGAGGCTAATTTAAAAAGTTTTACACATTAACAAATGAATTGTGTTTTTGTGAAGAGTGATCTGAATGGTGTAAACTCACATGAGTTGAAGACTACTCATATTAGTTTTCTATAAAAAGTGTTTTGGATTCACTTTATATTAGGTGGCCTTAACTTCTATGTACTTAACCAGTTGATACAATGTACTTATGTGCATACATGTTGTTGCATTGTTATTATATTTAAAGTATTTGCATTTAATTACATTTGTAGTTACACTGTTAACTTTACCCCTAACCTTACCCCAAAACCTAACTCTAACCCCTAATCCTAACCCTACCCTTACTCCTAAACCTCACTAGCAGCAAATGTGGGAATTTTGCAGAACAACATGTAGTTACACAGTAAATACATAGTCTTGTATGTATTTAATGTTAGTACATAGTAGTTAAGGCCACCTAATATAAAGTGTAACCAGTGTTTTTATTTTACATGGTGTGGATCACCCCTTCAATGTGTTTTGCCATGTTGAAATGAAATGGTTCACTGTGTTTCACTAAATGTCGAAGAAGAAAATCCTCATGCTCATTGGCTGCGGCCTATGTAGATATGTTTGTTTATGCTTAGCACAGTGTTGTTTGGTGATGCGAAGATCAAAAAGAATACAATGGAACATACTTATTATCGTGCTTTAGAAGCAAAGACAACAGGAGATTCAGTAGCTGTACTGCCGAAGAAGCGATAAAGGTCCAAAGTAAAAAAGAGAGAAAGACCGGCAAAGGCAAAAAACTAGAGTAAATATTGGTATGGCATACACAAGGTGGAAAGATTTGATGACGGAGAAAAACTTGAGTAGTAATGTCGATGTTGCTTCATTTTTGTTGGACAGGTTAGACATTATTAATTGTTTAGACCACTCTCTAAAATAGTATCAGTGGAATTTACAGAAAACTCATACAAGTTTCCCTCAAACTTTTTAAAATTAGGTGTGTAGTCAACGTATGTTAGAAATGGACAGTTTTCAGCGGCATTTACAAACGCAACCGGAAAGCAATGTGTAATTTTCTTTTCTTTGTTATAACAGCTATAGTAAGGGGGGGCCCATCTACCTCCACCTCTATGAAATGGCATACATCTTCATTCGTTTAGTAGCTTGGCACAGAGATTGCTGTGGATTTTGAGTAAACCATGATGTTGGTTTGCTTGGAAACAAAACGAGTTCTTCAAATACAGTGTTCATGGACATGCTAAATTTGATCATCAAAAACAATTCTAATCTTTCCTTTACCATAACATTCTGTATCACTAGATAACTGAGGTTTATTTTCCTCTAAGCAGTTTTCTAATAAAGATAATAACTGTCTTTAGAAATAACGTGAAATGTAGACAGTCTCCAAAGATTATTGATATGAGGGACAATTATAATCTGTCCTTAACTGTAGAAGTCTGTTCACTTGAATTCTGACATTTGTTTTTAGGCAAAGCAATTATATTATAGTAGTAATAAATAACTTTAGAAATTACCTCAAACTCTCACATTTTCCAGATGCAAATTATATTCCAAAAATGGCGGGGGCGGCAGAGACGATCATGCTTATCCACATCGATAGATGGCAGTACAGCATCTAACACCACTGTCGTATCAGTACTTAAAGTACACGAAGAGCAATGCTAACGCTAGCTAGAGAACTACTGAATGCCCCTTTAAAAACATACAAATTCCATGTATTCTATCAATAAATATGATGTCTTGAAATTGTAATAAATTGCCTATATAATTTTTTTACTCGTTTATTGGTTTATGAGTATTGCATTGTGAACTGATATGTAAAACAAGTCCTAAAACAGTACTGTCTCTTTAAGAATAGTGGCAGTTCAGCAAGCGTCACAGAATGTTTTTGGTTGAGCACACATTAATAAGAGAGCAGTCAAATTTTTCTTTATCACATCCATGCTGTGTCATCAGAATAACATGTTTATTTCTTGTTGTTTTTGAAAAAACTGGCTGTAAAGAACAGGATGGATATTAAAAGACACATTGTTCAATGACTAATTAATTGAGTGGATCTCGTCTTTGGACACACATTACATGGAATGAGTCAATCTAAACTTTTACTCTCAACACACAGTGAAAGGATCTCTGAACTGAACCTCTTTACTACTCAATCACTAGAGTGAAATATGAACATTGACCAGCCAGTGGCTAAACACACAATTTAAGGCAAATAGTGCAAAATTTGGTTGCATATGCAAGTGATTTACTCGCATTGTAGAGGGTTGTGCATAGAGTAAAAGATCAATCTTGGGATTTTAAGAGTCGATATCAGGATAATTCAAATGAAGATTTTGATTAATTGGAAAATCGATTTTTTTTTTCCCAGCCCTAATTTCTTCTGCTGCTACGTACCAATGTTCATGTTTGGTGAACTGACCTGTGAATTTGTAAATGCCTAACAAATAGCGGATCTAAATGTCACAGATTGATCTCTTGGCTCAATACAGAATAATATAACTTTCAAAGATGCAGGTAGTTAGTAGGCCTATATTTTAACATTCTGAATTTTTATTTTCTTATTTAAATTTATTATTTATTGAAAACAGAACCCCAAGAGTGTGACATCATATCCTGCTGCCTATATTCGTTGTCGGGTCCGCATTCATTTTGTATGCTTAAAGCATAGTGACCACACCTTTAGTCGCAAAAATAACAGCTGCTCTGGGTGAGTGTTATTAACACTCAAGTGGCCAATCAGAGGTCAGCACTAGAACAGTGATGAAAACTGTGTGGCTACACACAAGAGTGGGGTGAGCTAATGTTGACACACCTTCTCCACCTGCTACTTATTCATGGGCACCTTAATCCTCTGCTGCAGTCAGCACCTGACATTCTCATGTCAGAGCACATCTATAGTGGGTTAAAATAGGACAATTAATTACCATTTACCTCAGCAGGAATGCAGCTGGATGTTGGGATTCTAGCTTTCGTAATGCATGTAATTGTCTGTTGAATAATGCCGACCCACGCTCCTTATATCAGACTCGGCTCACTCACTCATGAAAAGACACTCATGAGTTGATAAGCGGGACGCTGCAGCTTAAGCCTTTCAAGAAACTCTAATGCTAAGGGCTGGTGCGGGTTCCCCTTAATGTGTGAAAAGCAGTTTATTAATAGTCCCTCAAGAGTCACACTAGTACAATAAAAGTGAAAAGTATATGGTAAATATTTTTACAGGTGAAGTTTTCTGCACCACTAGCAGAACTAAACTGAGTTGCTAAAATAATTACTGTTTTCAAACAGGTTTCCCAAAGACTCCCCCATCTTCCATTAGCTAGGAAAACAGTTAGCCCTGCCCCAAACTAAAGCCACTGGTTGAGCCAATGTGGCTATGTCAGGCAGGATGCTCATAAAAACATATAATTGTTTCCACTTCTTGAGATAACCTCCCTATGGCTCACATATAATTATCAATCCACATTAGGATGGAATAGGAAAAAGTATTGTTATATTTAAAATTACACACATCACCTTTTAAGTCTGGTACATTCTGTGCTTTGAACTGTTCCACAGAAGAAAAAAAACAGTAGTAGTAACAGCATCATGGAGAATTAAAGGTTTAAACCAAAAGTACATATGAAATATACATATATGGTCAATTTTTCCTCAAAAGGCATTGGATGTTGCAGTTCCACAAATAACCTGCACTACAAGTTACAGCTATACCCTTTCAACAATTCATATCCACTCATGCTATTATTTTCCAATACTGTCATCCTCTGTAAATTGACTAAATTTTTCCCATCTTGAAAAATGAAAAGATAAAAGAGTGGGTACAGAATTTCCCAATATACTACTAATAAAGGCTGAGTAGATTTGAAAGTCATCTGTGAATTTTGAACAAAGGTGAGCTCTATTTCTGTCTAAAATTAAAGTAAAATATAGGGAGAGATTCATTCCCTCTGCGTAAGACCTGCTTTTATTTAATCTCAGTTTCTTAGTGACTTTTCCTCTCACAAAAGGGCTTTACTGCATCTAAAATACTATTCTCATTAGAAATGTTCACTCCGAGCCGCTTCACCACATTCAACTGTCTAGGAGGGTAGAGATGCATTAAACATGGGCACTGGTTCCCAATCTAAAGTGCATGGAGCGCTGCTTTATTTCTGAATTGGTAACACTGCCCACAGGTCGAAAGTACTGAGAACAGAATAGGGAGACCTCTGCAAGAAGACATGTCTCACAAGCCCCATCTGTTTCATTAATGATATCCATTTATTACAGTGCTGCCGTTCTTCATAAACATTTAATCTTTTTTATGATAAGATAAAAAGGTCAAAATATAACCAATGAATTAGCTTCAAGGTGGCTTCAATGTTTTTTGATTAACCAGCCAAATGTGGATTATCACATTCTCATGCTTTTTATTCTCTGAATCTGAGCAGAGTTTAGCCAAACCAGTCTGTCACAAGACAGATTATAGTAAAAGAGACATGATATAAAAAAAGTTTATAACTCAATGTTGACCAAATGAGTCGTTTCTATGTTCTGCCTTTGCACATCAGAATCGCTTAAACTTAAACCTCGTACATGAAAAGCAATTTAATATAAAACTATTGAATGTGGATTATTGCTTTGAATATCTGGTTAAAGGAAAATTAATGGTATAAAAAACATTTAGAATGGTTCTTCTGGTGCTGTAACCTGATATGAAATCTATTGGTTTTTATCATGTATAGAGAGCTTTCAGCATGATTGTATCTGTTGCAATGAATCATTTACCTCCAAGGGGAGGAACGGCAAAGACCTAAATGACTCAAAAGTATTACAGATGCTGCTCTGAGGTTATGACAGGGCATTATATGTAAGCTACTGTTACTGTCTTTCTGATGGTGTTTACAGTTTGAAACTGCTTATACTCTTTCAAAACTGAAATTACAGTGAATTTAACTTGATTTGCATTGCTCATCGAGGTCTTAAACTTTAACTCATATGAAAGTTACAGTAAGCCAACCAGACGTTTGTCTGAAATCTTCTAAAATATCCATGATTACAGCAAACAGAAGAACACTTCTCTGATTAAATGTCAATGAGAAGAAAAACACTTGTCCAATGTTTACCTACAATAAGATACAGATTGACACTATAAGTAGCCTATGGAAAGATTATAATGTTCCACAGAGTTCATATTCTCAAAACACGTTTCACCCATTATTAAAAGAGCCAAACCATACATGTTATCTTTCCTTAGATTATGGCAGTTATATCCGTAGCTGAGTCACCTTTTATTTATTGGAAACACTGTTCAGTAAGGTTGTATTTGTTAACATTGGGTAACTAAATGAGTAAACATGAATATTGTGAAAACATGGAGAAAAAAATCCTTTTACAGCACTTATAAACTTAGTTCATATTAATTTCAACATCTACTAATATTTTTTTAATACGAAAAGTTGTATGTTATCATTAGTTAATGCATTCTAAACTAACATGAACTAGCAATGAACAATTGTATTTTCATAAATTAACATTAACCAAGAACTAATAAATGCTGTAAAAATAAATAAATAAATCATTGTTGGTTCAAGATGCCTAATGCATTAACTAATGTTAACAAATAAACCTTTAAAGTGTTACCAATTTGTCTTACAATACGCAGCCCTAATCAAAAACATGCACGTCAAACGAAATCTGACAACTTTAAGGATTGGTTTTTTGCATCAAACATAACACAGACCCTTGCAAAAACGATGGTAAATGGGTGTATTGTTTTGATATGAGGTTATTACATACAAAGGTGCGTGTCCCTCTATATGCTCCTTAAACAAATGTGTTAAAATATCCGCAATTACAAATACACGTTCTTACCGTCGAACAAAGTGCCGAGATGTGATGAGCGATTCAGAGTGGCATCTTCAACTTCTCCGCAGGTTCACACATAGTGTACATGTTTGAGTGGACAGCGACAGTGAATGAATGCTGCCCGAAGCAGGCACGAAGACGGTGTGATGCCCAAAACGAAGCTGTCTCGGTAGGCAGCTCACCGGGTTTTGAGGCACAGCCTGTATCTAGCCGCGACAGTCTGACGTCTTCCTGCCTCCCTTTCCAGCCACGTTGTCTGCCCCGTGTTAATTTAAACAAACAGCTTGGATCCTAGTGCTGTTGACAACATCGGTAGAAATGTGGTATGGGTTAAAACAGTCGAGCCGCAGACGCTTCTCGGCGGTTGTCGTGTCCTCATGCCGATTGTGGAAGAAAGCAGCCGTGCTCGAGATGTGCTCGGTAGCCTAGAGCAGACACCAAATGTGCCTAGCCTACTAGAAAGGTAATGCAGAACAGCGAAATGCTTAACGTTGAAAACAACAGGCTGTTATATCGTCGCCCTCAGTGATATGACAGCATGCTTGCTGTTTATAATACTGGTGAGAAAAGAGTAATATTTAGTATGAAAGGGTTTTGTCAACCTCATAGCTTCTGACAATGCATTTACATTATGTATGACTTCATTGTGATAGTAATGTATTTACAGTGTATTAGGACATAGTGGCAAGGTAATTAGTAGGCTGTCCTTCTCTGTAATATGTAATGTAATATCAAACAGTATAATATATAATAAAGCAGTGGCGAATTCTCAAGGCCAGCAAAGCTTTCTCTGCTGGCCTAACATGCCAAATAAATAAATATTTTTCATCCTTTCATCATCACCTTTTTGCCTATGTATTTTCAACTGCTTTCCACTCTTAATTAATCTACAAACAAATAGAGAAAAATGAAAAGTTTATCCAGTCAGAATTTATTCCTTGATGCTTACAAGCAAAGTGTGACAACTGTTTCACAAATCCCATGAAGTCATGCTCCTTTACCAAAGTGCTGTGAGTTTGAGCTCCACCCCCTCAGGCCTTCAGAATTTCCACAGAATCCCTCAACAGTGCAAATGAATGAGCAACTAAAGTCAGATTGTCAGATTCATCAGCCAATCAGATTGATTTATTTGTTCTTGGTGGGTGTGATCTTTAGGATATGTCCCAGTCCAGGCCTTCTAGCTGGCCTTGAGTGACGCAATCACACTTTAAGTAATGAAAGCGAAGATCGTAATCACTGCCGCTATCGCCACTGAGAAAGAGATCCTTATGGATTTACAAACCTGAGATGTTCTGCATGACCGTGTGATTGCTTAATTTATTAAACAGGAAAGGAGGGCTGATTTTCACTTCAAGTAAATTGGTAAGTGCTTTTTGCATTGTTATAGCAACATCAGGATTTCCCTATCTGTCACTCACTCGAAGTTGTGTCGATATAGTGACCCTAGGGGTCACTCTTGGGAGCCCCAAACACCTCTGCATTTTTTTAAAAAGGCCAATGAGAATTGGCGAGTGGAATTTGCATGAAAGAGCGGTTTTCTTGTTCCCTTGGTCACATGTCCGGTGCGCACGGCCATCGTTATGACCACCGTCCACCGTCCCATTTTTGCAAGTATGGCGCTCCAGCGGCGGACCCCCTGCCCCTGTGGGGATCCGTGACAAAAGGTGCACAACTGAGATATATTACTATATATTACTATTATAATATATTATTATTATCATTTGTTTACAAATTATAATAATATTTAAGTTGAATGAGTTCCAAAAAATAACTGTGAATGAAAAGTGACCTGATATCTTACAACTAAATTGAACAAAAAAGAGATCTGAATCATTTAAAGTCCAGATACAAGTTGAGAAAAAAAAACAAGTTTTCTACTTATACTGGAATTAATGTTAATTTTGCTGCTACATTATCCAGTATACTAGTTAATAAAGTGTTTCTTAATAAGCTATACATTTATATTGAAATAATGTGTAGTTAGATGTTTGTGTTTCTTTACATATTAAAGTGTACACCCAATTAGTTCCACACAACAATGTAAAGATATACTAAACTGATTATGCAAAAAAACAACACTGGTATCGGATCGGGATCGGTATCGGCCGATATTGAGATTTCCGATATCGGAAGAGAAAAAGTGGTATCGTGCATCCCTAGAGTTTTCTAAGTGTAAATTAGGCTGCTTAAAAATTCAGTGTCAGATCAAGTTTTGAAAAGTAGTGCTGCATTCCATTCAACTCGGAAACTCGGATTTTACAACTTCCTACTAGGAAAAGTGCAATGGAATGCATCTTGAAGTCAGAATGACAACTTACAGGTTCTGATTTCGCCGAGATGCAGGTGCATGATGTCACACAAACATGTCGACACTCAGGGAGATATACAAAGTAAGTGATAAACATTCACTTTAAGTAATATCGATAAATGAGTTAGTTTCCACATTACATGATATTAAAGCTTGTTTAACAAACGCCTGCTGAAACAGGTGTATAAAACATTATAATCTCTTTTGATAATCGTACACCTGAAGCACAAATGTTAGTACTGCAGCACTGTTTATCAGTTGGGTTGCTAGGAGACATCTCTAATGAGAGTCAAACTTCTGCTAAGCTAATGGGAGCATTGCAGTTCCGAATATCGGGGAATGGAATGCATTTATGGTCGGAGATATCAAGTAGGAATATCCCACATCCAACTTGAATGGAACGCAGCATAACTGTGTACCCTGACAAAACAAAATTTATTGCAAACAACATTTAAATCACAAATATTATTAGATATATTTTTCCAGGTATTATAGACCTCCTTGGTAGATTCATATGAAAAATTATGATATTTGACGTTCATTTCACAAAACAGTCATGCTGCATTTAAAATTAGGCTTGCTTGAGCATTAAGTGTGTGGACGTATTTTTAAAATGTCAGCTGGTATTATTAGTTGACTGCCACGAAATGTATGATAGGCATAGCATCTTATTCATTGTGAAACTGTGTTTTCTTAAAAGGCATGAATCGGACTGAAGACTTAAAATGCACGGCACGCGGCTGTAATAAATTCACCGTGATTCTTTCAGATCCCTTCAAAGTTTTGTGTTTCATTAAAATTGACGAGACATTTGACCAGATTTTTAAACTGCATAGATTGAGTTTTGGTGCCTTAATTTTAATTTTATTTTATTCTTGGCCAGAACTATTCATTTTAACAGGCTATCACATTGTCATCAGCATGAATATGAGACCTTTTCAAGTGAGGAACCTTGATTATGTTCTCTTAAACCTAAGACACAATAGTTCATCTGAAATGATAATCAGTTAAATCAAGGGCCATATATGAAAACTGTCGAAAAAATAATCAATCAAACCGGTCAGTTTTGTTAACTGAAGATCATCTGACCAAATTTTGATGAAGATTGAATGCAGTTTGTAGAGGGATTATTACTGAAATCACTTCTAGCAGTTTGCACTACATACAGTACCTCTGTTACTTACATAGACTGGACCCACTGTCCATTAGAATGGACATCAACTAAAATAAAAATAAATCCTTTATAAGTAATGGATCTCTAAAATATGACTATTAAGCAATATTCAATTTAAAATTCTTTTACAATTTATGTTACACCAAATGAAAATAAATAAACAAACAAAAACAAAAAAGGTTAAATTGTGACTGTATGGTCCAGAGGGCAGTATATTTTTGACCAAAGGTCATAGGTCAAATTTGTTCAAGAGCCTCTTGATCATTTTAATAGGGAAAAATATGTCTGTTTTGTGTCTTTGTTAATTTGTTCTAACTAATTTCTTTCCTTTATAGTGAAAAAAAATGACTGTCTTTCTTACACACTGTAAAAAAAAATTCTGTTACATTTATGGTGAAATACCGGCAGCTGTGGTTGCCAGAAATGTACTGTAAAAAATAAGGTGACCATGTTTCAGGCTTTACAGGATGCCATTTTGATGGCCATGTATTTTACGGTTTACTACCGTTTATTTTATTAAATTATATAAACTTAAAATAGTACTAACATTCTGGAAATATAAAAGTCTGCTTTTCACTTTAAAATGGATTGTTAATCACCATAGTAATTACAAAAGGCCACATAATGACTTAAACATCAACAAGCGTGGCCATTCCAGGAGTAATAATTAATAAACATGTAGAGACAGTGCACAGTGTTACTCACACAAAACACCATCAGAGTAATACATATGACATTAAAATAATGCAATAAACGTGAACTAAACTACATAAAATAAAACACAGAACACCCAAATGTGAATAACAGATATTAAAAATAAAAAACATAACAATTTCCATAAAATATAATTAAATTTGATGGGTCATGCCGGGACTTCTGGGAACACCTGATTATTGTTTTTCACCGTAACACGTGTATTCTCTTGTTGAACATAATATACATTTTTACCGTTAATTATACAGTAAAATTATACTTTTTGCATCTAAAAAATAAATAAAATTATATATAGTGTTGTTAAATGTAATAGCTTTTTTTCGTATGTGTTAAGGTAACTACCCATTAACCAATTAATGTTTTTTCCTGTAGTATTTTTACATTCTTTTACCATAAAAATTATGGAAATTTTTAAAGTGTTCTGATTTTTATGCCAATCATTCACCAGGATCAAAACTACTCCAATACCACCTTCCCTTAGTTTTTCAGACTATTTAATTTCAACTATTTATATTCATTTCTTTTTATTATTGTGGCATTCCATTAAGATAGTTTTGCTTGTTTGTTTAATGTTGTCCTTATTTGTCCAGAAAACTACGGAAAGAAACTGTTTGAACTTCTGCTAGCCTGAGAACTTTTCAGGCAGCATTGAGGGAGGTAAGATGGGTATGTTTTCTCCCATGAGGCCATGTTCAAAGTATCTTTGTCCCTGGTGTCTTTGAATGTATAAAACTTATTTATATCAAACTGAGAGGACATTTAAAGAGGGTTTTAAAAAGAAAGCTAATGTATTTTTGGAACATCTGTTAAAGAATAATGTGCTGTTAGGAGATGTTTTGATTGCTAATTTTTACACAGGGATTTTTTTTTTAATATTTTACTATTTAAATATAAAGTTGTAATGCTCTGTAACCACTTTCTGGGTCTTGTCTTTTCACTGCCATCATGCTGAATTTGCAAGATGACAAATGTATCAAATGTCAAGCATTTTTATTCAAATTACAAAGAGGTCTTTTTTTCAACATTGCTGTATGTTACAAACCTTGGATTCCCTATCTGTCACTCACTCGATGTTGTGTCGATGTAGTGACACTAGGGGTCACTTTTGGGAGCCCGAAACACCTCTGGTCTTTGAAAAAAGGCCAATGAAAATTGGCGAGTGGTATTTGAGTACTACTCCCCTGAACATACGGGTATAAAAGGAGCTGGTATGCAACCACTCATTCAGATTTTCTCTTCGGAGCCGAACGGTCGATGCTCACTGAGCTGAATTCTCACGGCTGTTCATTCACCTCTGCTGGATCTGACGGCGCATTTCAGTGGCTTCTCCCCCTCTGCACTGGTGCACTGCAGAGAGCGCCCCTGGGCGCTTCAGCAGAAATAAAAGAGTATATTCTAAAAGAGTATATTTCTCTAAAAGAACGGCACACACGGAACATCTTTTTAAAGATGCCCTTCCATTTGTGTGTTATTCCTGGTTGCGGTCGTTATTGCTCACCGTCTGGCGGTCACTATCGCTGTCTTTCGTGTCTGGGTGCTACCCACGTGAAGACAGCGTTCATGGATGGATCATGTACTCACTGCGAGAACATGACCATGGCAATGTTGCGGTCGTGGCTTGCCTTCGTAAGAAAGCAAGCCACCCCAGCGGCTCCCCGCCTCGGTCCTTCTACCTACGGGTATGAGGCCAGCGCGGCTATCACTGGGGTCGATTTGAGGACCCCAATGGGACCACCTCCGCTGGGTATCCCCCCATGGACCTCCCATTCCCCAGCACGCTCGTCTGCCCCGATCGGGCTTCCGGATGAGTCGCCAACTCTTCTCACGGCGAGTTCGACCTCTTGTTTGGAGCCCACGAAGGTGATGATGGGAAGTGGGCAGTCTCATCCTCAACTATCTCAATGACTGGCTAATCCTAGCTCACTCTTGGGATGTGTTGTGTACGCATAGGGACCTGGTACTCTCGCACCTCAGCCGACTAGGGCTTCGGGTCAACTGGGAAAAGAGCAAGCTCCTCCCGGTTCAGAGCATCTCTTTTCTCGGCTTGGAGTTGGACTCCGTCTCGATGACGGCGCGCCTCACGAACGAGCACACAGTGTGTGCTGACCTGTTTGAAGATGTTCAGACAGAAGACAGCGGTTCCACTGAAACTGTTTCAGAGGCTCCGGGCATATGGCATCCTCAGCGGTGGCCACTCCGCTCGGGTTGATGCATATGAGACCGCTTCAGCACTGGCTCCAGACTCGAGTCCCGAGATGGCCATGGCGCCGCGGGACACATCACATGGCCATCACACCAGTCTGTCACCGCCTCTTCAGCCCTTGGACCGACCTCACATTTCAACAGGCAGGCGTTCCCCTAGAGCAGGTCTCCAGGCACGTCGTGGTTACAACAGACGCCTCCAAAACGGGCTGGGGCGCTGTATGCAATGGGCACGCAGCCGCCGGCTGTTGGACAGGCCCATGGCTACGTTGGCACATCAACTGCCTCATGTTGTTGGCAATTCTGCTTGCCCTGCGGAGGTTTCGGCCGTTGATCTAGGGCAAGCATGTGTTAGTTCGGACAAACAACACAGCAGCGGTGGCATACATCAACCGTCAAGGTGGTTTACGCTCCCGTTGTATGTCACAACTTGCCCGCCGTCTCCTCCTCTGGAGTCAGCAGCACCTCAAGTCCCTGCGATCCACTCACATCCCGGGCAACCTCAACACTGCAGCGGACGCGCTGTCATGACAGCTTACCCTCAGGGGAGAGTGGAGACTCCACCCTCAGGTGGTCCAGCTGATTTAGAGTCGATTCGGGCAGGCACAGGTAGACCTGTTCGCTTCCTGAGAATCCTCCCATTGCCCGCTTTGGTACGCCCTGACCGAGGCACCTCAAGGTATAGATGCACTGGCACACAGCTAGCCCCCTGGACTATGCAAATATGCATTTCCCCCAGTGAGCCTACTTGCACAGACCCTGTGCAAGGTCAGGAAGGACGAGGAGCAGGTCGTCCTGGTAGCACCCTACTGGCCCACCCAGACATGGTTCTCAGACCTCATGCTCCTCTCAACAGCCCCCCTCCCCCAGCGAATTCCCCTGAGGGAGGACCTTCTTTCTCAGGGACGGGGCACCATCTGGCACCCGCGACCAGACCTCTGGAATCTCCATGTCTGGCCCCTGGATGGGACGTGGAAGACCTAAGTGGCCTACCACCCACAGTGGTAGCCACGATCACTCAGGCTAGGGCCCCCTCTACGAGGCGCCTGTATGCCTTGAAGTGGCATCTGTTCACTAAGTGGTGTTCTTCCCGACGCAAAGACCCCCCAGTCAGATTGGTGCTTTCCTTCCTGCAGGAGAAGATGGAAGGGCAGCTGTCCCCTTCCACCTTGAAGGTGTATGTAGCCGCTATAGCGGCACACCACGACACAGTGGAAGGTAAGTCCTTAGGGAAGCACGACCTGATCATCAGGTTCCTGAGAGGTGCCAGGAGGTTGAATCCCTTCAGACCGTGCCTCATTCCCTCATGGGACCTCTCTGTAGTTCTTCAGGGTCTACGGGGAGCCCCCTTTGAGCCCCTGAGCTTAAGGCACTCTCTTTAAAGACTGCCCTCCTGACTGCGCTCACTTCCATCAAGAGGGTAGGAGACCTGCAAGCGTTCTCTGTCAGCGAAACATGTCTGGAGTTCGATCCAGGCTACTCTCACGTGATCCCGAGACCCCGACCGGGCTATGTGCCCAAGGTTCCCACGACCCCTTTAGGGATAAGGTGGTGAACCTGCAAGCACTGCCCCAGGAGGAGGCAGATCCAGCCCTGATGTTGCAGTGTCCAGTGCATGCTTTATGCATCTATTTGGATCACACGCAGAGCTTTAGAGTCTCTGAGCAGCTCTTTGTCCACTTTGGTGGACAGTGGAATGGAAGCGCTGTCTCCAAGCAGAGGATCGCCCACTGGCTCATTGACGCCATAGCAGTGGCATATCATGTTCAGGACATGCCGCCCCTGGCAGGGCTACGAGCCCATTCTACCAGGAGTGTGGCGGCCTCCTGGGCCTTGACCAGTGGCGCCTCTCTAACAGACATTTGCAGAGCAGCGGGCTGGGCAACAGCCAACACCTTTGCGAGGTTCTACAATCTCCGGCTGGAATTGGTTTCGTCCCGTGTAGTGGCACGCACAAGCTGGTAAGTCCGGGACAGCTGGCCGGATGTATCGCTTGCGCATAGCGCCTTTCACCTCCCCTGAGCTGAAGACGTGCGCTGTTGCCTCCCAGTAGTGTTCACAAACTGTATTCCCTGGAAGACTTCCTCCGAACCCTGTGGCAGACGAGTTTGCGGAGAAACTCGCTGCCGGCTCAGTATAAGCCCTGTACTGGGGTAGGTGCTCCGCATGTGTTGGTTCCCCATAGGTAACCCCATGTGACATATATCTTCCACTAATTCGTTTCCCTGTTGGTAAACTGCATCTTCCTTGGGCAGAGGCCCCTCTGCCCCAGTCACCATGTTTGTAGAAACTCCTCCCCCATAGAGTAGGACCTACCATGGGACTTCTCCACATGACATACTTCCGACAAAGCTCGGCAAGACCATGTGACATATTTCCACTCAAAATACCCCCCTCTCTGGGCGGGGTGTGGTCTCCGTGGTATCTTCCCCTTGGGAGTGACATCCCCCCGACGTAGACCTGGTGGCCCCAGTCGGTTAACAAATTTCACTTTTTTTTTTTTTTAGGAAGAGAAAAAAAAGAGAGGATAAGAGACCACGACTGGGCTAGCCTGTCTCTAACTTTTGGGCAGTCGACTTGTTCCCGAAGGGCCGTTCGACACTCATAACAGCGTTGGGGGAGGTTACGTGTCGGCCTGGTGCGCTGGCTACAAGGCACACAGCGGTCTGCCCGTCACACACCGCCAGTTCACATAACACAGTTCAGCTAGTTGTGGTGTTTCGTATAGGGACCCCTAGTGTCACTACATCGACACAACGTCGAGTGAGTGACAGATAGGGAACGTCCTGGTTGCGTAACCTCCGTTTCCTGATGGAAGGAATGAGACGTTGTGTCCCTCCTGCCACAATGCTGGACTACCCGCTGAAATGGCCGGGACCTTGTCTCGGCTCCTCAGCACAAAACCTGAATGAGTGGTTGCATACCAGCTCCTTTTATACCTGTATGTTTGGGGGAGTGGTATGCAAATACCAGCTATGCCTTTTTTGAAAGACCAGAGGTGTTTCGGGCTCCCAAGAGTGACCCCTAGTGTCACTACATCGACACAACGTCTCATTCCCTCCATCAGGGAACAGAGGTTACGCAAGTAACCAGGACGTGCTGTCCTATTGTCGAACACTGCATACATGATTTGTATGTCTTTGAATGTCATCAATGATGTCCCCATTATTATTATTTTTGTGTGTGTGTGTTTCATTTTATACACTGTACGTTCTATTTTGAAGGGACTAATTTAGTTCGCTATATATCCCTCCATATTAAATACTGTGTATTTTAAGCAATTTCAACTTTACAATATAAATGAAGGTAATAAAGAATTTTAGGCTCTGCCACAGCACAAAATAACATAATTAGTAATATACAATTGTGCTCAAAAGTTTGCATACCCTAGCAGAAATTGTGAAATTTTGGCATTGATTTTGAAACTTTGACTGATCATGCAAAAAAAACTGTCTTTTATTTAAGGATAGTGATCATATGAAGCCATTTATTATCACATAGTTGTTTGGCTCCTTTTTAAATCATAATGGTAACAGAAATCATCCAAATTGCCCTGATCAAAAGTTTATATACCCTTGAATGTTTGGCCATGTTACAGACACACAAGGTGACACACACAGGTTTAAATGTCAATTAAAGGTTAATTTCCCACACCTGTGGCTTTTTAAATTGCAATTAGTGTGTGTATAAATAGTCAATTAGTTTGTTAGCTCTTACGTGGATGCACTGAGCAGGCTAGATACTGAGCCATGGGGAGCAGAAAATAACTTTCAAAAGACCTGCGTAACAAGGTAATGGAAATTTATAAAGATGGAAGAGGATATAAAAAGATATCCAAAGCCTTGAAAATGCCAGTCAGTACTGTTCAATCATTTATTAAGAAGTGGAAAATGCGGGGATCTCTTGATACCAAGCCAAGGTCAGGTAGACCAAGAAAGATTTCAGCCACAACTGCCAGAAGAATTGTTCAGGATACAAAGAAAAACCCACAGGTAACCTCAGGAGAAATACAGGCTGCTCTGGTAAAAGACGGTGTGGTTGTTTCAAGGAGCAAAATCTGACAATACCTGAACAAAAATGAGCTGCATGGTCGAGTTGCCAGAAAGCTGAGTTACAATATGCCCGACAACACCTTGACATGCCTCACAGCTTCTGGCACACTGTAATTTGGAGTGACGAGACCAAAATAGAGCTTTATGGTCACAAGCATAAGTGCTGTGTTTGGAGAGGGGTCAACAAGTATTGTGCTCCTTAAAACAAGCATACCGTCTTTTTCCAGAGCAGCCTGTATTTCTCCTGAGGTTACCTGTGGTTTTTCTTTGTATCCCGAACAATTCTTCTGGCAGTTGTGGCTGAAATCTTTCTTGGTCTACCTGACCTTGGCTTGGTATCAAGAGATCCCTGAATTTTCCACTTCTTAATAAGTGATCGAACAGTACTGACTGGCATTTTCAAGGCTTTGGATATCTTTTTAAATCCTTTTCCATCTTTATAAAGTTCCATTACCTTGTTACACAGATCTTTTGACAGTTATTTTCTGCTCCCCATGACTCAGTATCTAGCCTGCTCAGTGCATTTCTGGAAATGTCCTTGCTTACTATAGAAAACAAGGTTATGTTTAGTTCTATATTTAGAAAAAGTTATATCAGTGCTTGTCCTAATTATTTACATAGTGACTCTGCCATCATAGCTTATGATACTAGCTCTCTATGACATCATAGTAGGGTTGTGCGGTTTACCGGTACCAAAAAAATTCAAATGGTATGATATAATATTGTTGCTAATTTTGGTACCATATTACAGTATGCTGTCATTAGCAAAATGATATGAGATGTGACAGTTTTGAGATGAAATCAATGACAATAAAAAAAAAAAAATAAAAAAAAACTCTGGATATGGCCAAGTGTGATCTTTAAACAGCAGAAGGATGTATTTTAATTAAATAATAAACAGTCACATGCGCTGCATGCTACAGAATGAACAAGAGGTGCAGCTCTGCTTTGTCATAAGATCTTCCCCCCTCCCCCACCCCCCCACACACGGGCGCACACATGCGCGCACACTCACACAAATTGATTTCTACTGGTGCTTAATTTTCATGCAGTGTGTTTGGAGTATAAATGGCTGTTAACACTTAAACTCCTGGGGTGCAGCTCAGAGATTTCAGCTCGAGTCAACAGGAGTATCCCATCATTAATGGGAAACTGACCAACCGGCCCCCATCTTCACACAGATCTTCAATAGATCACTGGAGCAGTGTGAAGTTCCCTGCTGCTTCAAATGCTCCACCATCATTCCGATCCCCAAAAAACCCTCAAAAATCACAGGATTTAATGGCTACAGACCTGTCGCTCTCACGTCTGTGGTCATGAAGTCAAGTGTTTTGTTTGCATAGCGCCTTTCACAAAACACATCGTTTCAAAGCAACTTTACAGAAAATCATGCATTAACAGAAACTGATACCATAATATATATAAAGTCTTAGTCATCGTTGTGTAGTTTGATTAAATACAATTATGAAGTGTGTATAAAAATAATTTAAATTAACCCTTTCCAGCTGGAGCGTTCAAATTTGGGAACAATTATTCCCATGGTTCCTGTCTCAATATCTTCGCCATCCAATCACTGATTTTATTTCTGAAAACTGCCAGATACTCATGACAATATAAGCTAAAAGCACATATGATTGGTTAAGGGGTTACTGGGCATGAATAATAAATGTATCGTCATCATCGTCATCCTCCATTTGCCTGAGCGGAGCCAGAGAGGATATCCCGGGAGATTACCTCCAGTGTTAGACTTACTGCTTCAAATTGAAACTGAGGCGATCTTTCGAGGTAAGACAAGTTATTTAACATATGTTGTCAATATTGTGTATTGAAAGTCAAAACATTTTAGTTACGAAGCATTTATTTGTAGGAGTAACGCTAGTTATTTCTGGAAAAAATGACATGACCGTCGGCGTTCATCGGACAGGCAGCTAGCCTCTATTTTTAAGTCTGTGAAACTTGCTAAATAAACATTAGCTAGCAAAACTATGTACATTTTTAGCTAAATATCAATAACTTTTTTGGCCAATTTTGTCACTTGTAAAAAATCTGCCTGAGGTAATGAGGCAGAGAGCAGACGCTGGTCGGAACCTTTTTTTTTTTTTTTTTTTTTTTTTTAAACTGGCCTGCTAGTTAGATAAGTTATCTAGCTTGTTGATTTTCCCTTGTAAAAAAAAAAAAAAAAAAAGGTAGATACACAGAAATATTTAAGCCTATTTGTAAGATTTATGTAATTTAATTGCATATAAATTTTCCATTCATTTGCTTTACATAGTTTTAATATAAACACTATGTAATGCAAATGAATGGAAATTTTATATGCAATTAAATTACATAAATCTTACAAACAGGCTTAAATATTTCTGTGAGTGTATCTTTCTTTAATTTAGCAGATAGCCTTACCCATCCATCACACAGACATGATTTTAGGTTGTGTGCAGCTTCCTGTTCACAAGGAAAGTGTGAGAGGGTTGTCTGCAGTTGGACATTCTGGTTAGTCTACAAGCCTTTGGTGACTATTCAGTGTACAGATTTGTGAAGAACACACTGCTGGCTACCAATTGTGTACTTTTTTCTGTTGTAGAGATGGATAGAGACTATGGCTCCCTGCTCAGCACCCTCAAGAGGAGGAGGCAGCTGACTGCTGATGAGCTTAGGTTCATAGCAGAGGAGGACATGGCTCATGTGGGCATGAGCACAAAGGAGGAAGATCTGCTGGACCAGGAACTACTGCAGGAAGACCCGGACCACAAGGAGATGGAGGATGAGATGGAACCTGATCCCCAGCCAAGACCATCAAATGGGTATATATGAATGTGTATGTATTGTTTGTTTCTATTTCTCATATGACTGATACTCACAGTAACTCGAACACTGTTACTCTTATTATTTTGTGTATGGCTAGCCATTCTCGCACAGGTCCCAAGTCAGCTAGAAAACGTAAACGCTTCCCTGACTCTGTTTCTTATCCCTTGTACTCTGACATCGATTCACAGGCACCAAAACCTCTCCCATTTAAGCCTAGCCGTCCATTCGGTATTGACTTAGGTAGTATTTGTCAGACTGTGCGGTCAACCTCCAATGTGATGTTGTGAGAATTTGACTTTTTCATGCTGTTTTTTACTCAGGCTATAGTTGTTGAGATATGCAGCTTTACAAACCATCAGGGTTGGGAGCTTGTCTTAAACTGTCCATCATATTCCAGCTACCAAGGAGCTTGGATGGAGGTGACCCCTGATGAATTTTACACATTTCTTGGGTTGCTCATTTACATGGGGTTTTCAATTCTCCCTGATTCCCATCGTCATTGGGGAACCAAGTCACTCAGGGCTCGTGGGCGAGGGGATTTATGTTGCATGACCGCTACAAGGCTCTTTTAGCAGCTCTACATGTTGTAGACCCTACCACAGAGGATAATCAGGATCGCCTTAGGAAGTTGCGTTATCTTATGGACCACCTCAAACAAAAATGCCAGCAGCTCTTTCAGCCTAACCAAAATCTCGCAATAGATGAATGTATGGTCAAGTCTAAAGCTTGGTCAGGATTTAAACAATACATGAAGGGCAAGCCTACTCGGTGGGGTTTTAAATTATGGGTAATTGCAACATCAGACTTGGGGTATACTCTCGACTTTGATGTTTACACAGATAGTCTTGATGGGCGTGTCACTGACTTGGCCACCAAAGTAGTTGAATTGTTACTGCAGCCATTCAAAGACGAGGGCCACAATGTTTGGTTTGACAACTTTTACATATCCCCAGCTCTTATGGTTAAGTTGTTAGAAATGGGAACTAATGCCTGTGGGACATGCAGGGTGAATCGTAAACTGTTTCCTGCAGAATTTAAAGACATATTAAGATGGGAACGCAAGACAGCTCGTGGGGATATGAGGTGGTGTAGGATTGAGGGGAATATACTTGTAATTCAGTGGAAGGACATGCGTGCAGTTACATGCCTCTCCAATTTCCACAATGTGAATGGCTCAACCGAAATTACTAGGTTTGTAAAGAATGACGGCAACTGGACAAAAGTAGCCCTCCAGTCCACTGTCATCAGCGATTATAACAAAAACACGGGCGGTGTTGATAGGTCAGACTAAATGATAAAATCTTACGACGTCCTACAAAAAAACTCTGAAGTGGTGGAAGACTCTTTTTTTCCACTTCATAGACATTGCCGTCATCAATAGTTTCATATTGTTTAAGGAATGGCAACACATTCATGCGGCACCAGGGGATGAGCATAGACCGGTGAACTTAACCCAGATAGATTTTAGAGAAAATCTGGCTCGTCAGCTGGGAGGTATCTATATTCACGCAAGTTTACCTTTGCATACACTAAAGCCTGTAGACCCTCCTTCATCATCACTCCACACAGCCCATGTCCCTAAATTTGAAGAGTCCTCTAAGAGATGTTGGCTATGCTATCGGAAAAGTAGGACTGAAAATAAAACTGAAGTAGCTTGTTGCGCACTGGAATGTAATGGCAAAAGACTTTGCTTGGTTCGTGATAGGAACTGTTTTCAGTCTTGGCACTCAGCTGTGACCAGTTTCGTGAAGAGGCCTAGGTTGGGCTGTGTTTACTGGTGTTGTCGTCCTCCCCTTCCCCTCTTTTCTTCCTCTCTTCTCTCCACAGGTATTGCAGTTGTTGAGTATTTATGAATTTTTATATATATATATATAAATTCATAAATACTGTTCCTGCACTCTTTATTAAAAATGTATTTACTGTAGATAGTTCGAAAGTTTGATTTTGTATGTTTTGTTGTATAATTCGTGTGTAATTCTAATGTTCAAATTAGTGTGTATTTTATTGAACACATAAAATGTATATTTCAGTGTTTGTGTCCTTCAATTTCAGATGCAATCTCAATTTATTATTACAGGTGCTCAAAATGAGTATTTGAGGAGTGGTCATGTGAAATGTATCTTAACATTCTAAATGTTTGTTTTATTCCATTTTCCCACTAATCACTAGAATGGTCATAACTTTTAAACAATATAATATATTTCTAATCTGTCTGCTATTCTACATTGCCCACAAAATTATGTATATTTCATACACTCTAAGTTTCCCTCTAGCTTGTTAATAAAATGGTTGAAAATGCAGTTGTCTGATGAAGTATGGTGGCCGGAGAAGATTTTTGTAAAAATTGCTGTATGAAATCGTATTGATAAAGGATGATTAGCCTTAAATAATCGTCCATATATTTATATCATTTGAAAGTCCTAGTTCTTCTCTTCAATATGGTATATACAGTTCAGGTGTGTGATGTTATATGAATATGAATGTACACTGAACAAAAATATAAACACAACATTTAAAGTGTTGGTCCCATGTTTCATGAGCTGAAATAAAAGATCCCAGAAATGTATTGCATTGAATACGCATTGATTAGATTAGATTAGGGCCTAATGAATTTATTGCAATTGACTGATTTCCTTAAATGAACTGTGCACAGTAAAACCTTTGAAATTGTTGCATGTTGCATTTATATTTTTGTTCAGTATAATATGAATATCATATTCTGGCACAGAATGGAATTTTGGGCTCAGGCTTTAAAGGGTTAAATAATAATTGTATTTAGAAACCCAGTGAACAAGCCGAAGGCGACTGTGGCAAGGAACACAAAACTCCATAAGATGTTGGTTAATGGAGAAAAATAACCTTGGGAGAAACCAGGCTCACTGTGGGGGCCAGTTCCCCTCTGGCTAACAGCATGAATATAATGCCAATATTACTTATTTATGTGCAGTGCAAGTCATGGTTTAAAATTATTAAACTAAGTGTTAAGGATCAGTGTTTAAACAAAGATTTTGTAAGAACTGTAAGATTAATTACTAATGTCTTTGAAGTTCATTCTGGATTAACTGCAGATATATGACATATAGATGCATTGTCCTTTGTTAGTTGGTTGATGAAGGCTTTTGTTGGCAATTTATTGATAGTCTATGTATTCCATTTTAAGAGTGTAGTCCATCATTAGACCAAGGTGATGCAGGCCAAGATCAGTGTGATGGTGCTTAGTTCAACCGGCCGGTAATTTCGTTGAGGTCTATCCTAAATCCAAGGTTCAGGCAATCGCATATGAAGTATCCCATATCTTATGGTTGTAGTTTGCATCAGTTTATCCTCTGAGGTCCATTGTAATAGACTGAAGTGATGTCTGGCTGGCACCGGCTTCATTTTGTTGTCATAACAACAGTTTTCTGCATCAGCAACAGAGAGCATGTGTCGTAACTTAGCAATATTTCTTAGGTGGAAGAATGCTGTTCTACAAACATTGGAAATTTGATTTTCAAATGACATATTGTTATCAAATATAACACCTAAGTTCTTCGCTGTTGAAGATGATGTAACAGTACATCCATCGAGAGTCAAATTATATTTTAGCGGCTTGTTTTTAGAGGTTTTTAACTAGTACCTCTGTTTTGTCGGAATTGAGTAGAAGGACATTTCTGGCCATCCAATCTTTGATTTCATTGATACACTCTGCTAATTTGAAGAATTGTGAAATTCCATTGGATTTCGAAGAAATATAAAGTTGGGTATCGTCGGCATAACCGTGGAAACTAATTCCATGATTCCTGATAATATCTCCCAGGGGAAGCGTATACAAAGAGAAAAGCAGAGGCCCTAAAACTGATCCCTGTGGCATTACATACTTTTGTTTGATTTGACAATTCCTTGTTTACACAGACAAAGTGGTAGTGGTCTGCTAAATAGGACTAAACCATGCTAATGCAAGTCCACAAATGCCAACATAATTCTCTAGACAATTCAAGAGAATTTTGTGATCTATCATGTCGAAAGGCAGCACTAAGATCTAAAAGTACTAGAAGAGAAATGCAGCCGCGATCAGATAATAAGAGCAAGTCATTAGTAACTCGGATAAGTGAAGTCTCTGTACTGTGGTGTGGCCTAAATCCTGACTGAAATTGTTCATATATACTATTTATCTGTATAAATGAACATAATTGGGAGGACACTACCTTCTCTAGTATTTTCGACATAAACAGGAGATTTGAAATCAGTCTATAATTAACCAGTTCTCCAGGATCAAGCTGTGGCTTAATAAACGGTTTGATAAGTGCCATTTTAAAGTTTCTTGGGACATGTCCTAAGGATAGCGAGGAGTTAATAATATTAAGAAGAGGTTCTGAGATTACAGGAAATACCTCTTTTGAGAGCTTAGTTGGTATTGGATCTAACATACATGTTGTGGCTTTTGATGTTTTGATAAGTTTTGTTAGCTCTTCATGACCTATGACAGCGAAGGATTGAAGTTGTATGTGAGGAAAATTATGAGACTGTTTTCTGATGTACTGTGACAGATGATTGCATTATTCCAATTTTATTTCTGATTATTTCAATTTTATCAGTAAAGAAATTCATGAAGTTATTACTATTGTGCTGCAACAGAATATCTGGTTCAGTTGAGGCTTTATTCCTAACTAATTTTTCCACTACTGAATTAACACCTAGGATTGTTGTGGTTATTTTCTATGAGTTTGCTAAAATATGCTAACCTGGCAGCTTTTAGTGCCTGTCTGTAGCTACAGACACTGTCCTTCCATGCACCGCGAAATACCTCTAATTTTGTATTCTTCCACTTGCGCTCCATTTTCAGAGCTGCTCTCTTGAAAGCATGAGTGTGATCATTGTAGCATGATGCGAGGATTTTTTCTTTAATTGTCTTTAATCGAAGGGGGGTGACACTATCAGGAGTGCTAGAAAAGGCTGTATTTATATGTTCTATTATTTTATCAAGTTCTTCTAGACTTTGAAGTCATTTGAAAGACTGGTTTTGGTCTACCTGAAGGACATCACTGGACCCCCTTCTGTTTGCATACTGAGCAAACAGGTCTGTGGATGATGCTGTCAATATGGGACTGCATTATATCTTAAAACACCTCGACAGACCTGGGACTTATGCAAGGATCCTATTTGTGGACTTCAGTTCAGCCTTCAATACCATCATGCCTGATCTTCTCTCAACCAAACTGACCCAGCTCTCTGTGCCCATCTCAATCTGTTGATGGATCACCAGCTTTCTGACAGATAGGCAGCAGCTAGTGAGACTGGGGAAACTCACATCCGGGACCCTCACTATTAGCACTGGTGCTCCTCAGGGATGCGTTCTCTCTCCACTGCTCTTCTCCCTGTACACGAATGACTGCACTGCAAAAGACCCCACTGTCAAGTGCCTGAAGTTTGCAGATGACACAACGGTCATTGGCCTCATCCGCGACAGTGACAAGTCTTCATACAGATGGGAGGCTGATCAGCTGGCTGTCTGGTGCGGTCACAACAACCTTGAGCTGAACACGCTCAAAACAGTGCAGATGATAGTGGACTTCAGGAGAACTACCCCCACCCCCTCCACCATCCTGAACAGCACTGTGGCAGCAGTGGAGTCATTAAGGTTCCGGAGCTTTACCATCTCTCAGGACCTGACGTGGGACACCCACATAGACTCCACTGTGAAGAAGGCTCAGCAGAGGTTGTACTTCCTTCACCAGCTGAGGAAGTTCCCTATCTGTCACTCACTCGACGTTGTGTTGATGTAGTGACACTAGGGGTCACTCTTGGGAGCCTGAGACACCTCTGGTCTTTGATAAAAGCCAATGAAAATTGGCGAGTGGTATTTGCATGCCACGCCCCCGGACATACGGGTGTAAAAGGAGCTGGTATGCAACCACTCATTCAGATTTTCTCTTCGGAGCCGAACGGTCATGCTCAGTGAGCTGAATTCCCACGACTGTTCATTCACCTCTGCTGGATCTGATGGTGCATTTCAGCGGCTTCTCCCTCCTCTGCACTGGTGCACTGCAGAGAATGCCCCTGGGCACTTCGGCAGAAATATATTTCTCTAAAAGAGCGGCACACAAAGAACGCCTTTTTAAAGACGTGTCTTTTTAAAGATGCCTTTCCGATTGTGTGTTATTCCTGGTTGCGCTCGTTATCTCTCGCCTTCTGATGGTCATGATCACTGTCTTTCGTGTCTGAGCACTGCTCACGCGGAGACAGCATTCATGGATGGTCATGTATACATTGCGAGGACATATCCATGGCAATGATGCAGTCGCAGCTCGCCTTCGTAAGAAAGCAAGCCACCCTAGAGGCTTCCTGCCTCGGTCCTTTTACCCACAGGTATGAGGCTAGCGCGGCTAGCACTGGGGGTGATTTGGGGACCCAAATGGGACCGCCTCCACCGGGTATCCCCCCGCGGACCTCCCATTCCCCAGCACGCTCGTCTGCCCCGATCAGGCTTCCGGATGAGTCTGCCGGCTCATCTCACGGCGAGTTCGATCTCTTATTCGGAGCCCACGAAACTGATGAGCTCTCGAGCGCAGCATCGGAGAGCGGGCTCGTCCAGTTGGACGTGGAAGCCTCAGCTGGGCTCCTCCCTTCAGGGATGATTGCCCAGTCACAGGCTGACGCGGAGATGATGACATGCTTTCCCGGGCAGCCGTGAGCGTCGGCTAGAGTGGAACCCTCCGCTCTTCCCTGAACCCTCGTGGCTTGATGATTGGTTCCTGGGCTCGCGGCGCCGCTCAAAGCCACGCCCCACCGAGCTGACAAGGTTGTGGGAGGCACTTTTTTAACTGCCCGGTCCCAATCTTTTCAGCTTCCCCGCCCTCACTACCCTCGATGGTGGGGCGGCCAAGGGCTATTTGGCAATCACCCAGTGGATAAAGGCTCTCGCGGTGCACCTATGCCTGCAGAGCACTGCCACCTGGCGTGGGTGCCCAAAGCCCCCGTCCAAGGCCTGTAGGTTTACGTCGTCTCTGACGGCCAAGGCCTACGGTGCCGCTGGACAAGCCGCCTCCGCCCTGCACGCCATGGCTCTCCTACGAGTCCACCAAGGCGCTAAAGGAACTGCACGTGGGTAGTTCCACCCCGGGATTGATGCAGGAACTGCGCTCGGTGACCGATCTTGCAACGGAGGTCACAGCGCAGTCTCTCGGGTGGACGATGTCCACATTAGTAGTCCAGGAGTGCAACCTTTGGCTCAACCTGGTCGAGATGGGTGAGGCCGACAGGACACGATTCCTTGCTGCCCCCAACTCCCAGGCTGGCCACAGTCAAGGACTTTGCCCAGCAGTTCTCAAAGGTGGAGCAGTAGATGGAGGCTCAAGGGCTCAAGATCCCGCACCCCATCTGCTTGTTGCCAAGGGCATCCCCCCTGTGGTAACTGCACCGGCTCCACCACAGCCCATCCCAGGCTGTTCTGGGGGTGGTCACAAGGAGCCAGGTAAGTGCTTCGATGTCCCTAGACTCAGCACAGCCACGACATGGTGTGGCACCTCAAGCTCCTCCCCACCGCGAGGCCCCAACTGCCGGTACATCCGACGACGTTGTCCCTTTGGTCCCCCTTGCGCGGAACTTAGACGCGTGGTTTGCGCTTTCCAATCCATCGCGATGGCTGGTCCGGACCGTCCAACTCGGCTACACGATTCAGTTCGCCAGGCGCCCGCCCAGGTTCAGCGGTGTCCACTTCACCTTGGTGATCACCGCGCTACCTTGCGCAGTGATCGCTACCCTCCTATGGAAGGGTGCGATAGAACCTGTCGGTGTTTGTCTGTTTGAAGGCGTTCAAACAGAAAACAGCGGTTCCACTGAAACTTTTTCAGAGGCTCCTGGGGCATATGGCATCCTCAGTGATGGCCACCCCGCTTTGGCTTCAGACTCGAGTCTCGAGATGGGCATGGTGCCGCGGGACATGTCGCATGGTCATCACGCCGGTCTGTCACTGTCTTTTCAGCCCTTGGACCGACCTCTCGTTTCTACTGGCAGGTGTTCCCCTAGAACTGGTGTCCATGCACGTCGTGGTCATGACGGACGCCTCCAAAACAGGCTGGGGCACTGTTTGCAATGGGCACGGATCCGCCAGCTTGTGGACAGGCCCGTGACTGCATTGGCACATCAACTGCCTTGAGTTGTTGGCAATTCTGCTCACCCTGCGGAGGTTTCGTCCATTGATCCAGAGCAAGAACGTGTTAATTCAGACAGACAACATGACAACGGTAGCATATGTCAACCACCAACACGGTCTGCGCTCTCGTTGTGTGTCACAACTTTCCCGCCGTCTTCTCCTCTGGAGTCAGCAGTACTTCAAGTCACTGTGAGCCACTCGCATCCCGGGCAACCTCAACACTACAGCGGATGCGCTGTCACGACATGTTACCCTCAGGGGAGAGTGGAGTATCCACCCTCAGGTGGTCCAGCTGATTTGGAGTCGATTCGGACAGGCACAGGTGCACCTGTTCGCCTCCCAAGAATCATCCCCACTGCCCGCTCTGGTACGCCCTGACCGAGGCCCCCTCGGCATAAACGCGCTGGCACACAGCTGGCCCCCTGGCATGCGCAAATATGCATTTCCCCCAGTGAGCCTACTTGCACAGACCCTGTGCAAGGTCAGGGAGGATGAGGAGCAGGTTGTCCTGGTAGCACCCTACTGGCCCACCCAGATGTGGTTCTCAGACCTCACGCTCCTCACGACAGCCTCCCCCGACCCCCCCGGTGAATTCCCCTGAGGAAGGACCTTCTTTCTCAGGGACGGGGCACCATCTGGCACCCACGACCAAACCTCTGGAATCTCCATGTCTGGCCCCTGGACAGACATGGAGATCTACACCTGTGGTGGTAGACACGATCACTCAGGCTGGGGCCCCCTCTACGAGGCGCCTGTATGCCTTTAAGTGGTGTCTGTTCGCTAAATGGTGTTCTTCCCAACGGGAAGACCCCCAAAATGCGCAGTCGGATCAGTGCTTTCCTTCCTGCAGGAGAGGTTGGAAGGGAGGCTGTCCCCTTCCAACTTGAAGGTGTATGTTGCCGCCATAGCAGCACACCATGACAGTGTGTGCAGTTCTGTCGACTGGCCAGGGGTGCCTCTCTAACCGACATTTGCAGAGCAGCAGGCTGGGCAACACCCAACACCTGTGCAAGGTTCTACAACCTCCAGGTGGAACCAGATTCGTCCCAGGTAGTGGCATGCAATACAAGCGGATAAGCCCGGGATAGCCGGCCGGGTGTATCGCTTGCACATAGCACCTTCCACCTCCTTTTGAGCTGAAGACGTGTGCCATTAATTCCCAGTAGTGTTCACAAATTTTGTTCCCTGGTTGACTTCCTCCGAGCCCTGTGGCAGTCAAGTTTTCAGAGAGACTTGCTGCTGGCCCAGTACACGTGCTAACTAAGAGCCCTGTTCTGGGGTAGGTGCTCTGCATGTGGCGGTTCCCTGTAAGGCTAACCCCATGTTATTTTACCAAAAATAAAATAGCAATTTTTTGTAAAACAATTTTTAAATAATATTTTTCTCTCATTAAAACTGTATGTATCAATTTGATTAAACACCATTTGATCATAACATTTAATTAAAACATTTAACATGGAATCCAGAAAAAAAAAATAATGCAGTTATTGCACTTTATGCAGTTCTTTTAATCAAGTCATTTTCTGTGCAATTTCATTAAAAATCTGAGGCTTTTTATTTGTTGATTATAGTATCAATTTAGTACTGATTGGCTGGTATCATACAGAAGCCAAAATTTTGGTATCGGAGCAACCCTACATCATAGTTGCATAATTGTCTTACATAATGCTCATGGAGGTTTGAAGGCTGTTTGAGTGTCATTTTGCAGGATACAGGCAGTTCTCTCCATCAAGATTTTTTTTATGGAAAATCACTCTGGTACAATGAGAATCTAAAATTAAATACAAGAATTTTTTTCCTATAATAAAACTAAAAGTAAGCGCACTCCCTGAAGGGTGAAGGCTTCTTTTGTTAATAATCTCACAGATAAAGTACTTTTTGTTTAGTGGTTATGTTGCCATGTTTTTTTGTGAGGGTTAGGTTTAGGGGTAGGGTTAGAATCTATAGTTCGTACAGAATAAAAATAATGATATATATATATATATACACACACACACACATGCAGCCATATGTTAAAATACTTTAAATTATTTTTTTCACATCAATCTACACTCCATATACCATAATGACAAAGCAAAGAAGACTTTTGATAACTGCAAATTTATTAAAAGAAAAAAAACTGAAATATCACATTGACATAAGTATTCAGTGCCCAGTTGCATAAAGCACCTTAAGTGAAATTTTCCCTTAAGATCGTCCTAATGTTTCCCTTAAATGTAATGGTGTTGCAGAAAACAACCCTTAAGTTTTCTTAAGGGCAGGGACATGCACAGACATTTTTGGGGGGCAGGGGCTTGAGTGAAAAAAAAAAAAAAAAGGGCACTTATTATAAAAAAAATTTTTTTTTTTTTTTAAACAAAACGTTAATTATATTTACACAACTCTGACTTCCTTACCAATTTATTTTAATTCCTTCACACAATTGTTTCATACTCAACAGATTTCACACAGAGACCATGGTCTTTAGTATTCACCTCAGGACATGGTCACGACGTCTCTGGAACGTCAGCCAAGATACTTAAAAAAAAAAAAAAAAAAAAAAAAGGAACTTTACCAAGATGTTGTCACAACGTTGTCAGAAAGTAATGTCACACTGATGAAAGGATGACTAACTGGCGACATTGTCAGAACGTACTGCGTTTGCTGGGATGAAATGTATCTTGTTTCTTAAAATTAGAGGAAGAATTAATGCTGATATCTCGACTGACTTGAGCATGCTAAACTCACGACACGATCAAGCAATTGTCCTTCATTACGAAAGCCCTTACAGGTGCAGCCGAAGATGTTCAGGTGTTGTATCGCTGTTTGACCCATCCTCCACATCCATGATGATTAATAACAGTTGGCGCAGATCTACAGCTGCCGTTCAATGTTCTATGCGTGATTATCTGCATATTTAAACACATCAAGTGTCTTTTCCCCTGAAATGTTGTATGTCATTAACTGGGGAAGTTCTGTGGTGATATGCTTCATTTATTTTTTTTATCCTATTCACCTGCAGTGCCTTGTCAAATGTATGCAAATTAGCAAATTTTAATTAGTTAACGCCCAATTTGCATATCAATGTGATGATTGTGATGACAATGTTAGCCACAAATTTTATTGTATTCACCTGTAGTGTCTCCATTAAGTACAGTACATTAGCCTGTATGGCCATGATATATTGCCTTAGCTAAACTTTAGCTAACTTATTACATTAGCTAATAGCTCATGAGTCATACATGTTAGCAAGACACAAGTTAACTATAGTTGTCTTTTGGCTAATTAGCTGTAAAGTCAACGCATTGGTAGCTTAGTCTTTTGTTCATCACCACTCACCTCCACACAAGCCAAGAAAAACACAACTGGGATAGGAGCTGGGAGAGGCTGCTGCCTGCCTGCGTCTGATGTGCCGATGTGTGCTGCACTGCTGCGTGGAGACGCGGAGGGAGAGAGAGGGGGCATCGGAACTCGACATAGTCTCATCTCCCGACCTGATATTTTGATTTTTTATTCAATAAATATATTTGTTGGACAGGGAAGCTGTGCGCAATATATACATTTCATTTATATATATATTAAAAAAAAAAAGCACCCCTGAAAAAAGGGCACTTTCTCTCGAGAAAGAAAAAGGGCAGGTGCTCAAGCCCCCTTTGATGTCTGTGTGCACATGCCTGCTTAAGGGTCTTTATAGGTAAAACATCATAATCCCATACAATTTCCCTTAAATATTCATTTTTGTTTAAGTATTCCCTTAAGTGTTGCATAAAGCCCGTTAACTGCCATTTTCCTAAGTAAACCTTAAGGGTAGTAAAACTTGACCTGAAGTGTTAACTAAGAGTTACAAGGTTTTTAAAAAAGGAGAAATGGTGAAGTTTATAGAACCAGCTGAAGAGTACAGCATACTAATGCAACTTTTTTACGATAGGGAGAACCCTTTAGACCATCTTAGCGATAATAAACAAGTGCAGAAATACTATGGGGAAATCACTAACATGATGAAAGGCAATCTAATATCACACCTAACACCTCAAATTCACCTCACTATTCACTATCTTCCTGAAGTGGACACTCACCAGCCATAGAATCCTCCATTAATTATTTCATATGATAATGTAACACTTGAAGGGTGTCATGAAAGCATGATCTAGATGCAGTTTAAACTTAATAGAAAATAAATAAAATTACAAAGACACGGTAAACACTGGAATAAGTGAAGACTAGGAGCTGGGAAACCAAACCAAAAGCAAACCGTTACATCCAAGATAGCAACCAGTACATGACTGGAGAAAACAACGCCTGACAAAGACTGAGCAGAAATCAGGGCATTATATACACAAGGGCTAACGAGGGAATGGAACACAGGTGAGAACAATTGGGAACAGCTGACAGAGATGAGGGCAGTGCATGTTGGGAAGTGTAGTCCAGGAAAAAAAGAAGACAGAGGATAAACACAAGGCAACACAACAGTGGATCATGACAGATAAACTCAAGAAGTTTTTTAATTCACACAGAAAAAAGTTTGTACACACACAAAAAGTGTTTAAATCTATTAATTTTGAGGATTGAACATGAGAAACAAATTCAAATCTGCCTGTGTAATCTCCAGAAAATGAGTTTTAAAAATGTTTATGCAGTAATCTGGAGTAATCATAAACGACTGTAATTGGTGCATCCAGAAAAGTGCTGAGAAAAGTAACAGGTGCCACATGACAATGCTGTTTACACTCTAATTCGGAAGAGGTCGGACAATAATTTGCACATCAATAATGATACTGAGAAACTTTCTTAGTCACTAAAATGAAAATAAAAAACAGTAAAAAGTTTTCTTTGTGTTAAAATTGCTTAAATGTCTGTATTATAGATCAGTGGTAGGGATATGACGAACGTGTCCATGCTAACAGTAGAATTTTATTACGATAAAACCTGGCTCACCAAGGGCTGGCATCAGAAGATATGTAGCATCACAACAAAGCCAGGTTCTTCAGCATAGAGTGGAGTAAACCCCATGGCGATCAAGAGTGTGACCCCCACATCAGCGCCAGGCCCAGATGTATGTCCAACCACTGGGAGAAACTGTGGGACAAACCACATCCCTCAAGCCATCCAAGAGAAAGGACAACATGGGAACCCAGATGGAGGTTTAAAGGCAACCGACGATGAAATCCATTTCAACACTGTGCAGACAGACACAGAACTGAGCCTGCACACAAACACAGAACTAAGCCTGCACATGAACCAGATAAGCCACCTGCAGAAGACTCACCAGAACTGCTGAAGCTACGCACAGCATACTTCAAGCAGAATCCACCCAAGTCCAACCATAAAGACATTTCATACTCCTCCTGTCTCAACAAATGACAGGAATACAGGTGCCAAGCACAACAGTGACTGAAACGGCACCGGCTAATGGACAGAGAACTCAGCCATTAGCCTTAACCTCAACCACATCCTAATTCACAACATGACAGAAACTCAATCATACAGCAGCTCATAATGAGTCATATACAAACATCAAGAACTGTGTGAAAGACTTCCATGAACTGTGGCTTCCTCAGCACCCACAGACGCCTAGAGGATCCAGATTAGCCAAGACACAAAGCGCCAATCTTCAAATGGGTCCACTGATACCAAATTGACAGACAAGAGCTCTGAAATACCAGAAAAGGGGGGAGCTTGAAACAGTCTGACATAGTTTAAAATAGTCTTACACACAGCTAAAAGAGTCTGACATAGCTCTAACGGTTCTTACAATACACCACTAACACATCCAACCACTATAGGAAAATATCAAACTGTTTTCCTCATAGATAAAGCACCCAACATTACTTTAAGGTACTTGAAAACCCTAGCCACCCTACACTAATTTCATAAAAGTACACACTAACCACTCAACACTGGTTATGTTAACTTACACATTATGATAGGAAACACTCAGATTCCTCTTCATTAGGCAAAATGCTAAAGCTAATCCAATTAGCCAGCAAGAAATTCAGTGGCACTATATCAGGATTGACTCATGCTTTTTGTTCAGGAGCCACCATGAATTCATAGAGCATTCAGAAAGCCTCGTGCGAATAATACATTTATCCGTGATATGCCATGATGGTGTGGACAAGAAACAGCACCAACTAAATTGAAGGAACTTACCGCATTATGCTACACAATTGAACCCTTCGGATCAATTTTCATAAGAACGCAATCCTTCATGTTTATGACTTAGCCTTTCGATACTTCCCGAGTGAAGAGTGTCAAATTAAGCTCAATCTGTCCTGATTTAAATGGGTACTCCTTCACCCTTGAATCTGAATTGCGACAGAAACAAGGCGGAAGGAACTCACCTAATGGAACTGACTCTAACCGATTCAATTTCACCAACGATCGCTTGTATTCACGATGATTCACCCCAATCAAATCTGGTTTCCGAACCACTAAGGATAATTAAAGATTACTTTAAAACCCAAACAATTGTAAAAGAGTCCAAACAGCACCAAAACTTCTCAAAACTCATCTAAACGCTAGAACACCTATTGAATAATTCAGTATTCTGCACCAGTGCTTTAGCTTTGATGGAGGTGTTGTCTTGTTGTTTGTTTGTGTTGTCTTCTTCTGCCTGTTTTCCAGCGATCACAGATGATTATCTCCACTTCAACCTGCAGCGATCGAAGGAGGGATGATGTAGTGACTGAAGGCAGGAAAATTATTAGGAGAATAATACAGAGGCCCTGCAGTCCACACCGGAAATTCCTCAAAGCCATAAAACTAAGAGGTGCCAAAATGGCACCCTAAAGTCTGGCATCGCCCAGCTAAATAAGAAGTTAGTTACATCTGCCTAAAATGTAACAGTCACAAAACAAGGGTGGGGGTCCAGGAAAACCCAACCTTTCAACCCAAAATTCCTCAACATCATAAATTAAAAGATTCTGCTCTGCTTGGCACCAAGAAGTCTAGTTGAGGCCTGCCTCTGGACAATAAAATGGTCAAAGAACAAAGGGCAGATCTGTCCGAACACACTCTTAAAATTTCCCACACTTAATGGTCATCACATGACAATGCAATCTCGACCATCTCAGCAAAGAAGACCCCCACCGCTTTAAGGGCAGAAGTGATGGAAGAGTGGAGTCTCCACTCTCCCCTGAGGGTAACCTGACATGACAGTGCATCCGCTGTGGTGTTGAGGTCGCCCGGGATGTGAGCGCCCCCCCCCCGGTGAATTCCCCTGAGGAAGGACCTTCTTTCTCAGGGACGGGGCACCATCTGGCACCCGCGACCAGACCTCTGGAATCTCCACGTCTGGCCCCTGGATGGGACGTGGAAGACCTAAGTGGCCTACCACACACGGTGGTAGACACGATCACTCAGGCTAGGGCTCCCTCTATGAGGCGCCTTGAAGTGGCGTCTGTTCGCTAAGTGGTGTTCTTCCTGACGCGAAGACCCCCAGAGATGCGCAGTCGGATCAGTGCTTTCCTCCCTGCAGGAGAGGCTGGAGGGACAGCTGTCCCCCTCCACCCTGAAGGTGTATGTAGCCACTGTTTCGGCTCATCATGATGCAGTAGATGGTAAGTATTTGGGGAAGCACGACTTGATCATCAGGTTCCTGAGAGGCACTAGGATGTTGAATCCCTCCAGACCGTACCTCATCCCCTCGTGGGACCTCTCTGTAGTCCTTCAGGGTCTACAGGGAGCTCCCTTTGAGCCCTTGGAGTCAGCTGAGCTTAAGGGACTCTCTTTGAAGACTGCCCTCCTGACTGCGCTCACTTCCATCAAAAGGGTAGGGAACCTGCAGTCGTTCTCTGTCAGTGAATCGTGCCTGGAGTTCGGTCCGGGTTACTCTCACGTGATCCTGAGACCCCAACCGGGCTATGTGCCCAAAGTTCCCACGACCCCTTTTAGGGATCAGGTGGTGAATCTGCAAGCGCTGCCCCAGGAGGAGGCAGACCCAGCCTTGGTGTTGCTGTGTCCGGTGCAAGCTTTACACATCTATTTGGACCACACGCAGAGCCTTAGAAGCTCCGAGCAGCTCTTTGTTTACTTTGTTGGATAGCGGAAAGGAAGCGCTGTCTCCAAACAGAGGATCTCCCAATGGGTCATTGACGCCATCGCGATGGCATATCAGGCTCAGGACGTGCCACCCCCTGCGGGGTTATGAGCCCACTCCACCAGGAGTGTGGCGGCCTCCTGGGCCCTGGCCAGTGGCACCTCTTTGGCAGACATCTGCAGAGCAGCAGGCTGGGCAACACCCAACACCTTTGCGAGGTTCTACAATCTCCGGGTTGAGCCAGTCTCATCCCGTGTATTGGCAGGCACGAGCAGGTAAGTTCTGGGACAGCTGGCCAGGTGTACCGCTTGCGCATAGCGCCTTTCCCCTCCCTTGAGGTGAAGACGTGCACTCTTGACTCTCAGTCGTGTTCACAGACTGTGATCCCTGGATGACTTTCCTCCTTAGCCCTCTGGCAGTTGAGTTTGCGGAGAAACTTGCTGCCGGCCCAGCACGCGTGCTAATGAGCCCCTGTACTGAGGTAGGTGCTCCACATGTGCTGGTTCCCCGAAGGTGACCCCATGTGATATCTTCCGCAAAAGAGTTTCCCTGTCGGTAAACTGCGTCTTCCTTGGGCAGAGACCCTTCTGCCCCCAGTCGCCATGCTCCGTAGAAACTCCTCCCCCTTCGGGTAGGACCTACCATGGGACCTCTCCAGATGACACATTTCCAACAAGACTCGGTAAGACCATGTGACGTATTCCACTCAAAATACCCCCCCCCCTTTTTGGGCGGGGTGTGGTCTCCGCGGTGTCTTCCCCTTGGAGGGACACCCCCCCGACGCAGACACTTATGGCTCCCAGTCAGTTAACAAATTCCACTCTTTTTGGGGAGAAAAGAGAGGGAAAAGAGGCCTCAGCTGGGCTAGCCTGTCCCCATAGTTGGGCAGTCGACTTGTTCCTGATGGACCATTCGACGATCATAAGAGCATTGGGGGAGGTTAAGTGATGGCCTGGTGCGCTGGCTACGAGGCACACAGCAGTCTGCCCATAACATATATATATATATATATATATATATATATATATATATATATATATATATATATATATATATATTTATACACACACACACTGGCGGGTTAGGTGGAATAATGTACAGATTTTGCTTTTTCTGAAGGAAATTGGTACTTTAATTCACCAAAGTGGCTTTCAACTGATCACAAATATAGTCAGGACATTACTGATGTAAAAGACAGCACCATCACTATTTGAAAAAAGTAAATTTTGATCAAATCTAGACAGACCCCATTTCCAGCAGCCGTCACTCCAACACCTTATGCTTGAGTAATCATGCTAAATTGCTAATTTGGTACTAGAAAATCACTTGCTATTATGTCAAACACAACTGAAAGCTATTTGGTTTGTTAAATTAAGCTTAACATTGTCTTTGTGTTTGTTTTTGAGTTGCCACAGTATGCACTGGCATGTCTTAAGGTGAATATTAGGTCAGAAATGGCAAAAAAGAAACAGCTTTCTCTAGAAACTCGTCAGTCAAGCATTGTATTGACTTCATTCCTCAAAACAATGATTGACTGAAGAGTTACTAGAGAAAGCTGTTTCTGTTTTGCCATTTCTGACCTAATACTGACCTTAAGACTTGCCAGTCTATTGCATACTGTGGCATACAAAGGTGTACACTACAGTCTTCAAAGACAAAGGACAACTGGCTCTAACAAGGATAGAAAGAGATGTGGAAGGCCCAGATACAACTAAACAAGAGTATATGTACATCAGAGTCTCTAGATTGAGAAATCTAACTACACATGTCCTCAGCTGACAGCTTCATTGAATTCTACCCGCTCAACACCAGTTTCATGTACAACGGTAAAGAGAAAACTCAGGGGGGCAGGCCTTATGGGAAGAATTGCAAAGTAAAAGCCACTTTTGAAACAGAAAATCAAAAAGAAAAGGTTATGCAAAGAAACAGACATTGGACAACAGATAATTGGAAAAGAGTGTTATGGATCTTAACCCCTTTTGTGGGATCAGCTAGACTGTAAGGTGCATGAGACAAGACAGCCACATCTATGGCAAGTGCTACAGGAAGCATGGGGTGAAATGTCACCTGAGTATCTGGACAAACTGACAACTAGAATGTCAAGGATCTGCAAAGCTGTCATTGCTGCACGTGGAGGATTTTTTGATGAGAACTCTTTAAGCAGTTTAAGAAGTTCTGAACATTTTTTTTTTTTTTTAAATTGTAATAGTAATTGTTCACGTATGTCCTGACTATACATTGACTATACATTGTGACCAGTTGAATGCCACTTTGGTGAATAAAAGTACCAATTTCTTTCTATAAGAGCAAAATCTGTACATTATTCCAAAATTTTGGCCACCTGTGTATATATATATATATATATATATATATATATATATATACACACACACTACCCGGACAAAACTTTTGAAACACTTGACTGAAATGTTTCTCATGATCTTAAAAATCTTTTGATTTGAAGGCGTATGCTTAAATGTTTGAAATTAGTTTTGTAGACAAAAAATATAATTGTGCCACCATTTTAATTTATTTCATCATGAAACTAAAATTTAATTAAAAAAATAAAGTTTTTGAAATTGATGACTTGGACCAAATAATAAAGAAAAGCAGCCAATATGTGCCCAACATAGATGGAAACTCCTTCAATACTGTTTAAAAATCATCCCAGGGTGATACCTCAAGAAGTTGGTTGAGAAAATGTCAAGAGTACATGTCTGCAATTCTAGGCAAAGGGTGACTACTTTGAAGATGCTAAAATATAACACAGTTTTGATTTATTTTGGAATTTGTTTAGTCACAGCATAATTCCCATAGTTCCATTTATGTTATTCCATAGTTTTGATGACTTTACTACAGGTGCATCTCAATAAATTAGAATGTCGTGGAAAAGTTCATTTATTTCAGTAATTCAACTCAAATTGTGAAACTCGTGTATTAAATAAATTCAGTGCACACAAATTGAAGTAGTTTAAGTCTTTGGTTCTTTTAATTGTGATGATTTTGGCTCACATTTAACAAAAACTCACCAATTCACTATCTCAAAAAATTAGAATATGGTGACATGCCAATCAGCTAATCAACTCAAAACACCTGCAAAGGTTTCCTGAGCCTTCAAAATGGTCTCTCAGTTTGGTTCACTAGGCTACACAATCATGGGGAAGACTGCTGATCTGACAGTTGTCCAGAAGACAATCATTGACACCCTTCACAAGGAGGGTAAACCACAAACATTCATTGCCAAAGAAGCTGGCTGTTCACAGAGTGCTGTATCCAAGCATGTTAACAGAAAGTTGAGTGGAAGGAAAAAGTGTGGAAGAAAAAGATGCACAACCAACCGAGAGAACCACAGCCTTATGAGGATTGTCAAGCAAAATCGATTCAAGAATTTGGGTGAACTTCACAAGGAATGGACTGAGGCTGGGGTCAAGGCATCAAGAGCCACCACACACAGACATGTCAAGGAATTTGGCTACAGTTGTTGTATTCCTCTTGTTAAGCCACTCCTGAACCACAGACAACGTCAGAGGTGTCTTACCTGGGCTAAGGAGAAGAACTGGACTGTTGCCCAGTGGTCCAAAGTCCTCTTTTCAGATGAGAGCAAGTTTTGTATTTCATTTGGAAACCAAGGTCCTAGAGTCTGGAGGAAGGGTGGAGAAGCTCATAGCCCAAGTTGCTTGACGTCCAGTGTTAAGTTTCCACAGTCTGTGATGATTTGGGGTGCAATGTCATCTGCTGGTGTTGGTCCATTGTGTTTTTTGAAAACCAAAGTCACTGCACCCGTTTACCAATAAATTTTGGAGCACTTCATGCTTCCTTCTGCTGACCAGCTTTTTAAAGATGCTGATTTCATTTTCCAGCAGGATTTGGCACCTGCCCACACTGCCAAAAGCACCAAAAGTTGGTTAAATGACCATGGTGTTGGTGTGCTTGACTGGCCAGCAAACTCACCAGACCTGAACTCCATAGAGAATCTATGGGGTATTGTCAAGAGGAAAATGAGAAACAAGAGACCAAAAAATGCAGATGAGCTGAAGGCCACTGTCAAAGAAACCTGGGCTTCCATACCACCTCAGCAGTGCCACAAACTGATCACCTCCATGCCACGCCGAATTGAGGCAGTAATTAAAGCAAAAGGAGCCCCTACCAAGTATTGAGTACATATACAGTAAATTAACATACTTTCCAGAAGGCCAAAAATTCACTAAAAATGTTTTTTTTATTGGTCTTATGATGTATTCTAATTTTTTGAGATAGTGAATTGGTGGGTTTTTGTTAAATGTGAGCCAAAATCATCACAATTAAAAGAACCAAAGACTTAAACTACTTCAGTCTGTGTGCATTGAATTTATTTAATACACGAGTTTCACAATTTGAGTTGAATTACTGAAATAAATGAACTTTTCCACGACATTCTAATTTATTGAGATGCACCTGTATTATTCTAAAATGTGGGGGAAAAATTATAATAAAGAATGAGTGTTTCAAAACTTTTGACCGGTAGTGTGTGTGTGTGTGTGTGTGTGTGTGTGTGTGTGTGTGTGTGTGTATATATATACACATACTGTATATATACTGGTGGCCAAAAGTATGGCCAGACTGGTTCGAGCTGACAGAAAGGCTATGGTAACTCAGAGCAGGGCTATGGTAAGCAGAATAGCATCTCAGAATGCACAACACGTCGAACCTTGAGGCAAATGGGCTACAACAGTAGAAGGCCACGTTGGGTTCCACTTCTGTCAGCCAAGAACAGAAAGCTGAGGCTGCAGTGGGCACAGGCTCACCAAAACTGAAAGTTGAAGACCGAAAAAAACATAGTCTGGTCTGATGAATCTCTGTTTCTGCTGAGGTACACAGATGGTAGGCCACTTTCTGTTCTTGGCTGACAGAAGTGGAACCCAACGTGGTGTTTTGCTGTTGTAGCCCATCCGCCTCAAGGTTCGACGTGTTGTGCATTCTTAGATGCTATTCTGCTCACTACAATCATACAGAGTGTGTTATCTGAGTTACTGTAACCTTTCTGTCAGCTTGAACCAGTCTGGCCATTCTCTGTTGACCTCTCTCATCAACAAGGTGTTTCTGTCCGCAGAACTGCTGCTCACTGGATGCTATTTGTTTTTGGCTCCAATCTGTGAAAACTCTAGAGGCTGTTGTGCGTGAAAATCCCAGGAGATCAGCAGTTACAGAAATACTCAAACCAGCCCGTCTGGCACCAACAATCATGCCACAGTCGAAATCACTGAGATTGCATTTTTTTCTCTATTCTGAAGGTTGATGTGAACATTAACTGAAGCTCCTGACCCCTATCTGCTTTATTTTATACACTGGACTGCTTCCACACGATTGGCTGATTAGATAATCGCATGTATATGTAGGTGAACAGGTGTACCTAATAAAGTAGTTGATATATACAGTATATACAGTACATACAGTACATAAAGCTGTTATATTTGTTAGCTGTTAACTATGGCATATTTGAGTTTATACTGTATGACTCTTTGTATCTTGACTTCAGTACATAAAACAGCCGAGCTTAAACACGGTTTTTAGTTTAACTTTTTGGGGTCCAGTAGCTCATTAGGAAAAGCATATACAGCAGTTTGTACTAGATACATCCACTTTAAGGTTTAGTATTGTGGGGACCCTGTCTGATTAATAATAATTAATGTTCTTGGTAAACCTCATACAACCTTAAGTTCTTGAGTTCTGAGTAATAGTTTAGATTATGGAATGTAAATGTCAAATTGGTACTGAAATTAATTTAAACAAGTATTTACTGGAGCAGGTGATAATGTAGTGGTTTTGGGGATAGTTCACCCAAAAATGAAAATTCTGTAATTTACCCATGTTGTAGGACAGCCTCAGTCACCATTCACAATTTATTTTATGGGAAAAAGATGCATCTTAATATGCCCTATAATGTGTTCTTGGTTTATTTTTATTCAAGAATTGGAAGTTTACACACACACACACACACACACACACACAAACTTTAATACAGGGCCAGATTATATGATTGATTTGGAATCACATACTGTCCATTTGACAATTTTTTTATGTTGGTTTTTGTCATAATTCTGTTAAATTATGTACTTCTGCATTTTTTTTTTTTTTTGTGCTTTTAGATAACGGAAAGTTACAGTGTACAATGATTTGGGAGGAGTCTAATAACACTGTGAATGGTAACAATTACATTTTAATTAAATTATATACATTTTGTTATGTAATCCTCTTGTAAATGTTTAAAAAAAATCTTACAATCTCAAAACTGTTATGTTCCAAATCACCACTTTTCAGTTGTATCATACAATTTCGCTAAAACATATTATAAAATTATGAGGTATGACTCGTTTACAGACTTTGCAAATGGATAAAGAAAAACTGGGCATAACACAAGAAATGACAATCACACCAAAACTTGCACAAAAACTTACACTATCCCATTACTATGAGACACATGACAGATATAATGCCACTTTCTAGATTTTGACAATGTATCATTTTCTACTTTTGTCATGTCACTACTTTTTCCCATTTTTGCACTCTTATTATTTCTCTTGAACAGTAGGGATAGGGGTAAAAACAATAGGGAAAACGATTTTTTACTGCTTTCTTTATTTCTTTATTTAATTCCTTCCTTTCTGTCTTTCTTTTATTCCTTCCTTTCTGTCTTTTTCTTTCATTCTTTCTTTCTTTCTTTGTTCACTCCAATGCTTTTCTATGCCACCATACTGTCCTCCTCTGGTTTTACTTTTCTCTTCAAGATTTTTCCGTTTTTCAACTCAAAATATATAATGCATTTCTCAGTGAGTAGAATAAAAGAGTGATGCTTCTTATCAGTTAACAATTGTATAAAATAAGTTTCTCCACAGTGCAAGATTATTGAAAAGACCACATACACATGTTGTACACACTGCAAAATGAATAACCAATTTAAGGTCAGGGACGCGCACAGACATTTTGGGGGGCAGGGGCTCAAGTGGAAAAAAAGGGCACTTCTCATAATTATTTAATTAAAAAAATATTTTTAAACAAAACATTAAATATATTAACACAACTCTGACTTCCTTACCAATTTATTTGAATTCCCTCACACTCATGCAATTGTTTCATACTCAACAGATTTCTACAAAATAATCATTTCACACAGAGACCATGGTCTTCTTTAGTATTCACCTCAGGACATTGTCACGACGTCTCTGGAACATCAGCCAAGATACTTAAAAATGGAACTTTACCAAGACATTGTCACAACGTTGTCAGAAAGTAATGTCACGCTGACGAAAGGACGACTAACTGGCGACGTCGTAAGAACATACTGTGTTTGCTGGGATGAAATGTACCTTGTTTCTTAAAATTAGAGGAAGAATTAATGCTGATATCTCGACTGACTTGAGCATGCTAAACTCACGACACGATCAAGCAATTGTCCTTCATTACGAAAAGCCCTTACAGGTGCAGGCGAGGATGTTCAGGTGTTGTATCTCTGTTTGACGCATCATCCACATCCATGATGATTAATAGCAGTTGGCGCAGATCTGCTGCTGCCGTTCAGTGTTCTATGTGTGATTATCTGCATATTTAAATAATTTAAACAATATATTTATATTATATAAAATACTCTTGATGTAAGTCATTAACTGGGGAAGTTCTGTGGTGGTATGCATTAGTTATTTTGTTAATCCTGTTCACCTGAAGTGCCTTGTCAAATGTATGCAAATTAGCACATTTTAATTAGTCAATGCCTAATTTGCATATCAGTGTGGCAATTGTGATGACATTATTAGCCACAAATTTTACTGTATTCACCTGTAGTGTCTCCATTAAATACAGTACATTAGCCTGTAAAACCTAAACTTTAGCTAACTTATTACATTAGCTAGTAGCTCATAAGTCATGCATATTAGCAAGACCCAAGTTAACTATATTTCTCTTTTGGCTTTTGGCTAATTAGCTGTAAAGTCGAGGCACTGGTAGCTTAGTCTTTTGTTCATCGCCACTCACCTCCACACAAGCCAAGAAAAACACAACAGGGATAGGAGCTGGGAGGGGCTGCTGTCTGCCTGTCTGTGTCACTGTAGTTTAATGTCATATTAAGCAGAAATATGTCAATAATCATTTGTCAGCAATGGATTATTTTTTTTTTTTACCTTCATAGTTTACTGGAACATCATCACCACAAACACACACGTAAAGAAGATTGGGCCACACTTCCAGCAGATCCAGTGTTCAAAAAACAAAAGAGAGGTATGATCATCACTATACAGTAAGTACTTATATTCTATGATTCTGTACAATGGTGTTGGCTATTTTACATTTGTTTGTCATAATGCCATGTGGTTTTCAAACAACTAGGGCTGTTTACTTTGCATCACAATTTGGTTTGCCCCACATATCAAGTGGCAGTAGTGGCACTTATGAGATCAGTTATGTAGTCTAGTACAAATCTATTAAAAATTGTCAGACATTTGTTTGGAACCTTTTTACTTTCTCAGATTCAACTTGTCATGTGTAGACATACTGAATCCAAATAGGAACCCATGGGATTTATTTTAATTCCATACTTCAAACCCCTCTAATCATTGATTACTAGTGTATGTGTGCACTAAATTGTAGATGGCAAGAGCATTTCACTCCTAGAACATACAGTACAGTATATGTTAGAAGAGCAGGGTTTTATTTAAGGCCTTTGCCAACTTGATTTTCAGTTTAGTTTTAAATATCTGTGACATAAATATTAGTAAAAGTTAAAATCTTTAAAGTTGCCATATCCTTAAATATAATCACAATAAAACTTTAAAATACTATAGCCAGACAGCAACAGACACTTCTCTGACCACTGCCTGCATCATCTCGGTTTCTTAGGATGGACTAGAAGGAAAATAAACTACCACCTGCGCATGGCTTTACACAGCAATTGACACTCCAGCGACTACTGCCAGCGACTACTTCCTGCATCATTTCAGTCTCTTAAAATGGAATTCACAGACAATAAACTTCTGCCAACTACAGCCTGCCAACCAGCCCAAAAACAATGTGATCTCATTAGTGTTCATGTATATTCTTTTGTAAAGTGTGGTTCTATTCCACATACAATTGCTTACATTTGGATAGACACTGAAACGTACAACATTGACGTTTTGACAGCATCTAAAACGTTATCATTTTAGGAATGAACAACTTTAGAGAGACACAAATGTTTACGAATCCTTATGAATCCATGACTATTGAATTCATGGAATCAGTCAGTTAATTTTATTGTATGTATAATCATTGAGGTTAATGAAATGTTCATTGGCATTACATTTAACGCAGTTGACGCATTAACCTTATTTGACATTATAACAGTTTCATTCTGTGTTGTGGGATTTCTGCTGCCGTATTTGGCACTCGTTTCAAAGGATTATATCACTTAAAAATTTTTAAATGAATAAAAGCTCTGTCATTTTTTAATTACTACTAAATTATTTATTTTTATGTTGTCTGCCAGAGGACACAAGGAGTTTTCAGAATATATTTTGCGGCTCAAAAGCATGACCATAAAATACACCACAAAAGCACCATGAAACAATCTTAAAAGTAATCCATTCTATTCATGCGCTATAATCTTCATTTTATAATCTTAATCTAAAAGCCTTTATAAGCAATATTATAGCTCTGTATAAGGAACAGACCCAAATTTAAGTATTTATTCAGTGATCTCCATCTGCATCCACCATAGCGGCCGTAACAATCAAACCCTGCACTCATTTAAACATTCATAAATTATCGCCTGAAGAAGCATTACGACACAGATGTCAGTTATCTCAAATGATCATTGGCTCTCGCGTCTTGTGATTGACTGCGACATTCCATATTCCAGGTGATGTATATATTTGAATGAGATACAGTATGACACCTTAATGGAGTGGATCAGGAGAAGATTTTCAGTAATTAACAACTTCAATTTCACTCTTTACCTCACTTAAAACTATCATATGCCGTCAGGAAGCACTTCAAATGAAGCACAGCATCATTTGGGCTACTTTTGTACTGCGTTTTTAGGAATAAATGATTGTGATTACATTTATCTACCTGTTAATTTTTTTATATTGTAAAGAAATGGTTAGGGTTAGGTTTAAGAGTAGAGAGGGGAGTAGCAGCTCAAATGTATGTATCTTTATACTGTATGTGTATTGTAACTAAATTTATTGTCATTGCATATTATCTGCCTGTTTTTTTATATTGTTGAAAAGTGGTTATATTTAGGGGTCGGGTTAAGGAAAAATATATCTATACAAATATCTACACTACCGGTCTAAAGTTTTGAAACACTTACTCATTCTTTATTATAATTTTTTTTTCACATTTAGAATAAGAGTAAAGTCATCGAAACTATGGAATAACATAAATGGAACTATGGGAATTATGTTGTGACTAAACAAAATCCAAAATAAATCAAAACTGTGTTATATTTTAGCATCTACATAGTAGTCACCCTTTGCCTAGAATTTGCAGACATGTACTCTTGACATTTTCTCAACCAACTTCTTGAGGTATCACCCTGGGATGCTTTTTAAACAGTATTGAAGGAGTTCCCATCTATGTTGGACACTTATTGGCTGCTTTTCTTTATTATTTGGTCCAAGTCATCAATTTCAAAACTTTTTTTTTTTTTAAATAACATCAGTTTTGTAATTAAATGAATTAATATGTTGGCACAATTATATTTTTGTCTACAAAACTAATTTTAAACATTTAAGCATACGCCTTCAGATCAAAAGAGTTTTAAGATTGTGACAAACATTTCAGCCAAGTGTTTCAGAACTTTTGACCGGTAGTGTATATCAAGGATTTGTGAATATTTTGTTTCTAAAGATGTAAATGCATTAAAAGGTTTACGTTTCAGATGCTATCAATACATGTTGTTCATTTCAGTGTCTATGCAAACTTACAAAAATGCATGTTTACATGTTATGTACATACAAACATACAAATAAAAAAGAGATCATTACTGAAGTTGGCTGGCCACATAGCAAGTGACACTCCACGGACACCCTGCCTGCATTTGTGCAACTCAGTTTTGGATGGACTACAAAGATTCTTACAATATATCATTAGCCTTACAGTTATTATTGCTTTACTAACATATATAACAAAAAAATTATCATTTAACTATTCAGTGAACACATGACTTGTACATACTATAAAGATAAATAATATTGGCATATATACATTTATTGTAAAGCCAGATTTGGATGGGTTCCTCCATCTGAGTCTGGTTCCGCTCAAGGTTTTATTTATTTATTATTTTTCCTTTTTTCCCCTACACTAACATCTTAAAGAGTTTTTTTTTTCTTGCCACATTCACCTTTGACTTGCTCAGTGGGGGCTTAAAGACATTACAGTATGCCTTTTTGTAAAGCTGCTTTGAAAAAACAAATAAAAATGACTTGACTGCTAAACTGTTTGTGTGACTTTGTAAGTTATGTGGCACATTGCATACCTAACCAGCTTAATAAAAAACCCAACAACAATGGCCAATGCCCTAGTGTGTTCTGCAGAAGACTGATGGTATAACTCCCTCTAGCCAACACCTAATAACTAAGTGAAACTGCTGGCAAACACAGCCTAACAAAGTGATTATACACGAATAATGAAAAACACAGACGTGTCCCCTGGCATACTGTTAAAATGTTATCAAGTTGTAAAAGCAAACATAATAGCTGCAACTAATCAATGATCAGTGTGTTGAATTGATCCCCACAATGACTAAAAAAAAACAGTATTAAGTGTATATAATTGATTCCCACAATGACTAAAAACCGGTATTAAGTGTGTATAATCGATCCCCACAATGAATATGAACTTGTGGTCAGTGTGTGTGAATTTGATCCCCACAATGACTAAAAACTGCTATTAGGTGTGTATAATTGATCCCCACAAAGCTTATAAACTACTATTCAGTGTGTATAACTGATCCCCACAATGACTAAAAACTGCTATTAAGTGTGTATAATTGATCCCCACAAAGCTTATAAACTACTATTCAGTGTGTGTAGATTTGATCCCCACAATGACTAAAATCTGGTATTCAGTGTGTATAACTGATCCCCACAATGAATATGGTCAGTGTGTGTGGATTTGATCCCCACAATGACTAAAATCTGGTATTCAGTGTGTATAACTGATCCCCTCAATGAATATGGTCAGTGTGTGTGGATTTGATCCCCACAATGACTAATAACTGGTATTTAGTGTGTAAAACTGATCACCACAATGAATATAAACTGGTGGTCTGTGTGTGAATTTGATCCCCACAATGACTAAAAATTGGTTATGTGTGTTTAGTAATACCAGAAATGTCCCCACAAGTAGCCACCATGTCAGGTTTGAAGTTTTGTAGAGAAATATTTGTGATCTGAAGTGATATTTTTGATCCAGATATTTTTTTGTTTGTCAAATTTGTCTTTTTTTAAGTCTGTAGGACCTTAGAAAGGGTGGTCCCCATTATGTAGCATTTGTGACAGGTGACCCCCACAATGCATAAAAACAAGAATGTGTGTGTGTGTGTGTGTGTGTGTGTGTGTTTGTACTTGGGTCATTGACATGATGCTGTTTTTTTTTCCAGATCTAACCCTTATGTTGTGGTCCAGCCATTTTGACCCAGACTACTTTTTTCTTACGATTTTTTGTTTTTGTTTTTTACTTAATCCAATTGGAATAAAATTCCTTGACTTTGTTTACATGTGGTATCTGAAAACACACAAACACAAACACACAAAAAAAATTTTATTTCACTTTGTTACACCTGATGTCTTCCCGGTCAAAAATGACCGACCACTGGAAATGAATAAATTAGACTACAAAATACATCTACTTATCATATTATGTTGTGTTTGGGCTCATTTGAATCGGGATAGTCTGCTGTAAGTTCCGATATGTCATTGTCTATGTTATATGTATGTTTCAGGAAGTAATAAGGAAAAACATGACAAAAAAGACACTTAAAATGACACCTATTTTGTTCAGATCAAGCAAGTGGCCATTAATGTATTATGTAATTTTATTTCTTTATTTCTTTATTTATTTTTCCGCAGGGAGTGCCCCCCACTAGTCCGGTTCAATGAATCCATCTATCAATAAAAATCTATATATTTTTTTAAATATGTACAATAAAGGAGTACAAAACTTGTCAAAATTACTAAAAAAGTTGATAAAAAGATCTTATGCAATATCTTGTGATAATATATACAATATGAGAGATTTATAAACAATCTTAGTGGGCCGGTCATTTTTGACCAGGAACACAAAAGGTGTTAGCACAAAACGAACACAGAACAAGGGTTAATTAGCTAAATATGACATTCCGGCTTGTCCTCAATTAGAAAAGCAATTAATAAAGTAAATACTGTTTAAAAACTTTTTATGCTAAACATTTTCTTTTAGGGGTAGGGTTTGGGTAGTCCATTTTAATAGCTACTAGCTGAATATATGCCTGTCTGGGCAGGATTTCCCACCATATTTAGAAAGCTAATGAATACATTGTAAATCTAAGTGATTCAGACAGTATAAACTACAGTGGAGAACATATCCCACTAAGGCGCAATTTTATTTGTGGCAAAAGAATTTGATATATGCTTCTTTTTTATTGATTCTGCTTCATTAATTTAAACAGGAGCACAGCTGAATGGGGTAGGTATCATGTCACACTGTTCACCATAATTAGTTTTAAAACATGTAAATTGTGATACACAAAGACATGCTATAATACATTGTTTCCTGTTGAATGGGGTTGTTCATTTTACAAGACTTGCAGATTTTCATTTTCACCCAGTCAAGGGCAGCTGTGTGGTTTAAATTGGTAATACTGCGAAAACACACTTTTTATGGAAAGAGGGAGTTAAAGAAACCAGCTTTACAAGGAAAATCTAGTTTTCTAATCACAGTTACACAGCAATAAAGACACCTTACATCAGTGTGCCTTCACTAAAAATCTCACGGAGTGTGAAACTGGATTTAATTGGGGTAATTGTAACACAACCCTATTAGATATTTTAGCTTGTGAACAACTGCAGTACATTTATAGGCACTCAACTGCTTTAAAGAGGTTATAGTTTGGACTGCTGATCACTTCTGCTTGGCAGTTTGCTAGACTGCACAATCATCATCAAATAAGCTTTCTTGCTATTAAGGCCTGAAAAATGTGAGTTTGCTTGGTCACATTGATTCGGATGTTTATCGAATTCCATTCTCAGCGGGTTCGAAGATGAAGGCAGAAATTTTGAGAATTTGGTCAGAAACACAAAGCCTATTAAATCCAGTGACACAGGGAGATCAATACGCACTTAAAGTGTTTACGCTTGTCCTTTGAGGTTGATATGCTCTCTGAATGCATTTGCATTGAATCATGGGGGAGGGAATTAGAACCATCATTTGCTTGTCAACATATGGATCAGCCCCAACCCCTGAGTTCAAATGTGTGCTCCTTGACAAGAAGACACGCTTATAGTTTTACTCTTGAGTATTTATTAGTGCTATACAAGGAGATCTGCATACAAATGTGTTTGCAATGAAAAGTTCAGTTTGGCTTTTGTAAATTCTATATGGGGAGGATGAAGGTGGAGTGTATTTAAATTGGGTTTTCTGTCAACAGTTTCTAATACAGAAAACAAACACTTGTCTTGCTGTTTCAACACACTTGTCTCTATGGGCCAGATGCTTTATCAATTTTTAAGTTAAGATGATGTGTGTAATTTTATGGATGCTAAAATACTTTCCCCTATCCCAGCTTAATATACAGAGACAATTATAAGTAAGCCATTATAAGTTGATTCTCCCAAAAAAATTTAATGTGGTGCTATCAAAAGATTGCTCTGTTTTTTCGAGCATCCTAACTAGCCCGACTAAAGTTCCTTTAAGGGAAGTCAGGTCACTTGAAACATCTCCGGGCAGCTATTTTCTATGGATACAAGTGGAATAGAAGTACAGCTCCTATCTACTTGAATGGGGAAAGACTGAAATCTCCAATGCGATTGGTCAAGATTACATTTAAATAACAAATGTAAAATCAGTAATACAATCTGACAACAATGGCATCATAAATTGTGCTCCTTTAGCTCAGATCATGCAATATAACAAAATGTTTAAGGCTGCTCTAGCTTATATGCATGCATGTTCTCAAGTAATCTGTCAAGCGGTGTTTCCAACAAAAAGGCAGGACTTTCATTCCCACAGCCGCCATATTTAGCGTTATGATTTCCATTCCCATTCAAATATGTATACAATAATGAGCCAAAACATTATGACCACCTGCCTAATATGCTGTTGGTCCTCTGCATGCAACCAAAACAGTGCCGACCCACCGAGACATGTACTCTACAAGACCCCTAAAGGTGTATTGTGGAATCTGGCACAAAGACATTAGCAGCAGATCCTTCAAGTCCTGGAGCAGCTGTGGATCAGACTTGTTGGTCCAGCACATCCCATAGATTCTCAATCGGATTGAGATCTGGGGATTTTGGAGGCCAGGGCAACACCATGAACTCTTCATCATGTTCCTCAAACCATTCCCGAACAACGTGTGCAGTGTGGCAGGGCACATTATCCTGCTGAAAGAGGTCACTGCCATCAGGAAATACCATTGCCATGAAGGGGTGTACCTGGTCTGTAACGATGTTTTGGTAGGTGGCATGTGTCAAATTGACATCCATATGAATGGCCGGACCCAGGGTTTCCCAGCAGAACATTGCCCAGAGCATCACACTCCCTACACCATCTTGTCATTTTCCCACAATGCATCCTGGTGCCATCACTTGCCCAGGTAACCCGTACGTACACGGCCATCCGCATGATGTAAAAGAAAACAGGATTCATTGGACCAGGCGACCTTCTTCCACTACTCCAAGGTCTAGTTCCGACGCTCGCTTGCCCATTGTAGGCACTTTCGACAGTGGACAGGGGCCATCATGGGCACTCTGAACAGTCTGCGGCTACACAGCCCCATACACAGCAGGGTGCAATGCACTAGTGTGTTGTGACACATTCCTCCCGTAACCATCTTTAAAATGTTCTGTGACTGAGTAATGGGTATGGACCAGATGGGATAGCCTTTGTTGCCATTGTGCATCGATGAGACTTGGTCGCCCAACAACCTGTCGCCAGTTTGTGGTGACAGTTTTGAGTCCCTCCTCGGACCACTGTCGGTAGGTACTCACCACTGCTCACCAGGAGCACCCCAAAAGTCTTGCCATTTCAGAGATGCTCTGACCCAGTCATCTGGCCATAACAACTTGTCCCTTGTCAAGGTCGCTCAGGTCTTTACTCCAACCCATTTCTCCTGCATTCAACACGTTGAATGCCTCCACACGTGCTATGTCTCTGTGGTAACATGTTCAACAAGCCACGTGATAAGATGACGGCCTCAGACGCGGAGGCAACCGAGATTCGTCCTCCGCCACCCAGACTGAGGCGAGTCACTATGCCACCACGACGACTTAGAGTGCATTGGAAATTGGACATTCCAAATTCGGGAGAAAAAGGGGAGGAAAAAAAATAGCCATTGTTTCTAAAATTCCTAGTGGCACAAAAATTACACACTACAGAAATAAATATTCTCACAAGTCTTTTCTAACAAGTTAACTATCAAAATTGTTTTGTCTCACTTCATAACTCTCTGCTACTAATCCACACTCTGCAGCAATGTAAATAAAATGAACTAACTGTCTTAATAGCTAGAAATCCTTGATGTCATTAAGTTTCTACTCTCTGTAATGTGGTTCATTACAAGTATCGTAGCAGTTTCGAGGTGAAATGTCCACTGTGAGGTGCCAAAAGTGAGTTAAATGTTCTCCCAAACAGATGAGGTATTTACAGTAAAGGGGTAATGTCATGAGGAATACAATTTTCCTTGATATTTTGACATATAAGAGGTCACTGTACTATAAAAACATACTGTAAGTTTCAAAACACAAAACAGTCCAAAAAGAGCTTATTTTTTTGTTTCTACCCTGCAAAAACAACTCGTGAAATTGGCTGCATTGTGACGACACAATGCAGTGTCATTTGAACGGCCCACCTCCACAACATATGACATCATCATGGTGAACTGATAGAGCAGCCAACTGTAGGGCTTTACTGGTTGTTTAGATCAGTGTTACTATCAGAAATAATTAATAATTATTTCTTTAGTTATTAATTAATATTTAAATTAATTAATTTAATCTAACTCATTAAAACCTCATATGGGGCTCCAGTAAATGTAGTGTGCTACGTTTAGGAGCAAGTTTGGTTATTAGCAATAATTAATAATTATCAAAGATAATTATTAATTATTAAAATCAATAGAACATTGATGAGAATCAATGTTAGTTTTTTTAATCCTTTAAAATCAACAATTATCAAAGATAATCGTTAATTGTTAACATCGATGAAACATTAATTAAAATTAACACTAGCTTATTGATCATTCAAATTCAACAACCATCAAAGATAATTATCAATTATCAAAAATCAATAGAATATTAATAAGTCTCACCCGCGATGGCAAAATTGCACAACAATCCAATTTGGTTGGACCACAATACAGCAAAACAAATGTGATAATTAATACCCTGAGTATTAATAATGAGCGGACATGGCGGTCCGTAAACTGTACAAGCAAAAACCTTGAAACACAAGAATAGCACACTATAATATTCTATCTCTGCCCAGACGTAAACCTCTTACTTGAATCGCATGAGGATACAGGTAGAATGTATTTTCCTCCGTCCTTTAACTCTGACCCGGTTCCTTGAGGCTCGGGTGATGACGGGAGGCTGTTTCTTCGCTCTGTCGGTGGGCGGTACGGCTGTTGATTCTCGGCGGGCTGGCGGAGAACTCAGAAATGTCGACTTGATTGAAGATGGAAGAGAAATCTTTAATCTCTTCACTTCTGTAGGCAAACAGATGAAGATGCGAATTGCTCGGCGGTCTCCTTCGGATCCGTTAGAGTGTTCGGTTGAACACAGAGTAATCTCAACTCGTCCAGCGAGATGGAGATTGTATGGCCACAGTTTCAAGTCGGACGTTACTTCCTTGTGCCATGAGGTTGCACCTGAGAACAGCAAAGAGCTGCGTCCACACGCTGCAAACAAAGTCACTGGAAGCCAATCTCGAAAGCATTTCAGAGGTATTTCAACTCCTGATGATGTCATGGTTTGAGATGACGTTCTGTTGTGTGACTCATCCAATAGGAGTTGAGAGTTCGATCCTTTAGCGAGCAAGGCTTCATGGATTTGTAGTCTGTTTTGGACTCCCTTTGTTTGATTTTGGTGCGATTTTTATCAGTAAGATTCACGATTTTGAATGTGGGGGCTTGAGTTAGGTTTTTACGACTGTGTTAGGCCTGCCTTTGTCTTCTATCTGAATACATTAGGCCCAACACAACCCAAACCCTAAACCTCTAATCAAGTTTTAATTAACAAAACCGACATACCTACCCTGAACCTTAAATTTAAAACTAGCCAATAGTGTCATAAAAGCCGTTGAAAAACACAATTGCTAAAGCAACCATGTCTTTTTATGGTGTTTATGATTTTTGGCTCACATGTTGACTCCTTTGCAAGTTCAACACTATATCAGTTCAGCTACTATGCAATTTGATAATGCCGGCTTGTAAATGTAGTTGGTTATGTAAAACAAACATTAATACGAATCACCCTACATGTCATGCAATATAGTAAAAGTGTTCTGATGTCATAAGATTGTATGTGGGCCAAGGCGAAAAGTAAGTATTTATGAACTGATAATGTGCTGTTTCTCTTGTGATTAGTGTAAAAATGAATCAAAGACATTGTTTTTTTAGCGCCTCTAGTGTTTATTTCATTAGGAAGCTGCTGCAATATGTACAAGTAGCCATGTACAAATTACATACCTTTTTCTAAAAAAAAAAAATGTAGGTATAATAACATAATTCTATGAGACCAGGTTGCATTAAATACATGACATTTTTAGTTTTGTGGCTTTTATTCCATGTCAACTTGACTTGGCTTGATGCTATGGACTTGAGTCCTTTATCAGAACTTTCTTCCAGTAATTGCTCCTTTAATTCAACAAAATAATAATTCTCAGCTGTCGATGAATAATGAAGTTTGTGCCCTTATACAAGTCTGCCATAAAGCGGAACAGAAATGGAAAAAGGATAAATTGTCATTTTCAGCATACAGTGACAGCAGCAAGCTAGTTATTTTTCCAGATATAACTAACAAGAATTTCTGTAAGCCTAATATTCTGTTTAATACAATTAATAAAATTGTATTTCCTTTAGTCACAAATTGCCTTGAGGATAATTCAAAAACTTGTGAAGATTTTTTTGCAATTTTTCTTGAACAAAATTAAGAATCTCAGGACTTGTATCATTTCACCTTTGTGTGACTCTCTGGAGATACCTCAAAGTCTCAGTAGTTTTTTTGTAATTTTGAACCTCTTTCTCTTGCTTAGTTGGTAAATATAATTACTCATATGAGACTTGCCACCAGTCCCTTTGATTCTATTACTCCTTGGCTGCTGTTAAACCTTGTAGAGACATATTAGGTCCTAGTATTCAGTCTCTTATAAATAATAGCTTACTCAATGGTATTGTTCCAATTAGTTTTAAACATGTAGTAGTACAGCCTCTCATAAAAAAACAAAACAAATTTAGATCCTTCTGTTTTAAAAAAATTATTGGCCTATTTCAAAATTACCGTTTTTATTGAAAATTTTAGAAAAGGTAGTTTTATCTCTACTTCTTCCATTTTTATCTGAGAACATTATAGACACATTTCAATCTGAGTTTAGGACCTATCACAGCACAGAGACCGCTCTGATCAAGGTATCTAATGACATAATGATATCTGTTGACTGGGGGAATACTGTGGTTCTTATCCTGCTTGATCTAATAGCTGCTTTTGATACTGTTGATCGTGAGATTTTATTATGGCGCCTGGAAGCAGAGGTGGGTATCAAGGGTACAGCCTCGAAGTGGTTTAAATCATATTTAAGCGACAGATCCTTCTCAGTCTGTATTGGAAACCTGTTTTCCTCATCAGCCTCAATATGTTGTGGTGTTCCACAAGGATCTATTCTCGGTCCAATTCTATTTTCATTATACATGTGTCCGTTAGGTTCCATTTTTCGAAAATATAATATTGCGTATCATTTGTATGCTGATGACACCCAGTTGTACACTCCTTTCAAAACAGATCATTCTCAGCCCTTTTGTTCTCTAACACGCTGCCTTGATGAGGTTAAGTCTTGGTTGGCAAGTAATTTTCTTCAGCTTAATAGTGATAAAACAGAATGCATTGTTTTTGGTTCTTCTCCGCCACCAATGTGATCACTAACAGACTAACCTCTATCTCATTAAATGTATCTGACCAGGTAAAAAACCTCTGTGTCATCTTTGATTTGGCATTGAAATTCGACAAACAAATAAAAAGTGTTGTTAAAACTATTTTTTTCCAACTTAGAGCTATCTCTAAATTAAAGGTGATGCTAACTGTCATAGATCTGTAAACTGTTATATCTTCACGTATTGACTATTATAATTCATTATACATTTCTCAGTATCATCTCTCCCGTCTTCAGCTTGTTCAAAATACAGCGGCCAGGCTTTTGACTGGCACAAAGAAGAGGGAAAATATAACCCCAGTTCTGGCGTCTTTACATTGTCTGTCAGTCAAGTTCAGGATACAGTTTAAAATCCTTCTGCTTGTATTCAAGGCCTTTCAATGTGTAGCACCTCACTATTTCGCTGATCTATTATATCCTTAACAAACTACTAGAAATCCGAGTTCCTCTAACCAGATGATCCTGTTTGTTCCAAAGACAAGATTAAAATCTAAGAGTGACCATGCTTTTTCTGCTGTAGCTTCCTGACTCTGGAATACTCTTCCCTTAAACAGTAGACCTTTTCCTACAGTGGAGATTTTTAAGTCTTGCTTAAAGATGCATATTTTTAATTTGGTAATTGTGGTGGAGTAAAGTTATTGTTCTTAATGTGCTGTGTGAATGCTCTTGTGCTGTTTTACTATTTTAATTTTACTACTGTTGTTTTAAATGTGCTATAGAAATAAAATTGTATTGTATTGTATTGTCTATTTGCTTTGAGGCCATCTGTATGCTAATGTACTTTTAAAAATGTGCAAAACTATCTTTTAGCATATATACTCTACACATTTAAAATTTACAGTCTTTCTCTTCCGAGAAAGCAGACCAAAAATATTGATTGCTCATTGCATTCATGGGTGTATCCTAATTTTTGTCCAATAAAATGCTTTCCAGAATGAGTATGACAAGCATTAGCAAGTAGAAAATCATATTCATGGCTATGATATAAATTAAAGGCTATTGGCTATTGAAAAAAAAAGGACAAGACCTTCCATATTTCCTGCCTCAACTTCCTTTTTTAATATGAAATGCGTCAACACAAGAAAGATAACTGCAATTGTCAAGTGATTTCATAGGGTCTTCAACCATAAAAAATAAACCTTCCACATCTGTAGGGCTATTGCTTTACCCTCCCCTGCAGTGCAAAATACATTTTTAAAAATGTAAAATTCACTGAAGATATTTTTCCAGTTAAGTGAAATTTTCTTGTGCTGTAACATGTTATTGGACTGCTATAAACTGGTACAGATCCAGGGCTCAGTCAAGAGGAAGGGAAGCAGAGTGGATGTCATATGTACTCTCACATGATGGATGGGACTCACCCAGAATGATGGCTGACTTTGAACTTGATTGTTTCCTTCCATGCAGAGTGGGTTAGCAAGACAACACAGTGGCTCCGGCAGCCCCCGTGCACTCTGTCGATGGAAGTTTTGCCCTTGAAAGGTTGATAGCAGCAGAAAGAGTCTGATAGAAATTTCTTTCATGTTATTCCACATCCAGCACCCATTTCACCCCTAAACCCATGAAAAATGGCATTTCTTTCTAAAAGAATTCCAGCAGTATATTTTGTTACATCTTCTCAAAGCAGAATCCAAACAAACAGACTAATTTAACACATGGAAAGCAATTAAAATCCCTCTATCAGCTGTGGACAGATTTGTAAGCTTTGTGAGACATGTCCCATATTAAGATTGTGTTTAGTGTTCAAAGCCTGATTGAACTGCACCAATTTTGTATATTTCAAGAAAACTGGCTTCAGTATGTTCCCTATTTCACAGAAGTCTGGGGGTAACATTTGGTATCATTACTGCAATGGTGATATGACCTGGGACTGTATTACAGAAACATCATTACAATACAATCTTATCCTAACATGAACTTATCAGATCTTAACTTAAGACAGGCCCTATATTAGAGTGTATTTGTGTCACTAACCCATCAACCCAATGCCATATATAGGGGAGACCGGGGCTTGTCGTCACAATTTTTACTTCAGTAAATATATCTTAGGGTAGGTTTATTTGCGAAAGTCAAATTCTGCATAGCCACATCCCTTAAAGGTACATTAAAAAAAATTTACTTCTAAAGATGTGAATTGTAATTTTGCAGTATAGGAAATCATGACCACTCACATTAAAATTAAGACTTCAGTCATATCAGTAACCTTCAAAAAGCTGTTTTATTCTACATGGAGAGGGTCTGCACATGGGAGCTGCCATGTTAGAATCACATGACCAGCTGAATACTACTTGCATAATCTCAGTAACCGTCCTGTTATTTGACACTTTCACTCATTGATTAAAGTAATCATGGCTGACTGTGAATACTAAATTTCTACAATGACATTGTAACGTTCTCTCTGTAATGTCTGTAACTTTGGTGCTGGCACTGGCATGACAAAGACGATGATGTAAAACATGAATTAAACAAATATGAACTTGACATTACATAAACTTGGCTTGGCATAAACTAGACTAGACATGAACTTGAACTAACAACCAAAGTTACATTCAACAATACCTGACAATGGTGGGTGAAATACTGTACATGAACATGGCAAGGATAACCAGTAAACACAAAGAACTCTAAACAAGATAACAAGACAATCAACCATTGAAAACAAGACACATGAACATGGAGGGAAACATGAAATCACATGACAAGGGAACCACATGACATGAAATAGGAACTAGAATTTCAAAGTAAAAGACAAGAAAAACATGAACCAACAAAATACACATGACACATCCCCCCCACTAAGGGGTGGCTCCCGACGCCCCAACACATGAACAAAACACATAAATCATGGCATCAACCCAAAGTTCTGTAGGGAGCTGGAGGGATGAGGGACCCCGGTGAAGCTGATTGGCCGAAGGACCATGGTAGAGCTGAAGGGACATAGAGCCAAGGTGAAACTGAGGGCTCGGAGAACCAAGGCGAATTCCAGGGCTCAGAGGGTCTAGGCGAATTCGGAGGTCGGAAGTTCCCCTTGTCTGATCCTGAGGAAACATCCATAGGGTAGGTACAAGGGCGGGAACCATCTCCAGGTCCAATAGCTCAGATGTGGAAATGACATGGCATGGAACAGACTCAGGCATGGCTGTGACATGGCATGGATCAGGCTCAGGCATGGCATGGAGCAGGCTCAGGCATAGTTGTGACATGGCATGGAGCAGGCTCAGGCGTGGCTGTGACATGGCATGGAGCAGGCTCAGGCATGGCTGTGACATGGCATGGAGCAGGCGTATGTGTGGCTGTGACATGGCACGGAGCAGGCACATGGCATGGAGCAGGCTCAGGCGTGGCTGTGACATGGCATGGAGCAGGCTCAGGTGTTGCCGTGACATGGCATGGAACAGGCTGAGGATCCGGGGCAAAAGATGGTGCTAGCTCAGTGACCATTACGAGGAACTCTGGCTTGGCGGCCATGACGTGGAACACTGGCTTGGCATCTGCCTCCCCCACAGTGAACGTGGAACCAATAATCTGCAGGGCAAGGTTGATATATTGAGCCAGGCTGTGGGTACTCTGACCGCCTGGCATCAGCAAAGAGATAGACTCAATCAGTCCAAAACAAAAAATGTCTTTGAGGGCAACCTCATTAAAGTCCACCTGGCATGCCAGAGCACAAAAGTCCTCCACGTAATCCTCCAGGGGACGATTCCCCTTGGTGAAGTCGAAGAAGCTGGATTGCTGGGTTCATATTGCGGTTAGGTATTCTGTAACATTCTCTCTGTAATGTCTGTAACATTGGTGCTGGCACTGGCAATGTCAAAGACGATGACGATGGTGTAAAGAACCCAAGTGCAAATGTATTCCAACGTGTATCCAGAAAACCCTAACTACAAACATGAATTAAACATAAACATGAACTTGACATAACATAAACTTGGCTTGGTATAAACTAGACTAGACATGAACTTGAACTAACAACCAAAGTTACATTCAACAATACCTGACAATGGACAATGGAAAACATGAGGGTTAAATACATGAACATGGGAGAACACATGACAAGGATAACCAATAAACACAAAGAACTCTAAACAAGATAACAAGACAATCAACCAATGAAAACAAGACACATGAACATGGAGGGAAACATGAAATCACATGACAAGGGAACCACATGACATGAAACAGGAACAAGAATTTCAAAATAAAACACATGAAAAACATGAACCAACAAAATACACATGAAAGACATCTGAAACTGAAAACGATTTATTTTAAATAATGCTGCATCCAAGCCACTAGGTGTCAGTGTAAGTCCAAGATGACACAAAAACAAAAGTTACTGAGTGCACCTTTAAAGACTTGGCTTCAAAAAAAGCTATGGAACATTTTCACGCAGTTCACTAACACACATTGATCTTTTGTGACAACATGCCCCATTAGCAGGGCATATATATGGGGTAAGTTGTCACTGAGTAATCTGCCACTAAACCAGGGGCATATACAGTGGTGCATAAATTTATGACATTTAAAACGCATGTGACAACCGGCTGCAACATGCCCTGACCTGATTTTTATGAAAATACCTTTGTCCTAAGAACACATTTAAACCTTTCTGTAAAATCTGACTTCATAATATAGTTAACCTTTGACTTAATGTATACCAGTCTGGTTTGATTATAGTTGCTATTTCCCTAATTGGAGGGAAGAATTCACACACACACACACACACACACACACACACACACAAAATCTAATTTAAAGGTGTTTGAAACCAACATACAAAACCTTTGCTAGAGAAAACACATATTTGCCCAATTGGACTTATTGTTTCTGAGATATAGCCTTTGTGACAATTTCCCCTATACTTTTAATTTATGGGATTTTTGCCTTTATGATATAAGACAGTATAGAGAGACAGGAAAGTGGAGCTACAGGTAGGGGAACTAGGATCGGGACATAACGCAGGCAAGATTTATACCTGTGTTGCCTAGAGCATGTGTATAACCAATGTGCCATGGCTCTGACCCCCCTGCCATAGTTAATTTATTAAATAAGAAAGGATTAAGTTAATCTAGTATTTTATTACAGTGTAACTTGGCATGAAATGTCAACATGATAAATGTGGTATTGCAATGTGGTATGCCTGTGGCGGTCATATAAGCATTAGAGTAGGCAGCCATATGAAACACTTTATAGGAGACATCAAGGCATTCACTTACCCACCCAGTAAGTACATTTTCATCAATGCTGTTGTGATGAGGAGGAAGGTGTGGCCGGGCCATGAGGATGCGCGCCTGACGCTGAGTTGCCCCAATCAGCAGAGATGCCAGAGAGAGAGAGAGAGAGACACACACACACACACACACACACACACAGCTCCGTGTGTCTCCCTCTCTCTCTCTCTGGTGTCTCTGGCTCCTCCTTATCTCTCACGCATGCTGATTGGGGTAACTCAGTGCCAGGTGTGCATCCTCACGGCCTGGCTATGCCCTCCTCCTCGTCACAGCTGTTTAAAGTGGGTTACAAAGTTAAGGGTTCTGTTTTACTTGAGGGTAGTATGTTTATCCTCTCCAAACCACAAGTTTACTTGTTTATCCAGACACATGTTTTGAACTGAGAGATGTTGTGAACAGATTTGAGTCTTTCAATGAGAAGTAAAACATCTGTAGTCGGTATATCAGTGTTACAAGCAATAGTGCGGGCTTCAAGCTGCAACCCCCCAATATTCAAGCCAAATCTACGCCCTTGTGTGCAGGCAGTACTGAAGTCTTAGTAGATGTCCTTGCAGCCGTCTAGCCGACTTTGCTGCCTTTCTTACATGCTCTGATTTAAATAATTCTTGCCATTTACTTAGCTTGTTACAAGCACAGATTGTAGTTACAAACACTGTCAGTGGTAGGTCTACTATTTTTTGTCACAGGCTGCTGTAATTTCACCTGCTTTTTGAGGCCTGATTTGCATATCACTTTGCTATCTGGAGTTCCCTCTAGTGTTGTTGTTGCTGAAGTCTCCCTGCTCACTCTCAGCTCAACTGCCCTCCAGTGATTTGATTTTAATATTAACCTCAAACATCATCAACAAACCACAACACTTAATTACTGATGAACAGTGTGGTGGTGATGTAGTGGTAACAGATCCAACCTAGGAAAGGCAAAGTTTTAGAAATCAGAGTTAGTTAGATGCTCAGTCACAATTGTGCCCTTGAGCAAGTCTTTGAACCTTCGGTTGCTCCACGGGGACTGTGCCTGAAATTAGTTTACTGTAAGATGCTTTCCCTGCAAAATGACTAATAACCAAACACTCCAGCTGTTTGTCCACAAGCGGTAAGCAGCAATATTGAAGACAAACATCAGATTAGATCAGTTGTTCTCAACTAGTTTTTGTTTAATGAATAATTAATAAATGTAAATGTATGTAAAAAGGAAAATGGACAATTTTCTAAATGCATAAATAACAGGCTATTTACCGGGCAAACACATGGAATGAACACTGGGAAAATATTGCATTAGCCATTTTACAAGGAGACAGAGTTTAATTTGGACTCCTGGCATTTAACATCAACAACAAAATAAATTGGAAGCATTTTCCCCTATCATTTAAAAGTTTAAAAGCCTATATTTTGCTATCCTACAGTATGCACAGTTATATGTTTGGTTGTATTTTATTATTTGCATGTAGCATTGTTTTTTAACCCATATCAGTAGACCATTATTATTAATGTGAGACATGTCCCCCTCAATGTCTATGGTTGTTCAGGCCATGAACATAGTTAGCTTACCTTTCAGAAATATAGGGACGTATGTGCCCAACCTGTGTATTCCTTGGGATATCTTCTGTTCATTACAAATTATTAATTTCGGCATGTTATTGCTGGAGGTCTTTTTTAAATAATTTTGGTAACCTGTAAGTAATGAGTCAAGTGTTACCACATAAACATGAAGGAATTACTAATTATTTTAAAGTGAGGGTCATGGTAACGCATTATTAATGAATGAATATACACTTGAATATACACAAAAAAAATGTTTTTACAAAATATTTTTACAATTATTTTTTTAGTCATAGATACTGTAGGTTAATCTTACAAGAAGTGTTTAATTTTATGTGGAGTGCATTTTTTTTTTTTCTGAGTAACTTAATGGATCCAATGCAAAAAATAATGAGTGTCACGTCCATCAAATTTCTAATCCAATCAAGGTTCGTCATATTCAATGCTTGTGCTGTAACTAAAAGAAGAGCGAGTGTGATTTTGCTCTACCCTCCCATCACTCCACCTGCACGCTGCAAACTTTAACATATATTCTGTTCCATTCAGACCGAACATTGGCAAAGGAGGAAACATGTAAAATGAATTCTGTAAAAACTGTACGCATTTACTCAGTGGACTGTCAAGGGCAGAAGTACACAGATTGGTGGAATCAGCCTCATAGCTGCACAACGGTTTTATCTCAGTTTTCTGTTGTTGTCTTGTGGAGATCAACACACTTGTCCTTTAGACACATCATTTTATTATTTTACTTTATGTTAAGAGATAAGACATTTAAAACATGTAGTAACCATGAGCGCCAGTAATTAAAAGCATTATCCTGCTAAAGGTGTGTAACCTATGCAATTATATAAAATTATTTCAATGATTCATAATTTAATGGCAGATTTTTTTTTTTATTCTTTTTTTTTTTTATGTCTGTGAATGTTTGTTAACTATCTGTTTGATTAAATTAATAAAATGTAGGAACAAGGAGTATTCATAACTAACTGACAAGTAACACCTCAGTTATTACTAATGGCTTATAATGTATTTTCACTTTATAAAAATGTTCCAGATAACCTTTAACTCCCAAGGAAGGAAACAGTGAGATCTCATTAATTAATAATGCATTACCATGACCCTTACTTTAAAATAATGGTCCAGATCATTAATAATTCCTTCATGTTTATGTGGTAACACTTGACTCATTACTTATGGGTTACCAGAATTATTAAAAAAAGACCTTCAGCAATATAAAACATGCCAAAGTTAATAATTTGTAATGAACAGAAGGGATATCCCAAGGAATACACAGGTTGGGCACATACATCCCTATATTTCTGTAAGGTAAACTAACTATGATCATGGCAGTAACCACCATAGACACTGAGGGGGAAATGTCAAAGACATTCAATACCAAGAATACTCTTAATGTATTTTCTAAATGCATTTTTTATCCCAAAATAAAGCTGATTTGAATCTAGGGATAATAACAGTATTTAAATTTTAGTATTTGTTTAGTGTGTTACAATTGCTTCAATTTGGGGCGAATTCCAATCTCTATCACACATTATCGAGATACACAAGATCACAGCGGACAGTCTAATCTTCCAGTAAACATACACTTCACCAGCTCCTCAGAAAAAATTATCTCTCTCATTATTTGTTTGCTCTTGGCTGCATACTGTCACAGTTTTCATTTGTATTTTTATTAAAGTTTCTTCACAAAATGCTAGCAGCAGCTCTACAAAGGCCGACAGCATGCTGGCACAATAGTTAATGTGATAAAAGCACTGCAGAGGCGATTGTCTTTTTGGACTCAGGATGGCTCTGGGGGGCAACAGGGCTGAACTAATGTGAGTTTGTTATACAGGACGCAAATACCTGACACATCAGTTAACGTGTCTCTCTGCGGGGCGCTGTTCCAGGCCTGACACTGCCAATCACGTCTCAGTACATGCTGACTTCCAGCACTGGTATTATTGCACCAATCGTCTATCATTTACTGGACTTATCTCAGAATCAACAGCAGCTCAGGCCAGACCACCAGGCCTAATCAACGAGGTGAAGCCCATATCCGTGCCAATAAAAGAAAGAAGATAAATTGTCATGGTAGCCCAGTAATGTAATGGCTTTCTTGAATTAGATCTTTCCTTGTCTAATTGCAATTGCAGGCTTTTAATGACTTGCTGCACTTAGGAACTATTACTTATAATGAAAAGCAGTTTGCAAAGTTTTAACCAATAATCTGACTCCATATTAAAGTAACAATTACTGCTATGACCAGCAATCATATGAAGTGAGGGAAAATGTTCTCAGTTAAACTATTGTGAAGGAATTGTTGGACCTAAGTGGCTACATATTGAAGCAATGAAGCTCTAACCAAGGGCCTAGAAACTAAGTCACACCAGTGCAAAAGAATAAGATAAATACCCCAATACTGAGTGTTTATACTTATTTAACCCTGTCATGCATACCTCGGGTCTTTAGTGACCAGTGACCTCATTCCACCATCGTATTTATCCTTTTTTTGGAGCTATGCCCACACCTCTTTAGTATTCCCAGGGCCATTCATCCCATTAGGTGACATGGGCAGCCGCCTAGGGTGGCATCGCTCCGGGGGAGCCGATCTACCGAGCCAATTTCAGCATGTGTCCAATCTGCGTCAAACAAAATGCGCTCTGTGCATTCCGATAAGTGTTGTGGTGTGCTCCACGGAACATATAGACAGTGTACTGAATGCCTTACAACCATACTACTCTTACTGCTTCTGTTATAATGTATCAACAGTGAGAGTATTACTGTATGGATAGTATGCCATTGTGAACACGGCCATAGACTCACGAGCACACGGCTCGTGAATCGGAGCGATGCTGAAGGAAATTAGCGCTTTGCATATCTCCAACAATAATATGTAGGAAATTGTATAATGGAATTAGTTTAGGAATCTTGGTCGCGTTTGATCACCATTATAAGAAGGATAAATGACAAATGATCAGATTATAAGTCTGAATACAAATTCTCCACCATTAAATATGTAATACAATAGGCTTGTAGTATCCACTCACAATTTATATGTAGGGTATTAGCTTGAAAAGGGAATTCTGATGAATTCACTTATTGAAAGAATTAAGGTTTACGTCTGATCACTCAGCTATGCTGAGTTGATATGATGCATCTGTTAACTCTTTAGAGTAATACTGTTCTCATGGCTATTGAAAATAATATTACAAATATGTTGAAATATTGTTCGAGCTCGGAGCATAGACCTTTAAAAATCAATTGACGAGATTATTTATCAAAATATACCGCAGTAAAATTATCTCTGAATACAAACAAGACTTTATTGCTAATCTGAAACATCAAACTAAACTAACACATAGACAAACAGGTGGGTGAGTGAACTGAAAGTTAATGAAAAATCCGTAACAGAGAAAAGTGAACTTTATTAAGTCTATAGACAATGCCTTGAGAACCATCGATACTTCATTTAGTATATCTCGATTTGCAATCGTGTTACTTAAATCATGTTAAAGAGACACCAGCACTTTCAGCGCATGTTTGGAGATGTATGTGCATTTCCTTGCATTGCTTTGGTTCTTTGGCTTTTATAGAATGTTCTGGTTGTTCCATCAATGTTTTGGACCTCTGTTAAGATCATGGATGCCAGGTAGTTCGGTGCTGGAGTGATCAGTTGGGGCTTTGAAGTGAGGCCTCCTGCAAGGGTGACTCGTAACTCCCCATCACGTTTGTGAGTCGTAACGTGAGAAGAGAAGAGCTTCCTCAGAAATATTAGAAAATACCCTTCATTAGAATTCGAGACATGTAAAATGAAACTCAACGATAGTAAATATGACATAGCTTCTTGAATATTCAACGTGCAAGTTACAAAACATGAAAATACCTGATTAAAAATCAGAATGGTTAATTCATTGGTTTAACAACATAGATAATACATTACACATTATGAAAAACATAATTGTCAGGATATATTATCAGGTTAAGAGTTCTAGGCATTTTTGGCAGATTATGTACAGGATAAAATTACAGTAAAGTAAGTTTTGTGATTGTGTCAAAGTTCCTGGATTAAGATGAGATGTCCTAATATGTGTATATACTTGAAAAGTTAATTTTGCACATTTGAAATTATGAGCAGAGCATTAGTTTTCTGTCCTGCCAAAAAGAGTTCAACGGTTCAGGGCCAGTGCGTGTCTGTTTAGTCTCTCTATCTTGAACAATGAGGATAATCATATAATTTTAAGTGTTCATGTTGTTCTGACTGAATGAAGGGAACAAAGAAGCTTCTTGGATTTCCGGAGATCATGAAATGTCAGGCTTTCCACAGGAAAGGTTACATGCTCTCTTATTTGTCTAATTTAATTGTATCAACTTGTTTATATCGATAGACAAAAGAAGTGTCTTAGATTTCCATGGCGTGGGGGTTTTTCAGAAGATGGCCTTTAAGTCATGTGTATAATTATTAACATGAGTGTTTTCTGGTATGTGCTATACTGGATAAGTCTCCTTTGTTCATTTTATTGGCCAGATGCAGGTCAGCTCAGACTCCTTGGCACCAGAAGAGCAGAGTCTTTAATTTATGACATTGAGTAATTTGGGGGGCCTCTCTCTGTGTCCTAATTTTGATAACTTGAAGGTAAATATCAGCATAGCCCCTGGATTCAAGTCATTTGTGTAGAAATTGAATTGTTAATTCTTCTTAATTTCCTTCTGCCTGGTAAATCAGATCCTACAGATGCCCAGGGTTGGGGAGCAATGTAATACATGTAACGGGATTATGTATTTAAAATACAAAATATAAGTAACTGAATTCCAATACAGTTACAATTTATATCATTGGTAATTAGAATACAGTTAAATTCAACAAGTATTTTGATTACTGAAGAGATTACTTTGCATTTTATTGTCATTTTTTTGATTTAATATTTAGTCCTTTCAGATGGAAAACATTTATACATATAAATGATGCGATCCAAAGAGCATTTGTGCAGTGGTGAAACACTTTCTTATGATGTGTTACATTCATATGAGCAGACAGAGAAGTACGTTTGAAGTAAGTTTGGAGCAGAAGAAATATAAAAAAAACCTTGTGTAAAGTGTCAGCTTTACGCTAAGCTAAAATGCTATTTCTAGCCATTTTACATGCATGTTACCAGGCACGATCATATTTTTTTATCAAGAAAATTCACGTTAGATCATAATATCTTTTTTTCTAGTAAGACCTTTGATATTAGGGCAAAAAATCGTATTCTTGATAATAATTCCTGTAAAAATATCTAAAAATCCTTAAAACAAGATCAATTTGATTAATCTTGTTTTAGAAGCAACACTGCATAAAATATTTAGGTTTTTCAGAGAATTTATTTTTAACATGTGTATTTTGTCTTACTGTACTGGCAGAGTTTTTATATTCAAAACAATTGAAAAAAATCTACCAGTGCTGAAGAAGAAATCCAAAGTATTTAGAGTACGTTACTGACTGAGTAATCTAACGAAATATGTTACAAATTACATTTTACAGGATGTATTCTGTAATCTGTAGTGGAATACATTTAAAAAGTAACCTTCCCAACCCTGCAGATGCCCAATGCATAAAATCACTCTTTGAGCCGGTTCTTCTCAATTAATTTGTCTAACATGCGGGCTGAATCATTTGAAGTGCTTTGTCACACAGTAAAACAGTATTGAAATGCTTCAGAAGACAGAGAACAAAAACAATGCTGAATAAAGTGGATATTTACTTACAATTAATTGAAACAAAACCTGCAACTGCATTTAATCGTTTGCCAGTGATGAAGAAGGTCATGTGCGAGTGCGTGTGCAGCCTGTGAGTGATTGTCTACTGCAGGTAAATACATGTTCTAAATAACAGTGTATCAAAATACTAACATTACATGAAAGCACTCAAAAGTACCAAAAATGACCAAGCCAATACCATTTTTATTGGATATGTTCCTTGGAGTAGCCTACCATATAAATACCATAATATATATTATAAATTATACCAATGTTTTACTATATTGTACCATCACTGACCCATGATACTGCCACAGCAGGCTTTTGAGAAAGGTAACTTTGATAAACTTCATCTTTTGCTGTGTAATGTGAAAAGGTGTGAATATAATTTCATTATAATTCAGATTCATTAATGCTACACAATATACATAGGCTACAAAAAAATTTTTTTTTCAAATGATGCTCCTAAAATCATCAGATATTAATCTGATATTAATTAATATTTCTTCCCAACATTTTTATTATTATTGTTTGGCTAGTTTGAGTCTATACACATTGGTGATGTATTTAATTATGTAATAGTTTGTACTTTCTTTTTTTTTTTTTTTATTGGCTTAAAAATGGGTGCCATTTGGGGTAGGACTGGCACTGAGTATTCCTTAACCTTTCTCTTCTGAATAGTGTAACAAAAATAATTGGCAAAATTGCAAAAAATATATACATTTTTTATAACTGCTTGATTATCAAATGTGAATAGGGTCATTAATGGCCCTACTGTAGATATGTAAGTGTGTCACCTTTTCTGTGCATGCGTCCATAAATCATATTTTTATTATTATTTTATATCTATATAAGTTTAATATCACGTGATATATTTCTTTGTTTATTACAAGACAAATGAGTACTATATTCATACAAATGACTACTATATCACATAGATTTTCTGTGTCATTGGAGAATTATCAGTATTCCATATTAGAGGATTAAAAGTTATATCAGTACAAGATAACCATCCAATCAAAATCAAATGACTATATCGAAGGCTATCGTTTTATAGATTTACATTTTTTTCCTAATGCTTAAAAGTGAAATTTTGTTGCTACTAGCATCACCAAACTGATGGAACTGCCCCAAACTCACAGCATTGGTTGTGCCAGTTTTGCTACGTCAGGCTAGAGAAGATAATCAGACAGACAGAGCAATGTTTTGACAGCACCATAGAGCCCTAGCATTTACACTTTTCAGGGGAATCAACCTTTGATTTGCTTATTGTAAGAGGAGAAAGAATTTTAAAATCAAATTTTGTAAATGAAAATAATTATACATAACTTATAAACTGCAGAATATATGAATAAAATATGTACAACAGGATACTACATTGTTATCTGTGCAATACAGGTGAATAAATGTGAGATGGCTTACATGTTGTCATGTGTATTTTGTTGATTCATGTCTTCTATTTTGAAAAGTTTAGTTCCTGTTTCATGTCATGTGATTTCATGTTTTCCCTCCATGTTCATGTGTCATGTTTTCATTGGTTCATTGTTTGATTACTTTGTTATTAGTCTTGTCTTTTCATTGGTTTATTGTTTAATTATCTTGTTAGAGTTCTGTTTGTTCATTGGTTTATGTTCCCCCATGTCCATGTATTTAAGCCCTCATGTTTGCATTGTCTAGTGGTCAAGTATTGAATGTGAATGTGAATGTGAATGTGAATGTGAATGTGAATGTGAATGTGAATGTGAATGTGAATGTGAATGTGAATGTGAATGTGAATGTGAATGTGAATGTGAGTAGTCAAGTCATGTTTGTGGTCAAGTCATAGTCAAGTCCATGTTCATGTTTTGTTTCACATTTGTAGTTAGGGTTATTGGTTATCACGTTTGTAAATAAACTGCACTTGGGTTCTTCATCTTCACGTCATCGTCTTCATCATTGCCATTGCCAGAATACTTCACAGAATATTTGACTGAACTATGAACCCAGCAGTTCAACTCATACAGCTACGTCAGGGGAATCGTCCCCCGGAGGAGTACGTAGAGGACTTTTGCGCTCTGGCCAGCCAGGTGAACTTTAATGAGGTCGCACTCAAAGACATTTTTTGCTTTGGTCTGAATGAGTCCATTTCTTTTTTTATGGCTGGTGGTCTTAGTTCCCTCAGCCTGGCTCAATATATCAACCTCGCCCTACAGATCATTGGTTCCACGTTCACTGTGGGGGAGGTGGATGCCGAGCCAGAGTTCCACGACATGGCCGCCAAACCAGAGTTCCTAGTCATGGTCGCTGAGCTAGCGCCATCTTTTGCTCCATGCCACGTCACAGCAACGCGTCAGCCTGCTCCATGCCACGTCACAGCAACGCGTCAGCCTGCTCCATGCCACGTCACAGCAACGCGTCAGCCTGCTCCATGCCACGTCACAGCAACGCGTCAGCCTGCTCCATGCCACGTCACAGCAACGCGTCAGCCTGCTCCATGCCACGTCACAGCCACACCTGAGCAGTTGGACCTGGAGATGGTTCCCACCCTTATACCCACCCTTAGTTCTCCTAAGCAGGCAAGGGGAACTTTCAGCCCTCCGACCCTGCCTGGACCCTCCGAGCCCTGGATTTCACCTTGGCCTGTCGGTCCCTTGACATTGCCTCAGCTCGGCGTTCCCTCAGCTCCACTGCAGTCCTTCAGCCTGTCGGCTTTGCCGGGGTTCCTTGTCCCTCCGGCTCCTCCTTGGTCTGTCGGTCACCTGGCTCCGCTTTGGCTCTCCGATCCTCTGGCTGCGCCTCATCCCTCCGATCTGTCAGCTCCACTGGGGACCTCCTTCCCTACGGCTCCACCTTGGTCCTCAGTCCCACCGGCTCCACCTCAGTCTTCCGATCCCCCAGCTCTGCCTTGGTCCTCCCATCGGCTCCACCCTCGCCCTTCGAGTCTTCGGCTACTCTCCAGGCACCAAGTTCCATGGCTCCGCCCCTCGAGCCTCTCACGGCTCCGCCTTCCATGGCTCCTCCCCTCGAGCCTCTCATGGCTCCACCCCCCATGGACTTTGCCCTGGTCCCATGCCCCTTGCCCTTTCTCGCCCCCCCCCAGCTCCCTACAGAACTTTGGAACTTTGTAATGTTTTTTGTGTTTTGTTTATGTGTTGGGGCGTTGGGAGCCGCCACTTAGTGGGGGGGATATGTCATGTGTATTTTGTTGATTCATGTCTTTTATTTTGAAAAGTTTAGTCCCTGTTTCATGTCATGTGATTTCATGTTTTCCCTCCATGTTCATGTGTCATGTTTTCTTTGGTTCATTGTTTGATTACTCTGTTATTAGTCTTTTCATTGGTTTATTGTTTAATTATCTTGTTAGAGTTCTGTTTGTTCATTGGTTCACGTTCCCCCATGTCCATGTATTTAAGCCCTCATGTTTGCATTGTCTAGTGGTCAAGTATTGAATGTGTATATGCATAGTCAAATCATGTTTATAGTCAAGTCATGTTTATACTCAAGCCATAGTCAAGTCCATGTTTTATGTTTCACGTTTGTAGTTAGGGTTATTGGTTATCACGTTTGTAAATAAACTGCACTTGGGTTCTTCATCTTCACATCATCGTCTTCACCATTGCCAGCAGCCAACTACATTACACATGTAAAGAGTGGTTTAACTTCTCCATTGGACTTTTTGTATAATGATGCACTAATTAATTACAACTAATTAATTCTCATTTGTACTAGAGTATTTAGTTTACAGAATGACCCGTTTTCATAATTGTTATGCTGGCCATGTTTCACAACTTGAAGTGCACGAGGTCTAGACCTCTTGATGGTTCATTTGCTTTGCCTTGTGCTCTGATTTGGACTCAAAAAGTATTGTCTGTGAATCAGCATCTTAATTAAACTGGTATTTAATTAAAGGAGCCAATGTGTTTACATTATCTCACTCCTTCCTATGATAATGAGGAAAAGCAATTTAAAAAAGGATGAATGTTGGTGCATAGTTAAATGGCTGAATGCAAATCACTGCATGATTCTCCACTCAATACTGTGCACTATTGGCTGGAATTGCATTATGAGATGCTAGATTCCATCGGGTGAATGTTCGCTAAAAGAAATCTTGGCAGTCTGTCAGGCTGTAGCCAGCAAAGTACTGAATGAGCCACTTCTATTTTCCTGAGGCCTACAGCACACTCAAAAAAATTATTTTTGCAGGTTGTTTACTTAAAATTAACTAAAGCAACACAATTCTCCAACATTTTGTCTTAAATTATGTTAAATTAAATTATATTTGTAAAATTAAAATTTACTTAATCCATTTGAGTAAGGTCTACATAAATATTTTTTGTAGCATTGATGAAACTGGCTAGGGGATTTCCATTTCCCATGATCAATGTTTCTGGTTTCTTGTTCCGGCAGACCTAACTAAAGCAGCCTAATTGTGAGTTGAAGGATAAATTAGATGTATGCCTGAGTCTTTAGACTAGACTTTGAGTGAATGTGTCTGCATCTCGAACAGCGTTAGGGAGACTATTCCATAGTTTAGGAGCCAAATATGAAAAGGATCTACCTCCTTTTGTGGATTTTGATATTCTAGGAACTATTAACAGGCCAGAATGTTGCGATTGTAATGAACGTGATGGAATATAGCATGGTAGAAGGTCACTTAAGTACTGCGGAGCTAGACCATTCAAAGCTTTGTACGTAGTTAACGGAATTTTAACTACGTTCAATGTATTTTTAATTTATTTTTTTCTTTTAAAATGAATACGAATTAAATTGCACTACATGTATTAACAGACAGTTTGTGTAATTAGTGAAAATGTAATTTTACATGTCTCAATAAAATATTTTTTATAGGCAAAGGGTACTAATGCAGCTTGCATTACCAGTTTATGCCTGTCAGTGTCTTTAATAGGGGTGAATGAGAAAACATTAACTGCACTATAAAAAGTCAGCCAAAACATACTGAAAACTCTTCCAGCAATCACTATTAAATTAATATTATATGAAAACTGTCCTTCAAGACATTATTACCTATAGTAGCTACCCTACCAATCACATCTTCACCTTTAATCAGCAAACAGTTTTTTCCATTAAAAGTGAATCAATGTTACAGATCTAATAATCCTAAATAGTTTACATGGAACACTGATAAAGAAACCAGGTACTTATCCTGAGGCAATTAAGTCCATAATCAAAATAGCTCAGGATCCAAAGCTTTAAAAAAATCCCTTTTTTATTGCCAGAACATGTTCTAAGACGAGTGGGTTTAGAAATTGCCACCAAATGTGTTGCAGATCAGGGTCACTGATATGTATTCAGAATGAATAGAAAGGACCTTGCCAATTTAACTGTGGCAGTTGGAGCTAGTACATCAAAGATAGCTGCTGCAAAATGTTAAAGGAACAGTTCTCACCTAAAAATGAAAATTCTGTCATCATTTACTCACCATCACTTTCTTGGACTTTCTTTTTTTCTGTGGAACACAAAAAGAGTTATTTATAGAATGTCTGAGCTGCTCTTGTCCAAATGAAAGTGAATGGTGACCATGGCTATTGAGCAAGATTTTTAGTGCATAATAACTTAAATTTCAGTTTGTTCCACACACAAAGACATTATATGGCTTTATAAGACTTTGACATGATTCATTTGGATTACATTTATCATGCTTTTATGATGCTTTTTTCCATTTTGGTGCTTGACAGCCCCTAGTCCCCATACACTTTCACTGTATGAAAGAGATCAGGGTTAATGTTCTTTAAATATTCTCCTTTTGTGTTTGATAGAAGTGAGAAAGCATATGGGTTTGGAATGACATTAGTTTGTGTAAATGACAAAATTCACTTTTCTTGGTGAACTATCCCTTTAAAAGCAGTTGAATACTTCTATGGAGACTGAGACAGTTTGCTTTGCATTCTGAAATTTAGAGTAATTTGTATGCGTGCAACTGCAAAATTAAAAGAAGAGAAAAATGCTTATAAGATTCTAATAAAGATGGCAAGGTAGTGAATTGAGAAAAAGCTTTTGTTCTGTGTGTTTTTATGTAACCAAAGGCAATGTCACTTAAAGTTGAAGCTGAAATTCAGAGAAAGCTGGTTTTCTGACACAGTGCCACTGCCTCGGGCTCAGGTAGTGGAGAGGTGAGAAGACAACAGACAGGGTTGCCGATACACCAGCATGCTACATTATGCATGGCTCTAGGTCAACTGCCTGGTGTTCTACATCTCATCATCATGAGTGGGTGTGATCAGCCCCACCAAAGGGCACAAGCATTCAGCCATTAAACTAACACATCACAATTAGTGGGAGTGCCCTCTTACTAAAATAGCAATAAGGGAATTTGAAGTGCATATCACAATGCAGCTGTATCAGTATCACCTGTACAGTACATTGTGGGGTCAGCCAACAGCCTCCAAGGAAAATGGCTTAAAAATCATACTAAATGGCTTAATGAAAATCTACAAATGCAAAATGGTTTATATGAGGATTAGGTTTAGGGGATATTTATAATGTAAAAATGGAAAGTGCCCAACATGATAGAAAAACAAACATGTGTTTCTTTGCATGTGAGTGCCTACGGATGAGAGAACCTTGTGTCAGTTAATGTGTTTTAAAGATATTTACCTCTGCCCTACACAGTTCAGTCCATCTGTTTTTCACCTTCTATCCCAGTGCTAGGGACTGATTATATTCTTTAACAAAGTGAGAGGCACACAAAATACACACTTCACACTCTCTACTGAGAATCATTATCTAAATCCCATAATAATGCTAAAGGTCAGACGGACTCCACCAGATTGGCACACCGCTCCACCGGGTCACTAAATTGTAGAGCTTAATCTCTCTTCTTTTTTGTCAACCACTGAAGCTTTCTTTGTACAGGCCTATAAAAGTGAATGCATTTAAAGTATCTCTTTTTCTCTCTCAGTCTATGCTTTACTGATAGCTAAAACATATACACTACCGGTCAAAAGTTTTGAAACACTAACTCATTCTTTATTATAATTTTTTTTCACATTTTAGAATAATAGTAAAGTCATTAAAACTATGGAATAACATATGCAACTATGGGAATTATGTTGTGACTACAAAAATCCAAAATAAATCAAAACTGTGTTATATTTTAGAATCTTCAAAGTAGTCACCCTGTGCCTAGAATTTGTAGACATGTACTCTTGACATTTTCTCAACCAAGTACTTGAAGTATCACCCTGGGATTCTTTTTAAACAGTATTGAAGGAGTTCCCATCTATATGCTGGGCACTTATTGGCTGCTTTTCTTTATTATTTGGTCCAAGTCATCAATTTCAAAACCTTTTTTTTTTTTTTTTAAATTTTAGATTTATAATGAAATAAATTAATATGGTGGCACAATTATATTTTTGTCTACAAAACTAATTTCAAACATGTAAGCATACGCCTTCAGATCAAAAGATTTTTAAGATCATGAGAAACATTTCGGTCTAGTGTTTCAAAACTTTTGACCGGTAGTGTGTGTGTATATATATATATATATATATATATATATATTTTATTTTTTTTTTTTTTTTTTTTTTTTTTTTTGTAGCAGTAATGGATTACCTTGAGGGCAGAAAGCACTCGTTCACAATTATAGATTTTTACAACAGTTAGCTCCAGTCCGCTAATCTAATTTGAGAAGTTCCAAGAGTGCTGATATTTAGTATAACAGCACTGGACACGTTGCTCAGTGAACCACGGCTTTGGCTTTTCTTTTTTCTTTTTTTTTTTGGAACTAATTTTGTTAGCAGAGAAAAAAATCGACAAAATAACTGTCCATATTGTGTCTAAAATGTAAGATTAACTTCTTTTTTTTAGAACTGATGTTTAAAAGCAATATTACACTGTCGTACTGCTGTTATATTGAGTATCAGCACTCTTGCTGCTCATGTGATATTGCTTAAAGGAATAGTTCACCAAAAATGAAAATTCTCTCATCATTTACTCAATCTCATGCCATCCCATATGTGTGTGACTTTCTTTTTTTCTACTGAACACAAATGAAGATTTTTAGAAAAATATCTCAGCTTTGTAGGTCCATACAATGCAAGTGAATGGTGGCCAGAACTTTGAAGGTCCAAAAAACATATAAAGTCAGCTTAAAAGTAATCCATATGATTCCAGTGGTTAAATCCATTTCTTCAGAAGTGATATGAGAAACCGATCAATATTCTTTTTGGTGATTCACATTCTTTGTGCATATCGCCACCTACTGGGCAGGGAGGAGAATTTATAGTAAAAAAAAATGACTTTAATATTGATCTGTTTCTCACCCACGCCATCATATCGCTTCTGAAGATATATATTAAACCACTGGAGTCATACAGATTACTTTTATGCTGCATTTATGTTCTTTCTGGCCACCATTCACTTGCATTGTATGGATCTACAGAGCTGAAATATTCTTCTAAAAATCTTAGTTTGTGTTCAGCAGAAGGAAAAAAGTAAAACACATCTGGTATGGCATGAGGGTGAGTAAATGATGAGAGAATTTTCATTTTTGGGAGAACTAGTCCTTTAATCTTCAACAACAGTAAAACAGATTGAAATATCAATAAGCATGTGACAGTTCTCTGACTTTCTTGTAAAGGAGGAAGCGGGAGCCAGGCAGACAATCTAACGTAAATCTTTATTTCTAATCTTTTCAGCTTAACACACACTCTGTTTGCTTTTCAGCATAATCACACTGATTGCACACACGAAGACTGCTACATGCATCTTTCTCTCCACTCAGGTGGTTTGGACTGCCCTTTTAACCCCCTCCAGCTGTCACTGCAACACAAAACAGCTGCTAGACGTGATTTCCCACAGGTGTCAATCCTTGCCGCTCTTCCTCTCCTGGCCTCGCTCTCCACATACTTCTCTCTGCCATGCCCACATCACCACATACCCCCGTCTCACTGCCACGCCACACCCCCACCCCCCCACCCCGTTTCTGGAGAGGAAATCTGCAACAGCCATCTGCCTGTGGACCACCTCGAACTTAAAAGTGTGGAGAGCTAGATACCAATGGGTGATCCGCATGTTGGTATCCTTCATGTGATGGAGCCACTGGAGCAAGGCGTGATCTGAACAAAGGGTGAATGCATGCCCCAACAGACAGTACCGGATGGTGAGGACCACCCACTTGATGGCCAAACACTCCTTCTCCACTGTGCTGTACTTAGTCTCCCTCAGCAAGAGCTTACGACTAATGTACAGCACGGGGCGCTCCTCCCCCTCCACCATCTGGGACAGTACTGCTCCCACCCCCCTGTCTGATATGTCTGTCTGCAAGATAAAGGGGACAGTGAAGTCAGGAGAATACAATAACAGCCCGCCGCAAAGTGCAGCCTGCTGCCACGGCTCTGTCCACTGGACCGGATCTGGTGCCCCCTTTTTAGTAAGATCAGTCAGTGGGCTGTTGACGGTCGAATAATTAAACACAAACCTGTGTTAATAGCCAGCCCCAGGAACTGTCTCACCTCCTTTTTGGTCTTAGGTCTCGGGCAGGCTGCAATCACTGTGGTCTCATCAATTTGGGGCCGTGCCTGCCCATGACCCAAGTGGAAGCCCAGATATCGTACTTCCACCCGCCCAATTGTGCACTTCTTTGGGTTTACCATGAGTCCCGCCCATCTCAACGACCTCAGGACAGCCCTCAGATGTCACTGCCAATCAATACTGAAAATGATTATGTCATCTAGATAGGCAGCGGCGTAAACAGCATGTGCTCTGAGGATTCTGTCCATGAGCCGCTGAAACATAGCCGGGGTCCCCGAACAAACCAAACGGAAGCATCCCAAATTGGTGTAATCTGAACGGTGTGGAAAATACCATCTTTTCATGGGACATAGGAGTTAAGGGGATCTGCCAATATACATTTGTTAAATCCAGTGTCAAATAATAGTGAGCCACACCTAACCGATCAAGCAGCTCATCAATCCGAGGCATTGGGTACACATCAAATTTAGACACTGCATTGACTTTTCTAGAATTCACACAGACCTGGACTGAGCCAACACTCTTAGGAACCAAACCACTGGGTTGGCCCAGTTACTGTGGGATTCTTCTATTACCCCCATATCCAGCATGGATTTTAATTCTTAAAACAAAACTTTTTTGTGCTTGGGTAATTGGTAGGGACGACTATGTACCACTACCCCTGGGTTCATTTCGATATGGTGCTCTATGAGATTCTTATGACCGGGAAGAGGTGAGAACACACTGGAAAATTTAACTTACAACCTGGAAACCTCTGTGACTTGGGATGGTGAGAGGTGGTCTCCACAAGTGACCTGGGTGACTCGATCGGTGGTTTTTAAGTTCACCTCTGGTAAAAGCTCCTCCCTCTCTGGAACCACCGTGGCCAAAGTCAAAGGAACCACCTCTCTCCACGGTTTTAGTCGCACACAATAAGGCCGCTTTTCAACAGTACACAAACGGTTTGCTTTTCAGCTTCACTACACATAAAGTCTGTTGACTTTTCAGCTCAACTTTACACATAAACTCTGTTGGCTTTTCAGCACAACACACAAACAGCTTCATTGAGTCTTTCTCTCTCCCTGTGTCTCTCCCCAACTGCAGCTCTCACCGCGGCTTTATCCCTCATCCATTAATGCTGTAATCAGCCACAGCTGGGCGAGATAATCAGCTGCAGGTGTCCAACCCGGCCTCGCTCTGCACAGTCGCCGCTCGGCCCACCCCGTTCTCCACATACCCCCATCGCCCAACTCAGGCTGGGGACCTCTCTGGCCTGAGCCCTACTCCCCCACATTTCTGGAGAGGAGCCGCTGCCCTTTCGGCTGACCCAGCGCCGGATGGTTTTCCCCGCCTCTGTGAATCCGGAACAGCTCTAGGGAAAGGAGAGGGGGAGCGATAGAGAAAGAGAGCGAGAAAGAGCGAGAGAGAGGGGAAGAGAGAGAGAGAAAGAGAGGGAGAGAGAGGAGGAAAAAAATTACATTGTCGGCTCCTGGACACACCTCCCACTTGGTCCTCAGCCGTCCCTTTTGGTAGCCTTCTAACGAATACTTTGCGTCTCACCAGATCGTGTATCCTTGGCACCATGTTCTTGAGCCAGCAGCGAGGACTCCAGGACAGCGTGAGCTTCCTCCAATTTTCCTGAGTTTTGGCACCATGTAAGGATTCATGGAAAGGAGGATGCTGGGGCCAGCTTGACAAAACACGTAGACTTTTATTGTTGCACTTTTCAATCACACACAATAAGGCCGCTTTTCAGCAGTACACAAACGGTTTGCTTTTCAGCTTCACTACACATAAACTCTGTTGGCTTTTCAGCTCAACGCTACACATAAACTCTATTGGCTTTTCAGCTCAACACTACACATAAACTCTATTGGCTTTCCAGCACAACACACAAACAGCTTCATTGAGTCTCTCTCTCTCTCTCTCTCTCTCTCTCTCTCTCTCTCCCTGTTTCTCTCCCCGACTCCAGCTCTCACCACGGCTTTATCTCTCGCCTGTTAACTCTGTAATCACCCACAGCTGGGCGAGATAATCCACTGCAGGAGTCCATCCTGGCCTTGCTCCACACAGTCGCCACTTGGCCTGCCCCGCTCTCCACACAGAGTACACGTATTATACAGCCAGCTTTAACGTTCTTAAGCCTGGAGCAAATTCTCCTGTGTTAATTTCCCCAGTGTGTGGAGTTTTGCTCTCAGGTCAAAAACATATTGAATTTCATTTTTGCTGTTTGAAGGTCCCTCTTCCCAATTTTCCCATAGGATGTCGAGTAGATGCCTGTACAATAATTAAAATAGGGAGAACCCTGTGGAGGCTTGCGGAACCTCTCGTAGTGCAAATAATAGGGGCTTGAGCCACTTGTCCCAATTTCGAGCATCTTCGTGCACAAACTTACAAATCATTTTCTTTAAGGTCCGATTAAATCTTTTGACCAAGCCATCAGTTTGGGGGTGGTATGAATCGATTTAATCCCCAATAATTCATACAGTTCGCATAGTGTACGTGACATAAACATAGTGCCCTGATCAGTGAGGATTTCCTTTGAAATCCACACTCAGGAGATTATTTTGAAGAGTGCCTCCGCTACACTACACACTGAAATGTTGCGCAGAGGCACTGCTTCCGGAAATTACATTGCGTAGTCCACCAGAACCAACACAAAGCAATGCCTACATGCTGTCCGCTCTAATGGCCCGACGAGGTCCATACCAATTCTTTCAAAGGGGACCTCGTTTAAAGAAGATGCATAATTAATAAGCCTCATTCTGACAGTGGTGAATGAAGCACACCTGATGGGAATAATGCTTCATCACCGCTGTCTTTAAAATGCAGAGCGCACCTCTTCTCAAGGAGCCAGCTTCAAATCTCCACGTGTGCACACACTGGCATCCTCGCACGCCCAGGACCAGAGCTGGAAGTGTTCGGAGTTGGACGCACTGCCGGACCTGTTCTTCAGACCCCCCGGACACGTTAATGAGTCGCCGGGGGTGAACAGCTCATGTTGCCGCCAACGGGCTAGATGCCGGGCTGCCTTCCCCTCACACCTGCCGCAGGCCTGGGAAGACAGGCCGCCGAGGACACCGCCGCCCTTCGCACCGTGGACTCTGGAGGGGAGCGTGAGCGGCCAATGGACCCAGCTCATGCCTGGGCCATTCTATGGACACTAACCTGCCCTTCACGGAGCCCCGTCACACTACGGGATGCCAGATTCCCCCTTTATTATGAACACTATTCCCCCCTCTGGACACTTTATCACCCCTTTTATGGACATGTTATTTTATTATTATTACCAATAAATGCCTCTCCGAGGCTTGACGCCACACCCGCTGTGTCTGTCTTTTCCTCACCCCGCCACATCATTGTATATTTTTTCTTTTCTTTTTTAAATGTAATTTGATAACACTTTACAATAGGGATTTATTTGTTAACATTTGTTTACTACATTAGTTACATGAGCTAACAATAAAGATATGCTTACAGCATTTATTAATCTTGATTAATGTTCATTTCAATACTAATACATTTTTAACATTGAAAGTTGTATATGTTAATATTATCAATGCATTTAAGTCAGGAACACTTCCATCAAATGATTACTTTGACTTAAATACTTTGAATACTTTTCATCAATTAATGACAATTGAAGCAATCTGTTGGTGCTGGCGGTATGGTTCTGTTCTTAGCAAATTCCCCACCCATTTAGCAAATAGTCTTGTGTAGCCAGACCTATGACTAAAATGGACTAAAACCAGTGATCCAATTGAGGGGGGTGCAAAAAAAAAAAAAACACAATTTATGCAACGCATAAGGGAGGCATATTAAGGGGGCACTGGTGGCACCAAGGGGGTGTGTTAATTGTGTTAATGGGGCCGTTGATAAACGATAGCAGGGAAAACAATTAATTAAGGCATATGACAGTCTGCATGAATCAGCTGTCTTATTTATATGTGTTATTTCTACTATTCACTATGTGTCTAAGCCACGATGACCACTTTTTAAATTCTAAAATTTACAGTCTATTATTTAGCCCAATATCTATCTCTTGTCTTGTAACTCATTAAAATATAGAAATGACTCATTTTAATCAATATATTTAATTATTCTGTGAATTTTTGGGTCAATTCCAACACTGTATAAAACTAAAGTTAGAGCATGAACTGTGGGCGGTCTGTGGGTGTGCCATCTGAGGCTGAGACTAGCTGATTGCAAACTTGGCTAACGTGACCTGCCTGAAATGACAGCTTGATTACAAACATGAACAATGAACAACTGTATTTTTATAAATTCACACTAACCAAGATTAATAAATGCTGTAAAAAATATATTGTTCACTGTTAGTTTGTGATATCTAATACATTTACAAATCTTAACAAATACAACCTTATTGTAAAGTGTTAGCATTATTTTATTGATTTTTCTAAATAGAAAATTTAATTGTTCTATTTTCAGTCAAGAACAGGACTTTTTTGTAGCATCTGTTTTCAGTACATGACAAGACAAACAAGGGCATCACCTGCACAGTAAAAATTTAAATATTACAACTTAGTTAATTTAACCTTTATAGTATGTGGGTATGACTTTGAAAGAACAAATCTCTCCCTCATCCTGTCACTGACTATTTTCTCACATAATGCATTTACTGCATAGTGTTTAAATTAATATAACGGTTTCATGTTATCTTGTGAACACACATACTACACAGCTATAACAAGTTAATGGTTTACACTTTAAACTTTAAAGCAATAGTTTATCCAGAAAAAACATTTTGTCATCATCATTTTCTTACACCCATTTAGATTCCATCCCTGTTTTATTTTCTTTCTTCTGTGAAAAAAACAAAACAAAAGGTGATCTTTGGCAGAATTTCCAAGATTCTAATGATAAAGGGACCCCCCAAGAGCTCTGACTTAATTCGAACAATGCTGCCAGGCTCCAAAAAAATAAAAAAAAATAAAAAAATAAAAATATCATAAAAATGCCATAATAGTAGTCATTATGAATTCTATGTCTATATTCAGACTGATCTCTCAGTGAAATCCTGAGATTTTCTTTAACTAATATTGTTCTGTGCTTAGTGGCCAAAGCGGTAACTGTTGCTTGGCATATGGGCACGTGTGGGCTCTGTGTTCTGGGTGAAATATGCACAGAGGGGTGCCAAAAGTGAGATGTGAAGCGAGTTGTTTTCAACTGTACAGGCTGTAATAAAGTGAAGAGGAATGTATATTTTATAAATTGTACCTACCAACCCAAACACCAAACCTAAACCTAACCATCTGTGGAGTAAAAATGTAAAACTATATATGAAATGTATGCAATGCATAGGGGCGCCACAAACAAAGGAGGGGTGTCAACATAAATAGTGAGAACCCTAACCACTACACATAGAAAGGTACCATTTTTTTATTTGAACCCAAGTACAAAAAAGATTTGAAGAATTTCAGTGTGAAATGAATGAGCGAAATGAATTCCTCACATCAAGTTTTCGTATGGCTTTAAAAAGTTGGAATATCGCACACGAATCACAGACTTTTATACTTTTATACTTTTGTGGTGCTTTATGTCCTTTTTGGAGCTTGACAGTATATATCACCATCTAATTACTTTTATGGAAAAGAGTGGCCCGGACATCCTGCGTAATATCTTCATTTGTGTTTCATGGAACAAAGGAAATAACACATGATGGGAACGACATGAGGGTGAGTAAATAATGATGAATTATTCACATTTTTGAGTGAACTATTCCTTTAACTCTTCCATCACATGTCTTTTTCTGTGTTCCTCTGTGATGCCTTACAGAATATTAAAATTCTTTAACAAATGTTTCTCTTGTATTAAAATTAATCAGAGGCAAGAACATCAAAAGGGTAAAAAGTGAATGAAAAGAGAAGTGAATGTTAATTTGCAATAATGAAGAGTATTGTTCCAAGCATCGAGAACTTAAAATTCTCAATAACTCACGACTCTGCTCTCATCTAATTCCATATTGATTTCTTCGCTTTCTCTGTTAAAGAGATAAAAGGCCAGAATGCATAAAGAGAGCAGTGTTTTGCAGTGTTCAATGGAAAGCTCTCTGTTCCCCTCTCAGTAACTTCCTTTAGTTCAAATCACTTAACTGGATTAAATACTATGGCCTAAACTGTGTCATGCTACCCTAAATGACCATGCCATCCACATTAACAGTCAAGCACATTTTCATTTTAAAAAGCTCTAAATTTCACGCATAGAAGAAGTGGGCAGTGAAGCCATTTTCTGTATCTGTGTCTGCATCTGTTGCTTTGGCAAAATTATCTGTATTCGGATATAACCAAGTTTAGGCGGTGCTTAAACCGTCAAAACTTAATGAAAGGCCAATTTGAAATGTATATATATTCTATTCTATTTATACTTTCCATATAGCAAATATTACTTGAATAATTCATAAAATTATGTATTCTTTATCATAATAATAAGAACATATATTATTATTATTATTATTATTATTAATAATAATAATAAAATAGATTTGTATTTAAAAAATATATTAATAATTACTATTATATTTAGGCTAAATATGTTATTCATTTTTCTAAAAACAAAATATGTGTTGTCAACTGTGGATTTTTCTTCCTCATCATCCATATTGTCAAACAAACAAACAAACAAACAAAAAATCTAAAAATAATATTATCATAATATTCATTTCTGAATTATTAGTCAAGTCAAGTCATTCTTATTTGTATAGTTCTTTTCACAACACACAAAATTTCAAAGCATCATTACAGGAAATCGTCGTGGTTACTGGTGTAATCTCCATTCCCTGATGGAGGGAACGAGACGTTGGTGTCGATATAGTGACACTAGGGGTCACTCTTGGGAGCCCGAGGCATCTCTGGTCTTTGATAAAAGGCCAATGAAAATTGGCGAGTGGTATTTGCATGCCACTCCCCCGGACATACGGATATAAAAGGAGCTGGTATGCAACCACTCATTCAGGTTTTATGCTGAGGAGCCGATATAAGGTCCGGCCATTTCAGCGGGTAGTTCAGCATTGTGGCAGGAGGGACACAACGTCTCGTTCCCTCCATCAGGGAATGGAGGTTACACCAGTAACCACGACGTTCCCTATCTGTCACTCACTCGACGTTGGTGTCGATGTAGTGACACTAGGTGTCCCTATTCAAAATGCCACAAGGCTGAACGGAGTTACGTGAACTGGCGGTGTGTGGTGGGCAGACTTGCTGTGTGCCTCATAGCCAGCACACCAGGTCGACACGTAACCTCCCCCGACACAGTTATGAGTGTCGAACGGCCCTTTTTGGGGACAAGTCGACTACCCAAAGATAGAGACAGGCTTAACCCAGTCGTGGCCTCTTTTCTCCTTCTCTTTTTCCACTCCCTAAAAAAGAAGGGGGATAATCCGACTGGGCAGCCAGGTCTAGTCGGGGGGTGTCCCTCCCAAGGGGAAGACACCGTGGAGACCACACCTCGCCCAAAGAGGGGGTGGGTGGTATTTAAGTGGAAGAATATAGAATATAGATCGCATTGGGTTAGCCTTACAGGGAACCGCCACATGCGGAGCACCTACCCAAGAACAGGGCTCTTAGTTAGCGCATGTACTGGGCCGGCAGCGAGTCTCTCCGAAAACTTGACTGCCACAGGGCCCGGAGGAAGTCAACCTGGGAACGACAGGGCTGGGTCTACCTCCTCCTGGGGCAGCGCTTGCAGGTTCACCACCTGGTCCCTAAAGGGGTGGTGGGAACCTTGGGCACATAGCCCGGTCAGGGTCTCAGGATCACGTGAGAGTAACCTGGACCGAACTCCAGGCACGTTTCGCTGACAGAGAACGCTAGCAGGTCACCTACCCTCTTGATGGAAGTGAGCGCAGTCAGGAGGGCAGTCTTCAAGGAGATTGCCTTAAGCTCGGCTGACTGCAAAGGCTCAAAGGGGGCTCTCTGTAGACCCTGAAGAACTACAGTGGTCCGATCAGGGAACGAGGCGCGGTCTGGAGGGATTCAGCATCCTGGTGCCTCTCAGGAACCTGATGATCAGGTCGTGCTTCCCTAAGGACTTACCGTCGACTGCGTCATGGTGTGCTGCTATGGCAGCAATGTGCACCTTCAAGGTGGAAGGGGACAGCCTCCCTTCCAACCTCTCTTGAAGGAAGGAAAGCACTGATCTGACTGCACATCTCTGGGGGTCTTCCCGACGGGAAGAACACCACTTAGCGAACAGACGCCACTTAAAGGCATACAGGCGCCTTGTAGAGGAGGCCCTAGCCTGAGTGATCGTGTCTACCACCGCAGGTGGGAGACAGCTTAGGTCTTCCGCGTCCCGTCCAGGGGCCAGACATGGAGATTCCATAGGTCTGGATGTGGGTGCCAGATGGTGCCCCTTCCCTGAGAAAGACGGTCCATCCTCAGGGGAATTCGCCAGGGGGGAGCTGTCGCGAGGAGCGTGAGGTCCGAGCACCACGTCTGGTCTGGCCAGTAGGGTGCTACAAGGACAACCTGCTCCTCGTCCTCCCTGACCTTGCACAGGGTCTGTGCAAGCAGGCTCACTGGGGGAAACGCATATTTGCGCATGCCAGGGGGCCAGCTGTGTGCCAGCGCGTCTATGCCAAGGGGGGCTTCGGTCAGGGCGTACCAGAGCAGGCAGTGGGGAGGATTCTTGGGAGGCGAACAGGTGCACCTGTGCCTGTTGAATTGATTCCAAATCAGCTGGACCACCTGAAGGTGGAGTCTCCACTCTCCCCTGAGGGTAACCTGTTGTGACAGCGCATCCGCTGTAGTGTTAAGGTTGCCTGGGATGTGAGTGGCTTGCAGCGACTTGAAGTGCTGCTGACTCCACAGGAGGAGACGGCGAGCGAGTTGTGACATACAACGAGAGCGCAAACCACCTTGGCGGTTGACATATGCTACCGTTGTCGTGTTGTCTGTCTGAACTAACACGTGCTTGCCCTGGATCAATGGCCGAAACCTCCGCAGGGCGAGCAGAATTGCCAACAACTTGAGGCAGTTGATGTGCCAATGCAGTCGCAGACCAGTCCAGAGGCCGGCGGTTGCGTACCCATTGCAAACAGTGCCCCAGCCCGTTTTGGAGGCATCTGTCGTGACCACGACGCGCCTGGGGACAAGTTCTAGAGGAACACCTGCCCATAGGAACGAAAGGTTGGTCCAAGGGCTGAAAAGATGGTGACAGACCGACGTAATGGCCACGCGGTGTGTCCCGTGGCGCCATGGCCGTCTCGGGACTCAAGTCTGGAGCCAGTGCTGAAGCGGCCTCATATGCATCAATCTGAGCAGGGTGGCCACCGCCGAGGAAGAATCGAGGCGTGGAAGTACGCATCCTTCAGGTCTACCGCCGTGAACCAATCTTGATGCCGGACGCTCGCCAGAATGCGTTTTTGCATCAGCATCTTGAACGGGAGTCTGTGTAAAGCCTAGTTCAGAACTCATGGGTCCAAGATTGGCCTCAACCCACCGCCCTTTTTTCGGTACGATGAACCTTCATCTCGGCTGGAGGGACAGGTTCTATCGCGCCCTTCCGTAGGAGGGTAGCGATCTCCGTGCAAGGTAGCAGCATTTTCGTCTTTCACCAAGGTGAAGTGGACACCGCTGAACCTGGGCGGATGCCCGGCGAAGTGAATCGTGCAGCCGAGTCGGATGGTCCGGACCAGCCCTCGCGACGAATTGGAAAGCGCAAGCCATGTGTCCAAGTTCCGCGCAAGGGGGACCAAAGGGACAACGTCATCGGACGTACCGGCAGGTGGGGCCTTGCGGCGGGGCGGAGCTCGAGGTGCTACACCACGTCGTGGCCGTGCTGAGTCTAAGGACATCGAAGCACTTACCTGGCTCCTTGTGAACACCCCCGGAACAGCCTGGGATGGGGGAGGAAGAGGCCTGTCCTCGTGACCCGTGGAGACTGTCACATCGGGGACGGATTTGTGCCACAGCTGGGCGCTCAGGGGCAGGAGACCGCCGCTGGAGCGCCAAACCTTCCAAATAGAGTGGTGGACGGTGGTCGTGAAGACGGCCGTACACACCAGATACGTGACCCAGGGAACAAGGAAACCGCTCTTGCTGAGCTCTTGAGTACTGCAGCCACTTGGGCATGCAGCGCAATTAAATGCAAGAAGGTAACAAAAAGATGGAGATCTGCTTACCAGCTCCAGAGCAGCGGGTTTCGTTGTCCCTGGGTCGCCTGTCTCAAGGGCGCTTTGAAGCCTTTCACGGGTTCTGGGCAGCCGCGAGACGGGTGGCGTCTGCTTCCTGCGGTGGGCTTCACGCCGGGGCCGGGCCAAAGGGGCGGGCTGCGGCAGAGCCGGTGCAGTCACCGCAGGGGGACGCCCTTGGCGATGAGTAGATAGGGTGCGGGATCTTGAGCCGCGCCGGGGCAGGATATGCCGGATAGCATCCATCTACTGCTCTACCATCGAAAACTGCTGGGCAAAGTCCTCGACAGTGTCACCGAATAGGCCCGCCTGGGAAATGGGAGCAGCAAGGAATCGTGTCTTGTCGGCCTCACCCATCTCGACCAGGTTGAGCCAAAGGTGGCGCTCCTGGACCACTAGTGTGGCCATCGTCCGCCTGAGAGACCGCGCCGTGACCTCCGTCGCTCGGCGGTCACAGTTCCTGCATCAATCCCGGGGCGGAACTACCCTCGTGCAGTTCCTTTAGCACCTTGGCAGACTTGCAGGAGAGCCATGGCGTTCAGGGCAGAGGCGGCTTGTCCAGCGGCACCGTAGGCCTTAGCCGTCAGAGACGACGTAAACCTACAGGCCTTGGACGGGGACTTTGGGCACCCACGCCAGGTGGTGGTGCTCTGCGGGCATAGGTGCACCGCGAGCACCTTTATCCACCAGGGGATTGCCGAATAGCCCTTGGCCGCCCCACCATCGAGGGTAGTGAGGGCAGGGAAGCTGAAAAGATTGGGACCGGGCAGTAAAAAGTGCCTCCCGCGACCTTGTCAGCTCTTCATGCACTTCCGGGAAGAAAGGAACGGGGGCGGGGCATGGCTTTGAGCGGTGCCGTGAGCCCAGGAACCAATCACCGAGCCGCGAGGGTTCAGGGAAGAGCAGTGAGATCCACTCTAACCGATGCTCGCGGCTGCCCGGGAAAGCATGTCATTATCTCCGCGTCAGCCTGTGACTGGGCAATCGACCCCGAAGGGAGGAGCCCAGCTGAGGCTTCCGACTGGACGAGCCCACTCTCCGATGCTGTGCTTGAGAGCTCATCACTTTCGCAGGCTCCGAATAAGAGGTCGAACTCGCCGTGAGACAAGCCGGCGGACTCACCCAGAAGCCCGATCGGGGCAGACGAGCGTGCTGGGGAATGGGAGGTCCGCGGGGGGATACCCGGCGGAGGCGGTCCCATTGGGGTCCCCAAATCGCCCCAAGTGCTAGCCGCGCTGGCCTCATACCCGTGGGTAAAAGGACCGAGGCGGGAGCCTCTGGGGTGGCTCGCTTTCTTACGAAGGCGAGCCGCGACCGCAGCGTTGCCATGGACATATTCTCGCAATGAGAACATGACCATCCACGAACGCTGTCTCCGCGTGAGCAGTGCCCAGACACGAAAGACAGTGATCGTGACCGTTAGAAGGCGAGAGATAACGAGCGCAACCAGGAATAACACACAATTGGAAAAGCATCTTTAAAAAGACGCGTCTTTAAAAAGACGTTCCGTGTGTGCGCTCTTTTAGAGAAATATATACTCTTTTAGAGGGGAAAAATGCTCTTTCAGAAAATATACTCTCTAGTTTTTCTGCCGAAGCACCCAGGGGCATTCTCTGCAGTGCACCAGTGCAGAGGAGGGAGAAGCCGCTGAAATGCGCCGTCAGATCCAGCAGAGGTGAATGAACAGTAGTATTCAGCTCAATGAGCATGACCGTTCGGCTCCGAAGAGAAAATCTGAATGAGTGATTGCATACCAGCTCCTTTTATACCCGTATGTCCGGGGGAGTGGCATGCAAATTCCACTCGCCAATTTTCATTGGCCTTTTATCAAAGACCAGAGGTGTCTAGGGCTCCCAAGAGTGACCCCTAGTGTCACTACACCGACACCAATGTCGAGTGAGTGACAGATAGGGAACATGCATTAACAAAAACTAAAAATTAAAATGTAATATCTATAATGTCTTACAGTGATCATTGTGTAGTTTGATTAAATATGATTGTAAAATGTGTATAGAAATTAAATAATTAAATAATAATTGTATTTAGAACCCCTGTGAGCAAGCTGAAGGAGACTGTGGCAAGGAACACAAAACTCCATAAGATGTTGGTTAATGGAGAAAAATAACCTTGGGAGAAACCAGGCTCACTGTGGGGGCCAGTTCCCCTCTGGCTAAACAGCATGAATATAATGCCAGTATTAGTTACTTGTGTGCAGTGCAAATCATGGTTTTAAATTTGTAAACTAAGTATGTTTAAAAAAAATATATATATATATATATTTTTTTTTTTTAACTTGAAATTCATCCTGGATTAACTGCAGAAGTTCACATAGATGCATTGTCCTTTGTTAGTTGGCTGATGAAGGCTTTTGTTGGCAATTAAATGATAGTCTGTGTATTCCATTACAAGAGTGTGGTGATGCAGGCAGAGATTAATGAGGTGCATCGCAGTTCAACCTGCAGGTCATTTCGTTGAGGTTCGGTGGGGTCCATCCAAAGTCCAAGGTTCAGGCAGTGGCATATAAAGTATCCGATGTCTTACAGCTGGAGATGGCATCAGTTCATCCTCTGAAGTCAAAAGACTGAAGTGATGTCTGGCTAGCACCGGCTGTAGTTTGTCTCTCAGTGACACGTAGCAGTGGAGTCTTACACCAAACAGGAAAGGAGCTGGATCTGGCTGGCTCTGGTAACCTCAGGATATGAAATTGGACACGGATACAAATAGAATAATATTAGCGTAGATTCCTTTCAATTTTATGCAGAGTTATAGATCATGATGGATGTTTTTAATTGTGAGTTGAAGGATAAATTAGGTGTATGCCTGGCTAAATAAATGAGTCTTTAGTCTAGACTTAAACTGAATGAGTGTGTCTGCATCCTGAACAGTGTTAGGGAGGCTATTACATAATTTAGGAGCCAAGTATGAAAAGGATCTACCTTCTTTTGTGGATTTTGATATTCTTGGAATTATTAACAAGCCAGAATTTTGTGATCGTAATGAATGTGACAGAATATAGCTTGTCAGAAGGTCACTTAAGTACTTTGGAGCTAGACCATTCAAAGCTTGGTATGTTGATAACAGAATTTTTAAATTAATATGAAATTTAAAAGGTAGCCAATGTAAAGACGATAAAATTGGGCTAACATGATCATATTTCTTGGTTATAGTCAGCACTCTGGCAGCTGCATTTTGAACCAGTTGAAGTTTATTTATTGAACTTGCTGGACATCCTCCCAGTAAAGCATTACAATAAACTAGTCTTGAGGTCATGAACGCATGAATTAATTCTTCGGCATCAGTAACAGAGAGCATGTGTAGGAATTTAGCAATATTTCTCAGGTGGAAGAATGCTGTTCTACAAACATTGGAATTTTGATTTTCAAATGACATATTGGTATCAGATATAACACCTAAGTTCTTTGCTGTAGAAGACAACATAACAATACATTCATCGAGAGACAAATGATATTTTAGCAGCTTATTTTTAGAGGTTTTTGGTCCAATCATTACTACCTCTGTTTTGTCGGAATTGAGTAGAAGAAAATTTCTGGCCATTCAGTCTTTGATTTCATTGATACACTCTGCTAATTTGGAGAATTCTGAATTTTCGTTGGGTTTAGAGGAAATATAAAGTTGGGTATCATCAGCATAACAGTGGAAACTTATTCCATGATTCTTGATAATATCACCCAGAGGAAGCATGTATAAGGAGAAAAGCAGAGGTCCTAAAACTGATCCCTGTGGCACTCCATACTAACTTTTGTTTGGTTTGACAATTCCTCATTTACACATACAAAGTGGTAGTGGTCTGATAAATAGGACCTAAACCATGCTAATACAAGTCCACTACTGCAAACATAATTCTCCAGCCTATTCAACAGAATGTCGTGATCTATCGTGTCAAAGGCAGCACTAAGATCTAAAAGCACTAGAAGAGAAATGCAGCCATGATCAGATGATAAAAGCAAGTCATTTGTAACTCTGATAAGTGCAGTCTCTGTACTGTGATGTGGCCTAAATCCTGACTGAAATTGTTCATATATTCCATTTCTCTGTAGAAATGAACACAGTTGGCAGGACACTACCTTTTCTAGTATTTTCATCATAAATGGTAGATTTTAAATCAGTCTGTAATTAGCCAGTTCTCTAGGATCAAGCTGTGGCTTCTTAATAAGCGTTTTGATAACTGCCATTTTAAAGTTTATTGGGACATGTCCTAAGGATAGCGAGGAGTTAATAATATTAAGAAGAGGTTCTGAGATTACTGGGAATACCTCTTTTAAGAGCTTAGTTGGGATTGGATCTAACATACATGTTGTGGCTTTTGATTTTTTGATAAGTTTTGTTAGCTCTTCATGACCTATGACAGCAAAGGATTGAAGTTGCTCATGAGCAAAATTATGAGACAATGTTTTCTGAGGTGCTGTGACAGTTGATAGTGTAGTTCCAATTTATTTCTGATTATTTCAATTTTATCAGTAAAGAAATTCATGAAGTCATTACTATTATGCTGCGACGGAATATCTGGTTCAGTCGATGCTTTATTTCTAACCAATTTAGCCACAGTACTGAATAAAAACCTAGGATTGTTGAGGTTATTTTCTATTAGTTTGCTAAAATATGCTGACCTGGCAGCTTTTAGTGCCTGTCTGTAGCTACAGACACTATCCTTCCATGCACCGCAAAATACCTCTAATTTTGTATTCTTCCACTTGTGCTCCATTTTCCAAGCTGCTCTCTTGAGAACCTGAGTGTGATCATTGTACCATGGTGTGAGGCTTTGTTCTTTAATTTTCTTTAATTGAAGGGGGGCGACACTATCAAGAGTGCTATTGAAGACTGTATTTATACTTTCTGTTTTTACATCAAGTTCTTCAAGAATTTTTGGCTTACTAAGTATGTGAGACAATTCTGGAAGATTATTAGTGAAGCTATAGAATAGTTCTACCTGAACGATACCGTGGTGTAGATTGAGTGACATTAGCTGATCGCAACAAACAAGAGACGAGGTAATGATCTGAGATGGCATCGCTCTGCGGCAGAATTTCTATAGTATCAACTCCATATGAAAGAACTGAATCTAGCATATGATTATGGTGATGAGCTGGTCCTGTCACATTTTGTCTGACTTCAAGAGAGTTGAGAATACCGATAAATGCTAATCCCAATGTGTCGTTTTCATTATCTATGTGAATGCTGAAGTCACCAACAATAAAAGCTCTATCTACATTAATTACTAGATCTGATAGAAAATTTGCAAATTCACCAAGGAAACCAGAGTAAGGGCCGGGTGATCTATATACTGTAGCAAGGGCAAAAGACGACAGAGATTTTGTATTTATATCTGACGGTCTCATATTAAGCATTATTAGTTCAAAAGACTTAAACTTATATCCTGTCCTCTGAGTAACACCAAAAACTTAACTGTAAATTGTAGCAACACCTCCTCCTCTACCCTTCAGACGAGGCTCATGTTTATAACAATAACCTGGGGGAGTAGATTCATTTAAACTAATATATTCATCTGGTTTAAGCCAGGTTTCAGTGAAACAGAGTGCATCCAAACTATGATCTGTAATAATTTCATTTACAATTAGTGCTTTGGTAGAAAGAGATCTAATGTTTAGTAGCCCTACCTTTATATAATGTTTATCTTCAAGTTTTTTATTTTTTATTTATTTTTTTTTTTTTATCAAATTGAATTAATAAAATTTTTTCTAAATGATTTAGTGAGAGTTTTGTGTTTGGTAGTTTGGGGAACAGACACAGTCTCTATGTGATATCTAGGTGATACAGTCTCTATGTGTTGTAGTTTATATGACCTGTGTGATGTCTCAAGGCAGCTAGCAGACATTCGGATTAACCAGTTTGTCTGCTTCCTGACCTGGGCCCCAGTTAGTCAGATACTATCATTAAGACTATGAGCCAAATTATTTGAGAGGAGAGCGGCATCTTCCCTGGAGAGATGGAGTCTGTCTCTCTTTTGCAGGTCAGGTCTACCCCAAAAACTCTTTCAATTGTCTATAAATCCTGTGCTATTCTCCAGACACCATTCAGACATCCATCCATTCAGTGACACTAATCAACTATAAACCTCATCACCACGATGAGCCAGAGCATATTACAGTGTCTGACATCGTTTTTACAAGTTCACACACCTCTTTAACATTATCTCTAGTAATCTCCGACTGGCGAAGCCGGACATCATTAGTGCTGACATGAATAACAATTTTAGAAAATCTACGTTTAGCATTAGCCAGCACTTGTAAATTTGATCTGATATCGGACGCCCAAGCCCTGAAATGCATTTAATAATGTTGGCTGAAGTCTCTATTTCCACATTCCTTACAATAGAATCATCAATTATTAGGGCTCTTTCAACATGATTCTTAGTGGGTGCATCACTGAGTGGGGAGAAATGATTGGAAACCCTAACAGGGAGAGTGGTGTCGCTTTGCTGAGCGAGTATGCCGCCGAGACGTCACCCAAATGCCCTGCTGCAGGGGCTCTTCAGCCGGAACCAAAGTGTGTGTGTTGGTTGCTGTACTACCCACATCCAAAACAGTATCTACCGGCTTCTCTTTCTCACTAACCTCCACTAGCGTTCGGATGCGTGTCTCTAACTCATTAAACTTATCCGTCAGCCTGACTAATTCTTTACATTTATCACATGTAAATCCCTCACTGCTGATGGAAGAAGCTATAGTAAACATGCAGGAAGCAATAACATGAGCGGATGCCATGACTTACCACAATTGTTTGTTGTTGCTGTTGTTATGGTTGTTCTTAAGCGTTTGAGATCGATGTGGTTCGATATGGTTCCTGATCTGCAGATTTTTGAGATTGATCCAATAATCCGTGTAAAACAGTGGAGAAAATGAATGCACACAGTCGAGACGCGAGATGTAGACAAGCGGAAAAAAGAAAGAAAAAAAACTAGAGAAATGGGTTTGCACAGTATAATACACACAGATGAAACAGTAGAAAAGCGGAAAAACCCGAAGCACGCAGTAAAATGGCAAAGGATAAAATGATGAAAGTATAAGAATAAGAATAAGCAATGCTAAGCTGGCTAGCAAGCTACAAACACATGTGCAGCATGCCGTCAGCAACAGAAATTACAACAACATTCTAAATTATTATTGTGGATTATTGTATTATCTCAACATTAGATTTGTTTTAGCCTATGCAGTAGTAATTTAAAAAAATCCAATTAGATTTTTGCTTTTTCCTCAATACATATTTGGTGAAGCCCTGTCATTTCATTTTCTGTAGTACTGTGTCACTTTTTATAGTTGTATTATATCTTAGTGGTAACAAATGTTTAGAAATTGTGCAAATGTGTGAATCTGCAACCTGCTTTCACAATGCACATGAACCCCTCTTAAAGACCCTGTGAAATCAAAATGAAAGTTTTGCTGCTTTTAGTCTATATCTATTAGCTTTAAGGTCATCTATATACTACTGTACTTCTAAACATTGACAAAATTAGTTTTCAGAATATATAAATATTTAAAATCGCCCCTCAAGCCTCTCACGGCTCCGCCTTCCACGGCTCTACCTTCCACGGCTTTGCCCCTAGAGCCTCTCACGGCTTCGCCTTCCACAGCTTCGCCCCTCGAGCCTCTCACGGCTCCGCCTTCCACGGCTTCGCCCCTCGAGCCTCTCACGGCTCCGCCTTACAGGGCTTCACCCCTCGAGCCTCTCACGGCTCCGCCTTCCACGGCTTCACCCCTCCAGCCTCTCACGGCTCTGCCTTCCACGGCTCCGCCCCCAGAGTCTTCCACGGCTCCACCCGCCTTCGTCCAACCTCTCCTGGCTCCGCCCACCTCCGTCAACTCTTCCTTGGCTCTGCCCTCTGTGTCTCCCACAGCTCTGCCCTCAATCCCTGGATCTCCACCTCCTATGGCTCTGCCCATTCCACCACGGCCTCCCGACCCAGTCCCTGTCATGCGGCCGCCTCCCAGGCCCCCGGATCCATTCTTAGCCCTGAAGCTGCCCCCAGGCCCCCGGATCCATTCCCAGCCCTGAAGCCGCCCCCCCAGGCCTTCTGACCCTCTTCCTTGGATCCTTCCTCACCCTACCTGTGTAATGTCACAGTTATTCACCGTTCTGTTCTGTGGACTCTTATTTTGATATGGTTTTTGTGTCATCCTTCCTTAGTTTCCCCTGGACTACACTTCCCATAATGCACTGCCCTCATCACTGCCATCTGTTTCCAATCCTCCTCACCTGTTCTCTATTCCCTCATCAGCACCTTGTTGTATAAATATCCTCTAGTTTTGCCCATTCCTTGTCAGTCCTTAAAGTGTTACGTTGTAAGGTTGTATTGTAATGTTAGCATCATAGTTTGTTCCACTCCAGTGTTTGTTCCACTCCAGCGTTTGCTCTACTCCAGCGAGTTTCCTTGACTGATTCTCTGTATTTGTTCCACTCCTGCGTCTACTATTAAAAGATTGAAAGTATCTACTTCTGGGTCTCCTATCTTCCTCTTCCACTCCAAGTACCCAGCGTTACACGTATATCTTTCTCTGAAGGTTTTAAACATTAAAATTTCAAAAAGTTGAATATTTACAGTATATTATATAGTATCATAGTTCATGTTACTCTTGACAATTTCTGATACATGCACAATAAACAGAGACTGCAACGCAGCAAACTGATTTGATGCATTATTTACACAAGTCATACTGGTTTTATAGACTCACCATTGCATTGTAATTTTAGATATGTTAATTAAATACTGCTCTATGCCTGTGCTTGTTGGTCAGTCTAACGAATATTTTTTCTGTTATTTGGTAGAATCAGTTATTTGTTTTGAAGCCATTATTCATGCCTTTCTGAATAAGGTATTCGGATTTGGGCACATCCCTCCCACATAGGTTTATAAAGTGTTTTGAACAGTCAGAAGTAATGGACTTGTGATATGTATGAATGGGTGCCTTAAGGCTAATATGGGAAGCACAGATCCTCCAGGACTGAACTAGTCTTTTGATCTCTTAATCAATTTTGAAAGTGAAGAAAAAGTACCAGAATTCTACTTTCATACTCTTAAGAAAATAAATCATGGTAACACTTTATAATAATGGTCCGTCATTAATAGGTAATTATGCAGGAATTAATGCAGGACAAATGAATAGTACTACGTTAACACTTTAGTTACTACTATTAACTAATATGGAAATACAATTAACTAATCAGTAAGTAATAGTGAACTGATGACTGAGGTAGTTCACTGTTAGGTAATCAATACTTACTGAATATAAATATTATACAAAAATATAGGGATGTATGTGCCCAACCTGTGTATTCCTTGGGATATCTCTTCTGTTCATTACAATTTATTAACTTCGGCATGTTAGATATTACTTATTGGTAACCCATAAGTAATGAGTCAAATGTTACCACGTAAATATAAAGGAATTACTACTGATTTCGACCATTATTTTAAAGTGCGGGTCATGGCAATGCATTAATTAATGAAAAAAACAACAACACTTGACTATACAATTCTTTTTGTTTTTTTTTTACAACATATTTTTGCAGTGAATTTTTTAGTCATAGATACTGTAGGTTAATCTTACAAGTGTTTAATTTTATGTGAAGTGCATTTAAAAAAATAAAAATTCTGAGTAACTAAATGGATCCAGTGAAAAAAAAAGAACGAGTGTCTGGTCCATCAAGCTTCAAATCCAATCAGGGTTCACCATATTCAATGCTGGACTGAAACTGAAAGAAGATCGAGTGCGATTTTGCTCCGTCCTCCCGTCGCTCTGCCTGCACGCTATAAACTTTAACATACATTCTGTTCTGTTCAGACAGAACATAGGCAAACGAGGAAATAGGTTAAATTAATTTTATATAAATTGTATGTATTTACCGAGTGGACTGTTTAAGGTGGAAGTTCACAGATAGGTGGAATTGGCCACATAACTGCAAGATGGTTTTCACTGGTTTTCTGTTAAAGTCTTGTGGAGATCAACACACTTGTCCTTTAGACACATAATTTTAATATTTATCTTGATTTATTATTTTACTTTATGTTAAGAGATAAGACTTTTAAAACATGAAGTAACCATGAGCACCAGCCATTAAAAGCATTATCCTGCTAAAGGTTTGCAAAAACACATTGTGTTTAGTTAGGTATGCAGTTATGTTCAGTTATTTCAATGATTCATAATTTAATGCCAAAATGTTTTTTTTTTTGTTGTTGTTGTTTTTTTTTTTTTTTTTTTTTATGTCTGTGAATGTTTGTTAACAATCTGTTTGATTAAATGGAGAAAAAAAATTGATGAATGAATGAGTATTCATTACTAAGTGACAAGTAACACCTCAGTTACTATTAATGGTTTATAATGTGTTTTCAATTTATAATAATGTTCCAGATAACCTTTAACTCCCAAGGAAGGAAACAGTAAGATCTCATTAATTAATAATGCCATGACCTTTACTTTAAAATAATGGTCCAGATCAATAGTAATTCCTTCATATTTATGTGGTAATATTTGACTCATTACTTATGGGTTACCAAAATGTTTAGTAACTAAAGTGTTTATGTAGTACTACTCATTTGTCCTGCATTAATTCTTGCATAATTACCTATTATTGATGGACCATTATTATAAAGTGTTACCGAAATGACTTTGATTGCATGCAAGTGGGTGTCTGCGAGAACATTAATTTGCTCATTCATAAAGGTGCACACTTGAAACATAGCATATCCATGCTTTTGATCTATGCTGCCACACAATATGCTCATAACACAAACTGTAAGATTAATAATCTATAACTTCGGGAGACCTTAATGTGGCAGGTTATATGTCACAGCCTGGAGGATTTGTTCACATATAGAAATATATGTGTAGGTTGCAAACACATATAAATCATAACCCAGTGCAGAGTTAGTGCATTTGCATATAGGTAATGGAATATTCAAATGTGACAGAGCACTTGTAGATGGGGCAGGTGAGTGTGTAATGATGACACAAAGCCCTGAGAGGAAAATAAGTGATTAATGAGGACTGAACACAACCCACACCAACCTTACACAACACACTGGCAAGGAAACTGGGTCAAACTCACAGGTTAACACTCAGCCAAGCAGTAGAGCAGAGAGTTCTGCAGTCTTTAAGTTTCACAAGTGAGCGACGGTAATGGCATCAATCGATGTCTGCTGCGGGCTTGAAAAAAAAGAAATAGAAAAAAAAAAAAAAAAAAATATATATATATATATATATATATATATATATATATATATATATATATATATATATATATATATATATATTTATAGAAAGAAAAGAAGAAAGATAATGGACATCCAGAGATCAAGAGGAGAAACCTTTCTCTGTGCTGGAGCAGACGAGAGATCATTTCAAACCATTTTCTAGAGTGACATTATGTATTTGAAACAGAGCAATCAGCAGCAGTCATACACACTGGACCAGGGCATATGACTTTTTTTTTTTGTCATTACCCAAAAAAATTATAAACAATAATAAAAAAAGAAAATGTCATATTAATATAATATATATATATATATATATATATATATATATATATATATATATATATATATATATATATATATATACACTGTATATAAACTCAGCAAAAAACATCTCACAGCAAGAACTGGCAAATCTGGGAATCAGCCATCAGGGAATAACATTTTCATGAAGGGGTGTACCTGGTCTGCAACAAAGTTAGGTAGGTGGCACGTGTCAAATTGACATCCACATGAATGGCCGGACCCAGGGTTTCCCAGCAGAACATTGCCCAGAGCATCACACACCCTCCACTGGCTTGTAGTCTTCCTACTTGCATCCTGGTGCCATCACTTCCCCAAGTACACAGCCTTCCACATGATTTAAAAGGAAACAGGACTCATCGGACCAGGCGACGTTCTTCCACTGCTCCAAAGTCCAGTTCTGATGCTTGCATGCCCATTTTAGGCACGTTCGACAGTGGACAGGGGTCATCATGGGCACTCTACTCAGCAGGATGCGATGCACTGTGTGTTGTGACACATTCCTCCCATAACCATCATTAAACTTTTCTGTGCCTTATGCCACAGTACACCTTCTGTCAGTTCGGACCAGACGGGATAGACTTCGTTGCCCTCATGCATCGATGAGTCTTGGGCGCCCAACACCCTGTTGCCCTGACCCTCACTGCTGACCGGGTGCACCCCACAAGCCTTGCCGTTTCAGAGATGCTCTGACCCAGTCGTCTGGCCATAACAGTTTGGCCCTTGTCAAAGTCGCTCAGGTTCTGCCCATTTCTCCTGCATTTATTTTGGTACAACGGCACATTTGAACTTTTCAGCAAACATAAATCTCGTTCAATTGCATTGCATTAAGACAATCAATTATATATTAATGTTATTTTCAAAATCATGATACACTTCTATTTATTTACTTTTATTATGTGTAATTATTTTATAACACAGAATTGATTTTCTGATTCATTGAACTAGAATAAAACTTGTTACATTGTATTAACCCTTATGCACTGTTCGTCATTTTTTATTTTGTTTCTTAAATAAAACTGGTTTCCTTTATCTGATGGGTACGAGACTTGGTGACTTTTCATCCATTTCATATCTGAACACTGTTGAGTTGATCTGATCATTCTAAGTAGTAGGAAAAAAAGTCACACTTGTACTGTCCCCGGTCAAAAGTGACCACCATTGGAAATGAATGGGAAACACTTTTTTTTTGCATAATTAATTATATAAAGTCTAAACAACAGCCACAATGCAGAAAAAAAAACACACACAGAAATGAAGGGGTAAGACTACCAAACATCAAGAGTGCAAAATACACACACATATTCACACTCACACACACACAAAAAGCCTAACTTGTCAGACTATAAAACAAAGCAATTATTTTGAAATTTGTCAAAAAATAAATAAAACAATCAGCCACAATGCAGAACACACACACACCAAAATGAATTGGTGAGACCATAACACATCCACAATGCTGAACACATGCGCACACACACACACACACACACACACACACACATTCATCTTGCTACAACCAGGGATAAATGAGGTTATTACTTGTTTATTTCAAAAACTGACAAAAATATCCTCAAACAAACCAAACAAAATGCTAAACTTTGACAAAAGTAGTCTTTGATAATGTTTAAATATTAAAAAAAGAAACGTCCCTTTTTCAGGACACTGTATTTTAAAGAGAATTTTGTAAAAATCCAAATAACTTTACAGATCTTTATTGTAAAGGGTTTTAACAATGTTTTCCATGCTTGTTCAATGAACCATAAACAATTAATGAACATGCACCTGTGGAACGGTCATTAAGACACTAACAGCTTACAGATGGTAGGCAATTAAGGTAACAGTTATAAAAACTTAGGACACTAAAGAGACCTTTCTACTGACTCTGAAAAACACCAAAAGAAAGATGCCCAGGGTCCCTGCTCATCTGCATGAACATGCCTTAGGCATGCTGCATGGAGGCATGAGGACTGCAGATGTGGCCAGGGCAATAAATTGCAATATCCGTACTGTGAGACACCTAAGACAGCACTACAGGGAGACAGGAAGGACAGCTGATCATCCTCGCAGTGGCAGATCACGTGTAACAACACCTGCACAGGATCGGTACATCCGAATATCACACCTGCGGGACAGGTACAGGACGGCAACAACAACTGCCCGAGTTACACCAGGAATGCACAATCCTTCCATCAGTGTTCAGACTGTCTGCAATAGGCTGAGAGAGGCTGGACTGAGGGCTTGTAGGCCTGTTGTAAGGCAGGTCCTTACCAGACATCACCGGCAACAATGTCGCCTATGGGCACAAACCCACCTTTGCTGGACCAGACAGGACTGGCAAAAAATGCTCTGCACTGACGAGTCGCGGTTTTGTCTCACCAGGGGTGATGGTCGGACTCGCGTTTATCGTCGAAGGTATGAGCATTACACCGAGGCTTGTACTCTGGAGTGGGATCGATTTGGAGGTGGAGGGTCCGTCATGGTCTGGGACAGGGTGTCACAGCATCATCGGACTGAGCTTGTTGTCATTGCAGGCAATCTCAGCGCTGTGCGTTACAGGGAAGACATCCTCCTCCCTCATGTGGTACCATTCCTGCAGGCTCATCCTGACATGACCCTCCAGCATGACAATGCGACCAGCCATACTGCTCGTTCTGTGCGTGATTTCCTGCAAGACAGGAATGTCAATGTTCTGCCATGGCCAGTGAAGAGCCCAGATTTCAATCCCATTGAGCACGTCTGGGACCTGTTGGATCGGAGGGTGAGGGCTAGGGCCATTCCCCCCAGAAATGTCCGGAACTTGCAAGTGCCTTGGCGGAAGAGTGGGGTAACATCTCATAGCAAGAATTGGCAAATATGGTGCAGTCCATGAGGAGGAGATGCACTGCAGTACTTAATGCAGCTGGTGGCCACACCAGATACTGACTGTTACTTTTGATTTCGACCCCCCCTTTGTTCAGGGACACATTATTCCATTTCTGTTAATCACATGTCTGTGAAACTTGTTCAGTTTATGTCTTTGTTGTTGAATCTTTTTATGTTCATACAAATATTTACACATGTTAAGTTTGCTGAAAATAAAAACAGTTGAAAGTGAGAGGACGTTTCTTTTTTTGCTGAGTTTATATCTAAATACAGAACATGGCAAAATCTAGAAACCATCTTCTCTTCAACCAGGGATGAATAAGAAGCTCTCTGCAGCCACCTAGTGTTTATACTTGGAATTTCATCTGGTTTTTATATATTTTAAAAATGGACTTTAAGCTTTCAAATGGTATATGATGTATGAGGATTGGTTCAGTATTTGAGAAAAAATTAATAACAAAAACTACAGTTTCAATGTCGTTCAAGGTCACATAGGTGAATAAATTAGTAAATAAAAAAAATAAGGTCTATATACCTAAAAACCCACTCAAAATGCACAACCCTAGTCCTTTTACATGACTGAGTTTGAGTTGTTACATTTCTTTCATAGTAATTAAAAACATTACACTTTTAATGTTTCTGGTCACTTGTGATTCAGTAATGAACAAGGCATAGGTGAGTACATAATAGACCATCAAAAGAACCAAAAAAAAAAAAAAAGAACAAAAAATATTGGACAATTATTTATTTGGTCAGTTATTTTTGAGGAAGAGTTCATTAATGTTTCTTGTGAAAGGTTTTAAACTATGGTTGGTGGTCAGATTGACAGAACATCTAATAGCCTGAGAGTAGGGATACTCATATTACTTAGCAAGGGAGCCCCATTTAGGAAATGCAACCATGGGCAATTGATTAAAACGGCCTGTTAAGTGAAATGATACTTCATTTTAATTTGGGTTAAAAAGGTGTAGTAGCTTCTCAACTATATGCACATACAAATATCTAAGATACTTAATATTCAACACAAAAAAAACAAAACAAAAAAAAAGTCACTATAATTCACACAAATAAAGTCAAGGAAGGTCAAGGTGCTCTCATTGTAACTCAATTCAGTGGTTTAGGATTACAATGAAATGGCAAAGGCAAATTGTTAGTTTTCACTGTCAAGCTCTGCTGCTATCCAGAGTTTTCTCTGCATCCTAAACGGTATAAATGATGCCTTCGCGGGACTCTTTGAAGGGAGAACAATCATGATAGCAATGTTGTATGGTCTTGCAAAACAGAATGTCCTGTGAAATGTTGAAAAAAGATACAAAAACAACTTAGCGAGTATACATTGTCTAAAATTTCTTGCACACTTCTCCTTGGAAACGTTTTGCATAGAGACAAAAAGAACAAGGTACTCATGTACTAGCCTGTTCCCTGAAAAAAATAAAAAAAATAAATATATAAAAAAATGGAAATATTCAAATACTTAATATCTACGCTACATTGAGAGCCCAAAATTAAAAAGGCTGGACTAAGCTGCTTATATGCCTTATTGGCTGGCTTGATTAGACAGGAATTATTTTTTTACCAAGATGGCAGATCTCTACAGAGCGTCTTAGTGGTTTTCTCTTTTTAAAACTGTTGAGGATCTCCAGACAGCAATTTAGCACTTTAGCTCTTATAGCCCTGCTGTCTGAGATATAACTAGAGTCAGTCGCTGGAGACACCAACATTAAAGCGCAACTCCTACAGAGCATCTCATTGGCTGCTGGAATGCCAGCATGCAGATGAGGCCAGATGGCAGGAGGCCCTTCTGAGGCCTTGTCAGGTGAGTACCGGAATTCTCAATGAGGGTGGAGAGGGGCAAGGGTGAGGGGGAGACAGGTACTGCTGCCCAGCTCAACCAATCTGACAGTTCCAGAAGAAAAAAATGCCTTCTGCCAGTGAGGATGTGGGGGCCCTGGATGATGCAGTGTGTCTCCCTCTATTTCACTTCACAGCAGAACTAACAGGGCATGACTGGGGAAGGTGTGTGTCAGAGACCTGCCCATAGCCCTGTGAGCTGAGAATCCAATTGTGATGAGAATTTCTTGCTGAGGTGCTTTAACACTTGACTTATCAACTTACTTATTTTCAAACAAACAAAACTAATGATAAAGCATATTTTTTGTAGGGGTCATGGATTTCCCTCTTTTACAGATTCCTCCAATATGACAAAATAAGTAATTGCACTGGAACCTACAATTGCATTAATTCAAGTGTGCTTCAATGCACTGACAGTAAAACTGTTTCAAAATTATTTAGAGTAACATTTATGACATGCCATTAACCCCCCAGCCTTGAAGCTATCAGTGCAATGTTGCCTTGTTGTCATAGCCATGCCTGACAGAAGAAATATGTTGTTTTTTTTATTACAGCTAGATATCTGTGCTATACTAACAGATTTACTGGTAGTCCTTAATAAAGTATTTGAAACAGATCAAATTGATGGCCATTCAAAATAAGCAGAGTATTCTGTCAAAATAAAGTTTAAGCAAACAAATAAATCTAAAATATTTTTTATCAGTGTCCATTGTTTGAAGGCTCTCAAATTAATATTCCGGGTCCCTCCTTTTCTTAATTATTTTTTTTTACTATAAATCTCCACTTTCACTTCTCTTTTTTTTTTCTTATTATTATCCCCTTTTCTCCCAATTTGGAATGACCAATTCCCACTACTTAGTAGGTCCTCGTGGTGGCGTAGTTACTCACCTCAATCCGGGTAGCAGAGGACAAGTCTCAATTGCCTCCGCTTCTGAGACAGTCAATCCCTGCATCTTATTACGTGTCTCGTTGTGCATGACACCGCGGAGACTCCCAGCATGTGAGGCTCATGCTACCCTCTGCAATCCAGACACAACTTACTATGTGCCCCACTGAGAGTGAGAACCACTAATCGCGACCACGAGGAGGTTACCCCATGTGACTCTACCCTCCCTAGAAACCGGGCCAATTTGGTTGCTTAGGTGACCTGGCTGGAGTCACTCAGCACACCCTGGATTCGAACTCGTGACTCCAGGGGTGGTAGTCAGCATCAATACTCGCTGAGCTACCCAGGTCCTCCACTTTCATTTCTGAAAGTTACATGTGATACCTGTTTAGTTTCACTTTCACATCTGAAAGTGAAAGTGAAAGTGGAGATTTATGGTAAAAAATAAAAGGACCTAAATATTGATCAGTTTCTCACCCACACCTATCATATCGCTTTTGAAGATATGGATTTAACCACTCTTATGGATTACTTTTAGAATGCTTTTATCTGCATTTTGGACCTTAAGATTTCTGGCCACCATTCACTTGCATTTAAAAGACCAAGAGAGCTGAGATATTCTTTTTAAAATCTTTGTTTGTGTTTTGCAGAAGAAAGTCATACACATCTGAGATGGTTTGAGGATGAGTAAATTATGAGAGAATTACAATTTTTAGGTGAACTATCCCTTTAAAATTGTGCATTATTTGAGCTGTAAAGTTGTTTAAATCATCATTTACCAGGATAACAGGGTTTACAGAATTACGTCGTCATGGTAACAAAGTTGTAAAATTGCATAACTTTACATGGAAAAGGTTAGCAAGTGATTTTATCACACTCAAATCATGTTAGCATGCATAATGTTTATGTCTTGTTGCTATACTTTGATACAGTTTGTATTTTAATGTTTACGGATTGGCCCCATTCACTTCCATTGTAAGTGCCTCACTGGAACCTTTTTTAAGAAGAGGAGGAACAAGTCAAAATACATTTTTATGGTAATCAACATTATGTCACAAATGCTGTTGACTGAGTTTACCTTGTATTGAACGGGAATATTCCTTTAACAGTGGCCTATTTCTGGGTGGCCATGTGCCAGCCGAACAACATGCCATTGAAATGAAAAGGAATGCCAACAGCTAATAGCTTTTTCCAGGCACTGTTTTATAGACAGCCTTGATGGAGAAATAACTCAATAGTTTGCATAACTGATCCATGTTGTTTAGAAGTAAGAAGTAAAATTAGCATTTATAGGCCTATATACAGTATATCCCCATTAAAATGTTGGTTATAGTATCCATTTTAAACTACAATTTTTATGTATGTATAGCTCTGAATGGTTTAGCTCTGATCATCCTCCCATGCTACAAATTTTGTCAGGACATTTTCATTATCGAGGATTATTTAACCAAAGGTGACTGCCCTTTCATCCACCACCTCTGCAATTAATCGAAAAGATTTCAAGAGACATTGAGGCAGATCACTTGATATAGCCATCCACTCTGTCTTAGCCAGCCAAGAAACTCTGCAACAGAGACAATGATTTAGTGGCTGGTCTTAATGGAAAGGTCATAGCTTTGTGTATCACTGCAGTGGACCCTCCTGTAAATACCTCTCAGCTTCAGCTCACACCAACCAAACTACCATGACTCACATACAGTAGGTGCCTCATATTTCATATTTTCCAAGCAAACAGGCTTGAGGGTGTGTATGAGAGAGTTTGTACCTCATTTCACAATTCAGCTCAGAAGTGAAATTCTTTCTGTTATGACACTGGGAGGGACGAGATGAGAGAGTGGGGATCCAACTGCAGAACTATTTATTAAGGAACTCAAAAGGTGAAGAAGAAACAAAGATAAAACTAAAACACTGGAGCAAAAGGGAAATCAAATCCCCCCTCAAAGGGGCGACTCCTGGTGCCCAAAGATGGCTGGGAAGGTAGGCAGGGACAAGCAGACCACGAAGGATCCAGAGGATGATTAAGAGGCCAGGGAGGAGCCTGCGGACGGTCAGGAGGCCTGGAAGGCGACCATAGGCCAGGACAGGGTCAGGAGACCTGGGAGGCTACCACAGGGCCAGGACAGGGTCAGGAGGCCTGGGAGGCAGCCACAAGGCAGGGACTGGGTCAGGAGGCCTGGGAGGTGGCCACAGGGCAGGGACTGGGTCTGGAGGCAGAGCCACAGTTGGTTCGGGGTGTTGAGTCTCAGGAGGCGGAGCCAAAGGTGGAGCAGGCAGAGCTGTAGGAGGATCAGGGATTAGAGACTCAGGAGGAGCTGCCGGAAGTGGAGAAGGTGGAGCCGCAAGAGGAGCAGGGAATTGAGTTCCAGGAGGAGGATCCGGAGGCGGAGCGGGTGGAGCCGCTGGAAGATCAGGGAGTTGAATTCCAGGAGAAGGATCCAGAGGCAGAGCGGGCGGAGCCGCTGGAGGATCAGGGATTTGAGTCTCAAATGGAATGGGAGGAGTCCCTGGAGGAGCCTCAGGAGAAGCCGGTGGAGCCGCTAGAAGAGGAATCACAGGAGGAGTGGATAGAACCGCTGGAGGAGTCTCTGGAGGAGCAGGCGGAGTCATGGAAGACTCTGAGGGTGGAGTCAGGAGCGCGGGTGGAGTCATGGAACACTCTGAGGGTGGAGTCAGGAGCACCGGCAGTGACTGGGAATTGGCCTCCATGGTCATGGGTGCTGCCATAGACTGGGGAACGACCTCCGTTGTCATGAGCACTGGCAGTGACAGGGGAATGACCTCCAAGTGATGGGCAGGTGCCCTTCTTCTCTTCCACCTCCGGATGGCCGTGAGCACAGCTGTGGGAGGCTCGAAGGGTGGAACCATGGTGCCCCCCCAAAAAATTCCACTAGGGCTGGAGCGGGCATGAAAGCTGACCCTGAGATGGACGAGGCTTGCAACGCTGGCTCTGGGACAGACGAGGCTTCAAGAACTAGCTCGTTGGCCATGTCAGGTGTGGGCATTGGCTCATTGGCCGTGGCAGGTGTGGGCATTGGCTTGTAGGCCATGGAAGGCCTGGAGGAAGGAGCCATGGAAGGCTTGGAGGAAGGAGCCATGGAAGGCCTGGAGGAAGGAGCCATGGAATCCACTGCAAGAGGGTTGGCTGCTGGAGTAGATAGCAGAAGACCAGCCATTACGATGTTAGTAATGAAGTCACCAAGGGTCAGACCATCACAGTCCAAAGGGATCATCTCCCTCACAGGTTTATTCAGTCCTAACCAGAACATGGTTCTGAGGGATCTCTCACACCAGTTAAATTGGGTGGCCAGACTCCAGAACCTTACACAGTAATCCTCCACTGAAAAAGACCCTTGGGTGAGTCACTCGAGTTGTTCTGCTGGATCCATATTTTGAGGTCGGTTAGAACACCTGCGAACAAAGATGGGGAACAGATGTGTGATCAAAAAAGTGCATCATGGGAAGTGTAGTCTAACTAAAATTCCAAACATAAAGGGAAGGTGACGGGATAAACACAAGGCAATTCGTTTTTTATTTATTTATTTGTCGACACTTATACACATACAAAGAAAAATCTTTTATAATTCATAATATTAAAAGATCATATCACATGTTCTTTTTTTGTGATAAAATAGTTCAAATGTACTATGAAAACATTTTGTAATTTTCAGAACAAAAACCCTTTCTCCACAGTCCAAACCATCTATTGAAACTCTATTGAAACTATGCAAAAACAACTCGTTCTGAAATCCTTACATTTCTGATGTAAGAAGCCAGAAACATTACTGTATGGCCACCCCACATTTACATGTAAATGACACATATGGGGTGATCAGAAACTTGGCCCACCCAATCACATGAGGATTGATAGTTGACCCAAAAACTGTAGGTGCATACAATCCAAGTGAATGAGTCCCAAATTTTTAAGCTCCAAAAAAGCACATTAAGGCACCATAAAAGTAATCCATACTAGTGATCTGCACGGACCTTAAAATGAAGCCCGAACCAGACCCGTACCCGAGACCGTGTGGCCTGACCCTACCCGGCCCGAATGATACAGATTTTAAGCCCGACCCCGACCTGAACTCAAAATCACTCACTATCTTTATAATCTCTTCTCCTAGTAAGTACTGTTGCAATAGGCTGTATTTTATGAAATCATATAGCCAAATTTCTTAACAGTATTGAAACAAGGCACAGCAGCCCCTAATTACACTAGAGAAGAAGGGAAATAAACATTGCCTTACCGTTTATGTGCTGAAACTTTGCTTGGTGCAGAACAATCTGTAATAATATGAAACAATGCAACAGTCCCCTCTTTGCAGCCTGAACTTGTTTAGAATGTTGACTCTTTGTGACACCTGTGCTAAAAACAACCTAGATGCAGTGCAAAGAATGAAACAGAGTGCAGGTGTCTCAACATGCATTTTTGAAAATTTCTTAAAAGTTCTTCTTAACTTGACACGGTGTTTAAAATGTGCTGGTCCTGTGCAACAGTCAAAGACATTTGTCCAGCATGTGTTTACATAGGAAAAAAATGGGAAATCAGAACAGACGTACGCAAAAACAAGTTCGGTGTAAACGGCCCCTAACTTGTCCGTTCGCACATGTCTGTGAGTGAGAGTGCGTGCGCGAAATAAGTTCTGTTCGTCTGTTTATTTATTTTTTTATTACAAACCCGAACCCGACCTGAAACCGAAAACCTACTTAAAAAACTGACCTGAACTCAGCCTGAAACCTGTCGGGTTCTCGGGTCCCATCGGGCCTGGGTCGGGTTGCAGACCTCTAATCCATACTAGACTCCAGTGATTAAATCCAGATCTTCAGAAGCGATATCATAGGTGTGGGTGAGAAACTGATCAATATTTAAGTCCTTTTTTATTTTAAATTCTCCTCCCCACCCAGTAGATGGTGATATGCACGAAGAATGCGAATCACCAAAAACAAAAGCAGAATGTGAAAGTGAAAGTGGAGATTGTTAAGATTTAAATATTGATGCAACCGGCCCCAAAAGAACTAAAAAGTTGCCAGATATTGTGCTGTATGTACAGTAGCAAAGTCTGCTGCTTTGCACATCCTTCACAACAAACCTAACATTAGACATAAGCAGCTGAATTTATTTTTAACAAGGCCCTGATCATTTCTGTTTTGTTTGAACAGTTTCAGCAGTGCATTTCAGCCAGGATATGTTTTGTGAACCTGATACAATTTAACGCAGCTTTCAACAAGAGACTGTTATTATTGAAGGGTGAAGCAGTTATAAACTATATTGGAGCCACCAAACCTATATTTTACATGTGATCTTGAAGGCATAGTAGCAAAAAATGGCCTGTTTAATTCTTAAGTCCTAAATGTGCAATGAAAGTGGCATGTCTCTCTTTAAAGCAGAGGGGAATTGCGCACAATATGTTTTGGATAGTTACTGATATTCATATTAAGGCCCTCTGAGATCTCTTCTAGGCAAAGACATCCATCCGTGACATCAGAGGTTGGGAGCGTCATCTTTTCTATTCAGACGTCTCATACATTTTCAAGTGCCCAGGAGAATTATCTCAGTGCAATCTGGAATCAATTAGGCATTTTTGGTGTGCTACAAAACTAGAATGGCATATGCTAGATTTCTTGTGAACATAGGAATCATGGGAACAGGAATCAACTCTGAGGAGCATAGAAAATCATATTATCTGGTAAGAGTGACAAATGCTGTGGTGACCCATTAAGTACTGCACTGTTTGCATTTAATTTACAGTGAGGACACATGAAGTTTATGGATTCATGGCATACAATGGGCTGATATTTGTAGTGAAGATGCCGGGGCAGTAGTGTTAAGATCCACGTGCAGTTTAATAAAAGTATAAACAGTACAACAAAGTAGCAAACAAAAGGATAAATGTCAAAACAGGCAAGGGTTCGGTAAACAGGCGACAGTCCAAGAAATGCAAACCAAGTAAATCCGAGAAACAGAGGGGTAATCCAGTAAACAGGCAATAGGTCCAAAAACTCACAAGCAGGCAGGGATGATCGTATTTCAGGCAGGAGTCAAAAACACAGGAAAAACATGAATAGTAATAACACTCAGAATTGCAGACTAGGCAAAACAAGACTTCACAATGACTGCATGAAAACAGGGAATTTAAATAGACAGAGATGATATGAAACAGGAGTGAGTAATCAGTCTGAGTGGCGGATTATGGGAAATGTATTTTGTGAGTAGTAGTTAGAATTCCGGAGATGGCGAACTCTGGCGCCGTTCAGGAGAGGTAGCAGGTGCTGCAGATGTAACAATATTATAGTGTAATAAATTATAGTCTTGTTTATATACATTTTGAAATATAACTATATAACAATATAACTGCACCTTTAGCAATACAACACAATACAACAGGGTGGCCAGACATCCCGTTTTAACTGGGACAGTCCCGTATTTAAACACTTTTTCTAGTGTCCGGACTTATTCTGAAAAAATAGTGTTTTGTCCATTATTTCCCCTCTCCTAAAATTTCTCTATCGCCTATGCAGCTTTCTCAGTTACGTGAGTATTCTAATCAAAGGTAGCCAAGGATAAGGCTTGTAAAACCAATAAAATCACACCGTGTTATTTGAAGTACATGATTAACCATGGCGTCATGCGCTTGGCGCTCATGCTCTTTGTCGTCCTGTCAGCCAGTGCAAGTTAGAAATGGCCAAATAAAAATGCTTTTCAACAACAAGCTAAAAGAAGCCAATCCATTTGTTCCTGCGACACGTGAAAATGTAAGCGATGTGTTTTGCTGTCACTGTGAATGTTTATTTCCCCACGAGCACGAAGGTAAATCAGACAATATCACATTCCAACAGCTACACTGCACTTTTTACGTAGTACAAGGACTTAAATGTTGAAATGTGGGGATTGTATTTTGCATTTTAGGTTACAATGTTGTGAATTTTGTGTTAAATGCGCATTACAAGCCATTTCATAATTACACATGCAAGATAGCATCATATGGACAGAATAGGCTACATGTAATTTGTACATTAAAAAACATCAAATGTGGTTAAATTGTGAAAAACAAAATATAAAATAAAATATACATTTTCACAAAGTACTGTATATATACAGTTTAGTGCAAAAGTTTGCATACCCTTTTTGTTTTATAAGTTTTCACACCCCTTTTAGAATGTATACAAATATAAGTGATAAAAGATCTTTTTTTTTTTTTTTTTTTATGTAGTACTGCCCTTCAAAAGCTACATAACACAAAATGTACTCTACACAAATAATCCTGTTAAAAAGTTTGCATCTCTTTGGTTCTTATGTTGCCTTCTTGAGCATCAATGAATGTTTGCATTTTTTTTGTAATAGTTGTGTAGGAGTCCATCAGTAGTCCTAAGTGTCAAAAGCTGGATGTCAAGTACATAAAGCCACACCATATTAAAAACCATGGGAATGTAAACTTTTGAACGAGATCATTTGTGTAAATTCAGTTACTATTTTGTCTTTTGTTGCATATACGGAATGTGAGTATCTGTCAAATATAGTATCTTCATGGCAGTACTAAATAAAAACAAAATGCTATTTTTTTTTTTTTTATAAAAAAAATAAAAAATAAATAAATGATAATGCAGCCCCCCAAACACACACACACACAAATGTCCTGGTTTGAGGCTTTAAAAATCTGGTCACCCTACAATACAATCTAATTGGTTTTGCAAGGAACAGCTGACCCAGTTTAGCCAGTCAACTCTATATTTCATAAACTTTTTCAATTTGTCTGTTTGTCTGTTTGTTTGTTTGTTTGTTTGTTTGTTTGTCTGTCTGTTTGTTTGTTTGTTTGGAAGTTTGGAAGTTTGATTGGAAGTTTGGAAGTGGTAATGCAATGAAGTCAAAAATAAACACAAAGAAACACAAACTACATTTCATTTGATCATGAATATCTTATGGCTATACAAGTATGTATATATAATTCAACAAATAACAAAGAATAACAAAAGGAACAAATCTCTTGATGTGTTCTGAGAGCAAAGCAATGTTTTCAATATTTTACTTTCCTTTTTACTTTCACTTTACATGACTTCAGAGAGAGCTTATGGTTGGACAGATCAATAGAGAAAATCGAGCAATTAAGGCCATTTATAGTGAGGGAATGTGCTGTATGTTCTCATGGAATAACCCCCCTGAATCATGGAATCACAATGTAAAAACATGGATGCCTGCAAAACGAAAAGGTAAAGGTATTTATTCCTTTAGCCAAGTCAAGTCAAGCAAACAAATTGACAAATAATCAGTGTTGGGTTTAATCGGATTGCAAAGTAATAAGTCACTGTAATCTAATTACTAAAAAGTGGTGTAATACATTACATTTTAAATTCTTGTAATCAGATTACATTTACTGACTCTCAGTAAATGTAATTAATTCATTTTGTACATAGGGTTACATATTTCTAAAATAATATTTATGAATACATTTAAAACATGAATTATGTTAATATGTATGTCTGTTTGTGTTTCTGTGACAGCTGAAGGCCCTTTAACGAGTCACTAAAACCATGTACAGCACATGCTTGCATTTAAATAAGCCGTTTGGTTGCCCAAGTCTTTTGGAACATTTATATCTATTTGCATTGATGCATTTCGATATCTGATATATTATTTGAGAGTGTTTGCATGCAGCTCTCTGCAGTGAACTGATAGCTCTGTCAACAAAAGCTGTCCAAAGATTGCAAAACTGGCTGTAAAATATGCCTGAATGCTATACAAAGTCAACATTATTTGAGGCCTCACTGCATGCTCTACTTCACAGACTCTAAAAGCTTCCAGTCAGTCAATGTTCTTCCTCTAAACAGCCTTCAAAGGACTGCTTTCCGTGGGACACTGAACTGTAAAACTTCTCAAAGAAGGGCAAGTATGTGGTACACAGGGTTATAATGTCCATTTATCTGGGCTCACTGTAAGTTCAATAAATAGGCTTTTTTATTTTGTAAATTTCATGTTTTTTAGGTTCAGTCAAATGGTTTTTATTGCAATGAATTTGAAATTGCATATAACGGAGGTCCAAACCTTTTTTTATTGTATGTTTTCTGGAATCTGTTTGAAAACTATCATTATTTTTTGCAATTTTGCTTGGTGGCACTAGTGGCAAAGAAATTATATACTTTAGCTTTAATCACACACTTTTTTAGTTTGGACACCTTTAAAATGGACATGTTTAAGAGATTCAGAAAAGGTATCTCTTATAATGAAGGGCTGATCTTAAAACTGTCTGCATTTATAGAGGAGACCTTTTTTAATGTTGCTTGAACAGAGGGAATAAATCCATTAAAAATGTGTTTTGATATAACTTCACTGAACCAAAGCAATCAAAATATCTTTACCTGTTAAGTTAATTTTTTTTAAAGAGAAAGCCACTAAACATCACAAGGGAACTTGTTCAGAACCCTAAAATAAAAAGCAATTTAAGCGTAAAAAGGCAATGTGCTTCAACAGATCGATCATATGCTGGGTAACCTTGAAGAAGAAAAAAACAGTACTTTTGTTTTATGAATTTAGTTTAAAGGGAATTGCTTACAAACAGTGTGCAGATGAGAAAGCCACAAAACTGACAGCAATGAACAACTAGGCATTTACATCCCTATTTTCTTGCCACTTTTTCCACTATCACAGCACACACAAAATAACTCTGTCCAGAGAGTACACAATGAGATTATGAATCTTATGGGAAAAATGTGCCAAGATGAGGTGTATCATATCAGAAAACTGCTACAGTCTCTAATAACACATTATCTGATTCAAAGCCTCTTTTGGCAGACACACTACACAAAACAGCTTAATTCATCACTGTGTCATGCAAATCATAGCATTTAATCTATAATGGGGCAATCATCAATAATTAAACATAATTAAACAGTCTTAAAGACAATGTGGTATGTATGCATGTGTGTGTGGCTGGATAATACTGAATTAAAACACACACACACACACACACACACAAATCTCTCATTATACATTTCTAACTGACTGTCCAGTTTGATAGTCAACGTTCTGCTGCCTTGATGAGACTATATTCAATCTGACTGCATTCCCAGTGGTTATAGTCAGTCATTACCCTAAGTGTTCAGGGCCCCAGATATTCTGACATGCTTTAATTGAAACCTAGATTCATCTGTTTCCAGATTTCTATTAGGTCGAGAGACTTCATATCGGACTCTAAAGCAAACCTATAATGAAAACCAAAAATGATGAGGGCTTTAAGGGACACCCAAAAATTTGTTACATTAAATTCTCCATGAGTAAGAAAACTAGCAGAAGAGCTATAAAAACTGTGATTAGGTCGCCATAGGGCTGGTGATCCAATCAACAGTATTCTGACCTTTAAGATCCCTATCAGACAAAGTGAGCCAACAGACTGTCAAACACCTAGACAGGTCATTTTCTAATTCAAGATTAATCTCAGCAAAAAATATCAAAGTTCTTTTTTCTTTGATCAATGGAAATCACTAGTATTTGCTCACAGAAGTCATGGGTGAACAGTGAAAATCCTGCAGAATTGACTCCTACTACATATCAAAACATGTTAAAGTTGCTCTCTATTTCAAAATCACAAAAGAAAGTGGTGTAGATTTAAAATAAAAATGTGGCATTTGACAAAGTGACATGGTAGCAGAGTCAAAAGTATCACAGCAATCAAAAGCTGGAAACGTCAAAACCATAAGGGTGCTACATCCTTCCAATCAGATTATCAAAGACCACTGGCAAACAAGGGCTCCAAAAATAATTTAAACTGCAGTGTGATTGGGATTAATTAGATAATTCTGAACCAAGGTATGAATACCAGTTGCTATTTGCTCAGGGGGTGCTGGGGTTTCGTTCTGTCAGCTTACATGGAAAGGTCACCTTTCAGCCATGACACATAGATGTGTGTTTTCAACAAAGTAAACCTTCGCTAAATCTATCAATGGCACACATACCTATCTTAGGTCATATATTCAAATAAATCCACACATAGCTAGGCTAAGCACTAGTTAAATTAACTATGGGCTTTGATCCTGAAACACATTTTGAGCAAGGTCACTAGTTGTTTATGCCATTTGGCCAAGCTGGCCCAGCCACACTTAGCTAATATAGAGTCAGTGCACATGGCTCTTTAGAACAGCAGCAGAACACAAGTCTTGGCTATACATCTGCTCGATGCAACATATCTTGTGTTTGTCTTATTGTGCAGCAGCATGTGCACAGGATAACATAGTATGTCTGTTTATGTTCCAGCAGTGGCAAGTCTTTGTAATGTTGGGCCTCATGTATTCAGATATAAGACAAAGGCAGGCCTGCACACAGTCGTAAAGCCTGACTGAGGCCTACACACACAGTCATAAAATCTTACTGATATCAACCACGCCAAAATCAACCAAAGGGAGTCCAAAACAGACTACAAATCCCATGAAGCCTTGCTCACTTTACACCTATGTGTGAAATTCTAAAGGATCGAACTCTCAACTCCTATTGGATGAGGTGCACGACAGAACACCCCTCAACCATGATGTCATCGGGAGTAGAAATACCTCTGAGATCCTTCTGGGCATCGCTTCCAGCAACATTGCATGCCATACGTAATCTCATCGCTGCTCTCAGGTGTAGCCTCGTTGCACAAAGAAATAACGTACAACTTTAAACTGTGGCCATAAAATCTCCATCTCGCTGGACGAGTTGAGATTACTCTGTGTTCTACTGAACACTCTAACGGATCCAAAGGAGACTGCCGAGCAATCCGCATCTTCATCCGTTTGCCTGCAGAAGTGAAGAAAGAAGATTTCTCTTCAACCGAGTCGAAGTCGCTGATTTCTCCACCAGCCCGCCGAGAATCGGCAGCCGTACAGCCCGCCGACAGAGCGAGGAAACAGCCTCCCGTCATCACCCGAGCCTCGAGGAACTGAGTCGGAGTCAAACGACGGATGAACACACATTCTACCTGTGTCCTCATGCGATTTAAGTACGAGGTTTACGTCTGGGCAGAGATAGAATATTATAGTGTGTTAATCTTGTGTATCAAGGTTATTGCTTGCACAGTTTATGGACCGCTGAGTCCGTTCATTGCTGCTAATAATACTCAAGGTATTAATGTAATGTACTGTTATCACGAATTAGATTTTGCTGTGTTGTAGTCCAACTACATTGAGACCGGCACACTGAGTTTATCCATTAAAGAACCAAAGACCGTGGGACGGTTTACAAGCCGTTCACTGCGTCTCTGAGAGATAAATTAACAGCTGCTTTCTCTCCCACGATCGCAAAACCGGCTTCGGTGCCGCCACTTTATTCTCTCTCTCTCGTACTAACCACACACACACACGACCCCTCACAAACATACCCGCACACACATTTGGCTAGTAGATAACTTGGTGATAAAGCTCAGCTTTGTCCCTAAATTATCGTACAAGCGGAGACACGCGGTAAATGGGCAGACGCCATTAACCGGCTTCTCTCCGCCCACATTCGTGGCCGGAAATCTCGCGTGACGTACTCTCCACGGTAGCCACGTCCGCCATTTTGTGCGTGTCACTCCTTTCACACACACACACACACACACACACACACACACACACACACACACACACACACTCACATACATTCCTCTCATGTGTTATAGGCTTATTTTTGGTTACCATATCTAATCATGTCACTGTTTAGTTTGTAGTAGTAAGTCGGAAGTTTATTGACTGCATTATATTGATTATTAATTGATATTACTTCATCAATAAACTTTTTTATATTTCAAAGAGAAGTGTTTTGGTTTGTTTTGCATACACCTGTGTCAAAGGCTGGCAGGGGATGTCAGTACTCGGATTCAAGCCTTCATTGCTTCCTTTTGAATGTCGATGTTCTCCGGACGTCGATTTTCCTAAGAGAACAATCTAATATTGAGACTGTTATACTGTCTGGTTATTAGTCCCTGATTCCAGGGTGGTGCCCCGGTGATATGTAAGGAATAATTGACAACAGACCCTTGAATTGTTGAAAAATAATGCACACCGGAGGTGGTAATGTGCGTCGTGACCGCTGCACCTCGGGTGTGCATTATTTTTAAACAATTCAAGGGGCCGGAGTCAATTATTCCGCTTATACCATGGTTACCGCAACTTAAGACATCATTCAGGGTTTTATCTCAAAACATTTTCTGGTTTTCGTCCCTAAAACGCTCTTGTGAGTGGAACTACTTTCTTCCGCCACTTATTCAGAGTTTTGCTTTAATACAGTCGGAGCCTTCGTTGCTAATTCGAAAACGTCACGTTAGAACTAGCAACGGAGGCTTGTGCTGCTTTACTTGAGGACTTACTGGAGTAACAAGTTAGTGTGTTTGTGCGTGTGTGTGAGAGAGAGTTTGCATTTGAGGGATCGAAAGAGAGAAACTCAGAAAATGAGAGAGATCGCTTCTGGGATTACCTTTTTTGTTGCAGCTCTCGTCAGAAGTAACATCGCTTAAAAAAATAGGCATATTCCATAATGGGAACCTTTACTTGAGATGCAGGAGTGCGCTGACATGACGACTCTGTTTTTCTTTCACGAGTGTGTGCGTTACACGTATAACGTGTGTTTGTCTGAGGGGGAACGCGAGGGTTTTTACCACTGATATCTCAGATTATATAGAAACTGTTGTATTGATCAAGTGTATCTTGCTCTGATACAGCTCAAGCCTTTGTTGCTAATTCGAAAACGTCATGTTAGAACCAGCAACGGAGGATGCGCTGCCCCTCTCTCTCTCTCTCTCTCTCTCTCTCTCTCTCTCTCTCTCTTTCTCTGTGTGCATGTACAGGTGCATCTCAATAAATTAGAATGTCATGGAAAAGTTCATTTATTTCAGTAATTCAACCCAAATTGTGAAACTCGTGTATTAAATAAATTCAATGCACACAGACTGAAGTAGTTTAAGTCTTTGGTTCTTTTAATTGTGATGATTTTGGCTCACATTTAACAAAAACCCACAAATTAGAATATGAAAAAAAATCTCAACAAATTAGAATATGGTGACATGCCAATCAGCTAATCAACTCAAAACAACTGCAAAGGTTTCCTGAGCCTTCAAAATGGTCTCTCAGTTTGGTTCACTAGGCTACACAATCATGGGGAAGACTGCTGATCTGACAGTTGTCCAGAAGACAATCATTGACACCCTTCACAAGGAGGGTAAACCACAAACATTCATTGCCAAAGAAGCTGGCTGTTCACAGAGTGCTGTATCCAAGCATGTTAACAAAGTTGAGTGGAAGGAAAAAGTGTGGAAGAAAATGATGCACAACCAACCGAGAGAACTGCAGCCTTATGAGGATTGTCAAGCAAAATCGATTCAAGAATTTGGGTGAACTTCACAAGGAATGGACTGAGGCTGGGGTCAAGGCATCAAGAGCCACCACATACAGACGTGTCAAGGAATTTGGCTACAGTTGTCGTATTCCTCTTGTTAAGCCACTCCTGAACCACAGACAATGTCAGAGGCGTCTTACCTGGGCTAAGGAGAAGAAGAACTGGACTGTGATCCAAAGTCCTCTTTTCAGATGAGAGCAAGTTTTGTATTTCATTTGGAAACCAAGGTCCTAGAGTCTGGAGTAAGGGTGGAGAAGCTCATAACCCAAGTTGCTTGAAGTCCAGTGTTAAGTTTCCACAGTCTGTGATGATTTGGGGTGCAGTGTCATCTGCTGGTGTTGGTCCATTGTGTTTTTTGAAAACCAAAGTCACTGCACCCGTTTACCAAGAAATTTTGGAGCACTTCATGCTTCCTTCTGCTGACCAGCTTTTTAAAGATGCTGATTTCATTTTCCAGCAGGATTTGGCACCTGCCCACACTGCCAAAAGCACCAAAAGTTGGTTAAATGACCATGGTGTTGGTGTGCTTGACTGGCCAGCAAACTCACCAGACCTGAACCCCACAGAGAATCTATGGGGTATTGTCAAGAGGAAAATGAGAAACAAGAGACCAAAAAATGCAGATGAGCTGAAGGCCACTGTCAAAGAAACCTGGGCTTCCATACCACCTCAGCAGTGCCACAAACTGATCACCTCCATGCCACGCCGAATTGAGGCAGTAATTAAAGCAAAAGGAGCCCCTACCAAGTATTGAGTACATATACAGTAAATGAACATACTTTCCAGAAGGCCAACAATTCACTAAAAATGTTTTTTTTATTGGTCTTATGATGTATTCTACTTTGTTGAGATAGTGAATTGGTGGGTTTTTGTTAAATGTGAGCCAAAATCATCACAATTAAAAGAACCAAAGACTTAAACTACTTCAGTCTGTGTGCACTGAATTTATTTAATACACGAGTTTCACAATTTGAGTTGAATTACTGAAATAAATGAACTTTTCCACGACATTCTAATTTATTGAGATGCACCTGTATGTGTGTGTGTAAGCGAAAGTGGGGGGCGGTGCTTTCCACTACAGCTATGTAAGGCTGATTAGGGCGAAATATATTGTAACATTAAAAGTTATTTCGGATAATATAAATTGTTGTATTGATCAAGTTGTGGAGGTGCGGCTCTATTTGTCGGTTGCGACTGGAGTCTCAGTGTGTGTGTGTGTGTGAGAGAGAGAGAGAGAGAGAGAGAGAGAGAGAGAGAGAGAGAGAGAGAGAGAGAGAGAGAGAGCATGTGTAAGTGCGGGGGAGACGAGGGAGCACGAGGGCTCTTTTTAACCGAAACTGAAATATATGTTGGATATTTTAGACATTGTTTGACGTTCTTAACCGATTTACTTTAACCAATGACTTTGTTTATATTTTTTATTTTGTTTTGGTAGCCTGCAGGGCTCTTTGAAATAACTGAAATAATTTGGCGAAGTGATATGGAACCGTTATGCGGCCAAGACCTGGAACTACTTTATAGCCGTGCATTTACTTGAAAAATAATTGCACACCTTAGAATGTCCGTGAATCAATCAGAATCAGGCATTCAACAGACCGGCGGTATAATAATCCTTATTAATATTCTATTGATTTTGATAATTGATAATTATCTGATTGTTGAATTTGAAGGATCAATAAGCTAGTGTTAATTCTAATCAATGTTCCATTGATTTTAATAATTAATAATTATCTTTGATGATTATGAATTATTGCTAATAACCAAACCTGCTCCTGAACGTAGCGCACAACAGTACTTGCTCTGCAGAAGCAGCAGTAGTCTGGGTTGGGAGGGTTACTTTTAAAATGTATTCCACTACAGATTACAGAATACATCCTGTAAAATGTAATTTGTAACATATTCCATTAGATTACTCAAGGTCAGTAACATATTCTAAATACTTTGGATTACTTCTTCAGCACTGGTAGATTTTTTCACTTGTTTTGACTATAAAAACTCTGCCAGTACAGTAAGACAAAATACACATGTTAAAAATACATTCTCTGAATATCTTATGCAGTGTTGTTTCTAAAACAAGATTAATCAAATTGATCTTGTTTTAAGGATTTTTAGATATTTTTACAGGAATACAATACAAAAATTATTATCAAGAATATGATTTTTACCCTAATGTCAAATATCTTACTAGAAAAAAATAAATTATGATCTAACGTGAATTTTCTTGATAAAAAAATATGATCGTGCCTGGTAACGTGCATGTAAAATGGCTAGAAATAGCATTTTAGCTTAGCGTAAAGCTGACAATTTACACAAGGTTTATTTCTATTTCTTCTGCTCCAAACTTACTTCAAACGTACTTCTCTGTCTGCTTGTATCAGTGTAACACATCATAAGAAAGTGTTTCACCGCTGTTCAAATGCACTTTGGATCACATCATTTATACGTATAAATGTTTTCCATCTGAAAGGACTAAATATTACATGAAACAAATGACAATAAAATGCAAAGTAATCTCTTCAGTAATCAAAATACTTTTTGAATGTAACTGTATTCTAATTACCAATGATTTAAATTGTAACTGTAGTGGAATACAGTTACTTATATTTTGTATTTTAAATACATAATCCGGTTACATGTATTCCATTACTCCCCAACCCTGGCAGTAGTGTAGCAGATCTAGTCCCCCAATACCAAAACCTATAAATATGTCATACCCACATTAACATGCTAAATCATTCTGAGAGTTGTCATGACTGAACTGATCATCTAATTTTTTATATATCTCAAAGTTGTTTCTTCTTTAAATAGCTTCTTTGTAGTTATGTTTTGTAAATAACTTGAAGTGAAGCTAATAGGGATGTCATAAAATATAATTATATTGATTATTGATTGGCACATTTTTTATCAATATACTGTAATTTTGAGTCATTGATATATTAAAATTAGCCATCATTTAAATTAGAAGCCTAATTTGTGTGCTTTCCAACTCACTCAGTTGGCATCTGTTTAACAATCTGGCGTAATAGCGTTGGGAGACCACAAGAGGGTGATATAACATTTACTGAAGCCGGTCGAGGTATCACACACACTCACAGGATGGGCTGATGCAGCACAGCAGATGGCAGTCCAAAGATACAAAGGTTTTAGTACTTAAAGAATTAAAAAAGAGACATTGATGGGTTTACAGGTTAGTGTATGAAACTGGTGTAAAAGCACAAACGGAACGATTAGAAATGGCGATGTTTATTATGCGATTTCTCTTTATGTAGTATTGAATAGGTCTTTCCTTCAAGCTGTCAAACCACAAAAAGACATACTTGCAACTGAAAATACATTATGTAGGCTCTATGAAAGATACATGTTCACAATATATCATCAAGTGATGGCTAGAGTAAATATAATTTGTCCTTTGATAATGATTTAGGTTGAATTTAATGGAAAACTATGCAAGTTGCAATCCGTGGCACTGCAGATTTTTGACGCTGAGCGTTGGTGGTGTGTGCACACCTTCTAAGGGTGTAATGGTTCAAATTTCTCATGGTTTGGTTTGTATCACGTTTTAGGGTCAGTTTCGGTACGGTTCGGTATTTGCAATGTACAGAAAAAAGTTATATATTACTGCCAAATCCAAAGTAAGAATACTCTATTTGGTAACAAATGTTTCAACAGGTTTGCCCTTAATAAAAATCATTGTTTTACAGTAACCATATTTAAATCATGGTATTTGTAGTAAAATAATAATAACCACAAAATCAACAATTGTTACTGTCATGTTTACATTATATAGTACAATCGTGGTTACTATATGGAACTACAGTATAACTGTTGTAAAACTAGTTAATTGTATCAAAACCATGATGCAAGAAAACCCTGGTGACAGCAGTCATGGTTTCTACAATATTACTATAGTAAAACTATGGTTAATATTCGCTGGGTCTTTAACTAAAAACCCTTTTCTCTAATTAATAAATCAACATTTTAACTTGCTACCTGCACTATTACGCTACATGCATCCACATAAAATGCCTTTCAAACTCTACTGCACATATATTCAATATTCAGAAGCTGTACATCACTATGGAAGGAATCTTGCTATTAATATGGATATGAGGGATGTTGTGGTGCGGCTTGGGTGTTTTAATCATATGTGGAAATCACACATCTTCGTCAGCAGAGTAGGGAACATATCTTTGGCAATGAACATCCCAATCGCTTAAGTTATTGTTTTATGCCTATACGAAACAGCACTGAGTGCTTGCTTAAAAACGAAAGGGAGTGTGTGCAGTTTCGGCTCATCTGTGGCTCTGTGCTCTGTGGACACTATCTTTCACAGTGATTTCAGCATAAATTATCATATGTCCCTGTATTACCAATATACGGCACTCGTCTCGAACGATGTCTGCAAACAGTGCCTGTTTTTTAAATGTTTTTTGACGATCGCTGTTGTAATTGACTGCAAAAAGAAAATATTTTCAAAAAGGAGACCTGAATAACGCAGGGGGCTTCTCTATCAGCAGCTTGTTTTCTCCGCTTGCCATTTTCAACTACACACAACCCTTGCAGAACAGTGATGTCATCAAGTTGACCCATGTGAAACACAGGCAAAGCGTATCCATCTACAGATCCATTCAGGTGCATTAGCGGAGGTTGTAACTGTGCATGTCTATTTTATGCTTTATTTTTTACACAAAACCTTGTGCTCCAGGGGCCGGTTGCATCAGCTACATGTAAGTTACAACTTAGACTAGTTGTGGTGTAAATAGACACTAAGTCACAATTTACGCACTAATAAATATTTGAGCGTTGCTCCATATAAACTTAGGTAGGATGTAACCCTATGACTAAATATTTACAGAAGCCTCTGACCAGGAGTAACAGATGGAATAAAAAAGCAGACTCAATAAATGACATCAAAGTGCTCATGTTTGTGACAAGCATCAGTCCTTTCAACATAGCCAATATAATGATGTTGCATAACACTAGTTTACATTTACGGGAGAAAACATTATATAAAAAAACTTACTTCTTCATCATGAAACCGATCTAACGGTGCACTTTCCTGTGTACGCCGCCTGGTGTCAAGTTTCAACATATAGGAAATAGATATTAAAATGAATAAATGTCAATTTTTCCTGCCTGTTGTATTAGTATTTATTTATTTATTGTCCCTTATTCGTTTTAGATACAGTTATTGAATGTAGTTATTTACATAAGCTAAATATATCATTAATGAAATCTTGTTTTATTACCTATCGTATTTTAATGGGGATATAATTTATTACAGCTGACAGTTACGACAGTTACTAGCAAACAAGGTTTGAACAAGATCAAATTTAAATTGACGGCTGTTTAACACGTCTGTGTCAAATTTGAAAGCTGTTTATTGGATAAATACAGGTAAACGTCATATTATGCGACTACACATTACTTTACAGAGAGTTTACTACCTACTAGTTAAGTCTGGCCTTAAGAGCAGGTGGTGCAACCAAATTAAGCACTGACTTAGTTACAAACTAACTAGTAGTTACTAAGCCCTTAGTGTGAACTTTACGTCTCAACTTCAGTGAGACCTAACGCACAGCTGGTGCAACCCTACCCAGATGCGTCAATAAACTTGAGGTGAACCACTGTGCCAGTGCTTCCCGAATCGTGGGTGGCGAACCGTACGGTTCCTTTTTTCTTTTCTTTTTTTTTTTTTTACAGAGAACCATTACACCCTAGCACCTTCTAGAAAATAATTGTTTCGAATTTTAGAGTGAGCCATGTCATCCATCAGAAGTGTCTGGTGTGCGACCCTTTTAATTTACTCTGCCGCTCATGCTTTACCAAAGTTAAGTTGAGAAATATGTTTGAAAAGACTACTGTGTAACGAGCAGCCCAATTTATATCTGAAAAATCCTGATATATATCAATAATCATCGGGAAAATCTTCAGATTATCGATGGGTGAAAAAGGCATCGATCCCAAGTCTAGTAGCTAACTAATTTTTTAAAAAAGAGTAGCTTAACTGTAGTTTTATGTACTTTAAGTTATGAGTAGCTTGTAGCTTGAGAAGGTGCAGTTTCAAAGTAGTTTCACACTGCTAAGTAGGTCCAACATGTATAACTTAGTGTCCTTGTTACAGTGTAATCACACAAGTAATTACTGATTATGACTTATTAACAGCATGTACTTACTATAGGTTTGGGGTTAGGTTAAGGGTTTGGTTTAGGGTTAGTTGCTTGTAATTATGCATAACTGACTGTTACTACTATAGTCAATACATGTAATATGTGTAACAAGGACACTGTAAAATAAAGTGTTACCCAGATTTTTACATGCTACCCCAAAAAGGACTGCATCCATTTTTGCTGAAGTTGAGCAATGTCTTTTTGAGGCATATGTCTTGTTTGTGTTTTTCTATGCTTCCTATTATTGTGATTTAAAAAAAAAAAAAAAAAAAAAAGCAAGAGAGAATTTTGATTTCTTTTAAAGAGCACCTATTATGGTTTTTCAAATATTACCTTTCATGTAGTGTGTTATATAGCTGTTTGTGAATGAAAAAAAGTCTGCAAATTTTCAAAAATCAAAGTGCATGACAAAAGAAAGAACTGATTCTGAACACCTGAAACGAGTCGTTAGTAATTCCAGACTTACTTCCTGTACTAACCTACGTAATTTGGTAACAAAAAACATGCCTCTGGTCTTCATGGGCTGCTCGCGAACAGCTTTGACCCGCCCTCAAACACTACACTAAGCGGTAGACCAATCACAACAGACTGGGACATCTGAACAATCAGAGCAGAGTAGGCTCTCTGAAAGGAGGAGTTTATAATGAATCCTTTAGAACGGATCATTGAACGAGTCGTTCTTGACACTGGGAAAAAAAGTTAATGCTGCAATTTAAATTATGAGCAAATTAAAGTGTTTTTTGACCTTGGATGCATGTAAATCTATTGTATGAGACCTTTAAAACAAATTTAGGCACGTTTCAAAACCATAATAGGTGCTCCTTAAATTTAGTCCACAACTGTCAATGTTTGATCTGATCTTATTTGGCAGACCAGTCAGTAGCTTTGTTGACTGTTAAAATATAATACAGACAGTGAACTGAAGATCATTTCATGTTCATTTAAAATTTTACAATTGATTATATTAGGAGATGGCAGTGGTGTAAAGTAACTAAGTAAGCTTTATTATTTGCAAACAGTATGCGTGATGCAAATTAGTCATCAGCACAGTTCATGCAGACATGATTTTCTCGACATGCGGACAGTCCTCACCTGTGTGCATTGTTGGCGCATGAGCCTGCCACTGACTGTACTAAAAGAGTATCACAAAACAATCGTAGCGCACATGCATTGAACGTTCGTACTCGCAGTCAAAAGAGAGTATACTTTGAAAGGCAATGCGGTCGACCGGGTGTGATCTGATCTGCAAAGTATACCCGGGCCTTAAAGAGCGCTCATGTTATGTTGCCACCTGTCCAGGATTTCCTGGGTATTATCATGGTTTTTAGCCGTCTGTCCTGGAAAAATTTCTATTTACAAATTGTCCCTGAATTTGAACATTTTCCTGGCATTTTTACCCATATGACCACTTATGTGCACACTATTAATTATTAAGACACTGATCAAATGTGCTCTTCTAAACCGCTCTCTCATCTGAATCTTTAGAAAATCCGATTCAGTGTAGCGAATCAAATTGCTTGGACGATTCATCTATGAAGCTCGACTAAACCGTCCTCTCCTTCTATATGAAGCACTGGGAATTTCGATTCATTTTAGTGAATCGGTTTGTTCTGAGGATAAATGATTACTTATTATATACAATATTACCTATATGAGACTCAATTATATGGCAGTTATACTCAATTTAAAAATAATAAAATGAATGGGTCGCATTTTATAAGATGAACAGATTTGAATTTGTAGAATTTACTTTTACTTTTGATACTTACGATAAACCAGTTACTTTTTACTTTTACTAAAGCAGCATTTTAATGGATGACTTTTACTTAAGTAATAAATTGGTGTTGTATCTGTACTTTTACTTCTTTTAAAAAGTTTTTCCACCACTGGGAGTTGGAAGACGCATGTAAAAACTATCTTGTGTTTCTTTTCAATCTCAAATGTGTTTGTATCATTTCCCATCTAGATTGTTTGGGTGCTCTTGGTTTCCATATCACAACAATTATCTTGAAACAGGCATTGCTATAGCAACAGTAACAGGATTGGAGTTAAAATGTGGGAGGTGGTTTGTTTTCTCGGGATTGAGAGAGGGTTGGAGGGTTGTTGATGTGGACACAGGTCTTATATGGTAAATGTCATGAGCAGTAGCTGCACTAATAAGGGTTAGATATAGAATGGACCCTTCTTTTCCATGAAGAGTATTGATTTTGCAGTGTGCAGTTGATGGGCAAAGAGGGTAGAACAGCAGCAGGAGACAATGACAGGCTGAGAGCAGGGTGTACACAGGAAGTGATGGCATAGAATGGTGGCTAACAGGGTGCATAGGATCCCATTTCTGGTCCATGTCTTTTCCTCTGCTCTTTAAATAGTGGGCTGAATAATGTTGTTTGGGAAGAAATTGGCAATTAAGACAAGATAAGAAGAATAGAGGGGGAGGGTCAGCAGAATGCTTTCAATAGCTGTTGCTTGCTTCAATGTCTAAATGAGATGCCTGATTCATATCAGTGGGTTTGCAGTGTTTTAGCATCTGAATACAGTAAAAGCTGATGGGGCTTATTTGGACTACTATCTAACCAAGCTACTGAAGTTAATAGTGGAAATATTAAACATTTGGCTAAGTTCATGTATTGGAAATCTTAAAACAGATTTGGATAACTTCCTTGGACATTTTGCCATACTAACAAAAATATGTTGTGTTGCAATGTGCCACCATTAGCCTAGGGGTGTAACGATCCATTGATCTGGATGAATGGATGCATCATCCAATAACCAATCGATCCATTGTTATCAATACAACACGTACAACATGATGGCGCCGTGGATGGCCGCCTCAGTGTGGAGCGCTCCTATTGTTTTGTTGTTTTTGTTTGTTTGTCCTGTGTTTAGTAATCTTTTTCCAGTCAGTTTTACCAGAGACGAACTGCTGAACATTTGACAGCATATACCAGTCAATCTTTTCCCGCATTTTGAATATTCGGACGTTTTGTTTGACATTTTAGTCGGAGGCACGGCTGTGTTATTCTAACCACTATCTTGTGCTAACCAGCTGGCCCCCATCTTCACACAGATCTTCAATAGATCACTGGAGCAGTGTGAAGTCCCATGCTGCTTCAAACATTCCACTATCATATATATATATATATATATATATATATATATATATATATATATATATATATATATATATATATATATATATATATATATATTATTGTGTATTCTATATATACTTTTTTCTTTTCGAGATTTATAAATTTATTCAATTTTAATTATTTTTTAAAAGTCTTGTTGCTGTTTTTGTATTGTTGTGTACTGGAAGCTCCTGTCACCAAGACAAATTCCTTGTATATGTAAGCATACTTGGCAATAAAGCTCATTCTGATATGCAAGGATCCTTTTTGTGGACTTCAGTTCGGCTTTCAACACCATCATCCCAGCTATTCTCCGGACTAAGTTACACCAACTCTCTGTTCCCACGTCTATCTGTCAGTGGATTACCAGCTTTATGACAGACAGGCAGCAGCTTGTTAGACAGGGGAAACTCACTTCTAGCACCTGTACAATCATCACTGGTGCCCCCCAGGGATGTGTGTTCTCCCCACTACTTTTCTCCCTCTACACCAACGACTGCATCGCCAAGGACCCCTTTGTCAAGCTCCTGAAGTTTGCAGACAACACCACTGTCATCGGCCTCATCTGAGATGACGATGAGCCTGCATACATAAGGGAGGTTAAACAGCTGGCTGTCTGGTGCATTCAAAACAACCTTGAGCTGAACACGCTCAAAACGGTGGAGATGATTGTGGACTTTAGGAGGAACCCCCCAACACTGTCCCCCCTCACCACTCTAAACAGCACTGTGGCAGCAGTGGAGTCATTCAGGTTTCTGGGCACTACCATCTCACAGGACCTGAAGTGGGAGACCCACATTGACTCCATTGCGAAAAAGGCCCAGCAGAGGTTGTACTTCCTTTGCCAGTTGAGGAAGTTCAACCTGCCACAGGCGCTGCTGATACAGTTCTACTCAGCAGTCATTGAGTCTGTCCTCTGCACTTCTATAACTGTCTGGTTTGGTTCAGCTACGAAATCAGACATCAGAAGACTACAAAGGACAGTTCGGACTGCTGAGAGGATTATTGGTTGCCCCCTGCCCTTCGAGAACTATACACTTCCAGAGTGAGGAAAAAGGCTGGAACAATCACTCTGGACCCCACTCACCCTGCCCACTACCTTTTTGAACTGTTGCCTTCTGGCCGAAGCTTCAGAGCTCTGAGCACCAGAACCGTTAGGCACAGGAACAGTTTTTTCCCTCAGGCTATCCATCTCATGAACAGTTAAATTGCCCCATTGATCAACAACTATGTGCAATATACAGTTATGTCTTTCTTATATTTATCCAACACATCCAACCTCTTTCATTCCTCTGAAAGAAAAAAGAAAAAAAAAAAAACATTTGCACTGTACATAACAGATTTGGATTTGCACTGTACATAGCAGATTGTATTAGATTTGCACTACCCATGTGTATGTGTGTATGTATGTATGTGTGTGTCTGTACATATGTGTATAATTATTATTATTTATTTATTTTTATTTTGTTATTATCTATGTCTTGCTGCTGTTTTTGTATTGTTTTTGTATTGTTGTACACTGGAAGCTCCTGTCACCAAGACAAATTCCTTGCATGTGTAAGCATACTTGGCAATAAAGCTGATTCTGATTCTGATGTGTATATGTGTAAAGTCTTATAACTAATGCTAGTGCTGGGAAGCAGGTGATTTCTCTTTCCCTCATTAGTGCCGTTCAGAATGTCAGCGTTGTCAAGACATTTCAGATGATGGCTGAACTTTAAATAGCAAATTCTCATGTAAATTTCAAATGGGTCGCATGTACAACAATATCGATGGAAGCCCAAATTAATAGCGCATGTGAGCCGCTCGCATTTTAAGGAGCGCCAAGTTGATGCGCGCGCACTGATCCTGTCATTGGTCTGGAGATCACGTTTCGCTGGAAGCTCGGTTGATGCACGCGTGCACAGATAGCAGAGCGCAATTTGGATTCACAGACCCTGTGCACATCCTTGTCCCTCATGAAAAGCGTATTTAGCACTCATAAATTGAAATTAATATAATAAGGTTGCTTCATCGCCTGACGGAAATGCGTACGGACGTGGCTGACATGAGTATCAAAATAAAGGTTCATCTTAAAAAAAATGTCTATATCGATATTTCAGAGTCAGAATCCGAATCAGAATGAGCTTTATTGCCAAGTATGCTTACACATAGAAGGAATGTCTTGGTGACAGGAGCTTCCAGTACACAACAATACAAAAACAGCAACAAGACTTTTAAAAAATAATTAAAATTATCATCAGTCTGTGAGACTGGCACTCCATTCTTGCCCTGTGATTTTGAATGTCAGAATATTATGATGCATGTGTCTGCTGTGAACTTGCATTGATCGGCCACAGTTAAACCAGAGCTATAGATCAAACCTCAGCTTGTCCAGTGGCAAGTAATTGCCCTGTATTGCCAATCTCCGATCAATAACCTACTACCATCTATGAGCCAAATCCCCCCCCCTTTTTTTTTTATTAAAATGGGTCCGGTCACACTGGGTTGGGTGGCATCACACTTTTGTTATTTTCAGTTGCTAAAAAACTGAAGGTTAAGTCAAACTTTACTATTTCAGAACAATGAAGCCATAGCTACAGCCAGCTAAATACCAAGTGAGAGGATTTATCATTCATCCATCTCTGCTATGAAAAAGTGAAACAGAGGAGACACGGAGAGCTCAAATTTATGAAAAGGTGATAAAAGAGCTAAATGCATTGCCAGGTTATCTAAAAATTCTGAAAGATATTTAATAATTTTACAGGCATACTGTATATTTTAACCATTTCTTTTTTCTTCTTTTTTTTTAAATAGATCAGCAAACTTTTTCCACTTTGACTTTATCAGGGACTAAACAAAGATATGCAAACATTAAAAAAGATATGCATTACAAAAGATATACAAATATAAACAGTATAATACTGTATATATTAAAGGAATAGTTTACCCAAAAAGGAAAATTGTCATTTACTCGCTTTCATGTTGTTCCAACAGTGTACCACTTTCTTTCTTCCATGAAACAAAAAAAGATGTTAGGCAGAGTGTAAGCGTAAGTCATCATTCACTATCATTGCATCTTTTTTCCATACAATTTAAGTGAGAAAATGATGACACAATTTTTATCTTTTGGTTAACCATCCCTTTAAGACATAACATCAATTAGCAGCTCTGATTTACCGTGGCTAAAACGTAGAACAGTCACGTTGTATTTGCTTGCCTGATATTTTTGGCAAAACAGATTTAGAATGCATGCATACTAATAAGTAAGGAATAATTGATGGCGGACAGTTGAATTATTGAAAACTAATGCATACCCCGAGGTGGTAATGTGGTCACGACGCACAGCGGAGTGGCGTTACACCTCAGGTGTGCATAATTTTTTTCATAATTCAAAGGGCCGGAGTCAATTATTCTTCTTATACCACAGTTACCACACCTTAAGACATCGTTCAGAGTTTTGTCTCAAGACATTTTCTGGTTTTCGTCTGTAAAAAGCTCTTGTGAGTGGAACTACTTTCTTCCGCCATGGATTCACAAGTATAGCTGCAGGCAGGAGACCACCAAATGGGGCGGAATCTCCAAAAGAGGGCGGGGTTACTCCTGAAGGGTGCATGGTTACTCCAAAAGGAGGTTGCGGCAACTCCAAAAGGGGGTGTCACTTCCACTCACGGTTAAGTTTAGGGAAAGGGTTAGGTTAGGGGCTCCCTATATCTTTAATGGTGGTTTGGAGCTCCCGCCCCTTTTTGGAGCACTGCCTGCAGCTATATTCTTCTTTGAATTTAGCATCTTGTTTTGATACAGCCTGAGCCTCTGTTGCTAGTTCGAAAACGTCACTTTAGAACTAGCAACGGAGGCTTGCGCTGCTTTACTTGAGCACTTACTAGAGTAGCAAGGTAGTGTGCAT